>NC_070562.1:5375928-6719910 GCF_026914185.1 Puccinia triticina
TTGTTATTTCCCCCTCAAAGGACTGCCAACCCATCCGAAAAGGAGTTCTCACACTGTAACAAAAGTGTGTTACAATATTGCACACCCAAGAAGTTCGATTATTTATATCTGTTACAATATCTGCCTGCACAGAGGGGCAGATATTAGACTATCTATTAGCCAGAGGGGGCCATTTGCCCCTCTTTTATTGTTCAACTGTTTGGATCTCAGACAAAAAACAGTGCAAACACCGCCTCAACAATAGATTTTGATGACTTGGATGAATCAGATGCTGATGATCAAGATACCCAGAGGCATACAAAACTGTGAGCTAAACTGTATTTCTTTCCTTGCCATCCCATCACTCAATGTCTCTCAATTTTTTTCATTTTTTCCCACTCTAGTTTACATGAAGAGGGAGATGACTCATCCTCAGAAGATCAAGATACTGAAAGTGAGGCAGAGTTAAGACACCAAAACAATAGGGATGAAACTGAAACACTTGGTCTAGAAAGCATCAAAAATGCTACTGATGAAGACAAATCTGATACTTATACAACAAATGTTTGCCAACAGACCTTGGCAAAAGTAAGAAAAGTGGTTTTCATTTTTTTTGACATATCACATTGACAACTGTCCTGTTTGATCCAGTTTTGTGTGATTGCCAAGAAGGTGAGGTACTCCCCCAACTCAAAAAATGAGTTTGTTCAGATTTGTTGGGAGAAGGGGTGGGCAAAACCTCATACAATTGAACATGACTCTTCCCTTGCCCAATTGGTGGGCATGGTCAGGTGCAAGGTGGCCATTTAAGTCAAGTAAATCTTTGGATGGTCTCTAATGTGTATCAAACCAACTCCTGGTTTTAAACACAGGCTCAAATGGAAGTGTCACAAACAGCATGGGGTTGACAGGAAGTACTACCTGAACCATTTGTACTTTGACTTAGAAAGTGACTTGGTGGATGTGCTAACTGTTGAGTTGTCTGTTAGTCTGCTACTGTGATGCATCACCACAGTATGGAGGGCTGTTGGATTGACCCATGTGCACTAACAACCAACCACCCAGCTGGCAGCCACAAGCGTCTGCAGCCTAGTTGGTAAAGGCAGCAGTCTAGTATGTGTCTCAGCATAGCTGAGGTCGTGAGTTTGACTCTCACCAGACACATCTTCATTTTACAGTCTCTACACTAACCATTTTTCACAATATGACCATCCAAATATTGGTTTCTGGCTCAGCTTGCTTGGCCAACATTGTTCTAATCATCAATCAAATCACTGATTATCTATCAACAGCAATCAGTGCAAATAATTATCCGCCAGACTTGAGGAATGCATGTCAGATTTGTATGAAAATAAACAACAAGTACTATAGCTTGACTGATTCCTCTCCGCTTTATATATAGGATTGTGATTTGCAAGTTTTATTCTCATTCTCTATCTAAATTGCTTTCTCTCATTTGCTTTTTTCACTTACTCACTTTTCTGCTGCAATGCTTCACCCATCCCTCCGCAACAAGTAATTCAAGCTGGAAAACTGGGAACCAGAATGGATATCTGAAGCTATATGGCTTGCCCAGGACATGTGGATATCATTTCACAAGCCTGAACCAGTTGCCCCTCCGCCTCAGGATCAACAGCTGTCACCAAGGTAAGAAAATGAATTATATGAATCAAATCATCTTTTATTTGTGTTTTGATTTCTGTCTACTTCTATTACAGGCAAAAACTGAAATGCTTGCCGGCCTGGGAGATGCAGCCGCAGCCCAAGGAGTACACTGATTATCCAACCCTTTGAATAACTGGCTGGTGGCGGCGCTTATCCTGGACAACAACAACAAACCAGTAAATCCACTAAAGTGCTGGTTGCAACAGAAGCATCTCAAGAATACACATGGGGGCCTGCTACAAATGGTGTTGGATGTGTTGAGTTTTCTAGGTGGGTAAATCATAAACCAGGCCGTCTTGTATTCTGTACAAACTTACCTTGCTTTCTCTCTCCATTTCACAGCCACATCTGCTGATGTTGAGAGGGCATTTAGCTTTAAACACAATTATGTATCATTCAAGCGGCACCGGCTCTCACCACATTCAATACGTAGGGGTATGGCTGTTGTGTTCTATTCAAAGAATGGGATGATCAAGGAAGGCATTCTTGTGAAGTGTAAGGATTCAATTCAGAGTGAAAAGGAACCAAAATAAAGGGCCAAGGGTAAACAAAAGGTAATAGAGTTAGATGATTAGTGATAAAATGCTCATAAATAGCACAAGAAATGATTTTCAAATCTATACTTGAACTGCTGGTGGTGGTACGTACTACAGGTACCCAAGGGGACCTGTAGAAAGTACCACCCGCACCCGCCTGCAGCTGCCAAGGGGTGCCGGGTGTCCATTTTGGAGAAAAAATCAGGTGGTAAGCAGGTACTCTAGTGGTACCTGTATGGAGATAAAGATGGGATCTGGTTTTCTGGGGGTTCTGGTTCCTGAAGGTCAAATTGTAGGATGAGGAAGGAGCTTGGATCTCCAGCCTTTTGAAACATGAATGTGCAGTTGGTTACATGTAAGTGATAGCTATGTACAAGAGAGCCTGTACTGCTACAGCCTGCAACATGGCTTATAAAATTATCCCAGTCTAATGCAAAAGCCTCCCCCTTTTCTACTTTTATTAATGAGCAAATCAAAAAAAATTGAAGAAAATAAATCCTTCTCTTTTGGCTCTGCATTCTGCCGGCAATGCAGAATCCTGTCCACCTCCCACTTGTCCTTGAAATCCACTGTGACCAGTTCTGTAGTCTTCCAGTGCTGTTCTGCAAGCTCATCAGCTTGCTTTTTCAGAGTAACAAGACATGGAAAATAGACATGGTCCCCCCGCCAACTAGTCCGGGTACACGCCTTAAAATTCTCAGATTATGGGCGCCTACACCCGCCAGGGAAGAAGGGGCAGGTACCTGGGTACTTGCTGGTGTGTGCACCATTTTTTGGGGCAAAGGCCACCAAGGGTGAAACAATCTGCTACATGATTTTGTGATGCACGGCCGTCATGTCCGTTTGCACGGCACACACCAGGATGATTGGGACGGCCCCTGCGCATGATTGGTGGCGCCACCCTGACCCCAAAACCGAAAAACAGCACCTTGAAATTGACCTTTTGCATTGACACGCTTGCCTGGCGTCAATACCCAACACTCTGGCCGCGCAGTTGGTGTCAAGGGGTTGGCTGCACCAGGACAAGGGATGGAACCGGGTCGGGTTTGGGTCGGAAAACAGTGCCCAAGCCCGAACCACAATTTAGTGCGGGTTGGTTTGGGTTGCGTCAGATTTTAAAATATGCTGCCCAAACCCAACCCAACATCTTACTGTTTTGGGTTGGGTTGGGTTTGGGTCATGATATAACCCGGTCTTGGGTCAACCTGAGATGACCGGAACAATGAGAAATGTAATGCCAGTGGAGAAACTAGCTCTGCAGCTAGTTTCCCGCTAATAACTGGTCTTGAGGGCGGGCAAGTGTCACAGATTGTGACCTTCTGTGTCAGGTCACAACACAACCCAACTCATCAGGTTCCAAAAACCCCCAAATTTACTGTTGGAGATAGGAAGCACTTCTCTGTGTGAGTAAAATTGAATTGGAGAAGGAGAAAGAGGAAAAAGAGAACAAAATGGAAAAGAAGAGAAAAGGAGAATCTTAGCTAGTCAGGAGAGAATGAGGAAGCAGTTCTCTGTAGGCCAGGACAAGGCAGACAGGCGCTGGATATATTTAAATACAACTGTCACAGCCTTGTGATATTCCTTTTGGAAACCCAAACTTTGTGAACTTGTGGGGGCTTCACATGGGTGCCCAGATTTGAAGTGGTCATCTCTAGAATGGACGTGGTCAACACAAAAAGAGCATCAACACCAGCATTACATGCATACCAATGCCGTCTTACTTGCATGACAGATAACTGTACAGGTTTGTTTGGCCACCAGAGGCTATTCTTTTAGTCATGTGTAGATGGCCATCTCAATAACCAGTCATCCCAGTGTTGGATGCTTTGGACATTTTTCAATCAGGACTGTACAACCTGATTTCATAACCCAAACTGATTTTGCACGTGGTGATATTATAATAATCCAGCTACAGGCTCTAGCCTAGCTTAACAAAGCCACTCAAAAGGGGGTCCGGGGGACCTGTGCGGAGCGCTCTCATTAGGGAACTTGCAAGGGTGAAAGCGCAGCGCAGCATGAAGCGCAGTGGTTTTGGTGGCCGCTGCGCTACCGCTTTTTGAGCTGGCCGCGTAGCGCTCCCCCGCTGCCAGCCAAAATATCGCAGCGCAGCTGTTGTGGTGGCCGCTGCGCCGGTGCTACCGCTTGTTGGGTCGGGGAAAAAACGGGGCCTCGCTATTTGCAGCGATAGCGCAGCGGGACTGACGCTGCGCTACCGCTTTCTGGGCTGACCGCGCAGCGGTTCTCCGCTGCGCTGCCCTAAAAGACCGCTTTTTTGTAGCGCAGCGCAGCACTTCAGCCTTGAGGGAAGGCTTATGATTTATCTCTCAGTTCAAGCAGTACCAGAAAGTATCTGCTACACAACAAGCCAAGAATGAAATAAGAAAACTGAATAGACAGAATTGTAGGTTCTGTCCTTGTGAAAAATTGGACCTGCTGAACACTTGTCTTGTACTTGGAAAAATCATTCCAGCAGCCACAAACTGGTGGGTCCACACTTCGAACACATGAACTTCTATGATTTTTTGGAAACATTATTGAAATTCAGCCAATTGTGGTAGAAATAATCTGGCTTTTGTTAAGTTAGGGTTCCAGCGCTAGCAGTGATTAGCTTTCCCTGGCTGATAAAAGATGACCCACCGCAGGCCCTTCAAGGATTACGCAGTCTCAACAGATCGGAAAAAACTGTCTGAGTGGGGAAGTAATCATGTACTACCACTGATTTTTCTTCTAACTAAGTTTGGATGAAGCGGGGCCTGTTGACAAGACCACCGTCCAGCCAAGTTGTATCAGCACCTCTACATAAGAGCCTTCGGGACCAGTCGGAGGTTCATCAATCCCCAGCTCGCTTCACCGGCTGGTTTCTGTTCTCAAGGCCGCTGTCTTTTTTACCGCGAACTTGTTTGGTACTTGTGCCCTTACTGGTAAACTTGTTTGTTACTTGTGCCCGTAAAGATAGATATGCTGCTTCGACAGATTCTCACCATAGTTGAGTTCGCTGAACAGCTTTTCTTTACGACTCTTGAGAGTCATGGTCAAAATCTAACCGAGTTATCTGCATAGACTTATGCCATCATTGGGCCAACCTTCTCGATACCCATGGAAAAATCTGTTGCAAAAGCCGCAACGGAAGAAGTTGGTCTAGGAGACTCGTGGACCGTAGTTGATCAAGCGATGTTTCCTGAAATCGCACCAAGCTATAGATCAAAAGCAAACGTCAATGAGGACCTCTCCGGCGACAGAGAGGAAAAGCCACAGACTCACACCAAAGTTGAGTTTGCTTAACAGCTTTTCTTTTCGAATTGCAAGAGGAATGGTCAGAATCTAACTGAGTTTATTTGGATGCATATATGTATTTGTCATATCATTGCGTCTACCGCCTCGGTACTCACGGAACAAAAGGCTGTACAAGTTGCGAAGCAGGAAACGAATCTAGGATCCTCGCGCGTTAAAATGGACCGTCCGGAAATGGTACAAACCCGTGCATCCGCCAATCAAGCAGTTGTTCATGAAGAAATCGTCGAAGACCCTACGGGCAGATCAAGCGGTCTTCTACAGCCCCAAGACTCCGTAGACTTGCAATCCTCTAACTCTGAGTCTGAATCTGAGGAAGAAAACCGCCCTGAAGATGCTGCTGAGATCGCCAGAGTCGAAGAGGAAATGAAATTGCGCCTTCGGCTTCTCATTGCACCAATCTTTCCTGCTCTGATCAGCGGTTACGTCTTGGCCATGTACGCATCCAACCTTGACATTCCGGTACCTAACGGTTTGATTTTAATCACTGTATTTTGCGCTTGGGTCTTTGGTATTGGCGCAAACACAATGGCTACCATTTAATCCCAAAAATGATTGAAGCAACTGATGGGATTTCCAATCAAGCAGGCAACCAATATGATTTCTTGTTCTTGTTGGTTATCTTATAGGTTTCTCCCTCATTTAATGCCAATTTTGACTGTAGGTACCATTTCCTTCAAGGCTACCAAGAATTGAGATAAGTAAACTTGTATTTTCTCTATTGGAGTCATTTTCTTTGAGGCTACTTCATGTTCCTTTGCTGTGAAATAAGGTTTTATATCATCTTACAAGTCTTGAATGGCAATCTTTAGGCATTGAGATATGCAAAAATGTAAATCAGCCAAGTACTGACAAATGAATCTACATAAGTTTATTTTGAAGACTTTATGATACCTCTGGCCCTTGTTTCTAGTCTCACATTTGTCAGTTTTTAGAGCATCCTTACTGGTCAATCTAAGATTTCACAAGTTTTGAAGCAAAACCATTGCTAATTAAAGTAGCAAGAGTGAAATCAATTGTGTCAGTGGCTAGCAAGGTGCTGAGTTCTTTTTGGCGTGTGCATCAATGGGAGTTATTTTGTGAACTAGGCTTCCTTGCCAGTAAGTAGTAGCAAAGCGAGATGTGAAGTTGATCTGAGGGGTTTTCAACCTGGTAGACCATTTTGAGTTGGTGCGGCAGGTCATCCAAGAGGTCAACAGAAAAGTGGTTGAACAATTCTTGAGGGTTTGCGAGTGGACTTTGGATAAGTAGGATGCAGAAAAAATGATTTAGAGCTTTGCCTGTCTGCCAGCCTGCGGTTTTGCGCCAGCATTGGCAGTAATGCAAGTCTGAAGACCTCTTCTGTTTTCCGGTAAGTTTCATAGGTGCCTCCGTCAACTGTTTGCATGTCTGTGAAGCTAGTGATACCTTGTTGGTGTAACAGTAGCATACAAAGGTAATATTTCTTGCCTTTATTGACAGTGGCTAAATATACCAGGCCCATCATTTTTGTGTGTCTTTGCCTTGCTTCAAATCTGTTAATACCTTTGACGTGAAATGTTGCACAACCTTGTGATATAGGACAATGTTGCTCTAATCCCAAGGCTGATGGTGTTTTTGTGATTGCAACAGAAAACTTGGTCAGAGTGGTCCTGTGGATGGACTCATTGTTGACACACTTCTGGATGCCATCATCATCCACAGAATAGACCAACTGCTCATCCTTGAGGATTAAGGTGAGCCTTTTTCCACAGAATAGACTAACTGCTCATCCTTGAGGTGTAAGGTGAGCCTCTGGATTGGTGGCCATGATCTCTTGCTTGTCCAAAATTGGAATAGTTGGTGCACAGCTGTCAGGGGAGTGGTTCAATGATCTTCCTTCTGATGACCAATAAGACCAAGAAGAATGTAGGAAATTACCTTTGGATGGACCTATGTACCATCCATTTATGGATTTCCTGGTCTCATTGGTGTTGCCAAGCGCCATTGCTACGCGTTCAACACTTTTTGTGATATACAGCCATTCCAAAAAAGCTTGGATGCTTTGGAGAGAATTTCCAGTGAATTTCCACTGGAAATTCCTGTGAGATCACACGCCTAGGTGAACGGCCGCATTCCCATGAATTGGGAAAGCGGCCAGGATCTACACTAGCTGCGGAAAATGGTAAGCAAAGCAAACCATCTGCGCAGTCCAAAACTGGTTCCGCGGGGTTGCAAAGCTGACACATCAATTTGATGTTTTGCAGATTCAACTCCAACAACCAGCAAACTCAGGCTTGCAGAAAATCCCGGCCCCCAGCCACTAAGAGCAAGAATATCAGCTGAAACCAAAGTTGAGTACCTGATGTTTAAAGTTAAACTCAAGGTTAATCAGACTAGGCTAACACCAAATCCAAAATTCCTAAAGACATAGACACACAGGAAAAAACAGTTTGAACTGATCCCTCTCAAAGAGAAGGGGAGACAATCGGTGAGTAAAGTTGTCCAAGCTAGGCAAAAGAAACAAGAGGCTGATGGGGAGTGTGCTTATTCTTCTAACAGAAAAATTCACAAAGCTCCTCCGCCGTTTCACTGACAAAGAACCAGACAGACCCTAAGGGCCAAAAAAGGCAAAGAGTGTAAGAACGCAAGAGCTCCTCATCCAGATGAATGAAAAGCCCAAAAAGCTAATGCACTGTGTTGCTCTCCAGATTGCTCTGAGTCAATCCAAGTCAAAATTGGCACATCTTCTATTTTTCATTCTCATTATTCTCAGTAGAGAGTGGTCTACCACCTGCTCTTAGGTAACTCTCAATTGTCTCTCCTTATTCTTGTTTCTACATATCAATATCATGTACAGACTCTAATTAAGTAATAACTCTTAGTTGTCTGAATTATTTCAATTCCTATGGGATTTTCCAACCTTTTATGCAATCAAGTGACAAGGTTGGACATTTTGATATATGCAGGATGCCTATATCAAAATCAGGCAAGATAAATCAGGGACTTCTGGTTGGTTTTCCCGTATTTTGATTCCAGAATCAGAATCCTTGACCAATTTTCACCCTAAACTCCCATTCCAATGAACACACCTGGGTGTCATGGTGCCGGTTGTAAGATTACAGAGCCAGACCCAGACCCGCAGCAACCCGCAAGGAAGCTTGCATGGTTATCCAGAACCACAGACCAAGCTGCACAAAGAGGTAATCCCCCTCTAGCAGTCCAGACCCCCAACCAGACCCAATCACTAGCTGACAAGCTCTGCTCGCTCACTTGTAGATACGGTAACCTTAAAGGAAACCGCAGCCAGGAAGAACAGACCAGACCAAGCCTCCAAGTACGTACACCAGGAGAGATAGAGTTGACACCACCAAAGCTAACAAACTCTACACTCTTGGATCCCTTGTTTACCACATTGGAAACCAGACACAGGCCTCTCTACTCGCTAGAATCACGGGCATGGCTGTTTACGGTAAGCAGTCATCTTCCTTCTTCAGGAAGAGGCCCAGCAAGCTAACTTGTAGTGAACTATGTTCACCAAGAAGCTCCAGAACCAGCTCATCCGTATCAGCAGAGCAAGATCAAGTTTTTCCGTTAACTGGCCTCTGCTTTGATGAGTTAAACCAGACAGAAAAGAAAAAAAGCACAAGCAGAGTGGGAGATGTGTAGCTAACAAAGGCGCGCAGTATTGTACAACCTTTGTTAGACCCAAACAACTCCCGCCGACAACCAAACCTTAGAAAGACCACAAGCAAGAAACTAGAGGTCAATAGACCTGAAACCAAGCAACCATCCGCGCTGCTTTCAGGTAAAACAATCTTGTAGTTTAATTTTCTTTATTTTAATCTACAAATGTTGTATTACAGAAGATTGAAATAAAGCAAATAAAAATTTCAGTTGCTCCAAATTTTTCACCAGTCGCCCCAGTGGCCTGCATTTTTTTTTTGCTACCAAACGGTGTGAGAATGAAAGCTGGTAAGTCGGTGGAAATGTCCGCTAACCGCCTCCTTCAAGAATATTAGTGTCCAGGCTGTGTGATTGTCGGTAACTCGGCTCCGCACTGCTACTATCTGCTAGCCTTCAGCGCTCCTCTCTGAGCCTGATCTATAGTGTAATAATCCGCAATTGAATAAATCTTTGCACTCCGTAAGCACAGAATCCGCAAGTACTCCTGAAAGTAAAGATAAGGTCACAAATAATCTCCTAATAACTCTAGTATGTCTGTTTGTGTAAGTACAAGAATGAGTAATCTGTAGTAATGATAATGCTAGGATAATAGGATAATGTTCCCCCCAGAAATCCCTGAGCCCCCTTTTCCCGTCCTTCCCTCCTCGCACATTGCCATTCCCGCACGTCTGATACTTTCCCGCACTAGTCCCCCAGCTCCGCCCACTATTCCGCATGTCACTTTCCCAGAATCCGCTCCTCTCCGACGCTTGATCTCTCACCGTCCTCTGTCTAGCCCCCGCCAGTTGGTCTCTTGTCACCGCCTCCACCCCGGTTCCACCCGCTTTGGCTGTCGTGACTCACCCGCTGACGCGCCGCTGCTGCCAGTCCACGTGTGTAATCCGCCGCAGTCCAGCCCTGTCTTTTCCGCTCCAATCTGAATACCCAATCCAAAATCTGTGATCCGCAATCCGTGCATTCTGGTCCGCGCGTGACTTTCCGTAAACTTTCCTTAGCGCGCTTTCCTGACATCATCCTCAGTGCTTATGTCACCAGAATGCACTCTGCCTGAGCCGCTCTGTGCATTCCCGCCCGCACTATCCCCAAGTGGACATTCTACCACGCTTGCCTATATAAATCACCACATCCGCCCCAGTTTTTGAAGTCCTGCCCCCAGGATCTTCTCACACATTCGCCCGCTCCCACACACTTGACACATATCCCATACCCTACACCCATCCTTTCCCACACATCGCTCCTCATTCACCATGGTAGCTTGCAATTGTTGCACTAGACTCGGAATTCCTTGTGTCTACTCCCGCGCTGGCCGCGCCTGTAACAACTGCCGAGATTCAAAAAGCCGCTGCTCCGCCTTCACACCTAAATCCGACAGCTCCCTCAGACACCGCAAATTGCAAAACCGTCCGCCGCTGGCTCTCGTGTGAAACGTTCCCCGTCTATTATCTTGGTCAGTTCCCGCACCAAGTCGCCCTCTGCACACGGTGAAGACCTCATGACACCTCTGCCAAATCGTGCCAAATGCTCAAACGCCAAAGAATACGTTTGCCAAGCCCAGGCGTGGGCCCGCAAACACGGCGTTGTGGTGGACAATCTGGTACACGCGTAGGATCAAGACTTTATTGCGCGTGGCGCGCGCCAGCGGCCATCATTGGGTCCCGCGACTCAATCGAAGCTGATTATGTAATTTGATTGAGTCCCGCGACTCAATCAAAGCTGATTATGTAATCTGATTGGGTCCCGCGACTCAATCAAAGCTGATTATGTGATCTGATTGGGTCCCACGACTCAATCAAAGCTGATTATGTAATTTGATTGAGTCCCGCGACTCAATCGAAGCTGATTATGTAATTTGATTGAGTCCCGCGACTCAATCGAAGCTGATTATTTAATTTGATTGAGTCCTGCGACTCAATCAAAGTTATGGCGAAGCTTTCAGCCCTCAAGGCCTCCTCAAGTTCCACGGCGCAGCATGGCACATCCTGAAGGCGTTTCAGGTCTCCCTTTCTCCTCTTTTCTCTTTTTTCTGTGTTGGTGGTTTTGTTCTCCTGTCAGCTTTCTTTTCTTTTTTCATTATGTTTGTTATTTTCTTTTCTTATACACGCGCTTTGGACAGGTTTGGATGAGGAGGGTTGGTCTTGGTTTTTCTTTTGTTTTGTTTTGTTTCTGTCTCTTGCCTTGTTTTGTTCTAGCGCGCGTGTGCGCGCTAGGTTGTGATGAGCTGTCTGTTAGATGTCACAGTCCCCTGAGTCTGAGTTCAACGCAAACTCAGATGATGGGGCGGCATGGACCTACTCTGAACGAGAATTTCAGTCTTCCATCAAATTCAAAGTTATACGTCTTGGCAAGCTGTTTGCCCGAAGTTTCTCCTCCTTAAGGTTCATTTTTCCCTGCAACGCCGATCTCCTCCACCTCTCTGGTTTAGATCACACCCCGCCGGCAGTATCCCCGGCTCCTTCTTGAACTCAAACACCGCCAACGCGCATCTCCAGCTATTGTAAAATCAAAACCCCCTCACGCTCACACAACTCTCAGCGCTCACTCATGGCCAATCAACCCAGAGGGCATACAACACATTTCCCTTTCTTTTCCATTTCCCCTCCCCCAACTGCCGCCGGCCTAGCACCAAGCGGAGTTCCTCAGCGTCAACAAGCGTCTCAAACGTCCTCAGGAGCCCGCATCAACCTCTGCTGCTGGGCCGTCTTCAGTTCCTAGGCTGTCTCCCAATACTGGCTCAAAATGCCCCTCGGAGGATTCCTTGGATTGATCTTCAAAGCGTCCATGCCCTGCTGGCTCACAGACTCTAGGCCTCGCAGCTCGTTTTTCCGCTCGTCCGCGTGACCCGACGCCAATCGTTCTCTCCCCGGAGCCCACGTTTCCCCAAGCTCCCAGTAGGTAACTTTCCGCTCTACTTATTGTGTCACCGCTAACCATTGAACGCTTTTCCACTTCAGCCACCCCAACAAGGGACACCGAGATGGCACCAAACAACCCGTCTCATACCCCTTCCGGTTCACCACCCAGTTCTCCCCAATCCATTCCGCACACCAAAATCCCTCCAGCCGGAGCCGCCCGCGCCTCCTTGATCCATACGTTGGAGTCCACGAATCCGCCTTCTCCGCCAGCCAATACCAGTTCAAAAGCACCACCACTCCTTGCTCCGCCAAACGCTACCACCCGAGCCGTGTCTCCCGACCCTCCGCCTTCGCGCCCTCGAGCCGCGTCAGTGCCTACCCACCTGCCGCCGCCTCCCAAACAAACTGCGGACAAGGAAGCTGCGTTGCTCAATTGCCAGGTTGCGGAAATTTCCCGCAGCCTTCACAACACCTTCCCCAAAAATCCCCTCTGGGAGGAAGCTGTGTTTCCCGCCACTGCCGTACTCGAATACGTAGGCGCATTCCGCGAAAAGTACCGCGCTTTGCTTCACGTTGCCCCGGTAACACCCGCACAATGCCGTCATAGGTACACAAGTTTCCTCGCCGGGATCAACCAACTCGCCAATTGTCTTGAGCTAGCCATCATTGTTTCTGCCAACAAACGTACTCACCAAGCTCAACACAATTTAGAAGAAGCACTGCGCAACAAGCCGCACCCCGCACAACCTACTGCCACGGACATCCACGCCACTTTCCCTGCGGAGCGTACTCGCCGCTCCTCTCACTCCAACCTTCCCTAGCTTCCCTTTTTCCTAATTTTGTTGTTTCCCCCTCTTGTATCTAGTCCTATCCTGCGGTAAAAAAGATGCTCGTAATACACGCATGTTCTGAGCTCCGCACCCAAATTGTTTCCACCTTGAGAGAGAACTGAAAATCCAAAGCAAAGGGAGCAAAAAGGTCCGCCATCTAGAGAGAAAAAAAAAATCTTTTTATAAGTGCCTGGACCGCCCCAGAAAGAGAACCACTTTAGTCCCCGCACTTCCTTTTTCTATTTTATCCTTCTTTTTTTTTTTTTTTTTAAATCCTCCGCCATTTTACCGTAACACAATCCAGAAAGAAACCGCAATCCATGAGAGAGAAAAACCAGAGAACCACAATCCATGAGTGAGAATTCCGCAAGGTACCTGGTCCGCCCCAGAAGGATTTTCCGCACAAAATTCCCTGTACCCCGCACCTAGAAATACAGATAGACAACAAGCCAGTGAAACGTATAACAAAACTGAAACCAAACTCTATAGGATAACAAACATTCTGGGGTGGCTATGTAACCTGGCTGTAGACCAGATAGCGCACCCCCTCACCAATAATCACTTGTGGCCTTTGCCTGCCACGGCTTTCCCCGCCCCAGCCTTTTTACCGCTGTCCCCAGCGGTCCGCAAACGCCGACTCTGTTGCAACAGCAGAGGTGCCTGATCCGCACCATCCTCCTCTGACACAACTTCTGAGCCAGCATCTTGATCGCTAGACGCCGCACCCGTGTCTTCCGCCCCATCCGAGCTAGCCAAAGACAATGCGTCCCCCGGAAGCTGAACCTCTTCCTTGGAGTCATCCAATTCCGCAGTCTGATCAAAATCCGTAGAACCTTGTGCATAAAAAAGCTTGACGTGCGTCGCCGCCGCCCGCCGCTTCAAAGGCGTCCCGTCCAGCTCTTCCAGCTCATAACTCCCACCAGGAAATTGCAACACAATGCAATAAGGGCAATTCCGTTGGTTAGCAAACAGCTTGCCCCATTGCAACTCAAGGCTACAATTGTAAAGAATAACCAAATCCCCCTTGCGGAGAGAATCCCACAACCAATGGGAGCAGCGGCGGTCCCAGTACCAGACCGCCTTAGCACAACTATCCTTGAGGCGCGCCGCCGCCTTTGCAATAACTGAATCCCGCCGCAACAGCTGCTTGTCTCGCGCCAAGAGCAGGTCGTCCGCCAATTTAACTTTCCACCATTCCACCGCCAGATACATACCCAAACAGCATCTTGTACGGCAAATACCCCGTCGTTTGTTTAGTGGAAATCCGATCCGCAAACAAGACGGCGGGCAAATACTGCTGCCACTTCTTACCGTCTTTGCCGCACAGCTTTACCAGAGCGCTCTTTATTGGCTGATGGCCGCATTCAATCATTCCCGCACCCTCTGGATAGTACTCCGTCACCTTGCCAAAATTAGCGCCGCACGACTCCACCAATTTCCGCAAACCGCCACAAAACTCCGCACCGCCGTCTACAGTGATAAGTTGTACACTTCCAAACCGCGCAAACCAGTCTTCTTCCAAAAACTGTTTGACTTTCTCCGCTGTAAGATTCACCAGCGGCCGCGCCTCCACCCAACCAGAAAGATTGTCCCGGGCCACGAGCAAGTACTTGAACTTCCCCGCCTTAATGTGCACTGCGTCCATAGATATCCTACTGAATAGCATGTCCGTTTCCGTAGGTTTCCCAATCTCTTTAGGCAGACGCAGACTACGCCTCTGACATTGCTTGCAACTCCGCACCCATTGCCGCACACTCCTTGTGATACCTGACCACCAAAACCGCGACTGGACGCGCCGTTTGGTTTCTGCTTCGCCTCAGTGACCCAACTCCTTGTGTAAGCTCCGCAAGACAGCCTCTTGATCAATGCGCCGAGTCACCACCACTAGGTGTACCGGCGTACTCCGACGCCACAGCTGGCCCTCATGCACAAAGAAATTCGCCGCTTTACGCTTGATCCAGCGCTGCACCGTTGACCCAATTCCCGCGGGGTAGCGAAGAGTCGTCAAGAACGCCACCAAGTACTTGTATCTAGCCGTCTGCTTCACTGCCAAGCCTCCACCCTCCTTCACGACCGCGTCCCTTGCCATTTGTACATCAAGAATGCGCTGCTCAACGTCCAGCTGTTCCGCCAGCGCAAATCAATCCTCATTGTTGCCCAGCGGAATGCGGGAAAGCGCGTCTGGTAACGTGAACGCCTTTCCCGGCACGTGCACCACTTTCAAAGAAAACAACTGCAAGAATGCCACCCACCGTGTCATAGGGGCATTAGGCAACAACGGACAGTTGATCATCCGCACCAATGCCTCCGCATCAACCAGTAATTTGAAATAGATGCCCCACAGTATGTGTTGCAATCTCCGCACAATTTTTGCCACTCCGCACAGTTCCAGCTTTGGTTGAGAATACCGCAACTCCACGTCTGTAAACGTCACCAACTCATACAGCACAGGCCGATCCTTCCCGTCCTCTTCCTGGGTGAGTACTCCGCCCGCACCAAACTCACTTGAGTCCACGGCCAAACAAATTCCGCCGCTATTGTAGTCAAGTTCCTTTAACAAGATCTTTCTGCCTATGTCCTTCAGCATTGCAAATGCCTTGTCGCATTCTTGGGTCCAGTTCCATTCCGCATTCTTGCGTGTCAACCTCCGCATTGGACTTGCAATTTCTGCAAACCTCTCAATGAACATGCGCACAAAGCTGCATAGCCCAAGGAACTGCAAAATGTGAGACGCCGTCTGTGGTTTTGGCCAGTCCAGTATCTTGTTCCGCTTTGGCTCCGCGAACCCGCCGCCTGTCTTGAGACACCTTGTGCCCAAGAACCTCCAGCGCCGGTACAAAAACCGCAAAATTCTTCCCTGAAACTGTAAGGCCTGCTTCCTTGATCCAAAACAGAACCTGCTCCAGGGCCACCGCGTACTCCCAAATAAACCAACGTATATTAGGGTTTTCTGCCAACACCGCTCCGCCGTAGTCACTCCTTGGTCCCTTCATGGCCGCATTGTCAATAAATATCTGCGCTGCGTGGGGTAACTCATCCTGAAGGATCCAGGACATCTGCGCCTGATACACCACCACCAATTTAGTAGCCCCTTGCAGAAGTCGGGTAAGCTGCAAGCGCCCCAGTTGCGTCTCAAATGCCGTCAGCGGCCTTGACTCCAGATGCAATTCCCGCTGGTTTTATCCGCCCATAACGTCCACCAGACCATAGCAAACCTGCCCCGTCATAGTTTCAATAAACTCCTCTATGCGCCGCGGCAACCCAGCGTCCCGTATAGTGACCAAATTAAGCCGTTGCAAGTCATGCACAATCCGCAGACTCTTCTTGTCCTGCTTAATTACCGCAAAGATTGGGCTAGAATAGCTTGAGCATGATTGCTTGTACAACCCCGTCTGCAACCGTTCCTGCACAAGTTCCATCATCTCCCCGCAAATTGCTGCCGGTATAGGAATGGGCTGTATCTGCCATGGCTTGTGCGGAACAGTGGGTATTTGATAAGGATCCCCAAAACTCCATTTGAGTAAGCCCCAATCCTCTGGCCCAAATGACAAAGCCTTTCCCCACAGCGTAATGGCCTCCACCAACAGGTGAAACTCCTCCTCATGGTGCCATTCCGGCGGCCCAAAGTTGAGGCTAGCCATCCGTTCCACCGTAACCCGCTTTGTTGGCTCAAACCTTGGCGGAACCCAATGTAAAGGTGTCTTGAACGGATCCCGGCTCCACTTGATCTCCCTCAGTGGTGGGTTGAGCTCCTGCGGCATAGCTACATTCCGCGGCCGCACCTTTTTTGCCACCGGTTTGTACCTCCCACCGTTGACTCACCCCATTCTCTCTTCTCCGCCGTCACCAATTGTCCTGGACACAATCAAACCCCTGCGCGGACATCTCATTTCGCTCACGACCATGGCACAGTGGTAGGGTTTTGTAGACAACCAACTCGGAAGTGCATACTTGGGAGGACTTACTTGTACACTGCTTGCCTCCACCACACAGTTCCTAATTTCCGCTCCAACTTTCCCGCTCTTTTCCATTCCTACTTCCCGCCTGTTACTCGTCCCTGTTGCAGAGTCACGGCTTACCACAGTGGCGCTGTGGTAGTGCTTTGATCCTTCCACACTCAGAGATGCACACAATGGAAAGCTCACTTTGGTATTGACTTGCCAATACCCTCCTGCCTCTTGAATGTCAACCGTCTGAGCTGAGTCAAAGCTTCCTCCGCCCAGATAGCTCGGCAAACAACTAAAAATCCTCCGCGGGAGGCTCCGCACAGTGATGCGGTGCCCCATTGCCCACCTCCGTCACCCAGTCTCTGCTTTAAGGCTGACAGATGACCGTCTTGTACTGCTTCCGATGAGTCCCTTCCACCCGCATCACTTCCTCTTGCCTTGCGGGACAGAAGCGCAATTGCGCTTGAAAAGCAAAGAGAGCCGGTTGACCAAGAATGATTTCATGAGACCTGGTCACCAAGAACAACAACTTCTTGACCACTTTTGCTACTTCCACGGTCTCTGCTTCCGCTATCCTGTCTACTTCACAACTAAACCCGCCCATCGTGCGGATTCTGATGTGTGTTTTCCGCAGCACCAAGTTGGCCTCCGTCGCCAAATCCGCCGGAAGAATATTGATCATGGACCCCGTGTCAATCATGGCCCATTTTGTGATGTTTCCTACCCTCATACTCACGTATCCCAGTGGACAGGACACAGCTGTAGACGGTAGGATGGGAAGTGAATCCATTGAGTGTCCAAACTCCGCACACTTAACCTCTGCCGTTTCCGTGTTAGTGGTGAAAACCAACGCCGCGGGCTTCTTTTCCCCTGACGCCTCTCTCAGCATGCTAATCATCTCGTCCGCCATCACCAGGGAAATTGCCGCCAGCTACCTCAAGGTAAGGGCGACTGTGGTTTCCGCGCCCATTTCTCTTTGTGCAAACTCTGCCGCCTTTTTCTTGTTGCCCCCCGCCACCGGAGCTACTGGAAGCTGCTTGACTGGCTCCAGTCTGGCTTTAGGCGCGGGAGCAGGATCCAAATCCATCTTTTCCAAGCGCTCCCCCAAGAAGACTTCCCCCGTCTGTACCCCAATGTTCACCTTTCCCTTTGCTAAAGGTTGTCCGGCCTGCACCACATCCCTTGGAATCGGTCCATCCACTGGTGTACAATCCAGCCAAAAGAAAGCGCTTCCCCATGAGGAAACCTTTCCCGCAGCCCAATCCGTTTCAAAGTACTCGCACTGATTCCGCATATGACCAGTTTCCTTGCAGGAGTCGCACACCGGAGGTCCTTGCCTCCACAGCGGCATTCCGCCATCCACCTGAGGACCCGCGGGAGCGACTACTGGTGCCACGGCCGCCTGTTGCTCCTTCAGTTGCTTGTGCGCCGTTTTCTGCATGAACAGTTTTAGCTCCTTCAGCGTATCCGCCAGGTCACTCACATCTTTGACCGTCACCGGCGCCTGCGGAGCCGGTTCCGCCCTCACAACCGCATCTCCTTGGCTGTTGTTCATGAGCTCCAATACTTTGAGTTCCGCTTTGACGGCAGACCGTAACTCCTTCATGCTGGGCAACATTTTCGGCCCTCCAAGTCGTGGTTTAACCATCAAACCTCGCTCATTGAGCCCCCGCAGCACCTTCTCTGTGAATGTTTGATTGAATCCCTTCAAGAAAATCCGCTTGGTCGTGCCCATGTTGGCCGTCACAATCTTGTTCCGCTCCAAATACCGCAGCACCTTATTGAAACTGGTAATGTAGGACACGTACTCTGCCCTTGTCCGAACACCACCCTTTTCCTCACGCTCCAAAGCCACCTTCTCCAGGTTGCTCTCCTGATACCTAGGTCCACGATCTTCCCACCTCTCAAGTATCCAGACCATAGCACGGTGGTATTTGACACCTTTTTTGGGCCCGTTGAATACTGATTTGTTGAATAGTCGAGTATTTGGAGATATTCAAACAAAAAACTCCCAAAAATCACCAAAAACGCCAAAAAAGACATTTGTGGCTCTTTTATTAGTTTCTGAGAATCCACAATTCTCAATTTCATTCCAAACAGTCATGTATTTCATTTAAGCACTATTTTTAATCAACTTGGCGTGTATTATAGCTATTTTTTTGCTTGGCGTGTATTATATGTATGTTTTTGAGAGAAAAAGTTGAAATAAACAAGAAAAACTGAAAACTAATCATCAATTTTAATTGAATTGTATGCCTTATCAAGTAAATTGCCTTGGAGCCAAGATTGATACACATGTTAGATTCAACTGAGTCGCCGGAGAGAGAAAACCTTTTTACAGCAACTAGATTGCCTGACTGAGAGAAAACCCGTTCACTCGCTGCTGAACTGGCCGGAATTGCAAGGAAGTCCTTGGCAATCATTGAGAGGGTCAGAAGCACAAACTGATTACCTTTCCACCAAGTGATAATATCGGTCTCAAAAGGTGGTTCAGGCATCTGCAGATAGGTCAAAATTTCATTGGTTGGAGACTGCTTTGATATCTTCTTGTATTTCTGTAACAGGTGGAACTGAAGCTTCTCTTTTGCCTTCATGGAAACCGATTCAGAAGGCAATTCATCGTTCTTTGGTTTCTTCTTGACGGAAGACTTTGCTGAGTAATCATCAAATGTTGCTTGTAAAACTTTCATCGCTTCGTCTTTTGATTTGATCTGGGTCAGCCTAAAGGCACCCCAAACTTTTACTTCATGTACACCAGTTTGGGGTGCAGAGCCAATGCACACCAGAGGGGTTGGGGTCTTTGCGGGTCTACCCCAATAATGTTGGGGTACAACATGGTGTACACCATATCAGCTGGGGTGAGCCTCATAGCACCCCAAAAACCTCAATTTCCGTGGTGTGCACAGACAAAGCACACCATCATAGATGGGGTGCCTAATTCCCGCGCACAAATTCTTGATAGAGCAGTAATCTGGGAAAGGGGTTCCCCACTCGGCACCCCAGATATACCTGGGGTGTTACACCCTGCACCCATGATTCCTGGGGTGCCCAAGCAACCATCTGACTTCCCATCACCCATCACCCAGCTTAACACCACTCTGCAACCAACTCTCTGAAGACTTCACCCCACTCAGCAACCATGTCAAACCCTCCACAGCAGCTCAACACCAGCACTGGTACCCCATCAACAACCGGAGTTACTGTACCCCCAGCGGTTTGGGAACAGATGCAAAACCTCCTCACGATGTTTGGTCCTCAGGCTAGTGCTAATCGTTTGGCTGCTATTACCCCCCCCCCCGCCTCGGCTCCTATAATCACTCCTGTAAATCCTGTGTTGGCTCCCTTGGATCCTATGTCAACCCCATTGACTCCATTGGCGGTGGCACCAACCACCCCTTTGTTGGGTCCTTCATTGGCACCATCCAAAAATTCCTCAGACAAAGCTACTGAATCTCCAGCTCGTGCAATCTCCCTGGTGCCGCAGTCAGCTCAGGGTCATGATACTAATCCGGAGGCGCAAATTGATGTGATCACAAATTTAAACATATTTAATTACTCCACCGGTCGTAAGTGCCTTCTAGGCCCAGAAGTATCAGAAACTACCAGAACTAACTGATTTTTATTTTTATTTTCAGAACCATTGGATCCCCCCCCTTCTGCCCAGTTTCTCTCAATGGACGACTTGGTGATCAGGTTTTGTCAAAACTGGGCCAAATCACATGGATATGCGGTCGCCAAGTCTCGCTCGAATGCCAACAAAAATGTTTACATCCAATGCGATCGTTCCGGCGAATTTCGCGGCTCAATAATGAATCTCTCTGGGCAAAAACATCGACCTCGAAGATATCGTGCCCCTTTGAAGTCAAAGTTTCTATTCCGACCAGCAAGAAAATTGCGAATAAGACTTGGACACTAGAGATCCGACACGGCGGACACAACCACCAAGCATCTTCTGGACCCTCTTCCCACACCTCTCACAAAAAGCTTCTTCCCGAGCAAGTGGAAGAAATCCAAAAGCTATCTCAGTCAAATTTGAAACCTGCACAGATTTTACTGCAGCTTTAAACCTCTGACAATGAAACTTATGCAACTAACAAGACTATTAGCAACGCTCTTCAAAAAATTTGTCGCGAGGTTTTGGATGGAAGGTCACCAACCGAAGCGCTTTTATGCATCTTGAGAGAATCTAACTGGCTTGTTGACGTCAAGGTTTCCCCCGATACTGGCGCGATTCTATTGATTTTTTGTGCCCATCCCGGCTCCGTTCACCTTGCTCAAATCAATCATCACGTGGCCCTGATGGATTCGACTTACAAGACAAACAAATACGACCTCCCATTGCTTTATGTCATTGGTCAGGCCGCCTTGAACCAGTCGTTCACGATTGCTTTTTGTTTTATGGCTCATGAAGATGCGGACAGCTATTTGTGGTCGGTCAGCTGCCTGAAGAAGCATATCTGGCGACCCCTTCGCATCCCAAAAGTATTTATCACCAATCGGGACAGTGCCTTACAAGGCGCATTGGCGAAAATCTTTCCTGATACACAAGCAAATCTGTGCACTTGGCACCTCAACAAGAACATCACCACTCATTGTAAAAAATACTTTCCACCCCCTCCAGATAAACCAAAACCCAAACCTCAGTTGCAAAACGTCTCGTCTCCGCCGCAAGAACCACCACCAGATCCCTGGAAGGAATTTATGACTGTTTGGGGCAGCCTCACCCAAGCAAAAACTCCCGATATCTACTCCGAACGACTCGCAGATTTGAAGAAGCACCTTGCAACTCGCCCAGCTGTCCTCGAATATATTGAGAGTTCTATTCTCCCGGTGAAGGAACTCTTTGTGGTTGCATGGGCATGCCAGTATGCTCACCTTTGAAATCTCAACACTTCTCGGGTTGAATCCAGCCACGCCTATGTCAAAACATTCATCAAGAACTCCACCGGCGACTTGCTTTTGGTATTCAAATCATTGGCTCTTGCGGTCGATGCACAAATCAACCATGTGCATGAGTCGATTGGTCGGGATACTGTCAAGACCCTGGTAAATGTGCCCAAGTGTTTTGTGCCACTTCTCGGCAATATCTCAACTTTTGCACTCAAGGAATGCCTCCAACAATTTGAACGGCTCAAGAACCTCGATCCGACGGAACCTTGCTCAAATACAGTTAGGATTGGACTTGGAATCCCATGTGCCCATAGGATTGCGGATATTTTGGAAGGTGGAGATGTGTTATCTCCAGATGACTTCCACTGCCAATGGAATCTCAAGTATAATCCCGAGATAACGGTAAGTCCCTGTTTTCTCAAAGATCATCTGTCCTCAGTGTGGTTCTGAATGTTGTGTGGCCTTCCTGCAGAAATCCGAAGACCGCAAGGTTGATTTGGACGAAGAAATGAAGCTGCTCACAGTGGCCCTCTCACACGAACCACCCAGCAAGCTGGCGGATTTGATTGACCAAATGAAAAGTATTGCCGCTGGAACCCATGTCGCTGTCGCAGTTCAAGCACCCAAAGTCAAAAAGAATACCAAAGGTTGCCCGTCAGCAAAAAAACGCAAACGCTCTTCAACAGCAACCAAGAGGAACCCTTCGGCGTTTGAGCTTGTTGAAGCAAAGCTCAAACGCGAACATCTTTCTCAAAAGCAAGCATCAAAGGTGCCCAAGGGAAACAAATCAAAACGTGTCAAACTCGAAAGCAAAGGCAAAGACAAAGGCAAAGGCAAAGACAAAAGCAAAGGCAAAGACAAAGGCAAAGGCAAAGACAAAAGCAAAGGCAAAGGCAAATCATGTGATTCTGGCAGTGAGGAAGAGGACAATAACATTGAAAACAAAGATTACGACAACAACAAAGAAAGCGATGGTGTGGATAAGGAACAAATAGAAAAGTACATGTCCCAAATCCCCAACTATCTTCAACAGTTCATCCTTGGTGTGTTCGATCCCCCTGGCAATGGAAACTGCGGCTTTCATTGCATTGCACAAGCCCTTGGTTACATAGACAACGGGTGGCTCCGAGTCCAGAAAGAGATGGTCAAAGAGGCGACCAAAAACCGAGGAGTTTACTCAAAGTTACAGGGAGGTGAAGGCCAACTGAAATCAGTCATCGAAAGCCTCATGGTGGAGAACAAGGAGGCAAACATTGGCCGCGATCAATGGCTCTCCAAGTTGGCACACGGTCAGATCATTGCGAACACTTACAGACGACCAATCGTTTTTCTTTCAATCAAAGACTGCAGCACCTACCTTCCGCTACGTGTTGGCCCCAAAGATTCAGTCCCAATTTACCTACTCTATGTCGATGATTCTCACTGGGTTTTGGCTAATGTTGGGGGGAAGGATAGTGTCAAACCCATCCCTCCTCCTGTATTGGCAACCCGGGTGACTTCCAAAATTGCTAAAGAATGGATCAGTCACATTGAGAAGGGTGTGAGCCTCTACACTCACTTGAGGCTCTTCACTCAATGACTCAAAATTTAATGTTTTTTTCTTTTTATTTAATTTTATTCTTCTTCCTGAATGTAAATAGGTCTTTTAAAGGCTTGATTTATTAACTCAAGAAACTCTTTACACCAGAAAAATTTGATGCACACCAAATTTTATTGGCTCTTGGTGTGTGCACCCCAATGCACCCCAATGCACCCCAATGCACCCCAATATCCAAAATAAGTTCGGATGTACTTCGCGCACTGCAAAAAACTCGTCGCGCACTGCAGGGGGCGTTCACTCAACATCCCGGCCACAGTGCGCGGAAGCTCAAAACGCTTCGCCCACTGCAGAAAATAAACCATCAAATTCTCATTTTTTTTCTACCAGCCGGCAGAGGGAATTTTTCTTGCCCCTGCTCCATTTTCTTGGGGTATTTGGAGCCCCCAGCATGACATAAAAAAAGGATGATAAAAAATACAAAAAATAAGCGGAGCGCCTAAGAGTTCGAGGGGCAGAAGTACATACCCCATGACTTCACCGTGCGGATGGCCGGCACAGGCTGGTCCCGGAGCGGAGTACATGCACACCCCCCCGATGACCGGCCAGCACGCACGTGGAGTGCAAATCACCGGTCGTTGAGAGATTAAGCATTCATCTTGATGACCGGAACAGTCCCGGTCATCAAGAGGAGTAAACACTGCTCCTCTCAATGACTGGAACAGACCCGGTCATCGAGAGTGTTCCTCCTCTTGATGACCGGAACAGTTCCGGTCATCAAGAGATTAAGCATTCCTCTCGATGACCGGAACAGTCCCGGTCATTGAGAAATAAGCATTCCTCTTGAAATGGAACAGACCCGGCCATTGAGAGGAGGAACACTCTTGATGACCGGGTCTGTTCCAGTCATCGAGAGGAGCAGTGTTTACTCCTCTTGATGACCGGGACTGTTCCGGTCATCGAGAGGAATGCTTAATCTCTTGATGACCGGGACTGTTCCGGTCATCGAGAGGTGTGTTTACTCCTCTCGATAACCGGGACCGTTCCGGTCATCAAGAGGAATGTGTAATCCCCTTGATGACCAGTGATTTGCACTCCACGTGCGTGCTGGCCGGTCATTGGGGGAGTGTGCATGTACTCCGCTCCGGGACCAGCCTGTGCTGGCCATCCGCACGGTGAAGTCATGGGATATGTACTTCTGCCCCTCGAACTCTGTTTTTGAGGGGCTGTGTACCCAATCAGACCCAATCCATGGCTTTTTTGCAGGTTGAAAATCCCCGGGGGGTGCGCCCCGGGTAGGCGCTCCGCTTATTTTTTGTATTTTTTATCATCCTTTTGCATGTCATGCTGGGGGCTCCAAATACCCCAAGAAAATGGAGCAGGGGCAAGAAAAATTCCCTCTGCCGGCTGGCAGAAAAGAAAATGAGAATTTGATGGTTTATATTCTGCAGTGCGCGAAGCGTTTTGAGCTTCCGCGCACTGTGGCCGGGACGTCGAGTGGACGCCCCCTGCAGTGCGCGACGAGTTTATCGCAGTGCGTGAAGTACATCCAAATAAGTTTTGGGGTTCAAATCTGAAAATGAGAGTTTCTTGGGGTGCACCTCTTTTGTACACCATTTTCTTGGTGTACATGGCTTTGCACACCAATAAGACAGCTGTCTGGGAGTTTCAACCTGTGCACCCCAGTTTTTTTGGTGTAAGGTAGTGCGCACCCCATTTCCTTGGGGTACATTAGGTGTGCACCCCAACTATAATGGGGTGCCCAATGAGGTACCCCAAAATGTTGGTGTACTTGAAGTAAAAGTTTGGGGTGCCTTTAGGCTGACCCTTTGATCTGGATGTCGCCATTTTTATTCACATTGTTGCTGATGGTATCAAGTTGTTGTTCGAATAGAGTGAGCTTGAAACGTGGATCCAAGACAACGGCGAGGATGGAGTGTTGCGAGTGGATTGAATATTAGCCTTGAATCTTTTCAATAGCAGCCTTAGCTGCTTCAATCATGACCAATCGTGATGTGCGGCGGGATTTCGTGAATTTTTTGACTGTTTTGTTGCAGTGGTCAAGCAATGCCTTGTACCACGGGATCACAATCGTCAGAGTCGCATAGAATTTGCCTTGGGTGTTGATTGATGCCTGTTGGAACTTCTCCAAGAATGAATGAATCCACTCAAAAAGGTCCCAATTTTCATCCTGGATGACTTCCTGTTACATAGAATACATATTGTATTAGAAAGCGAGCTGAGTGACACCAAATAAATCAAAAATCTGGACGGATTACTGACCAGCTCTCGAGTTTTCTTATCATTAAGATTATGCACCGCATTGACAATTTGAGATTTTCCAGAGCCAGTTTTACCCTTCTTCCTTGATTTAGATTTCTTTTTTTTTCCTTTTGACTAGATCGGTTAGTTTTTTTGTAAGAGGAGAGAAGGTCGTCAATTGCCGGTCTTTGAATAAGAGCTAGATTGAGCATGTCAAAGGTGGAATTCCAACGTGTGGCATTGTTGATGATTGGCCTTGAATCTTTGACGTCGTTATCCTTACAGAGAACCTGGAACGAGGCATACACTTGATCGGACTGTTGGATATGTAAAAAAACAGCTCAAAGTTTGGTTAACAAAGGCTCAACAACGCGGAGAATTCATTTGTCGCAAGGTTGAGAATGTGGGCAAAACATTGGGCGTGAGCTTCAGGAGTCGTCAGCAGTTTGGTGTCGAGGGCAGTCTGGATAAATTTATCATTGTTTGAAGCATTGTCCAACGTGATCAATATGATTTGCTTTCCGAGATAAGAAAGATCCACTTCGCCAGCTTCGTTCTCGTCAGGTTGGCTATTTATGTTTTCATTGGTATTACTATTGGATTCAGAAGCAGTCTCAGAAGCGCTAGAGTATTCGTTGCAACTATCATCAATTTCAATTGCTTTTTGTTTTTTTGATGTCAAGTCGCCAAGTTTGTGATGGCAAAAGAAATCCTTGAGAATCTGGAGAATTTTGTCGTGGATGTTGATGCCAGTGTGTTTTTCTTGGAACGGTTTGAAGGCAATTGTGGCAGAAATAGCCTTCCAATCTTTGGAGATGAAATGACAAGTAAGGGAGATGTAAGGGGTTCCGCCAGCTGAGGACCAGATATCGGTCGTGAAAGAGAAACGCTCGGATTTGTTTTTCAAGAAGCAATACACTACAGGCTTACTATCTGCGTACAGCGCCTTTATTTGCCAAGCAACTGTATGTTCACTGAAGATGGTGATCCCTGCGTCAATTCCTTGGATCATCTTGATGAATTTGGGGGTTTTGACTTTTGCGTAAGGGAGCCGGTCTTTGATGATCCAGTGGATGAGATTAGTGTCAAAGGTGGACTGTCAAGACTTGAGCATGATCTTTTCAAGGGGTCCTTTGGCTTTTTATGTTGGTGTTGACTGAGATGGGGTCGGGCTACTAGAAGGTTCAGTGCTGTCTTGGGTATTTTCAGATGCTTCTAGAGCAAGTTTCCATTCGCCAGGGTGCTTACGAGCTATGTGATTCACAAAATTCGCCTTAGTGGTCTTGTTTGCCACTAGCGCATCGCCGCAGTTCTCAATCAAGCAGGTACGTTTTCCTTTTGAATCAGTTGGACCAAAAAAAGAACTGGCTGTCTCGGATTGGTTCACTCCAATCAATTTACGTCTGTTGACCACTATTTCTTGTGAAGATGAGTGGTTGGATTGCGGACGGGGAGTTGATTGGATTTTTGGTGTAGGATTGTTTTTGCTCGCCATGATTCTGCAGCTGCTTGAGTAATTGGTAAAGAAAACAAATGATTATCAGTCATTGATCAGGATCTGGCAATCTGCAGGGATTAGAAAAAAAATCCGTTCTTACCCTTCAAAGTACCTGGTGGGCAGGAACCAATGTCGGCCAACAGTCAACGGTTGACGGTTGTATGTGGTTGGTGGCGGTGGTCTGATGCCTATGATATGTGATGGTCCGGGTTATGTATATAGTATATATTCCGGTGCTGTATAGGGGCCCCCGGGCCCCATAGGGGACCCATGCAAGCCCCTCCAAAGCCCATATAGCCCTGTATGGAAACATGAGAAACTATTCAATTTCATGCAAATATTCGACATAAAATCTACCCCATCATTATTCGAATCGGATTGAATACAAATACAAATACTCAAATAGATTTGATTCAAAGTGCTATGGTCTGCAAGTATCTCCTCCTTGAGCTTGGTCCAATCCTTATTCTCAAACCCCTTCATGTCCTCCACTTCCCGCAAATCCTTGCCTTCTGGAAAGAATTTGACCACCTGGTACGCTTTATCCGCATCCGTCAGACCTTCCTGGAGGGCTGCTCTTTTGAACCGGTCAATAAAGCGCTCCACCTCCGCCTCTGAAAACTTAAGGTGCGGATAATCCCTGGGCCGTATCTTTGCTCTGCTCAGCGCAGGCGCCGCAGGTTGTGGTCCACCTAGTGCTTCTTCCATGGTCTTGTCCTCTGTCTCCTTTGGTCAAACTCTGTAAGTTTCACTTGACGTTCCTCCAGCTGACACCGCCGGTCGGTCGTTCAGAGTGCTCCGCTGATACAGCTGTCGCCTCCTCGCCGCGAGTGACTGATTAGGTGAAAACTGACTCCGCGCTGACGAAAAGGATGATTGTCCTAGTCTTGGTCCTCCCGCTAATCCCAACCACAATTGTGTTTTGGCTGGTCTTGAAGAAGAGCCCTCTCCGTTTTCCGCAATTACTGTGTCTCCACTGTCCGAACCTCCTGATCTGATCTGAGCTTCTTTGTCGCCTGGAGTAAAGAATTTGCCTTCCAAAGGGTTCATTCAACGTTTCCGCACATGTCTAGTCCCCGAGTATCCAACAGCAACACAAAGTTGGTTTCCTGGCCAGACCCCCACTTGTGAGAATGACAGCTGGTAAGTCGGTGGAAATGTCCGCTAACCGCCTCCTTCAAGAATATTAGTGTCCAGGCTGTGTGATTGTTGGTAACTCGGCTCCGCACTGCTACTATCCGCTAGCCTTCAGCGCTCCTCTCTGAGCCTGATCTATAGCATAATAATCCGCAAGTGAATAAAGCTCCGCACTCCGCAAGTACTCCTGAGAGTAAAGATAAGGTCACAAATAATCTCCTAATAACTCTAGTATGTCTGTTCATGTAAGTACAATAATGAGGAATCTGTAGTAATGATAATGCTAGGATAATAGGATAATGTTCCCCCCAGAAATCCCTGAGCCCCCTTTTCCTGTCCTTCCCTCCTTGCACATTGCCGTTCCCACCTGATCCCGCACGTCTGACACTTTCCCGCACTTGTCCCCCAGCTCCGCCCGCTATTCCGCACGTCACTTTCCCAGACTCTGCTCCTCTCCAACGCTTGATCTCTCACCGTCCTCTGTCTAGCCCCCGCCAGTCGGTCTCTTGTCACCGCCTCCACCCCAGTTCCACCCGCTGGTGGAACCCGCTTTGGCTGTCGTGGCTCACCCGCTGACGCGCCGCTGCTACCAGTCCACGTGTGTAATCCGCCGCAGTCCAGCCCTGTCTTTTCCGCTCCAATCCGAATACCCAATCCGCAATCTGTGCATTCTGGTCCGCGCGTGACTTTCGGTAAGCTTTTCTTAGTGCGCTTTCCTGACATCATCCTCAGTGCTTATGTCACCGGAATGCACTCTGCCTGAGCCGCTCTGTGCATTCCTGCCCACGCTATCCCCGAGTGGACATTCTACCACGCTTGCCTACAGCCAATCCAAAAAAGCTTGGCTTCCTTAGGAGGAATTTCCACCAAAACTATGTATTGGATTTGCCCATAATTGCTGTCAAGGTTGGACATATGTATATTCATGCCCACCTCATTCTTATATGCAGGTTGCATATACAGCAGCCAAGTAAATCCAATAAGCCACTTCCTTTTATTTTTTCTCCATTCTGATTTCAGAATCGAGTGATTCAGCTGATTTTACTCTGGATGCCCCTCCACTGCCGGTTGCAAGCTTGGACGGTGCCGGTCCCAGTGGCAGGCGTATTTTTTTTTCGCTACCAAACAGCTTGGTTTGTGGCATCCTGCAAGCGACTGCGCTTGCAGGTCTGAATATCATGTGTCCAACCTTGATGTTGGATGCACATAGGTTGGCAAATCCAAAAGGAATTTCTGCTGGAAATTCCTTTCAAGGAAACCAAGCTTTTTTGGATTGGCTGTATATAAATCACCACAACGGCGCTGCCAATAGCAACTGCGCTTGCAGGGATGGATATCCATCTGTATAACCTTGTTGTTGGATACACACAGGTTGGAAAATCCAGAAAGAATTTCCGCTGGAAATTTGAATCAAAGAAGCCAAGCTTTTTTGGATTGGCTGTATTTGAATAAGTGTCTCACCACCATGATTCCATACTCTCAAAATTTATATGGCAGTTGTATCAGAGGGACAGGTATTTGCTGTAAGGGAGTACATGTCCATTTCGGTAGGTATACACCGCCTTGATGATGGTGCATCCATTTTTGACGCACTGGTACGTTGGGTAGGAGTTTTTGCCAACAATTGTGGCAGGTGCAAAGGACTTGAGAAATTTCTTGCTGCAAGCCCTGTCCTTCCACATTGAGTCCGGTGTGCAGGAATTGATGAGATTGTGAGCTTGGGTTTGGCTACAGGGTCAGGTATTGTGGCTGTCACCAAGGAATCTATGTTGTCAGGCATCCAAGGAACACTGGCCAGGTTCTTTAAGAAACAGATAGAGTTAATCATTTAGTGAGTTTGAGTGTTTCACTTATTTTCCTTGATCTTTGCAGAAGATCTCTTCCCAGGTAATCCCAGCAAACCAAACCTGTACTCCAGCCCCCCGCTGCATCAGGCACTGCAAAACTACCCCTGCTTCGCAGGCCCTGAAATCTAACGGAGGGAACTTAAATACTCTTGACTCTTAGAGTTAAGCCCCTCCGTAAAAAACATAAATATAATCTTTTTACTCATCCGCCGGCATTCTCAATTAGAATCCGTGCTGTCCCCATCTGTAATATTAAAGCAGTAGCTTTTTGCAGCCAGTGTAGCTAGAAGGGTTTTGCTCTTGGTATCACTGCCGCTGACATTATCTACATCGGGATGAGTGTTCTTTGGTGAGCACCTGCACATTGGGAAGGATTCCACTATGGAGCAGTCCGTACCAGCTAGCCAAGGAAGGCTGCTCCAGGCGGACAGCAGCTATGTGTATTGGCTTTCCGTACGGCAGAAGGTGTCTTGGATCACCGGACCCAGGGAGAATATTGCTCCTTTCAATTCACCTGTCTCGCCGGGCCCGGTGGGAATATTGCTCCTTACAATTCACCAGCTAGTCTACATCCTCGCCGAGGTTGCTCCCCGGAAATCACCTGCACATACCTGCTTACCAAGAATGATTCCTTCCCATGCCAGAATCCTTGGCGCTTGTACATGCTTGCCGAGGAAACTCCCTTCAATGGCCGGTACAACCACACATCAAGAGGAGGAAAGTCCTCTCGATGGCCACTGTCTTCTCCCTTTGATGAACTTTTACGTCGGCGGCCATCGGGAGGGGTAACTGAAGGCCGAGGAGGCATTCTTGCACCGGGAAGGCAGCTGGGTGGGACAATCATTGAAAGATCAGTATGTGTGCGTTCTCAGGCCCTTTTTTCAGCAATTAAAGAAGTTTTATTCGGGGGTGCGACTTGGAATAGGACAGGATTGTCATGCAGCGGGACAGAGTTTGGTTATGTGTTCTGTTCACAAGGGTATGATTGTGTTGTTAATTAGTAGCCCCTTTAGCCCAGCCAGATGTTTCATTGGGCGCAAAAACAAGCGGGTATTCACTGGAAACAGAAGGGATAAAATTTCATTTTGTTATAAAAAAGGATAGTGTACAAGATTTGAAGTGGTTGGATATTGCTAAGCCATGATTCGAAGAATAAAGTCTACAAGAAGATTTAAGGAGAGGAAATATATCTGATCTAGAAGCAAATTATCCATGGGATCGAACTTGCACTGATTCATGTTGTCCTAAAGGCTAGATCCAGCTCATCAACCAGCTGGTTCAATCTGAGCGCACTCGCTTCATCCTCAGCAGCTTCAGCAAGGGGACGCGGAGGAAGTTGGTCTTGAGAATCTGATCGGGGAACAGGAGGAGTACCGAGATTTTTCTGAAGGGCACTGTCATCTCGGCTCCGCAAGGTCCAGAGCCTGGGATGATCGACGGTACCGCGGACAGCATAATCCCTCCTCACCATCTGTTTCAGGCTGTCGATCTTCGACTCCGATGTCAAGTACACATTTTTCTTTGACTCGCGACGCAGAAATCTTTGGTAAGATGGCTCTTCACAGGCGCATTGGTGCCTAAAAATTATGTCTGCAATATGCAATATGCGCATAGCAAGTGGATGAGTCTAGTATACTGTGTATAGCTGAAAGTGCGGAAGAAAATTTGCCGCCAGACAATCACTCACGAAGGGCTCGGGTCGTTTCCACCTCGGGAATTGCTTTCATCTTGAAATTTATCCGGTGCCCTGGAACATGAGTGGAAATGCAGATAATGGAGAGGGTGGGTTCTTGGTTAGGAAGGAAAGTTAAGGGTGTAGTAGACGTGGCGGAAGGTTTTCTTACTTTTGGGCTGCAGGTGGGTAGATACTGAGGGGAGGGGGATATTCCGGAACGCTTCGATGGCTTGGGAGACGGAGTCATAGGGGAAAATAAACCGGGTTATTTATATTGGACTCATTCGAAGCTGAGCCCATCTGCTGCTTCCAAATGCTGCTCAAAGCTGCTCAGCTTGCCCGGCATTGCTGGTGGACAGTACGCGCCGTGACTGCTGAGTCTCAACGCGACTGCCACCCGCGCGTCATCAGGTGGAGATTACGCTCAGCAGAAGAACCTGGCACGGAATACCGAATCAGTGCGGGTGCCTTGATTCAAATGAGCCTCTTGCGCGCAACTCTCAATCCAGTTGCCTGGAGGCTTTCTTTGGGATCAGGATTGTAACCATCTTGACGAGAGGCTGAAGTCAAGTGGAGCAAGTAATCCGGAGTTCTTTTCAGATGGTGCAATCTTCCCCAACAAACCGTCACGATACTAGTTTTATTACTACAAGCATTTCCTCCCTATTCCGTTACGTGAGAGCAAGACTTCGTCAAGGAGGAGCCCCCTCAACAAACTGGCAAAATATGGCTTTTATCTGCAGCGGGAAGGGTTCGTTCTTGGCTGTAGCTTGGGAAGGAGAATTACTACATCGGGTGGTGGCGGGGCTATCTCCATCTGCGACCATCCGGCGCCGCTTGTACCAGTCTGAACCAGCCAGTGTCTACCATTACCAATACAGGAAACGGGAAGGGGGACGGCGGCAACCTTCACAAACGGCACCAAAAAAAATGACGTTGCAACCCTATGGCGTACACTGAGGACAAATATAGACTGAAGATCAGAATATTTGCAAATGGGTATAAAATATAACAGCATCCAGAACTGGTGGATGTGAAAGTTACAGGGTGGTTAACGGTGAAAATTATTCATATGGCGAAGAAAGCTGGTTTACTTGAATCCGACCTCTAGTGCCTTTCAGCCTATTCAAAATGAACTGAAGGTTTTATTAATTCTGGATGGATAGGATATTAAAGCCACCCTCAGGCGCTAGTCAAAACAATCAAACCGGTATTAACGAAGGGTGAAGGGTGTGAATCGACGGACATTGAATTCGATCCAACACCTTCCGGCCCATCCGTAATTCGAGATCAATCCGGAATTGACGATGTGTGGTTGCCTCGGAGTCGAATCCAAGTAGTTTCTGTCAAGTCAAACAAATGTCGGAGCTGGGTAAAGTGACTGAAGCCAGACCTCCGGCTTGGGCGGTTGAGGTCAATGTAGAAGACATTGCTTGCAAACGGGTTAGCTGAGTTGGGATTCGGCCAGGCTCGTCTGTTACGCTTTACTGGGGTTTGCTTGCGCATGACTCAGTTTTCAAGGGCTCATCCAACGGGCTCTTCTTGTGTTGCACATGTGGGACTGACCCCAACTTTCCAGGGTAGCTTTTTTCAAGGGCCTGGTACAAACAGTTTGATGACGAGCGGTCTATTATATGCGGGCCTTTGTCTCCGAAGAAAGGCATCATCTTATGTAGGAAACCACATATGGCTGTTTATCCAGCCCCACGCTCCCACCTTCGAACCACCCAGTCGAAAAGTGCTACGGAAAAACGCTTCAAAAGAGCACTGGCTGCCACGCAGCATACTACGGGGAAAAGCGTGAAGAATAGTTCTCAAGTGAGTATGTCTTAGAGTTGATCCAAGTCAAGCGGGCAGGTCCGATGGGGTGACTGATGATAACCTGTCCGGATCGCATCGATAAATAGGGATGGGGGACAAGTCAAGCCCACCTGACAAGAAGACGCCTCCCCATTGGTGGACGGCCGCGAGAAGAACCAAGCTGCTTGAGCTCATCGATGAGCAGATCGAGGGAGGCAAGATACAACACACGGCATGGAATTCGATCCGGGCCAAGTTCAACAAATCCATCGGCGCGAATCAGACGGTCGTCCAGCTCCAGAACCAGCGGGCGTACATTCGAGATACCTTCTTGAACTACCGCATTCTGAGGCACCAGCCCGGCTTTACCTGGGACTCGAAAAGCTCGACTCTGGCCGCCGACAAGAGCGCCTGGGACAGGTACCCCCACATGCGGTCCCTCCAAAATAGGCCATTCCCGATGTATGAGCTTGCCGACCGAGTCTTCAGGGGTCCGGATCTTCTGCCGGATAGGGGTCATCAGTCGGTTGCGAATAAGATCCCGGCATCGTCGTCGGCTCAAGGTCCTAAAACTGTCGCGAACCCGAAGGCGGAACACGGAACGGCAGTCAAGGAAGAAGAAGTTGGCTCCAAAAAGCGCGCCTCTTCCTTGGTCTGCAAGGACGGCGATAGCGACATCGAAGTTCTGGAGCACCTGGCCGATCCGGCTGCTTTACATTCTAAACGTGCTCGCAAAGGAGAATCGGCGCCTGAAACGAACAGTCACGACGATTTCATAAAGCCAATTGTCTCAGCGGCCACGCGAGGGCCAACGTCTCTTACAAGAGAGATACCTTATAGCGCCCTATCCCAATGTCGCTCTACAACCCCTCTCGAAGATCCGCCTACCCCACAAGAAAGACAATCGAACGGCGTCACAGGAAAAAGTTTCCACCAGCAAATCCACCGAGCAGGCCCGACCACCATCCGTGCCCCAGAAGGCAAATCTTCCAATGGAAAGAAACGCGAGCCTGCCGACGAACCAAGCAAAGCTGGAGACTGTGCTTCCAACTCCGCGGAGACAGCGCCAAGAGAAGACGGACGTGCCGACCCTCTGGCGCCTCTCCTTCAAGACTCCGTCTCCGCCCGAGCCCTGAAATCCCTTGCGGATCTTTTCCTGGATCAGGTCGACGAACGGCACTACATCCGCTTTGTCCGTGTGCTCGAGAACCACGAGAAGGCCGCCGTCTTCCTCGTCTTGGTCCACACCTCCAACAAATCGATTTGTCTGCAATGGCTCGACGACTGTGTTCGTTAGCTCTCCCCTCTCAACGCACCACTTGGTGCAGAACCCCGCTCGGATCTCAACACTCTCTCCTCCCCTGTTTTTATCCATCTTGCCTTTCTCCGTCCAATCGTATGACCAAAAAACCCTGTTTTTCCTTTGTATTGTAAACCCCTGTAATCAGTCAGCCGCCATTGGGAAAAAATCTCAAAAAATCTATTAACCAAATATAATGGATGATGGACTGTGCAATTCAACGCCATCTCTTTCCATCGCCTCCTGACGGCTCCGAGTGGTGGTGATCTGCGAGTGGCCAAGGCCGGCCCCGCCAGTGTTGGGTGCAGCAGGAGGCAAGGAAAGAGATGAGTGTGGCGTGCGCCGCGTCTTGCTGCCGGTCCTTGTTCCCCGCTAGCGCCATAACAGGCCAGACGAATCCGAGCAAGCCCACGATCTTTCTAGATTGGAAGGCAAGGAATATGGCTTTGCTGCAGGATGTGGGCGAGCGGCTCTGGGTCTGCGACCGGGTCGCCTCTCTTCCTTGCATGCCGCGGCCAGGTCTGTTGGGCTCCTGTGTCCTCCATGTCGAGACAGACTGGTTTCATCATTTGTTCTCTGATGGATTCATGGATTGGGCAATGCCTTGTTGATTTGACAGAGAAAACAGGCTTTTTGGACTTTTGATTGCACGAAGCACGATAATTTGGATAATCAGGAGAAAACAGTGTCTCAGATAGCGTCCAACCTAGCGGGATTCTGCCACAAGTGGCATTTTGAGACGAGAAGACAGAAAAACACAATTATCGATGGAGAGCGGGATCCTCAAGTTTGGCAAAGGCTTATGTTAGAGTGATGAACTAAAAACAGGAAAGTGGCGGCTTTTTTTTTATCTCTGAGGATTCGAACAAACCGACTAAATTTTCGATCATCAACTTTGTCCAGGAAAACATCGCACAGAGATCGCATGGCTTGTGCAAAGACGGAATCTTGAGGCGAAGGTGCCGGAGGGTCTGCTTGTGGATCCTCTCTCTGAGCTGTCGCAGGCGATTTGGAACGTGGGGCATTATTTGAAGCTTCCGCTTCTTGAGGTAGGATGGCGGGCGAGTCTTGCATAGGAGGTGGAGTGTTGGTTGATTGATCTCCTTCTTGAATAGGCAACTCTTGCTGAGAAGTGTCAGGTCGATTGTCTTCTTGTGGAGAGTCATTTGGTTGATCTTTTTCTTGAATAGGCAACTCTTGCTGAGAAGTGTCGGGTGGATTATCTTCTTGTGGAGGGTCATTTGGTTGATCTTTTTCTTGAATAGACGACTCTTGCTGAGAAGTGTCGGGTGGATTATCTTCTTGTGGAGGGTCATTTGGTTGATCTTTTTCTTGAATAGACGACTCTTGCTGAGAAGTGTCGGGTAGATTATCTTCTTGTGCCGCCTTGCCCGTGCTGTCTTCTACGACGGCCTCCGGTCTCTCTTCTTGCGGAGACTTGGCAGGAGAATCTTCCGGTGGGATTGTAGAGCGAGGTGGGCGAGCTTGCTCTTGAGGTTTTGCAGAGGTCGTCGCGCTTTTAGGAGATGACGGTCTTCCTGGGTCAACCGAGTCTATCATCTGGTCGTTTCTGTTTGTTTCGGGTGATTCCCTGTTGCAAGGACGTTTAGACGGTAGGTGCGGTAGAACTTCGACATCGCTGTCATCATCGAAGGAAAAGAATGGCCGTTTTGAGGAGCTACTTCCTTCCTGCTTGACTGGCATCTCGTCTGCGTCTGCCTTGGTTGGGCTACTTGATGAGGGTGGGGCTTCGGATTTAATTTCGGTGCTCGTTGCCGGAAGGCTTGTATGGTTGAAGGCCCGATCGGCGAGGTTGTACATTGGGAAAGGCAGGTCTTTTAGCTGTTTAAATCGATTTTGAGGATCAATCTTGGTGAGTTGGTCCCACGTGCTCTGTTCGGCAGTTAGTATCGAGTAGGTAGAGTTTCAGGTGAATCCAGGATATCCCCTCAGAAAACGGTAGTTTAGAAACCTGCTCCGGATAAAAGCCTTCTGGCTCTTGATCTGCTTGAAGGTCATGTTGAGGCCGAAGGACCTGTTAAACTCCTTCCGGATCTCCCTCCACGCGTGGCCGCTCAAGATCAAGTCGTCAGACATCGAAGCCCGTCTATCGAGTTTCTGGCCTTCATCAATTTGCTCGATAATTAGTTCGAGGAGCTTAGTTCGTTGCGGAGAGGTCCACCAATGATGGGATGCACGTTCCGTTGGGCTTGGCTTGTCGTCCATCTCGTCCATCCGCACTGAGTCTGGGATCACCGCGAGATGAAAAGCACGATTGAATTTCAGTGATGGCAGAAGAAAGGAATTCCGATGAGTGGAGCCATCGGAAAGAGATCGACTGACCTGGGTCCGGGATAACAGCGAGGCGAAGGCGAGTGAGGAAAAGTCAAAAGGACAAAGCAAAAGGGACTTCGCTAAAAGGTCTACATAGAAGACTCGGTATCTGTTTCAATTTCGGTATGTATTCTGTAGCTTCTCGGCTGGCTTCGGTGACTTGCCGACGCGAACACCTCTCGCTCAGCTAGCCGTCCGTTTCCTCACCCTCACGAATCAACCGACCATCACACACGAAACGAGAACCAACCACGATGTCAGGACAGAGCAATTTCTTAGATGTCAGTCCAGTGATTCTTCTGTTCAACCTTTGACAGTCCACCGGAACTCACACCTGCGTTTCTTTCGTTCATTTCGATCTGGATAGAGAGCATGCGAGATCGTTCGACAGGCTATTGATGAAGAGTCAAACAGAACTGGGAGGAAAGCTTCAAACTTTACAAGAACGCCCTCGATTACTTTCATATGGCCTACAAATGTTCGTCGCCACATCAACACCTCGAGCTCTCTTTCTCATGATTTATCGCCCATCATTCAACGGTCTCCTTTCTCTTTCGCGGGCTCTCGCGTATTTTCCCGAATTTACTGACCATCCTCTTGTCCCCAATAATCCAACAAATTTTATATAGATGAGAAAAACCCGAAATTGAAATATCTAATTCGCAGTAAGATGGAAGAATATCTAGACAGAGCGAAGAAACTCAAAACACACGTCCAGGTAAAACAGCCCCCATGTTGATTTGATACTAAAAAGAAAAAGCTTCATCAACACCCAATCGGAAACTTAAAGGCTTACGTTTCTCGATTGCATTTCATCTCAAGACGCCAGACGACAAGCGTGGCCGACAAGCTGTGGGTGCTAACGGCAAAGGAACTAATGGCGAAGGAGGCTTCGGGTGAGGCCAACTTTTTTTTCCCAGTGGTTATGATGAGCCTCAGAAGCTGATTCTAGTCACCTGCTTGTTGTGCAGAGCCAACGCAGATGGAGATGACGCGGACACGAAAAAGCTAAGAGGAGCTCTTTCAACTAAGCCGAAATCGAGGTTTATATACATATATCTGGTGGTAGGTCGTGAATTCAAACAATCTGATCTTAAACTCTCCGTCAGGTGCAATCCTGGCGGAAACACCGAACGGCAGTTGGGATGATGTGGCTGGGCTGGAAGGAGCGAAAGAATCTCTGAAAGAAGCGGTGATCTTACCCATCAAGTTCCCCCATCTGTTCACCGGCCAACGAACTCCGTGGAGGGGTATTCTGATGTATGGTCCTCCTGGTACAGGAAAGAGTTATCTGGCCAAGGTAGTCGCGACAGAAGCAAAGATCACTTTCTTTTCAGTTAGTAGCAGTGATCTTGTTAGCAAATGGATGGGCGAAAGTGAGCGGTGCGTTTTGTTTACCTCTCTAAGCAACGATTTCCTACCACTAGATCTCCATGATCCGAGTGACACTCACATTTATCATTCGAATAGCTTGGTCAAGCAGCTGTTTACAATGGCCCGAGAGAACAAGCCCGCAATCATTTTTATCGACGAAGTCGATTCGCTATGTGGGACGAGGGGCAAGGGCGAACCTGAGGCGGCTCGGAGAATCAAGACTGAATTCCTGGTCCAAATGAACGGTGTCGGGAATGATGCCGAGGGGGTGTTGGTCCTCGGAGCCACCAACGTCTGTCGGCTTTTGGCTCAAGTCTATGCCGTGGTGGGCCTCCCCCGTGCTGATCGTCATTGCCGTCTTGATAAATGCCGAGGATAGATCCCTTGGCAGTTAGATATTGCCATCCAGCGACGGTTCGAAAAGCGGGTATTCATACCCCTGCCTGATCCGGAAGCTAGGAAGCGAATCTTTGAATTGAACGTAGGCACAACACCCTGCACGCTGACACAACAGGATTATCGTGAACTGGCATCACAATCGCAAGGGTGAGGCATTTTGCTCTCAGCTGCTTTTAAAATCACACACTGACTCCTCGCTCTTTGACAGCTACTCTGCATCAGATATTGCAGTCGTCGTCCGAGACGCGCTGATGCAACCAAGCCATCTTTCTGACTATCTTGCGTGGGTGTAGGTGATGGTTCCAAGAATAGAAGACGCAACGATTTCGGTCAAGAAATTGACACCATGTTCGCCCGGAGATCCGTTGGCAATCGAGAAGAGCTGGAACGAAGTCGAGGCTACAGAGCTGCTCGAGCCAGCCCTCACTCTGCCTGATTTCCTCCGAGCTCTACGGAACACTTCGCCAACAGTTAGAGAAGAATATATCAAGCGACATTTGGAGTTCACCACTAAATCTGGGGCCGATGGGGCTTGATCTTGTCTTGTTTTCCCACTCGTCGCTTCCGTTTGTACCCGTATCTTGTCCCGTCTTTCTGTCGCTCAAGGTGCAGCACTTTCCATCATTTTGGACTGTTATCTTTTATAAAACATCTTATTATTACTCGTCCCCGGAAATAGGCTCAATCCAGTCCTCCTAGAATTCCTGTTGTTCCTTTGTCTCTTTAGGTCTCGTCTGGTTGTTTTTTTTTTTACAATACTTGATTATTGTGTTTTGCTCCACTGGAAAGAGGGTTTCTTCTCTGTTCCGCTCATCGGAATTGTATCTTGACAGTAAATATATCACATGATTAAGCTTGCCAAGACGAAGTGAGACTTAGCAAATACAGAAATTCATTTTGGTCTATAAACAGGATGCGTCTACAGAAGTCCATTTTTCCCTACAAACAGGGCGTGTGAGGAAAGCAGGCTGAGAGCAGAGTGGTATCTCATGTCCAATTGTAGCTATAGAGTAACACATCCGTCACAGTGTATTCCAGGGAAATCCGGTTTTGGGCACAAGTACCAAACCTGAGTCGCAACTTTCTTGGCGGTGTCGAATTTCCTGACTCCTACAAGATCCGATTGAATGGTGATCAGTTGCGTTAAAAACGTTGCGGCTTGTCAGGAATCCAAGAGTCTCCAAGGCTTACCAACCACACCCACACCGTCCGGGATAGTTCGCACTTCCGCTGCGGCCACCGTTTCCGGTTTGCCAGAGTTGACGAATTTTGAGTTGATGCCATTTTCATACTGCGAGCAATCGGAAAACTCGAGGTTCGGCCCTGATACATCACATGACCAAAGTTGAACGTCAGTATCACTGTCAGGAACAATCGGTTGAGTGAATCCTTCAGCAGTCAAATACTCTACGCACAAGCTTTAGCCACCCTGCACTTTTCAAGGGGACATCTGAAATATTGTTTGGCGGAGTTAATACAGACTGTGGATGGCGTGTAAGGGTTAGTACTTGAGTGAGATAATTCGTTTTGATGGGTATGCAACGCTTACAAGCCTGTTTGGGGGTCTGGGCGAGGAAATAAAGGTCGCATACGTATGGAAATTTTTGCGGCCCTTTATACTTTTCGTCTTGAAACGGGCTTGCAAGATGGGCCGAGGGAAAAGCTATAAGAAGTATGACTGCTAAAAGGAAGGTTGTACGGAACATATTCTTGAGTGTTTTGGATAGTATGACTCGATAGATAAAACTTTTACGATCGGGCAAAGCCTCAGTGTCAGACGAGGATGGCGGGGCGAAAACCCTTCCATGGGCAGGGCTTTGGGTGCCTTAAATAGATCACCTTATACAACCACAACCCTTTGTTTGGAAACTAATTATCTGGGCGCAGCCACGAGCTGTTAGACATCTGTGTACATATCAAGGCTGTATACATAGAGCCCCCTCCTGGGCCCTGACAGGCCCTGACTTACACCTGAGGCGTGCCATTACAGCATACACCCCGTGACGAATGGGGCGCGACCCGTGTGCTCGGTAGCGCCACCCCGCGGGTGCATACAGGTTGGCGCCACCGAATTGACCAGGCGGCGACATGATGAGGCTGCGCCAGGGTGCCTTTCCTGACCCCCTGATGCCGTCAACGGCAGCGGTTTTTTTTGGAGAGGATGGCCGCCAAGGCGTTGAGGTGGCCGTGTGGGCCGACGAAGCTGTGTTCGAATGCGCGGACGATCGCGTACTCGGGCGTCTTGCTTCGTCCCGGGAGTTGCACAAGATCGGTCTTGACGAGATGGAGGAGCAGACGGGTGCGGGCTTGGGGGCGCGATGGCCCAATGCTGACTCTTCAGAGCCAGCCGTTGATGCATCGCAGGGGCGTTGGATGGATGCTGGTGGAGGTGGGTGTGTGGGGAACTGATGAACTGCTCCTGGATGGGAGCTGGAGCGCACTGCGTCTTGACCACGGCTGGCGTGGCGAGCGGTCCCGCGTCAGGACGGCAAATTCGAGATCACCCTTTGATTGGTTAGCAGGAGGCTGCAGGACCCGATGTCGGTTGAGATCATTCTGAGAATAAGCCCGCAATCAGGCTTGTCGCCGAAGTCGGTTCGCCAGTTGGGGCGAGAGGAGAGATCTGAGGCTGCCCCGAGAAACAAGACGGAATGCCTGGCCCAAATGAACGGTGTCGGTAATGATGCCGAGGGTGCATCCATTTGTTGAATCCCGAAGCCTAACTCGGCCGCCAGGCTCACCATGATGCGCAACGTCGCGTCCGGCCTGTCGGAGCGAAAGATTTGTTGTAAGTGACGCCTTCAACTTGACGGAAACCGTGAACGCAAAATTGAGCTTTGTACTTCAGGAGCTTGCCATCCGCATCGAACTTGCGCTTGATCATCCCGGAGTCTTGGGTACTATACAACCCACACTTCGTGCAAAGTCCTGATCACGGAGAGGAATGCTCCTCCGCCGTTATCGCAACTTCCCCGATCTCTATCCGGCCGCTTCCGCGGGCAAATCTACTTCCACTAGTTCCGGATAGCTCCACAAGTATCTGGTGATTGGTTTTTTTTCATTGGTCTGTGAAGGTAAAAATAGAATGTACTGATTAGATGAGAGCACTGACAAATATCACCCTCAGATGTGGGATTTTCCATCTTCCGACTGGCCGGCCATTTCTCTCCAGTGCACACTCTGAGTGGAAAATGCACGAGATATTCTAATAACACCCTCTGATGTAGAAAGTGCCCGCGATATTCGGGTCACACCGGGTGCCGCTGGTAGCAGATGCAATGATTGGAATTTATTGCAAGTGGACTTGCTTCTAGAGAAAAGCCTCACCGACGGCTGCACCGGATGAAGGTATAAAACCTGCTTGTGCACTCCAGTCACTATCCCCTCATCACATTCCAATCCACCACACCAACACTACAGACTCAAAAACCAACTCTAGCTCATAACTAACCACCTCCGTGACAATCCAAGATGGTATCCCTAGCTTACCTCATCACCCTTCTCTCGGTTCTCGTCGCCGTTTCCCGTGCGGAGGAAGTCAGCGGGACAAAAGACAAAGACCTGCATGCCCGATGGCTTGGCAGCAGCCTGATGTATGGCGGCTTCACCTCGTGGGGCGGGATGGGGCTCAACATGCTTGGATATCCATGGCTCAGCAGCTTGGCCTTCTCGATGGGCGGCGCCTGCTTCGGAGGAGGGGTGTTTCCGATGAGCATGGCCCTGGGCATGGGCGGCTTCTTCGCAAAGGTCTCCTCCGACCAGGAAGCCCACTCCGTTAGTTGCCGGGCTATCCACCTCGATGCCGAACAAATCTTGCGTCGGAACTCTGCCAATAGCATTACCTGCCGCAACAGCAAAGGCGTGGCTGAAGTATTCTCCAAATCACAATGCTTGAAGTACGCTTGTTTCAAAGGTCCTTCACCTCAGTGCCATCATCAACTGAACTGTTGCGCTCTCTCCTCGGCATTTCTGTTTAACAGGGCAGCTCAGACTCTGCGCGAGAAGAACTTGCAGTCTGCTTCCAGTGGCGGCTGCCAAGTAAGTCCCGCTATGAGACCGCCATGTGCGCTAAAGAAAGCCCACTTACCAGTTTGATTTTCACTTTGCAGTTGTCGCTTCACAATTCCAAAGACAAAGTGGTTGCAAAAGAAATGTAAGCACCCTTTACTTTCATCCACCCACCAAGCAAATTTGTCCAAGACAGCTGACCGTCTGCGTTTTACTGGAAAAAGCCCGGATCAAATCCTCCAAAAAGCTGTCCACAGCATCTTGGACACTTGCAGCAAGAAGAACACCCATCCCAAGGACAACAAGCCCGCCCACATCGACGAGAGACAGGTTGTCATGTTGCTCTTGAAACACTGATTCCGCTACTCTGCCTTTGATTAAGCCCTCAGCTGCCTCATGTCTCTGCCAAAAATATGTAACAGCTTGTGGATACTTTGCTTTGCATTCATCTTGTATCTATAATCCTCTCAATGTATTTCTCATAATCAAAGGCTTTTTATTATCAATGTGGCCCATGAAACTCTCCGAAGTGATTACAACAATACTCGCGTGCCCTACGCGTTCTTATTGAGATTTATCTATTTTTCCATGGTTTCCACCCAGTCGCCGACTGGAGCTATATGCTACATCCTACGACTTGCAAAGGCCTGCCAATTCTGGACTCGCGCGTGCAAAACCATTTTCCTGGTTGATTTTCTGTACCATCAGCCGATTGTCGACTGATTTTACCCTTGAGCTTGACTTGACAAGAAGCACTCAGTCGCCGCTACCTGCCCAAACCGGCACACCGCCACGCATTCTCAGCCATAAGCATCTTTTGGAAGGGATGCGCAACGGCGGGCTGTGTTTTAGAAACCCCGCCCCCCGGGAGCAACTCCTCTCCAGCCCGCCGAGAGGATTTCCTTTTGGCGAGTTTCTTGGCAAAAACAAGGTCTGCCAAGGGGAAATACTCGCCACTGCAAATTGGGAGGAATCCCGCTCGCCGAGCGGATTTTATTCCGGCGAGCTGCTAGGGTACAAATCCAGCTGGTCCAGATGGACTCCCTCCGGAAAGCTGGTACAGGCCCAGCTCGCCCAGATAAATTCTCTCCGGTGAGCTGGTACAGCCCCAGCTAGTCGAGATGAATTAATTCTCCCCATGAGCTCCAGCGCGAGCTGGTACCAGTAACAAATCCTGTTGGCAGAGTGGAATTCCTCCTGCCCGAGCTGGTAAATTTCTCCTTGCGCGGGGGAATTTCTCCCAGCTGCGAAGTGACTCACCATGAAGAACCACATCTCGCTATGCTGCAAGTTTGGTGAAGTAGTACGGTGTATGAAGCCTCTCCTGACGGTCCACGGAGCACACCCCCCCCGGCTCCCAAAGCCTCGGGGACTTTGTTTATCAGTTACATCTTCTCTGATTGAAACTCACCTTCACATGCCCACATATCATCACAACAGTTTCAGCCTGTTCCAGCCGCCGACGTGGGAATGGGACTCGAGCAAAAGATGTTATCGCAGGTTTGACTTTGTTTGACCCGGCTACTTCCGCGGGCAAGAAGTTCCGGATAACTCAATAAGGTTTTTTTCTGTGATGAGTATTATTCATGAAAGGGCTTCCGTTGGGGGAAGCAACAACACACCAGTTTATATGAGAGCGCCAACTCAATCTGGTCAAGGGATCATCCACCTACCGGCTTCCCTGCCGTTACTTTCACACAACTTTCTTGTGGAAAATCCCCGCCATATCCGAGTCACACCGGGTGCCGGCATGTCCCTTGCAGTGAGTGGAATTGCCTCCATGGCGTACTGGATCAAAGCCTCGTCAAACGCTGAAACAGTTGAAGGTATAAAATGGGCCTCTTGTGCACTCCAGTCACTATCCACTCATCACATTCCAATCCACCGCACCAACGCAACCAACTCCAATCCAAAACCAACCACCTCCCTGAAAATAAACAATGGTATCTGCAGCCTACCTGATCACCCTTCTCTCCGTGCTCGTCGCCGTTTCCCGCGCGGAAGAAGTCAGCGGGACGAAAGACAAAGACCTGCATGCCCGATGGCTTGGCAGCAGCCTGATGTACGGCGGCTTCACCTCGTGGGGCGGGATGGGGCTCAACATGCTTGGATATCCATGGCTCAGCAGCTTGGCCTTCTCGATGGGCGGCGCCTGCTTCAGAGGAGGGGTGTTTCCGATGAGCATGGCCCTGGGCATGGGCGGCTTCTTTGCAAAGGCCTCCAACCAGGAAGCCCACTCCGTTAGTTGCCGGGCTATCCACTTCGATGCCGACCAAATCTTGCGCCGGAACTCTTCCAATAGCGTTACCTGCCGCAACAGCAAAGGCGTGGCTGAAGTATTCTCCAAATCACAATGCTTGAAGTGCGCTTGTTTCAAAGGTCCTTTACCTCAGTGCCATCATCAACTGACCTGTTGCGCTCTCTCCTCGGCCTTTCTGTTTAACAGGGCAGCTCAGACTTTGCGCGAGAAGAACTTGCAGTCTGCTTCCAGTGGCGGCTGCCAGGTAAGTCCCGCTGTGAGACCGTCATGTGCGCTAAAGAAAGTACACTTACCAGTTCGATTGCCACTTTGCAGTTGTCGCTTCACAATTCCAAGGACAAAGTGGTTGCAAAAGAAATGTAAGCACCCTTTAATCTCATCTACCCACACAAGCAAACTTGCCCAAGACAGCTAACCGTCTGCATTTTACTGCACTCATAGCCCGGATCAAACCCTTGAGAAAGCTGTCCACAGTATCTTGGCCACTTGCGGCGAGAAGAACACACACCCCAAGGACGACAAGCCCGCCCACATCGACGAGAGACAAGTCGTCATGCTACTTTCAAAGCATTGACCATGTTATTCTGCCTATAATCAAGCCCTCAACGGCCTTGTTTCCTTTGTAAAAAATATGTAGCAGCTTGTAGATAGTTTGTTTTCCTCTGGTGTCTATAATCCTGTCATCTTTGTCATAATCATTTTCTTATTATTCTCAAAATGACTCATGAAACCTTCCGAGGTCTTCGCAGCGAGACTGGGGTGCCACACGCGTTACTTTTGAGATTTACCTATTCTTTCATTGTTGCGACCCAGCAGCCCGACTTGACTTGTCCCGCATCATAATTCTTGACTTGCGCATCCATATCCGATGTCTTTCCATTCATTTTGTGTATCAGTAGCCGCTGGTCAACCAATCCTAGACTCCAGCTCAACTTGACCAGAGTAAAGAACCTGACTTATATTTCTATAAACCAAAAACCAGAAACTGGAACAAAGAATTGTAAGAACAAGGTAAACAAGATAAAGAGTTTTAGAAAAGAAGAAACCAACCCTGTGAAAATAGCGGATATAGTGAGGAGGACAATGAAGGACAGTGGACAACATAGAATGGGATAGACTGTGAGGAAATGATGAAGAAGTTAGTCGACGAGTGGTTTGAGGAGAGTTGAGATGGAAAAGAAACAAACCCTAAAACAATAGGTAATAATCTTAATATAGGATAAAAAGGAAAAAGTAAGGACTAGATCTAGGAAAGAACAGGAAAAGGAACAGGTGTTAGCATTTGAGGATCGGAGTAGCCTAGTCGACAAGAGATGCGGAAATGCGGAGGTGCATTTCTCACCAAGTTGGAAGCCAATACGGCTGTCCAAGTTAAGGCTTTGTCGGAGCTTGAGTTCACAAGCGAGGAGAGAGTCAATGTTGATATCGAGGAAAGACTAGATCTGGTTGAGAAGACTGGAGCGGATTATTGATTGAGTGGAGATGAGAATACGTGGCAAGGAAGATTTAGGTTAAAGATCGATGATTGACAAAGACGGCCTTGGGGACTGTGTGGAGATGATTCAGAATGTTTAGGTTAGGATTAGTGATACCATTGATGGACAGCTGCGAGTAGCGCATGGGGCGCTCGAAGTTGTGAGATGCGCCGCAGAGCGCGCTTGAGTTTCAACACCCCCCTCAACTTGGTGAGTAATGAACCATATAGCACTTTTTGCAGAGTCTCTTGAGTGATTCCGCGTTACTTGCCTTTGTAAGTGTATCGGCAATCATATTTTCAGACGGAATAAGCATGACGGTGATTTCATTCTTGCTTTTCAGATCCCTCAGCCACTTCTCGTAAGCGTTCAGACAGAACAAGACAAAGTTATTGAGATAACTCGGCTTAGTCCCGTGAGTAGAGAAAAGACACACGAAAGGAAAATCAGACATAGACACTGAGAAAAAGAAACTGGAGCTGACTCCTCGCCATGCAACTGATTGGCCCACAGGACTTTTTCCAGCACGTATAAATGTCAACGTGCGAAGCCAGCGCCAAGCACAATTTTCCTTTCTCATCATTCAGACATAGATCCCTTGCGCCGCCTTTCTCTACTTTCATCCTAACAGAACAAGATCTCTATCAATGTACGTAGTTATCTAACAAGCAATATATATTTCAGTTGCTTGATTTCTTTTACTTTGGAGGGCCTGGTACAGTGGCGCGAAGCAAGCCTCCAAAAGAGCAACTCGCGTGGTAAACCCCACTACCCCGCCTACTCTATTTTGCATTTGGTAGGGCATTATTATGTGATTCACACCCCCTTTTTTCTTGTTCAGTGTACCATTACCACCTTTTTCTCCTCTCCAAGCATGCCAAAAAATTCAGTTTCCCACTGATCACTTTAACAGTCAGGGTGTTCAAAGTTGAAATTATAAATTTTTCAAATCATAAATTAAAAATTTCTGGTGAAATCAAATTGTGAACCACTGAATCCCCCTATTATTATTTTTTGCTTAATCTTCTATATCAGCCCCCCGATCCCATCTGAGAAAAAACTTAGAGCTCCATGTGTACTCCTTGGGTCTCAGAACATCAACATGGGGCTCCAAAGATTATAGCGCACCCACTGTACAAGAAGCTGATCAAAAGGGTTTATCAAACAAGTTCTTCAGCCCAGACCCAGAAACATATAGAAATTGTTGGACAATTTCTGTCTGACAACTGCTTGGAAAAACCTGTCCAAGTGTTGTGGCAATTTATATAGGGATAGTGGTGTAGAATGTCCGCTCAACGCAGCACATGCGGGAATGCAGTGGAGCAGCTGAGCAAATGCTCCGTCTACATATCCAAACAATGGGGATAAGCATGCGTGCTTATGCCTCTGATATGTAGACTGAGTGGAACCTTGAATGTACTGCTGAGAAAAGCATGCGGAAAGTCGGCAAACAGGGTGCTGCGGGACCGGGGAATTGTCATGGGGAGGGGGGAACCGGGGTTTGAGCCAACTTAGCGGAACAGTTGGAGTAGGACTTTGGCGGGACTCACAGACGGACTGAATAGTGCGGACCGGCACCAGGTGAACTGGGGCAGTGGAAGCAGATGACGTTGGGGCAGACACGCCAGGTAGAGACTGGAGTCAGAGGCTAGTCAGAGGGTGCGGGACAACAAGAGTCAGAGATGTGCTAGGCTGGGAAGTCATGCATGTGGATTTTGACGAGTGCGGGAGAGGAAGGATGCGGATGACGTCGGCTGGGAGCAGATTTTTGCAAGTGGAGGGAGTGGAGGAATAGGAAACTTTTGGGGGGCTTTTCTCTCTCTCTTCATCATGTGTCTATCATACTACTCATCTTACGGTGTAAGACTCAAAAGTGTTCCTGAGAACCTTTTGCTGAATGGAGAAGGGGATGATGGAGGTGCAAACTCTGCCCTTCTATACTATCAGATAACAAGACCCACCAAGGTAAGCTTGGCAAGTTTTAATGAAGTGATAGGGTTGGTTGGTTCAAGATGAGCTTGTTGATGACACTGAATAATTTGTTGATATTGTTATTGTAAGGGTTGTTATGTATGTAGGTTGTTAAATGTATGTAGGGTTGTTTATGTAAATGTTGGGGTGACTGTAATTGGTGAGTAATGAACTGAGGTGAGAGATATGAGAATATGAGAGTGAGTTCAGTTGTTATTGAGTTGGTAAGGGTTGTTATAATGTGTAAAGGGTTTGGATGGTATGTAATGTTGTGGGGTATGTGATAGGTGGGTACTGAACTCAGGGAAAGACAACTGGGGGGGAGAGAGCTCCTTATATAGACAAATGTGAGGGAATTTAGCTACAAGGAGGCCCTGTATGAGGGATTTTAGCTGCAGGGAAACTGAATGAGTGAATGTGGTTGGTCAGGAATGTACATGACATGTAGAGGGTACAAACAACTGAATGAGTGACTATGATTGGTCAGAACATGAGGGATTTAATATGGTACTTCTATGATGTCGCCTGCAGCTGTCAGTTGTGAAAATCCACTAGTTTAGAATGTATGTATATACTATGCAGTTTAAATGAGTATGTGTAGCTGTCCTGCAGCTGGGTTGTGTATGTAAACGCAAGGTTGTAATAGGAGGTGAGGTGTATATGTAGCTTGGAATGTAACTTCTAGTCCTGTAGAGTCCTGTCCTTGCGCTAAAGTTCATGATTTCTGATGAATGTTATGTAAAGAAAAGAAAACAAAGAATTTTTTTATTTTTTGATGTAGTGGAACCTTTCTGTCTACCACAAATTTTGCTGTGAAAAGTGTGGTAACTTGCAGATTGAGAGGTTTGAAACTTGAAGAGTTGTCCATGAGTCTCTGGGGCGCGTGTCCTGAGAGGCTGAGTGAGGGGTAAATTGAGCTCAAACCAGTGGGTTTTGTTATTTTTGGTTTTATTGGAGGGGTTAAATTGTTTTGTTGTCTGGGAGTCGAATTGCTGCGCGCAGTTCGCAGTTGCGCAGCAGTCGACGTCGTGTGTCCATGGTGTCCGCGGTGGTTGTGCCAGTATTCTAGAGCGCGCGCAGTGTGCCGCGAGCTCCGATTGTCGAGTAGAGATCGGGGACCCGATCGTGTCTGAAAAGCCGCGCGAAGTCTAAAACTGTGAGCGCCGCCGGTCTTGCGCTACGATCCGCGTGCGCCGTTCCAATTCGGAGTTCAAGAGCCCGGCCCGACCATTTACATACATAGGGGCGCCCAAAGTCGCATACATACGATCCCGGCCTTCTGCGATTTCCGATGCCTTCCAAACCTTCGATCGGATTTGCGTTGGTATTTTCCTGCTTGCCATACATGGAGAGATTGAGAAAAGAGGAGGGCGGGGGTGAGAGAGGGCGAGGAAAAAGTGGAGACGGGCCAGGACACCTTCTCCAGTAGCGCGGTGTTGCCTGACACGTCCTCAAAGGGGCGATGGCCAACAAGGGTGGAGAGCAGCTTCCAGCGGCGGAGGACTTTGTACCAGAGGGGATCGATGATGGGCGAGTTGGAGGAGATGGTGCGCATGACCAGCTTAGCCCGTTTGGCCTGGGCGACGCGGCCTGGTGACCAAGGAAGCTTGATGGTGAGCACCTGGGCAATCGCAGAGCGTTTATAAGACAGAGAGAGCACACTCACCGCCGAGGCCTTTCCCGTCGTTGGGCAGGCCTTGCAAGGTGGCCCCGAGCTAGGCGGCCGACAGGCTTGGCACGGAGGGGTGTTTCTCGAAGACGCTGATGAGCTCCTTGAAGCAGCGCAGGAGCAGGGCCAGGTTGTATTGGTCGACGGTGCAGAGGCCAAGCGGGACGGTGAGGCGCAGGAGGTTGCCGAAGATGTGCCAGTTGCCCGGGCTGGTCTCGCTTGCAAAGGGGAAGCCCGGCTAAACAACACAGGACTTGCGGTGAGCGTCGGGCAGGGCAAGATCAGGAGATGAGGAGAGGACGTACGCTGTAGCCGCGTTTGCTCCATTCGACCGCGTTCTTGAGCCGGCCTTGAGAAGCTGGAGCACCTCTCTCTCTTCCTCGCGATAAGCCCAGGAGTCGAGGAGGGCCTTGAGAACGGCTGATCCGACGATGGTACAGGTCTGTCTGAGGCCGAGGGGGAGCTTGAGGCCGGGGGGGGGGGGGGGGGGGGGGGGGGGGGGATGGAGCCACGGGAGTGGTCGCCGGGCAGGCGGGTGGCGGCGGGGCTGCTCGGCTGGTGGTAGGCGCCCAGGACTGTCATCGCCGCCTGTCGGATCGGCCGCGGGTTCCGGTTGTTCAGCAACAGCGTGGTCAGATACACAAACGGTCGTCCGGGTTGATCTCCGCCCTGGAGGCCATGTTTGTTCAAAGTTGGTGGCGCCCCGCCCCCTCTCGATTGGGTGTAGTTTCCCATGCGGGGTCGATGGGGCGCCACGGTCGCCGCCAATTTGACGCCCCACTCGTCTCGTCGTCATACCTCTGTTGAATGTTTGGGAGGTGTCGTCGGTTGGGGTGGCTTCGGGCATCGTATTGGGGACGGTGTGGCAGGATGGGTTGCGGGGGTTGCATCGAGCTTGGCGGGGTGGAACGCCTATAAGAAGGGCGGTGAGTTTGAGGTGTGAGTTCCTCAGGCGACTCACCGGCTGTAATTCCAGCTCGGGGGTCGCCTCACCCCCGTCCGCTGTTGCATTTGCGCAGTCTGGCGGGGGATATTCGTGGGCCCCCCTTGTGCTTTAGGGCTGGGGGCCTTCCTCCCAACGCTTTTTAACCCTGCTAGACAGGGATGGGCGTTGGGCCACGGTGCGTCAGCTTGCTGCGCTGGGTGGCTGGGAGTGGGTTTTTTTTCTCTTGTTTTTGGTTATTTGAATTTTATTTTTAGCTTTTTTTTGTGTGTTGTGCGTGAATTGTGAGGTCAATTGGAGCCTGTATTTGCTTGTTTTTTAAAATGGGAAACCATGGCATTTTTTTTTTGTAATTGCTTCATGTATAGGGGAAACCCTTGATTTTTTTTTTTTGTAATTTGCTCATGTGTAGGGGAAACCCTTGAATTTTTTTTCTGCAAACCTGAAGCTTTAATATACTTGGATGTATATACTATGCAGTTTAAATGAGTATGTGTAGCTGTCCTGCAGCTGGGTTGTGTATGTAAACGCAAGGTTGTAATAGGAGGTGAGGTGTATATGTAGCTTGGAATGTAACTTCTAGTCCTGTAGAGTCCCGTCCTTGCGCCAAAGTCCATGATTTCTGATGAATGTTATGTAAAGAAAAGAAAACAAAGAATTTTTTTATTTTTTGATGTAGTGGAACCTTTCCGTCTACCACAATGGTATTGTTGTAGTTAGAGACTTACTTGCAGAGATTTTGCGTATTGCTACAACACAGAGAGTTTTCCCAAAACACATTCTTACTTGTTTGCAGAGTTTGCTATACGTGGACGGAAAGTCTGAAGCTTACGCGGACTAGACAGATCATATCAGGCTCATGGCCAAGCGCTGAAGAGGTCTGTACGTTGTGGAAACCCAGTGCTGATAACCATTCAAACCCAGAGTTATCTTACAAAGGAGGTGCAACACCTATTCTTATCAGGTGTCACACTTTTATCTCGACAGCGTTTAATTTTTGCAGTGAGATTCCTTGGCCAATCTGGATGATGCACTTAATCCACACTTTCAAGTAAAGCTGGCACCTACTGCCCATTGGCGGGTGCTAGACACCTGTAAGCGGGTACCCGTTGGAGTGTGCAGGTACCCGCTGGCCGGTGCGGGTGCGGGTGTGGGCATCCAGTTTGAGGGGAAATTCAGGCAGGTACCTGGGTACAAAGTGCCAGCTCTAGATATAAGGTTCTGCTTGGCTGTGTGCAAAAGCTCAAGATACAGATGCTGGATCTACATATTTATTTGTCTATGGGTAGATAATTGTTAAAATATATTCATTATCCCCTTGTCACATTATGAATAAGCAGCAAAAGTCAATTTGAACTCGCATCATCATCAACCTAGCCCTAACCAATACTTCTGAACCCTAACCAACAATTTTCCCCGACAAACAAAACCGCTCAACCCTTGCCTCAGCCAAACTAGTATTTTCTTCACGCATTTACAATATTATCAAGTGAAGAAGAGACTAGTAAGTGGAACAATACAACATTCAATCAATTCAAATAAAAACTAACAACAACCAATGTCCCCAAACCTTCCCCTTCCTTTATCCTCACCATATCATCACACACAGATCAATCCCTCTTACGCGTCCTTCACCAAAAACCTTACTTCCCAAAAATCAAAATAAATCCTGCATCATTGCAGGTATGTTTATTCAAAAATCTTTTTCTCCGTGATAATTATATCACACCCGTTTAACCTTGTGTTCTATTTCTGTTTCTATCTTTTTCTTCCATATATCAATATAGGTGTGTGCAGAGAGAGTGTTGTAGCAACACTGGAAACCAATCTGATCCAAGACAGGTATCAGTGTGGTACACAAAAATGTGAAAAATCAAAAGTTTTTCTCATGTACATACAGAAGGCCTCAAGATACCATCCATTGGACACCATAAATGGACTCCACGGCTAAAGTAACCCCTATTACCCACTGGAAGCATCACTAGAGCCCTGCTACACTGGAAGTTAGGCCCTTTGGACAACCTGTAGCACCCAGTCAACCACCTGTCAGGCGCCTCAATTCACCTTTCCCCGCACCATTCTATCCCCACTACGTATATTGGTTTGGATTTGTTTTTTATGTATATGACATCATGCAGCACAGTCCAGTTGACATGGTGATAAAAAATAGAAGGTTGAGCGTGCAAATAGTCCGCTGCGGTGCCTCTCAAGGTGCACGGAAAATAGGGTGTTGGTAGCGGCCTGGGTCGGGCTGGTCAGTACTGCATTCGAGCGATGATGCGTTATGAGTTTTGACATACCTGAATCAAAGGGAGTGAACAATTGAAGTGTTGGGACTAGAATACCGGGGTATTAGCTACAGTTTTTCTTAGTATGACCTACGGAGGCGCTGAGTGACGGCGAGGAGGGCCGGTTGGTTGGTTACTGGTGATAGGGGTCAAATCCTACGGTTGGTTGGATGGCATGGAGGGCTTGGGAAGGGTTGAGGTGCGTTGGGATTGTGTTTGCGGGTAGATTGGTTTATTTATGCGTAGGGTAGCGGCTTGTAGTATAAAGAGGGTAGAGTATCTTTGGTCCTTCCACTGGGGCGACCTGGGATGCTGTAATTCCAGCTACCATTGACCCCCGACCTCTCCGCTGTTGTGCTTGCGCAGTTTGAGAGGCAAAGAGTGGGCCCCCCACTGGTCCCTTGCTGCGGGCCGGGGGCCTTCACGTCCATCCCTTTTGACCCATGCGCTTGACGGGGGCTGGGGGTGAGCCTGTGGACACAGCACTTTTGCTGATGTTGGAGGGCTAGGTTGAGTTTTCTGGTTTGTTTTTTGTGTGAGATATTTTGTATTTTGTTTAGCTTTTTGTATAGGAAAAACCCTTGTATTTTTTTGGTGATTTGATGTATTTAGGCTCCGTTTGGAGCCAATATAATTCAGGTGATATATCAGTTTTTTTGCATGACATCCTATGTGACATCTGATCAGGTCCGCCAAAACTTGATCAGATGTCACAGGTTTCCAGATTATATTGCGCAATTATATCAGCTCCAAACGGGGCCTTATAGGGGGAACCCTTGATTTTTTTTTGAGGCTCTCAGTTTTGTGTGTCTTTAATAAACTTGGATTTTGGCAAAGACTGTAGTCGCCTTCGAGGTATCAACAGTTCCAGTGTTGAAATGGGCGACGCATTCAAGATGGTCAAGTTTGCTAGTGGGCAGGCTTCGATTTGAGTAGGTGATAAATCCCTCAACAAAGCTAGTATACATATGAAACAAAACGGCGGGTTTGACAGCAGTGTGCAGCGGGGCTTGACCTACATCACAAGTTAAGAGGGATCTGATATGATGAGGTTGTAAGAACGGTAACTCAGTAATACTGTAGTCCCCACGATGAATCGGAGACGGAATTCACAGGAAGTCCGGGTTACTATGGTGATCTTCACTAGCAGGATTGTTACTCTCAGTATTGGAACGACTTCAGGACTAGGGGGAACGTTGTTCGGTACCAAATGATCAACCTTGATGGGTTGTTGATTGGCTAGAGGATCAGGAGTAGGTTGACAATGGACGACGGGGTTCTGCATCCAAGATGCGGGGTCAGCCCAACTATCATCTAAAATGACTTGGTTCGAGGATAAGTCCTGGCAAGCAAACTTGTCAGTCTTGAAGCGGTGGTATACATACAAAACAAAACAGCAGCTTAGCGGAGATCGGAGAATGTCAGCCTACGTGATGCCAAGGGTATTATCCTTCTAGCTACACGTGGTGCAAAGCAAAAGATTAGAGTTATAAAACTCTAAGACAAGGTTATAAGGGTTAATTCCAACGTAATTGTTGGGAATTATGGCGTAAGAACAAGGCAATTTGGGCCAATTTGGGCCAATTTGACGTAATAAAATGAATATAATTAATTTTAAAGAGGGGCCTGATAAATCAGGGGTGTTTAATCCCTCTAGAATGAAGAACTGGGGCCTGTAAACAGGTGTGGTTTAAATCCCAGAAAGAAATGGCAGAGAATCTCAAGAGAAGGGGCTTAAACTTACTAGTATAAGACCCTAGAGGCACTTGAGGTTCTTCAGGCGTGAAGTTGGGCAGTTGGAGGCGCTCAGAGGAGGTAATCTTGAGGGCAGGGTGGTTACTGGGCAGCTTCAGGGCGGAAATTGGGGCTAAAAATCACGAAAGTAGGTATTTTACCTGGCAAATCACAGGCTAATGAGGCTGTTGAAGGCGGGTAAAATTCTAATAGGTAATGTAAAGCTGGGGAATCTCCTTTTGGGCGGAGAAAGGGCCCTTTATATAGCCTAGGCAGGCCTCCAGGGGCGCCCAGGGGACATGGGGACACTTGTGGGCGCATTCTGAGGCAATTTGGTTGCGCTAGAAGGCGCTGTGGGTCGTGGAACCTTGGGGCTTGGATACAAGGGTTGCCAAGGACCTTTTACAGAGGTTCTGCGTGATTTTACACGTGCCTTACACGTCATGGGGGCTGGTTTGGGGGTTCTGTGACGCTCATTTCCGTGAAAATGTGCCACAGAAGGTACTAGAACTGGCTTCTGTGTACTAGTACACGTGTAAGCAGTGCTTTATACATGTTCTGGAGGCGCTTATTGATTGCTCCAGTTCATTTGACCCCTTCTACATATTTACTACAGTTGTAATTTACGTGTAGTGAGGCTTGGGAGAAGCTGGGGCGCTTTCTAGTGTCTCCTGTGCACGCTGCAAGAGCTCTTTTCAGTCTAGAATGTTTTTATATTGAATGACGTGGTAATTACATCTTGTTTGGTGATTAATTACATGTGTACAAGCCCTATAACACATGTAATATTGTTATTGGGGCGTATTCTGGCCCATTCTTACTTATTGGTAACCTGAGCGCTTTGGTTGCGGGCTAGTTTATGCATTATGCATATATTTACACTAGGAGCGCGGGCTTGAGCTCTAGGCAACAAAGCACGTGGGCTTGGGTGCGCCACGCAACAAATAAAGCTATCTTTTGAACTGTACACAACACCTCAGTTACGTCACTGAAAATGGTTGTAAATATATGTACTTATATATATATGTGCATACAAGTGCATCCACGCGGGGCGTGATGCACTTGCGTAAACTTTGAAGGTAGTTTACACAAGGAAGGGATAATAATTAAGGGTACATGTAAGTGAGGTACCCTAGGTTATTTTACCCGTAGAATCAGAATCTTTCATAATATTTTACTTATTAATTACACAAAGCTAAGTAATTAATTATTTATAAGTGTTTTTAATGTTTTTTGCGTAGTTTTACATATGTAAGAGTAATAATGTCTCTTTCATATGTAAAACTACTTTTCATATTTTATTTGTATATTTTTATGTCACGGTGGCTCTGCCATAGTAGCCAGCTGACATTCCCTACCCCTAAGATGAGTCTCTGCTCAGAAAAAGAAAGGTCTAGAAAAATTTTTGGCCATCTCAGGCTGATCTCTTACTTGCTCTGTAGTTTCTCAGGTGAATAGGTCCATCTGGTATATTACTTTCTGGTAGCCATTCATCTCTATCCGCGGATAAGTTTTTATATCTGACCAAGTAGAGTCTGGTGTCTTTACCTTGTATTCTTTCTTTCTTGTCCTTCAAGATTTCATGTACTCTTAACTGTCCTGAGGGTGGAGTTTCTTCTATTGGGACAGGTTGCGGGGGGGGTAATTCTTCTTCCGGCCTGACTTTGTAAGGTTTGATCAGGCTCACAGGAAAGACAGGATGTTTCCTAGATAGTTCTTCACTAAGAATGACTTCCACTGCGTTTTTACCATGCAATTGCTTAATGGTGAATGGTCCTATGAATGGAGGCTTAAGTTTTCTGCTACCACCTAAATTATTAAAATTCACCGTGGATAATAGAACTTTTTCTCCAATCTTGAACTCCGGTTCCTTATGGCTTTTATCCCATCTTCCTTTGTTATATTCAACAGCATCATCTACACACTTCCTGGCATGTTGGTGAGTTGAGTCCAGCATCTTTTTGAAGTCAAGAGCGGTAGGGTGCAGATGAGGTAATTTGTCATTAAGATTGTCTTTGGGCATACGTGGGATCCATCCTCTTTCTAGTACATATGGAGCTACTTTAGTAGAGGAGTGTTTGCTACTATTGTATGCAATTTCAAGGGCTGGTAATAGGCTTACCCAGTCGTGAGTGTATCCATCATGATTTTTAAATTCAAAACCAAAGGAGCAGAATCTGCGCAACATATCCTCCAGAGTCTGGATCATTCTCTCTGCTAATCCATCCGTCTGGGGGTGATAAGCTGTAGAGAATGCCAGTTTAGTGCCTAGCATGTCGTGAAGGTTCCTCCAAAATTCTGAAGTGAATTTAGGATCTCTGTCACTAATGATAATCTTTGGAATTCCTACGTCAGCCATGATTCTATTCCAAAATAGCATAGCTACTTCCATAGCTGTGTCATCTTTGTGATTAGGGATGAATCTGGCCCTCTTGGAAAACCTGTCTACAACAACCAGGACTGAGTTGTAAGAATAGGGTCCTCCTGGGGGCAGGCCTGTAACAAAATCCATATTGACTATTTCCCATTTCTCTGCGGGTTCTGCAATTTTCTGGAGTAATCCAAATCTTTTACCAGTCTGTTTGTTTCCTTTCTGGCACGCATCACAAGATTGGATATAATCATGTACTTGTTCTTTCCAGTCAATCCACCACGCAGTTTGTTTGATTCTTTCCACTGTTCTCTCTTCAGAGAAGTGGCCAGAGTTCACATTATCATGGCATTCCTTCAGGATGTCTTTGATTTGATCTTTATTACTTAGTACCAAAACACTAGAGTGTTTATGTCTGAAGTAAAGAAGTCCATCTAGCAACGTGAATTTTCCCAGTTTATAGTGTTGGGCTAAATTATCTGGTAAGCTAGCAATCAGTTCTGGTGGGCTATTGTCATTTCTCAAGATTTCAACCAATTTGAGGAGTTCACTGTTCTCGTCATAGCTTTTCTGGACCAAGTCATAGAAAGCATTATCTAAGTCACAGGCATGTATCCCTAAGATTGGAAAAATGTCTTCATCCTCAGGGTCATATGCTGGATTATCTGGGTTATTTGGCAAAGCCCATCTACTTAGACCATCCGCATTCTTATGTTTGGCTCCTGCTTTATGGATTATAGTCATATGTCCTCTGTACTGTTGTATTGCAATTTGCCATCTAAGCATATGTCTATTAGGAGTTTTCATATTCATGAGGGTCCTTACAGCGGTACAATCAGTGACTACTACGAAGTTAGAGCCCTCCAAGTAGTAATGAAGTTTTTCTAAGGCCCACACCAGTGCTAGGCATTCCATTTGACTGGCGCCATATCTCTTTTCTGAGTTTTTTATTTGTCTTGATATAAACAGAACAGGTTTTTCAACAGGTTTATCATCTATGACAAATTCTTGGTGTAATGCGGCACCCAGACCATCCAAGCAAGCATCAATGTACAATATAAAGGGTTTATTGTAGTCTGGTTGGGACAGTACGGGGGCAGATGTAACAAGCCTTTTAAGCTCTTCATAATCTTGCACTCTGTCATATGTCATCTCAAAGATGGTGTCATTATTACATAGTGCATAAAGACTTTTACTTACATGGGCAAAGCTTGGTACATGTTGGCGGTAATAGCTGCAGAAACCTAGAAATGACATCATTTCTAATTTATTCTGTGGCATAGAGTTAAGTAAGACAGAAGCTACTCTGTTCTGATCAATGGCTAAGGATAGTCCGGAAACTACACGTCCCAAGGCTTTAAGTTCCCCATATCCAAAGTTACACTTTTTAATGGACATCTTTAAACCTGCTTCTATGGCCGTGGACAGCACTAGGTTAATTTTCTCCAAATGAGTTTCCCAATCATCAGAGTAAATTATAATGTCATCTATGTACACCATCATCCAACTTTGTCTGATGAAGGATCCAAATACAGAGTCCATCATCCTCTGGAAATGTGAGGGCGCATTTTTGATACCAAAGGGCATTCTTAGGTATTCAAAGATTCCTAGGTGGCAGATAATCCTGAGGTATTTTCTGCTTTCTGGGTCTATAGGGATCTGGTGGAAACCTTTAAGCACATCCATAGTGGTGATGTACTTAGCTTTGGACAGGTTGTGCAAGGAGTGATCTATGCGGGGAATGGGATAATAGTCAGGTCTAGTGTAATTATTAAGAGCACGGAAGTCTCCAACCATTCTAGATTTCTCATTATGCCACGCAATTATTACAGGTGTTGTAACTTCAACTTGCTCATTATGTCCTACTTTCCTTAAGACACCTAATTCCTGGAGCTCTTTGATGTGAGTTTCAAGAGCTTCTCTGGACTTGGGGCTTGAAGGATAGGGAGGCCTCCGTAGCTGAGGCGGATAAGGTTTGCTCACCGTGAGTTCTAGTTTCATGTCATGACCTTTAATATTACCAATGGGTTCTTCATTAGTACAAAAGGCTTCTTTGTGCTTGAAACAAGATTTCAGAACATCAAGTTTTTGATCTTCCGTCAGGATTTCACTAACAGCAGCTTGGGACAAGTACTCTTCTTTAAAAGAGTGTAATTCCTCTTGATACTTTACGTTATTAGTATTAAGCTGGTCCAGGAGCTTAATATTAATATTGCAAATCTGGAACTTTCTTTTCCAGTCTCCACCTATGGTGTAGAATCTGTCTTTACTTTGAAATATGTCTATTCCATACATGCAGAATGTATCATTACCCAAGATCAAGTAATTACACACAGCATCTTGTAAAACAACAAACTCCACATTTAGTCTAAGGGAGCCCTTGGAGTGCGGGAAGATTAGTGGCATAACTACTACTCCTACTGGTTTCATAGCAGAATTGCAGCTGCTGAACTTGGCTTTTGGCATGGGGAGCAAGTGATTTCCCCATTCTGGATAACAATCATCCAAGAAGGTACTACTGACACAGGAGCAGAAGGCGCCTATATCTAGCAGAGCTCTCAACTCTGAGTCACGGAACAAGACCGTGGTATAGCTGGTTTTACCCATAGTATAACTCATCCCTGCTTCAGGTTTGTTGGTTAGTAATTTGGCGTCCGAAACATGGCCAACTTTCATAGAAGAGTCCCATTTTTGAGGTAAATTGGAGTCTCCATGAATGGAATTAATGGACAATTCATCACCAATATCAGCTTGGATTACGTGTATCCTAGGCTGGTCTTCGTCTGCAGGTTCAGTAGTAACAACCTCAAATTGAGATTGAGTATCTTCTTCACTGTCACAGTCCTCTTCTACTTCCACATTGTTAATCCTTTTGCGTGGATTAGGACATTCAGGTTTTTTGTGGCCCTTTTCCCCGCAATTGTAGCATTCAGGGATTGCAGTCCTCTTCACAGGGGGATCTCCTGTAGGAGGCTTGGGTGTTTCAGATTTGGGGAGATCTCTTTTTTCCGGAACACCATTTCTCACGTACCTTTTGTTAAGACCATTCAGTACTACAGTTTCATGCAATATACCTATAAATTTGGCTAGGTCTACATTCATATCACTGAGTCTGCATCTCATTAAGCTCTCTATTTGTCCTCTACATTGATTAAGTAGTCTATCATTAACTTCTTCTTTAGATGGGTTGTTGTACATGCAATCTATCCTCTTTTTCTGGCGCAAGCACCATTCTGTGGCAGCTTCTTTGGTTGGGTCAAAGTAGTCTGTTTCAAAAGCTTGGCGCTTTTCAGTTCTCCAGATTCTGGTTCCCCATTCCTCTTTGATAAGCTCTTTCCATGCCTTCCAGCTTTGTTCACCTACCTCTTCTCCTTTGGTGATAAACCAATCTGCCGCCACACCCTCAAAGAGTCTAGGCATCCTGGAAATAACAGCTTCCTCATCTGCGCGGTAGGATCTTAACATATGATCAATGGTCCTGATAAAGTTCATATGATCATACTCTCCTTTGCCGTCAAACTTGGGCCAATCTTTGATTGGAGGCATTAACTTATTTATCTCAACCATGTCAAGGGTTCTGTAAGGAGTGTTCTGGCGTGGATTATTATTCTGGGGAGGAACAGAGTTACGCATAAAGGGGTTGTTATGTCTGGGAACCTCTGCTTGAGGAGTGTAGTGTGGTTCACACTGTTGTTTTCTCTCTTGATAAGCTTGGCTGCCATATGAGGCATTTTTGCCACGCTCCTGGGCCACTGGGGGAGGAGACTGATTATCACTAAGATAATTATTGGCACCCTTCAGATGTGGAGGAATGTCTCTCTGAGTACCATCACTGCATCTCAACTCAGGTACGGGAGCGTAATTTTCCGCAATATGGGGAATATTACAAGGGGTTTGGACTTTGATGTCAGATGTTGATTTCAAATTCTTGATTTCCGCAGAAAGCGTAGAAATCTGAGACGTAAAATTTTCAGTGAGAGCCTGAATTTTCCCATCCATGTTAGCATTGAGCTGTAAGATTAATTCCTTAATCTCAAAGTTCTCTGCTTTTTGTTTGGCAAAGTGTTCCTTTTCCAATCTGGTCACTATCTGATCAGCGGTAGAATTGAGCACGGCAGCAGAATTCCTGGAGTACTGTAAGATCTCAGACACATCATACTTAGTGTCATGGGTGGTATTTTTGAGGCTCTCACAATCTTTTCCAATCTCAACAATAAGCTCACAATGCTTATTTGGCAACTCAAGGGGCAGTGGCCTCTCCAGTTTTTGGAGGACAGATAAAGTTCTCGAGTTAACAGCTTCTTTAATTTCTTTTAAGCTGTTATCAATACTATTTACAATAGATTTTAAATTGGTTTCGCTATTATGATCTAAAGTGGAAAGGTTGACGTTGATAGCGTCGAGGGAGTCAAAAAGAGAAGTGAGTATACCAAGATCTAATCGATGTTCTTGTAGAGATTCGCTGCGATTTGAAGGAGGTCGGTCGTTCTCTTCCACCGAGCCGGGTCGTCGAAGTTGATCGAACTCGAGCTCGAACTGCGATTCTTGCCGCCTTCTATCTTCTTGAATTTCATCACCGTCTTCTTCGGCGGGGCTGGGAAGTGGAAGTTTTTCGCTTCCCAGGGGTTCCAGCCCTTGACGAGGGCCTCGATTTCGTGGTTCTCCATGAGTTTCTGGAGGGCCTTCTGGGATTCTTGAGCCGTAGTGAGCAAAGCTCGCAGCCCGGCTGTCGCTCCGTCGTTCGCGATCGCTAGGTACTGCTTCCAAGTACTCACGTGCTCTCTGGCCCGGAGTTCGATCTGCTCCTCCTTCGAAAGGGTCTTGATTTCGGGAGTGATGGGGCGTGTGCGGATAGGAGCCAATGAGGTAGGGCAGAGCTCGTCGATCTCGTCGATCTCCATAGCGGACTCGTTCGGCTCGGTCGGACGAGGGGCGTCCTTGGATGGAGGAGGGATCTCGGAGGGAGCCGGGGTAGCAGCTGGGGTAGCGGGCATCGGGTCCTTGCGGGCGATTGTGGTGACCTGCATCCTCTTGACCCGGTCTTGCAGCTCCTTTGCCGCCGCGAGCTCGCGTTGGAGGTGGGAGTGGCCCTCGTAGTTCGGGACGAGTGGACCTAGTTTTTTTGTTAACCATGATCAGCGAACGTGTTCGATTTAGTTTGTAGGAAGGTGAGTTAGGAGCTTACCGGTGGGAGTTTTGTCAGCGGTTGAAGCTGTCGGGGCGGGAGTCGGGTTATCGACAGTAGTCTCGGCGGCTATGCTAGCAGACACTGTAGGGTAGATGAGATTAGATGGTGAGATCAGCTTCGAGTAAATAAGTTGATCGGGAAAATTGAGAGCTGTAGAAAAAAGGAACTTACTTTTGGCGCGGTATTCGGCGTCGTAGAAAGCTTTCTTTTTAGCTTTGGCTTCTCGGCGGTATCGTTGGATTTTGAGGAGGGTGTCTAGGTCCTCTTCTTCGCGGATATGGGCGTGGTAGGCGGCGAGGATGATTTGTTCCTCGGGGGTGAGCTGTTCCCACGGGGTGGGTTGGTAGTCGCGGAGTTCGGCTTCTTTGCGCAGGCGCAGCAGTTTCAGATAATACTGAATTAATTCGGCGTTTTCCTGCAAATTCACTGGAAAAAACACGCTACAAAAGTCAGAAATTAGACTTAAAATTTTGTTTATATATTTTTGTAATTTTAGATGAATTTTGATGAAGAAAATGACGAACTTGGATGAATTTTTAGGTTTTTTGGTTTGGTTTTGGCGTAGAAGGTAGAAAAAAAGGTGATTTTTGTCAGTTTTAATGTTTTTAAAGGCGTAAAAAATTCAGAGAGTAGTGAGAATATTTTTAGGTATTTTTTTTAGAGTATATTTTGGAAATTTTTGACGTAAAAAATTAAGATTTATAAGGGCTCTTTCTTTCAAATGAATTTGAAGGAAATTTCCCGGCCAGACCCCCAATTGTCAGCCTACGTGATGCCAAGGGTATTATCCTTCTAGCTACACGTGGTGCAAAGCAAAAGATTAGAGTTATAAAACTCTAAGACAAGGTTATAAGGGTTAATTCCAACGTAATTGTTGGGAATTATGGCGTAAGAACAAGGCAATTTGGGCCAATTTGGGCCAATTTGACGTAATAAAATGAATATAATTAATTTTAAAGAGGGGCCTGATAAATCAGGGGTGTTTAATCCCTCTAGAATGAAGAACTGGGGCCTGTAAACAGGTGTGGTTTAAATCCCAGAAAGAAATGGCAGAGAATCTCAAGAGAAGGGGCTTAAACTTACTAGTATAAGACCCTAGAGGCACTTGAGGTTCTTCAGGCGTGAAGTTGGGCAGTTGGAGGCGCTCAGAGGAGGTAATCTTGAGGGCAGGGTGGTTACTGGGCAGCTTCAGGGCGGAAATTGGGGCTAAAAATCACGAAAGTAGGTATTTTACCTGGCAAATCACAGGCTAATGAGGCTGTTGAAGGCGGGTAAAATTCTAATAGGTAATGTAAAGCTGGGGAATCTCCTTTTGGGCGGAGAAAGGGCCCTTTATATAGCCTAGGCAGGCCTCCAGGGGCGCCCAGGGGACATGGGGACACTTGTGGGCGCATTCTGAGGCAATTTGGTTGCGCTAGAAGGCGCTGTGGGTCGTGGAACCTTGGGGCTTGGATACAAGGGTTGCCAAGGACCTTTTACAGAGGTTCTGCGTGATTTTACACGTGCCTTACACGTCATGGGGGCTGGTTTGGGGGTTCTGTGACGCTCATTTCCGTGAAAATGTGCCACAGAAGGTACTAGAACTGGCTTCTGTGTACTAGTACACGTGTAAGCAGTGCTTTATACATGTTCTGGAGGCGCTTATTGATTGCTCCAGTTCATTTGACCCCTTCTACATATTTACTACAGTTGTAATTTACGTGTAGTGAGGCTTGGGAGAAGCTGGGGCGCTTTCTAGTGTCTCCTGTGCACGCTGCAAGAGCTCTTTTCAGTCTAGAATGTTTTTATATTGAATGACGTGGTAATTACATCTTGTTTGGTGATTAATTACATGTGTACAAGCCCTATAACACATGTAATATTGTTATTGGGGCGTATTCTGGCCCATTCTTACTTATTGGTAACCTGAGCGCTTTGGTTGCGGGCTAGTTTATGCATTATGCATATATTTACACTAGGAGCGCGGGCTTGAGCTCTAGGCAACAAAGCACGCGGGCTTGGGTGCGCCACGCAACAAATAAAGCTATCTTTTGAACTGTACACAACACCTCAGTTACGTCACTGAAAATGGTTGTAAATATATGTACTTATATATATATGTGCATACAAGTGCATCCACGCGGGGCGTGATGCACTTGCGTAAACTTTGAAGGTAGTTTACACAAGGAAGGGATAATAATTAAGGGTACATGTAAGTGAGGTACCCTAGGTTATTTTACCCGTAGAATCAGAATCTTTCATAATATTTTACTTATTAATTACACAAAGCTAAGTAATTAATTATTTATAAGTGTTTTTAATGTTTTTTGCGTAGTTTTACATATGTAAGAGTAATAATGTCTCTTTCATATGTAAAACTACTTTTCATATTTTATTTGTATATTTTTATGTCACGGTGGCTCTGCCATAGTAGCCAGCTGACAGAGAACATCCGTGGATGCGGCCTGATAAACCAGCGAGTTACCCGAGGGACACCATCCAGGACTGCAAGGAAATATACGGGCGAAGCCAGGCTTGGCCCGGCCACTTCAGAAGATTCCGCAGGGAATGGTGTGGGAGCCCGGAAGCGCGGGGGCGAACCAACCAACTCTGGTGGTATCGCAGGAGCACCTGCTATAAAGGAGCCACCATTCTGGGGGGGCTGATTTATGTTGGGGGGATCCAAAAGCTTCAAACATTTAGTCAGCCCATGCAGGATCATCAAGAACAAAGACAAGTCAGTTGCTTACAGTCTCCAGGGTGTTAATCGCGGAATCACCCACTACAAACGGACGACAAGCCGCCGGGGACTCGGAACAACGCATCAAGGTATCTATTGGACAAGAATAGAAATCCATACGCTCCCTGGCCCATTCTATTCGATCGGGCAAGGAGGGTGAATGAGGCTCGAGCACATCAACAGACCCAGACTAAACAAACTATCAGCATACATCCGCCAGCAATGGGTCATCCTGAAGGCAGTCACTTACCAGTGATGACTGCACTAACGGTGAGGGACTCCTGTCCGTGCTAGGCGGCGGCAGTCGTGTGAGGGGAGAAGTGCTGTTTAGGCTGCCCTCGTAGCGGGTGGTCCGTAGAGATGAGCGCTGAAAGGAATTGGGATAGCTGTGGTGTTGGGGGTGGTTTTGAGATGTTCGCCGGGGTTTTGGATCCGCGGCGGCGGTTGTTTGTTTTGAGGGAAAGAGAAATGTGATCTTAAGGAAGAGGAAGGAAGGGGATCCGGAAAAACTCTGATGATGATGATTTGGCGAGCGGAGCTCGAAGGTTTGGACTCTGAAGATCTGATCTATAAACTCTGATGATGGACCGTATTCTGGGGATCAGAATGCCATGGCCACCCATCATCCAAGTTCGAGCTGAACTTGGACTCAGGGTGACATGTCACATACATTTCATCACATCCTCCGCGCGCTACGCGCGCACACACACACAACAAACAAGAGAAGAAGGAAAAAGAGAACACAACACAAAGAAACAAGAAGAGCACAGTGAGATGAGACAGAAAGAGAAGAACCAGAGAGAAGAAAGGAAGAAAGGAAAGAGGGAACAGCAAACACTCAAGACAGGCAAAAACAAACAGAAAGAGACAGAAACCAGAAACAAAACAAGGAAATAAACCCACAGCACATGCTGTGTTAGGACCAAGAAAAGTGAAAAGGGTTGGAAACTGAGAAAGAAAGGAGTATGGAAGAGAGGGGTGAAAAATGGGGGAGATAGGAAGAGTGTAGAATTTTGAGAGTCTTGAGGATCTTGAAGGGGGGGAATTCTTGAGTCTTGAGGAGTGAGGAGGAATTTGAGTCTTGATGATCATCCTGCTGGCGGAGGCGGTGGAATTGCTCCTGACTAGCTGGCCACGAGAGGGGCCACCACAACGGATGATGATTCAGCAGGCTTCTTGCGATCATGGTAGAATTTTGGGGTGGGGAAGCGCCCTAGTTGGAGAACAAGAAACAAACTGTTCAATCTAGCTCAATCAGAAACCTCTTCAAAAAGGTCACTCACTCGATTTGCCGCGGAACTCGCCCGAGGGCGTAAACTATACGGATAGGAGGCTCTTCGGGAAGGAGAAATCATATTAACTACTGGAGGAGCTATTGAAGAAACCGGTATGGAAGCTGATAGGATGAGGAAAAGCTCTGAAGCCAAAGAGTATGAGCCTTTTTATATTCTTCAGGAGGTGATGAGCTCTTGTCTGCAACCCTCACCAGCGTGACTTGGAAAACAAGGGGATGCCTTGTCCATTGGCCAGCTTCTTCGACTGCGACTCGCCAAGGTATCGCCGAGGTAATCAATCCAAACACAGTGCCAATGGTACTGTCCATAGTTCAGATGACGCGGCCTGGATATATTAGCCAGAAGGGCCTATTCACAAGGATTCAGTTGGGCCCATAGCCAACGGAGTTATAGGAATCAATACAAACAAACACGACTTACGAGGGTGGTGCGCTCGGCTCCGGACATTCAGAATCGACGACGGCAGAAGAAACCGGAGGCCGTTTCCATATACAAACAACTTGGCTTCAGATGCAGGACCAAGCACGACAGCCGAGTCTGACAGACGCAGGCGGCGGTATGCGGTGGGCGAAGTCAGCAGTTGAGTCGAAATATCGATGGCGGCGGGTGGTTGAATACACCCGGGGAGTCCTTCCACGAGGATAACCCGTGGAATCCACGAGGAGTCCACGTGGGACCCCTGCGCGAGGTCGGACCAGCGGCTGTTGGTCCACACGTTCACGGGGTCTCCACCAAGTGGATCACGGGGGCACCTCGTGATGGCCCCGAGGATCCCACGGATACTTACAGATGTGTACCCGTGGAATCCACGTGGCCACGTAGGCGGGCCAGTGAAAAATTCAGCACATGCGCAGCTTGTTCAAAAGCATTGCTCATGAGACTTGAACCCGCAACCAGGCTGGGAGCTTGTAGTGGCAATGCCATACAACTCGACTCTTTCACACTACAGGCATGTAGCTGTCGCTGCGGGATGCAGCGTCACCCTGTCGTTGCAAGCCCGCGTGACTGCGCAAGTAGGCGCAGTCACTGCGGCCGCGACCCCAAATGCAACGTCAGGTGACGCTGCGGGCCGCAACGACACCTATTTGCCCGTAGTTTCACAGTGTAAGGGTCGGTTGCTTTACACCTTATCAACCCCCCAAACAATGGTTTGCGATTGGGTTTGTGATTGGTTTTTTTGCTTATTTTTTTGTTTTCAATTTTTTTTCTTGCTCTTCAAAATCAATTTTTCTTGGACTTTCAAAACCTCAGGACCAGCCTGAGATGGTCTTGGCTGGAAGTAAGAAAAAAAATGAAAATGTCGTGGAACCGACGTGAGCAACGAGCTGACGTGGTCTCCACGCGTGCCAGGAAGGCACATTGTGGAACCAACGGGGAAAAGTGTGAAGCCCATCGGTTCCACGTGGAAAAACCCTGTTTTGTGGAACCAACGAGCTTACCAAGGGGTTACCAAGCCGATCCTCGTCGGTTCCACGAATTACCCTCCTCTCGTCGGTTCCACAAACGGGCGGGGCAGGAAGTACCCCCGCCGTGTAGAGGTGACTGAGTTACCTCGCCGCCGAGGTAACTCCACCTCCGGTCGGAACCAAACACGGAGCGCGGCGCAGCAGCGCAAGCCAAAACTCAAAGCAACCGGACGGGTATCAGGTCCCCAATCACTACTCGACACCCAGGCCGCGCGGATTGAAGTGCGCGCACTACCTGCAAGCCCAGCGCAACAGCTGCGGCCACTACGACCCCACGACGACACAGCAACCACTACTGCGCAGCTGCGCACAGCATTTTTTGACCCCTCATTGAAAAGAAAGTTAAAATCCCAAAAAGTGACAAAAGTCCATTTTGGTCAATTTTACTCCACAAAACTTCTCAGCCAACGGTATCAAGACGTCTGGCGGCCAACTTTTCAAGGATTCCAGAAAAAACATAGCTACATATATCAACCTTCAAGCTTCAATCTTCAAGATACGGCCCTCTTCACAGCGGAATTGTCTGGAGACAGACAATAAGTTGGGGGAGGATGTGGTACGCAAAAATGTGAAAAATCAAAAGTTTTCCTCATGTACATACAGAAGGCCTCAAGATACCATCCATTGGACACCACAAATGGACTCCACGGCTAAAGTAACCCCTATTACCCACTGGAAGCATCACTGGAGCCCCGCTACACTGGAAGTTAGGCCCTTTGGACAACCTGTAGCACCCAGTCAACCACCTGTCAGGCGCCTCAAGTCACCTTTCCCCGCACCATTCTATCCCCACTATGTATATTGGTTTGGATTTGTTTTTTATGTATATGACATCATGCAGCACTGCCCCTGCAGGCTGTGCCCCTTCAACTGAATGGTTCTCCACATTCTAGTTCCTTCTAACTCCACTTTGTTTGGTCTTATTACATCACCTGATCATTCCCTGCACAGCTTATGCACCCCTTGCATAAACTATGACATCATCTGGCACAGCCCCTCCTCATGTATGCACCCCTTGCATAAATTGTACACAGCCACTCCCTCTTAACTCCCTCATGCTGTACAGCACAGGCCAGCTAGAATACCTCACTCAGGGGCTGCCCTGGAGCCAAACTCCCTCACATCTGTCTATACAAGGAGCTCTCTCCCCCCCATTTTTATTTCCTCAGTTTATTACTCATCAAGTTTTATACTCACCCAACACCCAAACACTTACGTACCCACTCAACCCTCTTACTTACATATAACAATTCTTACATACTGAATAACAACCTTTTTATACTGTGTCACAAGAAAATTATCTTGAACTAACCACTCCTATCACTTATTAAAACTTGACAAGCTTACCTTGGTGGGTCTTGTAGCTGGTAGTATAGAGAATCTGCCGTTGGACCCGCGGCAGGTACCCGGAACCCGTTGGCAGGTACCTCCGGCACCCGCCCTGCACCCGTGCCTGTTTTTTGGGTAAAAGGGGTGCGGCACCTGGGTACCTGCCCAGGTACCGCCCCAGCTCCCCCGGATGCGGCAGAGTTTGGGTTGTCCAGACAAAGAGGCTACAGCATAGCCTCATCGTCCGGGAGGAATCCCTTCCGGGAGACAAGGCTGTTGTAGCCTTGTTGTCTGGGAGGAACCCCTCCCGGGAGACAAGGCTGTTGTAGCCGTCGTCCGGGAGGAATCCCTTCCGGGAGATGAGGCTGTTGTAGCCTTGTCGTCTGGGAGGAATCCCTTCCGGGAGACAAGGCTGTTGTAGTGTTGTCGTCTGGGAGGGATCCCTTCAGTGAGACAAGGCTGTTTTAGCCTTGTTGTCCGGATCCCTTGCGGAGGACAAGGCTACAACAGCCTTGTCTCCCGGAAGGGATCCCTTGCAGACAAGGAGGCTGTATCTCGTCGTCCGCAAGGGATCACTTGCGGACAACGAGTTGTAGCCTTGTTGTCCGCAAGTGAACCCTTGCGGATGACAAAATACAGCCTCGTCGTCCGCAAGGGATCACTTGCGAGCGACGGTAGCCTTGTTGTCCGCAGATCCCTTGCGGACAACAAGACTACAACAGCCTTGTCTCCCGGAAGGGATCCTTTCCGGCGGCACCCGCCGGTACACCCGCGTCACCCGCGGGCAGGTGCCGGGTACGGGTGTGGGTGCCTATTTTCAGGTGAAACGGTATGGAGCTCCGTCCGGTGCTAGGCCGGCGGCAGCGCTGGGAGGGGAAAAGGTGCTCTGGGAGCTGCCCTCACGGATGGTCGGGATGAGTCGTAGGGGATTCGAATGATAGCTTTGGGGGAAGTGGTTTTGATTTGTTTCGCCGGGGTTTGGATCCTCGGCGGCGTTTGGTTTTGTTGATAGGATTCTTGATGGTTGCAAGGGACTCAGGGATCAGGACTCTTCGGACTCGGATTCGGAAAAAAAAAGATCAATAGATTGATAACCCCTGACTTGGATCAGAACAGGATGCTATGGGCCTCCTATCCTCCAAGCTCGCCGGGAACTTGGATTCCTGGAGGCCTGTCACAAGAATGTCATCATCTCCTCGCGCGCCGTGCGCGCGCACACACCAAAGACAACAGAAAAGAAGAAAGGAAACACAACACAAAAATGAAGCAGAAAACAGACAAATATGTGAGACATGATAAATGGAAGAGTGAGAGAAGAAAATAATCCAGAAATAAGAAACCTGAAAGAGAGGAAAAGAGAGGGAAACAGAGCCAGAAGAAACAAAACAAGCAAATCAAAATAACAAAATAAACCCACAGATAATCTGTGTTAGGACCAAGAAATGTGAAGATAAGTGAGTGAGAAGGGGGAGGAGTTGGAAGTGAAAATGAAGAGAGTGGGAAAGGGGGAAGAAAGAGAATCTGAGAGAAACTGAGGGAATCTTGAGGGTTGGAACTTGAAGCTTGAGTCTTGATTTTGAGGATCTTGAGGGCTGATCTTGAGGATTGAAAATGAGCTTGGCTACCATCAACACTGGGTCGCTACGCTAACCATAGCGGTTAGCGTAGCGTAGCGCAGCGCAAATGCGCTATTTTTTAGCGTAGTGTTAGCGCAATTGCACGCATATGCGCTAACGCTACGCGCACGCGGTGCGCAGCTATTTTAGCTGATAGCGTAGCGTTAGCGCAGATGCGCGCAATTGCGCTAACGCTAAACATGCAGGGCGCAAAAGAGCGCGCGCTACGCTGCGCTACAGCGCCTTTAGCGGGAAAAAAGGGCTTTTTTTCCGCTAAAAGCGCTGTAGCGCAGCGCAGCGTAGCGTAGCGACTGTAGCGGCGCGCTAACGCTAACAAAGAATTGGCGCGCTGTTAGCGCCGCTGAAAATTAGCGTAGCGTAGCGGCGCTAACAGCGCGCTAACGCTATGCAAAATAGCCGGGCGCTTTTTGCCGCTACGCTAACGCGTAGCGCTGAAATAGCGTAGCGTAGCGTAGCGACCCAGTGTTGCTACCATTTTGACCACCACAACGGGTGCGGCACCCGGGTGCCGGTCCAACGGCAGATTCTCTATGGTAGTATAGAAGGGCAGAGCTTGCACCTCCTTCATCCCCTTCTCCATTCAGCAAAAGGATTTCACAACCACTTTTGAGTCTTACATCGGCAATACCATGGATCATATTGTTTTTTTGATACACAAGAATTTGATACCACGTATTGTATCAACAAACAGATACAATATGATGGTATTGTATTGATTTTTTTCTCTTTCTTTTCTGGCCCATTTGGACAAAATCCAATGGCCCACCTGAGCAATTTATTGAATATTGGATTGGATCGGGGACCCGATCCACATATCTCAATGCATCTGGATTGTATTGGTTTGCAGAACCGATACAGATACGATGTATTGGAAAAAAAACCAAACCAATATCAATAAATACCAATATGTGTATCGGATCAGTTTCAGCGTTGGTTGTAGTCCTCCAGAGTCAGAGTTGTTGTTTACGGTTATCATTGTCATTCATCAGGTTAGATTATAAAACTCCATTTTCTTTTTTCCTCAAATATTGTTATTTTCTTTTATATCTATGAAATAAACTCAACACGTTTACAATAATATCAAGTGAAGAAGAGACTAATCAATCCCTCTTACGTGTCCTTCACCAAAAACCTTACTTCCAAAAAATCAAAATAAATCCTGCGTCATTGCAGGTGTGTGCAGAGAGAGTGTTGTAGTTGTCCAGAGTCAGAGTTGTTGTTTACGGTTATCATTGTCATTCATCAGCTGCAGCGCGTAATCCCAAGCCCGAATTCTATCAAAAATCACAATAATCATCTTGGCAAGATATCACACTCCCAAGTAAACTCACCATCTCAGAAGTGGGACGCTGTGGGGGCATTTTGACCCTTTGTTACTTTCAAAATTGATTTTTCCACCCCACTTTGTATAAAGGAACAGAAAACACCACATGTGAAGCCTTGGAAGAAGATACTAGCTTGGCATCTTGGTTGCAAATTGATGTCCTCAAAATGTGGATTCAGTGCATGAGCTGGATGATCCATTGATGAATCTTAACCAGAGCTTGGTTCCTGGGGCACTCCTTTGTTTTATGACACACTTTTTTGAACAATATTTTGTATTATTGGCCCTTGGTGAAGTACAATTTATGTGAGCCCAATATACTAAAGAATAGAAATGGATGAATCACAGGTGAAGGGACCTGAAAAGCTCAAATTTTGAAAGGAGATGCAGTGGGAACTGTTTGAAATTCATGGAGAAATGGAACAGTAGAATAACTAAGGCACAGATGAGACAAATACAATGGTGGAAATGACATCCATGTACGTAGGTGGTGAAAAACTGAATGGCACAAAAAGACCCTTCCTTAGATGCTCACCCTCAAAGGTGGTGGTAACTAAGTCCCACACAATGCGCCAACCCAGGCTGTACCTGGGCCCTCCCATGAAAGAGATTTGTGATAAGAACATCTCTCCTCAAAAAAACCAAACAAAAGCCCAGTCGCCATATCTGTTGCAGTATGACCCACAACGTTCAGTGGGTGGACCAATACATCCAAACCCCCAAACACTTATTTTTGGGGGTCAATACAAGGTATTTTTGGCCACTGTTTTGGGGGGAGTGGGACAAAAAAGGGCTGTGAGAATTGCTATGACAAGTTTAGAACTTCATTGCAGATAAAAAAAAAAGTTAAAAACCAAACAAATTATGCATTTTTTTATTTTTTTTATTAGGGCTGAGAAAAATATAGGAGAAAGTGGGAGGGATGCTTGGGATGACAGGGGGAATGATCAAAAACTATCAATTACTTCTTTTTTTTAAAAAAAAAAAAGATTTTTTTTTGCTGGTTGTTTGAAGCCGTAGTTTTCTCTACCAGCGGGTCGAACCACCTTTTGCATTGACAAAGGCTTGCATTTGCTGTGGCATGGAATGGAGCAGGTTGTCAAAAGTTTGGGTTGGGTAGTTGTCCCAGGCCTGGCTGATTGCTTCTTTGAGTGCGGGGATCAATTGGGGCTTGTAGAGCGTCTGGACAGCAACCTCGAGGTCCTTCCAGACGTTCTTGATGGGGTTCAGATCAGGGGACTGGGCTGGCCAGTTATTGATCTTCTTGATACTGTGGCTGGCCCTAGGGTTGACAATTGGGCTGGGTGTCCAACAGGCCGCCAGGGCCCCGAACCCAGCCGGGTTTGGGCCGGGTGCGGACAGTGCTTTTGTGGAAATATTGAGCTTCGGCCCGGCCTGTTAAAGTTGCTAAACGGCGCGGGTCGGCGCGGGCTGCCTATCAGGCGCCCGTGGGCTTTGCCTTGCTCATCTGGTGCAGCCAGAAGCTCAGATGATAAGTGTGCCATCCCGGAATCCAAGACCCGGTCACAGGACCTGTGAAAAAATCTCCCTTTTCTGCATTTACTGAGTTGAACAAGGTTAAAAAAATCCACAGGAAACCCTGTGAAAATCTAATCTTCATGAACTTTGTGCCCTTCACCTTGGCAACTTGGTGTACAGACAGCAGCCAATCCAACGCACCAGGTGCCAAATTAGACCTCTACATTGAGGAGAGGAATGTTGGCATAACCAGTGATGATCAGTTTGATCTCCTCAGCTGGTGGAAGATCAATGCCTGCCGCTTTCTGGCCCTTTCAAAGCTCGCCAAGGTAATCTTGATGGCCCCGGTGACCTCTGTGGCATCAGAATTGGCCTTTTCCACTGGGGGGCATGTCTTGGACAACTACCAAAGCCGCCTGAGCGACGAAACCACCAAAGCACTCTTATGCACTCAAGACTGGATTAAGAAGTAGCCTCTTTTCTTCTTTCTTGACTACTTTGTTTTACATTGTTTTCTATAACTTTTTGCTTGTAGCTGCCCTTGTTGCATAGTACATGTCTTTGAATTGTCAAAATACATGTCTCCTCCTCCAAAACTACATTTTTTGAGGGTCCTTCTACCTGGCCCGTGGGCCCCCAGGGGGCTGCCCGCGGGCAGCCTGCCATGGCCCACTGGCCATTTGGCCTGACGGGGCGCTGCTGGACAGCCCGTGTCTGTCTCATTGCGGACACGGGTTTGGGCCGGACAGCAAAATCTGAGGTTTTGGCCCGGCCCGGCCTGTCCGATTAAGTCGCAGGCTGAGGCAGGCTAGCCCGTGGGCGGCCCAAACCCCCCCGATTGTCAACCCTAGCTGGCCCAATAGTTCCGGCCAATGATTGCCGTGTGGACAGGCACATTGTCCTCCATGAGGGTGGGACAATGCGCCTCATTGATGTTGTCCATGAAAGGTTGAAGGCTGCCTTTGTAGAAATTTTTGATGAGCTGTGTGGCGTTTGTCCTTCTGGGGGGCAGGAAAACAATTGGAACCTTTGATATATTGACAAATCCGCCCCAGATCATTGTAGATGATTGCCCGCTTTTGAATGTCGGAGCGAGGCAATCTTCCTGGTACTTCTCATCCGGCTTTTGCCAAACAACAACCACCTGCAAGTTCTTCCCGAGCTTAAACAACAACTTGTTGGTCCAGAGGATAGATCACCCACCAGGGAAAAATTGAGGTCACCTGAGGGCAGGTGATGTGAAGAAGACTCTTGTTCAGTCTCCAATCATACTCCAAAACCCATTGAGTGGGACTCCCCAATGACCACAAAGGGGCCATTGTTTTGATGGTGGAGTCTTGCCACAGTAGCTCAGGTGTCTGAACATGTTTAACTCAATGTCACCTGCCACCAGCTGTCATCACATTTTCCCTGGTGACCAGTTGTCAACCGTCCAAGCCAGGTGGCAGGTGGCAAACTTGAGTCTCCTGGCCTTATGCTTGTCATTGATGAAGGGCTTCTTGACAGCCACTCAATTGTTGAAGCCCAGCTTGTGGGCTTGTTGACGGCCAGTCTTGATGGAGATGGGAGTCCAAAGTCCCTCAACAATTAGTCTTATCGGTTCGCGGCAATTGTTCTCTAGAAGTTGTCGGAGTTGGCGCTCATCATGCTTGTTGGTCATGGGTGGTCGACCGGGCGGATTTTTGGACTTGTTACTCCCGCGCTCCTTCCAGTGGTTAACAACTCCAGATAACGTTGACTTGGCAGTCTTGAACTCCTTTGAAAGGAAGTTCAAACTCTTGCCTGCCCTTGCCATCCCAAAGATCATTGCCTTGGTCTCGGTCAAGAGGTTTGGTTTTCGGGTGGCTTTGGTTTGAACCATCCTAATTTTTTCAAAGAAGAAATCAAAAACAGCTTGAATTAGTGATGAAATCAATCAAGATAGAAAGAAAAGACTCACTTTGATTGAATAGTCCAGAGAAATAACCATTGACACGAGTGATCTGTTGACCATTGACGTTCAACAGCTACATAGGTAGCACCTACATAGACATGAGTGTCACAGGGGGGTGTCACCAAATCTGATCCCGGTGCTCAGGGTAAGGGTGGGACCTGGGGTTTGGGACGGGTCATGAAGCTCTTCCCAAAGCACAGACCCCGGATTGATCGGGGCATGCCCTGAACCCCGGGGATGGAACCAAGAAAATTCAACCCCAGAGGGGAATCTAGTCCTCGCCGCTGGAGGCTCGGACCATAAAGTCGAGGGGGAGGCCGGTGATGGCAAGCATAGGGGTGGGCAAGCCCTTGTTCTTGGTGGTCACGGAGATGAGCTTTGGGGGCAGCAAGGTCTGGGGGAAGGCCCGGGCGGTCTTGAGGCCAATGTGGAACAGCAATCCGAGCGCATGGATTGCCAACCTCTTGAGCTCTGTCCAGCTAGGACTGGTCCTGTGCAGCTGCCCTTCCCTGCACCAGGCGTCTGCTGATCAGCGCCGCTCCTACTACCCCTTGCAAATGTCCCGCAATGCCCCCCGTCAGCTGCGACAAGAGCCCGTTTGGTGTCAGCCCTTGCGCTTGGCCAAGCACTGTTAACGTCCTGGCCGCCCAGGAAGGCGACGAGCTTCTTCTGGGACTTGTTGTTCCTCCACAGGCTGCCCACAGGGAGCGGGGGCAAGTGGGCAGGCGTCGGTAGTAGCCCTTGATGACCAGCCAGCGGGCCTCGTTTGCGGAGTGGATGTCACTGGCGTGCTTTCCGAGCAGGTGGCATGGAAGTGTTTGAGGGCAAGGGGAAGGAGGGGCCGGTCCTTATTTGCCTCAAGGAATGGTACCAAGCCCATTGTGATCCTGTTTCATTATCATTTTGATCATTGCGAGTTGTATCTACACAAGTAAAAGATGCATAAAATGAATTTTGAGCAGAGAAAAGGGTTGAAAACTCAAAAAAAGACGCACCCTTGCCCCCATCCTCAGAGCCTATCATGACCCGGGGTTCGGGGCATGATGTGAGTCCCATCCCGATGCCCTAACCCCGGGGCATGGCCCGAAAGCCGGGGTTCGGGTCCCAGCCTTAGCTCAGGGGTACGGATTTTTCTGTCCACCCACTGTTCATGTTGAGATTGACTGATACGGAGAACTGTTTCTCCAACCGTTGGGGGCTGTTCATGTATCATCTCATCAAGGCAGAACAGATGTATAAATAGATTCTACTGCTGGCTTGTCCATCGAGGGAAACTCAGTGCATGCTGGGCGGTCGGGTGGGCATGTGTGCTATCCCCCGAAGTACCCCCGAGGTGTCGGACGTGCTCCTCCCCGGGTAGTCTCCCCGGGAGTAGTACAGGGGGAGGAACAAATTTTGCAGCCGACAGGGGGAAACAGCGCGAGGCAGCCCAGCAGCAACCAAGCGATGGTCCAACGAAAACCAACTGGTGAGTACACCAGCCCATCAGCCTCCGGAAAGCGGACAGAAACTGACAAGAGATGCAAACAACAGACTCAAACCGAACCACTCGCTCCGAAGCAAAACCAGCCACCAACTCAGACGCAAACTCAGACTCAGACTCAGACTCAGACTTGCACTCCAACGGCTCTGAATCGGACTCCAGCTCATCAGACACGCAGCCGGACACAAACCATTCAGACCAGGAACAAACCTTCATCCTCCATCGCCATCTCGACTACAGCTACCACCATCCAGCCAACCAGCGACCCTCAAACCAGCCCGCCGGATTCGACCTCTTCACCGCCAAAACATGGACGCTAGACGACGATCAGCTCAGCCAGTTCAACCAACCCAATGATACCGACCTCGTCCAGATTCACTGCCCAGTCCCCATCAAAGAGGAACCTGCCAAGAAACTTACCCTAGCCGATGTCTTGCCACCCCACCACCCATCTTCATCATCATCAGTCTACAACAATCTACCCACTAAAACGCGCCTGCCCAAGCTCTCGCCATCACCCTTTTCCGGCTCAAGTGGTTGAGTGGAACCTCTTGAATGAGCTCTCATTTTGCATACATGCTGATTTGATTTGCCCTTTTTTTTAGTTTCATCATTATACTATTCGGCTTATTCCTCATTTGCCCCCTGCTACGATTCAACTTCCAGCACACAAACACTCGACCAAGCCAGGATCCTATTCCAAAGCAAACAAAAGATCGATTTCTGGTCTCGACGAGCTCATCGGTACCATGATGTGCTCATCGAGCCACCAGCAGCCGACAATCTCAACTCCTCAACGTCTTCAAGTAACCTCAAAAAGAAGAAGTCTAGCGCGCCTGCTTCACGCGGTCGAAAGCGTCAGAAAACGTCATCATCGTCTGTCGCCCCTTCCACCCCATCCAGCTCACCAGCGAAGGAACCACCGCCCCCACCAGCCAGTCCGGGCAAGATACGCCAAGAGATCAGCGCGACTCTCCTCGAGACCTCCAAACTGATCAGCAATCTTCAAGAGAGACAGCTCGACAGACTGCGTCTCTGTCAGGAAGTCCATCTTGACCCATGCCTGTCGACCCCCCCTCTCTACCCCAGACAGAATCCGGCCCCGAACCAGCTCGTCAATCCTGAGCCTAGTCGCGAGGAGATAGCGGAGGCCCACCAACTCGTCCAACGCCTCTCAAGCGTGATTGCGCGTCGGCCGAGACCGGCCGGTTCGCATGACGATGATGACGAAGATGGTAATGATGAGAGCACGATGGAGGCGGCTCAGAGCGTGATTCCGTCGGCCGAAGCAATCCGGAAATCGTATAAGGTGCTTGCCATCGGCGCCGGTGCGGATTCCGCTTGCGCAAGAGCAGTCTATACCGGGCTGCTCCCGCCGACGAACCCGGTGGGCATCCACGAATCCATGCTGGTCTCGAAGCCGAGCCCGCAACTGATCAGCGTGCTCGAGCACACCCAACGCTCGAATCCGTCGGCAGCATCGACCCCGCGCATCGGCGCCGGTCTTCCCATCGGCTCGTCGCCCCAATATCTGCCCCACTCCGTCCCAGGGCCCGTGTCCTCCAGACGCGACCCCAGTTTGGCGAACGCCCGCATCGGGCCCAGCGGCCCGCCCGCAATGATCTCTACGCCGGACTTGCTCGTCAATCGGCCCCCGTTGAACGGCCAGGCCGTCCACAACAACATCTCCAAGCTCCAGCTCCTCCAACAACAACAACAGCAACAACAACAACAGCATCATCATCATGGGCTTCCAGCCAATCACCACCACCATCCGGCCCTTCACCAACAGGAGCAAGCCGGCCCGCTCCGGCCACATCTGGGCGCGCCGCCCGGCCAGACCGACCAGCAACGCCACCTCCACCAACTCCAGGTCCAGAAGCTCCTCGCCACCTCTTACGCTAGCCCGGTCCAGCACCTCATGTCTTCCCCCGCAGTCGCCCCACCCGCAGTCCCGACCATCGCTACCCCTAGCTTGAAACCCGTCGCCGCGTCGTTGGCCTACCATCGAGACATTAACCCCCCTACACTCCCCCATAATAACCTTAACATTCCTCACCCTAATCATCGCGCGCTGGCCTCCTCCTCTTCCTCTTCCGCTTCCTCTGCGTCACATTCGGCCCTCCGTTAATCCTCACGCCACCCTCCTCCTCGGAACTCTCCCTATCTCTTTCTTTACATCTTTTCTGTTTCTCTCCTTTTGTTGGCCTTTTCTCTCTATAACCCCACAAAAAATCAAACCTCTCTGATTTCCTTGTGTCTCCACCCCCCCTCTTTTTGTTTTTTTACATCCATATATACGTATATATATAGAACCCAAAAATTCCATCCGCTTGAGATTCGAGGCTTACAAGAAAGAGAAAGATATACAAACCACAGCTAAAAGATTGTTTTACATCACAGATAATGTGTGTAATATGAGGGATGGTTCGCTCCTTGATGAGGTTGTTGGAGCATATATTTTAGGCAGTAGTATGTAGCTGAAGAGCCCAGCCGCCACGTTATTCGCAGCCCGCTGCCAGGAACGCTCGAACCGGCCGTGGTCCAGTTTATTCTGCAATGTACGACCACCGTGAAGTTTTGCCCTAATGACACACCTTGATCACGCCATGGGGTGCCTCAAGGTTCAAGCTAATATTACTACCACTCTTGTGTGTATAAGGACCAACTAAAGACAGAGATAGCCTTTTACATTCATTTCTGGATCCAGCAAAAAAATCACAAATCCTACTGAGCTTTACAAATCATCAAACTGTGTATGAATAACTGGAATTCTTCCAAGTAAAATGAATATTAAAGTGAGATTTCCCATGAGCTTTGCTGGTGTCAGATTAGCTGACTGCCACTGCCTTGCAGCCATTTCTAAGGTCCTCTTTGGCGCCAATATAAATATAGGTGATATAATCACTGATTAATTCAATAAAATGTACAAAATTCAACATGAAGCCTCCAAATCTTGTTGTTGGCAACCTACAGTGCTTTTCCATTCAACTTTGAAATCAGATGCAACTGATTCAGTTATCTTCAGCACCATCATACCATTGTATCACTTTTGACCAATATGAAGTGATATAATGTAAGGTTGCCTCCAAAAAAGGCTTGGAGGCTTTATGTTAACTTTTGTGTTTTTAATAAATCAATTGGTGATTATATCACCTATAATTATATCAGTGCCAAACAGGGCCTAAATATATCTAAACATCAAAATAATTCAAGTGAATATTTAAGTTTTCAACTGAGGCTCTAAAGACTGTGTTGAAGAATACTTTGAATTGTTGGAGTATCTTGTGATTGGGTGAAAAGGCAATTTTTATCAATTCCTCATTCCCAGTGGTCTCCAGCCAATAATATTCCAAAGCTTTCCATGTGAGATTGGGGATGACTTGCTTGCTATTTCTGTTTTTATATGAGCCTAAAGGAAGTAAGGTTACAAACTTCTCAAAACTTTTCTTTGCATTTTTTAGAAGATCCTGAAGATATTTCTCATTTCTTTCACTGGATCCAATTGGTACAATTATAATGTCAACCATCTGCACATAAAAAAGAAACACTGGATATGTTTTCTCCACAAGAAGCCATGGAAAGTCTTCCTTTTCCAGCAATTCTATTTCAAGGTTGAGATCAAGGTTGATATTGTTCTGTCTTTCCCAGAAGGTTATCCATAGATTCTTTATTTCAAGGAATTCTTCAACAGTCTTTGACTGAAAATGATCAGAATATCTGAAGTGTTTCTTGAAGTTGTCCTCATTGTTGACAGTACCATCCTCATGATTATATGGAGCTTCACAAGCTTGCTTAATTTGATTAATCCATTTGGGAGCATTTTGAGAATTCAACATGATGCTTCCTGTACTTGGACCCTGTTCTATCTTTCTCAGTATACTATTGGTTTTCTTTTGGCTATTTTGAGTTGAATCTTCAAGAGGAAATATATCTTGATTGAAATACATCTTTTTCATCTGAAATTTGCATGTAAACCTCAGGTGATTGGTTAACTGTTCAGATGATGATAAAAAAATTAGGTTGAAGAATGCCTTGAATAGTCCTTTTATTTTTTCTCCTTGGAGAGCAATTTCTTTCAAGTCCTGTATGGAAGATCGCTCAATCCAGCATTTCAAAAAGCTCCAAATCCAACTAGAATAGAATGAACTACCATCAATTTTGGACTTTTTCACACTCAATAAAAATGGAGCACAATCTTTGAAAACTTGGACTGCCTGTTTTATTATGGCTGGGATATTCTTGATCTTTTGCTCCATGGATTCACATGGATTCATGATGTGATCAATCATTTGAACATGGAATAGGAACAATGCTAATATGTCCTTGATGATTTCATTTGAATCTGAGAATATTTGGTTTCCCATCTCTTCTTGAAATTTAATGTTGGCCTGTCTTTCCCAAAATTTGAACCATATTTGCTTATTTTCCAGAAGATTTTTATATTTCCTTATTTTGATACTTTTGTTGAAACTGCTCCTGCTAAATAGTCCACTATTGACCATGTCATTGTAAACTGTGATACGAGAGGCTGAGTATACTTCATTAAACCATATTGAGCAAGTATTAGAATTCAACATTATACTTCCTATTCTACTCAATGGTATTTCAGATAAAATTTTCTGGAATCTGTCTTGAACATGCCTATATGGGTCTTCAGCAACAAGACTGTTTTTGTTAAAATACAAAATCTCTATATTTGACTCAAAAATTTTGCTAAGTTGAACTTCATGTCTTTTATTGCGGAGGATTGCAATTGCAATCAACTTTGACACCTCACTGGCTGACTTGATCATATCACTGTTAATGGGTTGGTTGGAAGAATCAACCTTCTTTGATACTGATTGCATCTTGGACATAAATGAATCAGATTCTAATTTTGCCTCCAAGTTCCTCAACTTACGATTTGATTCTTCACTTTCTCCAGATGAGGTTTTGATAGTTCTCATGGATTTATTCTTGAATTGTACCTCTTTTTTCTTGTTTCATTTTACCAATTCTATCATTATTCACTTTTCCTTTAGATTGTAAGCCACATTCAGCGAAATCTTGGCTTGTCTTTCTCCTTTTTACTGAATGATATACAATCTTGTCATCACCTGTTCTGATGTTTAATTTATAACTTGAACCAGGTTGGAGGGTGGAATACTTTGAGTTCAAAGGGATTGAATTGTCACCTGGTATTTTGAAGGGTCTTGAGCTCATTCCAGCTTCCAGTTTTTCACTGAATCTTCCTATATAGTCACCATTACTTAGAATCAAATTATTGGGAGGTGTTGATGCTGGCACTGCTGTAGCAGATGGTCTATCCATATGGGATGAGACAAATTTATCATTTTTATCTTGTTTTAAATTTTTAGAAAAGACATTTGAGGTTTTGATAGTTTTTGTTTTCTTCAAGACTCTTTCTTCAAATTTATTATCACAAATTTTTCTGGTTTTCCCATTTCCAATGAGGGGAGAAGTAACATTGTTTGAATTTACTATTCTTGGTTGATTTGATTGACCTCCCTTGACTGAGCTGGAGCCAATTGACTTTTTAAGGTGTCTTTCTTTGCTCATGGGAGCACCATTCAATCCTTTTAATGGTTTGGAATTTTTATTTTCAATAAAACCTTTTTCTGTTTTTGATTTTTCAAAAAGAATGTTGTCATTTTTTCTTATTTGTGACCCAGTTTGTGATAAAGATAGAGTAGTTTTAATCCTCTTGGCGACTGGGAAAATGAGCTGATCATTAGGAGATGATTTTCCATTACTGTGATATGGCATTGAGCCGCTAATATTCTTCATTTGATGTGATTTTAAGGTGTTGCAAAGACCTTGCTTATTGTAAGAAGATGAACCAAATTTCTTTCCTTTGTCTGATTCAATTGCAGTTGTAATGTAGGATGATGTCAAGAAATCACCTGCCAGATCCACCTCATTCTGGGGTTTAGTTTTAGTGATTGAGGATTTGGAGCATGCCGGTTGTTTTGTGTTGGTAAGATTTCTGTCTGGATATCTGGTTCTCCTGGCTAGTAAAAATGAAGAAGGAAACTGAAGGCCAGATTCTTGATAGTGGGTTTTCTCTTGAACTGCCAGGTCTTTACACAAGTAGTTTTTTTTAGACCAGGACTCATCTTTTGAAGCAATTCCAGAGTTGCCACCGCTATTTCTTTGGTACAATGATTTTTGTGTATCATGTTGGTAATCAATCCGCAAGCTCAAATCTTGATTATGAAGAAGATCTGTGGGGTTGGGCTGTTGGACCTGAGATTCATGACTGTGCAAAAGGTTAGCATTGCCATGCTCACACATTTCCATTGCATGACACACAATTATAAGCACCCCCAAAAGGGCTATGGGGTGAAACTTATTTTTCATTGGTATCTTCCTTGTAAGAAGAAGAAATTTTGGTGAAATGAGAAGCCTTAATGTTCCTGAAAGAGTGCTTTATTTAGAATTTGTTGGGGATGAAAATCAGAAACAAGGAAGCCAGTAATTAACCTGGTTTAGCAGGATTGAGGAAAAGGGGGTATTTAACAAGGAAAATCAAATGTTGAGTATTTCTGGATGGCTAGCTGAGACATAAACCAGGTTAAAATTTTTGTAATCAGTTTATCAATGGAGTGTATGCAGCTTTTAAACAATGCTTCAAATGATGTATTGCATTGAAACATGCCAAACTCAATCCAAAACATTTGTAAAATTTGAAGTGACCGTGGTGGACACCACCATTCCCCTTTGGCACCAACCCTGAGTGTTTGGACTGGTTAGACCAACCATGGAAACACATGTTGGGCCAATGTCTCAGTTTCCGTTTATGGCTTTGAGGATTCCTTCTGGTAGGTCACAGGGGAAATACGAGCTCAACAAGCGGAAAAAATCCCTTCCGGTCACCAAGGTAATACGACCTCGACGAGGGGAAGGAATCACCTCCGGCTGTATGACCTCGACGACCGGTAGGTGTCCCTTCCAGTTGCAGAGGTTGTATAGGTCGCCGAGGTTACGTCTGCAACCTCTGAGACCGGACGGGGTTCCTCCCTCCTTCCGATCACCTTTTTTTAAGAGGTGTACCCGCGGGTCCCCTCATGAGTACCCGCAGTACCCGCCAGGCGTTGCCGGGGGTCGAGTTTTGGTGTAGGACTGCATCACAGTACACAGTAGGGTGCCAACTTGAGCAGCCAAGCGGTCAGCGCGCGCTGTTATTTTTCCTTAGCCTCAACAGTGGGAAAAGTGGTGGTGTGTTACCCGGGCCGATTTGCTTCCCATGGCAGAATTGGTTTTCAATACTTCCGTCTCAGCTTCAACGGGCTATTCACCGTTTTTTGCTCAGTATTCCTTCCACGCTCGAGTTAATTCAATAACGAGCGGTTCTTTAGTTCCAGCAGCAGATGAATTAGTAGAAAGGCTGACCGATGTGCAATTTTTGTTGCAAGAGTTCATGAGACAAGCAAAGGAAGTGCAGAAAGAATACTTTGACAAGCGATGTCGTGAAAGCCCGGGGTTCAAAGAAGGAGATGAAGAAAAAAAGGATTTATTACTGAGACTAAAACCAGAACTAAAATAACAAGATTTGTCAGAGGAGAGAACAACATTTTAAGCAAGATAGCAAACAAATAAGAAAGGAAAGCATACCGCGATGTGAGGATGATTTTGGTGGAAGAAGAGCAGACAGACTAAAGTAAATAAGATCAAAGATGGACAAGTAGTAGACACTGCGGTGAGAAGGAGAAAATTAAGGTCAATAAAGAAATCTTGAGCGAAGGACTTGAGGAGTGAGCAATGTGGAGACTGTGATCTTTTCTCACCAAATTGGAAAGATCCAATTGATGAAGTCAAGTGAGAGCGTTGGCGCAGTGAGAATGATCGCAGATGAGCTTGGAGAGAATTCAATCTGGTGTTGACGCTGGTGAGACTTGATGAGAGACAAGAGAAATAGGACAAGGGAAGGTAGGAGGCGAAGTCTGATGGAGACTTTGAGGACGGGAATGATGGCGGTTTTTTGAGCGGTGCGGAAGCTGAGCAGATAAGGTAGTTGATTTGTTTTTGTCAAGTGGGGGAGGCTGCTGAGGATTGATTTCAAGAGCAAGAAGCGGCACTATTTATATTTGCTAGATGAGCGGTCGAGTTGTGGTTGTGAGGATGATTGTTGCGGGCTGAGTTGTGGTTGGGATGGTTGTTTCATGTTTTGAGGCGGAGGAGAAGGTTGAGACGCTTGATCGGAAACTAGGAGTTGAAACGAGTTGTAGAGATCGGAAACAAGAAGAGGATGAGTGGGTTGGAGGTCAAGGAATGAACCAAGGCACAATTGAGAACGCGCACTTGCTGCGGTGTGCGCGGGGCAGAATTCAAACAGGAGATTGGGTATGGCTTCTGCGAAAGAATATAGCCACAAAGAGACCATTGGGAAACTTGGATTTCAAGAAATTGGGACCTTTCAAAATTGCTAAGTCTATTGGTTGCAAAGCATATCGCCTTTCCCTTCCTCCGGAATTAAAGAGAATTCACCCAGTTTTTCATTCATCATTATTAGCTCCATACGTAAATCCAAGATTATTTACAGGAAGAAAAGGACCTCCAGCACCTCGATTACATAACATCATGCCTGAACAGATGGCTCATGCATATCTGGGAGCCGCTGGAAGCTCCTGCGTTGTCAAGAGATTATTCTTGGCAGCCTCAGATGTTTGTAGTAGTCTTTGCGGGAGCCTACTCCCCTCAACCATGTTGCACTGCGTTAGTAGCCTGATGTGGCCCCGTGGGGAAGGCTTTAATGGCAACCCTCCCTTCAAAAAAGTGAATCCCTGCTTTCATTAAGTTATGAGTTTCCTTGCTAGTATTTACATTTCTGTGCCTCCCTGAGTAATGTAATGGAGGAAATAAAAACATGCATGTGCTGCAAGATAATGTCACGCAAACCAAAACCCCACAAATTTGGATAACAATAACACAAAAATACCAGTGTTACTGATAGTGGTAAAGATAACAAAAAAATATTGCTATGTTACTTTTACGCTACCCTTACTGGTAGCGTAACTACCCAGTGTCAGTGTATGTGCAACCACAGTGGAGTTTTGCCCCAATGGCACACCTTGATCACACCATGGGGTGCCTCAATTTTTAAGCTAATATTGGTGCCACTCTTGTGTATAATGACCAAATAAAGACAGAGATAGCCTTGTACATTCATTCCTGGATTCAGAAAAAAAATCACAAATCCTACTGAGCTTTACAAATCAAGAAACTGTGTGTGAATAACTGGAATTCTTCTGAGTAAAATGAGGATTCCAGTGAAATTTAGATTTCCCATAAGCTTTGCTGGTGTCAGATCAGCTGCCTGCCACTGCCCAATAGCCAAATTTAAATATCTAAACATCAAAATAATTCAATTGAATATTTAAGTTTCCAATTGAGGCTCTAAAGACTGTGTTGGAGAATACTTTGAAATGATGGAGTATCTTGTGATTTGGTGAAAAGGCAATTTTTCTCAATTCCTCATTCCCAGTGGTCTCCAGCCAATAATATTCCAAAGCTTTCCATGTGAGATTGGAGATGTTTTGCTTGCTATTTCTGTTTTTGTATGAGCCTAAAGGAAAGGTTACAAACTTCTCAAAACTTTTCTTTGCATTTTTTAGAAGATCCTGATGATATTTCTCATTTTTTTCACTGGATCCAATTGGTACAATTATAATGTCAATCATCTGCACGTAAAACAGAAACACTGGATATGTTTTCTCTACAAGAAACCATGGGAAGTCTACCTTTTCCAGCAATTCTATTTCAAGGTTGAGATCAAGGTTGATATTGTTCTGTCTTTCCCAGAAGGTTATCCATAGATTTTTTGTTTCAAGGAATTCTTCAACAGTTTTTGATTGCAAATGATCAGAATGTCTCAAGCGTCTCTTGAAGCTGTCCTCATTTTTGACAGTACCATCCTCATGATCATATGGAACTGCACAAACTTGCTTAATTTTATTGAGCCATTTGGTGGCATTTTCAGAATTCAACATGATACTTCCTGTTGTTGGACCCTGTTCTATCTTTCTCAGTATACTATTGATTTGGTTTTGGATATTTTGAGTTGAATCTTCAAGAGGAAAGATATCTTGATTGAAATACATTTTTTTCATCTTAAATTTGCCTGTAAACCTTAGTTGATTGGTTAACTGTTCAGATGATGATATAAAAATTAGGTTAAAGAATGCCTTGAATAGTGCTTTTATTTTTTCTCCTTTGAGAGCAATTTCTTTCAAGTCCTGTATGGAAGATTGCTCAATCCAGCATTTCAAAAAGCTCCAAATCCAACGGGAATAGAATGAACTACCCTCAATTTTGGACTTTTGCACACTCAATAGAAATGGAGCACAATCTTTGAAAACTTGTACCGCCTGTTTTATTATGGCTGGGACATTCTTGATCTTTTGCTCCATGGATTCACATGGATTCATTATGTGATCAATCATTTGAACATGGAATAGGAACAATGCTAATATGTCCTTGAGGATTTCGTTTGACTCTGAGAATATTTGGTTTACCATCTCTTCCTGAAATCTAATGTTGGCCTGTCTTTCCCAAAATTTGAACCATATTTGCTTATTTTCCAGAAGGTTTTTATATTTCCTTATTTGGATACTTTTGTTGAAACTGCTCCTGCTATATAATCCACTATTGACCATGTCATTGTAAACTGTGATACGAGAGGCTGAGTATACTTCATTAAACCATATTGAGCAAGTATTAGAATCCAACATTATACTTCCTATTCTACTCAATGGTATTTCAGATAAAATTTTCTGGAATCTGTCTTGAACATGCCTATATGGGTCTTCAGCAACAATACTGTTTTTGTTAAAATACAAAATCTCTATATTTGACTCAAAATTTTTGCTAAGTTGAATTTCATGTCTTTTATTGCGAAGGATTGCAATTGCAATCAATTTTGACACCTCACTGGCTGACTTGATCATATTACTGTTAATGGGTTGGTTGGAAGAATCAACCTTCTTTGATACTGAATGCATCTGGGACATAATTGAATCAGATTCTAATTTTCCCTCCAAGTTCCTCAGCTTACCATTTGATTCTTCACTTTCTCCAGATGAGGTTTTGATAGTTCTCATGGATTTATTCTTGACTTTTACCTCTTTTTTTTGTTTCATTTGACCTCTATCATTATTCACTTTTTGCTTAGATTGTAAGCCACATTCAGTGGAATCTTGGCTTTTCTTTTTGATGTTTACTGAATGATATACAATCTTGTCATCAACTGTTCTCATGTTTGATTTATAACTCGAACCAGGCTGGAGGGTGGAATACTTTGAGTTCAAAGGGATTGAATTGTCACCTGGTATTTTGAAGGGTCTTGAGCTCATTCCAGCTTCCAGTTTTTCACTGAATCTTCCTATCTAGTCACCATTACTTAGAATCAAATTATTGGGAGGTGTTGATGCTGGCACTGCTGTAGCAGATGGTCTATCCATATGGGATGAGACAAATTTATCATTTTTATCTTGTTTTAAATTTTTAGGAAAGACATTTGAGGGTCTGATGGTTTTTGTTTTCTTCAAGACTCTTTCTTCAAGTTTATTATCACAAATTCTTCTGGTTTTCCCATTTCCAATGGGGGGAGAAGTAACATTGTTTGAATTTACTTTTCTTGGTTGATTTGATTGACCTCCCTTGACTGAGCTGGAGCCAATTGACTTTTTAAGGTGTCTTTCTTTGCTCATGGGAGCACCATTCAATACTTTTAATGGTTTGGAATTTTTATTTTCAATAAAACCTTTTTCTGTTTTTGATTTTTCAAAAAGAATGTTGTCATTTTTTCTTATTTGTGACCCAGTTTGTGATAAAGATAGAGTAGTTTTAATCCTCTTGGCTAATGGGACAATGAGCTGATCATCAGGAGATGATTTTCCATTACTGTAATATGGCATTGAGCCGCAAATATTCTTCATTTGATGTGATTTCAAGGTGTTGCATAGAACTTGTTTATTGTAAGAAGATGAACCAAATTTCTTTCCTTTGTCTGATTCAATTGCAGTTGTAATGTAGGATGATGTCAAGAAATTGCCTGCCAGATCCACCTTATTCTGGGGTTGATTTTTGGTGATTGAGGATTTGGAGCATGCTGGCTTTTTTGTGTTGGCAAGATTTCTGTCTGGATATATGGTTCCCTTTGCTGCTAAAAATGAAGAAGGACAATGAAGGCCAGATTCTTGATATTGGGTTTTCTCTTGAACTTCAAGGTCTTTACACAAGTAGTTTTTTTTAGACCAGGTCTCATCTTTTGAAGCAATTCCAGAGTTGCCACCACTATTTCTTTGGGAAAATGGTTGTGGTGTATCATGTTGGTCATCAATCTGCAAGCTAAAATCTTGATTATGAAGAAGATCTGTGGGTTTGGACTGTTGGACCTGAGATTCATGACTGTGTAAAAGGTTAGCATTGCCATGCTCATAAATTTCCATTGCATGACACACAATTATAAGCACCCCCAAAAGGGCTATGGGGTGAAAATTCTTATTCATTGGTATCTTTCTTGTAAGAAGAAGAAATTTAGTGAAATGAGAAGCTTTAATGTTCCTGAAAGAGTGCTTTATTCAGGATTTCTTGGGGATGAAAATCAGAAACAAGGAAGACATTCAATGGATGAGAGGTAGCTAGCACTAGGATTGAGGAAAAGGGGGTATTTAACAGGGAAAATCAAATGTTGAGTATCTCTGGATGGCTCAGCTGGGACAGAAACCAGGTTAAACTGTTTGTAATCAGTTTATCAATGGATTTTATGCAGTTTTCAGACAATGCTCCAAATGATGTATTGCATTGAAACATGCCAAACTCAATCCAAAACATTTGTAAACTTTGAATTGAGGATGGTAGAAAAAAAACCCAAGCAGCAGCATTTGGGTGCACATTTTTTAGGTTTCACAAGTGAACATATTTCTGGTTCTTGAAAAAAAAGAAGAAGAAAATCCATTGATTGAAGGCTGCCTACATACTTTTTCCTGGTCTAACTCTAGTTTGTCCTTGCAGACCATCTTTACCTGTTTCAACCCACAAATTACCAAGACCTATTTCTTCTAGCTAGAATATTAGGAAAGGCCTTTTGGTACCGGTTGGGGGGCGACCCGCACCCAGGGGTGGGTCCCCCACACACCAGGCAATGCTGGGTGTGGTGTCAGGTGTGGTGTTGGGTGTTGGCTTTTGGTGAAAAGCTGTGAAAAGACAAACTGGTACCTGGGTACCTGCAAACCCATCAGGCCCACAGCTTTTATGAACCTAGCAGAAGGGATTCTTCTGATCACAGAGTCTGTGCCCCACCAGGTCACTTCATGTGATTGGTGTTGGTTGTTCCAACATCACACAATTGGAGAACATTGGACCAACCTATTAAGTATTACATGATTACCAATGGTCCAACCAATCACCCCAACTTCTGGCAGAACCTCAAAAATCCAGTCAATTGGCTGAACGTTTGGGTAATCCAAGTATATTAAAGTCTGAGAATCATAGAAAAAAAAAATCAAGGGTTCTCCCTACAAATTGACCAAAAACAAAAAAAAAAAGTCAAGGGTTTCCCCTCCAACCAAAGCAGCCAGACAAAATCAGAGTGTACCCTTACAAATCAAGAAAATCAGCAAAAAAATTATTTCCACCAAACAATAACAATAACACATGCCCACACCCTGCCACCCAATGTCAGCAAGCTGACACACCGCACAGTTTTGTCAGAATCCTAAAAAAAAAAAAATTCAAGGGTTCCCCCTGTACATAAACAAAATGATAAAATAAAATCAAGGGTTTCCCCATTGCACAAAAAACCAATCCAAAATTTGTAACTTTTCCTCCAACAATGCAAATCAAATAAAAATATCAAGCATTCTAAATTCTCAACCAGCCTTCCAACATTGGCAAAGCCGTTCCCACAGGCGCAACACCCAGCCCGCGTCAAGTGCACGGGTCAAAAGTGATGGACGTGAAGGCCCCCGGCCCGCAGCTAAAGCTACATACCCGTGGGGGGCCCACTCTTTGCCCCTCGGACTGCGCATGTGCAACAGCGGAGGAGGGGTTGAGGGCAATGGATAGCTGGAATTGCAGCATCTCCAATTGCCCTGGGGAAAACACCACCATTGGATCCTGCTATTTAAGCTCTCGCAGTGCCTTCCCCAGAACTCCTGTTTCCAATGCCCATCACTGTCTCCTGTACGCCTTGCCATCCCCGTCGCCTGCACGCCTCCAATTCAAACTCAAACTTACCTATGGCAACCATTGCCATCACATCATTACCAAACCCCTAACATTATCACCAGGTATGATTTTCTGATATGCAGCCCTCTTTGAGGTCGACGAGTGAGTCACTCTGCCCAGCTTCAACTTCAGCCATAACCTCCACCGGACGGCAGTGTCACAAGAACATATGATTAACTCTGCCGAGGGCCAAACAGGGCGGCGGCGGACCACACGAGTGGAGTTCATGCGCTCGGCGGGCTGACTTGACCTACACGTGGTCCTCTGCAGCACCCCTGGCGTCGTCGGCTATGCTTGCCCTACCGCGGCAAGCAGCATGTTTGATGGTTGCTAAGAGTCCTTGATTCAACCAATGCCGGCGTTGCCAAGGCTGCGGTTGGATATTATTTGGTCTCCCCCCCCCCCAACCTCTCCCTATCAACGTGAACCCAACATGCCTGACCGTTCCCTCAGACAGGTTTGCTGCTCGCGGAGGCTTGTTGTTGTTCTTGAGGAACGGGGTCTGTCCCCGGGCTCGAGAGCGCAGGAGAGTCGCTTGGCCCGGCCTGCTTGCCAAAGGGTGGTTCTCTGGCCAACACCATAACTCAAGCTCTTGGGCGGACTGATCCCGGGCCACTTCCCAAAATCTTGGAGCTCAAGGAGGCCCAGGAGCTGGGCATCAGGGCATCTCCGGCCCTCTACTGGAACACCCCCCTCATGATTTTTTGTGTGTAAGCTCATCAAGGTCACTAAAAAGACCATGTATTGTTCTTGCCTTGACAGGATTTCGTGGCAACACATCTTTGGGGAACTTGCTGAGTGCGTTTGGGGATCCGGGGGCCATCACGCGGATCAGTTGCTTGGTCCCTCACCATAACCCACATTGGCCCCAAGAGACACACCTCCATCCCCAGCGCCAATAGCATGGCCCTTGACAAGCGCACTGTGGAGGCCCAGGCCCCACACACAAGTTTCTTGAGTCATTCAACAAACCAAATCTGCAGTTTTTGCACAAAGTTTGATAAATGGTTACAAATTACACAATTCTGGAGATAACAGGCTCCTGCTGTAAGGAAGACTTGTATCTTTTTGAAAATAAAATTTGAAACTGGTTTGAAAAATGCTGTCAACAACAAAGTGAGTCACTTCAGTCCTGAGTGATTTTGATAGGCACATGTGTTGTCCCCAAAAGAGATATTGTAGAAATATCTTATATCACTTCATTTTCTCTTCTAATCCATCACTGTGTATTGCTCATGCCTTGACCGTCACTCATTTTTAAATCTAGCTTTATGTATTCCTTCTTTTGCCTGACATATGAAAATCTGTATGGATGATGGGGTTGAGAATGAGCCAGGTTGGCACATTAAAGTTTCAAGGCCAACTATGGGCCCTGTTTGCACCAGTTAAGCTTTGATAAATAGGAAGTTTTGAGACATTCCTTGGGCCTCCATATTATCAGCCTTTTAAAAAAAACCGTCAAACCCCTCACCAGGGTGACAGTTGACCTGCCACTTCTCCACCCTAATGCATAATTTACATAAAACCACAGCTCAAAGCTTATGTAGTTACTGTCTCCTGTTATGTAGTCCTTTGGTTTTCCCTCCTTTTTCAGGCCTTTTTTATAAGGATCTCTTACAATCTGCAGTCAGTTTCTTAAGTTTGAAGAACTCAAGCCTCAAATCTATTTGTGGAACCATAAGCTTCAATTTGATGCTAGACTACACCCCTTCAGCTTGCAGCGGCGAAGCCGCCTTGGCCTCTAGTACCAAATAGAAATAGAAAATGGCCTGCTTTCTGAATCGACGGGAAGTCCACCAATGAATCTATTTTGGTAAATGTTGAAATTTGGGTGGTCTTACATGTTGAAATTTGGGTGGTCTTGAATTCTGTTTATCAGACGTATCTCTCACAGGTCGAGCCAAGGTTATTGCGTTAGTGAAAAGAAATCAAAACGAAAAAAACAACATTGCGGGACGTCCCAAAATCTTCAGCGAAGAAGCCTGCTGAGGCGCAAGGCCCCTCAAGACGGGCCTTCGGGCAGATTTCTCACGGACTGTGTCAGGTTCAAAGTGGCAATCATGAGCATATAAATGGCAGACATGCTTATGGATTTCATTCCTCGTCATCTTCATCTCCACCGGACCTGAGCTGTTCAGCAATGTTGCTGGCAATACGGTCCAAGTCTCGCTGTCCATCCTGCGATACCCGTCGACCACCTCGAGGGTCCTGATACGAAAAAGAAGAGCAAACTTGAGACACTATCTGGGGTTATCTGCTGGTTGGAGAGTGCGTACTTTTTCGAGTACTCCGATTTTCTCCAGACCTTGCAAAATTTTCCTTTCGATTGATCGGGAGGCGTCCACGTGGTGACTGGGTCGGTTTCCTCGGTTCTTCGCGGTTCCGTGAAGTTTGGCAAGGGCACCGACTCCCACATGTTTTCGAAGGTAGATGTGACGAGCGACGCCAGCTGTGAGAAAGACACAATATGAGCTGCATGGCGAGATTTCGAAGACGTGGAGTTGGATCTCAGAAACTAGAAGACCCACCAGCTCGGACGTAGTACCAGTCGGGGTCGTATGGCGCAAGCTCTTTACAGGGGCCGGTTTTGACGATATCCACCCACGTAGGGACTTCAATCTTGCCTGAATTGATAATCGATATTAAAACTTCATCCAATTTCAAGTAGTTGGTGGATGGAGGGAGCCTATCTCACCAGATCGTTTCAAGTGGCCAGCGTATTCGCGGATGAACGCATCGGCGGCGATGTCTCGGACGGAAGGCATGTTGACGGGCGGAGGGTCGGTTCGATGGGGGTGGTCGGTGGTGTCGGCCGAGGGCTGCGTGGTTCTGGTTGGGTCTGCGGCCGCTGCTGCGCCCAAGCCCAGCTGCCAAGCCCTATCTCATCGTAATCTGTGACATCCCCTGACCCCCGAGTAACCACCTGGTACCCGACTTTACGATCCGAGGAGACAGACAGGGGACTTCCTCGGATACCATCTCTATCCGACAGTCGGCCAATACAGAACTTGGTGAGTAACACCACATCAGACTCAGCTTATTCGAGGCGCTTCAAGTAAAACAAGCCACCATGAGCAAGTAAGCTGACTTTCTTTGTCTTTTTGCCTCTCTCTACTCCTCAAACGCTAACTAATTATTGAACCATAAAAAAAGGTTGACGCACAGAGATCCGAACAGAGCCGCCTTACTATCCAGGACACCATCGTATAATAATCCGCCATCAAGCTATGGAAATAATAACAATTCTAGGCCATCGACGATCCCGAATTACGGCCGATCGTACGGCTCACATGAACAACAGATCCCGTTCTCCTCTTCCTCCTCCTCTTCTCATCTCTCCTCCTCTTTCTCCAATCACCGAACGGCTGAAGAATTGGAATCTCAAAATGACGACGCTATCGAAGGTCTCAGTGCTAAAGTCAGACTCCTCAAAGAGGTACCTCTTTCCGCTCGGATTCACATTGGATTTCATTCTTACAAATACTAACAAATCTGTTTGTTTTCTTCCACACTTGTTCATCTCAACCAGATCACCGTCAGTATAGGCACAGAAGTAAAAGAATCAACCAACTTGATGGCAACTCTAGTAAGTCCTTCAATTTCGAAAAATGTCAACCATACATAGATAGAAATTAAGCCAAGCGTTTAAAATTATACCCAAACAAAAAGAATGATAAGTTTGCAGAAGCTTCGGGAGTGCTATCAGGGACGTTTAAGAAGATGGATCGAATGGCCAAGAAGCAATACGGAAGATGGTGGTACTGTAAGTCAATGAAGAGACCACCAATCGTTTTTGTATTTGATTCATTTCTCTCCTCTGGAGTTTTTGATCTAAATTCCATCTGTGGAACTGAAAATTGCCTGCCTTTTATCTTTGATGGTCAATCATTGTAGGGTTCTTGTTCTTGATCGCAGTCTTTTGGATCTTCGTCTTCACTTGGCTGTATGTTTTCATCCTTTGGTCCCCCCCTCCACTTTAGGGACAGAGACTCGTCCAAAGCAATTAACCCACCAAACCTTTGCTTCCTTCCTCTTCATTTATATTTCTCTCTGACAATAATTTTGATCATGCAGGTGGAGACGTTAGCACCGGCCACTCCGTCCTAATCGTCAACGTAGAAATCATACCTTTTTTTTTTCAAGCTCGTCACCGAGATCATCACCCATTTCCGCTCACATATTTGTCTTCTTTTTTCTTGTACTTCAGACTGCACATTGTATTATGTCTTTCATCTCTCGCCCATCTTAGGACACAGAAAACTCTTTTTCTTACAAATTCTGGAACGAGTCTTTGTGTAATGGCATTGCATAGCATCAGAAATCTAAGGTTTATTTCCTCAAAAAGGTTCATTTGGGGATATGGAGCTGTTATCAGGCTATTTGGATTGACCCACGTTGAGCGAGAGCTCAACTGGTATAGTGACATAAGTGGAGAGAGGGATGATCGACCTGTACTGCATAATTACAGCCAAAGTTCCCTGTTCTGCTCTAGCCAATCCATCGAACTTGCATATTCTTCTGGGACCCCTTCCTAAAAGACTGTGGGACTTTGGGCATCATTCATAATTGGTGGAGGAGAGGCATATATTATCTTAACAAGAAAGAAATTGACTTGCAAGGAAATGGATGAAAAAATAAACTAAAACACAAACACGGGCACAGACAGACGGGGACAAAAAGAAGAATCTACTTATATGTAAGAAAGAGGAACCAAAAAAAAAATAGTATATATGTGGATTTCTATCGGGCAAAGAGGTATATGTACAGAGAAGAAAAAAAGGGATCATTTGTGTTTGACAGGTCAACAGCGAGATATATGTGTATTCATAAGCGCGACCAAAAGAAGCAGGATAAAAGTAAGAAAATATAGGAGTTGTAAGTTGAATTGGGTCTTTTTGGAGGGACAAAAGGACTGAGGACAGAGTGTGGTAAAAGCATTAATAGGGAAAACTGAGTGGAGACGAGTAAAGAGGACTACTGATGATGGCAGAGAGGAGAGGAAGAGAAAACAAGATTTAGTACTCGGTCCTCCTTCGTTTTTCTCTTCCGTCATCCAAGTTACCGCCGCCGCCGGTCCCACCGACGCCGCTACCGGTGCCGCCGAGACTAGCTTGAGGGCCGCCCATTGAGTGGTTGACGCCGGCGATGAATCGGGGATTGAAATGGCCGTTGTTGGGGCCGCCAGGAGGGCCGGTGGGGCCGGACATCGGGCCGCGTCCGGGCATGGGCATCATCATCGGCATCATCCCATTGATCCCGTTCATTCCGTTCATCGACCCCATTCCGCTCATCCCGCCCATGCCCATCATCCCCATTCCGCCCGGCATCATGCCCATCATCCCTCCGCCCATCGGTCCCATCCCCATCCCTCCCATCATCCCTCCCATTCCTCCCATCCCGTTCATCGACCCCATCGGGCCCATCCCGCCCATCCCGTTCATTCCCGGCCCGCCTCCTGAACCTACCATCCCTCCCTGATGGCCCATCCCCCCTCGGCCCATCCCGCCTCCCATTCCCGTCGGTCCTCCGCCTCGACTCATCCCTCCTCCTACGCCTCGTCGCATACTGTCTTCTCCCCGTCCTCGACCACTCGGTCCGCCCGGCATCCCGCCGATGAATCCGCCGCCACGGCTTCGTCCATCTCGGTCGTCTGGCATTCGGTTGCCCCCTAAGCCATGCTTATCTGCGTTACGGAACGGCGTCCCATTCATCGCCGGGCTCAGATTACATTGCGCCTTCTTCCCATCTATCTCACTGTTCGGGCGAAACCGCCGCCATCAAAGATTCACGATTAGTTCCACCATAGATTTGTAAACTACACATGATCTTATTTTGAAAAACTGTTGGAACAGACAGAATTGAAAAAACATAAACTGGTAAACTCAACTTGGAATCAAACCATCCTTTAACGATCTCAGCATCAGGTTGATTGCTGAATTCCATATAGGCGACCCTGCAATCACACCCACACCAAACAAAAAACCCAAATCAATCACAGACCCGGTGCCAAATCAATGAAAGAAAAAGTGAGACTCCTTTTTCTTGAAAGAAATAATAGACGAAAGTCTAAAACTTTTTCTTTCAAAAAAAGTGTGAAGGGGGAGGGGGAACAGACCCTTTAGACTTCCCATTGACTTTGTGTTCCGAGAATGTGATATCTCGATGAGCGACACGAACGCCCAAGTTTTCAGCCACTTTGCGTAGAGCTTCATCGCTGGTGTACTACACTCACCCAACGGCGACGTGTTACGTGCCGACGTGAAAAAAGAATGAAAAACGACGAGAGAAAATGATGCGAAGGAAACGAGGGTGGAGGAGAAAGAGAGCAGGAATATCTTGCGAATGAGTTGAAAGATGAATCGGGTCTAGGAAGAGTGAGAGAGGAGGGGGCGTTACGAACCCATTGAAGTTCGGAAACATAAAGACCACAGAGTCCGCGGTCATTTTCTTTCCTAGCTCCGGGGGCGCCGGAGGGGATTCCATGAGGGGGATGAGAGAGGGCGGTATTATTCATGACGACATCACCATTATTACCGGGATGATGGTGGCCGAGATGGTGGGCATGATGGGGCTTGTGGGGCGAGAGGGGAGAACTGATGGTGCCGATCGATTGCGGGACCGGCGGGCCAGCATGGTTCATCGCCGTGGGTGTGCCACCGTTGGCCTTGTTCTGCCCGTTGGCTGTCATCGGGTTAGGAGGTAACGACGCCGAGGCCGGGGGCATCGGTAGCAGATTCTAATGGATCACACGAAATATAGATCGGTGATATCAGTTATAGCCTGTCTTTCTGTACCGCTCTGCCCATTGTTTGCATTCGACACTCATGGTCAGACCACGAGATAAGTCTCATCATCCAGGCTCTCCAGGAGCTGGAGTGTCGTTGGTTCCTGGCAGTGTGTTTCCGGCGCCCGTTAGGAGAAGCAATAGAGTAGATATGAAAAGGTGACAAACCTCGCCATTGCCAGTGGAAGCTGGTGTGATCTTAGGCTTGATGTCTGGCTTCGTGTCCGCATCATGCGTGCTCTCATTCCTGCCACTACCACCACCACCACCACCACCACCACCATCAGCACTGAGTATAGCACTGGTCGAAGGCTTGATGTCTTTGGCCCTCGGGCTCGTAGGATCTCGAATACTTGTCCCATCCTCTGGTATAAGATCTGCGTACAAATTATCCTACAAAAAAGATAGCAACCGGCAACAAAACGCATAGCAAACCAAAAAAGGCAAAACAAGGTTAAAAAAACAGCACATGATCACTCCGAGTTCAACGGTCAACAAGGTGAAGTGGTTGGTTTGGTCAGGAAAAGCATTCAGTCAAACATGAAAAAATGAAGGACATGAGTGGTAAAATGACGTGCGGCGTTACCGACAGCAGTGCGACAACGTTTCGTAGGATTGATGCCACCCATGGTGTTGGAAGGTGACAAGGACGTACGTACAATCGGTTGGGTGGTGCGATGAGCAGGAAACAAGTGTGGTGAGTGGACGAGAGGTACATACGAGTGAATCGAATGAAGCGACGGCGTAAAAGACAAAAGAGTCGAAATGAGACGGTTAACAGGATGGTGGGATGGTCACGAAGAGAGCGACAAGAGAGGCCTGGAAGGGGATGGGGGAGGTTTCGCTTCTCTTGAATACAAGCCATCGATCGACCAGGAACATGTACAAGGCGAGTCTTTCAAGGTAGTGGTGAGCGAGACATTGTGGAAGGATTGAGCTGTACTCGATACAGGGTCAAGAGGATGCAAGAAAAACAGCAGAGACCGAAGAGCCATCAAGAGACTAGAGCGAGGATACGGACAAGACCGCTTGGAGTGGTTTTTCGAGACACAGATAAAACTGCTAGTTGACCCAAAGAGCACATGCCGAAGTAGCCAGGGGAACGAATAGCACAGAAACGAGACAATCTGGAGACTGAAGAGGAGAGGAGAGAGAACAGAGCAGAAAGAGAGGAAATTACTTCGGGTGCATCATCTGTTGGGCCGTAAATGTCGTCAAAATCGGAATTTTGAGCTTGCTTCATGTTCAGTTTCTGCTTGTGCTGGTCTCTTCGGGTGCTTTGGTGTGATTGGGCTTGAAGATGAGTTGGATGGTGAAGTGGTAAAGAAGAAAGTGAGGCAGATACGAGCTGCAAGGAGCGGTTTCGGTGGAGGCGCAAGGGCGTGGTTGATTTTGGAAGGTGACTGTGTCCGGAGCGGGCTGGCGGGCGAGGCGAGGCGGGAAGCTGAACACACCCGTCGGGAGGGGCTTAGCTGAAGCTACATGCGGGTGAAAGGAGGTGGGAAGAGGGGGTACAGTGTCGGTCCATCCGACGCCACATGTACAGCTCCACGCGGGGCATGTCTCCGCCCGTCGTCGTGCGCAACGACAATCGGCCGTTTATAAAGCCTCCAATGGCAACTCTGATGGACGTCATTCGACCGACGATGGCTTGAAGAATTGGCGTCGGCCCACCCCTCCTACCCCCACCCAAACATTTGGGCGTGCTCCATGGCGGGAAAAGGCGGGTTCGGCGTCGGCCTGACTTGCCGCGCAGGGTTGGCGGAATCCCCGTCTGTTCGCGGTCAAGCAAACTCCCAACAATCTTGACAACCTGAAGTAAAAAGTAACTTTTCCCAGGCTTGAACCCAAAGCCTCAGAGGACAAGGGGTACGGCCAACCACTGCACCATGGTAGACCTCTTGAGATTGCATGCTATCTATACAGGTCCCCAGTCTCTCAGAGAAAGAATCACCACCAGCACCAAAGGTGAGCAGCAGTGGTTTCTTATCCTTAAGAAACCACTGCTAACTCACCCATGGTGCTGGCAGTGATTCTTTCTCTGACACCAGGGGAGATTTTGATGCACTCTCCAGAGAGTGCCAGATTCTAATTATAAATTCTTCAGAAGTCAATGGGAATTGTTTCAGAAGTGATGTGAAATTGTCACAGGACCTTGTGCAATTTTGTATAGAACCATTTAATTATCTAAGGATAACTTAATTACAACCTGTAATGAAAGATAGTTACTCAATTCCCAATTATTAATCATTTATGGTGAATCTCTGCTGATTAATTTCTGTATGTCAAAGGGGTTTCACACAACATAAATATGACTCACGGGGGCTTTAATGGCTTTCTGACCAGTTTGTACTTGTAATGAAGCTGTGAAAGGCCCCTCCAGTGATCTGTTGCCCTAATGTACGCGCGTACACAAAGGTGGCATTGGTGAAGTGGAAAACAGCTCACATGCATGTGCATGGAGAAATTGGAAAACAAACCACTCACAATCTTATATGTGTTAACAAGCCAGGATTTCTAGCTTAAATCTGGTACCACACACCTCCAAGCTTGACTTGTTTCTTATCTTCACCCTACTTTCATCCTTTTTTGGCTCAATTCTAGATGATACCGGCCTTCTTTAGGGAAATATGCCAATTTAGATGGGCCTTTCATATCATTCTAACAGGGGTGTACATGTTGCTGATCTGTGGGAGTTCCAACCTGTGATTTTGAACAAACTTGCACATGCGTACATGAAGATTACATTAGCAAATTGAAAACAATGACCACATTCATGTGCATGTAAATAATATGAATCAAACCCCAAGAAACCATCTCAATTAACAAACAGTTCAAATTGAATTATGATTTGATTGTGGCCATTGTGTCTAAGTGGTTTCAACTGCGTTCCAGTTGCATTCCAGTTGACTTCTGCAAGACTTCTGGATGATTTATGCATGAATCCAGGATCAGTTTCAGATCATTTGTGGATTAGTTCCAAAATTTTTCATTAATTCTTACACTAATTCCATCAAACGCATCCAGCACAGTTGAAGAAAAAAGGTACAGGATGGCACTCTCTGGAGAGTGCGTCAAAATCTCCCCTGGTGTGAGAGACTGGGGACCTGCATTAACCTCTGGTCTGAGCTTGCAAATAGAGGAGGTTGTACCTGCATGCATCAAGAGATGTTATCAGTTTTTTCAATCCTTTCTACACAGCTTGGACTGCCAAAAAATGTTTGCCTGGCTTACCTGATTCCAAAGCTGGTTTAGATACCAGTACCTTTCTCAATTTATGAGATCAGTACTTTTCACCTGGGCTTGAATTGTCACAATATTCCTTACTTTCTTTACTTGGTAGTTGGTATACACTACAGGTGTTCCATTCTGCCATTAGGGGGTATCAAATATGAGAAATCCACAATTAAAAGCCAAAAATGTCAAATATGAGAAATCCACAATTAAAAACCAGTCAATTAGCCAAAAATATTTTTTTTTCACCAGTGGATCCCAAAAGGGGGTAGAAGAAGGACCAGCATGTTTTAAAAATGGTGGGATTTTTCAAACCAGTCAATTACATAATGGTGTATTTGGTCACATTTGATACCCCCTATTAAATGTAACAAAATTAGCTGATCTATTTTGATTAGCAGAAAAAGTGAAACAAATGCAATATGTGTATTGTATAGGCATATACATTTTATTGCATTAATTTTTGAAGAAAAAATGTCTTGGTGTATTTGTATTTCATTTGAAACCCAATACCATACAATACATTTCAAAAAAAAAAATGTATTGACCTTGCCAATCCACTAGATATTACATTTGGGGAGGGAAATAAATTACACAAAAATAAATTGTCTTGTATTGGATAACAAATACAATTTATATTAGGGGGTATCAAATATAGGGAATCCACAATTAGAAACCAGTCAATTAGCCAAAAATAAAATTTATCACCAGTGGATTCCAAAATAGGGTAGGTGAAGTAACAAAAAGTTTTGAAAATGGTGGGTTTTTTCAAACCAGTCAGTTACATCATGGTGGATTTGCTTATATTTGATACCCCCTATTCTATAAAAAACAATACAATACATGCCATATACAAATACATTTATTGGATTTTTTGCACCATTATTAGCAGCTGCATAGAGATTGTCAATTGGTACCCGTTTCTCAGTACCAGGCACCTCCTGGAAGGTACTGGAACTGCCCACACGCGCCAGGCGGTGCCTGTTTTTATTGGTGAAAAGCTGTGTGGTACCTGGTGTGGCAATCTATATAGGCAAGCGTTACAGAATGTCTAACTGGCAATAGCGCGGGTGGGAATGCACATGCGACTGAGATCAGAGTGCATTTGGTGACATAAGCAGATGTCAGAAAGCACAACAAAAGAATATGTAAAGTTGTACACACAGAAAGCACGGAGCGGGATGACTTGCAGATTGCGGACCACAGGAAGTCAGGCCAGAGCAGAGGGCAAGAGCTGGACTGCGGTGGATCAAATGCATGGACTGGTAGCAGCAGGTGAGACAGGGCAGCTGAAGCAGTTTGAACTGGGGCAGAGGTACTGGTGAGAGACTGACTGTTGGGGGAGAGATATAGGATGTGGAAGGTCAAGTGTTGGAGAGGAGCGGAGCCTGGGAGCATAGTATGCTGGAATTGGGCGGAGATGGTGGACTAGTGCAGGAAAGTTTTCATAGTTTTGAATTGGGTGGGAAAGGAAGCGGACAAGCGTGAAGGGGAGGGGGGGAGAAGGGTTCACAGTTTCTCTTCTTTTTCCTTCTTCATCATCTTACTAACTACTCATCATTGCACTTACACTTACAGATAGTACTAGGGTACTACAAGAGATTTATGCTACTTTTATTTGCTTAATTTCTATTGCAGAATTTGTGCTTGAACAGTACAGAGCGTCACTACCTGAAGACTATTACACTAAAGATCAGGCTCATTGTGGAGCACTGAAGATTAGTGGAACATAGTGGTGTGGAGTGGAAATCATTGATATTCACTCAAGCCTGGATAAACATTTTGAAGGGGAAATGGATTTTTTTTACTGTGAACAACCTTAATTTTGACACCAGGTACCACCCCAAGTACCACTTGTCCCCACCAGATGAAGCGGGCAGACCTGCCTCCTGGCTCTTGGCCTGCTTAGCTACCCTCAATGACTGACAACAGGCCACAGGCCATTGAGGAAATTCCTGGCGCAATAATTGAAAGGTGTAACAACTCCTCTCAATGAACAGTGTGTCCTGGTTGTTGAGGGGAGTACCCTCAATGAATATGACCAGAACAGGTTGATTGTTGCTGTTCCATTCATCAAGAGGTCCTCCCCTCAATGACCAACCTTTTATGGTCATTGAGGGGAGGAAACCTTGGTGAATTATCCATTCCAGTCTTCATGACCTGTCTGATGAAAAACTCTGGCGGTACCAGTGGTACTTTCCTTACCAGCTGATTGCCTCAAACTAGCTGAGGAAGAATGAGGGAGAGGGTACTGAACCTGGGGTTGCAGTGGCGAAGCTGCCTTGGCATTGAGTAAATCCATATGCAACAGGATGAAATACTGTGAATATGATTAAATTTGAATCTACCTGTAACAGATGATGTATGGTATGCTAGAAAGTGAGGCATTCCATTGCATTAATGAAGGTAGTAATAAGACATTAAATTGAATTGAAACAATGCTGAGATGGACTGTAGAACAAAGATTTTGGATATTGAGGCAATTTTTGTGGAGGGGTATATTAATTTTGTGATCCAGTGCAGAAAATTTTGAATCCTTGTTGGGTTGAAGGGATCAAGGCATAAAAGGTTTACTGCCCAAGGTGGAATGCTGAAGCAAGAAAGGTAGGGATTCTTGGTTCATGGTTGATGAAATGGGTTTCTAATTTCTGAAAAAATTCTTCAAGGGTGTAATCAAGGAATTTGCCACTTTAGGATTGAAATGTTTTAAAATTCCTTCTACTGTTTCCTTTGCTTCAGTGCTTTGTAGACTTTCACTGAAATCACTGATTATTCTGTTCATTTTTTCAATGAAATGTGGATTAACTGAAGCAAATGTATCCGTCCTCATCATGTCTGAAAAAAATTCTTTCTGTTTAGTTTCTTTCAAGACTGATATTAAAATTTCCTTTCTTTCAGAAGAAGCTTCATCTGCCTTAAAGGGATCAGCAGTATTTTTTGTCAAACTGACTAATGAATCAACTAGATGCTCTACATATCGTCCTTTTTCAAAAGAGAGGCAAATTGAAGTTGATGATCAGATAAAAGGCATTCAAAGAAAGCTCTATTATATCTTGAACCTTTTCATTATGATCAGAGCCAAGGGGAAAAGGTATGCATTACTCACTAGCTGTCTTTTCATTTTTAACAGCTGGGTCCTCAGGGTCTACTAATAGCAAGAAAGAGACACTCTTATCTGGTAGTTGAACATTTTGATGCACTAAAAGTGATGAGCATCAATTTTCAGTATTCCAGAAAACAAAATAATCCTAAGGCTGCTGTTTGAGAAAAATACCACGTTGAAATTTTGACCCACAGTGTGATTTTCCCAATTCTTGAGCCGCTGCCACCCAATAATCATCAAAATATCAACATCCATGATACACCAAAACAAACTTTTCTATCTGGAATAAAAATCTTGCATTTCTGAAAAAAGACTAGATGAAAGGATTGACATACAGTCCAACTCAATTCCTGCACCCTTTTGTTCATTGGGGATGTGGGTGGCTTGGGAAATAATGCGACCTTCTCCTCTCTTGACCAGGGAGTTTAATGGTGCAAGTGGGTGTGCTGCGCCACCATAGTAATGCAAGATCAGTAAGGAAAAAAGGATATTGCTCAAAAGCATTGCTGTGAGTGGCTTGGCTGATTGGTTTAAAGCAGAAAGGTCAGGAGAATTCAAAATGTTGTGTGAATGATGAAGATGGGCAAACTCTGATGGTGAAAAGAATAAACTGCAAAACCACAGTTGAAAGATGGCCCCCTCTTCTAGCTAAGGCCACAGTTTAACTTTCAGTGTATCTACAATGAAACTGTGTTTGCACTGCGGTTTTGCAAAGCGCGTATACACTCCAAATATTTACTGTTCATCAGACAACAATTTGGTCTGAGCAACAAAAGAACCTTGAATCCCCATTGATATCCTTCATGCAAACCTGCCTGTACATGTCCTTGCCCTTGTCATCCCCCAAAGCTTGTATGCATACCAGTTGGTTTGCTTCCCTGTGACAAGTGGGCAGATGGGCCCACAAATGAACCTCAGAGTCCAGACAACTGACATGTATATGTCAAGCCGCCCGGACTTCAGTAATCCAGTTGTACAACACGGGCCCATGCACCCGTGGTTTATGCACCAAAACATGTCTTTTCAACGGTTGTCTTTCCGGAATCCGCTAAGACAAGTGGCCAGCCGGTCCCACAAGTCGGCCTTGCAGCAAAGCTCCTGGCCCTTGCGATCCCTCGCGTATAGTACGCCAGGTGTACCGTTTATTTGGACACATGGGTATCTCATGCAACCCACCTCAAAAACATCAGCGTCTGATTACCCTCTGCTTAAAACTGGAGTCGAGAAAACCAACCCGAATCTTTGATGGATGTATATAGAAGAGGTTCGTCCACACGCCAAGACCGCTGCTTAACTGTCTCCATATATCAGTCCTGTTCAGACCTGTGTCTGCGTCTCTATGTCAAGTCTAGTCGAGAAAACTAACAGGATGGTGGGATGAAGTCCGTACTGTTTCCGAGCTCTTGCCTTTCATCCGGGTAGTAAAAGAGCCAACTGTTTTTTGCTCAGGTATACCTATGCGCAATCGTTTCCTAATTAGTTTGGCTCCCTGAGCGACTTGAGCGAGCCCCTTGCTGCGTCCGAGCCTCGCAGTGAGATCTCTGAATTTTTCTTTCTCTCTGTATAGATGAGTAAAGGCGAGTACGCAGAAACGTTCCCGCGTTGTACTGTTTTGGGGGGTCGAAATTCACCCCCAATGACGGGGAACAGGCTTACATAAGGTCCGATGGTTTGACTTCTACACAAGCCCCGACAACACAGGGTGCAAAGCACGACCGAGTGGTATAGCGAGCCAACGAAGTTTTTCCCCGCGAGATTGATGTTGGATTTGTTGGGCACCGATGTGGTGCGGTTTTGGTGATTGCAGGATGCCATCGGCCAGGGCCAGCCCGAGGCAAGCGGGGCAGGGATGTTGGCTCGGCGGGCGCCTAGCGAAGTGGCAGTAGACGCCGATCGACAGCGCGAAGGAGGAGGGCGACCCCGCTCTCGTTCGTCCCAGCAGCGCCCAGGAAGCAGGCGACCCCGAGGCTCTTGAGCTCGTTGGATAGCGACGATGTGGATGGACCAATGAGCCCACCCATGGCAGTCTTGAGCAGGGCCTCCAGTAAGCAGAACACCACCAGGTCTGCTTCTTCTTGGCAAGAAAAAAAAAGAGGCAAGGTTTTGATTCAGTGGCTGACTGGGCGAAGACTCAGCCGATGAGGGGCGAGGGAAAGCCCCAGCAAGACATGATCACCACGAAATCCCTCAGACGTATGCGCCGGTCTCGACCCGTGCCAGTCGCAGCCACCACGACAACGGATGTTGAGCAGGCCAGGAGGGCCCGCCAGGGACCGTCGCGGCCCAGCACACAGGCCCACGGCCTGCCGAGCCCGATGGCCAAAAAAAACACCTCGTCGACGAGAAGAGGCAGGCAAGCCGGTCCAGGTGCGGCCCTCGTCCGTCGTCGGCCTTGCAGAAAACTTGACACTTCAGCTGGTCGCATGAAAGGCCAAGAGCATTGGAAACGCGCGTTTCCTTGTACTCAACAGGTATATAATCCCGTTCTGACGGACGGGGACATCGAGGTCTCTCGCGCGCCCGGCTAGCTCAGTTGGTAGAGCATTCGACTCTTACGGAGTTCGTAACAACCCCTTTGGGGCGGATGGCATCGAATTGTCGTGGGTTCGAGCCCCACGTTGGGCGCTCTTTTTGCCGTCCTGGCTGCTCCCGCTTCATGGATGCTTCGATGACTCGACAAGAGATGGTTTACGTTCCACGAGCAACAGAGGTTTTTTTGTGGAGAAGATCCCGGGGGCGAGGGGGGGGGGGAGGAAAAGACGATGATGGATGGCCTCCCGGCCTGTTGTCACAGCCCGCGGCCGCCGGAGCGAGCCTGCAGACGAGCGTCCGATGCGCTCGAGAGATGAGCGCGGCGCCCAAAGACAAGACCCGCACCGGCCCACGGCCCGCCTGGCGGCCGACAGGTGTGCTGGTTGCTGATGATGCACCCACGCCCACAGCAGCCAAGATCAGCAGGCCCCGCGCCCGGCCTGGGCGGACGCGGGGCAGCGGGAACACACCCAAGAGAGCGCCGGAGATAGATTGGCAGCGGGAACGCGCGCGCGCCGCAAGAGCCGTCCACACAAGACAGCGACAAGCCAGCCCCACACAAACACACACAGACACGTCGAGAGGAAAGGAGACGCAGGAGAAGCGGCGCGATGAGTGTACACAGAAAGAGAAGCGTTCCCGGGACAGCATGCGTAGAAGGAAGAGAAGGATGACAGCTATGAGTATGTACAACGCGGCACAGAAGCAGGAGGGCGAGCCTAAACAGAGAGAGAAGTCGTTGGACGAGGAGCCTCCGTCGTCGTCGTCGGCGGGGGCGTAGTGAGGCCGTCAAACGTGGTCGTCAATACATAAAACACGTGCTGCTCGTCATCACACACATACACAGAGAGAAAGACCACCGACCGACGTCCGTGGCGGAAACAAAGACAGAGCAGAGCGGCAGCAAACAAGATGGAAACAGGGATGAGCGCGTAACGAGGGGGAGCGGTGTAAGGCTGCGGCGGGCGGCGTATATAAGGGTGCATATTATGTGTGTGTATAGGTATGTCTCTTTAGTTCCTTGGTGCCCGTCGGTGCGGGGAACCGCCATCGCCGCCCCCCCCCCCCCCCCCCCCCCCCCCGCCACCGCTGTTTTTTGCATACATATGTGTATGTATATGTTTTGGTTGGAGGAGAGGCGCGCGGTGCGGGCGGGCCAGGACGGGCAGGGGCCGGCAAGAGCGAGGCTAGACGGCCAACGCCTCGATGATCTGACGGCGGGCCCAAGAAGACGTAAGCGGCGTGAAAGCAAGAGAGGGAGGGGGGAGGGGTGGACGGACCAAGCAGACACACAGGCGGGCGATCTTGAGGTCGTATTCGCGCCCGGCGCCGCCGTTGGCGAGGTGGGAGGAGAGGTGGCTGGGGTGGGCGAGATGGTCGAGGCCGGCGGGCGGGCCGGCGCCGAGGTCGTGGTGCCCGTCGTCCATCTCGTCCCCGAAGCAGTTGTGCAGCAGCAGGCCCGAGAAGCCCAGCGTGCTGAGCACGGAGATGAAGTCCGACGACTCCAGCCCGTCGGTCAGGCGCGCGAGGAACTGCGAGCCTTTCACGCGCGGATGGTGGCTGCATTTGCAGTCATACTCAGTCACCGTCTTCAAGGCTGCTGGATTGGTAGTGGAAACTCCCACACAAAGAACTCACGGGAACATGACCGCTTGGCAGGCGTTCAACAACTGGGTGTTTTCCGAAGTGCGCATGATTTCCTGGACTCTAGGCGCGAGCTCGGTTTGGCTGGGGCGGGGGGCACGCGAGACAGGGCGGACACGATGAGCGACGAGCGGGGGAGCAAGAGGGAGGGAGAGAAGACGTACACGAGGAGCATGATGTGGGGGACGACGTCGCGATGGACGAGCTCGGCGAGGATGTTGTAGAGGAAGACGAGCTCGGCCTCGTCGTCGGCGGAGGAGATCATGGTGGTGAAGACGGCGACGACGAGGAGGGCGGTTTCGTGGTCGGACATGCGGAGCTGGTTGATGATGAAGCCGTAGGACACGGCGAGGTCGGCGCCGTCCAGGCCGTTCCGGTCCACATGTGCGAGCGCGAAGAGCTGGGGGAGCTTGGCGGTGCGGACGGCGATGGGGAGGAGGACGACGAAGTAGGGCAGGGCCTCGGGCGTCAGCCGGCCCGGCGCCGCGCCGCCGCCGCCCTCGTGCGAAGCCCGGCTCGTCGCCTGGACCAGCAGCAGCTCCAGGAACTCCTCGGCATCCTGCGCGATCTGCGCATGCCGCAAGCCCTTGATCATCGAGCTTGCCAGCGCGAAGCCGAAGTAGATCGCCCCGTCGGCCACATATCCCGCCTCCCCGTTGTCGAACCGCAGCCCACACACCTCCTCGATCTGGCCCATCACCTCCACCGTCCCGTCGTCGCGCGAGTCGAGCAGGAACTGCGAGAGGCGCTGGTTGCCGAGGATCTCGGACTGGCAGAAGTCGTGGACGGCCGAGCGGGTCAGCTTCAATGCGGCCGCATAGATCGCCGGGTCCTCGAGCTGGAGCAGCGTGACACCGGTCCAGAAGGATGCCGAGCGATAGGGCGAGTTCGATGCCACTCCGGCCAGGACTTTGGCGCCGCAGGAGATGATCGACGTCGCTAGTGCGCGGTCGATTCCCGATGGAAGACCGAGGGCGGGCTTGAGGGCCGAGAGGACTTGGAACAGCAGGTCGTCATCCACCTCCTCCGTCAGGAGATATCCAAGAACCACAAAGGCGCGTGGTTGCAAGGCCGGATTGGCTTGGAAACACGTCGATGTCACCAAGCTAGCCCAGCGAGACCTCCACCGGTTAATAGTATCTACCATCGCATAACAAAAATCAGCCAAGAATCCCAAGACAGAGATGGTTTGTAGGTTACCTATAGCGGGGGAAGCGACCTTGACAGCCTCGATCAAGAGCTGGACGATGGACTCGAGCGCGACAGGGGAGATCGGCTCGCGGAAGCCGAAGTCGTCCTCGGTATACCTGAGCGCGAGGTCGTTAGGGTAGAGGCCGAAGAGGGCCTGGGTGGCGGGCAAGCCGAGGCGCTTAATGATGGCGTAGAGCGCCGAGGCCTCGTGGTTGGGCCCCTGAAGCGAGCAGAGACAGGTGAGCGTGTTGATGACGATCGCGTAGATCGCCGACCGCTGGCTCGCCAGCCCCGTCCCCACTAGCATCGTCACGATGTGCAGGATGTCCGGCAGGTACAGCTGTGCTTGGATGTGCGCCGAAAACGAGATGCTCATCTCCATCCGCACCAACGCCGTGATCTCCGGCCATTCCGGACTGTCGGAAATCATCGCCACCGGCTGCGCCGTCGTCCGTCCGATCGCCTGCACAACAAACACCACCTCTCAACCGTCAACAAAAACACACACCATCCCTCCCCAGGAGAAAAACCGATGGTGACCCACCCTTCGCAAGCGATGGAGCAGTTTGCCTTGCAGATTGATGCAGTTCCCCGACACCGCGATCTCACAGACCTCGGTGAACCGGGCCGAGTTAGAGCCATGAGTGATTGCGGACATCGCGAGCTCCTCGATGATCAGGGGGAGGAGGGATTCCTGGCGGGCCAAGGAGGGCCATATGCGGCCGTGCAAAAGGCCTTGCAGCTACCCACACCCACACGAAAAAGGTCAGTCATTTCAAACGGGCAAACAGGGGGCGGGGGAGGAGAGGCGTACGTCTTGTTGACACAGGGTGAGTTCGATCAAGCGGCGCAAGATATTCTTGACGCGGTTGCGGGCATACTCGAATTCCTCGCGGGGGCAGACGAGACAGTTGCTGAGGTTCTGGAGCCAGGACTTGACGGCATGGGCGTAGACGGCGACCTCGGAGGCCGAGGCGGTGGGCAGGGTGATGAAGAACTCGTCGAGGAAGGGGAAGGTGGCCGAGGGCACGGCGCGGGCCAGACGGTCGCTGATGTCCGAGATGAACGCCAAGCCTAGCCGCGGGATATACCCCCCTTTTGAGACACCAATCGTCAGCTTCAGCCGCCACAGGGAGCGAAGAGGAAGAAAGGAGATACCTTGGAACGGAATGACGTCCTCGATCTTGTCGATCCGCAAGGCGCGCGTCAGCCCCTGCAGAAAGCTGAGTGCAGCCATCCTGATCAGCGAGTCCGAGCTACACAGATTGAAGATGGCCCCGTTGAGGAGCGAGCCGTAGATAGTAGCGGGGGTGAGGCTGCGGGGGCGGAAGTCGAAGTTCTGTGGGGTCGACAGCAGATCGGCCTGCGTGTTCGCCAATGTCTGAAAGAGAGAGAGACACAGATGAGAAACAGTCCGTAGGAAGAAGGCGGATGATGGGCTTACCTCAATGATCCGGTCGGTGTTGACACTGACGAACTTCATGGTGACGTTGGATCCGTACTGTTTGATGATGAAGCCGGGGTCAAGATGGACGTTAGAGGGCGGCAAGCGCTGCATCTCCTCGATATCCTTGAGTCTGATCACGTCGTTGAGGGTGCACTTGGCGTCGGCCAGCAGCTCCAGCCGTTTAGACTAACCACGGAGCCCCACTTCAGCTGCTACATCAGCGGAGGGCGGGGGAAAGGGGGTGCTCACGGATCGGATGAGCAGGGTCTTGGAGCCGATGTGCAGGACGACGGGTATCTGCATCTGGTACTGCTGGAGATGGGTGACGTGGCTGATGACGACCCGCTTATCATGGAACATGTTCCCTGCATAACCGAGCCACCCTCAGAATCTTTCGCGGGAACAACAAGGAGCGCATTCTCTTACACGAGCTTGCAGGGAGGACCTGCTCGTAGTTGGGCAGACAGATGGCGAGCTCGTCGAGCGTGCTGACGGCGCGGACGAGGTTGGTCCATCTGCGCTCCTGCTTCTCCGCTGCACACACACCAAAAGTCACGTCAGAAGAATTTGAGGGGCGGTCAGAAGAGGGGGGAGGAGAGGGGGACAGACTAGCGCCGAGCTTGCGGATGTATCGTCGGAAGATAGCGTTGGCGTTGTAGACCCAGATCTGGGCGAGATGGAGGGCAGGGAGGGCGGGCGAGGCGTCGATGAGCTGGCGGAACCAGGGCAGCGAGATCTCGTTGGCGAAGGTGAACCCGGTGCAGTCGAGGAACAGGGCGAAGGGCCCGTCGATCGCGTCCACAGCCTATACACACACACATTATCAGCCAGGACAAGAAACCGGGAGGGCAGGGGGAGGGGACTCACTTGGAGGATGTAGAGGTAGAACGACTCGAGGTCGCACATCTCGGCTTTGAGCCGACTGGTGAGGAAGACGAACGTGGGCATAGTCTGCAGCTATACGACCACAAACAGGGGTGAGAGACGGCGGGGCAGACGGCTTGGAGAAAAGCGCATACTCTAGAGCGGGGGGCCTCGAAGAAGAGGGCCTGCCAGATGCGCGGATCGGGCGGCCTATTGAGCTCGTACTTGGCCAGGAAGGCGTGGTACTCGGGGCCGTCGAGGTGGGAGAGAGGGAGGTCGGGGTCGGCGTTCGCGGGGGGGCCGATGTCCTGGAGGGTCTGGACGACCTCGGCCCAGATCTCGTGGCCCAGAGTGGGCGTCAGCCGTTCGCTGCCGTCGTGCCAATGCTTGAACTCCATCGGCCGCACGCTCTTCAGCTCCGCCCCCAGCTTCTCCTGGTTCTCGTACAGGAACCGGTGCAGCACGTACCGGTCCGCCGCGTCTAAGGGCACCGGCGCCAGCTCGTCTTGCAGCTCCGTCCCTTCCTCCGCGACCATCCTGGGCTCGTCGATCGACTGCTTCCCATCCCCCCAAAAATTAGCATTCTTCTTCCGCGGGTTCCCCCAATAAGAAAAGGGATGCTTACGGAGATGTCCTTCAAGAAGCGGGTCATCGGGTAGACGTTCTTGGCCATGAAGGGGTTAAGGGGCTTCATAGCGGGTTCGCGCGCGGAGAAGCGGATATTGTTGGAGAGGGCCTGGAGGACCTTGGTGATCATGACGAGGCTGCGGCGTATCTCGCGGGTGTCGTTAGGGAGGTCGAGGTCGATGACCTCGGGGGAGACGATGGCGGGGTTAATGAAGCGGAGGAAGATGAAGCCGCCGATAGACGTGAACACGCTCTCGGGGTATTTCTCCTGGACGGTGGTGGCGATGTGGTGGCAGATCTCGCGGATCGCGCAGGGCAGCTTCTTCCACGACACCGCAATCACGTTCAGGAACGCCTCCGTCACTTGCTCCAGGTTCCGCGCCGCCTCGTCGTCGTCCGCACTCGCCCGATGCGGGTCGAAGTCCACCGAGAACTCCGACGGCTTGTTGGCCAGGCCCACCAGCAGGTTCGACAGCGTGTTCCGCAGATAGTCGTACCCCTGGGCCCGGGCGAAGATGGTGAGGAGCCGGGTGGTGAACGAGTTCCCTCGGAAGACTGTCGACTCGTGGTCTGTGTGCATCCAACTCTCATCAGCCACATGAATACAGAGATCCCGAGTACGGGATTGGACTTGCCTGTGACGGCGACTTCTCGCTCGATGGAGGCCTTGAGGAACTTGATGACCCCTTTGCGATGGTCGAAGATATTGAGGATGACCTCCGTCATTTCCTCGAAGTCGGCGGATCCGCAGACCTTGCAGATGGCGAGGGCGAGGGTGAGGTCGGGCCGGGTGATCATCTATCGCGCACACATGAGCCCACATCAACACCCCAGGCAGGCTTATACCACAACAGAGATTGGAAAAGAGAAGAGCGCACGTCGACGATCTTGTCCAAGCCGGAGGGGCGCACAGGCTTGACGAGGTCCGGCAGCAGATGGCCGCCCTCCTTGACGACCTCCCAGAGGATCTGGATATTGGCCTGCTTGATGCGGTTGTCGGGGTGATGGAACATGTTGACGAAGTAGCGGAAGGCGGGGTCGATGTTGGCGGCCATGAGCTTGACGAGACAGTGCATGGTCTGCTCGCGGAAGCCGGCCAGCTCGACGATCTCCCGCGTGATCGAGGCCAGCTCCCGTTGCAAGGCCGCCGCGTGCTCCGGCGTCCCCCCGCCCCCGCCCTGCTCCCCATCATACATCATCAGTTCTCTGCCCCCAGCCGCCCTCTCGAGCGAGAAGTCACGCACCATGGTTCCGCCGCCCGCCGCCATCTTCCCTTTGCGACTCCGGACCGCAACAGCCTACACAACAGATCCCGCAGAAGCTTTCCTCCTCAATACACCCGCTCTCGCCCAGGTGAGGATAGAATACACGTACTTCTAGCTTGGTGACCTCAGTGAGCAAGAACGAGAGATAATCGTAATGGCGACTGAACAGGCGAACATGGACGACCTCGTTGTTAGCAGTGTGGTTGCCGCGGAGGAGCGCGTGTCTGGGCACGAGCTTGAGCCGGTCGTAGAACGCGGCCAGGGCCTTGAGACACGCGATGCTGAGGTCCCTATTCGCGCGCTGTCGACTAGCTTCCTCGGCCGAGATACACGAGACCTGAGATCCAAAAACAAGCGTCAGAGCGAGTACGGGTGATGGGCAGAGGGGCGGGTTATACCATGTTGACGCTGGTGGCCCAGGCGAGGAAGTAGTCGATCATCTGGTTCTTGAGCACAGTGCTCGTCACCAGCGGCGCCGCCCTCTCCTTATTACAGGCGACGATGACCTCAGCGAGCTGGGCCATCTTGTACTTGATGCGGGTAGCGATGGGGCCGAAGTCGGAGCCGAGGCAGCCGAGCCTGTTGGTGTATCTGGTGAAGTCGATGAGCAGGGCGGCGACGCGCTCGGCGACGGGCTCGGCGAGGGGCTCGACGATGCGCTCGAAGAAGAGGCGCAGCATCGAGATGGCCTGCTCGATGAAGTGGCTGAACGGGCTCTGCGGCTTGGCGCGCTCGTGCTCGAAGAAGTGGGCGACGATGGACTTGAGGTGTTTGAGCAGGATGGGGAACAGGGCGGTGTGGAGCTCGGTGCCCAGGGCGTCTTTGACGCCCTCGCGCATCCGCAGGTCGTCGGCGACGAGCAGGTCCACCATCTCCTGTGATCTCCCCACACATCCGTCACACTCATCAGTCTCGGGGGTAGGGCGGAGGGGGAGGGAGACGACGCACCTGGATGTACCGGTCCACGTTCCGGGCCCGGTCGGGCAGCGCATAGAACCGGTCGTGGAGCAGGTCCGGGGGGATGAAGTGGTCGAGCGGGGGCGGGCGGGGTTTGGGATGCGAGGGGTCGTGGAGGGAGGCGATGGAGGTGAGGAGGCCGGAGATGCTGATCCAGGCGTTTGTGTTTTCCTGCATCTCGTATCCCAGCAAATGAGCCCACAAGAGAGAGTATCAAGCAGAGTGTGTGTGAGAGAGAGAAGAGACGGACCAGGACGCCTTCGCCAGAGATGGCGCCGAGGGCCGGGGCACAGTCGTACATGCCGGCGTCGCCGGAGGAGTCCTCGAAGGGGCGATGGCCGACGAGGGAGGAGAGGAGCTTCCAGCGGCGGAGGGCCTCGTCCCAGAGGGGATCGATGATGGGCGAGTTGGAGGCGATGGTGCGCATGACGAGCTTGGCCCGCTTAGCCTGGGCCACGCGACCTGCACACACAAAGAACCGTACACACGCGTCAGCACAGTGTTGGTTTTCGGGAGGAGGGGGAGGAGGGCTGACCGCCGAGCCCCTTGCCGTCGTCCGGCAGGCCCTGCAAGGTCGCCGACAGCTGGGCGGCCGACAGACTCGCGTCGAGGCCGCAGAGACGCAGGACGGGGGGGTGCTTCTCGAAGACGCTGATGAGCTCCTTGGAGCAGCGCAGGAGGAGGGCCAGGTTGTATTGGTCGACGGTGCAGAGGCCGAGCGGGACGGCGAGGCGGAGGAGGTGGCCGAAGACGAGCCAGTCGTGGGCGTGGGACTCGCTGGCGAACGGAAACCCCGGCTGTCTCGGCCCCGCGGATCAGCAGCTTCCTTTCGGCAGGGGCAGAGGGGACATCAAACGTACGCTGTGGCCCCGCTCGCTCCACTCCACCGCCTCCTTGAACCGGTCCAGATACGCCTTGAGCAGCTGCAGCACCTCGCGCTCTTCCTCGCGGAAGACCCAGGTCTCGAGGAGCGCCTTGAGCACGGCGATCCCGACGATCGCGCGGGCCTGTCTGAGCCCGAGCGGGAGCAGCTCGGCCCCCGGTCTGGGCGAGGAGGAGGGCTGGTGGTAGGCCCGCAGGACGGTCATCGCCGCTTGGCGCACCGGGCGTGGGTTGCGGTTGTTCAGCAGCAGCGTCGTCAGATACACAAACATCTCCAGGTCGTCCGGGTCGATGTCGTGGCCCGAGGCGAGCCGCGAGTTGAGCTCGTGCGCAGACCGGCCCGTGTGTTGTTGTTGTTGTTGTTGTTGTTGTTGGTGGTGGTGGTGGTGGGGGTGGGGGTGGCGGGCCGAGGGGGGCACGAAGAAGGCCAGCGTGGTGTCCTGGGTCCACAGGTTGAGCAGCGCCCGGACCAGCTCCGTCTTCTGGCCGCTCTCGTCGCCTCCGGTGATGAGCTTGGAGTTGGAGCGCATGAGGATGTGGAACTGGTTGGTCTCGAGCACTGCGCTCATGAAGACGTGTCTCAGGGAGGAGGCGATGGCGGGGTAGAGCTCTTTGAGCTTGACGTTCCAGTTCGCCATGTCGTCCTCGTCCTCCGACGACCGATCCTCTGGGTGAGGGTGTGGGGAGGAGGGGGAGGGGGGCGAGGAGCGGGAGGAGGAGGAGGAGGAGGAGCGGGGCGGGATCTCGGGGTCGCTGGCCAGCTTGTGGCAGGCCTGGATGAAGGCGATCTGGAAGGGCACGAAGCTCGTCCGGGACAGACACTTCTCGAGCAGCGTGGTGTCGACGAAGTGGCGGTCGAGCTTGCAGAGCGCGGCGAGGGCCTCGGACATGAGCGGGATCTCGACGACGCCCTCGGAGTTGGTGAACGGCTTGGAGGGGTCGAGCAGGCGCGAGTTGAGGTCGCCGACGAGGTCCAAGGCCAGCAGCCGCAGGCCGGGGCCCTCGGCGGTCATCTTGGGCGAGAAGGTGGCCGCCTTGCAGAGGTCCACACAGCATGCCGTGGCCACGTCGGTCATCTTGACCGCCTTGAGATGTTTGCGCAGACTCTCGATGAACGCGGCCTTGCGGGCGGTGACTTGGGAGCGGTTGCGGTCGCCGACGGTGATCTTGAGGACGATGTCGGGGCAGACGGCGAGCAGCATGGCCATCATCGGCCAGGTGTATGTGCGCTTCTTGCCGTTCTCGGACAGGCCGTGGGCGACGTCGAAGAGCACGTCTGGGGCGCCCTCGAGCCGGCCGTTGGAGCGGACCAGGCTGGCATACTCGTTCGGATAGGTTTCGATCCAGTTCCAGATCGAGCGTCTGAGGGCGAGGGCGATGTCGGCCTGGGCGGCGCGCTTGAGGTGGACGAACTGGGCGGAGAGCTCGCGGACGATCGAGCTGAGCCGGTGGCGGTTGAGCGAGCAGAACTCGAGCAGCCGGGTCTCTGAGCGGTCCGGGAACTCTTCGGGGCCGGACCAGTAGGCGATCCGGTTCTTGATCTTGCCGAGGACGATGGTCCAGTTGGATGCGGAGACGAAGAAGCAGATCTTGGAGACCTGGGTGAGGATGTCGCCCATGAGCGAGGGCACGATCGGCTTCTCGTCGGGCTCTCTTCCGCCGCCGCCGCCGCCACCACCGAATATTGAATTTTGTTGTTGCTGCTGCTGCTGCTGCTGTTGCTGTGGGTTTCCGAGGGTGGCTTTCCGGTGTGCTTCGTAGTTGGCGGATGGCTGGGAGGTGCTGCCGATGGGACCGAGTGCGGCGCCGGCGTCTTCGAAGCGCTGGTGTTCCTTGAGGAAGAAGCTGATGGTGGCGACGAGCTGTTTGGCGAGGTTGTCGTCGAGCTGGGGCGGGTCGACCCAGTCGGTGAGCAAGGGCTTGGGTGGCTGGTGGGGGTGGTGCTCGTGGTTGGGTGGCTGGTGGGTGGCCTGGAGTGCGACCTGCTCGCGGTGCCAGGCCCAGTGGTATGACATGCAGTAGCAGAGGATCTTGATGACGAAGAGCTGTGTGCGCAGATGGTCGACGAGGCCGGTCTGCTCGTCGGAGGTGAAGGGCTGTTCGCGGAAGGGTGTGAGTCAGAGCCAGTCGGCAGGTGTAGTTAGTTAGTTAGTGCAGCTCACGTGGGAGGGCGAGTCGAGTTCCTGGAGCAGCTTCTGGATGACGCAGGGCAGGCGCTGGCAGCACATCTCGAAGAGCGCGCTGCATGACTGGCGGATGAGCTCGTCGGTCTCGAGCGGGCTGAGGTGGGGGTCTGCCTGGTTGGACAGCTTGGCCATGATCTTGTTGACGAGGGCATCGATGAGCTTGTCTTCGCTGGGCGTGCTGTTTGGGTTTGGGCTCGCTGTCGAGTGGATCGTTCCGGCTGGGGTGTGCAGGGAGGGGTGGTGGTGGTGGTGGTGGGCCATCTTCGTCGTGGTTGCGGGTGGGATTCAGAAGAAAGCGACGCCCAAAGCAAAGACCCCCCCACACACAGCACTCTCCACTCTGCGAAAACCGATACGCACTCAGCTGGGAATGTTGCACAAAAATCACCCCCAGACAAGCACCCTGCCCCTTCTGATCCACCAGAGACCAACCCAGCTTCGCCACTGAAACCTTGGGAAATCAGGCCAGGAGTCTGGTTCCAGAAGCCCATGACGGCTACAAGAGGTCTAGCCGCGTAAGAAATCGACTCTGGATGGGCCTGATCTACTTGACCTTTCTCGAGCACAAAATTGCATCATCCAACTAAACCCATACAAATAATAGTGTGATATTGGTTAGATCAGTGTTTATATTTTTGGCCTGAAATTAGGAAGTGATCAGAGGGAGAATATCTTTCAACTTCAACACCTCATACCAAGTTGGTGACCAAACCTCGCTAGCTCCAGAGAGATATCAGAATAAGTCTCAGCTCACATAGTCACATTGTATGAGCATATTGGCCTCCTTTGGTGTTTGGACTGCTCTTCTGCATCTTTGACACCGGTAAGCCTGTACTAAGAGTCCAACTGAAAAAAGCTCTTTCCCAACTTGTCCAGCAAGAATTCTCATGTGATAAAACCTCATGGGCACAGGGTATTTAACTCAAAGATATTCGAGAATTATAATCCATCCCAAATCTCTGGGGTTTGAGTTGCATTCTGAAAAGTGTTGAAAGGAGAATGAGTATTTGCAAATCACTAAAAGATAGAAGCAATTCATTTCTGTGACCAATCTCAGCGGCGTTGAGTTCACGTTTATTTTGCAGCATGGCCAATAATCTAGCTAGCTCCCTCTAACTTAAGCTCACATGCCTTCTGTTTGGGCTTATTGTGTTGGGTGTTGGCTAGCGTAGCACAGGCCGCAGATAAAAGTTGTTAGTGTAGTCTTCCTGCAAGCTGCAAACAACGGTGAAACGGTACGGTACATGTATTAGTCCAATACACTGTATTGATATTGGATCAACTCACCAAACCAATACAATCCATGGTATTGTATTGCCAATACAATACAAGTGTATTGCTGGGAGGGTGTAAGGGGTGAGAATCCCCTTCACTGGGCGGGGCAGATGAACCAGAGAGGAGAGCTCAAAGGGCACTGAAGCTGAGTTACCAAAGCGGGGAGTTTGGATTGCACTGGTTCAGAGAGACTGCTAGTCAGTTCTCTCACTAAGGATGAGAAGGGAAGAAGCAACAAGAAGGAAGGAGAAAAGGGCTTACCTGGTTCAGTGAGACTGCTAGTCAGTTCTCTGCTGAACCAGGGAAGAAGGGAGGCCAGGCTATATCTGAGTGTGTGACATCTGGGAGTCACTTGTGACTCCTTGCAAACCCCAAGGGAGGAGGGGGGTTTACAGAGAGGCCATTGGATTGAGCGCCAATTGCCCAGAAAAGGTGTTGTTTTTTTAGGTACAATACCACCGCATTGTATCTTTTTTTCAATACAATACATGGTATTGAATTCTGATGTATCAAGAAAACAATACTATACGTAGTATTAGCCAATACCATTCCCATATTGTATTGTTTCACCATTGCTGCAAACCATCTTTATGCATATTTATTGGATCAGGCCTTGCTGGTCTAGCTTCCACTAGGTCTGGGTCAGCTTAACCAGGCCGTAGCCTTCAAGCTTCACCAGCACTCGGACCAGCTTTTGCCCCCTCCCAGTGAGCCCTAGATCATCATTGTCCACATCTGTTTCTCTTTGTTAAGCTTTGTCCAACACCTTTTGGGAGCAATCAAGACATTCATTTGCTGTTTGGCTAACAATCGGTATTATTGGGGCATGGAGGAGATCAAGGAGGGACGGACATAATCTAGGCCAGTTGCAGCTTCCTTCCCAGCGCCTTGCCTGTTGAGATGGGCTTTGACCAGCTCACCGGGAAGAACACCCTTGGCGAGCTGGTGTAAAAATTCAGCTCACCAGGAGGTTTGTATTCCTCTCGTCGAGCTGGACTTTGACCAGCTTGCCAAGAGACATACCCCTTGGCGAGATGTATTTCTCGCCGAGAGCTGTAGATTTTTCTTGGCGAGCTGGTCAAAGTCCAGCTCGCCGGGAGGGATGCATTCCTCTCAGCAAGCTGGTACAAATCTATCTTGCCAAGAGGTTTGGATTTCTCTAGGCGAGATGGTCAAAGTCCAACTCGCCGGGTGCGATGTATTAGGCACGGGCTCCAGCCCCTGCCGCATCAGGAGGCACTTGAGCAGTGTGGTGATTTATATGGGCATGCGTGGTAGAATGTCCACTCGGAGATAGCGCAGGCGGGAATGCACAGAGCGGCTCAGGCAGAGTGCATGCCAGTGACATAAGCACTGAGGATGATGTCAGAAAGTGCACTAAGAAAGCTTACGGAAAGTTGAGCGCGGATGGAATGCACGGATTTTGGATTGGGTGTTTGGACCAGAGTGGAAAGACAGGACTGGACTGTGGCGGACTACACACGTGGACTGGTAGCAGCGGTGCGTCAGCAGGTGAGCAACGGCATCCAAAGCGGGTTCCACTAAAGGGTGCAACTGGGGCGGAGGCGGTGGTGAGAGACTGACTGACGGGGGCTAGACAGAGGACGGTGGTAGTTCAAGCGTTGGAGTCTGGGAGAATGACGTGCAGAAAGCAGGCGGAGCTGATGGACTAGTGCGGGAAAGTGTTGGATCTGCGGGATCAGGTGGGAACAGCAATGCACGCGGAGGGAAGCATGGGGGTGAAGGCTCACGGTTTCTCTTCTCTTTTCTTTTCCTATCATCCTATCATCTTAGGGACTACTCATTATTGGTATTACACTTAAAAATGTACTAGAGTATTAGGAGAGTTTTACGTAACCTTATCTCTACTTACAGGATTACTTGCGGAGTGCGGATCTTTATTCACTTGCGGATTATTACACTTTAGATCAGGCTCAGAGAGGAGAGCTGAAGGCTAGCAGATAGTAGCAGTGCGGAGCCAAGACACCAATAATCACACAGCCAGGACACATATATTCTTGCAGAGGGCAGTTAGCGGACATTTCTACCAACAAGCCAGCCTTTATTCTCACAGCGGGTACCTCAAGCAGTACCCGGGTACCCCCCCCACTTTTCATGAAAAAACAGGCACCCAGCACCACACCCGGCACCGCCCGTACCCGCCAGGTGGCTCTGGGTACCTAGCAACGGGTCCAAACTATTCTCTAGGTGATATGTACTTCGGGGAGGCCTGAGCTGGGCAGGAAGAAATGCTGAATGAGTGGTGGCAGTAGTCTACGTTGGGTATTTACATTACATTTTGTTATCCACACTATTTGTGTAACATAACTAACTGCGTTGTTCACCGCAACCCGTTATGTTACAAGTAACAGGCCATTTAAGTGGCATATGGTTAGCCTAACAGGTCTTTTTCCGGCGCTGTTACGCTGTGTTATCACTTGGATAACACAATATTAGGTGGCTTTTTGTAATACTGTTTTTTTCTTTTTTTGATTTTGGCATTTGTAGAGGAAAAAACCTTGATGTTTTTTTTCTGGAATTCTTAGAGGGGAAACCCTTGATTTTTCTTTTGTGATTTTTGGAGATTTGTAGGGGAAACCCTTGAATTTTTGTTTTGTGATTCCAAGGCATGTTCAAATTAAAACTCTAGCTCAGGTTGGAATCATAAAATACATTTTATGAGGTGCGTTTAACGTTTGGGAGATATGCAAGTTAATCTCCCACCTCCTTGCTCTGTGCACATCTCAGGGCCAGTAAACAATCCACATAAATATGTACAGGTATTGGGTAATAGCAACCAGATGATTAAGGTTTTGGGTTGCAGAGACAGATTCACATGCAGATTGGCTCAATTTTCACTGTTTCATGAGGCTTTTCAATAATCACTTGTATCAAAAGAGGTACATGGTCATATGTAAAATCATTGGCCAAAATTTAATTCAAATGATGTAAAAAATTAAAAGAGATACAAAACAAGAAGGCAAAGGCAAAGGCAAAGGCTGGTCAATCAAAAGAATTTCAGCTGGCAAACTCTGAAAATACAAGAAAACCACACCACTTTCCACATAAAAGATGTTCCTGCTCAAAAAACTCCTACTCGGATTTACTATCCTCAACAGAACAGTTGGACTCTGCAAGCCCAGCATGGAAGGAAAAGTCTTCCTGGATCGTACCCCCACTGGAAAACTGATCACCAATAACAGTATGTCACTTCAACTGCTCCCATTCAAATAGTTCACTTCTTCAAACTGCCATAAACCAGCAGGCACACACTTTGAAGCCCCATTCTATGTAGCTTAGTCCTCTCACCAAGACCTTGTCCAGCGGGGTTTTGCACTCTGATCGGAGGAAGACTGACATGCCCAAGCAATTGACCCCGATTACACGAGCACATCTGATACCCGGAGTCTATCTGCTAACAAGTGGTGGTCATCACTTACATTTTACAGGTTCTCTAAGATGTGGCTCCATTCATGAAGGTGTGATTCATTCAGCCTTAAATTTTGCCTACTAGATTAGAGAACTGATCAACACTATAAACTAAGGCATCCTGAAGAAACTATACGACCCTTGCTGTGAGTGGCTCTGCGCCCCTCAAAATGGCATTGGTGCATGTTCTGATCCTCCTTCTTCTGTTCCAAGCCTCCCATGAAAAACTGATCACAGGTCCCAGGAAGACAGTCAGCCATCCCACATTTTGGCAAGACTACTACACCACCGCTGGGTGCTTTGACGAGTACCAGAAAGTCCTGTGGTTTGGAGTCGTCCAAAAGGCGCTGTCCTCCAGCACTACTGAATCCAGCCAAAGCTCTCATCACAACAGATTCAACTCCTTGCTGGCAATCTCAAACGATTCCCAGCGGAAAGAGATCTGGAAGTTTGTGGGGAAACATCACCTCACCCTCCAAGCCCTCCCATCTGGACCTGGGTCAGAGGGCGCAACTGTCTCAGCTGCAGCTCCAAATCTACAGGGTAAGCTGCTCCATCTCTCCTGCTTCTGATAAATCTGCTGACAATCATTCCAAAAAAAAATAATGCCAAATTAAAAGGCACACACAAAGAAAACTGCTTTGTGAACTTGATTCTGATGTCCAAAGCTGACTGGAGGAAGACCAAGGAGTTCGTGGTCAGTCTGGAGTATCCCGAGCTCTGCAAGCTGCAGAAGATCGCCCTGCAGTGGCGAGAAGTCAAGCAGAACGTCACCACGGGGGCGCTGAGGAAGCTGTTTGGGGACATGAACGCCCTCCTGGCCGGGTTCGACGACGGCAAGAAGGCGCAGTTCTGGGCTGCCGAGGGCGAAAAAAAAGCACCCAAGATCTCCTTCGGGACGGCCGAGAAGGCCGCCCTCTTGGGCCCTTATCTGCGCGGCCGCGCGCCGGAGGCCCAGGAAGAGGCCAGGAGGACGATGGAGAGGGTGTTTCCGGACGCCTTTAGCCATCGCCCCCTCTGGACCGAAGAGTTCTACAGGAACGCCGTCGCCTTGATCGCTGTCTCTGCACCGGAGGAAGAGGAGTTCGTGTGGACGTGCATCAAGGTCCTTGTCAAGGCCCATGTCCATCAACAGAAACTCACAACCATCCTCTCCAATCTGGTTTACAAGATCATCAAATAGCCGGATCTCTGGAAGGCCCCTGTCTCCACATCCACCCTTCCGATCAGATGGAACCTTTTTTTTTTTTCTTCCTCTTGGTGATATTTTCCATATCCAGGTCTTTCTCATCCCCTTCCTGGAATAATCTTTCCTCATTTACTGGCCTTGGAATCCAGACCTCCTGAGCGCGATTATTCAGGAAAACACACTGCATATCTAGCAGGGCAGCATGGGTTAGAGTAAGACTGCATGAACACAACCAATGAACAGCCACTTCAAAGAAAGAACTGGCGCAAGTGCTTGAAGTTGATATGCAGGGTTCTCCAGCCAATCTGCCATTGTAGCCCCAATTGTAATCACATAATTGCATTTGAGACATAGGCACTGGTAATTCAAGCTTGGTTGACTTGCCCCTTTGGTTGATTAAGCCCTTTGAGGAAGGCTGGAGGAACACCACAAGTCTCCCTCATGTTCCCACATGTCAACTGCTGACAGACCCAGTTATTTGTGCAGAGTGCTGTTTGCAAAGAACAGAGAAATAAGAACAAAAGAGGTGCTGTGAAGTTTACCAAGCCACTGGAACACACCTTCCTGGGGCACAGCAAGATTGGACAGGAGGATTCAACTGCAGCCTGGAAATCTGCATGGCAAAGACAATGTCCTCTTGGTCACTAAAACTGCATATTCCCGGCCGGGAGGAAGGCTCTAGGCTAGCAGGGCTGGTGCAGGCTTGAAAGACAACAGTGCTTCCCAGATCTGAGTTGCAGTTTTGATGGCTGGGAGGGCACCTTCCTGGCCATCAAGACTGTTTGTATCCAGGGAATGGTCCCAAGATCCTCACCTGACCTGTCAAAATCCACTTTGGTTGAGCCAAAGTAAGCATCTTGAACAGGGGGAGTTGGATGTCCTTTTCTCCCAAAGGGACTCCCATCAGCTGCAATGTTGATACAGCTTTGCTGCAAAAAGCTCAATGCAGCACTGAATGCAGCAGGTGATGAATGATCTGCGCTTCTCTTCAGCGTGGAGTAAAGCCACAAATGCTTCACTTTTTTTTCAGCTCTAGACCCAGTTGGCATGAGGGATGTGGTTGTGTTTCTCCCATTTTAGATGAAAAAATGTGCACAGTTACTTTGCAGTGAAGGTTTCCAAAGAAAGGCTTGAATAAGGTTTGCTTAACACTAAAATCTTTCCTTAAGCTCTTGCCCGTCAGCTGGAGGTATTTGAATGAGTGTCTCTTGCAGCATAATGGTTTGCAATTTTATGCAATTGAATGATTGGAGGAATATGGAGAACATATGCGTGTGCAAGTTGAAACTCAATCTGGTGTTGGAATAATACAATAAATTTTATGAGGTGCTTTTTGGGAGCTACGCAAGATACATAATCTCCCACATCCTTGATCTTTGCACGTCTCAGGGTCATGAATATGTAAAGGTATTGGCTGATAGCAAACAGAAGATTATAGTTTTGGTTTGCAGGGGTGGATTCACATGCATATTAGTTCAAGTTTCACTGTTTCATCAGGCTATGCAATAATCACTTGTCTCAAAAGAGGTAACATCATTGGCCAAAACTTGATTTATAAAGATAGGGTGTTCAAATTTGACTGGCATAAAATCATAACACCATAAAATCATAAAATTCTAAGCTGAAAAAAATATGTTGCACCCAAGCACTCAAATTAGAGCAACATTTCTAGAATGGTACATATGAAATCATCACTTGAAAGTTTTATAATTTTATGATTTTATGCATTGAAAATTTTATGATTTCAACTTTGAACACCCTCTCTGTAAAAAATTAAAAGAGATACACAACATCCAACCTGGTGGCATGCTAAAAAGAAGTACCTACTGTTTTTCCAGCCAAGAATTTTGATTATAAAGGCCCTGTAGTTTGAACAATCTGAACAGGCCCATTCTCCTCATCATCTGCATTGATTGAAAAAAATCTAGTTAACATATCCTTCCCACAGCCAGGTTATTTACAACAATTTTGGTTGGCTTGCAGCTGTTGCATTGCTATAGTTCTCCAACACACCCAGCCTCAAGCCCAAGATATCTGTTCAAGAGAAGCCCCACTGCTGAAATAACTGAAATTTGCAATGAGCACCAACAATTTTAAAGGATCCAACCTAGTTTAGATGGTATGACATTCTATTTATATGGTCTTTATGTTGAATGGCAAAAATTTGATTTCTTGATTTTTCACACTGAATTGATGCCACAAGAAGAAAATTTGGGATATTTATCAATTAAAAAATGCAAAAAAGCAGAATGTATGTCACTTTATTCATTTTGTGACTTTGTAAACCAAAAGAAGTGATTCCTGATTCATCAACTCCAACACCCATGGGCTCAGTTGGTTTCAAGGACTTTTATGATCCTTCTTGTGAGTGAATCTGTGTGCCTAAGATACATGAAGCATGGTCTGATTATCTTGTTTACAGATTCTCACAAAAATTTGATGAAAGTAACATCCCAAGAAAGTATCAAACATCCCAACTTTTGGGAAGACTACTTTGATCTATCCCAATTCTATGATGAACATCAAAAAATGTTGTTTTTTGGTGTTGTTAAAAAGGCACTTTCCTCCATTGAAGAAACACCTGAAGATTCTCAAAACAGATTCAATTCCATGCTGGCAATTTTAAATGATTCCCAAAAGCAACAAATGTGGCAATTTGTGGAGAAGCACAGGCAAACTCTCAAATCATTACCATCTCAGCCTGAGGACAAGGAAATTATCATGGATGAAGAAGATTCAAGTCAACTCCTGCACAGTAAGTTATTTCAAACCCATTTGATTCTATTCTTCTGATAATGCAACCAAAAATTCATCTGCTGACAGGTTTGTTTGAATACTACAAAATTATACAAACAAATGGAAAGATAAAATGAAAAGGAGCTGGATTTTGAAATTAGTTTGTATCTTGAATTCTGATTGGAGGAAGGAGAGAAAATGGATTCTGGGCCTGAATTATTCTGAATTGAAATTACTTATGAATATTATAGCACCATGGAATAGCATTGAAACAGTAGAACAAAACCACCATGAATTGATTGCTTTGCTGGCACTTTTGAATGATTTTAAAAAGGAGCAATTTTGGTATTTTGGAGCACTTAGAAAAGACACAAAGATATCATTTGGAGTGAAGGAAAAGGAAGTTTACTTGAAAAATTATCTGAATGAATTGCCTGATCTAAATGAGAAGGGAGAGTTCATATCAACCATGGATAAACTTTTTCCACAATCCTTCAATCATCAGCCACTTTTAAGTAAAGAATTCATTAAAAATGTCCTTGCCTTGCTCTCAGTTTCAAGCAGTGAAGAAGAGAAAAGAATCTGGAAATGCATCAAAATTTTGATTGAGGCCCAGTACCATCAACAAAAATTTACAACAAAACTTTCCAAACTTTTTCACAAGTTAAATCAATGAATCAGGTTTGTGATTTCTAACTGGAACTTCTTTTTACTAGAGTGATGATTTCATCTTCCATTAATCTCTGTTACTTACATGGAATTCACTTTTCATCACTTTTTCCATTGATCAGATGGAACTTCTCTTTTTTATTTGTCTCATTTACAATTTTTGTGGATTTCCTTCCCTAGAATTGATATCTGCTTCTTTCTGTCTCTTTTGTTTTCCCACTGCGTTTTAGAATTTAAATCTCCTGAGACAATTTGTTCAGAAAGGGTAACACAAAGATCATATCCCATTTTCTTAAATCCACAGAATCCTAGACCCCTAGATCTAAGTTTTGGAGTGTTTATTTCTCTGAAAATGTGACAAAAAATTCACATTCATCTCACATCAGACGCTTGTCATACACCAGCACTAAAGATAAGCAGGAATAGATAGATGGATCTACAATATGGCCGCAAGTGGCAGCAGTGGGCAGATATGTTACAGTACGTTACAGGTGTCATTTTGGATATCATAACTTTTTTGAATATCCAATTTGCTTCATTTTTGAAAATGTAACCCCATTAGGCAAGTAACGTAACATACTGTAACTGAATGTTCTTTGTGATTTTTTAAGGCCCAATAATGTACCGGTGCGGTGATTACTGCACGTGCAACTTAAATTTGACACGTTACAATACCCGTAACTTCTGCTGGTAATGTGTGACGTAACGGGGAATCAAACGTGCAGAGCGCGGCAGATGCAGCAGGCACCAGACTGACCCCTGCCAACTTGACTATATCAGATGACACTGCGGACATCTCGCTGTTGCTGTGTCCCGCAGCGACATCACGACACTGCATATAATAATATGCAGTGTCAGCTGCAGCAAATTTTGGCCAGCTGATTTGCCTTTGGACAGCCAGCCACCACAGTACATAAAAATCTCTTGATGACCGGTCCATGTGCCGGCCATTGGGAGGATTTCAAACTCCTCTCACTCCTCTCGGTGACCAGCTCATGGACAGGTAATTGGGAGGAGGCCACACTCCTCTTGATTCCAGCACACACTGGCGTCAAGAACAGACACCTCTCAATGGCTGGCACAACAACCGGTCTTCAAGAGGAGTACGTACTTCTCTCAATGGATGGCCCAAGGCCCGGTCATTGGGAGGAGTACATACACACTTCCCTTGATGGACGGCACAGACCGGGCATCAAGGTGTATGTACTCCTCTCAACGCCGGTCTGTGTTGGCATTGAGAGTAGTAAGGACTCCTCTTCCCAATGACTGGTCCTTATGCTGGTCATCAAGAGGAGTGTGAAATCCTCCTCCCAATTAACAGTTGTTATGCTGGTCACCAAGAGGAGTGTGAAATACTCTTGATGGCTGGCACAAGGACTTCTCTCAATGGCCAGTCCTTCTGTGGCCATCAAGAGGAGTGTGGAAACCTCCCAAATACAGTCCCTTGTGCCAGCCATCAAGAGGTGTGGTGTGTGTACATACCCCGGTGGCCAGCTGTCCATCAGCCGGCCAAGTGTTGCTCCAATACTTGTTGCGTGGGGTTTGAATTCCCACTGAATTGTCAGATGTTGCTGCGGTCTGCAGTGACATCACAATGCCCGCAGTGTGATCCAGTCCCACCAATAATGGGTGTGTATTACAGTTACCATACCCATTATTGTAACTGGTCCTGTGTTACCCACATAATTAGTTATGTTACCGGCAGCGTTACCCAAATGGGTAACGTATCTGCCCACTGCTGCAAGTGGCCTAAATTGGATGGATATGGAAGAACAGCAATGAAAATATAGGTTCAGGCTTTAGGCATGCCAAAAAATTCCCAGATGCACACCAAAAATGGAGTGAATTAGTGCTCACTCCAATTTTATTGGAGTGAACATGAAGCCGGGGGCTACAGGACTCGGGGCTAGGACTGGGGCTATGGCTGCGGAGGGCTAAGAAACACAATGTGCAATGGAAATGTAAAGCTAAAAACTGTGCTAAAGGCAAAACAATCAAGAGAAACTGGATGACTGAATAAAAGGAGACAAAGAGTGAAAAGAGGAGGTTTTATATACCCAAGTCTTTGGCTACAAATCTACAAGCAAAAATGGCTCTGAGAGGTGCATAAATCTAGACTAATCTGGTCTGGGTGGAAACAAAAACATGGTGAAGCCAGGGCCAGGGGGCCTGGCGTGGCCTGGTGTTGCAGCCTGGGCCAGAAAGGCTCCAGCAGGTGGTGTCAGGGCTCATGTAGCCTAGGTGTTAATGACGCTGGCTACAACATCCCCCCCCCCCCCCCCCCCCCATTTTTAGGGGTCTTCCCAGTCCCAGGATTCAATAATTTGCCTTCAAATTTTAGGCAAATCTTAGGTTTTGAGACCTTAGAGATTTTTTTGTATTTGCAAGGGCCCTCTTGCACCAGGTAAAAAAAAGTAGTCACTTGATGGCAAGTGACATGATTCAGCTTTTTATTCATCTCCAACAGTACTGCTCCAATGATGCTCCTCTCCAACAGCACATCTAGGGCTCACATGACAGGTATCAGGATCAAAGCACTCAATGTGAAAAAACCAGATGATGCTCAGCTTTGGCCTTGGCCCAGCTGATGCTCAGCTTTTACCCTGGCTCAGCTGATGCTCAGTTTTTTCCCTAGCCCAGCTGATGCTCAGCTGATGCTCAGCTGATGCTCAGCTGATGCTCAGCCTTGGCTGTGGCTCAGCTGATGCTCAGCTGATGCTCAGCCTTGGCTGTGGCTCAGCTGATGCTCAGCCTTGGCTGTGGCTCAGCTGATGCTCAGCCTTGGCTGTGGCTCAGCTGATGCTCAGCCTTGGCTGTGGCTCAGCTGATGCTCAGCCTTGGCTGTGGCTCAGCTGATGCTCAGCCTTGGCTGTGGCTCAGCTGATGCTCAGCCTTGGCTGTGGCTCAGCTGATGCTCAGCCTTGGCTGTGGCTCAGCTGATGCTCAGCCTTGGCCTTGGCTTGGCTGATGCTCAGCCTTGGCCCTAGCCTAGCTGATTTACAGCTCAGGTCCTGTCCAAGCTGATTCCCATCTTTTTCACTGGCCTGGCTTGCTGAGCATCAGCTGGCCAGCTGGCCCAGGACTGGGTTAGAGATGGCCAAATGGGTCCAGGTACCTGCGACGGGTGCGGGTACTTGCTACAAATTTCTCCAATTTTGGACACCCGGACCCGGACACGGCACCCGCCGACGGGTACCAGCGGTACTTGAGGCGGGTACCACGGGTACCGCCACTGCATTTTGCAAGTGGCCTATTGTGTGGCAATGGCTGGTCATTGAGCGCATAACACCCCTCTTGATGACCGCACATCAAGCAAGGTACACATCCCACTCAATGAACAGCCATTGAGTGGGATGTGCACTCCACCCAATGACTAGTCATTGAGTGGGGGTGTAGGCCGGTCATCAAGCGGACTACACACCCTACTCAGTGGCCGGCCATTGTGATCACCCCGCCACTGCCAGCATATTTGGCTGGGATGAAGTCATCCCAGTTTGGCTGGGATGAAGTCATCCCAGTTTAACTGGGATGCACTCAACCAATTTAGAATGGGTTGATCTCATCCAATGAAATACAAAACCAAGGGGGGTCCCTTGGATTTATATTTCATCAGTTGAGATCAACCAAGTTTAAATTAGTTGAGTTCATCCCAGTTTAACTGGGATAACCTCAACCCAGCCAATCATGCTGGCAGTGCGCTTGATGTTTGGTCATCACATGGGATGTGGGGGTATGTACTCCGCTTGACAATGGCCGGTCATTGAGGGTGTGTACCCCTCTTGATGACTGTTCATCGAGCGGGTGTGTGCTCTGCTCGATGATGGCCGGTCATCAAAGGTGTGTACCCCTCTTGATGACCATTCATCAAGCGGGGTGTGTACTTGGTGACCGGTCAATGGTCATTGAGTGCGCATCCCACTCAATGGCTGGTCATTGAATGGGACGTGTATCCCGCTTGATGTCCAGTCACCAAGCGGGGTGTGTACTCCACTTGATGTCCGGTCATCAAGCAGGGTGTGTACCCCACTCAATGGGATGGCCGGTGTGGAACTCCTAAAAGATCAGGAAAGAGCTGTGAGGGGAAATAGTCAACTACACTACCAACAATGTAGAAGAGGCTACAGGTGCTGGTGAGGCTGCCCTGTAGACTAATGCTGATGGAGAGAGGGTTACACTAAGAAAAAGAAAAGGGTGTGGCTGATGATTCTCTTTGACTTAGATGACTTTAACACTAATGGGTTTGAGGTGTATCAATCCTACTGAGTTAGAGAGGAGAAGTGAGATGGGGAGAAAAGCAGAAGCTCTTGGGGAGTCACTCTGAGATAGGTAATGAGATATATGCTGGGGGATATATTTCTGAGGGGTGAAATGTTTATTTAAGTGAGGTGTGTAAAGGTGCTACAGAGAGTATGGGCAACACTGCAAGAGCTACGCTTTGCTACGAAAAGCGGCGCTTTTGCGTAGCAAAGCGGAAACACGCTACTCTGGATCCAGAATAGTGTTAGCGCTAGCGGAAAATCGCTACTTTGAGCGGTAGCAAAGCGCCAGAACCGCTACTGCAGTTTTGGCCTGCGCGTAGCGAAGCGCTTTTTTTTGCCGCTTCGCTACAGTATAGCGCAGCGGAAAAATTGACGCTTTTTGGCGCTAATAGCGCTTTTTAGCGCCAAAAGCATAGCGAACCAGGTCGCTTTTGTGTCCAAAGCGTAGCGGGAATCTCTGCCTTTTGGTGGAAAATGCCAGAAATAGTACACAAACATCAATCCTCCATCATTTTATGATGTGCAGTATTGATGTTTGAATGGTGCTATGGTAGCGCAGCAAAATCGCTAGAGTAGCGTTTTTTCCGCTACTATAGCAAGAAGCATAGCGAATTGCTGCTACTCTGCGCTAAAAAAAGCGCGCTATTTTCTTTAATTTTTTCCCCTTAGAAAATGTAGCGAATAGCAAAGCGCCAAGTCCACTACAAATAGCTTAGCAAAGCAAGGCTAAAACCGCTACGCTTTCGCTACGCTGCCGCTTTTTGTAGCGTAGCTCTTGCACTGTTGGTATGGGGGGAGAGGTGCATACAAGGTGTAGTGGGTGAAAGTGCATATAAAGGTGGTGTAAAAGGTGCTACAGAGGGGATGTAGTAGAAAGTGCATGATGGGGATACAAAATTGAAGGGATTTCAAGTGAAGACTGTCACACGAATAAAGCACTGAGATAAGACTTTAGGCTTGAGAAGGGACAGTGAGGGGATAAGAGCTCACTGGATTGGCTTGGATTGGAAGCGCGGATAATGTAGAAGAAGAACCAATGAGGTTGATTGCGCTGAGCTAGACTATGGCAGATATAGGCTAAATACACAGGGCAGACTTGTGGTTCGGAACAAAATGAATATGCAAAGAAAACAATGGAAGGTTATGGAAAGTGATGGAACTTGGGTAAAGGAAACAGGTGACATTCTCACTATCACAGAAAGAGCGTGCGCACACATAACAGGCACAGTAGATCAGGAAAGCTAGACAACACATCAGAACAGGGATCAAGGTCACAGGCTGAGGTAGGAGGATGGCATGACTTGAGCTAAAAGGAGAGAATGTGGTTGACAGGAAGTGTGGATAGGAGTGACAGCTGGATTGAGGATCATGAGGTAGAAGGAAGAGAGATAGAAATCCAACAAACATCTAGAGGGGTGTTTATATATGTGAGAAGTATTACAGGGGGGTGATACATGATGAGCACATAGTAACAATATCTGAGGATGAGCAGTAATGATGAAATTGCAATGACCAAGGAGTGTACATGAAAGGTAACTATGTAGAAGATGAAATAATGATGAGCATTTGATAATAACTACAAGAGCTATGAAGGAATGTACTGCTGATATCATATGGAGAGGAAAATGAGTAATGAGGTTATGTAAGATCTGCAGTCCTATGTAGCTATGATACTAATTAATGATGTATGTAATAATGCTAAGGATATGTATGAAGAAAATACCTGCCAAAACTATACATGCCAATAACTGCTGATCCATCTGGAAATCCTAGGTGAAATGAGTGGGTGACTAGGGGTAAAATGGGGTGTAGAATCTGAATATGAAGTAATAATGAAGTATTCATGGAGGGTTTAGGTGATATGAGGGTGATAGTATGAATAGGAACAGGGTTACCACACCGGCCATTGAGTGGGATGATGTTGATGGCCGGACATCACACTTAAAGTGCGGGTACAGACGGGTACTTGTTTGGTACCCGGGTACAGGGAGATTTTTCAGCCCAAATTGTATACCCGGCACCTGCGGTCGGGTACTCAAAGGGCAGTGGCAGGTACCCACCAACGGGTGCCGGGTACCCACTGGCAATCTCTAGACTGGGTCAAAGCTGAGAATCAGATGGGATAGGACTAGGAAAAGGCTGAGCAAGGACTGTCACAAAGCTCAGCATCAGCAACGCCAGGACTAGTACAAAGCTGATCATCACCTGGGCAAGGACTGGTCAAAAGGCTTTATTCCAATTCTGAGAGTGAGCTGCGTGAAGAAGCTGAGTATGAGCTGAGCAAAAAAACTGAGTATGAGCTGGGTACCAAAGGTGAGTATCAGCTGGACAGAACTGAGGATCAGTTGGGCTCATCAAAAACTGAACAGGACCTTTTTGGTAAATTTTGGAAGTTGAGGAGATGGTTGGGAGATTGGGGTAGATAGTGGATAGATATTGGATAGATGGTGGGTAGCTGGCTGGAGCTGGTGTGATGTCACTTGTCATCAACTGACTATTCTATTTTCCTGGTGTTGGCTACTGGCGCGTTTTTCTGTTTCATTTTCAAAGCAATGATTGGTGGCTTTGCCCACATGTCATTATTAATTAAAGACCAAAGGGATACTGGACGGAGAGCATTTCTGTTAACTGGTTGTAATTAATCATCACCATTTGTGTCTGAGAGAATATAGATGTTATTCTCCAGCACCACCTTGATTGTGAATGGTCCATACCAGCATGGAGCAACTTTAACATGGGCTTTGTTTCACAATTTCACAGAATCTCTTTAAAACAAGGGAGGAGTTTAGTTCATTTTTTATTTTTGTCAGTACGTTTGGCAATGTTAGTCAGACCTTCTGTTTGTTTTTCATGAAGTAGTCTAATACGTCTGAAAGGGGCATCCTCCCCAGGACATACCGCATCAGCGGCAATATTTTTAACTGGATTGGAATTGATGCCAGTCTTGGCTTCACTCTGTAAGTGAGCTTGAAAGGCAAAAAATTGCTTCTATTGCTGCAATGAATTCTGAAAGATTTCAGAGAACTAAAAGTTCATTTCTTATTGTAAGTATAAGGTAGAATACAATAAGAATCATAAGAGATAAAATTATACCTAAAAGGCAGATAGAATCTGCTACGCTAAAGCTAATATTATGATAATTAAACTAATAATAATTCTTGATCAAATATAACTAGAAATAAAGATAAGTCTAACAAATAGATGTTAGTTTCGGTATTGCTTCTTTTGTTGTCTTTTAATAGAACAAAGAAAGAACAATACTTTTTATAATGTTTTTTATAATAGAAAAACCCGTGACTATTGTCTTCACTGTTTTTCTGTTGAATCGACTAATATCATAAAAGAAATATGTATTAGTGATTCAATATTATTCTTATTTCTCATTAAGGTATTTGGCTCACCACTTGGTGAACTAATACAATCGAAGAGACTTGAATGATGTGAAAATTTCGGTAGTGACTTTTGAGCGCTATAAAGAGAAGTTGTTCTCAATATTTTGTTGCTCCTTGAAGATTAAGATCAATGACTCACATTGAGTTCGTAGATCTTTGATCTTCACTGTCACTTCCTGTGACGTCACTGTTTACCAAGTATTTCACTCATTTGCCAATCAGCTGTTCTGAACAAGAACCTGCCGAATCTGCAAATTAAAGCATGAAAAATTATTTCAGCTTTTTATTCCCAGTGAGTACATGTTTCACACATGTCACTCACCATGGGTATTTCTCTTGCGAGAATTATCATCATTCGACGAAATCCAACAGCCTGGCGTACTTCGAGTCGTCAGATGCGAAGTAGAACTTGAATTCGGTTTAGTTTTTGATGAGTATTTTATCGCCAGAAACTTCAAGGATCGCCTGATTGTGCAGTGTCCTACCGGCTTAGTCAAGAAATCGGCTGGATTTTCATTTGATCGTATATATTCCAGCATGATCAATTTTGATTTAACATGATTGCGAATGAAATGTAGTCTAATGTCCATGTGTTTTGTTCGAAAACCATTTTGAGACGTTTCACTATTCGCAAGATCAATTGCCGCTTTGTTGTCGACCGCTATTCTGATATGCGTAGATTTTTCAAGCACTCCGATTTCATTGACTAAACTAGTTATCCAGACTACTTCTCTTGTCAAATCGGCTAGCGCCTTGTATTCTGCTTCCGCCGAAGACAGTGACACCATATCTTGCTTACTTGATTTCCAGGAGAGCAAGTGACTACCAACCATCACGACATATCCTGATATCGAGCGGCGTGTCATTGGACAGTTGCCCCAATCAGCATCGACAAAGGCTTTGAGTTCTGAGTTCTTCTCCTTGTTGAAAGTTAGACCCATTTCTCTAGTGCCGGAGACATAACGAAAAACTTGAACGGCTGCATTATAGTGTGTTAGACCCGGATTGTTGAGAAACTGTGACAATGAGCTAACTGCATAAGAAATATCTGGTCTAGTTAGTAAACTCAAGTAGTTTAAGGATCCAATCATTGATTGATAATTTACTCCAAGTCGCTTAAATGCCGCTTGATCTTCTTCTGTCGCCTTGTTCAATTGTACTCTAGGATTCAATGGACAAGAAGCTGAGTATTCATTTTGAAGATCATATTCGACTAGCTTTCGTTCGATATATTGACTTTGATTTATCGTGAGTGAGTCTTCATTTCGAGTCAACTTCATTCCAAGTAAGAATTCTGCTTCTCCAAGGTATTTGATTGCAAACTCCTTTTCAATCTCGGCTTTGAAGACTAGAGGATCGTGACTGATTATTACTAAATCGTCAACGTGAACAAAAATCCAAGTCATCGGCTTTCCAGGTTTATCTGATCGCCAGAATACGCATGGATCTGAAATCACTGTTTTGAAATCAATTGAAGTAAGAAAGGTTGATAGTCGATTATGTTGAAATTATGCAAACTCGCATGATTACGGGATGCTATGCATGAATTATGCATATACTCCGGGGTGCATGCATTAGGTTAATGCTCTGTCGATCGATCAATTGTCATCGACTTCGGACTCAGAGAATTTTCACAACCAACTTCTTTTTCCCCGACAAATCTTCTTCCCCTTCTTTTCTCATCACCGCCGACAACCTTCCTTCCCTTCTTAATTCTTATCTCGTTACTTAAAACTCTATCAGCTCGATTACCGAACAAAATTACTCGAAGAACATTCTTCGTTGTTAACCAATCAATCAATTCGATTCAAATCAAAAACCCGATCTCAACTGTCTTTGATCTCTGACATTCAGGAGGAGCTAGATTCAGCTTCTGGGCAGGTAGTCGATCTATTTCATTTATCTAACTTAAGTTATTTACAAATTGTTGACGTATTTATTCTAATCCTTTGCCAGGCTGTTTCGTCGTGAATCTCCTTGTGTCTTATATCGTCGTTGTTGTGGTTGCGTTGCAATTTCTTCTTTTTGTTTTGATTCCAATCTTTGAGGTATTTTTTATTCTTTCGCATCTTCAAGATATCATTAGCGGTCCTAACGTTGTTGTTATCCTTTTCAAGTGCATTACTTTTATTGAGTTCTTATTATATAACTGTTTCAAGAAAGTAATCGTTCTATCATTGTTACAGATTATACCAAACTAGAGGTGCTTGTTGAAGTCCATACACTGCCTTCTTCAATTCAAACACGGTGTTAGATAGTCCGTTGTAACCGGGAGGCGGAAGAAGAGTAACCTTATCTTCTAGCGGACATGTGAGAAAAGCGTTTCGCACGTCTAGCTGATGAATCTTCATCCCATTATTCACGGCAAATGACAGTAGAAGTCGCAGAGAGCAAGGCTTCCCCGTCGGAGCATATTTGGCAAAGAAATCAAAGCCAAACGTTTGTCTAAAACCTTGTGCACAAATTTGAGCTTTGAATTCTGTGACTTCATTGTTTGATCCAAGCTTTTTTCGATAAGCCCACGTCGAAGGAATAGGTGAATCATCGCTATTCATTTGACGCTCCACCCAAGCTCCGTGATTCTTCATGTTTTCATACTCCTTTGCTTCAGCTTCTATCCAGTTTGTTGTCTCTGAGCTCTTCATTGCTTGATTATGAGTCTTCGGAGCAACAGAGATTAAAGCCGTTCTTCTTGAATAATTAAGAATGTTAGATTTATCAATATCACTAGAGATGATTTTGTCGACTTCAACTGGCGGATCTTCAGTTTCTTCCTCTTCTTCTTCCACTTTGATCTCCTTATCATCTTCTACTGGTAGTTGACTTTCAGCAAAAGGTGTTTCTAATGAATTAATGAAAATAGGAAGATTATTTGATAATGAGAGATTGTCAAGGCTTTTGTGAAGAGCAGAGCAAACCGGAAAAACGTCCTCTTGAAAGTAGGCGTGTTTAACGTTCATGATTCTTTTATCGTCGAGTCGAACCACCTTGTAGGTTGAGTAGTCGTTTGCATAACCAATTAACACTCCTTCCCATGAAATTGCATCAAATTTTCTTTCTCGATTTGCATCAGGTTTAACTGACCACACCTTACAACCAAAGGGTTGAAAGAAATTTATATTTGGTCGTGTTTTAAACATTAATTCAATGGGTGAGGTGCGACTCCTTGACAGTGACGGTAAGCAATTTGTGATAGCGCAAGCTGTCTTCACCGCTTCTGCCCACCATTCTGGTGCCAGATTTGATTGAAGCATCATACATCGGGTCATGTTGATGATTGTTTGATTCGCACGTTCAGCGATTCCGTTTTGTTGTGGAGTATACGGAGGCGAAACGTTGTGCTGAACACCATAAGAATCTAGTAGATCGGATAAACTCTTGTTACAAAACTCTCCACCGCCGTCTGTTATCAACTTTTTCATTTGATTGCCAGTTTCATTTTCGTGAAGAATTTTGTATTTATTAATTGCGTCGACAGTATCACTCTTCTCCTTGAGAATTTTTACACTAATAAAACCAGTATGTTGATCGACAAGAGTAAGAAAATATCTTGCTGAACCATTTGAAGAGGTAACAATCGGTCCGACTAAATCGCCATGAACAACCTCAAGCGCAGCCAATGTCTCATCGAAGTGATCCTTAAAACTTTTTTGTGTGAGCTTTCCTTTCATGCACGAGTCGCAGCATTGTTCTTTGATCAAACTTTCATCGCTAGACAGTACTACTTTGATTCTCTTAGTACTTGCGTGACCTAGACGATTATGCCACTTCGTAAAACCGGAAGGCTCTTTAATAGTATTGATCGTGACAAAGGCTTGTGGATGAACAGGATAAATGTTGCCATCAATTTTGAATAAATTGTTCGAAAGATCAAGATTGAAAAGTTTTTCATGATCGTTGAGAATGACTTCAGCTTTATTACTCTTCAGATCAATTGAAATCTTCTTTTCGAGTAATTTTGAAAAGGATATTAAGTTGCGAGTTAGGTTCGGAACATATAAAGCTTCGGGTAAAGTTAAGATCTTGCCGTTGGATAACTGAATTGAAGCTGTTCCTTTCTTTGTCGCAACCAATTCGTCTCTAGATTTTCTGATAAAGCAGTCGATGTAGAAGAAGAAGACAAAGAGAAATCGTGTTTCTTCATGGCTTCTTTTTGCTTTAGAACAGTCTGCTCGTGGGTTGCTATGTCTCGTAATTTCTCAAGCAAAGGAAATGTGTCTTTAAGAATCGATTCTTCCGTAACAATTGATTCCATAAAAACACGTATTTGAGATATTTTTGAAAAGTATTTGAACTTGCCCCAAAGTTCGATCCAACATTTTCTGAAATGTATTTTGTTTCAAAAATACTACAAAATATCTCAAGACCTGCACAAGGGGCGTTTGAACTTTTAAATTCCCAAAAGTCATTTATGAGTACAGGTCAACTGTACATCTGTACCGTGGGCAGGCAGGTCATTGGGAATATCATGTATTGCGACGGCGGAGGTTGGCACTATGTAGATGAAAAGGAACCGCCCACCAAAGCTATCTCCACACTGCTCCCCCATCCACCATCCACCAGGCCATCTACGCTCTGCTCCACCATCCAACAACCACTGTGCACCCCCAACTACCATGTCCAATCAGCATCATCATGAGATTGAAGGGTCTGCCGCTTATGGCCTTGATCCTGCCCTATTATCAGGAGGCGCCCCTCTCGAGAATCCAAACTCTCCTCAGGACGGCGATCAGAATTTGCCAAACCGTGGTCAGCACACGCCACTCAATCCCCATTCCCCGGTCGTATTGCACCAGACGCCGGGATCTTTGGCGGCCTCAATCGACAACCCCGTTAGGCAATCTGCGCAGGCGTCCTTGGGTTTGCGACCTGGTATCAGCCCCACCAATTCTTTTGTACGTGGGCACGGAACCGGAACCCGTGGAAGGGGATCTAGAGCCAAAGCCCGGGTGGTATCAACGTCGACTCACCGGCCAACTCGCCGGCAGAACCGCACCCGGGTGGAAATCGACACGGCTGAGGCCCTCAAGGCTCAAAAGCAGGCCGATCGGGCCAGGATCACGGCTGAGCGGCTGGAAGCGGTGCGCCTCAAGAACCTACACAAGAGAGCTCGCGCGGCCGTCATAGCGGCAGATACGCCTCCGCCCACGCCTCGGGTTCTGTGGACGGAGGAGGCAACTTTGGAACTATTGCAGTGGTACAAAGAGGTCAAAACCGAGTTTGACGAGCTCGAGCGTGTCCGTCCCGGCTACATGAACTGGGTCACCTACTACAATCAATCCACTCCGGCCCGCGACGCTTATCCCTTGATAGCCGACCGGGTTAAGGACAGCCTGGTCCGGCATTACCGTGTTGTTATGGGAGTTTGGAAAGTAAGTTGGCAGCTCTGTTATCCGTGTAGATGGATGCTGATGGTCTCTTGGCCGGGTCGCACTTTTAGGAAGTGTACGACCTTCTCTCCCATTTGGGCAGTGGAGGACTCTATGTAGTCCTTACTCTCAAGAGCTTTCCTGAATCGGTAAGTCTTTGGGGTGCTCAAGAATTGTATGGTATGCGTGGCCAATCAAACCATTCTTTCCAGTATTGGCGCTACATCTCCGCAATGCATGGGGACAACGCGGCCACAGTCGCTTACGGCCATGAAGAGATCAACAGCAACATGGCGGGGTTGGTCACTGACATAGGCCCTGAGGGGGCTGGGGAGGAACCAAACAACCACTCCGATGCCGTGGACGCCGCCCGGGACCGCCCAGGCGAGGCAGGGTTGACCAAGGCGGAATTGGCCCTCAACCCGCCTTCCGACGCAGATCGTGACGCCCCAAATCCAACTGTGTCTCCGGCATTGAATCACCCTGCGGGGATGATCCCGCCAATCCCTTTGACTCAGCCGCCGACCCGCACCCCAACAAGCTTCCCAATGCCGCCGGCTCCGCAGCCCCCAAGATCGGTTGAATTATCCGCACGACGCCGTGGGCGCACCAAGGTAGTCAAGCCAGATGATACTACTTCAGCCGGGGTGCTCATGATGATGCAGAAGTCACAGGAGACCACGAGTCTATGGATGATGGAGGATTGACGACAACAGGACGAGGATCGCCGCCGACAGGACGAGTTGCGGGCCAATGAACGTGCACACGCCAAGAAGCGCGAGGATCAGAAGGAAGCCACACGGGCGGCGGCTCTCCAGGATGCACAGGCCGCACGGGCGATCGCTGAGGGCCATCTGATGTTGGAACGCGAGCTCGCCAAACAACGAGCTCAGGCCCAAGAAGACAATTGTTGTGCGCGTGAGGATGCACGCAGGTATGAGGCCGCTTAGGAGCGTATGGCAGCCGATCGGGCTGCACAGGAGAAATCCCGCCAGCTCTTTGAGACTGCGATGTTGACAATGCTTGGCAATCTCAACAAAAATAACTAGATCTTACTGTTCTGCTCTGAAGCCCTCTTAGTGTCCCCCTCTGAAGCGCATCCTTTCTCTCCTTATATTGTTTCTTAGTGTCCCGCTCTGAAGCGCATGCTTTCTCTCATTATATTGTTCACCAAAGTGATTGGCTTCTTGGCTTAATTACTATGTTTGGACCAAGTCTCTATTCATATTACGTTGGCTCAAATAACATATGTGATTTCCTTTTAACTGGCTTGGACTATGTCTCTATTCAGAATATGTGGTAAAAATATATGGTATCAATTATGTGACTCAATCCTCAATTAAGATGGCCTCGTATGGTGCCAAGATTGGGTCAAGTCGGGCCCAGTGCTTGCAAATGCGCCGGGTGTGAGCTGTGTAGACGGTGAGAGGCATAGTCAGGAAACAAGGTGCACAAGTATATATGATATCTGCCAAGATCAGTCGCAATCAATTACCGTCAACGGAGACTCGCCTTCCTAACGGATCAATGCCCCAAAGGGAGCCTGCTGAAGCCCAGCGGAAAGCGGCGGCTTCCTTGTAGGATTTCTCGAGGAAGAATATCCAAAGGCATATCTCTACATTGGGGGTTAGTGCGTCAGCGGAGGAAGATGCAAATGAACAGATAACTCGGAGGGCTGACCTGTTGCCTTGCAATTGTTAATCCCGTAGACGGCCATCTCGCTGAGGATCTCCTTGGACACCGCGCGTTTGGCAGCCTGCAATTCTAATCCGTGCCAGCGCCAATAATTGTCTCCCGTGGACATCCAATCAAGGAGTATGGTCATTGAAGGAGGCCCACCGTTGACCCCGTCAGAGCTCCACGAGGTTCCTCAAACTGTTGTCATTTTATGGCTTGTTCCAGTTGATGTGTTGTGTGGGTGAAAAATTGCAGACTATTGACCGGAGGGATGGGAATAGGTGGATGAGGGAGATCCCGGATGAGGCCTTCTAGCTTGGGGAGTCCGGATCCACCCGAACTGTGGGCCACGTGTCATCCCAAGTTTCATCCGATTCTACTAGGATTGACGCCCAGCCGCTAAACTCACAAGGACGCCGCAAAGGGATCATCCACAGGCATGGGCGACACAAAGGACACCACTGGTCCTTCCCAGGCCTCTAGCTCCCAGCCATTTGACCCGGCCAACGACCCTAGCATCCCAGATTCCAATGAGCAGGAGACGATAGCACTTCACATGCAAGTCCTGGTCACAACCGAGCTAGCCACATCAGTAGATGTTGGCGAAGGTCCCCGTCGCCAACAGGGGGATGATAATGGGACCATATTTGAACAGGTTAGCAACAATATTCTGGCGCTGGGCACCAAGGATGCTATAACTGACCATGGTAAACATGGCTAGAATAACCAACCTGTCAGCAGCCCCGTCCTGGTCTCGTCGGAGGGGAATGAAGAGTCCACCGCGGTATACTCCTCTGAAACAGCATGGGGCATCAGTGAGCCCATGTCATCCTGCCATTCCACGGTCTCATTGGACAATTACAACAGCCCAGATGACGTGCAGAGGGCATCACGTCTTGCGATGTGCCGTATCCACCTTGCCATGGACGCCGCGGGGGCATGGCAAACAGGAGATGCATTAGCCGAAGCCGAGGCTTGGGAAGCCGCGGAGGCATTGGACGCAGCGGCTCAGCAGCCACATCAAGAATAGCAATATTACTTAATACTATCTCCTGATTTATAAGCTAGGTCAAATTAAACAAGCTAGCTACACTAAATGACTCCGGAGCCTATCCCGGATTGAGTTCATGTGTTCAACTTGAGGAATTGGGTTATTCCCAGGTTGGTCCCCTGCGTGGGCATTGGCCGCCGGGACCTTGTTAAAAAACCCTTCATTACTGCTCCTTTGGTCCCAAATTTGAAGATAGAGGGATCCCCTCTTTTGAAGGAGGTTGTGAAGGACCATACACGCAAAGGTGTTGTTCCTTGCTCGGAGGGGCCTGGCCTTCTGCGCGGTTAAGAGGATCCGGAATCAATTCTTCAGCTGCCCAAAGGCACGTTCCACGACCATCCTTGTTGAAGAGTGGATGAAATTGAATTTGACATTGTCTGCGCGCGCGAGAGAAGGATACGGTACCAGTATCCTTACGTTGGAAGGATAGCCGGCGTCCCCTATGAGATAAGAGCCGTCCGGTATCATTGGCGTGGCCGGCGAAGCTGGTGATAGACTGTGTCCCAGTTGTGAACGCCAAAAAAGCCGGCTATCGTGCATCGATCCTGGGGCCCCACCGCTCACCTGATTCCACGGGATCATAAAGTGAGCCAATCGGAACGGACGAAGTGGAAGGAAACTATGTAGTAGATGTACATTACGGAAGTTGCCATCTCCGTCTACGACACATTGGAAGACAATGGACAACCAACTCTTCCTGTTGATGTAACCCTTCCAACAATCCTCCGCGGGAATTGCCAAAGGGATGTGGGTCCCGTCAATTGCGCCAACTATGTTGGGGATGCCATGCCTCTCTTCAAATGAAGCCTTGATCTCATCCCATTGTGCATTGTTGTTCAGATCAGGAAAGCTGCAATTCAAGCTGTCAGCCAGTCAGGAAAAACCCAATGGAGAGGATTAGTAGAGTTGAACACACCAGACAGTAGTCAAACGGAAGTTCTCAAGCACGGCAATCACAAACCGCGAAGAAGCTTTATCGGCGGTTTCCTTGCCAATGCTAAAAACATGGCCAATTGTCACATAACTGGCGCCGTGGCCAAGCCGATAAAGCCCAACAGCCACCTGAGCCTCCACAGATAGAGGATCTCCTCGCCGCATGCAATCGAGCTGCAATGAATCTTGTAAGCTGTCGGCCAGCCATTGGAAATCTGCCAACGGCATGCGGAAGTATTCGACGAATCGTGTGTGAGGCATGAGAGGATCGTTCCAAGGCTCCCATCGGGGGGGTCGCTTATACGCCTGCCGGGCTGCTCGTGTATAAATCTCCTCGTGCGGTCGCTGATTCAATAACCAGATGGCCATCAGTTGATTTGTTGGGTTCATAAGCGGTAGGGGTATCATTGTGGCGTGGCGTTGGCGATCGAGCCAGAAGGTCATCTGTTCTCAGCAGGAAGAGTCTGGCACTGCCGAGGCCCCGAAGCCCCAAGAGTTAGCAGATGTATGGCTGTATTTGAGCCTGTACAGTATGACCGGCGCAACAATTCAGCCATGTCCTTTCCAATAACGGGCATGGCACGCGTGCATGGAACACTGGCTAGGGCCTCTGACCCGCTTCATGGCCGCGATGCATGGGGAGTTTATACCTGCACCCATTGGTTTGAAATTAATATTAAATGATTTTGAAAAAAAAAAAATGAAATTTCTTTTAATATATATTTTCAAAATGTTTTCAGTTGTTTTTCAAAAATATCTCAGAAATATGTTTATAATTGCGGCCTCAATTGTGACTTGAGCGCCGAGAAAACCTTTTCAATTGGGTTGTAGTCCAGCGAGTACGTTGGCAGGTACATCAGCAAGACCCCTGCGTCTGCACAAATCTGCGCCACCCAACCGCTGTGGTGGATCCGCGCATTATCCGTCACCAGGATGCTGTTGCAACCCGGGAACGGATTCATTGTCGGCACTGATAGATAAATAGATATCATAATCAGTGTCTATGGAGCACAGCAACAGAGGTGGGTAATGGGCAAACAAGACTTACTAGAACGGTTTCAATGAAATATTCCATGTCCAGTTGACACATGGAGCCCACCTGGGCTATGCTCCCAAGCAGACCTTCCAGCGAGACCCCTGGCATTAGAGTCACTTGGTTGGCTTGAAGCGCCTTTGGGATCCTAGTTGTACGGCGCCCACGCAGCGCCCATGCTGTGTTGCGAGCGTGTGTCCCCAGGGAAATGCCACATTTGTCTGGGAGAGGAAGCTATACAGGGAATAGAGACATGATTCAGTAAGGTTGTGTCTCTCTTGAGAGTTACTAAACATCTCTTCCACAATGATTCCAATCAGTTGTGGCCTCAGGGGTAGTCCAGTCTCACAAAGGAACTGCAGCAGCAGCAATACCCGCAAAACCTTGGCAACTTCCCAGTCAACAGTACGGGCAATGTTGACGTATGTGACTTGCCGGATGGCTTGGGCAGTGATCCGCGGGTCGGTGACAAAGATTAAGTGGGGTTCCTTGAAGAATCAGGTGATGTAGTTAGTAATTTTACCAGCTTTAATTTCCAAATACATGGTTTCAACAAGCTGGACTCTGAGGGGGAGGAGAAAAGTAAAGGGATACTGACAATTAAAACAACTGGAAATCCCCTTGGCACTGGTGTTGGCAGCTAATTTCAGGACAGAGCAGTGTAGCTTGGTTTTGATAGGGACGGGCCGAGATCACACAAACATTTTTGGGGCTCTCAATAGCTAATCTGGTAAACTCTCCTCACAAGAACTAGCAGAGTGGGGTGATCCACTTAACTGTGCAATCTGGGATATTAGCATTGTTGGACCTGAGACCTGAGTGTGCATGTAGCTGTCCAAATTTCTGCTGAAGAGCAACAAGATTGGATGGAGGATGGATACAAAAGGTATTTGAGAGGATGATATCCAGCCCGGCAACTGGATCAAAAGTTGCTGTGGCTAGACCTTGGAACACAGACCATTTGAAATGGATGGCTTGGGTCAGCAGGCTTTGTGGTAGAGGAATAAATCAATGATTTACTCAGACAACAGAGTCCACATTTTCTGTAATGGGGGAAGTTGTGTCCATTCGTTCTGGTCAATGCTTTCATTAAGCAATTTCACAGTCAGTACCGCTTCAAGTTATAGACACAAGGGCTCGTAGGGAAACCTGAATTTATGGGTGAGTGTAAATCACAAATTTCTCTGCAGGGCTCCATGCAATGTCAAAGGTAACAGCTGCTAAGCTGATGGGATTACTCCCAAAAAATGGTATGATAGGGCCAAAGCCAGCGTGTGTAGGTGAGGCCAAGTAGCGTGGAGACAACAGATGTACAGGTGTCTTGTGTCCAAATTGTTAACGGCTGGTGCGGTCACCATGGAATTGTTTATGGTTACGGTGCCGTGGCGTGGCTTTTTCAATGGCAGTTCTGGCCTGGGGAAGTTAAGGGTTTGGGTTGAGCTGTGGTATTGATGTATCTTAATGTTAATTGATCATTGTACTTCATGGCCAATAGCAATTCCGATGAAGGGTGCTACAGCCACCAACATTCCTGAGGCTGAGGCTCTACTTGAGCATTTTATTACCCCTTTTGGACTTTCTTGAGAGTTCTTAATGGATTGAGGGTCTAATTTCCTCTCTGACAGTTTGACTAAGTTTTTAGCTGCCGGTAATATCAACAAAACTAGAGATGGCCAGTGGGTACCCAGCACCTAGCCTAACTAAGCCTCTCAAACGTAGGGGGGGGGGGGGGGGGGGGGACCCCCACGTCCCAAAGGGACTCTCTGTAGGAGAGGCTTATGACTAATGTTGTAATTTTGGCTTGAGGGTTTGGGTTGTTTGTGGCTTTCTAGCCATATTTCTTCTTTTTCCCCTCACACAGCAAAAACCGTTCCAACCCGGGTGAAGGTATGAAGGGGTGGAACAGCCAAGCTTCTTGGCTTCCAGTTCCTGTCCTCAATGTGAAAATCTGTCACATGAGCTGGATTGGGCAAGACATCTAAAACAGAGCTTGGTTCCTGGGGATTGAATTGAATGCTGTGCTGTTTTTCAATACATTCACATGATACAGCTCAGAATGACCTTCAAAACCAAAAGTTTGAAGGAGCATGGAAAGAGAAGGGTTGGGTTCTCAGGGATGAGTGTAGCGTCAAAAGATGGGGAAGAACCAGAGGATTCTCATGGTCCAAAGGGCGTGTGTGGGGCTGTTTGGGAACAAGGTCAAAATTGGAATGGCACAAATCCACCACCAAAAGGCCTCAAACCTTCAGGCCAAAATGTGGACATTAGTCCCAAGTCCGTCCTTTGGAGGTCGCGCTTCGCGCCAGCCCAGGCTGTGCCAGGGCCCTCCAATGTGGGGGACTTGTGTTAAGTTATAAACAGCACCCATTGGCAGGTACCTGCCACTTCCCTTTGAGTACCCATCCGCAGGTGCCCTGTATGGGTCCGGGTATGCAATTTGGGCTGGAAAATCACCGGGTACCCGGGTACCAAACAGGTACCCGCCATTGTCAGCCACAGCTGTGCACTCCAGTGAGTTTGATGGCCGGCCATCAACATCAACATGCCCTGCTTGATGACCGGACATCAAGCGGAGTACACACCCTGCTTGATGACTGGACATCAAGCGGAGCACACACCCTGCTTGATGACCGGACATCAAGCGGGATACACGTCTCACTCAATGACCAGCCATTGAGTGAGATGCACACTCAATGACCAGCCATTGAGTGAGATGCACACTCAATGACCAGCCATTGAGTGAGATGCACACTCAATGACCATTGACCGGTCACCAAGTACACACCCCGCTTGATGAACAGTCATCAAGTGATGACCGGCCATTGTTGAGCGGAGTACACATCCCCACATCCAATTGGAGAAATTTGTAGCAATTACCCGCACCCGTTGCGGGTACCCGTACCCGTTTGGCCATCTCTAAACAAAACAAACACACCTGGGTATCACCCCAGAACAAACAGATAGAATGAGCGGTATAACAGGATTCTTGAGGCAGCCCTATTTAAGCTGAAAAAAACAGGAGATCTTTCCAGATGTGAGGACGTTCTGCCTGCTGCCCTCTACTCAACAAGAATTTGTTGGATTTCGTCGAATGATGATAATTCTTGCAAGAGAAATACCCATGGTGAGTGACATGTGTGAAACATGTACTCACTGGGAATAAAAAGCTGAAATAATTTTTCATGCTTTAATTTGCAGATTCGGCAGGTTCTTGTTCAGAACAGCTGATTGGCAAACGAGTGAAATACTCGGTAAACAGTGACGTCACAGGAAGTGACAGTGAAGATCGAAGATCTACGAACTCAATGTGAGTCATTGATCTTAATCTTCAAGGAGCAACAAAATATTGAGAACAACTTCTCTTTATAGCGCTCAAAAGTCACTACCGAAATTTGCACATCATTCAAGTCTCTTTGATCGTATTAGTTCACCAAGTGGTGAGCCAAATACCTTAATGAGAAATAAGAATAATATTGAATCACTAATACATATTTCTTTTATGATATTAGTCGATTCAACAGAAAAACAGTGAAGACAATAGTCACGGGTTTTTCTATTATAAAAAACATTATAAAAAGTATTGTTCTTTCTTTGTTCTATTAAAAGACAACAAAAGAAGCAATACCGAAACTAACATCTATTTGTTAGACTTATCTTTATTTCTAGTTATATTTGATCAAGAATTATTATTAGTTTAATTATCATAATATTAGCTTTAGCGTAGCAGATTCTATCTGCCTTTTAGGTATAATTTTATCTCTTATGATTCTTATTGTATTCTACCTTATACTTACAATAAGGCCGCAATTATAAACATATTTCTGAGATATTTTTGAAAAACAACTGAAAACATTTTGAAAATATATATTAAAAGAAATTTCATTTTTTTTTTTTCAAAATCATTTAATATTAATTTCAAACCAATGGGTGCAGGTATAAACTCCCCATGCATCGCGGCCATGAAGCGGGTCAGAGGCCCTAGCCAGTGTTCCATGCACGCGTGCCATGCCCGTTATTGGAAAGGACATGGCTGAATTGTTGCGCCGGTCATACTGTACAGGCTCAAATACAGCCATACATCTGCTAACTCTTGGGGCTTCGGGGCCTCGGCAGTGCCAGACTCTTCCTGCTGAGAACAGATGACCTTCTGGCTCGATCGCCAACGCCACGCCACAATGATACCCCTACCGCTTATGAACCCAACAAATCAACTGATGGCCATCTGGTTATTGAATCAGCGACCGCACGAGGAGATTTATACACGAGCAGCCCGGCAGGCGTATAAGCGACCCCCCCGATGGGAGCCTTGGAACGATCCTCTCATGCCTCACACACGATTCGTCGAATACTTCCGCATGCCGTTGGCAGATTTCCAATGGCTGGCCGACAGCTTACAAGATTCATTGCAGCTCGATTGCATGCGGCGAGGAGATCCTCTATCTGTGGAGGCTCAGGTGGCTGTTGGGCTTTATCGGCTTGGCCACGGCGCCAGTTATGTGACAATTGGCCATGTTTTTAGCATTGGCAAGGAAACCGCCGATAAAGCTTCTTCGCGGTTTGTGATTGCCGTGCTTGAGAACTTCCGTTTGACTACTGTCTGGTGTGTTCAACTCTACTAATCCTCTCCATTGGGTTTTTCCTGACTGGCTGACAGCTTGAATTGCAGCTTTCCTGATCTGAACAACAATGCACAATGGGATGAGATCAAGGCTTCATTTGAAGAGAGGCATGGCATCCCCAACATAGTTGGCGCAATTGACGGGACCCACATCCCTTTGGCAATTCCCGCGGAGGATTGTTGGAAGGGTTACATCAACAGGAAGAGTTGGTTGTCCATTGTCTTCCAATGTGTCGTAGACGGAGATGGCAACTTCCGTAATGTACATCTACTACATAGTTTCCTTCCACTTCGTCCGTTCCGATTGGCTCACTTTATGATCCCGTGGAATCAGGTGAGCGGTGGGGCCCCAGGATCGATGCACGATAGCCGGCTTTTTTGGCGTTCACAACTGGGACACAGTCTATCACCAGCTTCGCCGGCCACGCCAATGATACCGGACGGCTCTTATCTCATAGGGGACGCCGGCTATCCTTCCAACGTAAGGATACTGGTACCGTATCCTTCTCTCGCGCGCGCAGACAATGTCAAATTCAATTTCATCCACTCTTCAACAAGGATGGTCGTGGAACGTGCCTTTGGGCAGCTGAAGAATTGATTCCGGATCCTCTTAACCGCGCAGAAGGCCAGGCCCCTCCGAGCAAGGAACAACACCTTTGCGTGTATGGTCCTTCACAACCTCCTTCAAAAGAGGGGATCCCTCTATCTTCAAATTTGGGACCAAAGGAGCAGTAATGAAGGGTTTTTTAACAAGGTCCCGGCGGCCAATGCCCACGCAGGGGACCAACCTGGGAATAACCCAATTCCTCAAGTTGAACACATGAACTCAATCCGGGATAGGCTCCGGAGTCATTTAGTGTAGCTAGCTTGTTTAATTTGACCTAGCTTATAAATCAGGAGATAGTATTAAGTAATATTGCTATTCTTGATGTGGCTGCTGAGCCGCTGCGTCCAATGCCTCCGCGGCTTCCCAAGCCTCGGCTTCGGCTAATGCATCTCCTGTTTGCCATGCCCCCGCGGCGTCCATGGCAAGGTGGATACGGCACATCGCAAGACGTGATGCCCTCTGCACGTCATCTGGGCTGTTGTAATTGTCCAATGAGACCGTGGAATGGCAGGATGACATGGGCTCACTGATGCCCCATGCTGTTTCAGAGGAGTATACCGCGGTGGACTCTTCATTCCCCTCCGACGAGACCAGGACGGGGCTGCTGACAGGTTGGTTATTCTAGCCATGTTTACCATGGTCAGTTATAGCATCCTTGGTGCCCAGCGCCAGAATATTGTTGCTAACCTGTTCAAATATGGTCCCATTATCATCCCCCTGTTGGCGACGGGGACCTTCGCCAACATCTACTGATGTGGCTAGCTCGGTTGTGACCAGGACTTGCATGTGAAGTGCTATCGTCTCCTGCTCATTGGAATCTGGGATGCTAGGGTCGTTGGCCGGGTCAAATGGCTGGGAGCTAGAGGCCTGGGAAGGACCAGTGGTGTCCTTTGTGTCGCCCATGCCTGTGGATGATCCCTTTGCGGCGTCCTTGTGAGTTTAGCGGCTGGGCGTCAATCCTAGTAGAATCGGATGAAACTTGGGATGACACGTGGCCCACAGTTCGGGTGGATCCGGACTCCCCAAGCTAGAAGGCCTCATCCGGGATCTCCCTCATCCACCTATTCCCATCCCTCCGGTCAATAGTCTGCAATTTTTCACCCACACAACACATCAACTGGAACAAGCCATAAAATGACAACAGTTTGAGGAACCTCGTGGAGCTCTGACGGGGTCAACGGTGGGCCTCCTTCAATGACCATACTCCTTGATTGGATGTCCACGGGAGACAATTATTGGCGCTGGCACGGATTAGAATTGCAGGCTGCCAAACGCGCGGTGTCCAAGGAGATCCTCAGCGAGATGGCCGTCTACGGGATTAACAATTGCAAGGCAACAGGTCAGCCCTCCGAGTTATCTGTTCATTTGCATCTTCCTCCGCTGACGCACTAACCCCCAATGTAGAGATATGCCTTTGGATATTCTTCCTCGAGAAATCCTACAAGGAAGCCGCCGCTTTCCGCTGGGCTTCAGCAGGCTCCCTTTGGGGCATTGATCCGTTAGGAAGGCGAGTCTCCGTTGACGGTAATTGATTGCGACTGATCTTGGCAGATATCATATATACTTGTGCACCTTGTTTCCTGACTATGCCTCTCACCGTCTACACAGCTCACACCCGGCGCATTTGCAAGCACTGGGCCCGACTTGACCCAATCTTGGCACCATACGAGGCCATCTTAATTGAGGATTGAGTCACATAATCGATACCATATATTTTTACCACATATTCTGAATAGAGACATAGTCCAAGCCAGTTAAAAGGAAATCACATATGTTATTTGAGCCAACGTAATATGAATAGAGACTTGGTCCAAACATAGTAATTAAGCCAAGAAGCCAATCACTTTGGTGAACAATATAATGAGAGAAAGCATGCGCTTCAGAGCGGGACACTAAGAAACAATATAAGGAGAGAAAGGATGCGCTTCAGAGGGGGACACTAAGAGGGCTTCAGAGCAGAACAGTAAGATCTAGTTATTTTTGTTGAGATTGCCAAGCATTGTCAACATCGCAGTCTCAAAGAGCTGGCGGGATTTCTCCTGTGCAGCCCGATCGGCTGCCATACGCTCCTAAGCGGCCTCATACCTGCGTGCATCCTCACGCGCACAACAATTGTCTTCTTGGGCCTGAGCTCGTTGTTTGGCGAGCTCGCGTTCCAACATCAGATGGCCCTCAGCGATCGCCCGTGCGGCCTGTGCATCCTGGAGAGCCGCCGCCCGTGTGGCTTCCTTCTGATCCTCGCGCTTCTTGGCGTGTGCACGTTCATCGGCCCGCAACTCGTCCTGTCGGCGGCGATCCTCGTCCTGTTGTCGTCAATCCTCCATCATCCATAGACTCGTGGTCTCCTGTGACTTCTGCATCATCATGAGCACCCCGGCTGAAGTAGTATCATCTGGCTTGACTACCTTGGTGCGCCCACGGCGTCGTGCGGATAATTCAACCGATCTTGGGGGCTGCGGAGCCGGCGGCATTGGGAAGCTTGTTGGGGTGCGGGTCGGCGGCTGAGTCAAAGGGATTGGCGGGATCATCCCCGCAGGGTGATTCAATGCCGGAGACACAGTTGGATTTGGGGCGTCACGATCTGCGTCGGAAGGCGGGTTGAGGGCCAATTCCGCCTTGGTCAACCCTGCCTCGCCTGGGCGGTCCCGGGCGGCGTCCACGGCATCGGAGTGGTTGTTTGGTTCCTCCCCAGCCCCCTCAGGGCCTATGTCAGTGACCAACCCCGCCATGTTGCTGTTGATCTCTTCATGGCCGTAAGCGACTGTGGCCGCGTTGTCCCCATGCATTGCGGAGATGTAGCGCCAATACTGGAAAGAATGGTTTGATTGGCCACGCATACCATACAATTCTTGAGCACCCCAAAGACTTACCGATTCAGGAAAGCTCTTGAGAGTAAGGACTACATAGAGTCCTCCACTGCCCGAATGGGAGAGAAGGTCGTACACTTCCTAAAAGTGCGACCCGGCCAAGAGACCATCAGCATCCATCTACACGGATAACAGAGCTGCCAACTTACTTTCCAAACTCCCATAACAACACGGTAATGCCGGACCAGGCTGTCCTTAACCCGGTCGGCTATCAAGGGATAAGCGTCGCGGGCCGGAGTGGATTGATTGTAGTAGGTGACCCAGTTCATGTAGCCGGGACGGACACGCTCGAGCTCGTCAAACTCGGTTTTGACCTCTTTGTACCACTGCAATAGTTCCAAAGTTGCCTCCTCCGTCCACAGAACCCGAGGCGTGGGCGGAGGCGTATCTGCCGCTATGACGGCCGCGCGAGCTCTCTTGTGTAGGTTCTTGAGGCGCACCGCTTCCAGCCGCTCAGCCGTGATCCTGGCCCGATCGGCCTGCTTTTGAGCCTTGAGGGCCTCAGCCGTGTCGATTTCCACCCGGGTGCGGTTCTGCCGGCGAGTTGGCCGGTGAGTCGACGTTGATACCACCCGGGCTTTGGCTCTAGATCCCCTTCCACGGGTTCCGGTTCCGTGCCCACGTACAAAAGAATTGGTGGGGCTGATACCAGGTCGCAAACCCAAGGACGCCTGCGCAGATTGCCTAACGGGGTTGTCGATTGAGGCCGCCAAAGATCCCGGCGTCTGGTGCAATACGACCGGGGAATGGGGATTGAGTGGCGTGTGCTGACCACGGTTTGGCAAATTCTGATCGCCGTCCTGAGGAGAGTTTGGATTCTCGAGAGGGGCGCCTCCTGATAATAGGGCAGGATCAAGGCCATAAGCGGCAGACCCTTCAATCCCATGATGATGCTGATTGGACATGGTAGTTGGGGGTGCACAGTGGTTGTTGGATGGTGGAGCAGAGCGTAGATGGCCTGGTGGATGGTGGATGGGGGAGCAGTGTGGAGATAGCTTTGGTGGGCGGTTCCTTTTCATCTACATAGTGCCAACCTCCGCCGTCGCAATACATGATATTCCCAATGACCTGCCTGCCCACGGTACAGATGTACAGTTGATCTGTACTCATAAATGACTTTTGGGAATTTAAAAGTTCAAACGCCCCTTGTGCAGGTCTTGAGATATTTTGTAGTATTTTTGAAACAAAATACATTTCAGAAAATGTTGGATCGAACTTTGGGGCAAGTTCAAATACTTTTCAAAAATATCTCAAATACGTGTTTATAATTGCGGCCTGAAGCAAGCCCAGATTCTCACTGGGAACCGAGTGGATGCAGAGATAATCAAAGAGTTTCTGCCAAAGATTGTCACCCCGGCGTTGATGAGAGGGATCTTCCTTGGGACTGGTTACTTGGGCGGTGATTGATTGGAAGGTTCATCTGTCATCTACATATGAACCTTCCAGTTGTTGGTTATTTCTTCTGTTTGCCGTAGTTCCACGGTTCCTTACCTGCTAGCTCCACTTCCTCGTATGATCTCTCCTCATCTATCTTAGTTGATCACCTTGTATTTTAAATAATTTGCCACTGATTGGGAGGCAAGACGCCCCAGCGCCTTGAAATATTTGTGTGCGCAAAGTATGTCTGTTTGATCATGAAATGATCATTGAATTTGAAATCTTTTGGTCCACCGCTCTTTGAGCACTGAGCCGCTGCTGCTTTGAGCGCCATGGGTCCTTTGTGAGGACTTAGCCGCGGTGCCCTAGCCGTGGGAGACCGCGGACTTCTGGTTCATTACGGTACGCGGTCTTGCACGACTCTATGTCATTACTCAGGGACTTAGCCGTGGAAGTACACGGCCTTGGCTGACTCCGGGATGACTCAGCGGGATCCTCCCAAGAACCAGGCAGCTTCATCCTCCCATGAACCAGGCCTGGCCCGCGGCTCATGTCCATGGTTTTGGGACAAGGGCTCGAGGCATCCTCACGTGACTAGCGTCACCAGCGTCAAGTACATATACATACATGCACAGATACATGCCCACAGGCAATTAATATTTGATTCAACCAGCCTTGAAGTTATATCTTGAATTGCATCAAAAAGGACAGGCTAAACGGGGCTACCTTGTGGAGCTACAACTAGGGACTATTGCCAAAAAAAGAAGAACACCAAATAAGGTGTAGACTTGGAACCAATTAAGAGAAATCTAATTAATAGAAATTTCACGTGTGGTGCTACTTACCACGGCCATTGGGCCAATTTAGCATGCAGGTGTGATCAGATCTCCTGGGTGGGTGCAACCTTTGACCGCAACACTGCGGAATGCAAAGGCTCAGAGTCGTCTTCGGAGTTTTCAGACAAATTGTTGGTCATCTCATCCTGCCCAGCCGCATTTCAGAGGGATTCCTCGGCCAACAGCGTGGTTGAAGTGGAGGGGTCGCAAATTCCAGACAAGGGGCCAACCGCGGGGACTGCGGGGACTTGCAATACAGAGAGACCGCTGGCGGATGTGCGCTCGCGGCCCAGGGCCTGCAGCAAGGGGCGAGATCCAGGGGTGGCCTCGCTGACTTGGTCCTGCGCGCTCGGAGTGGCCACGTTAACTAGGTCCTGCTGGCCTGGGCGTTGGGTCACGGTGTCATGAGCAGGAAGAGTGTGAGTGGGGATCAACCATCTGGCCCCCTTCATCAATTGTGATGCCAGCGGGCTGGGAAAGTTGAGCTTGGCTAGGGCAATCGAAGTGGTGTCCAGGAAAAAGTCCCAGCGACTGATGTGGTGCAGCTTGATTAACCCCCGCGGGAGTGGGTCGTCATCTGATACATTGCACATTTGGATGAATTCTTCCATCTCTAAATATCTGCCGGCATCATTCAGTCGCAGATGGGAGCTTGGGGTTGTCTTGCTGATCCAAGAACTAGCCAAGGGCAATTGGGGGGTCGGGACCTTGCGAGTGCGTGCAAATCTTGGTGGCGAACGGTCCCGCCCAAAGTTGAGCCGACTCACGGTCTGCGCTATACCTTCCGCGGCCGGGCTGCAAGGCATCTTGCGAGCGGGTGACCAATGGATCCCACTGTCAATATGCAAGGGCTGCATGACCTCAACATCTGAGCTTGCCTCATGGGTGTGACGGGTTGATGGGTTTGATGGCACTGAATGCGTGGCAGATACACCAGCCGGGTACTTGGATTCTGAACTGGTGGTCTCACGATTGTCCGGATAGCCCCCGGCGTCAACCAATCCGGTTAAGTCATACCGGAGGGCAGGCACCACGCTTGTTCCAAGGGACCGCTTGGCAGGTGCCTCTGCACGTGCAAGGGAAGCAGGCCAAGACATCAATTGACCGCCAGGGGATGGAATGCCAGACAAAGATTTTGATTCCAACGCGGGGACCCAACGCCCGGGGATGACACGACCTGCGGATGAGATTTGCACCGGAGTGAACACTAGTCCTGCCTTCTTGGTCTTTGGCCCCACGCCAGGATCAGCAGACGCTAAAGGTGGCCCCTTCCTTGGTGACCCCATTTCCCCGGGGGTTCTCGCCTGGCCTAGGGTTTCTGAAGCACAGGCGGCCAACGATTTTGAGGGGGAGGCCGCAGACTTGTGCTTGCTTAGGCGCGCGTCTTGTTTCATGGCCAGCTTGGCAAGAGTGAACACGGGACGCTTGTCTTTCAAGAATTCAGGGATGTTGGGCGGGTTGTCCTGGTCAACACCGGGTATCTTATGAAGCATACAGCGACTCCACTTGGTCAGTGTGTCACAAGTCACACGGATTGAGGAGCCTGGTTTCTTGGGGTCCTTGATTCTCATTGACTCAGTGTTAGCCCCATACTTCCCAGTGATGTACACATGTAGATCAGCTGCGATCCGGATGCGCTCTTGCTCATCAACATCAGCGAGCGGCTGTTGGGGGAGGGAATGTGAAACCTGTCAGTATGGCCCATCCCAGCCCGTGAGGCTCCACATCACACAAGACGCTTACATTTACCGCCACGCACGCCTGGGAGCGCTCCAGGGCCGATTGCGTGTCATCAGGGCCGTAACTCATTGCAAGAGCGTCCTGCTGGGCCCTTGCCTGAATAGACAGACACATGAGCCACCCACCCCTGCAGAGGAGAGAAGTAGGGAACGGTGCAGAACTCACCGCCAATTCCGCCTTGGCCTTTTTCTGCGGGTCCTGCATACACACCTTGATAGTGAGTTGGGCGGTGGGGTTGGCCAATGCTTGCTCAACAAACTTGGCCAATTGGCCCGCAGACAAGACAAATATGTTCTTTCCCTTTGCAAAGATCTCGTTTTTTGGGATGATGAATTACCACTTGAGTAGCTTCTGCTCCTCCATCCGGTGGAGATGGGCCCCCAGGAGCGTGAAAATCTTGTCAAGGCTGTCGATTCAGTCGTCAATGATTTTGGGCCACATCATGTGCTGCGGGATGGTCTTCAACACTGCCTTGTTCTTGCTGATCACTCGCTCCCAAGCTTTTGCGCTGGCCGCGGTTGTGTTCCGCGGATTCACTTGGGCAATCTGGCCTGCCGCGGACAACTGGTAGACATGATGATCAAGGTGGATGATCCGGGGCGCCGGCGGGCGCCTGGAGTCCAATAGTGGAGCCGCAGCAGCCACGCAGGTTGGCTTGTGGCGAGTTGTGTTGGGAATGGGACCCATGCTTGCGGGATCATCTTGGTGGGGGTTTGATTGTTTGTAAAACAATTTGCAGCCTTTGGCCTGCGAGTCTGCAGGCTGACTGGGTCCAAGGTACGACTCCTCCGGCTCGCCATGGGCATTGGCGAATGGGAGCGGATCCAGGTGGCTTGTGAGGGTAAAAAACTGGTTGGTTACTTGATTATTGGTGGACTGAGGGGTGGGAAGCCAAAAAAAACCAATCAGCTGCTCAAATATTTGGGACATACCATTATCAAAAGTATGCAGATCATCAGATGGACAGGGCGTGTTGGGTGACAAGGTGGAAGATGCTGGTACCTGAATCAACACTGGAGAGGCAGGGGAATCAACCAAATCAGTCATCTGGGTTATTGGACTGCTAGGCAGAGGGGGAGGATTGGATTGAAGGGAAGGGAGAGGGGGGAGAGGGGCTCACCAATGGGGGATAGGGGTTTTTTTGCGGTAGGCGTTCCGGATGGGCTGGCGGGCGGGAGGTTCCGGCTGGGGGGGGGGGCAAAAAAACAAAGGGATCAGCGCTGCGGGTGATCCCTCTGCTAGAAAGGGCGGGACTCACCTGTGATGGACTGTTTTTTTGGGTGGTTGGGGTTCCAGGTGGGATGGCTGGTGGATGGTTGCGGCTGGCTGGTTTGCGGTTCTGGCGGCTGGGTTGTGGGTGGGTCTGGATGAGCGGGGGGGGGGGGGGGAGCTGGGTTGGGGGCATTTTTGATGGGGAAGGGGGTAGGGGGTATGGGAGAGATGGAGAGAGGAAAGATGTGCGAAGATGAGAAGTTTTGGAAGGATACAGGGTGGGTGGCTGAAATGAAGAATTTTGTTGGTTAGATTTTCAGGCTGCTGGTGTGGTAAGCCAATCCTGATCTACCCAGAAAACCAGCAACCATCAATCACAAGACTGTCACACCTCAAGACTAAATCCCATACCTATGGCCCCCTTGTCAGCAAAGCCCAAGGCTCTCAACATCCCCACTCAATGGTCATACCCTGGATAATAGTATTCCCTCTTCCCACACTCCCCCTCTCTTGGATAAACCCTCTCCCTAGTCTCAAACATCTACCCAGATCACATGTTACCCCCTTCTTCTAGTGTTTCCTTAGAACCATGTGCTCAAATATGTACAAGCACCCTTGAAACCCTTCATTCTCCAAACCCAACATGATACACATTATACTAGACATAGCCCCAAACCCCACCTAGATTATTTCTCCCTGAAAGACTTCCTGAAATGCTTCCTGAAACACCTAACTCCTCCTATCTTCAATCCCTAGATGACTTCTTCCTGAAACACTTCTTGAAACGCCTAACTACTCCTATCTTAGATCATAGAATATTCTACCCCTGTTATGTCTCACGAGTCACATATCCCCTCCTCTAACTAGGAAGATTGAACAATAGCCCCCAGAAGATGGCATCATCCCCACCCACTATTACACCATCATGTGACTCCTTGACCCACTACTCTGACCACATGGCTGTTTCATCCTATAGAAGTAGAATTTTCTATGCTTCTCTTCAGGTTATCCTTGTTTCCTCATGGCTCCTCTTTCTTGTGTATATAAACTGGGTTGTTTTCCTCTTCATTTGTTCCCCATCAGATCCTGTCAAAGTAATTCAGATCACTGGTCACCTATCATTAGCCTTGCTTATGCCAATAAATCAGATTGGACAAGCTTGATATCTGTGTACAAAATATTGAATTAGTAGAAAAGTAACCCTCAAGACATACCTCAAGAATCTTCTATAGCCACACCTTTCCATAAGAGTCCACACTCTTATATATTTTTCTTGTTCCCAGATTGGCAGCCCATTAAAGCACCATTCCCTCTCCAGCTCTATTCATCCCAAGAGTAGTTCCACACCGGACCCGCAAGCTTTTTGAACTTAGTCAGTCCTCCCTTCTGAGTTTGCAGGCTGGCGCCCCTTGGAGGGACTTGGGAGTAAGCGGGGAAATTTGGGGTGAGCACTGAGGACCACCTCCAACCATTTGGCTGGTGTCAAACTTCAACACCACACTAAATTTGCCTCCTGCGGGCCAATCAGGCCGCCCTGGTGCCAGATTAAAGGCCTGCATCTCGCCTTTAATCCTACATAGATCCCATGTCATTAACTCAAACGGTCTTGAAGTTAAAAAGCTTGTAACATCATCTTACCAAGATTCTTGTTTTGTCCGTACATTTGTACATGCAAGGCAAGTACATAAGAGCTAAATACACATGCCAAAGTGTACAGTTATGGTGGCTTCTGTACTATGTTTTTGTCACAGTACAGGTAGGATGCAGCAAGTTTATTGGATAGTGGAGTGTACAGGAGTGAAAAAAAAAACAAGAGTTTGACTTTTGGAAAACAGCTCACCGTGTTTTTTGAAAGGATGTCTAGCACTGCTCTGGGGGGATGGATAGATGATGGATGGATGGATGGCTGCGCAAGCAGCCAGGCTACAAGGCCGTGCTACTCATGACCCCATATGTTGCGTGAAAAATGTGTAGGCATTGATTTAGTGGGATTTGGGTGCTGGCCAGGACTACGGTCTGTCAGCTCTCACTCCAGAATTTGCTGCTTGGGGGCAAGTCTCTCTGTGAGACAGAGACCCTGCAGGGCTCTCCTCCAGAGAGGCTTGGTTAAGCTTGCAAGCTTTTTGGTTTTGGCTGTACACACCCTGTCTGGCCCACCCAGATGCCCACTGACACCTCTTGATCACTGGTACACCAGGGGGGCAAAAGAAAAAAATCTTGATTGGAGTGGAATCTCCTCTCAATGACTGGTCCATGCCGGTCATTGAGGAGACTCACACCTCTCAATGACCGGTGTGTACAGGTCATCGAGAGGAGTGATTCCCCCCAATGACCAGTACAGACCTGGATTGAGGAGGTTCACACCTCCTCTCAATGACTGGCCCGTGCAAGCTTAACTAAGCCTCTCTGAGGAGGTGCAAAGCGTTTCCAAAGGAGAGGCTTAGGACTAAAGTCGGATTCTTGGCCTGGGGCTGACAAGGTTTTTTGAAGAAAATGATCAATTTTGTACTTACATTTATTTTATGATTAGCTCTACAGTTTTACTCCAAATCCCAGCTGACCATGTTGTAGCCCTTGATCTCAGCTATCTTGTACATATTTTTTCAAGTATTCTCAACAAAAATTGGCTGCTCAGCAGCCATTCTTGCCAGGGCTGTTTCTGAGCAATGTGATGGACCCATTGGGCCACTCGTTGGTCAAGATTGGACAGGTTCTCACAATTTTGGCTCACCAGACCTCCCAAGGCAGTTTTTTTACATCACAATTACTTCCAAGGGATGAGGATACAACTTTGATGGGATACATGCTAACATGTACAACAAGAAGCTGATTCTAATGGTACTGGAGGCTGTGAAGAAATCTGAGGGGTATGCAGTGATATGTGGATTAGAAGGATTTTTTTGGCCATTTGGCTGGGCAGCCTCAGGCCAAATGTCGGACATTAGGCACAAGTCCCTCCTGCAAGCGGGAGGGTGCTCGCGCCCCGCGAGCACAGGGAGGGACTTGTGTTAAGTTTGTGGCCCGTGCTGGTCATCAAAGGGAGTCACACCTCGATGACAAAGGAGACTTACAGTGACAAAAAAACTCAACTTCAACCACCAAAAACCGACCACCTTTCAAACTCATCCAAACATCAAATCCTAAAAAAAAGCGTTAAAAGTATCATCCAAAGTATCTTCTTCCTTCCCTGCTTACCTGTTCTTCAATTCCTTCTTAAACCTTATCCTCCTTCCCTTTCTCCCCTTCCGTCTTCCGAAACTTTAAAGATTGAGTTTTCAGACCCCCCCAAAAAGAGTACTAGGTTTTTACCATACTCGGCTCGTGTAGCCAACAACATGACCCCCAAGAACCTTAAGGGTTCAAGGGTTGATCAGGATGGCTGGTCGAAAACCATAGAGATGGAGGATATTGAAGCCTCCGGTTCGTCTATGGCCCAGTCGGGTTCTCCTGACCGTTCTCAAACTCCGACTCAGTCGGACTTCTCTCACAATCCTCCTCTCACTCAGTCCCGTCACAACCCCCAAAACCCTGAAAATGGGTTTCTCAGTGCGATTGCTGAGATCTTCGCCCATCCTAACCAAGATGGAAGCATATTTATAAACGCGGAGAAGGTCAAAACCTTGTCCCCTCTATTAGCGATTGAAAAGATCGTTAGTGTTCAAACTCTCTCCGCTGTGGAGCAGGTCACCAAACGTTTAGACTCCATGGAGAAGTCAATAAACTCTGTAGTTCGTTTGGAACCTAAAAATAGTCCGTCTTGGGCTTCAGCTACCAAAAAGAATACTCCAGTGGTTCCCCACCCGGCTTCTATTCGCCCTCCTCCCACAAATAGGGTGTTGAACGAATTTAAATCCGCTTTTTTTATCATTTGTAAAACCATCCCGGACTCTCGTCCATTCTTCCAAATGTCTCCTCCGGAGATAACCAAAAAAGTGAATGATGTTCTTAAAGACATCAAAGCTGTTACAGCTGATGGGTCTAACATCAAAGTTAAAGGTGTGGCCCGGTTACCCTCGGGTGACTTTAAATTCTTTACTCAAACTCGTTTTGCAGCAAATTGGCTGCTTGAACATAAACACGAGTGGACTCATTTGTGTGATCCCACCCTTATCACTCCCCCCTTGACCTTTCCGGTTATTCTTCATTCGGTCCCTATCTCTTTTACTCCGGCCAACAAATCTACTCTTGCTGATTTGTGCAAAGAGAATAATATTCATCCTGACCACATTCAAAGTGCTCGATGGCTGGGCAATCCACAAGCTGAGAAAAAGTCTCACGGTTCAATAATTGTCAATTTTCACGATAAGGATCTTGCACGAAAGATCGAAAAAGGTAGTCTTTTTTTTAATTATTTACCCTTGACCGGTGCCCACTATAAGAAGTCTCCTCTCCAATGTTTCCAGTGCCTAGAAATAGGTCATACTGCTCAAATATGTAAGAATACTCCTCTTTGTAAACATTGTGGTGACCCCCACAATTCGAAAGATTGTCAATCCGACATTGGTAGTGAGAAATGTGTGAAATGTATTCAGTATGAAAAGAAAATGTATCCCTCATCTGAGTTTGACAATGATAACATCCAGTTTTATCATTCCCCGCTGAGTCTTAAGTGTCCCTTAAAAACCAAGAATTTTCGTCCCAAAATTGTTAATCAATGATGAGTCAAATCCCATTGTATCCAAACCCTCAATCCCTTCCTATTATCGATCCTATTCAGTCAGAATCTCCGTCTAAATCGACTTCGCCAAACCTCAAGATCTTGCAACTGAACTGCCACAATTCCTTCAATGTCACCTCGAATGCTCTCAACTCTGATTCAAAGTTTTCGATCCTTATCCTTCAAGAGCCATGGGTCAATCCTCACACTCTGAAACTCCCATACTACGACAATTGGTCATGTATTCTTGACCCAAATCATTCGCCATCCGATTACAACAATAAACACCGTATTTGTTTCTTTTTCGATAAATCGTTCTCGTCGGCTGAGATTATTCAAATTAAAGATGGTACTCGACTCCTATCCGCTATTGATCTGTCAATCAAGCTAGAGAAAATCAAAAAAAATCGTCTTATCAATTTATACAATCCACCTAGAACCTTCGAAGGAATCAGTCAACTCACTGAATGGATGGAACAGCACAACGATCGCAGTATCCCTTCCTTTATTTTCATGGACTCTAACCTTCATCATCATTCGTGGAATCCCCCGAACTACAAACACACCCATCAACAGTCAAAAGAAATGATCAAAATATGCGGTCGAAACGGCTTCAAAATCATCTCAGAGAAGGGGAAGCCTACGTTTATCAACAGAAGGACCAGTCCAACTGTTATCGACCTCACATGGGGTAATTTCAATGCAATAAAATTTGTAGAGTCGTGTAATACATCTTCTGTCAATTTCGGATCGGATCATCAGGCTATTGTTCTTCAGTTAAACTTTAACCCTCATCCTATTCCTCTTACGCGGCTGTCGGTTGATATAAAGATGTTAGATAGAGAAAAATTTTGTGATAATTTGTCGGAAGCGGTCAAAAGTCTTACATTGTTTCCTCTTTTAAGTACAGCTGATATTGATGTTTTTGTTAAAAAGCTAACGAGTTCTATCCAAAATTCAGTCGATAAACAGAAAAAGATCGTCAAGGTCAACAAAGTCAAGTTTAAGTCGTGGTGGGACAACAAAATTTTATCACCCATTATCAAAAATAGGAACCAAGCTCGAAAGTGGATGCTTGTTGCCCATTCAGTCCAAGCTTGCGATTGTTTTCACTACTGGCAGAAAATCTTCAAGGATAAGGTTTTTGAATTAAAAAGGAATCATTGGCGAAAGTTTTTAGCAGAGTGCAAAGATCATCAACTGTTCAAAGCTTATAAGTTTACTAAACCAAGCAGCAGCGGTAATATTGCGCCATTGCTGAACGAACAGGATGAACTAACCTCGGATAAAGAAGAACAAGCTCACCTTTTATTTAAAGGAACATCCGAAGTCCCTGTTAATTGTGATATTAGCGATATAATACCGCCTGACTTTTCCAACCCCTTTTTCTTTCCCGACGTTTCTATCCCCGAAGTTGATAATATTCTCTCCAAACTTCCGAAAAAAAAGGCCTGTGGGCATGATGATATTGCTAATGAAATTCTTTTTTGGAGCAAAAAAATAATCATTCCTTTGTTAGTTAAACTGTTCTCGGCGTGTCTACATTTGGGGTATTTTCCCGAATATTGGAGACATGCGATAACGGTCATCATTCGTAAAGCGGACAAAGAATCATATGCGCTTCCGGGTTCCTACCGGCCGATAGCATTGCTGTCGTGTATGGGAAAGGTTTTTGAAAGTCTAATCACGAAACGCATTACCTACTGGGCTGAGAATAATAATATACTAGCTCAAGGTCATTTTGGAGGAAGAGCGAATCGAAGTACTGACGATGCTAACATTTTCTTGTCATCCTGGATTCGACATAAATGGAGAGAGAATAAAGTTGTTTCAGCTCTTTTTCTCGGTGTCAAATCAGCATATCCATCTGTCGTCAAAGAACGCCTCATCGATACTCTTATCAAGCATAGTATCCCCTCTTACCTGGCAGCCATTATCCATTCCCTTCTCACAGATCGAACCACCTCACTCCGGATGGACGACTATCTCTCTCCGTCTTTCAAGTTGAGATGCGGTCTTCCTCAAGGTTCCCCTCTATCCCCCATTCTCTACATTATTTATAATTCAAAACTTCTTATCAGTAATCCCCTTGATCTGAATCAAGATAAAATATCTCTTGGGTTTATTGATGACGTCACTCACTTTGTTGCGGAGAAACGATTCGATAACAGTATAGCTGCCTTGGAAATAGAAGGTCAAAGATCGCTAGGATGGGGCAGAAAAAATAATGCCATTTTTGATAAAAAGAAAGCAAAGTTTATGGTTTTTACTCACAGATCGATAAATACTCGTCCTTTTCGTCTCGGCGATGTCGAGATGGATCGCTCTGATTCAGTCAAATACCTTGGAATTATTTTGGATTCCCGCCTTTCGTTCAAATTTCACCTCGACAAAGTCAAAAAGTGCGGAATCAACACGATTAATCAACTTAATAGAATTTCTCGATGCTCTTTTGGGCTAGGCTTACAACAATCTCGCACTCTAATCATCAGCGTCCTCCGCTCCAGGGTTCTGTATGGTTGTCCTATTTGGGCTTCTAAAAGGAATGAGGCTTCAGTTAAGAACGTTATTAGTAAAATTGACAATCAAGCTAACAGAGTTATTTTAGGGGTCTTTAAAACTACCCCATGTAAATTCCTCGAGAGAGATTCACCTTTGATCCCCTTCTTTGACATATTAAAAAGGAAGAATCATTTGTATTTTTGTAAGAGATTAACAGCTACAGACGATCATCCAATAAAGCGAATTATTCAAAAGGAAATCGATAACTCACCTCGCAGCCACCTTTCGTCCATCCACAATGTGTTTGACAAACACCTCTTCTCGGATTACGATCTCCAATCAATCGAATCCATCAAACAACACATTGTTCCGCCTTCGTCAAAATTCAAAATCGAAGTTAACAATCTAAATGTCGATAAAGGAAAAGCAAAAAGTATTATTACTAATCAAATTTCTGATAAAAGAAATAAAAATGAGATTCTATTATTTACAGATGGGTCGAACATCCCGGAACAAGGTGCAGCCTCGGCAGCCCTGCTCAATAATCGAGTTTTTTTCGCCTGTAGGATTAACGATGCTGATAAGGTATCTGCTTTTGAGGCGGAGGTTCAAGCAGTTAATATTGGGCTCGACTTGATTAAGAACGAATTTATCAAAAATAATTTACCATTTTCTAACCAGATTAGTGTTTATTCAGACAACCAGGCTACGCTTCAAGTTATCGGTCTTCCGCCTCGAGCAAAATCTAATCAGTCAATTTTTATTCAAATCTTCGATAAACTGGAATTCCTAATTTCAGCTCTTCAATTCTCGGTTTCGCTTTGTTGGTGTCCGGCACACGTCGGCATCCTGGAAAACGAAAGGGTGGATCAATTAGCAAAATCCGCTACTAAAGGAAACGCACTTTTCGATCTCGATCCTCAACCCAGAACACTTTCAAACATTCAACAGCTTATTCGATCAAAATTCAGATTCAACAAGAAGAAACAACCAATCAGACGAAATCAAATTTCACTCACCAATTCTCCGACAAAAGTTTTCGAGGCGTTAAATCGTTTAGAGAGAGGATTAAGCTCGACAATCTATCAGCTTCGGTCGGGTCATTCTCCTCTCAACGACTTCCTATATCACATCGACAAACTCGAATCACCAGATTGCAATTTCTGTCATTCACCGGAAACAGTTAAACATTATCTTATCGATTGTAAAAAATATCAAAAACAAAGAAGAAGATTCAAGTCAATGTTAATAGCAAATAAAATTAATATCAATCCGAATTCAGTTAAAGACTTACTCGACAATACTTCAACGTTCGATCCACTTTCGAAATTTATCACCGAAACCAATCGATTCAAAAATATCAAAACTTATATCGAAGAAGAAGAAGAGTAGAAGTTATCAGTTTCATTAGTTTCATTCTCCTTTTTATTAGATGACTTACTATTTTTAATTGTGTTCGTTTTCGAATGTACTCGGTGGGAGAGATCGGGCTGGATCCTAGTGGGGGTCGGGGTCGGTCAACTTCCTGCCCGCTTACATCATCAGGGTATGTGGTCTGGGCAACCATATAACACGCTGTCTGGGCAACAGTCGTGACGGAAGTTGGCTGGAGTCGGCTTTCGCGAAGTTTCAGACTCGTTTAAAGAGAAGGATTTTCATTTTTATCACTTTCTTTGGGCGCGTCTTTTCTTTTTCTTTTTCTCAAAAATCACTCGGATTAAAATCAACCAGTCAAAGTTATAAATAACCATTGTTATTCAATCATGTATTCTTTTCAAAACGTCATCGCATGTATTTACATAACCTAGTATTCACCTAGTGCGCAATGTCAAATCAATAAGCACTAAAAAAAAAAAAAAAAAAAAAAAAAAAAAAAAAAAACACCTCGATGACAGGTGTGTACAGGTCATCGAGAGGTGTGATTAGTATCTGGTGATGACCATTGATCACAAGTGCATCCGTATGGACCCGTATGAGTGAACATCAAGGCGCAACAGCGCCATGCATCCAACGTTGTTTTTGGACAAGTGAATGGGAAGTGATAAACATTTTGAGAATGGCCATACGAGAGCAGGACCGCCGCCTTGCAGGAATGAACGGAGGGCCCGTCTTTGTGATGCTCCAAAGGCGTTCCTTTCTTCTGGTTGGTAACTTGCATATCAAGGGTCGTCCCAAGAAGTTGACACTTGTGGGTCGGACATACACCGAACGTTTGGCGCGAGGCTGTCTTAGTGGGGAACTTTCTGCCAGTGAGGCTCGGCTGTGACCACCGTCTCATCGACCCTTCCCATAAACCAGACTTGGCCGAAAACGCTTTCCCGAGACACGACCCTCACGGCGCACGAATGTCGTCGGAAAACTAGAAGAAAGCTTGATTGTAACCGCCCGAGCCCACACATCAATCCGCAGCCTTGTGTCGACCAAAGCAACTTCCTCCATACCTCGAAAAAAAACATGTCCAACGAGTTGCCCGGCGAGGTCCTTCATGCTCTAGGCCCACCCATCGACTGGAAGTCCGTATTCTCATCCTGCTTTCTTCAAAAACGCAGTCTCATCGATCGGTGCTGATCTTCGCCACTTTTAATTCCTCTGTTTGTGACCAAATAAAATGCAGGTATGAGATGAGACGGGAAGCCCAGCAGATCCTGCCGTCCATCTATCTCGGCCCTTATCAAGCTAGCATAGATCTAGCCAGTCTCGAGAGGAACGGGATCACCGACATCTGCTGCATATTCGAGTCCAGAGAGGCGTGCGTTTCGTTTGTTTTTAAAAGAAGGGGAAAACAGAAACCTCCGATCGGATCGGATTTCTATAGTGCTTTTTTGCTGATCTGGTTTTTCTTCTTTCCATCAACTTGGCCGATCTCTTCATCAACTCGTCGGCTTATCCACATTCGCCCTGCTCATCAACACTTCAAATCGACGCATTATCTGTCCAGTCACCTCTTCAAGCCCCGTTTTCCTGACCGATTCCAATACTTAACCCTGGATATTCGAGACGCAACGGACCAACAACTAATATCGATCTTCCCAAAGTTCGTTCCTACATGATTATCTTCTCACCCAAAAGAAAACCCTTCCACTGCACTTGGTTTCTCGAATTAATTGATAAATTATTCTGATTTTTTTTTTTTTTTTTTTTGCTTACGATGACCTAGAGCGAAAGAGTTCATAGACACCGCACTTCAGCGGAATGGACGGGTGCTCATTCATTGTGGTGATGGTCTTAGCCGCTCACCCGCAATAATGTGACCAGATCCCCCACTCTATGCACCGAAGTCTTCATTCTGGGCTGATCTCTGCTTGATTCTTCTGTAGGACGGCGTATGTCATGGCTAGTTACAATGTGTCATCTGAAGCAGCTTTCCAGTTGAGTATCTAGCTCTTTAAACTAGTTTTTTGCACAGCGATTTGGTTCTGATATTCTTTATTTCTTAGCTTTGTTCAATCACGGCGATTTTGTGTCTCTCCGAACATGGGCTTTCTGCATCAACTAGACGTAAGTCGATCTCCCGAGCCCAGATCCCAAGAAGATTTCTCTAAAGATAGACCAAGAACCTTGAATTGGACAGGCGTATGAACCGATCTGTCAGGCCACCCATTCCATGGCCCAACACTGCCAACCGAGCTCGGAGCGACCCAGCATACGGCGCAAACGGTCCGACATTGAAGATGCCGACTCTCAGACATCGTCAAGACCAGCTCCGTGAGCCCGATCTTATTCTCTTCGCATCATCCGTATTGCTCTTTCCTTATGCTCATCCCCAAGAATCGCTCTATCCTGCTTGTAGCGGAATCGATGTCGAAGCACAACAGCAACTTCCCACCTGGGGTACCAACCTACGCTAGAACATCCATCCGTCCAGGCGTTTCATCGACACCCATGGAACTCGACCTGCTCTCGCCTTCCTGCACACAAATCTTGTCTTTTGTTCAAGATTCTGTTGTTTGTGAATCCCCTGTGCGGAAAAAAAAATTACTTTGTCTTGTCAAATATGGCGTGTGTTGTTTCCCCTCGCTTGATTCTCGTATTCACTGGATCATCTGTTGTTCTTTGATATATACCAGATCAAATTTTTCGCTTCCCCTCTTCACTCTCTGTCTCTTTTCCTTGCCTCAGCTTCTTTACTTATGTGTTTGAATTGACTTGAGTGTATGTATGTGCTTCGCCGGTAGAGATCGCCCAGTGGACCCGAGTCGTACACGGCACCCGTTGGCGGGTCCCGGCGGTAGAGGACTGCGGTGCTGCAGCATGTTTCATCCCTCCGAGGCACATTATGACGAGCAGCTGCCGGCGGACGTAGGCTGTCTGACGGGCCTAGCGGTGGGGCGTCCTCCGTTCGGGGGAGTTCTGGTGGGAACGGGGGAGTTTTGGTGGGAATACATAGCGCTTGGCTGGTGGGCAAGCCACCCCTCCCCAAGCTTTTGACGGCGGACTGCAACAGCCGTGTAGCTCGTGCACGGCCGCAAGCTCGGCGGCCGGCCCCTCTGCCGTTGCCGGCTGCAGGTGGTGGTTGGCGGTCAACGCTTCCTGATGGCATGTTGCCGCCATGCCCGCCGGCGGGTCAAGCCATGTTTGCCGGCAGACCGACCGGGCAAGTCAGGTAGCCTGAAGTCGAGTGAGCTTGGCCTGAGCTTGAGTGTTGGCGGTGGTCAGTTTGGCGGCAAGCGCCAATCTGCCGGCCTCTCGTCAATTATGACGATTTTTATACTTTTAAGCCATCGAAGACCTGCAACCTGCAGGATATAAATACACGGCCGGCGCTGTTTGACGCCCAAAGTACGGCAGTTTTGCTGTCCTCGCGCTTCAGTTTGACCCCGCGGGGAATGATGATGTGAGTACGGGGCGCACGTTTTCCGCAAACAACCCAGCATGCGGACAGCTTACCACCCAGTGTCATTACGGTCCGACTGCTGGCCATCCAGCGGAACGTTGACTGGTTTGGTCATCACATTGGGTGCTCTGACGCTATCTAGACAGCCAACAGTAACCCATAACTCTGTCAGATGACCAACACTGTGCGGTCATTGGAGTGGTACACAGGCACACGGTAGGCAATCCAGTGGTTTGACCAAGCCTCGCCCATTGTGCAAACCTCTCAAGATACAGAGCCGGGGTGTAGTGCATTACTCTAAGGCTTTTGAACGGCTGCTGAGACACACTCTTGATTGCTCACAATTGCTTACTTGGCTGAGACTTCATTATATTCTAATTTTTAGCTGGGGACTTATTTATTTAAATACAAGCTATTTGAGGATCAGATCAATGGTACATAGTCATTAGAGAAACAAAGAGATTGTCTGATGGGACAGAACAGATGAGCTGGACTCAATATACAAGTGGTTCAACCTTGAAACGAGGATTGAAAGCCCTGATCGGGCTTGGGAGGAGAGCAAGCACAATCAAGAAGGGATTGATAATGAAGAATGTATGAGGTGGAGGGGGGAGGGGATTAGAGCAAGGCACGATTGAGGGGAGAGGATGAGAGCGAGATGAGATGGAGAGCAAGGCGAGGGTATGAGAGGGGGATCGGATGGAGGCAAGAGGATGGAGGCGAGAGGATAGAGGCGAGAGGATAGAGGCGAGAGGATGGAGGCGAGAAGATGGAGGCGAGAAGATGGAGGCGAGAAGATGGAGGCGAGAAGATGGAGGCGAGAGGATGGAGGCGAGATCATTGATGGGAGACCGAGAGGGACAGGGAGGGGAGGAGAGGCGAAGGACTTTATATGTTGTATTCTAAAACAGATGACGTCACATCTGCTGCACTCACGGGCATGGTTGCTTGCCCTTCATTGATGGGGTGAGTTTTTGCTTGCGGTTCTCTAACTTATTGCCCCAAGGGGTTATTCAATGGGACCATGGGGTTGTGAAAGTTTGACCAAATCAGTCTGCTAATGTCACCGAGCTGGACATGAGGTCTGCAATGAGGCACAGTGAGGCACTCACTGATGACTGCAACAGAGATGACTGAAGTATATCGGTTCCAAGGACCACTTCAACTGTTTGGTGGCCTTGGCGGTAAGCACACCGTACTATCATCTCTTACGAAGCTGGGCCACCGACCAAGGCCGGCAAATAGGCAGCATGCCGCCGACCCCTCAACCTCGCCGGTTGGCGTGCTGTGGTTTCAAGTCAGAGAGCTGTTTTTCTGGCCTGGCCGACTCTTTGACCCAATGCGAGTTCGCAGATCGCGCCGGCCGTGTAGCTCATCCCGGCCCACTTCCCTCCTCACTCGCACCACGCTCCGCCCCCGGTTTCCCCCATGGCTTCTCCATCGTCGAAGAAACGGACCCACAAAAATGCCCAATACTTTCAGGTGTTTATCTTTCATATCGATATGTTCACACTCATGAATCTTACAGGCTCGATCGCCATGTGGCCCTCAAAGTGACCAGAGCATCAAAAGCATACACTGAAGTGGCCCAGAATGAGACCAAGCTCCACCAGCGCGCCGCCACTGCGAATCCGTGGTCGCACTGCTCGACCACTTCACCCACGAGGGTCCGAACGGCACCCATGTGTGCATGGTCTTCGAGCCCCTGGGCGAGAGCCTTGCGGTGCTCAACAGCCCGTTCGGCAAGGGCGGGATGCCCGCGCCGCTCGTCCGGCAGATCGGCCGGGACTAGCTGCACCGCGAATGCGGCATCGTCCACACCGGCATCAAGGCCGAAAACGTCGCCGTCTCCATCCCAAACATCGAGAACCTCATCCGCGCCGGGCTCCAAGACCCTCGAAAAACCGAGGGCGACCCCAGGACGTCGTCTCCCTTCCTGGCCTCCCAGATCCACACCACCCGCCTTGAAGAGAACGAGCAGCGTGACTACAGCTCCATCTCCGTCAAGCTCTGCGACCTCGGAAACGGCCCTTCTCCGGCCACCAAGGATGCAGACGTTGGGATCCAAACCGCTGCCTATCGCAGTCCCGAGGTCACATCATCGAGGCTCCGTGGGACCGCCGGGTGGACATTTGGAGCCTCGGCTGTCTGGTCAGTGTTCGGCGTCGCATCTGATCGAGTGTTCCGATGATATTGCACATGCGAGAGGACCGATGAGCTGAAGCCTGATTGTTCGGCGGTCGTTTAGATCTTCGAGCTCTTGTCCGGGAGCCACCTCTTCCACACTCCGGCGGACTATAACCGGGACGATCATCTCAATCAGATCGTCGACATGTTAGGCACGTTTCCGTTCGACATGATCACGGCCGGGGAGTATATTCCCCTGCACATCTTTGATATGGGTAAGCCGATCTTATCTTTTTTTTGATGGTCATATCCAACCAAAGTTTTCCCGGGGCAAAGCCCCAAACGATCCAGGCTGATGATTGGCGTCTCTTGTTGCGCTGCGTGTCGCTCTGCTAGAGATCATGAAGAAGATGCAGAATATAGAGGACTGGTGTCTGCGCAAGATGATGGCCTTCAACGGGTTCGAGAGCGAGATCATCGGGTGCTTGGAGGCCATCTTGATCGTCGACCCCGCCAAGCGTCCCGAAGCTGGACAGATCCTCAACGACCCAGACCACTGGCTGGGCCCTGAGAAAACCACGTGAATTGCACGTGGCTATCGGTCCATCACGTCTCCATCTGAATTCCGTGCTCGTCTCTCTCTCTCCAGCGTTACTCGTCACGGTAAACTGTCCGGCTTGTCTGTGTTCCTTGGCCCTTGAACTTCTCACTTGTACCCTCCTACGGTCCTGTCCTGTTTACCCGACACAACAAATACCGGTCACCTGTCTAGCGTTATGGTGTTGCAAGGCCGTCTGGGCACATGCCAAAGTCTGGCCAAAGAAAGGCCAAGCGCGCGTGCCCGATCCTAAAGCCCGCTTGGCCGATTGGCAAGCCTGCCTGGCACACGCCCACCCTCTGCTTGGCACAACGCAAACCTGGCGGGGCTCGTAATAGAGCCCTGATGGGCCCAGGCCAAGCAAAGGCGCCAGGCCACTGAAAATATTGGCCAGCATGCTGTTGGGTGTGCAGACCGGTCATCACGCAGGAAAGACTGGAGGACTCCCGTTGCCTAAAAATGGCTTGATTTATCAGGTGGGCGGCACCCGGTATTCCCACCGCCGAGGAGGCATCCCGTGAGCCGGACCCGCTTCCGGCTCATCGGGGGTTTATCCCCTCACACTTGCCTGGTCAGTGGTATAATGACTCCTTCTGGAGCTTATATACAGTGCGGGTGAAACTTTCAACTCGGGTCACGTGCTATTTTTGGGCTATGTAATCTAGTGCAACAAGTCGGGTTATTCAGGGGGGCGGCGGCGGGATGTTTCTACGACATATTTGTTAGTCCAATGAATGATCTAACGGGTATGACAAGACAAGAAAAAAAAGCAATATCTTCTATATAATGAGCCAACTGACGAGCACCAGAAATCATCAACTGTTTTTGCTAGGTCGGATAATTCAAGGCATGTAACAGTCTCCCTCCCGCCAAGGGTATCCGCAAACGCGCGATGCACATTTCATGCTAATTGGAATACCAAGTAGGCAATTACTTCCTGTTTGGCATGCACCACTCAGAAAACTCAGCCTAAAAGTTTTTATTTCTACCTCAAAGTTAGTCTGTTACCTCCCCTCAAATCACATATCAGTCACTAACAATTTATGAACACATTGGTACCAGTATATTTCCGTTGCATAACCTCAAGACTACCTCGAAATAAAGAGAAATGGAGATGAGAACCAACTTGTTCATTCTGTCAACTTGGTTGGCGTTTCTTGTTTTGAAGAACAGTGGTATCCCCATGGAAGAATTTTGGACTAAGCTCCCAGACCTTCCTGAAGCAGCACATTTGGCGATCACAGACATTCCTGAAGCATCACAGTCGGCGACTGACCCAAAGTGGGACCCGATGGCGCGTGCCCGAAAGCTGGAGAAGGAGTACGATCTCTCTCGCCAAATCGTAATTGCGTCCAAATACAAGGCAAAGGAGGAATGTACGGTGGTGACAGCATTTGACGAGGACAAAAAAATTAATCTTCGTTTGGAAAAGGGCGGTGACTGGGAAAATACCAAAGATGATACTGCAATAAGATGGTTCACTATGTCGAACGAATCCTCTACTCCAGTCGCCTATACCCTATTTCACACCTCTAGTAGATATGTAATTCCTGAAAGAAAACTCGATCCAGGCGGAAGTGAGAACGTCGCATCCGGAAAACGTTTCACCGATGGAACGATACGCTTATTTGCTAGGGCTTGCTAGATGATGCCTCCATAACTCCGTGCTGAGGAGCTCACGCGGCCGAAAACGTACCAGCGTGGAACGACAACCTTGGCTCATCCCCGAACTTGACTAGGTCCCTCCTCGCCTGAGGCTCTGCCGGAGGGACTTGTGACTAATCAGCAATGTTGGTATGAGAGATCCGGATAATTGACCAACCACACTCGCCGTTATGTTCCTCATTACTCCGTCATTTCCCAACCCCTCCTCACAAGACCCTTTTTTTCTGAACAAAATTCCTCTCAACAAAATTTTCATGTATTTTTTATTGCAGGTATCCAGCTCAGCTATTTTTTTAAAAAAAAAATGAATTTCAGAATCAAAAACAAAATAATTGTGATGTTCATCACCTAACTGCATCTCATCTTGATTTTGTTTTGTATTTGCATAGTGCACAGACCCAACCATCTTTGGCCCCAATTCAAGCTACAAGAATTGGTGAAAAAAAGAGGTGCACATCCAAGTTACTTAAATCCACACAAACATGGAAACCTAGATCTAAGTTTTGGCGCATTTTTCATTAACAAAGACCACAACAGGTGAGCACACAATTTGGACAATACACACAGCTGTTGAAAATATCCCCAAAGACCCAAAGGCCCTATGGATGACCCTCCAGCTGTGCAAAAGCAACAAGCAAAAAAGGGCCAGTTGTGAAAGTCTCTGTGAAAGAGATGGGAAGGAGCAGCGGTGGGCAGATATGTTATGGTACATTACGGGGGCAATTTTGGATACCGTAACTATTTTTAATTATCCATATCTGCCCTCCGGGATAACGTACATTCTTTTTTACTGTATTGTAATGTAACGTAACCCACAGATGGGGTACTGTTTTTGCAGCCATGTTAACGTAACTTTGCTGTGAATCAAGCGCGGTTAACGTAATTTTGGGGCGTTACAATATCTGTAATGTTGTAAGACTCAAAAGTGGTTGTGAAACCCTTTTGCTGAATGGTGAAGGGTATGATGGAGGTGCAAAACTCTGCCCTTCTGCTATCAGATAACAAGACCCACCAAGCTAAGCTTGGCAAGTTTTAATCAAGTGATAGGTCTGGTCTAGTTCCAGATGAGGTTGTTTGATGACAGGTCTGTGAGAGTTGAGAGTGAGTTCAGTAGTTATTTGCAAATATAAGGTTTGTAGTGATGGTATTAGTAAGTGTGAAGGGTGGTACGTAAATAACTGGGGAATACTGAGCTGAGGGAAAAACAACTGGGGAGGAGAGAGCTCCTTATATAGACAAATGTGAGGGATTTTAGCTACAAGGGGGACCCTGGATGAGGGATTTTAGCTGGTGGGCTGCGTACAAGTGGTGTCAGAAGATACTACACCAGGAAAAAACAATGATCACTTGTCTGCAAGTGACATCAAAAAGTACAAAGGCCCCTTTTTACTTTGCTATGTCACTTGTTGGCAAGTGATTGTTCTTTTTTCCTGGTGCTAAATACAGGCAAAAAGTGGGGTGAGAAATGAAAGATGATGTCATACTAATGCAAGGAGTGCATAAACAAAGCGGGGAAATGTCAAATACAGGGGTACTTCATGCAAGGGGTGCATGAGTGGTGTCAGACTAATGCAAGGAGTGCAGAAATGGGGTCAGAAGACTGCATGCAGCTGCAAGGGGTGCATAAATGAGGTGGGGACATGTCAAATAAAGAGGAAATGGGGTTGGTCCCCTGCGTATGCAGTGGATTTAAGAGGGATATAAAAGAGTATGTGTTGGGCTGTTGCTGAGTATGTGTATACCTGGGAAAGGTGACTTGAGGGGTGTGACAGGTTGATGACTGGGGCTGGCCGTGTCCATGAGGGTCCAAGAGGGTGTAACTTCCAATCCAGCGGGGTTCCAGTGACGCTTCCAGTGGTGACTAGGGGTAAAATTGGCCGTAGAATCCATTTCTGAGGTCCATTTGGTGGTATCTTGACGCCTAGGGTGAGTAAATATATGTATGAAAAAAAACTTTTGATTTTGCACTTTTCCGTCTACCACAACGTCAGAAGACCCCTCTTACTACATGTGTTGGGGCACCCACAGCTACAAAGGGGACTGTTTATTCCCTTCCAGGGTGGGAGTTGAACGCGCAAAATACACAGAAGCTGGCAGGCACCTAACCGGCCCCTTACCAGCTGGTCTAACACTGCGGGCATCTCGATGTTGCTGCGGACCGCAGCAACATCTGACGATACAGTGGGGATTCGAACCCCGCGCGACAAGTATTGCAGCGACACTTGGCCGGCTGTCCATCAGCCGGCCACCGGGGTATGTACACACATTGCACCTCTCGATGGCCGGCACAACAACCGGTCACCGAGAGGAGTATGCACTCCTCTCGATGGCTGGCCCAAGGACCGGCCATCAGGAGGAGTCCTTGTGCCGGCCGTTGTGAGTTGTCCACACTCCTCTCAATGACCAGCATAACAACTGGTCATTGGGAGGAGGAGTCCACACTCCTCTCAATGACCAGCATAACAACTGGTCATTGGGAGGAGGAGTCCACACTCCTCTCAATGCCAACACAGGCCGGCGTCAAGAGGAGTAAATGCACCTTGATGCCCGGTCTGTGCCGTCCATCAAGGGAAGTGTGTATGTACTCCTCCTGATGACCGGGCCTTGGGCCAGCCATCGAGAGGAGTGTGTACTCCTCTCGGTGACCGGTCGTTGTGCCGGCCATCGAGAGGTGTCTGTACTCCTCTTGACGCCGGTGTGTGCTGGCATCAAGAGGAGTGTGGACTCCTCCCAATGACCGGTCCATGAGCTGGTCACCGAGAGGAGTGAGAGGAGTGTGTAATCCTCTCGATGGCCGGCACAAGGACCGGTCATCGAGAGGTTGTTATGTATGTATTGGTGGCCGGCTGTCCAAAGGCAAATCAGCCGGCCAGATGTCGCTGCAGCTGACGCTGCATTCTGATATGCAGCGTCATGATGTCGCTGCGGGCCGCAGCAACAGCGAGATGCCGCAGTGTAATTCACACTTGTCAGACTCTGGCACCTGTGACACTATAATTATTTGGCTTTTAGCCGAAGAAAAATGTGCATTTTTCTTTGGCTAAAAGCCGAAGGAGCGCTGGAGCTGGCCGGGCTGGCAGAGCTGAGTTCATAGGAACCTAGCCACAAAACCTGGGCAGTGCACCCAATGGTTGTTAGCCTAGTGGTTTGCAGCGCAGCTGCAAACCTCCTTACAGCAAGGTTGCTGGTTCAATTCCCACTGCCCCCATGCCCCATTTGGGGGTTAGGGGGCAGGCTAGGGGGCGGGTTTTTGGGGGTTGGGTTTTTGGGGTTAGGGGTTAGGGGTTAGGGGTTAGGGCAGTTTTTTTTTAAAAAAACATGGCAAGGTGTATAGTACATTGTATTGGTATGTATCGGATATGTATTGGTATGTACCGGATACGTATTGGTATGTATTGGATATGTATCGGTATGTATTTTTAGTACATTGTACAGATATGTATTGGATATGTATTGGTATGTATTGGATACGTATTGCTATGTATTGGATACGTATTGCTCTGTATTTGTATTGGATACAGTAATGTATCCAATACATACCAATACCAGCTCATCCAGCGCCAGCCAGCGCGCCAGCTCCAGTGGAGCTGGCCCGGCCAGCTCTGCTGTCCTTCGGCTTTTAGCCGAAGAAAAATGCACTATTTTCTTCGGCTAATAGCCGAAGAAAGAAAGGGACAAAACTCGACTCTGGATAACGGAGCATGTCAACCATTACGATATCCGATATTGTAATTTAAACTGTGTTATCCAATTTTGCAAATTGGATAACGTAACTCAGCCACCAGTTATTGGTAACTGGGCGGTAACATAACCATAAAGGTTATGTTACGGGCAGAGTTATCCAAATTGATAATGTATCTGCCCACCGCTGGAAGGAGGGACATAATCAAGCAAATGGGGGCTTCCAGGGAGGGTGCGGATAAAACCAGATCCACTGGGGGCACAACAAACCCAACCCACCTCACTTAAATACCCTTTATTCAACCTGCACCACAGTTTTTTTCTCCACTATTACCTTGCTCATTGTTGCCACGGCCACAGCCTGTTGATATGCCGGGACTCCTTGCTTCTCTGCCACCAAGCATGTCCTTCATCATGTAGCCAGTGCTCAACACACGTTGGCAGATGCTGCATTCTATGTTGTGTTCTTACCAGGTCCAACTTATTTAAGCCAGCCCAGTTGGACAGGTTAGCCCATTGCTTGCATTGTGCTGTCCGCATTATCAATTACAGGGCAGACAGGCTTCCAGGATCAGCTTGGCCTAGGCAAGAACAACCATTATGAACCCAGGGTAGTCAGAAGAGCAAACTATAAACCACGGAAGGATGGGGATATTAAAGGAGTTACAGGCTTTTCTACAAAAGTGTGAAGCTTGACAAACAGAGATGTGTCGCTAGTCACAGCGCGGGCTCATAACCTGTAGAGCTACAAATCCTAAATATTAGGGGGTTTCAAAATTGATCCAGGAAGCGTTCCAGGTCGGAGTTTCCAGGAAAGATGAGCGACCTGGAACGCTTCCTGCGGACCTGATCTCCTGCTTCCTATGCCCTTCCAGGACATCCAGGGGCAAGGAAATCAGGAAATTAAAAGAGGATAAATCCAAAATTTCTTCTCAAACCCCGGACCCCCGCCTTTTTTTCGACACCCATCAAACACCCAACTCACTGCCTACATCATCTTTCCCGCCACCTCACACTGACTTTGAGCAAATTTTTACACTGCCCGCCACGCTAGAAAATCTCTCCCCCTCAACAGTGATATCAAGCAGTCAACCCAGAGGAGTCCCTCCTGGTCAACAGCCATATAAGGCAGTTGACCGGGAGCAGTACCTCCCGGTCAACAACCACATACATACAAGAGTTGACCGGGAGGAGTCCCTCCCGGTCAAAAGCAATATTGAGCAGTCATCCAGGAGGGACTGCTCCCGGTTGACTGCCTTATATGGCTGTTGACAGGGAAAGTCCCTCCCGGTCAACAGCAATTAGAGCAGTCGGAATTGTTGCAGTTTGAGCTAATTTGAAACTGCTGATGAAAAAAACAAAAATGGACAAGAAATTCCGATGAGGTCAGATCCACTTGTGGTTGCGCGGGGGGGAAGGAGCTGGTCCTTTGGGGACCCCAAAAGCATGGGACAAAACATGTTAAAACTGATAATCCTTTCCAGGTATTGTTCTCCTGGGTGCAAATGCAGGAAGTTCCTCTTACTGGGGGTCTCAATGTAGAACCTCCAGGACTTGTTTTTGGGCTGTGTTTTGGTTTTCCTGGAGTTTAGACCTGGAACGCTTCCTGGATCTATTTTGAAGCCCCCTATTGAGGATGAGATGAAGAAAGTCCCCCAAGTGGCATATATTCCGGATAGGTTAAGAGTTTATACACAAAATGTAAGGCCTTGTTTGGAGCCAATATAAATATAGGTGATATAATCATTGGTTAATTCAATGAAAACTACAAAATTCAACACAAAGCCTCCAAACATTTTTTCTAGGCAACCTACAATACTGGTCTCTTCAATTATGAAGTCAGATTCAACTGATTCAGCCATATTCAGTACTGTAGTACCATTATATTGCTTTTGACCAAAACAAAGCAATATAATGGTATAATGATGCTGAAGATGGCTGAATCAGTTAAATCTGACTTCATAGTTGATGAGACCAGCACTGTATGTTTCCCCTAAAAAAAATTTTGGATTCTTTATGTTGGGTTTTGTATTTTTTATTGAATTTACAAATGATTATATCACCTATATTTATATTGGCTCCAAACAAGGCCTAAGTGCAGTCACTGGACAGAAACATTGGTACCACCAAAAGCTCATTCTAGAAGGCCAACCCACAAACTTGAATTCATGAGGATTTGAGAACAAGTGTGTAAAATGAATTCAGAAGAATGAATATAACAAAATAAAAAGTATTGGAACATCACAAAACTTACAAAATTGCTTGCATTAAATGATGATTTTGGAAAATCTTGAATACCATTCCAAAAAAATAATGAATAATCAGAATCAATAGATTGACATGTGAAATGAATTATAATAAATGAAAAAAATGAAGTCCAAAATCCATTCGGAAATTTTGTGGGCAGTGAAAACACATCAAAAAGTACAAAACTGCACTACAGGCAACAAAAAATCAGTGTTTCAAGTGTTTTCAATGCCCACAAAATTTCAGAATGGATTTTGGACTTCATTTTTTTTCATTTATTATAATGTACTAGAGGCCAAGGCGGCTCCGCCGCTGCAGGGCACCAATCCATCCTCCTTTCCTGCCAAAAAGCTCCCCAAGTCACCTCATTAGCCCTTCAATATTTGGGTCACCATCCACTGATATTCCTCCCCCCCCCCCCCCCACTGGCCTATCCCAGCAGAAATCAACAGAAATTCTTCCTGAAGCAGGGCAAGCAGGGACTGGGTGTGTCACAATTCAGGAGACTTGAATGCATTCATTTAAATCATGGTTCTTGAGATTTTCAAACTTGGCCTTACAGCAACAGAGGAAACAAGCAAGCATCTCACCTCCCCAATTTGGAATGTTTGACCCCCTTTGCTATCCAAGCTGTCTTAATCACATCTCATGGAATAGCAGCCAAATCAAAACACTCCTCATATGGTATTTAGATTTTAAAAACTTACCTCACCCAGAATTTTATTCCATACTTGTTATTGGAATGTTGTCAATAAAAATGCTGCTTAATTTCTAATGGTATAATATTTGAAAGTTATCCAAGTTTAAAATAGTAGATCTTTCTACACAATAAACAGTGCAAAATTATAAAAAGCCAAGAAGAAATTCATGTATTTATGATCAGATGTATCAATACCACAGAATTTGGAAACAAATTATGAACTCAGCGCTCATCTGTGCACAGCTCAGCCAGCTCAGGGTGCAACTACACATGCAAATGACCGGTCTGAGGGGCCTCGGTCTTCCATCCATCCCTAAGACCGGTCATTGCAGCGCTATACATGCGGATGACCGGCCTTCCGCAGGCCGGTCATCACAGCACTACACGTGCGGATGACCGGCCTGAGGGATTGAGGGACGACCGAGGCGGATCATCCGCACGTGTAGTCTTGCAATAACCGGCCTGAGGAAGGCTGGTCATCCGCATGTATAGCGCTGCAATGACCGGTCTTAGGGATGGATGGAAGACCGAGGCCCCTCAGACCGGTCATTTGCATGTGTAGTGCTGCGATGACTGGCCTGAGGGATGGCTGGAAGACCGATGCCGGTCATTGCTGGGTACACATTGTGCCAGTCATCGGGTCTCAGTCCACTCGATGACTGGCGTGTGCCGGTCATCGAGTGGGTTGTTTACCCTCTTGATGGCTGGTGTGTGCCGGCATCGAGAGGGTTGTGTACATACTCGATGACTGGCTTGTGCCAGTCATTGGGTCTCAGTCCACTCGATGACTGGCGTGTGCTGGTCATCGAGTGGGTTGTGTACCCACTCGATGACTGGTGTGTGCCGGCATTGAGAGGGTTATGTACCCACTCTATAACCGGCGTGTGCTGGTCATCGAGTGGATTGAGACCCACTCGATGACTGGCTTGTGCCAGTCATTGGGTCTCAGTCCACTCGATGACTGGCGTGTGCCGGTCATTGAGTGGGTTGTTTACCCTCTCGATGGCCGGTGTGTGCTGGCATCGAGAGGGTTGTGTACCCACTCAATGACTGGCTTGTGCCAGTCATCGGGTCTCAGTCCACTCGATGACTGGCGTGTGCCGGTCATCGAGTGGGTTGTTTACCCTCTTGATGGCCGGTGTGTGCCGGCAGGTAGGGTTGTGTACCCACTCGATGACTGGCTTGTGCCAGTCATTGGGTCTCAGTCCACTCGATGAGCTGCGATGACCGGTCTTAGGGAAGGATACCAAGGCCCCTCAGACCGGTCATTTGCATGTGTAGTGCTGCGATGACTGGCCTGACTCAGGCCAGTCATTGTGCCCCGTGGCGACGACCGCTGGTGCATCGAGGATAGGGGCGCCACCGGGGCAGTTACAATAGGAGGAGGGTGGCGTGGCCGTGGTCTGGGTAAGCGGGAGGTGCGGTTAGATGGTGCCTGTGGGTAAATACATATATAAGGAAGGGGATTTGGGATTCATTGATCCGCAGGGGATTCGGTTTTGTCTGCCCCCTAACTGCTTGGTTAGGCCCTCCCTGGCTAGTTTACCAACCGGCCCTCTTTTGCTTGTTGCTCCGGCACAGCTGGAGGGTCATCCATAGGGCCTTCGGGCCTTTGGGGATATTCAATGTGCCTAGTGAGAAGAATGGGGAATTTTTGCCCCATTTTGTGAGAAAAAAACACCCCAAAACTTAGATCTGCAGGTCTAGAATTCTGTGGATTTAAGAAAGTGGGATTTCACATGTCAATCTATTGATTCTGATTATTCATTAATTTTTTGGAATGGTATTCAAGATTTTCCAAAATCATCATTTAATGTAAGCAATTTTGTAAGTTTTGTGATGTTCCAAATACTTTTTATTTTGTTATATTCATTCTTCTGAATTCATTTTACACACTTGTTCTCAAATCCTCATGACTTCAAGTTTGTGGTACATACTTTGGTTGATGAGATAATAAAGACATGAGATGCTATGTATATAAAAAATATGTTTAATATAGAATGGTATGGAAAAATAAGAAAACATATCACATAAAAATAAGAACATGATTTGAAATACATAACACGGGTACCCCCCCAAAATTCCACTAATTTGTGACACCCACACCGGCACCCAGCACCCCCCGGCGAGCTTAACTAAGCCTCTCCAAGGAGGCGCAAAGCGTCTCCGAAGGAGAGGCTTAGGACTAAAGTCCCATGCTTGGCCTGAGGCTGACGGGGTTTTACAGAGAAAATCATGTTTTTTGAAATTACATCTCTTTTTACTCCCCTCTTTTGGCTTCAATTTCCATGCCTCATGTGCCAGTTTGTAGGCCTTGATCTTAGCTATCTTGTACAAGTTTTTTCAAGTAAATCCATTCATCACTGACCGCTCAGCGGCCATTCTTGCGAGGGCTCTTCTTGAGCAATGTGAACAAGCCATTGGATCATCCGAAGGTCGCCGTTGGACATGCTCTCATGGGTTCGTTTGGTATTAACTTAAAAATGACTGGTCTCTCAAAGAGTGCCATCCCATGCAGGCAGCTTGCGGTAGAGATGTCCAACCTTATTTTCATGTGTTTAGGCCGGACGCGCTATCCGGTCTACACCAGGCCGGATAGGCTCTAAAGTGGGGTTTTTTACATCAATTTCTCTTTGAGGGGATGGGGGTAGGTATTGTGCTGAATACATGATATTATGTAGAAATGAAAGCTGATTCTAATGGTACTCGAGGCTGTGAAGAAATCAGAAGGGTATACGGTGATAGGTGGGTTTGAAGGGAATTTTGGACAAATGGCTGGGCAGCCTCAAGCCAAATTTGGGACATTAGGCACAAGTCCCTCCCGCAAGCGGGAGGGTGCTCGCGCCCCGCGAGCACAGGGAGGGACTTGTGTTAAGTTCGACCCCCCGGCGGGTACCTGAAAGTTCAACAACAGACAGGTACCCGTCTACAGGCGCCGGGTGCCCGTCAACGATTACCCCGGGCGATCCCTAGCCTGTATGGGAGGCAATGTGACCGCAGGGACCTGACACGGGTGCGGGTGTGCCTGCCTCAAATTGCACCCAGACTGGACACCCGCTACCTGTCTGCGGGGGTACCTGTGAGTGCAGGGGGGTACCTGCAGACAGGAACCCTTTTGCCATCCCTCGGAGGGATGAAGGCAGATAGCTGCCCATCAAGAACGCCATCCATGGCAAGCCGTGGGCTTGAGGGCCCGCACCATCGCTTTCTCGCCCCAAAAGAGGCCCCAAGCAAGCCACTTGAGTGTATGTCCATGCCGGGCGAGCGGAAAGCAGCGACAGATGAGTGGGAGGGCGGCGAGGGAGGGGGGGGGGGGGTGTAGATGCAGCCGAATGTGCGGGAGGCGGGAAGTCGAAAGAGGAGAGCGTCGGGGGTGTAGCGGTTCCCGAGACAATCGGAGATGCTGCACGTCCAGCAATCCACTGTTCTCAGCCCCTCCGCTGGTGCACATGCACAGTCCGAGGGGAAAACAGTGGGCCCCCAGGCTTGTGCGTCGATGCTTTTTGCCCAGTGTGGTTGACAGGGGATGGAGGATGAGCCTGTGGGCACGGCTCTGCTGGTGACGGAAAGCTGGGCTGGAGCATGGATGGCATTCCTTTCATTGGCATCATCGCACTAGATCGAGTTGCTTTGGTTTTTTTTGTTGAGGAGAAAGTGTTTTGTTGACATTTGACCGCTTGTTGATGTGGTAATTTTACCCTGTAATTATCCTCCTCTGGCATACCCAAAAACAACAAAGCTGCCAAGGTCTCTACACACACGCCCAAACCCGGCCATATGTCTTGGGAAATCCACACCGATTGACGCCCATCCACGCCATTTGTATGGCCTGGGGGCATGGCAGATGAATGATAACCTTGGTATGGTGCCCTCCCACGCCCAAAAAAAAAAAAGGTTGCAGGCATGCCCGGATACTTTGGGTGAGGATCTGTCAACATGCTATGCTACAAAGCTTGACTGAAGAGTAAAGCTAGCCATGTGGCAGGTAATTTTCAGGATGGGTAATAGGGGCAGGACCGTTAGAGGGCACAAGCGCGAAGCACAAGGGCAAGGGAAGACAAACAAGCCGGACAGCTTACAGAGACGAGGAACGCTGGAGAGAGAGAGACGGGCACGGAAACCATGTGATGGACCGCCGGGCACGCGCAATTCACTCCGTTTTCTCAGGGCCCAGCCAGTTGTCTGGGTCGTCGAGGATCTGTCGCGCGTCGGGACGCTTGGCGGGGTCGACGATCAAGATGGCCTCCAAGCACCCGATGATCTCGCTGTCGAAGCCGTTGAAGGCCATCATCGAGCGCAGACACCAGTCCTCCATCTTCTGCATCTTCTTCATGATCTCTGGCAGAGCCGCATGCAGCGCAACAAGAGACGGCAATTCATCAGCCACGATCGTATGGGGCTTTTTTTGCCCGGGGAAAACCGGGCAATGACGTGCACACATGGCCATCAATGAAGGGAAGATCGGCTTACCCATATCGTAGATGTGCATGGGAATATACTTCCCGGCCGTGATCATGTGAGTCGGAAACTTGCCCAACAAGTCGACGATCTGACTGAGATGATCGTCGCGGTTATACTCGGCCGGAGTGTGGAAGAGGTGGCTCCCGGCCAAGAGCTCGAAGATCTAAGGCCGAAGAGCCAGGGCTCAGCTGCGCAAGTGGCGTGGCGGAACCCTCGAAGCGGACACTGACCAGACAGCCGACGCTCCAGATGTCCACCCGGCGGTCCCACGGCGCCTCGATGATCACCTCGGGGCTGCGATAGGCCGCGGTTTGGAGCCAGACGCTTGGATCCGCGGCGGCGGGCGCGGGGGCGTTTCCGAGGTCGCAAAGCTTGACGTCGACGGGGCTGTAGTCGGGCTGCGGGTGATTTTCGGGGCGGGAGGTTTGGATGTGGGGTGCGAGGAGGGGCCAGGAAGTGTTGGTGTCCTGGGCGGTTTTGAGAGGCTCTTGGAGCTCGGCGCGGATGAGGTGCTGGACGTCGGGGATGGCGACGAGGACGTTTTCGGCCTTGAGCGCGGTGTGGACGATGCCGCATTCGCGGTGGAGGTAGTCCAGGCCGCGCAGGACGTCCCGGCCGATCTGCCGGACGAGCGGCGCGGGCATCCCGTTCCGGCCGAGCCGCCGGCTGAGCGCCGCAAGGTCCTCGCCAAGCGGCTCGAAGACCAGACAGGTATGCGTGCCGTTCGGGCCCTCGTGGGTGAAGTGGTCGAGCAGTGCGACCACATGGGCGTGCCCGGGATGGGCCGGATTCGCCGCGGCGGCGCGCTGGTGGAGCTTGATCTCATTCTGGGCCACTTGAGTGTATGCTTCTGATGCTCTGGTCACTTTGAGGGCCACATGGCGATCGAGCCTGTCGGGGGAACAAGAGTCGTGAGTGTGTGAGCATTGAAAATGAAAGTGTTTTGTGCACTCAACTGTTGGTCATGGGCCAGCCAGACGGTGCAGGAGCCACCCCAGCCCAACTTGCGGACGACGCGATAGCGCTGGTCGCGGAAGCGGTCGGCGATAGCGACGGGATGGTAGCCGCCGGGGCGGTAGTCGTCGGGGCTCTCCGCCGTCGGCCCCGCGGCCAAGGCGTCCCAGTAGGCCAGGTTTTCGAAGTAGGGATCGGGCGGCGAGGTGCGGCCGGAGTGGCCCTCGGCGGGGGAGCTGGGCTCGGGCGGCGAGGGCATGTTGAACGGGTGGCTCGCATATGCGTCCAGCGGGCCGAAGGACCCGAGCATGATCGGCCCGAACAAGCTGAGATTGCTTGGCGCCGCCTTGCGGTGGGAGGGTGCAGTGGAGCTGGAGGACACGGAAGGCGCGCTTCCGTGTCCCGTTTGCTCCGAGCTTAACTAGGCCTCCGGGCGGGAGCGGGAGCGAGCAGCGGAGCTGTCCACGCCAGTGGAGGCCTATACCTTAAGTCGGGATTCCCGCGTGATGAGTTTTTCGATTTCGCGGGAAAACCCTCTTTTTTGACTTCCTCCTCCTGTACGCACCCCCGAATAAAACTTCTTTAATTGCTAAAAAAAGGGCCTGAGAACCCACACATGCTGATCTTGCAAAGATTGTCCCACCCAGCCCCTTCCCGGTGCAAGAATGCCTCCTCGGCCTTCAGTTACCCCTCCCAATGGCCGCCGATGTAATAGGTCATCAAAGGGAGAAGACAGTGGCCATCGAGAGGACTCTCCTCCTCTAGATGTGCAGTCGGACCGGCCATTGAAGGGAGTGTTTACTCCATTCAATGGCCAGTCTCCTTGTCAAGCATGTACAAGTGCCGAGGATTCTGCCCGGTGGGAATGAATCATTCTTGGCAAGCATATGTGCAGGTGATTGCCGGGGAGCAACCTCGGCAAGGATGTAGACTAGCTGGTGCATTGTAAGGAGCAATATTCCCCCCGGGCCCGGCGAGCCAAGTGAATTACAAGGAGCGATATTCTCCCCGGGCCCGGCGAGCGAAGACACCTTCCGCCGTCCGGCCAGCCAATACACATAGCTGCTGTCCGCCTGGAGCAGCCTTCCTTGGCTAGCAGGTACGGACTGCTCCATGGTGGAATCCTTCCCGATGTGCAGGTGCTCACCAAAGAAGTTACCTATTTTTACGTGGTTGTTGTTCTGGTGGAGACTGTTGCTGATTTGTCCTCGCAACTGGCTCTCTTTTTGGAAATAGAGAAGTTTTATTCAATTCCTCCTCCTGTACCCGCTTCTTTGATCCTATCCACCTAATTTCCTTAGAAGACAATGAAGGCCTGCTTCTTGTCTTTCTTTTGGTGTTATGTATCCTGTTGTACTGGTCCTCACTGATTTTATAAAGATTTTTGAAAACTGTCTGTTTTCAGCTCCCGAGGACTTGTTTTGGTGTGCGCGGGGTACTCGAACCGCTCGTTCGAGCAAAAAAAAGTTCGAAGTGTGATTTTATGAAAATCATTATAAAATCACAAGTTTATGTACTTGTTCTGAGTTTGGGTTGGATGAACAGGAAGATGCTGCTCTTCCATAAACCCTGCTCAGACATCCTCAAAGTTTTCAGGAAAGTGAGTGATTCGAGGATGAAGTTTCCTCCCACCAAAAGGTGGGAAACTCATCACGCGAGGTTGTCGACTTAAGGGGTAAGTCTCCCCTGCGGGGAGGTTCGCTTCGCGAACCGACCAGCCAGCCAACTGGCTGGCGCGCCCCGCAGCAGGGGACTTGTGACAAGTTCGCGTTTGCTCGGATGATGGCGCAGAAGACATGAGGGGCGGCAGGTGTGCAGCGTGGTGGGGGTGGGGGATGGTCTGCTCTTTAAGAGCATCCGCATCGGTGCGGGTGTAACTCGAGGAGTAACAGATCTGCTTACTCCCGGATTAGCGCTAATCCCGGCCGGCAGCCGCATCGGTGCGGGATAAAAAGCTGTGTAAGTATGTGGTATGCACCTACAGCTTATGTAAGCTGTGTTTGGTGCATACTTTTGGGTGGGGAGGAGTGTCTGCATGCATGTGAATATGCATGCAGCGCTTACTCCCAGGATTAGCGAGGAGTAACTTTACTCCCGCTTACTCCAAATCGTACTCCCGGGAGGAGTTTAGTCCGATTAAATCGGACCCGATGCGGTTGCCGAGGAGGATTAGTTACGCTAATCCTCCCTTAATCCGCAACCGATGCGGATGCTCTAAGTAGGCGTCCGTGAGGTGGCCCCTCCGAATTTCACGCGCGACATCAGCGCATTCTGCAGTCCAAGCTTATAGGGTGGGGCCCTCGATCCCCACCTTTTCCACTCGGAAACCGTTGGGAAGCTCATCTGGGCGTGGTCAGCCATCGATTGACTGCTGAGAGCATCCGATATGAAGCAAGAAGCTGGAATAACCAGAATCATGCCCTGTCGACTCCAAAGCAATTAACACCTGCACCGGCTAATGTGTAACCGGCGTATCCAGCATGAGAGCATCGACAGGCTGTTGGTGTCCAGCCGGTGCCGGGTGGGGGGGCGGAGGCCCGGGAACATGTTATCGGCCCTTGATCACGCGTGCCGGGTTCCGTCTCGCAATCGGCCAGTCAAGTGCAAGGGCAAGTCGCTGCGGGCTACGGAACCGGTTGCCATCAGCGCCGGTTGGCGGGCACCCCACCTGCTGACAAACAGGGCGCTTGCCCGCCTGGCAGGGCGAAGTCGGCCGCCGAGCTGGGCGCGCTTCTGCGCCGGCGGCCCCTGCCGGGTACCGTGAGAATACCACTGCAGTGTCTCGACAGCTGATCCTAGCTGATCCAGCTCTGTTGAGTCCACCAGCAGGCAGGCTCTCAGGAGATGACCGACCTCCCACACAGCCACAGGGACACGTCAGACCAGGCGCACTGCCCCGCAGCCTGCTCGGCCGGGCCTACCTTGGCCGCACTGCAGACCATAAAGAGACTGCTCCATCTCGCCGCCGCACGGCCCAGGAAGCTTCCCCATCCACAGACACACACACCACCGCATCCTCGCTCGCGAAATACTTAGAGCTGCCCGACCACCGATGCTTTCCCGCGCAGCTTTCCTCCCCCTCCTTTGTCTCCTGCTTGCAGCCCGGCTGCGCGCCGATCAGCCGCTCGGAGGCTGCAGCACGGTCACGCCCGGCAGAGAGCTCGACTGTCTCCAGGCGAACAACGGTGAGCCCACAGGCAACCCGCTTCGGCCTCAACCCCCAGCTCACACATAACCGCCGATCTCTGACTTGTTTGCCTCCACACGCCCCGGCTAGATCCGTTGTTCAACACCTGCAAGGTTTGCAAGAAAGAGGATGTGCTCCATTGCATCAATGCGCGCAGTGGGTTGCTCGCTTGCCATCACGCCGCGGCTTGTAAACTAACAAACTATCGATCTTTCGGTCCACAGGCGCAGCCAAGTGCAATTACCCAGCGCTGTTTGGTAGCTCCTGCGCGACAGTCGCGCCCGGCACAAATCTCGCCTGCCTCAAGTCTAGAAAAGGTGCGCCACCTTCCGCTTCACATTCGCTTCGTCATCATCTCCAACCAATCTGCTGATTTCATTTCCTCTGCGCACCGGCTAGATCCGCTATTCGACACGTGCAAGGTCTGCAAGCAGGACGACGTCGTCGATTGCATCAACACGCGAAGTGAGTTGCCCGTTTTCCACCGCGCCACTGGCTATAAACTCACAACGAAAACCATCCACAGGCGCAGCCAAGTGCAATTACCCAGCTCCACTTGGTAGCTCCTGCGCGACAGTCGCGCCCGGCACAAATCTCGCCTGCCTCGAGTCTAGAAAAGGTGCGCCACCTTCCGGTCCAGATTCGCCTTGGCATCAAGTCCAACAACACTGCTGATTACTCCATTCCCTTTGCACATCGGCCAGATCCTTTGTTTGACACGTGCAAGGTCTGCAAGCAGGACGACGTCGTCGATTGCATCAACACGCGAAGTGAGTTGCCCGTTTTCCATCACGCCGCTGGTGATAAGCTCACAACGAAAACCATCCACAGGCGCAGCCAACTGCAATTACCCAGCTCCACTTGGTAGCTCCTGCGCGACAGTCGCGCCCGGCACAAATCTCGCCTGCCTCAAGTCTAGAAAAGGTGCGCCACCTTCCGCTTTACATTCGCTTCGTCATCAAATCCAACTAATCTGCTGATTTCATTTCCTCTGCGCACCGGCTAGATCCGTTGTTCGACACGTGCAAGGTCTGCAAGCAAGACGACGTCGTCGATTGCATCAACACGCGAAGTGAGTTGCTCGTTTGCCATCACGCCGCTGGTTATGAACTCACAACGAAAACCATCCACAGGCGCAACCAAGTGCTATTACCCAGCTCCACTTGGTAGCTCGTGCGCGACAGTCACGCCCGGCACAAATCTCGCCTGCCTCAAGTCTAGAAAAGGTGCGCCACCTTCCGCTTCACATTCGCTTCGTCATCATCTCCAACCAATCTGCTGATTTCATTTCCTCTGCGCACCGGCTAGATCCGCTATTCGACACGTGCAAGGTCTGCAAGCAGGACGACGTCGTCGATTGCATCAACACGCGAAGTGAGTTGCCCGTTTTCCACCGCGCCACTGGCTATAAACTCACAACGAAAACCATCCACAGGCGCAGCCAAGTGCAATTACCCAGCTCCACTTGGTAGCTCCTGCGCGACAGTCGCGCCCGGCACAAATCTCGCCTGCCTCGAGTCTAGAAAAGGTGCGCCACCTTCCGGTCCAGATTCGCCTTGGCATCAAGTCCAACAACACTGCTGATTACTCCATTCCCTTTGCACATCGGCCAGATCCTTTGTTTGACACGTGCAAGGTCTGCAAGCAGGACGACGTCGTCGATTGCATCAACACGCGAAGTGAGTTGCCCGTTTTCCATCACGCCGCTGGTGATAAGCTCACAACGAAAACCATCCACAGGCGCAGCCAAGTGCAATTACCCAGCTCCACTTGGTAGCTCCTGCGCGACAGTCGCGCCCGGCACAAATCTCGCCTGCCTCAAGTCTAGAAAAGGTGCGCCACCTTCCGCTTCACATTCGCTTCGTCATCATCTCCAACCAATCTGCTGATTTCATTTCCTCTGCGCACCGGCTAGATCCGCTATTCGACACGTGCAAGGTCTGCAAGCAGGACGACGTCGTCGATTGCATCAACACGCGAAGTGAGTTGCCCGTTTTCCACCGCGCCACTGGCTATAAACTCACAACGAAAACCATCCACAGGCGCAGCCAAGTGCAATTACCCAGCTCCACTTGGTAGCTCCTGCGCGACAGTCGCGCCCGGCACAAATCTCGCCTGCCTCGAGTCTAGAAAAGGTGCGCCACCTTCCGCTTCACATTCGCTTCGTCATCAATTCCAACTAAGCTGCTGATTTCATTTCCTCTGCGCACCGGCTAGATCCGCTATTCGACACGTGCAAGGTCTGCAAGCAAGACGACGTCGTCGATTGCATATATACGCGAAGTGAGTTGCTTATTTGCCATCACACCGCGGGCCCTAACCTCAAAGCACAAACCGTTGATTCTTTGATGCACAGGTGCAGCCAAGTGCAAATACCCATAATGGAAGGCGTGGAGGGTCACCCGGACCAAGCTGTGGCAACCACCAGCTACACCATAAACCAGCGAGGACTTCAGCCAACCCATCTACGTCATGGACACCTCGAAGTGCCTGTCGCGCTTTTGAATCGCAGTTTGCTTGTTTTTCTATTTACTGCTTGTATGACTGTTATTTCATGGCCCCCATCAAAATGGGGCTGCTCTAATCTGTCTGTAAGCTTCATGACCCATACCCGCACACTGAGAGCAAATCAAGCCGCTGTTTCGTAGAAACAACACTTCATTTTAGAGCTGGTAGTGGTAAGGACTAGTCCATGCTGGTTATGTGTGAGCACCAAATAACAGCTTGAATGTGCTTGAACCCCTCCCTCTCTCCCGCCTTGCGTGGAGTGGGGAGCGCCTGCTGACCGTCAAGTCAGACGCGCGTCGCACTCATAAGTTTGCGATCAAAATTCTGCGCTGAAATGTGGAGTGGTCTCCTCACTCCGCTCGGTTCGGCCTCCTCTGTCATCTCCGTTCGACCTTGGCATGAATCACCTCACTTGAGCCTCCTCAACACTCGACCCCCTAGCTTAACACAAGCCCCTCGTTTCAGAGGGAGGCGGGTGAAACACCGCCGGGCGCCTCTCGCGGAGCGAGCCTCTCCTCTTCCAGAGGCTCGCTTCGCGAGGCGCCCCCGGCGCGCCGGTCCTTCGGCCCCTGGAACGAGGGGATTGTGTTAGGCTAGCTCGACCCCGGCGTTCGTCCGAATATGCACTATGTATGCTCCCAGCTCGGCCACAGGACCGCGTCGGACCTGCATGTCACATGCAAACTGCACCCAACTGGGGGACTTCCGGTCACAAATGTGACCTGTCTTTCGGCAGAGAAAGCGTAAGTTTTTGCAGGGAAATCAAGCCCCCAAGGCTCCAAGCTGGATCTCCATGGTCCCCAGATTTGTTTGACATGCCAAAATGGTTTAGGTCACTCTGGAGAAGACTCTTTGGGTCGCCTCGTGTTTTAAGTCGCCTTGGCACCCGCTGACCTCTTGAGCAGTTTCCCAGTCGCTCCGGCGCCGACTGGTCCCCTTTTTGGGGTCGGTTTCGATGCGAAAACCTTGACTCCCGGCTCGGACGTCAAGCACATGCAAAAGGGAAGGCCGTTTGAGCAAGCTCTGAAACTCGTGGCATGCTGTTCGCAAGAGGGGCATCCGGCGTCGTTCCTCAAAATCCAGCACAATGCTGTGTGAGTTATCAACTGTTTCCGCACTTGAATTCGGACAGATAGCAGATTATAAGAAGCCACCTCTGCGCAGATTTGATTTGGCACACAAACTCAGTCCCAGCCTCCAGAAAGTCCTGACATCCACATCTAAAAATTGTAAACTACATAAATCAGTGAAGAGTTAAACGATATGACGTCCCGCCTAGTTTTCCTTTCCCTTCTTTGCCTCCTATTTTCAACCCAGCTGCGAGCCGATCAACCAGTTGGTGGTTGCAATACAGTTACGCCCGGTAAAGACAACGATGCATCTATTACGCTACGGTTAGCGTGTAATACCCTAATTTAGCGGTTTTTTAGCGCCGCTACGCTAAACTAAATTGTAGCGGGCGGACTATTACAATTACAGCTAACTCAGATTGGGCAAAAAAGTGCAATTTTCGCTACAAATTACAGCTAATTTAGCGTAGCGAGCCGCTAATTAGCTGTAATTTAGCTGTAATTTAGCGTTAGCGGTTTTTAGCGGGTTGGTATTACGCTAAAAATTACAGCCCCAGATTATTAGCGACAAGCGCTACAATTTAGTTTTAGCGGCGCTAATTACATTTAGCGTAATAGATGCATCGTTGGTAAAGAGCTTGACTGCCTCGAGGCTAATAAAGGTGAGCTAATGTCCGATTCAGATAAGACTCGCTTCGGCATCAATCCCAACAAACAGCTGATCTCCCAATTCATTCCCTTTGCACACCGGCCAGATCCATTGTACAACACGTGCAAGGATTGCAAGAAAGAGCATGTACTCAATTGCATAAATAAGAAATGTAAGTTGTTTGTTTGCCAGCATTAAACCACTGATCATAAACTAAAAACGAACACCATTGATCTTTCGATACACAGCCGCCGACAAGTGCAAATACTGATGGGTGGAGGGGTCTCCCGGCCCAACCCTGTAGATCATCGACATCAGCTACACCGTAAACCAGCTAGTGAACCCATCTATCATAGACCCACAAAAATTGCTGTCGTGCTTCACTTGCGAATCAACCTCTTTTTTTGTCTCTATTCAGACTCACAGTATTTTTTTCCCCTCTCTACACTGTTTCTCAGCTATCTGCTGTTCCCTTGGACTCTCATGTTGTAGCCCCTATAGAAACTGAGCTGCACGCTATTCAATCCATGACACATACATTCTCCCTTTGTGAAACAATTTACGACCAAGTCCAACTGCCGTTTTGTTGGAGAAACACGTCTTTTTCAAGTTGGTGAGACCTTGCCCGTGTCAGTCATTTGTGACCACGCACTGACAGCTGGGGCCTGCCTGAAAGATTCATCCCGGCAAAAAGCCATTCTTCCGGGTCATCATCGCGTGCTTGCCCGTGTCCGTTGCAAAACCAGGATTTGTTGGCGGAAGATACCAAAGTTTTTGTTTCAGTGATTGTCTCTGACACTTCTTAGCAGGGTGGACAAGCGTCCCCCGGCCTGTTTGACAGGTATTTCAGGTTGGAATATTTCCAAGAAAGCTTGTTGATTTCGCCTGAGTTATTGCTACTCGGCAAGGATTAAGTGTTGTTGATGTCGCGCATATTATTGTTACTGCGATGTGGCTCTTTCTATCAATGCCCTAATCTTTTTTCAGCATCCCCCAGAAAAGTGCTACTGTTTTGTTGGTCAAATCCTCCCGGGAACTGAAATCTTACATCTTTTTTTCGTCTCCAGCTGACATGCACGTTTCATATTCACAATGCTGCGTGTTTGTTCGACGTCTCAGACTGTTTAGTCTATTTGAATTATGAGTCCCAACAAGTTATTTCGTCAACACAACACTCGAGTCTCCACTCTGTCATGCTGTGGAAGCCGCGTGTTGATGATGATGAGATATTTGTCAGCAGTTTTCCGCAGAACTATGCTGCGCTAACGCTAAGGTCAGCGAAGCTGATGCACCACTGCTTGCTGTCACCGTCTTTTTATAGGTCTTCTGAATGGTTAAACCTGGTCCTCCGGTGGATATGAATTTTTGATTTCATGAGTAACAAGAAGATTTTAGAGGAAACCAACATTACACAAAGTTGTGACTAGCAAAAAGCAAAGTCGAGACTGATTTTCTTGCTCATGTATCGAAGACCCATCTTTTCAAGCGATATGATGGTAATTTGCTTCTTCGGGTCATCCATATATGTCTTGTCTTGTTTTGTGCTGGTAGGAGTCAGAGGCCATCCAACTGATCGGTTCACGCAAGCTTTCAAATGAAACGGGCGGTTCATCTCCTAGGCCTTGCGCAAGCAAAAACGTCATGGGTAAGAGGTGTTTGAGAAGTGATCAGAAAATTCAAACGCAGTTTAACTTACCCGATCGAATGTGATTGAAGGTCGAAATAATCTCTTGGGCGAAAGCTTTCGCGTCAAGACGGTTGTCACCTTCAGCCACGTAAGCAACGAGCGTGTTGACCTCCACGGAGGCAGTATCGGAAGCCGATGAAGTGAGAGCTGCGAGCAGTCTGGCGGCCAAACCGCCGGCACAAAAGATCGGCAAGCCCGGGGTATCTTGCGGTAAAAAACTGGCGTATCTCTTCCGGATGATTTGGCGGAGTGCGGTCGGCGAATCCGGCTGGCTTGTAGCTCGGATGTAATGGAAGAACGCCGATGGATGTTGGAGGTGGGCATCCGAGCGTGCGGCCGCATCGACCGAAACTAGCACAAGGACTGAAGCAAACCCGGCCGTTGAGATCCAGTTCTTCATTCTTGAAACATGCGATTCTTTTCGTGCCTTTTAACATACAGAAGGGGAACTGATTAACGTCTGTCAAACTGAATCAATTCATCAACAACCGTCAAATGGGACAAAGATGCTTTAATTGCTTTTCTGTTTCGTCTCGCGTACCTTGATTACTGGTGACCGTTGCTGGACAAACGTATAGAGCTTGTCTCGACTCTGATAGACTTGAATCGGAGTGGTTATTTGGTGGCGCGTGTCTGGAGACTGGGGAAGGGCAGACGTATGATCGATCGCGCCAATGACCGGAATGTGGTCTTGAGGATCGAGGATGCCGACCTTCTCGACCGGGCCGAGGTGAGTGCTGTGTATCATTAAGTCCATCGCCAACTGTGGCACATTGGCGAGGGAGACCACCGGCTGTGAAGGCAAAAGCAGAGAGAACACAAAGGCAATCAGTATGGGAAATATTTTCATAGTCTTCAGATTCTTCCAATGTGCTCGGGTAGAAAGATAAAATGGACGCACCAGGACCAAGATCGATCCTTTGAATATGCTCTGGTCCAAGTTGGGCGAGCTGGGGATGAAATACTGCCTACTTTCCGGAACCATCTCTTCTCGTGAGGATATCCACTGGACTAATAACTGCGAAAGTTGCGTCTTGGAGCCTTCAAGCCTTGGATGCTGATATGTATTCCTCGTGTCGAACCGAGCCTGTTGGACTCTGTGCTGCTCTGTGACATCCGACGCCGCTCGTCTGTTCGGGGGTCTCCAGCTGTGTAATCTCCCCGTCTGTGGAGCCCCTCGCCGGTCTCCTTTTCCGAATACCACTCGCATGCCAAGCATAGATTAGCAGAAAACAGACAATGGAATTAAGCGTGCCATGGAAGGGCCAACGAGTGATATCACCTTCCATTCAGTTTAGAGGGTATGGTTTGGAATAATGCCATTGGTGCGTTCAAATATTGGGGAAAAGGGGGAAACAACTGGTCCATTTGATTTTACAGTCCTCGAACTTACAAAGACGATCCGGTGGAGTACATAAATACAAGTTCCTCTACAGCCTAAAAGTTATAAACATAGATTAAATGGGAATAACAAACTGAGCTTGAAGAAAGGTGAATTGGGAACAGCGAATCTTGGGGGTTTCTACGCGGAGGGTAGGCAGATGAAGAGAGCCGACGGACGAGAGAAGATAGGGATGACAAAATGATAATTTTGTTTAATCTTCAGGTAGAACATATTCGGGATGGCTTTCTTCAATGTGCCGGTAATAGTATGCGTTTTTTGACTGGTAGTCCTTCCTGCACCCAGCTACCGGACACAGAACTAACATAGTATAACGTGATCAAGTGTATTGGGGATCGAAACCGCAATCAGCAAAAGATAAAATATTCTTCGAGTTGTTCACAAAGTTGAACACTTACCCCTTGGACCAACCACTGCCACACGATTGGTCCTGGCGCTCCTCGATTGTGCTTCGGGTTCGTCGGGATTGGGTGTGGAAAGGCTTCCATGAACTTCATCACAATGTCTCGACATGCCTTGTTTGTTGACAAACTCTTTGTCGCAGTTTTCATGTGGGCAAGGAACTTGAAATATAAGGTTAATGAGAGATCGAGATCCATTAGTTCACAAGGACAGGAATCAACAAGTGGCTGGTGGGACTCACTTTTAGGTGGCCGTAGGTTTTCCGCTAGGTGTTTCCGTCCATGTCTAGTGAGGTTGTCCTGGCGGCGGGGATCAAAGCCTCTGCCGCAACCTTTGAACCGGCAGATACCAGAAACCCGGTCGAGAAATGACAGGGGATCGTCAGCCGTCGGGGTCGCCTGAGGCGCTGTCGTCATCATTTCTTCTGATTCCAATTGTTGGATTCTGGGGGAAATATTGACATCTGCGAGCTGGGGCGGCTGGCCGCCTTCAGCTCCATTGGAGCCCGATTGGTCCATCCGAAAAAAAGCATTTGGATCAGCCGGATGCTGCTGCTCGGCGTCAGTATGAGCTGTGAGGACATAAATGATACCAAAATATTAGTCACAGTACAGAGTGAAAATGCATCATGTGGACTCACTGTATGAATGATTGGCCGGAGACCCCAAAGAAGCATTTTCCCGGTGTGGGATGGTCGGAGGAAGGGCGACGTTGGTGGAGAAAACCTGTTCAGGCGGAACATAGTGGCATCGAATGAAGTGCTCGCATAGCAGTTCGTTGTTGGGGAGGCCGAGTTGCAGAGCTATGTTCAATGGACAACACCGGCCGGTCACTCCTTGGGAGCACAGGTCCCCATCGAGAATCGGCACATCGAGCGCGGCCGTGAGGGCCGAGACGTCCAGAAAACTATGGTAAGTCATGAAATGCTCATGAAGCACATCATTGAACGGCAGGCCGATTTGTGTCGCGATGACCAAAGGACACCAACGGCCGGTGATCACATGGGGACAAGCACCATGACTTGGAACCGCCAGAGAAATTGCGATCTCGTCCACGAAGAAGACTTCTTCATTCGGAATATGATGATAGCACATGTAATGTGCGTCGATCACTTTGTTACGGGGTAGACCAAGGTGGAGAGCGATAACGAGAGGGCACCAACGGCCGGCCGCTACTTCGGGACACATGTTGTTGATTTGAATGATGCTTGGGGGCGAGAGAAAGTGTGGAGAGGAGGGTGGGGGTGACGGTTGGATCTTGGGCGTTGGCTGACTTCAGTGAAGAATTGTGTATCTTGTATATTGTGTATCTTTTATAGAGGGAAGTGCGAATGTGACGGCAAATGAGAAAGTCGCTACTTATGCAGTATCAGGCCTAATCATCTCACTGGACCTGATCAAGGCTGTAAGCATAGGGAATGAGAACAAAGGCGGCGACTAGTTCCTTTCATGGGGGCAGCTGCTCACTGAGCATACTCAGCCCCTAGAGCGCAGTTGCATAAAAATAACGTTAAGAACAATCGACTGTTTGCATGCGTGAGGGTAGATGTTGAGAAGATTGGATATGTGTGCAAAAGGAATGAGAGGCGCTGCCGCGGCCAGTTCCTTTGATCAGCTCACTACTCAACCAACCTACTCAAGACCTTAAGCCCATCTGAGTAACCGCACTACCAAGAAACAATCCGCGGTTTGCATCCTTGAGGGTAGATGCTTGGAATGTTGACATTTCATATCTGCGCGATTGTACGCATGCACGTCTTCTCTCGAAAAGAATGTTATATTGCGAGAACAAAGTCTATTGCAAGGTCCGAAGTAGTAGTTATACATGGTGTTTTGATGTGAAGCCATCGGGAAAACCTCAGTGAAGAAAGACGGAATTTTTCGAACCAGTGCCTTCTGCAGGAGTGCAAAGAGTGTGTATTATAATGACTAACCAAGAGTCATGGAAAACAGGTCATCAAAACCTGGTGTATTTCAAGTGTCTAGGAAAACGCGAGACAGCAATGCCGTGCATTATGGCACGGCGCGGAGGAGAAAATTTTTCAAGAGTGTTGATGAATGATCGGATTACTGGCCATGATATTTGAGCTTTCTGATCTCCCATTGCCTAGCCATGTGGCAACGCTGCGAATGAGCTGAACGCTTCACTATATGCAGCCTGCGGATTTACTGAGCAAGTGGCCAACCGACGAACTGCTGAGCACTGGAGCAGCGTTTCTCTGTTTCTTTTTTGGATTACCAAGCAGATTCAACCAATTCAAGTGCTACCCCAGACTTAGATACCAGCTGGTTACCCGCAGAGCTCGAAATAGTTCAACCGCGCAACAGAACCCTCAAGGATCCAAGACGGCTGAGTGGTGTGTTGTTTCTTTCTGGTTTGGTCCAGTCAGAACGTTGGAAATTTGATCATCTCTGATATTGGATTTCCTGACCAATTGCCGCGCTTTTGAAAAACTGAAGCCGCAACAGAGGAAGAACAGATTACGGTGGCCGAAACGACGAATTCGATGGCCACAAGCGTCTTGTCGAGAACCACAATTTTTTGTGAGTTCTTGGGGACTAAATCAATTTTGCTCATCTCTCTGCCGTCGTCGAAGTCCTTTCTCAATGACTCCGACCATTAGTAATCTGTATACGCTCTGCGAATTCCAACTGACCCTCTCACAAATATTGGCATCGTTGTTGCTTGCATTCTGAAGTGACTGAAACGATAATGGATTATGATCATAGTAAAACATGTTCTTGAGTGTCGGCGAGTGTCACCGATTGTAACCTAACAGATTAGGTTACAACACATTCAAGGTGTCGGTTACAACACATTCAAGGTGTCGCCCCGAAATATCTCTGAAATTCGCTGTAGCATTTCTGAACTGCGCGGAGTAGCAAGGAAGTGGTGCAGTTCAGTAACGTTACTGACTGCTATTTTATCGCGCTTTTTTGTTAGATAGGCGCTTTGAGAACAAGGTCAGCATTCCAGTATGACTTAGTCGGATGAGGCTAGATGTAGTGTTTGAGATATGTTGCTGTCTCTTCCGGCGATCAGCCACAACCCACCCAAAAGCAGGACAACAATCGTCGGTGACGAGCTCGGAAGTAGGTGGATTCGCCTCATACCCGTCATAGCCTGAAAGCCTTGGTTTCAACGTGTCCAGCCAAGCTGCTGCTGGTTGGCGCGCCGTCGTTGGTCGCAGTTGACAGTGGATTTTCCTCAGAAGGTGCGCATTTGAAAGATTTGATTTTGAGTAAATGAAACATATCCTTTTCCGATGTGATTTGATGGTTTTCTTAGTTTCTTCGTTTTTCATAAGGGTGTCTTTTCGCCTCAAATTAAACCACAGGTAGAACTTGTCGCTCGGCTAGACGCCTAGTGCGTGCTGATAAAGGGGAAGCAGACCAAAAGATGGTCAGTTGCATGTCGTATGACTACATATGGCGGTGGACGTGGCGATAAGGCTCAATTGTATGTAATTTCAGCCTATGATTTACGAGTTCCTCGTCAACCTAATCTTCACGCCGTCTACCCAGCAATCTGGGTAGGGCACTCGTATTACTGGACTGTTCAACCAAGTATCCCCAAATTTACTCGACAGGATTTGTGGTAAACATCAACATCTGGGCAGGTTTCATATAGCGTTTGACACTCACTAACCATCTGGTTTACTCTCTCTGACGAGGTTACTTCGCCAGGTGATCTGGCAGGGGTCCTGGTCTGCATTGATTTTCTGACCAGAAACAAGCAAACCAAGCAGCAAGAAGCTGCGATGAAGGATGAGTTTCAACGGATGAACCCCGTGCAACATAGCGAGTCATTCCTTGCAGTTCACTTTAGCAGTATGGATATTAACCAGAGGCAAAACTGCTCGGGTGCGATGTATTTATCTTTCAAGCAGATACGAGGCGAAGCGGCTTCGCTGCGATGAATTATGGATATGATGGTAACGAATGATTCCTCTGAAAAGATAAAGTTTGTCAGATTTTCAGCTGTAGTCAGGAGAGAGCGCGCTCTGTTGCCTCCGCAGCTCAAAGCTCGCTGCGGATCCTCATTACCTTGGATGCCCTGAGCTTTCCTCATCTCATCCGGAACCACCAGCGTCCGATACACACCAGCGTCCGATACACACCAGCTAACAATTGGCAATACTCATCAATCAGTCTCAATTGTTGCTACTACGAGGTCACAGCATCTTGGATCAAGAGTGGTGGCAATTCTTTTTCTTTGTCTTTGTGTTGCTTGTTTCTCATCTCACTAACACTTTGTTTCCAGTCTCTTATCCCTGTTTTGGTTATTTCTGCGGTTATCTTGTGCTCAACCACGTGGTCCTTTAGGTACATCTTCTGTCAGTTATTTTTCTTTGTTTCTCTGTTGTCTTCCTGTCTTCTCTTTTCTGAAACATTACCTTTAGTTTCACCTCATATTCTCTTAGATTTATGGTCTTGCAGCAAGAAAACATCTGAAGGATCACAATGGCAGACACCAATAACAACCCATCAAATACCAATGTTCCAGTTCTCACTGAGACTAACTTCCTTCAATGGTCCATGTGTATTACGGCACTTTGAGACCTTCCTCAAGTATGTCATTGAGCGGTTGGAATTTGGTGAAAAAACACCAGGTATAGGGTTGAAAGTGAGTAGGGTTGTCCCGCCGGGTACCTGAACTGTTTTGGGTCTGGGGCTGGGTTCAGGTTGGCTTTTGTCTCAAAAACTGTTTTTTGACCCAACCCGCCACAGACCCACTAGATTTTTGGGTCAGGTTTGGGCAGCCTATTTTTGAATTGGGTTGGCCTGCAACCCAACCATGACGCCTCCCACAGTCAAGTTGGGGTTTTTTGGCACCTAATAGGTTGGTTCAACCCAAGTCCTGTTGGGTCATCCCATGTCCCAAAACAGTGTAAAGATGCAACCCAACCATGACGCCTCCCACAGTCAAGTTGGGGTTTTTTGGCACCTGATAGGTTGGTTCAACCCAAGTCCTGTTGGGTCATCCCATGTCCCAAAACAGTAGCACTGTTCACGTAAGCTAAACATCAGCAAGATTGAAATAAAGTTTATCCCATTGTGCCAGCCAATTTGGCTGGGAAAGTATGCTGATGTATATCTCTCACATGGTCATAGATTTCTTACGTGAACAGTGCTAGTGTAAAGATGTTGGGTTGGGTTTGGGCAGCATATTTCCAAATCTGACCCAACCCAACCCAACCCACACTCAATTACGGGTTGGGTTTGGGCACTGTTTTCCAACCCAAACCCAACCTGGTTTCATCCCTACCCGGGTACCCATGGTCAACACCCGCCACAAGAGTAAATAGCCCTCTCAATGACTGGTTGGTGCCAGTCATAGATAGAATTCATCCCTCTCAATGATGGGTTCAGACCTGTAATTGAGAGGACTTGACCCTCTCAATTACCGGTCTGTCCTGTCATTGAAAGGGTAGTGTACTCAAGCAGGTAATAAAGGGGATTGATTCCTCTCAATGACTAGTATGCACCCTTCATTGAGAGAGCTGTGTCCTCCCAATCACTGGCACTAACCGGTCATTAAGGGGATTGAGTCCTTGCAATGGCTAGTTTGTAATGGTCATCAAGAGGATCAGTCCTCCCAATGACCAGTCTACTGCCCTCAATGGCCAGTGCTGACCGGCCATTGATAGTTGTGTTCTCTTCCCTGATCACCCTTCATTGAGAGAGCTGTGTCCTCCCAATCACTGGCACTAACCAGTCATTAAGGGGATTGAGTCCTTGCAATGGCTAGTTTGTAATGGTCATCAAGAGGATCAGTCCTCCCAATGACCATTCTACTGCCCTCAATGGCCAGTGCTGACCGGCCATTGATAGTTGTGTTTTCTTCCCTGATCAAACAAGTACCTGTGTCACCAGCAAAAATTCATTTGGTGATCCTAAGGAAGGAAAACCCCTCTTTTTATTTATCAAGAAAATGAGGAAAGACCCTTGCTTCATTTGGGGGAGATTGCTGTGTGCAAAATGTTTTTTTGCTTGCACGCACAGCGGGCTTGACATTGGGGGACAGTCAATTCTGTGTGCCAAGAGAGTTTTGCTTCTGCGCAAAATAGGTCTGTAAATACAATAAATTCTGGAAATATGAAAAGACATTTTGGTAAATAAATGAACCGGAATAGCTTGAGATTTAATACATTTTAAAATTCTTCACCTCTCTCAGAAAATTTTAAATCAAGTATATAGCAAGCCAAACTAAGTAATATGTGTTCATGAGAGTATTTAAAAGTTCCATATATGTGGTATACAAATGAAAAGGTTCAATGAATTAATATGTGTGTACCAGTCCTAAGATACTTCCACTTTTATCCTTCCATTTAGTCCCTTTGTCCCTCCAACATGTGCCAAATAACCAGTCTATCAATACAATCAAGATTCAGCTTCCAAATATCTACAAAAATTGAAGTACAACTTACCTGGGTGTTACATGTAAGAAGAATACTATTCATTAAATTAAATGTATCTTTTGCCTTTCTGCATTTTAAAAATAATAGCACATATATTATGGTAAGTTGTGTTAATTAGATGTTTATTTATTAGTGAAATATCCATCCAAAACTTACAAAACAATAGGTAATGAATCACTTGAAGTGGAATCAATTTGTATCTAATTGTGTGATAATGGATTGATTTTGGTTTCATATGACACCATTAAAAATCAATAAAAATAAAATAAAGATTTCTGAATGTGTTGGCTGAAACAATCTGACTCACAGTACAGGAGCCTTGTGAGGCCTTATGGATCTCTGACAAGCCTCCAGAGACTGAAATTAATTGACCTTCTTTGTTCTGTTTAATTTTTTCAAAAGCTCTGTTGAAATATAAAACCATAATCAGATGCGAACCATACATAAATTCATTTGTGTTTGAAGAAGTAAAGAGCAAACTCTTTACAATCCTTCTGTTTGCTTGGAAGGGCTTTTGTGCCTAAACAAATTGGTGCATCCATTTTTTGATTGGGGCCATAGGTTGCTGCATATGTGGGAAGAATGTCTGAAACAGAAACACTGATGCTTCCACTACCAAAATTGCTATCCAAACTTCCAGACTGAAAAAAGAATTAAAAATTGAAACTATTTGCTTCAACAATCAACCAGGTTCATTGAGCCAGATGCGTACTGTTTTTTTGCATTTCAAAATTGTGTTTATTGCACCATCTATTTCATTCTTGTGTACAGTACTGAAAAGGAGAGTCAATTCAGATTTTTTGTTTTTATTTTTTTTTTAAAAAAAAACATCCAGCTTTAAGTTGTACTCACGGTAGGGACTTTATGATTGGATGATGCAGAACATCTGGTTTGGGACCACTTTTACCAGCCTTAGTAGGTTTTATAGTGATGAAAATCTTTAAGTTTTTTTGTGAATTAAAATTAGTTTGAATTGAAGGGCTTGTTAGGAATGCAAGGTCTACAGCAAAAAACTTGCCATGCAATTGTTGGAGCTGGCAACCACAGTTTTTTCAGCGGCATTGAGTGCGGTTGTACCAGGGACATAGTGTATTGAGTCTCTAGCCCTGTTTTGCAAAAGAAAATCAATGGATACCAGTCTAGTAAGCGTAAAAGCAAACTGGGTGATATGAGATCATTGGATGGACCAAAACAAAAATGGAAGAAATGTGCATTCAACATACTTTGCACAATCTGTTTTGATGAGATCATAAGTTCTACAATTTACATCGCCACCAAGTGCGAAAGAGCCAAGAACCAGTAGTCCGACGATGAAGACAAGTGTGTGATCCATCATTTTTCCTTTTCTATTTTTGACAATGTAATAAGCACACTGGGATTGAGTTATGACAAAATGTGGTTCAAGGTTAGAGACAATCCAATTCCTAGTCAACCTTCCCAGGCTAAATAGTCCTTCAAGACAGTCAGCTGCTGACTGAGTCCATTGGGTTTAACCTCGAGCACTGGTTGACAGGTATTGAGGGTTTGTTGCCATGGTTCCCGCCTATCACTATCAATGTCACTGTAGGAGACTGAGTTGACCAGCTGGAAGGTCCTCGTGCGATCGGAGTCGATTATTGCAACCTCGGCAACGCGACATGGAATGAATGGATACTGGCACCCGACATCAGGCAGATGTACAATCAATCCTGAGCCCCTTGCTATCGGCAGGACTACAAAATGAAATGAACAGTAGCTGCTGCCGCCCGGCATCAAACCAAGACGCCTATGAATATCATGGACTCGGGTGCATTCTTATACTCATATCCGGTCTCAAAACAACCCACGGAGACATCCCTACTTTGATGCAATCTTTGAACTCCAGTCCCAGCTCAGTAAGGCCTCATTTTTCCAAGGCGAATACGCTGCAGCACCCCCCAGGGTTCAACCCAACTCCGCAAAGAACCCAAGCGGCCCATGAAGCCCCATCACCCGGGAGCTTTTCATTGTGTTGATGAAGGGAGTATAGAGATGCTGTGAAATGACAATGAATTAATGTAGGACACTGTAGATAAAAGTATTTTGGAGAATGTCACAATTTTTGCAGACAGAATATGTAAAGAGTGTATGCAGTGCATAAATTCTTGAATAATTTATGGTTTATTCCTAAATAAGATGAAAAGCTGAAGAAATAAATGTAGGGCTTGTTTTTCCATGGTTAATCTTAGGGCTTTTCTAATTTCTTAAGAATTTCTTGAGGGCTGCAATCATAGAATGAGGCACTTCAGGATTGAAATTTTGTAAAATTTCTTGTGCAGTTTTCTTTGATTCAGGAGTATGCAGACTGTTAGTGAAGTCTTTTATTGGTTTATTAACCACTCTAATGTAACCTGGATTATTTGAGCCCCTGTAATTTAACCTTACCATTTCTGGGAAAAAAAAAGTGTCTTTGGCTTCTTTCAAGGCTGATGTTAAACTATTAATTCTTTCAGGAGAAGCTTTGGCTATCTTGAATGGATCAGCAGTATCTTTTGTTATGCTGGCTATTGTATCAATCATATCTTTTAAAACTTGTATTTTTTCAAAAAAAAAAGTTAATAATCAGATAAAATGCACTCATAGAAAGCACAAGTATATGTGGCAAATGTTTTCATATGATCATATTCAAGGTTCAAAAACTAACCTCCTTCCTCCTTGCTGATGACAGCTGCGTCCTCAGGGTTAGACCTCAAGGAAGAGACAATCTTGCCTGGTAGTTGAACCTTTTCAGCTGCTAAAAGTGAAACAATCAAATTTCAGCAGTGTAGAATATAAAAAATTCAAGTCTTCCATCAAAGACAAAGGAAAGCATTGATTTTATGACTTACAGTGCGCTTCTGCTGAAAGAACTCTAGGGATTGTTGTTTGATTTTCAATCCTGGTGCTCTTCTTGCTTAAAAAATTACTGAGGGGTTCAATCAAAGAATTTGCCTCTTCAGGATCATAATGTTGTAAAATTCCTCCAACAGCTTTCTTTACTTCAGGACTTTTTAGACTGTTTACGAATTCATCTATTGTTTTTCCAACTAGTCTAATGAAACCTGGATTATTTGAACCCATGTGATTTGACCTTATGATTTCAGTAAAAAAACTTTTGTTTGTTGCTTCTTTCAAGGCTGAGATTAAAATGTTAATTTGCTCAGGAGAAGCTTCATTTTTATTGAATGGATTGGCAGAGTTTTTGGTCCAATGGCTGAGCAAATCAAGTAGATTTTCTACACCTTTTTGTTTTTTCAAAAGAAATGCAAATTGCAATTGATGATCAGATAAAAGCAGTCAAAGAAAGCTCACTAATATTTTGCAACTTTTTTCTTATGATCAGAGCCAAGGGTTAAAAACTCACTTTCTTTCTCTTTGCTGATGACAGGTGTGTATGCAGGTTTGGATTCCAAGAAGGAGGTAATCTTGCCTGGTAGTTGAACCTTTTCATGCACTATAGGGGATGTACATCAGATTTGGGCATTGCATGTAAATATGAAAAATCCAAATCTTCCAATAATGCAGACAAGGGAACCAAGAACACTGAATTTATTGACCTACTATGTGATTTTCCCAACCCTTGAGCGGCTGCAAACCAGTAACCAGCAAATATCAATATTCAATCTTTTGATTCTGAATCCCAATCTGTCATTTGGAACAAAGAATAAATGAAAATATTGACATACAATCCAACCCAATTCACACACTCTTTTCCTCATTAATGGGCATGTGGGTGGCTTCTGACAATTTGTGAAATTCTCCTCTTTTGACTAGGAAGTTTATAGGTGAAAGTGGGTGTGCTACACCGTCATAGTAATGCAAAAGCAGGGAGAAACTAGGATCTTGGATGAAAGCATTTCTGTGAAACTATGCTCTGGGATAATTAAGCAGACAGTTCAGGATTTATGGTGTTCAAAGTTGGTTTGCATAATTTCATGCATGCATAAATCATAAAATCATAAAAATATTTTGGTGAGGAAATTTTGTATTACATAATCAGACAGTCATATCCCCTGCAAAAAAGATTTTATGATTTTATGATTTATGCATGCATAAAATTATGCAAACCAACTTTGAACACCATAATTGTTGAAATGATTTTGTGCATGATGGTGATGGGAGAACTCGGAGGGTAAAAAATTTAAACTGCAGAATCATGGGCCTGCAATTTATGATGAAGGCCGGCCCCCTCTTCTTGCGGAGAACCCAGTGGTAATGCACTAGGAAGGTCGCTGTGTCCCAGGCAATTACTTTTCATCACACAAGTCTGAACAATAAAAGAACCGGAAAACAATACCCATTGATGTACCCATGGCCTTGCCCTTACCATACACCAAAGCTTATACCAAGTGGTTGTCTTCCCTGCGACAAATGGTCAGTTGGACTAACGAGTGGGCCTCGGACAAGTATCTGATCATACTCTGCCTCGACTTCAGCACAACACGGGCCTATGCCCTCGCTATTTATCTACCCAAACACGTCTTTTCGAGGTGTGTCTTTCTGCTGAGACAAGTCGTGGGTCGGTCCAACAAGTCGACCTTGGAGTCAAACTCCTGGCACTTGAGATTGCTCACGTTTGGTACGCCAAGTGTATCATTTTTTAGATTGATGAATAGAGGGTCGTCGCATCGGAAAAAATGTCATCTGTAGCTCTCTGAAGGAATATTACCTCAAAAAAACCCGCCGGACTATCTATGAATGCATACAACAACGTTTAACCGCACGACAAGACCCTCCCTCCGGGTGGCACAATGCGAACAGTGTTTTACTACTTTGCAATATGACGGAGATACTTCAGCGAAGTCAGCTGGTCAACTGTTTCCGTAGATCAGACCTGTCAAGTCGGTTCAACCAAAACAACAGGACGGTGGATTCAAGTTGGTCCTCTTTCTTGGCTCTTGCCTTTTAACAGGTTCATACGGGTGTCAGCTGTGTTTTTCCCAGGTGAACATAGTGAGGCGCAAGCGGGACAGGGAGGTAGCGAGCTTGGCTTAGTCCCGGAGGCCCACTGGAGGGAAGGGGGCCTTCGGCCTCCCTTGGGAGGGACTTGTTTAGTTAAGTTTGCGGAGGGAGGTGTGTTGACTCTTGAGTTCGCAGCTGCACGCGAAAGCTATGGTGATCTCAACAGGAATATTTCCACGGGGAGCGTCCTCCCGGGGGTGTCCCCGAAGAAATGGATACTCAGGGCGGAAGGAAGGAAAAATAAAAAAATAAAAACATCAGCAAACGACGAAGAGGACGACGAGGACTGGGAAGGATGCCGAGCGGAGCAGAGATCACGAAGCACAACAACCCACGCTCATGCTGGGTGGTCATCCACAAACAAGCATACGACCTCACCGACTTCCTCCCCGAGCATCCAGTTAAGCGTGCCCGTCCCACCAAGCTCGACCTACAGACCGGAGTGCCGCTGACAGCTGTCCGCCCCCCAGGGAGGACAAGCGATCATCCTCAAGTATGCCGGCAAAGACGCCACGTCAGTCCCCGCAGATTCCCCTCTCTCACTGGCAGCGGCTCGGACCCTCATGTGTTCTGGTTTCTTCTCAAAACAAAATAGACTGGCGTACGAGCCCATCCATCCCCCGGGCACGATCGAAGAGTATCTGGATAAGAAACACCACAAGGGCCCGGTCCCGGACGCCGATCTGCAATCGTCAGTCCTCATCATCCCTGCTTCTCCCGCAAGCGAAACAGAAAGACCTGACGAAAGGATGCACATCCAAGCTTGCAGCCCGAGCCGCCCAACACCAAGCCAGCCGAGAACGGGGAGGCCCAACTGCCGAGTCTCTCGAGCTGCCTGAGTCTCTACGACCTCGAGTCGATCGCCACCTCTCGGCTGAATCCCCAGGCTTGGGCGTACTACTCCTCCGGCGCGGACGACGAGATCTCGCTCCGGGAGAACCGCGCCGCGTTTCAGCGGGTCTGGTTCCGGCCCCGGATCCTGCGAGACGTGCGGACGATCGACTATTCGTGCGTCTTGCTGGGGTCCCGGTCCAGCATGCCCATGTAAGCATCCCTCGCCGTCCTCTCCCCCTCACTTTCCCGTCCTCAACAGGCTCTGTTTTGTGTGTTTGTGTGTGTGTGTGTGTGGGGGGGGGGGGGGGGGTGACCAGATATATCACGGCCACAGCACTGGGAAAGCTCGGCCATCCGATGGGCGAGAAGAACCTGACGATCGCCGCGGGCAAGCAGGGCCTGATCCAGATGATCCCCACCCTCGCCTCGTGCGCATTCGACGAGCTCGTCCAGGCCCGGGTCCCGGGACAGACCCAATGGTACCAGGTCTATGTCAACACCGACCGCGCCAAGACCGCCCGGCTCATCCTCAACGCCGTCCGAGCCGGAATCAAGGCCTTCTTCATCACCGTCGACGCACCCCAATTAGGCAGACGCGAAAAAGACATGCGCCTCAAGTTTTGTACCCCCCTCCTCCCTTGATTGGCGTGTCCTCTTCCGCTGATGCTTTGGCCGAGTCGTCTAAGGTTCGAGGATCTCGGCTCGGACGTCCAGAATCAAGATAACGAAAACGTCGACCGCAGTCAGGGCGCTACGAGAGCTATTAGTAGCTTCATCGATGCCAGTCTTTCGTGGGTCGATATCCCGTGGCTCAAGAGCCTCACGAGTCTTCCTATCCTTCTGAAAGGCGTCCAATGCTGGGAGGTATCCCTCTTTCCTTTCTCTTCACCAAAGAAGCCCCCCAGCGAGATCTTAATGCGACTTTTCTGTGGTGTTGTAGGATGCAGTGCTGGCCCAAAAACACGGCTTGGCCGGAATAGTCCTCTCGAACCACGGCGGGCGACAGCTAGACTACAGCCGATCGGGGCTCGAAGTGCTCGTGGAAGTGGTGACGAAGCTAAAGAGTATGGGGACGTGGCAACCAGAGAAGTTCGGGGTGTTCATGGACGGCGGGGTGCGGCGGGCGAGCGACGTGCTGAAGGCGCTGTGTCTGGGCGCGACGGCGGTCGGGATCGGCCGCCCCTTCTTGTATGCCTACTCGGTCTATGGCGCCCAGGGCGTCGTCCGGGCTATCCAGATCCTCAAGGACGAGCTCGAGATGAACATGCGTCTCAGTTCAGTCCTTCCTTCCCGGGCTTCTCCATCTCCGTCTCGCTGACCCCCGTCTGTAATCTCCTCCAACCTCCAGTCGGCGCCCCGTCGCTCGAACACCTGTCCCCCGACATGGTCGATATCTCCGCACTCACCAACCGCATCGTCGACACGACTCCCGACTTCAAGGCCCAGCAGAACTATATCGTCCGTCTCTTCTCCCTCTTCCGCCTGTTACCTTTTATTGACTCTTCTTTTCTTGTACAGCCGTTGCCTCAAATCAAAGGCTCTAGATTGTAACACCCTTTTCCGAAGTTCCGGCGCGTCCTTGTGTGGACATAAATCCTTGCTTCTCCTCCCCTGTCCTGCTTCGTTATCAATCCAATCCTTGTATGAATAATGTATCATTATCTTCTGTAATCTCCTACTGCATTTTCCCCCCATCTTTTTCTCGTTTTTCATGGCTGTCTCCTCTATATTATGTACAATGCAGTCTCATTGTCTTCTTCATCGTCTTTTCTCTTCATCTCCTCATTGTTAGCTTGAATTTGGTTCTTTTACTATGCAATGGACACGTGGTTTTCTCTTTTGATTTTGGCACGGATTGTACGTATGGATATGTCCAGCCTCTTACCAGCAAAGAGAACAGCCGGAGACTCTAGATCTCTTGTGATCTTCGCCTACTCCACAAACACAGAATAGAAGTGCTTTTAGCAACAAATGATGATACTCCCCTGCACGCAGATAAGATATAATGAGTGGGTGAGAAAAGCTCAAAGAAGAAGCCAAAATTTTGTCAAATGAAGGAAATCGAAATGAAAATGAGATGGTGAGTGGAGGAAAAGGGTGAGCTGGAAATAGACAGAAGGTCAGTCTGTGCTGCTGAGTATGTATGTGGGGCGGAGAGTTCTTACTACAGGATTGCGAGGAGGTCCCAGCAGGTCCCAGCCGGAACAGCCTTGGTCAACCGACACGAATCCTCTCCCTGTGGCTATCCTCAGATTCCACTGAACTCACAAACATTTGACAAAAGAGTTGTTCATGCTCACAATACATACCTGATTATATGAGCCTTTCAAAGCGAACTGAACTAAGTCCCGCCTGAGGCTTCGCCGGAGTCCCAGGCGGGGGAGGGACTTGGTTAAGTTTGCTTTCACCTCAGGCGGGGGAGGGACTTGGTTAAGTTCGCTTTCAAAGCTCTGAACAAGATTGCATCACGGCAGACCTTGGAGAGAGAGAAGGTTTGGTGGGATTATTTTGGCTCGGGGAACATAAACACGTGCGGGAAACGATTGTCGACACACGCCTTTGCATCATATTCTTGGCTCAAAAGTGCATAGAAAAAAAATGCTAGGATGGATCGAGAGGGGCTTCGACTTGCCTGTCCACATTAATGGCACGGGCCACGAAGAAAGCGGGGACGTGGATTGGGGAGATGATGTATAAATTCATGTGCAAGAAAGAAAAAACAAGAGATCAGAAAAAGAGAGTAAACGCTTGATGGGTCAGAAATCTAGTAGATGACACGCAATTGGGATAGAGCCATTCATCTCATGATCACTAGAGAGACAATTGCTTTGGGCATGAGTGATACAACGTTGTGAGAAGGGGAAAGAATGGTCTTAATGTCTATGTTTTTAGAAACAAACGGAAATCAACTACGATTTGATCAACCTATGTTGAGTCCACTTTGAGGGTTTCCTCTCCCAATCAAAAATAATGCCCAACTGGCGGTATTGTGATGAGATATGATCATTTGCAGTCGGTACAGGCTGATGATTTAATGAACAGGGTGTGTCAGTTTGTGAGTTCCAGATTAAACTTGTTATGAGCAGCACCCACTTGCTCGTCGGGAATTGAAACTGTTCTCGAGGGAGAATGGACACCTGTACCAATTTTTGTCATCCCTATCTTGGACATCTATGTATAACCAGGGTTGAAATCTTTAGCAGTTGCATGGAAAGGCATCCATCAAATCAATCATCATGAAGGCTTACCAGTATAGTAAGCCGATACGTGATACTGAAATGGAGATACAATAGCTTTATTGTTGGTGGTCAAAGCTCGGCTCTTGCCGTAATTGACATAGGCCAGACAATCTGTGAAGGTGAATTTGTCCCCTGATTGTGATATCAAACAAAGCCAATACCGACCCGAGAAGAGATTCAACTTGCTTCGATTCACTGTGACACCACCTGATACCATGCAAAAAAAAGGAAAAGGATTGAATGCTCACAGGTCAAAGTGTACTCTCCGCAGGAAGTGTCCACGCAATGATAATCCACGGCGCCGCTGTTGCAAACTTCGAAAAGCGAGAAAGTTGTAATTATGAGCTAGAGGCTTTTTACATAGAATCAATCGGAAGAGCGGTCTAATCATGCTTACCGAACTCATTAGGATTGCCGCTGGGGAAAAGGTATGCATCACATGACCTGTAATGCGTCGGTGCAACATCCTCTGTTGAGCAAAGATTGGCAATGGCAGCTATGATAAGTATGATAGTGTGAGCTCTGTGGAGGAGATTAACGAAGGCCATTTCGGGTGGTTGTGGGTGGATTGGGAAAGGACGACTCGATGTTGATATTATGCTGGGAAGAAGGGTGGAGAGTGCAAGGATTCAAGTGACTGAGAGAAAAGGTAGTTGGCAAAAGATGATAGAAAAAAAAGGGAAGAGCTCGAAGATGAGAAAGAAATGGATGGGATTAAGGCCAAGAGGATAGGGGAGTAGTCAATGCCGCGGATCGGGTCGTCGCGAGCTCGAAGTGATTGGCTGCTCGACGATGTATTGAGGGTGTGTTGATGATACGAAGATGATTGGTGAGTGGGGTAAAGGAAGTGGATAAGATCAGCTCTTGGGGAGAAAGAAGTCCAGTATTTCTAGGAAAAATCGTGTTGTGCCTACGGCTATGGTGGTGCCGAGGGCACTACCGTTCTGGTTGAGGCAGACTCAGGGCTCTAAGGGTCTGGTTGAGCGCGATTTGGCCACAGTCGTAAGGGTACGCGACGACACGTGAGCGGTGGCTACGGTAAAGGTTCAAGTTTAGAGCATTCGTGTTGGATCCTGCAAAATGCAGGCTAGCAAACCGCAGAGTCTCAGTCGATGGTAGCGGGGCTGACTAAGCCCTGGGGTTGTTAAAGCACTTTGGACGCGATTGTTGAGACCCGAAACAGGGTCATCAGCGAGCTGCTTTTTTCAGCAGCTTGTCAGCTCATGGTCGTCGGGCGGGTACTGAGCCAGTTCGGCCGGAGCTTTTGGCGGGTAAGACAGGATTGCTGAGAGCTCATAGCAGCGTAGATAACTTTTCAGAATTGCTTGGAGGGTCGACCGGCTCGCCGAGTCAGAGTGTGCTCATCAAGCGCGGATTTCTATCAGCTCGCCAGGGGTCCTTGTTGATTGCCGAAGCGGGAGGGTGTGAGTTCCGTAGAACTTTAAGTCAAACTTGTTAGGAGCCGGAGGTTACCAAGATCGCAAACCTAGGTAATCAGAGTTACACAACCTTAACCATCTCATCATCATGCATGTATTCATCGTCATAGTCTACTGCGGCTGCGGCCAACTTGTATGTAGTCTAGCTCGCCGCCCGGTACCGGTTCTACTCTTTCTTCACCGAGAGTTGGATCGATACCGGGCGTGCTCAGAGCTGATCGGCGACGTGTTTCTTGTCGTCAGGTGAGTAATCATACCGAGAGTTGGATCGATACCGGGCGTGCTCAGAGCTGATTGGCGACGTGTTTCTTGTCGTCAGATTCACATCCCATCAGCTTCTTATAGGTTAAAAGCCGTATTCTACCATCCGCTAACCGTGTATCGAATTCATTTCTCGGGAGACCAACAATTGAATGGTCGGAAGAGGAGGAAAAATAAAAGAAATTCAAGAAAAAGCGATAAAAGAAACTTTGGAAAAACAGCAAATCAAAAGAGAAAAAGAAGAAGAAGATAGACTCCGGACGATCCGAGAATTTGAAGAAAATCAGAAGAGATCGTACGAACGATTCAACCAACCCGCTCAATCCTCCTCCAGGGTAGACGTCGAAATGGCCGGACAACCGTCTGCTGAAGATTACTTTCGTCTGAAAGCCGAAATCGATCGACTATCACTCCTGATCCCCGCTCCTACGCAACAACCTGAAGGGAATAGCGTTCTCAATAGCTTCCACAAAAAGCCCCTAGATCTTCACTTCATGCACAACCCGAAAAAGAAACGATTGGCAAAGGGAAAGGCTAACTTCAAGGTTTGGGACCGAGAAATCAACCGAACGCTAAAATACGTGTTCGAAAACACCGATACGTTCACTGCGATAGAGGCGAACTTCAAGTCGAGGTCCGTCAAAGACCAAGCAGCCATTGCGTGTCTCCTACGGTCGACGATTGAGACATCTCTGCTTGATATTGTGGACGGGACCAACTCGGACGACCCGTGGACAATCTTCACGAGTCTCAAAAGCCAATGCGATCGATCTGATTGACAACACAAACTCGACCTTATTAACCAGTTTGCGGACTTGATGGCGAACCGATTGATCCCGGGAACTGATGTCGATCTAGCGAAATGGAGCAAGGTGTGGGCAGAAATGACCCAACTCAAGATATCTTTTGAGGAGATGGGTGGGCTATGCTTACAGAATAGCTTCTCGGCGCCTGCTGGGATTGATTCAAAGACGTTTGAATTCATAGTCGGCCAAAAACTCGAGACGGCGACTAACGTTTCCCTGAACGATGTCATGACAGTAATTCAAGCTGCAACAGGGAAATCTCAACAGAAATCTAGCGCAGCCATTGAAGATCAATACACCCCTATGGATCTAGACGCCATCAATGCCGTGCGCATGAATGCAGGCAGATATGCCCCACCCCATCGCCGGTTCCCTCCGCAACACCCGCAAAGTAATCGTCAACCTGGGCCTCAGCACAATGGATTGCCGACATCTCAACCTAAGCCGCAACTTTCGATCGAGAAAGCAACGGCGTTCCGTGGTGTTCCTCTCAACAGTAATCTCACGGGAAAATGGGGCGTCCAATGCCATTATTGCAAGCAAAACGGACATTGGTACAACAATTGCCGTTTATTTTGGGAGGACGTTGCGTCGGGCGTTATCCAACCTCCTCCTGATGGTCACTACGCCCCGGATTCAAATTACTTGCCCCCGGACCGCAACTTCGGCAAACACAACAGATTGCGCCAACTAGATGTTCCGGAAGTCAGTGACGGAAAAATACTATTAGACTCTGGCGCCTCAACCCACGTGAGTGGCTCTCTTGACATGTACACATCTCGCGAAAAACTCGCCATACCTAGGCGTATCTTGCTTGTGGTAGCTGACTGCTCCGTTGATGTCAGGTTCAAGGGGACAATATCCATCCCGACAACAAAGGGAACGGTGACGATTGAGGACGTATACTACTGCCCTGGTGTTGACGGTGTCATCCTCTCGGTCGGTCGTCTGACGGAGGTGGGATGGAAATTTAATTGTCAAGGACGATCGGCAACGTTAACTAGCCCAACCAATGTTGTTTTCAACACGTTGTATCGCAATTTCTGCTGGTTTTTGTCACACTTACATCAGTCTTTGAAATTGAACAAAATCACCCAACGTCCGTCATTTGATCCATTCTTATGGCATCGGAGACTAGGACATGTCTCTGAGGAGGTTGTACGGAAATATCTCAATGATCATTACCCGGAAGAAGTACAAGGCAAGAAGTGGGAATCATTCTTCTGTACTCAGTGCGCAAAATCGAAGAGTATCGACAAAAAGTCCCCAGGCGGCAACTCCCTAATACCTCGCGACAATCCGCTAGACTTACTTGTATCCGACGTGGCTGGCCCGTTCCCACACGACATGTCCGGAAAACGTTACGTGCTAACCATGAGGGATCACACCTCGACGTACATCTGGTGCGATCTGATGACAGAGAGAAGTGAAGTCCCAGCAAAGATCATGTCTTGGCTGAACCACATCAAGAATTCATTTGGTCGTTTTCCCAAATGTATCCGATGCGATAACGCGCCTGAATACACGGCATCTTTGAAGAAGCTCTTAGTTCCCATCGGAGTAAAACTGGCACCGGTACCACCATATAGTCCCGAGCAGAACGGCGAAGCGGAGAGAGTCAACCGTACCCTCGGCGATATGGCAAGAACGATGCTACATGAGTCGCAGATGCCTCGACCTTATTGGGGCTATGCATATCAACTCGCTGCGCATATCCACAACAGAATCCCGAACAAGAAGGTCGACTCTTGTCCGGTTACCGCGCTGTACGGAATCCCAACAGACCCAAACAACCTCTACCCCTTCGGCGCACAAGCAATCGTACATGTACCTAAGGAGAAAAGAGACAAGCTGTCCCAACGAGCAATTGAAGGACAACTTATTGGGTATCCAGCTTCAGGAGCTGGTTGGCTTATACACTCAAATCGAGACGGACGAATTATCCACTTGACTTCAGTTATCTTCCCGGAATTCCAGAATCTACCAGTCAAGAAAAAGGAACCCAAGAAGGGAGATCTAGATCTGATCCTCAATCAAATCGTGTTAAAGCTCGGCGAGGAAGAGACAGAAATGAACGCCAAAGCTGAACGCGAAGTGATATCAAACCTTCCAGTGACTCAAGATAGGCGACTACCCAATACCATCAAGGCAGCACTGGCAAATCCGGAGGCGACCAAATGGATCCAGGCAGCAAACTACGATATAGATAAATTTTTCGAACTCGATGCGTGGGACGTCGTGGAGCCGTTCGGTGGCGTGAAACCTTTGGGTTGCCGTTGGGTATTTGTCATTAAACCAGGCGAGAGAGAAGGGGACCCAGAGATATTCCGTGCTCGGTACGTCGCGAAGGGTTTTAACCAGGTGATGGGCCGGGATTGTAATGAGACATATGCACCCACAGCTTCCCTCATTACTCTGCGCATGCTAATATCCCTGGCAATGAAGTATCATTATCCGATGGCAACCTTCGACGTCAGCTCGGCATATCTCTACAGCCCGATCGACGAAGAAGTATTTGTCCAGCCTCCTGTAGAAATCCGTCCGGAACTCAAAGGGAAGATTCTAAAACTCAAGAAAGCCATGTACGGTACGCGGCAAGCGGCGCGATGCTGGTGGCTATTCTTCAAGAGTAAAATGGAAGCTCTAGGATTCACGGTTTCAGAGCTCGAACAGTCTCTTTACACATACCGCCGAGGTGAAGACTTCATCATCATCTGGCTACATGTAGATGACGGCCTGGTAGTAGCATCTCGTGACGGATTGATGACGGAGTTGAAGGATGCGATAACTAAGGAGCTCAAGGTTAAATGGTCTGACAAAGTTACTGGCCTAGTAGGATTGAACATCAAGATTTCCGGTTGTATGGTTGAATTGGATCAAGAAAAACTAGCACAGCAGATCGTCGACGACTACCCGCGCACCATTTTCACCCAGCGTAGCACACTTCCAGACGCAGATCTCGAGTTGAATGCAGGAGAACCGGTAGACCAAACCCAATACAGATCCATCATTGGATCTCTAATGTACTTGGCAGCAGGCACTCGACCAGATCTATTGTACGGCGTCAATCTACTGGCTCGGTATTCTCAAGCCCCGTCACAATCCCACTGGAAAGCTCTTGATTTCCTAGTAGGGTACGTCAAAAGGTCGTCGTCGATGAAGCTGGTTCTGAAGGGTAAAGGCGAATCGTTGGACTTGTGGTCGGATGCGAATTGGGGCGGCGAACATGAAAGGTCAACTTCAGGGTTTGTAATCAAACATTTGGGAGACTCAGTGGCGTGGGGTGCGAAGAGGCAAACGGTGGTAGCACTCTCGACGTGCGCGGCGGAGTATGTGGCGTTGTCGGATGGGGCTCAACATTTGGCGGGACTTTCAATGGTGCTTGAAGAACTCAATCATACGGTAAAAATGAAGATTTTCTGCGACAATGAGGCAGCGGTATTGATTGCAGGTGATAATGCGTCCAAGAAGAAAACAAGATATCTAATTCGGGCGTTCTATTTTATTAATGATTTTGTGCGCGAAAACAACATCAGGATACAATGGACCAGCACAAAAACACAACAAGCCGACATTTTTACCAAGAAACTTGGTCCTAACAAGATGGAAGCGGCGTTGGAGAATCTAGGATTGAGGGCGTGAGGTTTGCAATCTTGGGGGGGGATGTTAGGAGCCGGAGGTTACCAAGATCGCAAACCTAGGTAATCAGAGTTACACAACCTTAACCATCTCATCATCATGCATGTATTCATCGTCATAGTCTACTGCGGCTGCGACCAACTTGTATGTAGTCTAGCTCGCCGCCCGGTACCGGTTCTACTCTTACTTCACCAAGAGTTGGATCGATACTGGGCGTGCTCAGAGCTGATCGGCGACGTGTTTCTTGTCGTCAGGTGAGTAATCATACCGAGAGTTGGATCGATACCGGGCGTGCTCAGAGCTGATCGGCGACGTGTTTCTTGTCGTCAGATTCACATCCCATCAGCTTCTTATAAAACTGTGCTAGCTTGGCCCTACTTGGCCGGACTACCCCAAGCCGGACGCGCCTTCACCGGGTGAAGACAGACTGGCTTCGTGACACACCCGTCCCGATAATTTGGGATGGCCCTCTAGATTGGAAAAATACTCCTATCTCCCGAACGACCGCATCGCCTTGAGCTCGAGCTCCTCTCAACAACGGGCAATTTCCCGGGTAATTTCCCGCACCGTTGCATACACATAAATGAAAGCTAAAAACACGACCAATAGATATTGATGATGATTCGAAAGAAAAGGAATTGCGGTTAGAGTGGAAGTGATTGATGAATCAGTAAGAAAAAGGGACAATGGCTAGGATGCAAGCAATTCCATCACATATTTAATGAAACAGTTTGTCTGAAAACTTGATCAATTATGATTGCCAGATTTCTGGTTTAGAAATTCCTCATCTCTTCATTTGTTTCACTTCACTTTGGCCTCCAGGTATTTCATAAAGTCTTGCATTTCCTCATGAAACTTTCTTGAGGTATGGTTGATTCTTCTCAGCTCCTTCCATCTGAGTTGTCTTTGAAGAATTTTTTCAGCCCCCTTGTATTCTGCAATCATATTGGATAGTACATCATATTGGTTTTTGTAAAATGATTTTATGTCACATGGATGTCTCAGGAGACGGTGTTTGAAGCTGTTGTAAGTTTCTACAGATATAGATTTTGTAAATTTTTTCATTTGACAAATACATTTAGCTACCAGAAGCATCTTGAACTTTTGCTCAAAGTACTTTGGTATACATTGTTCATCTAATGTATGTGCTATCTCCCTCCTTTCATATTTATTCAAGATATGTCTGATAACTCCTGGGGAGAATTTTCTATCAATGAAAGCCAAAATTGCACAAATATCAAAAATCAGGGGTTCTGGGTGCCAACGAGGGTACTCATGGTCAATTTCCCATTGTAAATTCAGTTCTGGGCAAAGTTTCAACAGAAGAATGATTAGATGCTTGACATCTTCCTCAACTTTGTTTTCATTATTTGATGTTATATGAAGAAGGTCAAGGTGTTTGTTGTGCGTGCTTATCATTCCTGATGATTTATGAGTAGCTTTGAGTTGATTGCTGTATATGTTTTCAGATTTAACAGTCAAAAAGTGGAATTTGAATCTGGGGAACTTGTTGAATAGTCTATAACAATGATAACTCTGGTCAAATTTGCCACTGTAGACCTTGAAATTTATCCTATTTTTGTCACTCTGGGTGAGGGCTTGGGAATTTATGATTAGAAATAAAAGAATTGATGTCCCATGAGTATCAATATCAACTTGAATTATTGTTTTACATTAAAACTCACCTTCAAGGAACTGGAAATCTGATAACCAAAACCAGTTTTCAGTGGGATCTGTCCCAAGAGATTCCATGTGATAGTATGGGAGGGTCATGGATATGTTTTCATTGCTTCTAGCATATAGAGACCATAGAAGTCTATCTTCTTGAAATAGTCTTCTTATATCTTCCTTATCACAAAATCCATACTTGAACAATAAATTAATTGTTTTAAGTAAGTAAGGCTCCGCTATGAGGTACTCTTGCTTATATCTCCAATAAATTGAATATTTATTTTTTTCCATGTCATAGTTGAAGATTTCCTTGATTTCATCCAAAAATAAAACACCATGTTTTCTCCTTGAGTTGTGTTTTGCAATAATTGGATACACACCATCAGGTAATTTTTCAAGAAATTTACCATTTGGTTGCTCTTGTGTAAGCAATTCTATCAAATGTTCCATGGTGGAAACAGTTGGATTAACTTCCAATATGTCACAGAGCATAAGTTTCTTGAAGAGTGCTAAATACTCATGATATATTTCCAGAAATGCTCCAAATTCAGGCTCCAATTCTTGAGGAAAAATGCTGCCCTTCAGTCCCTCAAGCAATGCAAACTCTTCCAGAAAGCATTTCAACTGTTCTAAAGTTCCAGATATTTTATTTATGATTCATTGGTTAGTAATTGAAAAAAAATGAAACAGAGGCTTACCTTGCTTTTGTTGTAGTTTTCCATTCATGATATAGCCCTCTGAAAATAGTGTTCCAATCAACCTCAGAATTTTAAAAATAACAAGCGGCAGATTTCAAAATGCAAAGTGATTCCTACTAACTTGATTTATTCTCAGTGGGCCTCACTGGCCCATGGCTCAACCTGTTTTCCCAATATAACATGAGATCTTTTGTGTTGCTGGTGTCATTGAAATCCTTGGAAATGGATCCCAATAAATCTTGTACTTCCAATGCATCATCATTGGGAAGATCTAAAGAATTGTTTGGCAAGAAGGTGGATAGGAATAGACAGACATCTAAATCAGCAAGGAAAAAAACTTTTTAAACAGCATAAAATTGGGTTTAAGAGAATAATTCTTTTATGTACCATGAAGAGTATTTGATATTCCAACATGAACTTTCATCTCAGCTTTTGATCTGCCTGGGATCTCAATAGCACAAAAAGAAGGTGAGATGGAACATCCAATAAAAAGCAGAACTTGGAAAAACATCTGATCAGGGAGAATTAGAAGTGGACTAGAAGTATTAAAATCTGTTTGAATGAGTCAGATATTTCAATTTCAGGATCAATTTTATGCTTTTCTAAGACATTGATTCTTTCTCAGTATGAGGAAGAAAGAAATGGTTTGCACAGAGTGTTTTTTATTTGTTGATTTCACATTGAAGATGATAGGATGACACAATAATCCAGTTTCATATCCTCAAGTTCTGCATTCTGTAAATTATACATGATGTGTAACTATGTCTTCCTGTCTGTTTTATTCATTTACTAGGGAAATTGCGGCTGCGCCACACAAACTAAGACAGAACTCAAGCGACACTACTACTTGTGAACCGCCCCACAGGAGACACCGTAACATCACTCTAATTGCAAACCGCGCACGCGAGACCATAAGTCAGAAACTAAATTTTATTTGTTTATGAACAGTTACAAATATGGATACAAAGGTAAAAGCGACACAAGAGGTAGCGACTCTAAGTCCAGTACAAATAGCACACAAATTTCAAGTCCACATTTACAAAACTGCATCTCTAATAACACTCACATTTACTACATATGCAAAACACTTTTATCCCCTACAATACCAACAAGTAAGCCGGCACAACTTGTTGTGTGAGACAGGGCAACATATAGTTGCCCTTGGGAAAAAACTGGTTGAGGAAGATAAACACCCACACAACCCAGAGTCTATCCCTGAGCTTTGTTGATCGTCATTGTAAAAGCGGGAACCACAGGGAATTGACATCACACAAATTTTGTAGCACAAACCTGATCTGGCTTGTGGATCAGAACCATCTTTGGCAGCAACACCTCTTCCCTTACTTTTGAGCCATTCATGAATTTGCACTTCAGCAAATGAGGCTGAATCCCTTTGACCAGGAGCTGAGTTCCATTACACAGTCCGCTCCCAAGCTCCTTCAGCCAAAGAGAAGGCATTGAAAACCACAGAATTTTGTTGTTGACCAGATATTCTGGGCCTATCGTTTTGTCACAGTTGCTGAGTACTTTGTCTACGGCTTGACAAAAATCTCTTGTACTGGTAAGTGTTGCAAACAACAACACGGCTGCTGAACACGGGTGCTTGGCCTAGAGAAACTATCTCAGAATTATATACCATCACAGCCCCTGACCCAAAATCCAATAACCAGGTTGAGAAAACATTGTTGTCAACATTGGGAGAAAGTTTGTCCATGTCAGATTGATCAGAAACCAAGTGCATGTTACCGGTCAAGCTGAACCGCTTGGCCAGAGATCATAAATATGAGCCAATCAGAGACTGGCTGAACCTTGGGAAAAAATATCACCGCCACGGACCACAGGCAATGTTTGCCGGAAATCTCTGCCAAACACAAATTGTTCTCCGCCAAATGGTAGCGCACAGTCTCACAAGTGACGTAACAACCAGTCAACCATCTCAATGGCATCTATGTGAGTCATTGTAACTTCATCCCACATTAATAGTTTCAGCTCCGCTAACGTGCGACCTAAACTTGTTTGGATGTTGTAATTTGTGTGGGACTTGGAATACAAAGCTTTGAATGTGCTGTACCGCCACCGTCAAGGACCATAGCCGCAAATCCAAGGAAGCCACTGCCATTACCGGAGCCCCAATCTTTGTAAAGTGTTGGATTACGGCATTCACTAAGTAACATTCTCCATCCCGCGGGACCAGAGACAAATTGTGGGTGTTGTAACTTGAAAAGTTGCTTAAAGATTATTCTTTGTCCCGGATTTAGTGTACTGAAATCAACAAGATGTAATTTTGTGAATGTCCGCACCCACGTGTTCAGGGCCCTGGGCATACTGCTCCCAGTACAACTGATCCACAGGGTAGAGCCCGGCGTCCTCCCAGGTCCGACCTTCCACAGGCAATTTGTTGAGTGTACTCGCAAACAGTGCTTGTTAAATGACCCGCGCACTGGATGTGGAAAATAGTGAACAGGGGAATGATTCAGGATCTGGAGTTAAACCGGAAGTCATGTTCATCAATACCGAGAAATAGTACGTGATGCGTCAATCCAGTGGTACCAGTTGTGGCAAAAAAATGTATACACAATGTGAGGGAGTTAACCGGTTTGGAAACAAGGAAACGGAAAGGATGCTTACAATCAACCAGAAATGGTAAATGGGGTTGTTGCTGAGGTGCTTTTGAGGACTTGGGAATCACTTTTAAAAAGCAAAAAGCAATGCTTGAGCAAAGCTACTACTTTTCCAACAAAGGGTTAGGCCGATTTTGTTGTGTGGCGTTAGCAATTTTGTGCATTTGAGTTGTTGGGTTTTCTCTTTTAGGAAAGCGCAACGGGGGTCGGAGCCGGTTACGGAAAGTCGCTTTTTGGTTATAGCAAAGATTCATGTGCTGGGTGTTGAGATACCGCTGACCCGCGCGCGTGACAAATGCAATATGGAGGTGAGAATTGGGAATATAAATAGGTGCGTTGCCACTGCCTTGATCAGAGCTGGCAGTGGCGACGCACCTGTTTATATTCCCAATTCCCACTTTCTATTCCTAATTAATCATGAGTCGCAGTGCCCTGAGAGGTATTGACTGGCTTTGCCATGATAGTTGTCCTCTCAGGTCGTTCCTTTATATTAAGGCCCCGTTTGGCTGCCGCGTTATGTGTGATAAATGTGCAAATTTATCACGCGCGACCCAAAGTTCGCCCCCCGTCTCCACCAAAAACTTTGACCCCCCCGGGGTCGCGCGTGATAAATAGCACTCTTCACGTAAGCTAAACATCAGCAAGATTGAAATAAAGTTTATCCCATTGTGCCAGCCAATTTGGCTGGGAAAGTATGCTGATGTATATCTCTCACCATGGTCATAGATTTCTTACGTGAAAAGTGCTAAAAAGCCCATTTATCACGTATAACGCGGCAGCCAAACGGGGCCTAAAAATCTTTGGTTATGTTGTCAAGTACATGTTCCGCAACCCTGTAAGGGGAAATGCTGTGTGGAAAAAATACTTGTTGACGTAATTAATGATTTTTTAATTTTCAATTAACTTTGGTGCCAAGTGTTCTATGCTTAAATTTTGCTTGTGTATCTCAGTGGCACAGTGCTATTAGTAAATCAGCATAAATTTCAATGCAGATAGTTTAGGTAAAGTTTGCTAAAACAGAGAAAGGTGTAGTCAACACCCTTTAGTATTACCAATACCTATCAAATTCAAGTCTAAAATTGTGTTTTACAATACCAGACAAAATCAGATTATCTTCTGAAATAGCCTTTGTCTCTGTGGCCTGATTTCTCAAAGCAACCATTGTCCTCATTCAGACAGATAGTCTCAATCCTTCATCTTAAAGATCCACAGATTATTTCCCATGCTTCTTTCTTCCTTTACCCCTCTCACATCCTTTTGGCTGACATTTGCCTTGGCCATCCAGAACACCAAGTTAAATGCTCCCCTGTTCACGCAACATGGAACCAACACCAAGAGCACTCTGCTGCAGCAGAAAAGCTTGTCTACTTCCACATTCATACCCATGTGTTTTATATTTTACTCATTTCTACTCATTTCTATGCAACACAAAAAATTACCAAAATTCATCTGAGATGTTGATAATTATTGTCATGCATTCATAATATCAAAAAAAAAAAAATCAATAAATTAATTATTTTCTTGGATTTAATTTTCACACAGGAATCTCTGTTGACTCAACATCACTTGACATTGGCCCCCCCTCTGTGCGCGCCACCAGCTTCCCCTAAAATACTATTTGCACACAAGGGTGCCGTGAGGTGACAGGGTTGAGACACTCCAGCCATCTGGAGGAATCAATCCTCTCAGTGACCGGAATAGACCAGTCACCAAGAGGCCAAATTCCTCTTGATGACCGGAATAGAATGGGCATCAAGAGGCCAAATCCATCTCAATGACGGGAATAGACTGGTCATTAAGAGGATACATCCCTCTCAATGACCAGAATAGACCTTTCATCAAGAGGATACATCCCTCTCAATGACTGGAATAGACCGGTCATCAAGAGGATACATCCCTCTCAATGAACGGAATAGACCGGTCATCAAGAGGATACATCCCTCTCAATGAAGGGAATAGACCGGTCATCAAGATACATCCCTCTCAATGACCGGAATAGAACGGTCATCAAGAGGATACATCCCTCTCAATGACCGTAATAGACTGGTTAGAAAGAGGATACATCTTTCTTGATGCCCAGTACAGACAGGTCATTTAGAGGTCATCAAGAGTCATGTGCTCTCTTGATGAACAGTCTATTCCAGTTATAAAGAGCATCAAGAGGGCACATCATCACTGAGAGGGTGATGCTCTTGATGAAACACCCTCTTGATGACCGGTCTATTATGGTCATCAAGAGAGATTTATCAGAATAGACCGGTCATCAAGGGGATAAATCCCTCTTGATGACCATAATAGACCGGTCATCAAGAGGGATTTATCCTCTTGATGACCGGTCTATTCTCGTCATCAAGAGGATTGATTCCTCCAGATGGCTGGAGTGTCTCAACCCGGCCACCTCATGGCACCCCCCATGTGCAGATAGGTTTTTGGGGGGAGCTGGTGGCCTGCACGGAGGGGGGCCATCAATTATCTCCCATCTTCAACCCTCCAAAGATCATCAAGGTTACCTCTTGTCAAGCCTAGACTTAGTGCAAAAATCAGAGCAGAATAGTTCTGCTATTTCTAATTCCTCCCGCTGTTTCCTTAGTGTGTGGAGAGGCTGTTGCACTTCTTTCTAGCACAACTTGTAGCCAACTTAGGTTTTGCATTACCCAGGTCCATCCTCAAAATCAAATTTCAAGACCTTCGTCTCTTTCTCTTCTTTTATTCACTTCTCTCTTTGTTTCTACTTGTATTCTTTATCCCAAGAGATCCAGTAGATCCCCCCCCCCCCCCCGCCCCCCCCATTGTTCCTTGTGCCCTGCTGTAGCTATAGAGACACAGGCACACAAAGGGAGTAGCTTTTTTTGTTACATTTCACAGCTGCACCAAAATTTCAGGGCACTTATAATTGTGAATATTCTGATTTCCCTGAAGTTTTTGGGATATGTAAGGGGTGCACAGTGGGCTTAGTAGGAAAATGCCTGCTAACTGTATGTCTAGACATTTCAGGACACATTCACCCTCTTGCCTTGAAAAAATGTATGTGAATAGGTTTCAGGTGACATCCAATAACATGTATTGGAAGTCCAGTGGTATTCCAACATACTCCCCTTGGATAACAATGCCCCCTTGTCTTCATCAGGCAGCAGTGTATCCGCTGCACTGCGTGTAGCGCAGCGATTTTTTGGGTTGCTGCGCTACGCGCTACAGGCAGTGGCCACATTGATGTGCTACGCGCTTTTTGATTTTCCCAAAAAACAAATCTAAAAATAGCGCGCTGAAGAAGTGATCACGTAGCGGTCAGTGCCGCTTTTCTGTTTGCCATGTGGGGGCCAAAAAAAACAAGAAAAATGTTTTAAAACACATAAAAACACGTTTAGAACAGAAAACTGTTCCGCTATCCGCTAATTCAGCGGGTAGCGTAGCCAATTTTTGCGTTTGCTAATGGCCCGGGAGGGTAGCGGACAATCTCTGCGCGTAGCGAGTAGCGCAGCGGTGTTCTTGCTGCGCTATTGCTTTTTGGTCTGGGCACACAGTGGTCAGCCCAACGTTGTAACAGCTGCGCTGCTTTTAGCGCAGCGGTTTTTTGTGCCGCTGCGCGCAGCGGCCTGACCGCTGCGCTAACCGCTTTTTGTTTTCCCTGGAAAAATTAAATGATTTTAGCGCGCTCAAAAAAGCGGTCACGTAGCGCTGAACCGCTGCGCTTCAGCGGTAGCGCAGCAGTTTGAAAAAAATGAAAGAAAATGGTTTAAATCATGTTAAAAGAGGTTTGACATGAAATTAAATTCCGCTATCCGCTCAATTAGCGGATAACGCAGCGGATTTCCGCTTCCGCTGCGCTATCGCTAATTGCCCCGGGTGGGTAGCGGTCAACCGCTGCACGTAGCAAATAGCGCAGCGGTTTTTTCAACAGCTTCCGCTACATGCCTCTGGGACGTAGCGGTGTGACCGCTGCGCTGCGCTAAATGACCGCTTTTTTTAGCGCAGCGCAGCGGTTACAACGTTGGTCAACCGCTGCGCTACGCTAAAATGCTGCTTTTTTTATCGGAGCGCAGCGGATACACCGTTGCATCAGGGGTTCTACCACTTTTCCCTTGGTGAATGTTTGGAATGAATGCTGGATTTAGCTTGACATCAGCTGCCACCTAGTCCCCTAATTTTTTTCATGGTGTCTGATCCTTTTGTATCTTGCTTTGTTGTCAATCAAATCCATGTATGAATAATGTATCTTTGTCTTCTGTGACCTTCCATCTACCACACAAGCTTTTTTTATACATATCTATTTCTCATTGTTTTCTTGTTCTTCATGGCTTTCGTCGTATTACACACAACACAGTCCTGTTTTCCCCTTCACCAACCCAGAAATGGTTTTAGCTACGAGTGGGGATGATTCTTTGCACAGGGTAAAGATGCGTAATAGAAAGAAGAATGAAAATGAAGAATGATAATGATGTGGACGAATGGAAAAGAAAAGGATGTTTTTTGTTTCATAGAGAGATTTTGAAGGACTTGATGGCCCAAGCAAACGCGATGATAAGAGTGAGATAGAGGAGTAGGAGGAGGAACGCAGGAGTCGGATGGAGGTACATGGAGTGTACAGAGAGGTTGATGGCTCCGGTGAGAACATTAGCCTATCCACGCGGTCCAAAGACCCGTCGCGGAGAAAAATGAGTTAATACAGGACATGCAGGCTTCTAAGGGGAAGAGAGAAAGGGGCGCACGAAGAGGAAGATGGCCAGACTGTTCCGGTTGATGATCTCGAAGGTCAACGGGATGTTTGTTGGCTCTTCCATAGACGCAGGCGGCTTGGATGAGTGGGGCAGGAGGACTTCGTGGACAAGCGCATGGCCGGTGATCCAGGAGAGATTAGTGGCGGCGATCCAGAAACAGTAGGTAGGATTAGCCTGCATGAAGGGCGCGTCGAAGAGCGTCAGTGAGCAGAAAGAGCTGCCAGGGGGAGAGAGAAGAGCGCGCGTACGAGTCTTCGTGAGGGGGCAGAGACGAAGGCGTCGCAGAGGAAGAACAACGTCCACCAGATAATCGTCCAGCTCGAGTAGACCACCAACGCTTTCCCCGGCTGGCGGATGAGCAGCTTGCGCGAGGCCGTCTGGCGCCGAAGCAGCCGGGCGAGGAAGTCCGGCGACGGCGGGAGCACGTAAGTCCCTGCCGAGAGGCCCAGCACGTAGATCACCATGTATCCTGTATTCTCCCACCACCATCATCCGCGTCAGTCTTTACGCGGCCTTTTGGGCTGGGAGATTGAGGGCTGATGCCGAGCTCACCCGGCATGCTTGCCAGCCCTTCCCGGTTCGCGGAGACAAACGTCGTCCGCGGCGTCGACGACATCACGTACTCTTGGACTCCGGCTTGACTAAGAAGGCATTGGTGGACTGAATGCCAAAAAAAAAAACCACGGAAGTCAGTCGACCAACGAGGTTAGGTAGAAGTCGGGTGGAGTACCTATGGCGATCAGGACGCCGATCAAGGCTAGGTTGGCCCGCGAGGCCTCGAAGAACCGCCGTGCTAGTACGCCCGTCAGGGGGAGGATGGACAGGGTGAAGAAGAAGTTCCAATGGACACCGTATTCGGACACATGTTCCTACGAACCACGAACCCTTCAATAAGCCACACGAAGCAAGAGAGAGAGAGAGAGAGATAAGGGGAAGGGGAGGACGGACTGGATAATCGACGCCCTTGACGAAGACGATCCTGATGAGACCCAGGAGACAGAGCGGGACGGTCTTGCGCGTGCTTCGCCACAGCTCGATCAACAGCGGTTGCGGGGCGAGGACGGAGAGGCGTTTGAGGATCGGCAGGGCGGAGATGATGCCTAGAGAAAAGACGAAGGAGCCGACGCCGGCGTCCATCTACGGGAGTCCCTGCACAAACAACAGCCGATCGCCCGTCAACAGGCTTCCCTGCGGGGAATTCACGGAGGCGTTCCATGTATCGAGGAAACGAGACTGACGAGGGAGATCCCCCATGACTCGGTCTTGGCGAACTTGCGGGGGAAGATGGTGAAGTCGACGGCGAGGATGGAGAGGGCGGTGAGGAGGATGAGCTGGGCGCGATAGACGGTGAGGAAGGGCTGGTAGAAGCGGATGGGGGGGAGGAGGGATGGGCCGGGGGAGGATGGAGGTTGGGCGTCGGGGAAGCCGGAGAGGCGGACCTGGTCGGACTCTGTGAATCTGCGTCTTAGGACGCCGTGTGGCCGGGGCTGGGCATGGCTGAGGCTGGAGCCGGGCGTGTCGGCGGGACCGACGAGCGGGGCCTGCTCGGACACAGGCTCGGCATGGCGCGGCGGGCTTGAGCGTCGCTTGGCCATCCCCAGCGGCGCCAGCTCCTCCTCCTCCCCCGTCCCTCTGCGTCGCCTCCACGCCAACAACACGCACAGGCCCAGAGCGACAGTCGCGGGCCAGAGCCGGTCGCCGAGCACGGTGGTGATCGCTAGCAAAGGCAGGACCAGCGTCACGCTCTCGATCGCCAGTCTCACGAGGGGAGAGCGGCGGGCCAGGTGGGCCGGCAATGCCCGGTGCAGGAGATGGGTCAGCTGGACAGAGGTCAGGAAGAAAAGCGCTGGTCAGCGTTGGCTGCTGCAACGGGCGGTGGGCTGCTCTTCTTACCAGGAGATTGGCCAGGACGGCAAGGATGTCCGAGCCGGAACAGCCCCGGCCACCCGACACGAATCCTTCCTTCTCCGCCCGGTAGCTGCTCATTGCATCGGTTTGCGGCGAGACGGTCGTTCTGCGTGTTTCTTTCTCGATCACTCCACTCATCCAGCCGGGTGCGGAGTTAACGGACGGGCTGTCCAGCGGGCGGCCCGAGCCCGCGCGGGTGCAGGCCCGGGCCGGACACTGACAGGCTTTTCTCAACAAAAATTGATTTTCGGCCGGGCCTGTCAGACCAAATATTTAAACGGGCTGCCCCCGATCGGGGCCCCGCTCCTGGAGACGAGGGGACAGAAATCACTGTAACTTCTGCAAACGTCTACGGAATTATCTGAGAGTGGGATCAATTGAAAGGAGGGACGCAGGCGGACAATTTGATCCAAAAACAATGGTATAAAGCTTAGCAGAACAGAGCTTTTGTGAGGTTTGAAGTGGGCATTGCAATGGGTGAGTCTACCAAGCACCCATCCATCAATTCTTTTGGTAGAATTACTATTATTTTATTTTTGAGAAGACAACTAGCACCTTGGCAAGCCTACAACTGCAAACATCCTCTTTAACACAATTTCTGATCAAAATATGACCAAAAGGAAAACTAGCTAGAAAAATATCACATTGGTTAAAGCTAAATAGCATCATTAACATCATTTTCATCTTCTCCCCCTGCAGTATTTCCCTCAAATTCAAAGTGATGTGAGCCCCAGTTTTTTAAGGAACTTAGGGAGGGTACCTAAGTCCATGAGCATGAGGAATGCGCACTGAGCTCATGCAGACTGCGGACAAGAGAAGAGAGGCCCAAGCGTCTAAATGCTCAGCACAAGTGACGGTGACTTGTAATGAAGTCCAATGAGCAGAGTTCCATCCCTCACCGCACCACATTCCTCACCTGCATTTGTGTCCTCAGTTATTTCGCAACCAACAGAGAAATAACTCCTTGTTCAAAATACCATCCCACCCGCCCAACTTTTTGAAAGGAGGGGGAGGGGCAACAATGGGAATATCCAGAGGGATTTCTGTAACATAACTTCCCACCATTATCAGATAACATGTTATTGCTATCTGGTAAATTAATGTGCTTGGGCACGTCTGGATAACGTAACGGAGGGTGATTTCCCCCTCAATACCGCGAAAAATAACATCAGTAACGCGCTAACTGCGTCTGGCGCAAAAACAATGTAAAATGGGCAAAAAACCCGTGTTATACCTCTAAATTGCAGGGGATAACAGAACGGGTCAGCCTAAATGCACCCCAAAAATTTACTTCATGTACACCAAAACGTTGGTGTACCCACATGTGCACCCCAATGTTACTGGGGTGCAATTCTGGAGTACCCCAATTTATTGGTGTGCAGACCTGCTTACCCCAAAAACATTGGGGTGCAGGTTTTAAAACCCCCAGACTGCTTCAATTTTTGGGGTGAGATTTAATGTAAACCAAATGAAATGGTGTACATAAGTAGCGCACCCCATTGAGGTGAGTTACTCCCCCACCCACCTGCCCGGCTTGTTAGACCTGCACACATTGGTCATTGAGGGGAGTAGCACCCCTTGATGACCATTACAGACCGGTCATCGAGGGTGCTACTCCCCTCAATGACCAACAGAGACCGGTCATCAAGGGTGCTACTCCCCTGATGACCAGCACAATCAATCATCAAGGGGAGTAGCACCCCTCAATGACCAACACAGACCGGTCATTGAGGGTGCTACTCCCCTCGATGAACGGCAAAATAGTTCATCAAGGGGAGTAGCACCTCCCCTTGATGACCAACACAGACCGGTCATCAAGCGGTGGGTGAAACTAGCACCCATAAGTCCCGCCATAATGCACAACGGAAGGGATAATCTTCACGTATCTGTTACAAATAATGAAAACCCAAAGCATCTTGATTAAAATCCACGGCTCATCAGCCATTGCCAAAAACACTCTTGGAATTCCCGCATCTACACCATTCTGGGGATACCAGGCCAAAGTGTGCCCAGCTACCTTCAGCAAATCAAGCAAAAACTTGAAGTCAACATTGCCCAAGGCTTTCCAGAGGAGAGCACGGTAAGGCCTGTGATTACAATGTTTCTTATAAATAGTCCTCCACTCTTGCCAATTTTTATTTGTATTCATCCCTTATAAAGTTTCTTCCCCAAAACAGTGGCAGGCTCTCCTTATTCCTACCTTTGACCTTGATTACGCTTCCTTTTGACTCTACTTTCTTATTGGTCCATTATTCTACATATGAGTTAGCTTTCACTTCCTTTTGACTCTACTTGCTTATTGGTCCATTATTCTACATATGAGTTAGCTTTCACTTCCTTTTGACTCTACTTGCTTATTGGTCCATTATTCTACATATGAGTTAGCTTTCACTTCCTTTTGACTTTGTTTGCCTATCCAATTATCAGCTTGCTTAGAGCTCAACCCTCAAAACTCTAACTTCCACTGGCATTGTTGTTGTCTTGCCTCATTGAGTTCATCAGCTGTCTACAGAGCTTCTCCGGCCTTGGTGCTTTGTTCAATTTATCCATATTTTTGCCGCTGCTCTCGCTTGATAATCACACCTTCACACCCGCAAGAACCCAGAATGAAACAAGCGGCCAACAATCCAACCTAGAGCTGTACCCCCTAGTCATTGATATATACGATGTTGTCCCCTTGCCGTTTACACAAGAGATCCCCGTGCAACCAAACCAACCCTTGATTCCTAAGTCATTGCGCATGATTTGACGGACCCTGGCCACTGCCCCTTCATTTCCCCACCCCATACACCGATTCATCATTCCTGGAAAGACTCTAGCCAACGCCAAAGCATTTGTAACGGCAATGCAGACCACTGTCTACTGGAATGTCCAGCAATCACCGCCCAGGGTCAAGCCAACCAAAGCAGCAGCCGGAAGAACTGGCCGCCTCACCAAAAAAACCACTTTAGATTTGACTATAGGTGCCCTCGCAGTGGAGTCCACATTGCTGTCAGAAATTCCTGGAAGCAGCACACACTTTCAAAAAATGCGGCTGCAAGAGTCGCTTCAGTATCTTCCACCACATTCAGACTGACACACTCCGAGTCAAATGGAAATGGCAACATAACCACAACCCCTTCTCTGAAGACGAAATCAAGCAGAATTGGATCCCCAAGATGCTTGACAACTGGTTAACCAGGCGCGTTTTGGAGGGGCTCAGCTGGAAGGCAATCCATTCCTTGGCAAACTGTCCTGAGATTGTTAACAGTGTATGTTGTATTTATTCCCTTCTTGCAGATGCTTTTCCAGACTATTTGGTACTGAACAAGCTCACAATTCATTCAACAGATGTGTTGTGCACCCAATGTTAAGCTAGAGGCCTGTAACCTCAAACTTGACCGATTCCGCTATCTTGTTGCAACTCGAATGGCAGTATTGGCACAGCACAATCCAAAGCCATTCAAATTTTTAATCCTGTGGAATTGGACCCTCAAGGAGCAGGGCTGGAACACCTTCCTTCCTGTCTCAGAAGACTCAACTGAATTCATATTTGCCTTTCAATCAGAATGGCAATGGGAGCAACTTATTGAGCATGGTCAGGGAATTCTCATGTTAGATAGCACCCACAATTCTGTCAACAACTCATGCCTATCAGACGGCCACAAAATTAGCCTCTACATGTTTGTGATTCGGGACCCTGTGGTTGGCAAGGGACTTCCTGTATGTTGGGTGTTTACCGCCTCTGCAGCCATGTGAGTAGATTATCTGTCATTTCTTCATCAATTACGTGGACGTATTGGCTGATCAACATATTCATTCCACCTCAAACCATACATATATACATAGCAAACCAATTGAAGCAGTAGTCAAATGGCTTTCACTTCCACTGGAATTGATCCATGCGCCTGGATGAGCGACTGCGCTCTAGCAATCAGGAACGGCATCCAATATGGAACTACTCAAAGGGGAGAATAGAGCTTGTAAGGGAAATGGATAGCAACACTAGTACTAATGTAAGCTATGCAAGGGTGCTGACAAGGCTGCCTTCCTGACTAATGCTGAGGGGATGAGAGTAACACTAAGAAAAAGAAATAAAAGGTGTGGCTGATTTCTGCTTGATCTTAGGAGCTAGTACTATGAGCTGACTACTGACTACTGAGGGTGAGAGGGTTGGAGCAGTGATGGGAGAGGGGAAAGCAATGGCAATGATTCAATGGTAATGGGTTCAGGGGCAAAAGCAATGATATCAATGAGCAATAGGTGATGAGTGATTTCTACTATAATTTCTGTATATAATCTCTGTGTAAGGGTCTGTCTGTGGGGGAGGGGGTGATTCTGTCTCTTCAGCGCTGAGTCTTCCAGGTAAATAGTGAATTGCTGGATGAGGAGAGTTTGAGGATCTCCTCCCGGCTCCCCCTTATGGAAGGGAGCTGTGACATGTATGTACAACTGGTGACATGCCCTTGATATGGCTATGGCGCGCAGGCGCAGCTCATAACACTATCCCGCCCTTAACGCCCAAGCCCCCGGCTCTGCGCTCTCTCCCCGGGCAGCGTTAAAAAACCCCGTAGGGAAAAAGCTTAACCCTCACTTGAATCTCCTCGTCCTCGTGTGCCTCCTTGTTGCGTTGGGAAATTGAGTGTTGAAGGCCGTGAGTAACTCCTGACAGTGTGTGAGGTTTTCCGTCGGTTCCCACGAATTTTCCTCCGGACCATAGCCCTTCCACGCAATCAGATACTCCGTTTTCCGTCTCTTTCTCCTGCAGTCCAAAACCTCCGCCACCTCCCATTCCTCCTCTCCTTCCACCGCGACCGGTCCCGGGACCTCCTCCGCGCGGCCGTCAATGGTGTCCAATTGGTGTTTCCTAAGCACAGAAATGTGGAATGTGGGGTGCACCCCCTTCATAGAAAGGGGCAGTGTCAGTTTGTAAACAGACGGGGAAATCTTATCAGATATGGGGAATGGTCCTAGCCACCGGTGTCCCAATTTGGGACTTGGCCTTGTTGTCGAAATGTTCCTACTGCTGAGCCACACTGAGTCGCCGATCTTCCAATCCGGGGTTGGCCTAACATGACGGTCGAATTGGGTCTTCATAGCCTTCTGCGCCTCCTCCATGTGTGCCGCTAGTTCTTCTTGTACCTTCGCCAACGTCTTGAGGCGCGCATCCACCGCTGGGAGGCATTGCGCTGTCGACGGTATTCCTCCCAATAGCAGGTCGAACCCATAATTTGCTTTGAATGGGGAGATGCCCGTCGACGTATGCTGGTTATTGTTATGAGAGAATTCGGCCATCGACAGCAGTGGTTCCCAGTCGTCTTGTCGGTACCCGACGAAATGGCGTAAATACTGTTCAACTGCTTTGTTAGAGATCTCAGACTGTCCATCCGTTCGAGGGTGGTACGCTGTCGACGGGCATAGCCTAATTCCCAGTCGGCTACTCAACTCCCGTGTGATTTGAGAGATAAATATACTCCCTCTGTCCGACACAATCGTTTTCGGTGTACCGTGGAGTTTCCACACATTCCGGAGCATAAGATCGGCCAATTCAACCGATGACATTGTCTTCCTACATGGTATGAAATGAACCATCTTCGTGAGACGATCCGCCACGGTTAAGATACTGTCGTACCCGTTAGACTCGGGGAGATCGGTGATTAGATCGTAAGAAATGTCCGTCCATGGGCCCGCCGGAATGGGGAGGGGTTCCAGTGATCCAAAGGGTTTCTGCGTTGATGATTTGACTCGTTGGCATGACCCGCATCCGTCGACATACCGGTTAACAAACTTCTTCTGGGATGGCCAGGTGAAACATCTGCGGACCAATGCGAGGGTCTTGGCTCTGCCCGGGTGTCCTGCTGTCCTGCAGTCGTGGCGGCTCCGTACAATTGCCGTCTTGATTGCTTCGTCCGCTGGGACCTCCACTAGGCCTGCTTTATAGACTATCCCGTCTTTCGAGCTCCATGTTTGCTTTCCGCTTCCTTGTTCCTGACACTCTTTCATTATTAGGTTTGTCAGTCTTGAATCCCTTGTCGAGGCATCACGGATAGCACTCATCAGCTCCAGATCCGACGGGATTAGGTCCTCCCCGTTCTCCTTCGGTTCCCGGTCCACCTCCTCGGCCCCTAACACGTCCACTTCGAACCAATAACTCGCATCCTCGAGATCAATTGACTCATCGACGAAGAAGTCGTCCACCTCCGCTATGGCCGAGAACGTCTCGGGTGTAATGTTCTCGGGCCGCAAGAGTTGTCCGAACGTGAGTTTCTCCTCTCCTTTCGGCGCCAGGTCAGGACGTCTGGAGAGGGCGTCCGGTCTTGCGGAGTGTCGACCTGGGCGGAACACGATTTCAAAGTCGAAACTGCCCAGCGTCTCCGCCCACCTGACTTGTCGACGTGTGAGGCTTTTTGTTGTCATAAAGCTTTCTAGGTTTCTGTGATCGGTGTACACAATCGCTTTCAGCCGGTTCGGATTACCCTCGAGGTAATGTCGCCATTCTTTGAAAGCCGCCACGATGGCGAGGAGTTCTTTATCAAAAATTTCGTAATTTCGCTCGGCCTGGATGAGGGATCGGGAGAGGTACGCTACCGGGTGCAATTCCCCATCCCAATCGCATACCTGCGACAACACGGCTCCCAATGCGAAATTGGAGCAATCGCACTCTAGTAAAAATGCTTTGTAGGGGTCGGCGATCTTCAGGATCGGCGCTGTCGTGAATGCTGTCTTCAACGTCTCAAATGCGGCCCTGCAACGCCCGTTCCATTCGAACCTTACATCCGCCCTGGTCAAATCATGGAGCGGCCTGGTCGTCTTAGAAAAGTCCCCTATGAATCGCCTATAGAAATTGGCGAATCCTATGAAACGTTGCAGTTCTGTGACCGTTGCCGGCGCAGGCCAGTCGGAAACCGCCTTCACCTTCGCCGGGTCCATCCGCACTCGGTTACAGGATATCAGGAGTCCCAAATACTCGACTTCAGAGCGTGAGAATTCGCATTTCTCCGGCTTAAGCCACAGCTGTTGTTTACTGAGTACGTCGAGGACGCTGCTGACGGCTTCTTCGTGGTCGTTTCCCTCCTGAGTATAGATCATGATGTCGTCGAGGTAGGCCGCCACGTCTTTCCCGATCCTGCCCAACAGGATATCCTGCATGAAGAACTGGAAAAATCCTGGTGCTCCCGTGGGCCCGAAAGGCATAGTCAACGGCGCGAACTGTCCCGCCCTGCAAACGAAGGCCAATTTCTCTTCGTCGCCCTCCGCCACACGAAGGTTTCCGTAAGCGTTTCGCAAATCAAGTTTAGTGAATTTGTCAGCGTTCAGCAGGCTGTCCACTAGATCCATGGTCAGGGGTAAAGGATACTTGTTTTTCACCGTCACCGCGTTCAATTTCCGGTAATCAAAGCATGGCCTCAGGTTACCGTCCTTCTTCCCCGTAAAAAGGACCGGGGCCGCCCAAGGGGATGTCGTCCTTCGTATTGTGCCGTTGTCCAGACCTTCTTTGATCAGCTTGTCAAGCGCCTCATTCTCCGCTGGCGAGAGGGGAATTATCCGGCTAGTTTGGGGTAGCGTCCCCGGCAGGAGTTCCACCCTGAAGTCATACTTCCTCCGGGGGGGCAGGCGCTGCGCTTCCGATTTGCGAAACATATTCAAATACTGGTGGTACCGTCTCGGCACCAGCTCTTCAATCGCCGCAGTCGGTGTTGTAGATTTTGCCTTGGCCGCGATCCTTGCCGACGTGGACCATGAGGTCTTGGCCGCGCAGAGTTGGGTAGGAGTTTGTCCTACCGGTTTATCGAGGATCTGTGGGGAATGTCCTAGCAAATGTACCCGCTTGCCAGTGGTTCTTATTTGGCATGGTGGTGAGGGAAGGGTAATGGACTCACATCGCGGGGGCGTTATCACGCATGAAGCGTGCACCCCCTCGTCATTTAACCTAGCGTGCCTCACGGGCTCCTCCCCGTCTACTGAGGCTGTTTGCGGTATAGACAAAACCGCCGAAGCGGCCGCGAATGAGTTCCTGGGTTGTCCAACGATCTCCTGTACGTCGGACTGTTCCTGTTGTGGAAGTTCTAGGAAAGGTGCCCGCTTGCCAGTTGTTCTTAACAACTCTGGTGGAGAAGAGGGAAAAACGGGCTCACATTGCGGGGGCGTTCTCACACACGAAGTGTGCACCCCCTCGTCAATTGTCCTCGCGTTCCTCACCACGGGCTCCTCCCCGTCCGGCAAGGATTTTGTCGGACAAGACGACACTGCGGCTGCAGCGGCAATTCCCGGTGGGGTCGTCCTGAATCGGCGTTCTTGCCAGTCGATTGAGTGACCGTGCTTCCTTATCCAAGGCATTCCCAGTATGCCATCATAGGAGTCCTTGAGTCTGGTGACTATGAAAGTCGTGGGTGCTGAGTCGGTGTGGAGTAGTAGGTCGACCTCGCTGGAGGATCGGCTCTTGGAGCCATCAAATCCCGTGATAGTCTCTTCGGTCGGGGCCGGCCTGAGGATCAGTCTCATCCTTGCGGCAAAAGTCTCACTCAAGACGTCGTGGGTTGCCCCAGAGTCAATGAGGAATAGGGCAGGTGGGGCGGTTGTGGCACTTGGGGGATGTAAAGAAGAAAAGGAGAGGCTGACGAACAGCCGTGGATCGATTGCATTGGGGTTAACAATCCTACAAGCTCCTAAACTAGCTACTACATCCTCCCTACCGCTCGGGTGAGGCACAACCGTCACTCCCAAGCGCCGCCATTTTTTGATTCTTCCGCCCGTCCTGCGCCTCCGCTTGTCCCAATGTCCGGAGTCAAACGTCGTACCTCCTCTTCTAGTTCCGCGATCCTGACCGCCGCCTTGCCTTTCCCCTTCCACTTCTTCGGGCATTCCCTCGCGATGTGGCCTCGTTCGCCACAGTGAAAGCAAAGCCCCGCTCTCATCATTTCGGCTTTCTCCTTTCCAGACACGTGTCCCCGTAGCGCTGAAAGGTCCATAGCATTCGGGTCGGTCGTCGGAGCGGGGGAGGACTCGTAGTAGGCCGGGTCGGTGCCGTTGATCTCGTTATCGATCTTCAACGCAAGGTTGCTGAGGTCCGTCAGTTCCTTGAACTGGACACGAGCGATTACCAGCGCGAGGCGGACGTCCTTCCTAAGTCCTTGCTGGTATTGGCTCATCAACGTTGATTTCTCCCAACCCGTGTCGGCCGCATGCTGATTGAATTGAAAGGTGTAATGGGCGACAGACTTTGTTTGCTTCAATGCTCGTAGCGCCTTCTCGGCCCTCGGTCTTTGTTCCGTGTCATAGAACATCATTTGAAAGGCGGTGGCGAATTCCATGTATGTGACTGGTTGGCCTGCGAATAATCTCGTGGTGAACGGTTGTGCCCACGTGCTCGCCTGGCCGGTCAGGTAGGAAATCGAGAAGATAACCTGACTCCTGTCGTCAGGGAACATCTGGGGGTTCGACAATACGTACAGCCCCACTTGCGTCACGTAGACTTCGGCCTTCGCACCGCGCGTGCCGTCGAACTTGTCCGGGACGCCGATCTTGGGACCTTTCGCTGGGACTCCGGCCGGATTGGGTGGTTGGCCCTGTTGTTGCTCTGGGGCCATCGGTGGGATGATGGGCACGGCGACGGGACCCACCATACCCGCTCTTGCTGCCGCTAGCTCGGCCTCGGCTCGCTGTCGCAGTGCTCGTTCTTCCTGGATTGTGGTCGCGAGCTGGCCGACTCTGAGACGGAGCGCTTCTACTTCGTCGGCCATGGATGCTGGTTGGTTTCTGGGGTTTCGGTTTCTGGTTCTGTCTGGTCAGTTCGGTTCTGATTCTTGATTTCTGTTCGATTTGTTCGGTTCTAGTCTGTTCTGTTCTAGCCTCGTCCCCCGTATGGCGATCCAGCAATATGTAAGGGTCTGTCTGTGGGGGAGGGGGTGATTCTGTCTCTTCAGCGCTGAGTCTTCCAGGTAAATAGTGAATTGCTGGATGAGGAGAGTTTGAGGATCTCCTCCCGGCTCCCCCTTATGGAAGGGAGCTGTGACATGTATGTACAACTGGTGACATGCCCTTGATATGGCTATGGCGCGCAGGCGCAGCTCATAACACTCTGCATAAATCTCCCATTGGCTGGGGTACAAGTGAGGGGGGAAAGACAGTTCTTATATGAAGGAAGGATGAGCACAGACAATGAGGAATTCTGGCTATGGGAATAAAGGTTGTACAAATGGGGAAGGGTGATGTGAACATAGTAACAGCTTGTAATGATGAGCACTACTGAAAGGGGTAAGCACAGATCCAATGATGTAATGTGTACAGTGGGTCATCTAATGTTTTTGGCACCACATTTTTGAATGCAGAAGCTCAGGACACAGCCGTTAAGTCATGAGATTGGCTACAGGGGTGGAAAATAAGTTCCTAAGAATGATTATGAAATAAAAAAAAGTAAAAATAAAAAAAAGAAAAATGTGGAAATTTTTCAACGGACCTACTTCGCGCAGCAGCAAAAAACTCTTTGCGCACAGAATCGACCGTCCCCCAACGTTGAGCCCGCTGTGCGCGCAAGCCAAAAATTACTTTGCGCACAGTGGCTTCCCCCGAAAGAAGGAGGTAATTTTTCCGGATTTCTTCTCGATGGATCAAAAGAGGGGGTCTTACTTGCCCCCTCCAAAGAATATTGGATTTTTTGAAGGTGTCCTTGTGATGCAAAAAAAAAATATCATAATATTAATCCAAAAAAAAGGAACCTGCTACCCCGATAGCCCACCCTGGGGCCTTTGTACCTGCTCAAACTCAAGTGGTCGGGTACCCAGCCCCTTGAAAAGAAAGTTTGAGGGGCAGCAGCTCCGGGCCCGGCTATCCCCCAGCCGCCGTGCCGATGGCTGGCACAGGCCATTGAGCGGAGTTGCACACTCCCCCGATGACTGGCCAGCACATGCGTGCATGTGGCACAAATTACCGGTCATCGAGGGGATTATTTACTCCTCTCAATGGCCAATCTATCCCGGTCATTGAGTGGAGTACATAGTTCCCTTGATGACCGGGTCTGTCCCGGTCATCGAGGTGAGTGTTCACTCCTCTCAATGACCAGGTCCATGCCGGTCATTGAGAGGAGTACATCCTTCCCTCAATGACCGGGTCCGTTCCGGTCATCAAGAGGAATGTTCACTCCTCTCGACGACCGGAGTAATCGGGTCACCGAGGGGAGTGTACTCCTCTCAATGGTCGGAACAGGGCGTCCATCGAGAGGAGTACATCCTTCCCTCAATGACCGAGTCCGTTCCGGTCATTGAGGGGAGTGTTCACTCCTCTCGCCAACCGGAGCAACCAGGTCACCAAGCTCCGGTCGTTGAGAGGAGTGAACATTCCTCTCAATGACCGGAACGGACCCGGTCATCGAGGGAAGGATGTACTCCTCTCGATGACCAGCATGGACCCGGTCATTGAGAGGAGTGAACACTCCCCTCAATGACCGGGACGGACCCGGTCATCGAGGGAACTATGTACTCCACTCGATGACCGGGATAGATTTGCCATTGAGAGGAGTAAATAATCCCCTCGATGACCGGTAATTTGTGCCACATGCACGCATGTGCTGGCCAGTCATCGGGGGAGTGTGCAACTCCGCTCAATGGCCTGTGCCAGCCATCGGCACGGCGGCTGGGGGATAGCCGGGCCCGGAGCTGCTGCCCCTCAAACTTTCTTTTCAAGGGGCTGGGTACCCGACCACTTGAGTTTGAGCAGGTACAAAGGCCCCGGGGTGGGCTATTGGGGTAGCAGGTGCCTTTTTTTTGGATTAATATTATGATTTTTTTTTTGCATCACAAGGACACCTTCAAAAAATCCAATATTTTTTGGAGAGGGCAGTTAAGACCCCCTCTTTTGATTAATCAATTTTTCTTTGAGAAAAATCCCTTCCTTCTTTTGGGGGAAGTCGCTGTGCGCAAAGTATTTTTCGGCTTGCGTGCACAGCGGGCTTGACGTCAGGGGACGGTTGATTCTGTGCGCGAAGAGTATTTTGCTGCTGCGCAAAGTAGGTCCAATGATTTTTATTGGATAAAATAAATTGAGTCAAATTAGTGGTGATTTGGGCTACAGTCCCTGAGTTCAAATGAAATTGGTTGATAACCCATCCACCCAAAAAATCATTGAAAATGGTTTCAAAAATTTTCATTCTTTATCATTCTTGTTGTATGCCATACTTTTCTCTCTAATTTCCCCCCCTTGGTTTGAACAGTAATGAACATTCTGAGGAATTTGCAAGAAATTGAAAAACGGACCTACTTCGCGCAGCAGCGAAAAACTCTTTGCGCACAGAATGGACCGTCCCCCGACGTCAAGCCCGCTGTGCGCGCAAGCCAAAAAATACTTTGCGCACAGCAACTTCCCCCAAAAGAAGGAGGGAGTTTTTCTGAATTTTTTTTGATGGATCAAAAGAGGGGGTCTTGCTTGCCCCCTCCAAAAAATCTTGGATTTTTTGAAGGTTTCCTCCAACATGTAAATTTTTTTATAATATTAATCCAAAAAATAAGCTCCCCCTGCCCCGATAACCCACCCCGGGGAATTTTGACCTGCCAAAACTCAGCGGTCGGGTATGCAGCCCCTCGAAAAGAAAGTTTGAGGGGCAGCAGCTCCGGCTAACTCCCAGCCGCCGTGCCGTGCCGATGGCCGGCACAGGCCATCAAGCGGAGTTACACGCTCCCCGATTACTGGCCAGCACAGACTACCGGTCATTGAGGGGATCATGTACTCCTCTCGATGGCCACTCTGTTTCGGTCATTGACAGGAGTACAAACTTCCCTCGATGACGTTCCGGTCACGAGGGGAGTGTTCACTCCTCTCGACAACCTGAGCAACTGGGCCGTCAAGGGGAGTACGTACATCTCTCTCGATGACCGGAACATTCCGGTCATCGAGAGGAATAAATCCTTCCCTTGATGACCGAGTCCGTTCCGGTCATCGAGGGGGGTGTTCACTCCTCTCAATGACCGGGTCCGTGCCGGTCATTGAGAGGAGTACATACTTTCCTCAATGACCGGGTCCGTTCTGGTCATTGAGGGAAGTGTTCACTCCTCTTGATGACCGGAGCAATTGGGTCATCGAGGGTGTACTCCTCTTGATGACCGGAACGTGCCGGGCATTCTCGGAGGAGTACGTGCTCCTCTTGGTGACCTGGTTGCTCCGGTCGTTGAGAGGAGTGAACACTCCCCTCGATGACCGGAACGGGCCCGGTCATTGAGGGGGTGTTCACTCCTCTTGATCGAGGTGAACCGGAACGGACCCGTTCACCGAGGGAAGTATGTACTCCTCTTGATGACCGGGTCCGTTCCGGTCATTGAGGGGGTGTTCACTCCTCTTGATGACCGGGTCCGTGCCGGTCATCAAGAGGAGTACATACTTCCCTCGATGACCGGGTCCGATTGAACACCCCCTTGATGACCGGCAATTTGTGCCACATGCACACAGGTGCTGGCCAGTCATTGGGGGAGTGTGTAACTCCGCTCGATGGCCTGTGCCGGCCATCGGCACGCGGCTGGGGGATAGCCGGGCCCGGAGCTGCTGCCCCTCGAACTTTCTTTTCGAGGGGCTGGGTACCCGACCACTTGAGTTTGAGCAGGTACAAAGGCCCCGGGGTGGGCTATCGGGGTAGCGGGTGCCTTTTTTTTGGATTAATATTATGATTTTTTTTCTTTTGCATCACAAGGACACCTTCAAAAAATCCAATATTTTTTGGAGAGGGCAGTTAAGACCCCCTCTTTTGATTAATCAATTTTTCTTTGAGAAAAATCCCCTCCTTCTTTCGGGGGAAGTCGCTGTGCGCGAAGAATTTTTTGGCTTGCGCGCACAGCGGGCTTGACCTCAGGGGACGGTCGATTCTGTGCGCGAAGAGTTTTTTGCTGCTGCGCGAAGTAGGTCCGATTTTTAATATATATAACTTTTTTGTTCCACATACTAGAGACATAAAAATTTGAGAGCACAGAGAAACATACATGAAAAGACAATACTGAAAGTTTTAGCAGTATTGTCCCATCAGAAAATGAGACATAAGGGATGTGCGCCAAAATTAGTAGGAAAATAACTGCTGACTGTGTAACTTTTGCGTTACACACCCAAAATGTCCACAAATTTCAGGGATATCTCAAGACTGCATAAAATCTGTGATATAAAATTTCTGGCATTATTGTTCCATCAGAACATGACACATCAGGGGCATTCCGAATGCTCAGTAGGAAATGACTGCTAACTGTGTAACTTTTGTGTTACACACCCAAAAAGTCTAACGTTTTCAGGGATATTTCAAGACTGTAACTCCTCTGCGCTATAAGTTTTGTGGCATTAGTGTGCCATCAGAACATGAGATATGAGGGGTGCAGCTCCACAATAGACATGCTCCCTACCAGCGCACAATTTGTACCTCATGTTTGATGACACAAACTCTCAGAGCTGCCAGAAATAATAAGGACAAGAAAATATAAACAGTGTTTATTCAAAAAATACTAGAGAGGAATAATCACAATATTTATTCAAAAAAGACTAGAACAACCACCAATACATGAAAACTACAAATGGAAATACTAGTAAAATTTACCATTCTTATCAGGAAAGAGGAGCTTTTTTCCACCTGTTTGAGCAAAACAATCAGAGTATCTTGCCTCCCAACCTCGTGCCTCTGGGTTGGCATTTAGCTTCCAGCTCTTTTTGTAGGGAAGGGGCAGGGAAGACGTCAGGGGAGGATAGTTCTAGGGCCACAAAGTGATTGAGTCGCCGGATGAAAGCCAAGAAGATTGGGGGGTTTTTGTTAGGAGGGCAGAAGGAGGGAAGGAAAGTTTGAGACCAGTCTTCAGTGAAATAAAAAACTGGCCGTTGGAAAGTGTTGGCCAGTGCTTTGCTGGAGGAGGGCATCGCCATCCAATGAGCCATACTGCAACCTTTGGTACCGGAAAAGTTTATTCTGGCCAGAGTCGACTTGATGTTGTGAAAATGTCCCAACTTCACGTACAACTCGCCTCGTTTTCTGATTTTGTTGGCTAGAGATTCTTGGACTGCACTCCAAGCGCCCTGACCATTCCCCAAGCAACATGCCACCGCGCGAAATCCACAATGGCCATCTGACTCGGCATCAAGTATCCGCTTGACTGAGGTTCTGATGATGACTGGGAGTTGATTGAGCCAATTTGGTCGGTCAACTGGTTCTTTGGATGGTGGTGGGGGGACTGGTGCTGTTGGTGGTGGAGGGACTGGTGCTGTTGGTGGTGGAGGGACTGGAGCTGTTGGCGGTGGAGGGACTTGCGTGGCTCGCACGGCTCGCGGAGGAGGTACCCGGCTCGATTTTGGTGGAGGGGTGGGAGCAGACGAGGTTAATTGAGCAGGAGGGGAAGGTGGAGCTGGCTTCTTAGCGGTGGCGCGGGTCGGACGTTGCTGCGGAGGCGCGGGGGCAGACGGGGTTGATTGCAAAGGAGGGGAAGGGGAAGGCGGAGCTTGCATCTTCCCAGCGGCGCGGGACGTACGTTGCAGCGGAGGGGCGACGGCAGAGGAGGCGTAGTTCACAGGGGGGAAGGGGAAGCTGGCTTCTTAGGTGTGACGCGGACCGGTTTGAAGCGCTTTGTCGGGACTTGGGCTTTTGGCGGCGGAGGAGGAGGAAGCGCAGGTGAAGAGGGTGATGGTGATGGAGACGGCAACAAAGAAGGAGTTGGAGAAGGAGACTGAGCGACGTTCTTGGCGGTATTTGACTTTTGGGCCGGGAGTTTCCTCTTCTTGGGTGCTGGTTCCTTCTTCTTCTTCTCCTCTTCTTTCTTCCTTTTTTGTTGCTCCTTCTCTTCTTTCTTCATTTGTTTCATTTCTTCCTTCTCCGCTTTTCTGGTTTCTGCTAGCTTCTGTTTCTTGGACTTCATCATCACTCCTTCTTCATTCTTCCTTGTATTTTCAACGTGTTCAAAGGCAGAGGGGTCCCTTTTTGTAGTTTTTGGTTTGTTTGGCGCGCCTTTTGGACGTCCACGGGTGGCCTGAGCTTGTGTTGGTTCCTGGATTGTCACAACGGTTCCAGAGCCTTCCAATAGGCTGTTGATAGCTTGTAACTGGGCCGCCCTCTGCTCGGGATTCATTGGTAGAAGCCTTTTGTGGATCCGGGCAACTTGCTCGATTTGGGTGAGATCAGCGTTGGTGTCAAGAGCATGAAGATCCTGGGGGGAATGAAAAGATTGTAGTTAGTAAGGGAATGGCGCAGGGGAGGTTAAAAATTGGAGGGAGGTGTGGCAGAGGGGCGGTGGCAATGGCCGGACAAATGGGAGTTGATGGGAGTCGTTCTTCCAATCAAGGCTCCGCGGCTTGGCGATTTGGGAGTTGTTGGGAGTTGTTATCCCAATTGGCATGCCGCACGGACAGAAAATGGGAGTCGTTCCTGTCCCTGGGGCGCGCGGGGGTAAACGGGAGTCGTTGGAGAAAAATGGGAGTCGTCTGCCAAGAAACGGGAGTCGTCATAGCAAAAACGGGAGTTGTCCACAAAATCCGGCCATCCAAGGCCCCCCCACATGACAAAAAGATAAAAAAAAAAACAGATCTTACCTTCATGTGCCACTGGACATGAAAATCCTTGGGAATTATCTTCTTGCCATCCATTGAGCGCTGCCGGAGTGTATGCTTACAAGGAATTCCCATCCGGTTTTCATAACACCCGTTGCACCTGTGCCAATTCTCCAGGTCAACACTTGCTCTCAGATTATCCTGCGCCTTCTGGAGAGCAAAGTGGGTGATCCGGCCGTGACAGAGCAAGAAAATATTCCCTATTGATTGAAGGCTTCTAATCTTCTCCTTGTGATGCGCCGCGGAGATTTTGTGGGATTGAGCTTCAAGCGCATTCGTGATTAACTTGATGACGGCGGCAAAAGAATTGTTGGGGCCCAGGAGATAAGATTTGATGAAAGCATGCGATGATTCAATTCAAGATGTCGTCCGATGGTCGAAATGAGGTATATCCTTTGTCCAAGCGTTAGCATACTTTTCACACACCGGAAGCCATGTCTAAATCATATAATCTCCAAAACCTTCGCAAAACCGACTGAAGCTTGAACAGAAATCGCCTGGAATAGTCATCTTGATTAAGTTGCTCCAGTGTTGAAGCATTTTGAACTCCTTTGCCTTGTTCTTGATGTGTTTTGCGCCATTGGAGACCAAATTCTTCTGTATGTGCCAAGTGCAAAGCATGTGAGTCAAATCCGGAAAATTGGACTGGAAAGAGGAGATGAAAGCTTCTTCTTGGTTGGTCAGAACAACAGCAGGAAGGGGAATCTTGTTCGAGGTGAAAACTGTCAGGAGGGATTCGAGCGCCCAGTTGTAATAATCTTGTGTCTCTTTGGCAAGAAATCAGAATGCCAAACTGAAAGACTTGTTGGCTCCAGTGACACCAGTGATGTGGAGGAGAGGCATCCAATACTTATTTGTCTTGTACGTACAGTCGAGGAAAAGGATCAAATGGTACTGATGGAGAAGCTTAACAGAGAGGGAATGACAGAAAAAAATGCCCTTGAGCTCGCCAGATTTGTTGACCTTTGTCATTGTTGTGAAATTGGTTCCAGCCAGAATTTCATTCAGGTGAATGATGGGACTGATTCCTTGCAACATCTCTTGCGCAGCCCGCTTTCGTGCTGAGTAAATCGTATCAATTGTGGCCAGGATTGTCTTGTCAGGGTGCAGCTTCTTGAGGCATTCAAGTATTTGTGCCGGTCGCAATCCAGCCTCGCCAAGTCTTTTCATTTCCTTGTAGAGAGTGTTGCTGAGCTTACGGTGAACAGTGTGGGTGACGGCGGCGGTGGGGCGGTGAGTATGAGTCGAGTTGGAGACTGTGAATTTCCAGTGGCCGTTCTTCTTCTGGTTGTACCAATCAATCGAGATGATATATTTTCACGAGTATCACCTTTACGTTTGTTTTTCGCAGGATCACCTCCTCTGTATCATTTCAATGTGGATTTAATGTCAGTCAAAAGTAACAGAAGAATGAAAAAGAAGTGGGAAATAACAGACCTGACACATTTAAAATGGACACTCTTTCCAGGAACAGAGCGTTTGACCAATATCCCATAGCCATGCGCACAAGCAACTTCTTGGATGGCCTCCTTAACTGATTCAACATCGTCATAATTTCCAGCTGGCGGCGCAGGAATGTTGTCGTAGATTGTCCTTTCTACTTCTTCATTTACTGAGTCTTCATCATCTGGTTGATTCTTGTTCTCAAGTTCCATTTCTTTGAGCTCCTTCTCAGTTCTCTCTTCAGCAATTTTCTCAAGTATTTTCTTGATTTCTTCTGGGTTTTTTTCAGTTGGAATGGTTCCAGAGTTTGGATCATTGTTAGTATTATCTTCATCTAATTCTAACATTACTATACAATCCTCAATTGTTTTCTCTTCTCTATCTAGCTCTGCATATTCCCCAAGTGTCTTTTTCTCGTCTGGATTAGCTAAGCTATAATCTTCAACTTCTTCCTCATTTTCTTCGTGGATTTGGTTTTCTAGATTTTGTTTGGAAATTTCTTGAGTAATTTGAAGGAGGAGGGGGTCTAGGGTGACTTCTTGAAGGGCTTCAGTGGTCTGAATGCAGGCTTCGACGGCGGCAATGGCCTGGGAGTTGGCGGCTGCCGTTTGGGAGTCAGCGGCTGCGGGAGGTTGGGAGTTGGCGGCTGCGGGACGTTGGGAGTCAACAGGTTCACGGGAGTTGGAAGCGTAGGCGGGGGCTAGACCTTGAGCACCACTGGCTAGGATGGCTCCTTGGGGGTCTAGAATGGCCAGGGTAGCTGCGTGGTCCTGGGCCGCAATTGCAAGGGAGTTGGTGTCAATGCCAGACCCGTTTGCGGGGCCTTTGGCGGCGTCTTGATTGGCACCTGGATCGAGGGCAGGAACAAGGGTGTTGGGGGCTCAATGCCTCCATTTTGGATGGGAGGGAGCCGGCAGGGGAGGGGGTGTCAGCCTGTATGTAACTAACCGTGTCTGAGAGGGTTGTTACTATCAAGATGATGGTGTAAGATTCCAAGGATGGGCCAATGGGTTCGTGGTAAGACCTGTAAAAGGTTTCACTCTATCAGTAATCTAGACTGAGAGGCTTTCTCAATTAAGGCGCATCCAGATCAACACAGGGTGTTAATAGGCATCCAAGGAATAACTCAACTTGGGTTCGTGGTTTTACCTACAGAAAGGTAAGGGTAATCAAGAGTTGATGTTATTCCTGAATTGAAAGATGGGTGAGAATGAAGGCACTGTTTAACTATGTATGTGTTAAACCTTGCTATAATAATATTCTGAGGGATAAACAGTCCTGGGGGGTGTGTTTATAAAGAGGGGAAAAGAGCAGGAGGGAACATGAGGCGCTTGGAGGCGCTTCAGGACCAGGGGTGAACTGGAAGCGCTCAAGGGAAGCAGATCCTCATGAGGATCAACATTGGAAATGATCAGGGAAGTGTAATGATCAGTACTGATCCTAGTAGCTGTGCACACTAGCTGATCATAACCAATCAGTTATTCCATTCAGTGCTCTTTGAATTGGATTACATCATGTATTGTTTATGTATTTATATCATAACCAATATATTATGTAAATGGGGACTGAGGCGTAACAGGGATAAATGAGTGATGCCTGTCTTGGGTATTTCACGTGTACAGTAATATTACAATGTATTGTAATCTTACTGTTGCACGTAACTTAACCCTCATAACAACAGTACATTATGGTAACTGTATTTAACTATGGTTATCTGTAATGTAATGTATAACAGGAGCACATTCTTAAGCTTGTATCTAATGATATACATATGTAATAAAGGTGTAAAAAGGAATGTACTATATGTAATGTGAACAATTGCAGGTACTTGGTACGTGTTGGAATTTCACAGCTTGTTCTCTTCCTTCTCCGCTCCTCCATCTGTCACACTCTTTCCTTTCCCTGCAGATGCATATGCATTTCATTTTCTGTCCCACAACCTGGCCCCTAGTTGTAATAGGTTATATATCACTAGCATAGATAGAAGAAAGAATCATAAGCTCTCTGCGCCTTTTCCCTGAGACCAAAGAGTCTCTTGTAGTGCGGAGCCTTTTTCCTCCCACAAATTAGCAGACTAGCCCTCTTTTTGGGCTTCCTTTTTTCTCAAAACCTGGCCTTGAGCTTTTTTCCTCAGGCCACTGTTCTCTCCTCTCTCCAAGTCGGAGCTCACATTTCTTCAGTACGTGTAAGGTACTGTGACATGTACTCTGTGGCTGACAGGGGGCTTACCTGGCCCTGCGGCTGGGGTTTCCTTGGCGTGCTCACCAGCCACTGGGGGCTTGTTGTGCTTGTGCTCGCCTGTCACTGGGGGCTCGGTGTGCTTGCCAGGCACTGGGGCCTTGGCGTACTCGATGGCGGCGACAGGGGGCTCGGCGTGCTCAACGGCGGCCATAGGGGGCTCGGCGTGCTCCATGGCGGCGACAGGGGCCTGGGAGTCCTGGTCCTGGACGGCGGCAGGGGCGGCTAGGTTAAACATTTCTTTTCGTTTGATCAATCGGGCGGTTGGGGTGGACGGGTGGGCGGTGATCGGGCGGTTGGTGTGGTGGTTGTGGTGTGTGACGTGTGTGATGGGTGGGGGGCTCAAAGGGGAGTTGTCAAGGGGAGTCATCAAGACTCCCTGGGGGCTTCCGTGGCCCCCGCGGTCAGCTCCCAAAATAACGCAGGGGGCACTTGTTTTGGGTGAACGACTCCCAAACCCCCCAAGAAAAAAATATTAGAAATATTCATAAAAATTAGTGGGGACGACTCCCAAAAGAATTTTTTTTGGGGTCAACAACTCCCAAAAAAGCCGTACCCAAAAAAAAGGGTCTAGGCCGACATCAAGCGCTGGTCAAAAAATAGTCGCGCGGACGTATGGGAGTCGTTTTCCCAAAACTTGGGAGTCGTTTTTCCAAGACCCTTTTTTATTTTTTATTATTTTTTATTTCATAATCATTCTTAGAAACTTATTTTCCACCCCTGTAGCCAATCTCATGACTTAAGGGCTGTGGCCTGAGCTTCTGCATTCAAAAATGTGGTGCCAAAAACATTAGATGACCCACTGTACAATAGGCATAGTACATAATGAGTAATGTATGTAAAGAGTTTATTATGTGATAAAATATCTGTGAAAAGAATGCAATGTAAGGATCCAAGTAAGTTACTAATGAAATGAGTATTGTAACTAATGAAGACTGTCGGTTTTCTGTAAGTCTTATATCCTCTATAACTTTTGAACCATTGGAAATAAAGGGGTACTATGTATGAGTGACTATAGGTGAAATGATGCGTAGAATCTGAATATGCAATAATAATGAGGTATTTGTGAAGGAGTTTGGAATAATAGGCAGTGTAATGATGAATATATGTAAAAGAAGATAATAAAATACTACTTATGGTTTGGAATGGAGCACCACACCAATTGGTATACCTGAACCTTGGCGAACACGCACCAAGCCAATATTGGTGCATATTCCATGTGCTCAAAGCCTTCAAAAATCGGGCGCAGTTTTACCTTCAGGACCAATCAGACAAAGAGTTGGCTGATTTCCGGGTTATCTTGTATGACCTGACCGACCCGGAAGGCAAGTTGTTGATATTTTATGGCAAATGGTCAACTGTTAGTACCTCTTTTGTCGACTACGTTCAATCTAAATGGGCCATCAACATTATTCATTGGGCCATGGCTTATTGATTGGCAGGTAATCTTGGCCTTTCAGTTTCTAGGAGAACAGTTTGCGGCGCACTAATCACGCAATTATCTTGCTTTGCAGACACCTCATCAGGGGATACACACCAACAATTGTGTCGAATCTTGGCACAAGATCCTCAAGACGTATTAAATTGGCAATAAGGAGGGACGCCGCCAAATTGACGAAGTTGTTCAAGCTCTCGCTGATCATGTCCAAACCACGTACCTCGTCACCCACATTCAGGTAGCTGATGGCATCAAATGGCAAAGGACAAACAAGTCTCAGTCCAGTGCAAAAGCAAAGGCCAATGGATACAGCCCAGTAATTATGGACTTGCTTGGGATTGACATCACACGCTTTCCTACTCATGTAAGCTAGCTTGGGATTTTTTGCTCAACGCCACAGCATGCATGCTGACATATTTGTACATGTGATTTCTGCAGTTTTTTATCTGTTCATTCACAGCACCTACAACAACTATCTACATGGTGCGGTACACACCGGCCGACAAAGATGGGAATGTGCGACTCAGAAGCTGCACCTGCCCGCATTTTGTGCGCTACGGGAGCGCCTGTAAGCATATGTATTATCCTGCCAAACAGTTCAAGATGCTAGTTGTTGAGAACGCGACCCAGTTTGTTGAGAGGCCGCCCCTGCAAGCTCGGCCGGATATAAACCTTGACAACTGGGTGCTGGACACTTCTTTCTGGCGGGAGACATCACCAGTTGCATGGGCTGTCACAGAGCTATCAATAATCGGAGATGCCTGGCAATCAAAGAAGCGGCGGATCAACAAGCCCCAGTGCCAGCGCCATGTGCCGGATCTAGCCGGAGCAGGTCTTGTTGCTGACGAGCCGTTGGTGACCAATTTAGCTTTTGCAAAATCCCTTCAATCGCTGCCCAAGAGAGCCACTTGCCCGCCAATATTGATTCCAATTCCTACCACTGGGCCATTTCTGAACCAAGACAAACTGGCCTGGGACCTTTCAAATTTTTCTTCCTCCCTCCTTGACGCCTTCCAGCAAGCTATTGATCTGCTTAAGTTTTTCAAGAACCGGCGGATCATTGCAAAAATAACATCACCTGAGTGGATGTGGACATTCAAGAAGGCCTCAGACAATATTTTGCGGGACGTAAATTGTCAATGTCCAAAGGCGCCTAAGCAAAGAGAACTTGACATACCTGGAATATTGGTTGTACAGTCTCTACTAGAGATGGCCCCGGCAAGCCCATTGCGGGTACCTGCTATCCGCTGGCGGATACCCGCCAGCGGGTGCAGGTGCGAGTGCGGATGTCTGAGATTCCGGGAAAAAGTGGGCGGGTACCCGGATAATTCAACCCACACCCGCCCACCGCTTCAACCGGAAGGCCTGATCCCTTCCGGTTGCCAAGGTTTTACAGCCTTGTGATAAGCAAGACAGAAGCTGAGAGCAGCGGGCACGATGCCGGGCGAGTGTCAAAGAGGTGTGGAAGGATGAGTATCATTGCACATGGAAAAAGGAGAAAGAAACACACAGATGAGAAAGAGAAACAAAGAAAGAAACAAATGACAGTACCTGAGAGCAGCGGGCACGATGCCAGGCAAGTGTTGAAGAGGTGTGGAAGGATGAGGAGAGAGTCCTTCCACGCCCGCTGCCTCAGGTATACAAAGGAATCTGTGACATGTGTAAAGCATACATAAGCGGAAAAGAGCACAAAGAGAAATAAACCTAGATGACTAGCTCAACACCCCCCCTTGCTGTAGACATGGAACAGTAGATAAAGAAAGAACAAAGATAGAAGACAAGAGGGAAAGGATGGGAGAAGAGAGAAGGGGAAAGAAAGTGAGGGACAGAAAATAAGAGGGAATACGGGAAACTGAAATGACTGAAATGGATGAAGGGATGTTAAACAATGCCAAATACTGTACAATGTTTTTCAAGTGTGACCCTGGGAAGCGGTTTTGTTAGCATATCGGCTAACATGTCTTTTGTTGAGACATGAAGGAGTGAGATATCACCGTCCTGTACGCACTCGCGGATGAAGTGGTACCGCGCGTGAATATGTTTGGTTCGCGCGTATTGAGCAGGGTTCTTCGCAAGAGCTTTGGGCCTTCATTATCGACGTGTAGAGGGATGGCTGTGTCTGGGCGGAGACGCAGTTTGGTGAGTAGGTGTTGGAGCCAGAGGCCCTCCTTGCAAGAGTCGGAGAGGGCCTTATACTTGGCCTCCGTGCTGGATAGAGAAACTGTTGCTTGCTTGCGGGATTTCCAGGAAATAGCGCCGTCGCCTATGCGGTAGGTGTACGCTCACGTGGAGTGTCAATCATCTCGGTCCTCTGCCCAGTCTGAGTCCGAGTAGCCTGCCAGGACCAGTTCTCCTCCAAGTCGGAGGCGCAAATCTTTTTTTGTGACCAGGTAGTTGAGAATCCTGAGGCCGGCATACCAGTGAGCGTCTGAGGGATCCCGTAGGTATTGAGAGAGACGATTGACCGCAAACAAGATGTCCGGTCTTGTGCATTGAGAAACCCAGAGGAGTGATCCAATTAGCTGAGGGTACGGTCCAGGGGAGGGCGGGTCGGAAGGGGAGCAATGTTTGAGATTCTTGAAGTTAACATCCGTAGGAGTAGAGACAGATACATGTTTGCCTTCCAGGAATCTATTGCAGACTTCAGCGATGTAATGAGCTTGGTTTAGATAGATGAGTTTGTTTGGGATTTCTTGGGATATCTTCAGAGAAAGAAAGTGACTAAGCTCCTCATCAGCCCCAATCTTGAACCGCTTGCCTACCGCTGAGATGACTGAATCGACAAAAATCGACTCGCCAACAATGGCTAGGTCGTCAACATGGGTTGTTAGAGCCCCTACGAGTTTGCCCGAGTTCAGCTTGAAGTACAAAGTTGAAGTTACCTTGGCGACCAGAAGGAAACCTCCTGGTCGTCAAAGTTACCTCGGCGACCAGAAGGAAACCTCCTCGTCGCAGAGGTCTTATTGCAACCAGAACGGCTTCCTTCTGGTCGCCGAGGTCCTCTTCGACCAAAAGGGGTCCCTTCCGGTCGCCGAGATGAGTTTCAAGGGGCGGGTATCCGCGCGGGTACCCACCCAGGCCGGCGGGTACCCGCCAACGAGTGCGGATGCGGGTGCGGATGTCAGGATCCAGTCAAAACAGGCCGCGGGTACCCGGGTGTGACGGAGCCATCTCTAGATACGCTCCATGTATCATACTTATTTCAGCGTTGGTCTGAGGCTGCAGACCCAGTGTGAATGATGCCATAATATGTATATGAAAGAGTGTTGATACTATGTAATCAGTGTAGCCTGATGGGGAGATTTATATTTTTATCCTGAAGGAAAGCAGTTTTTATTATTGAAACTAGAACCAGGACTAAAGCAATACAAAGTTAGATTAACAGTGGAGTGACAAGATCGTTTTTAGATGAGAGAGGCATACCGCGATTGGAGTGAGTTTTAGATGGGATCAAGACAGACAGACTGAGGTAGATTAGATCAAACAAGGAAGAATAGTAAACGCTATTGGAAATAACAAAAAGGTTAGGTTGACGGTGACAAGAAAAGCTGTTGAATTTTGAGGAGTTGTTGTTGTTTTTTCTCACCAAATTGGAAGAAGCCAATTGATGAATTCTAGTGAGTAGATCGGAGCAACAAGGATGAGAGGTTGAGTCAAAGACGATGATTCGAGGTGATGTCGGTGACAATTGGATTGCATTATAAGAGAGAATAGGGAAAGTGTGTAGAGGAAGAAGGAAGGGAAGAGTCAAAGTCGAATGGAGAGATTGAGGACGGGAATGTTGGTGGAGTTTTTGAGGTTGAGATGGAGCGGAGGCCGAGCAGTTGAGGCTGAATGTGGGTCAAGTTTGGAGTTGATGAAGTCTGCTGAGGGAGAAGTTGAGTCGAGGGAAGGAGGTCTTTTATAGTCATCTTGAGAGTGGCCGACTTGTGGTTTCTGTTGTTGGCGGCTGGATTGTGGTTGAGGCTTGTGGCTGAGACATGTTTGTGGATGAGACGAGTTGGTCGACTGAGGGTTGAGACGAGTTTGAGGATGTTGTTGTGTTTGAGGAGGTTGTTGAGCGGATAGTTTGGGCGGATGAGCCGCGAGCAAATGGTCAAGTGGGAGCAGGAGCTCTGGCGAGCGCACGCGCGCGGATTATTCCAACATATCCTGTGATGTGTATAAGCATATTAATGTGAAAATTGGAGTGAGGGACAGGTGACAGCTGGGTTACTGGGGCTGGCCGTGTGATAGGTGTCCAAGAGGTGTAACTTCCACACTATAGGGGGTCCAAGGGTGCTTCCAGGGGTGAATAGAGGTGAAATTGGCCGTGGAATCCATTTCTGGGCTCCATTCAATGGTATCTTGAGGCCTAGTATGAGTAGTTATATGGTTTAGAAAAAACTTTTATTTTGCCACTTTTCCGTCTACCAGGACGGGGACCAAGAACACTAGGTTCCAAGTAGCGGCGGGTGCAGACAATTTTAATTAGCCATTGTATTCCCTCCACCTGCAAGTGTGTTATTTGAGCCTCCCACAAGCAACGTCAAAATTGTAAGAGCTGAAATCTGTTCCTGGATTGGAAACGTAAGAGTAAGATGAGGACAAGAGATATAACTAGATCTTGATTGGGACCTTCGACGTGTTCAAGGAGTCCCAGGATGATGATACAGAACAAGGGGAAGTGTTGGCTGGTTACAATAGTTTGGTAGATCTGCTTGTTGAGTCGTAGCCTTGTGAAGCAGGAGACAAGGATGAGCTGACACTTTGAAGAGTGAAGTGTCACATTTTCCCGTGCAACACCCAGACAAATTCAGGCGCAGTCACTGCGGATGCAGCCCCCATGAACCCGTCTAGGTGTTGTAACACATGATTCCTCACTAAAGTCCTCACCTTCTAAAGGTCTCAGATGAGTGATTTGCGCTCCAAGTGGTGTGGCATGGCTGTGGTTGGCCGGTTGGAGGAGGTGATTGTTGTGTTACCGGTTTGTGTGATGAGTTGTGTGAATATGGTATTGGGGGAAGGTTAAATGGGGCTCTCACTTTTGCCTAAGCAACATAAAATCATATATTTATGACGCCCTGCCAAAATGGTGGGCTATGCCGCTGTGATTTTATGTAATTATGGTGTTCAAAATTGCATAAGATTTTTTTGCATAAAATCATAAACTGCAATTTTGGCTGGGAGATGTCACTTTAAGTTTTATGCACACTGACATCTCCCAGCCAAAATTGGCTTCATGATTTTATGTAAACAGTGACATATGCAATTTTGAACACCATAAATGTTTTTACGTTAATCAAAAGACAACATGTGGGCACAACTACATTGGGAGACAAGGCTGATTGTTGGCAACATGATATACAAAGGCTGCTTGTGCTGGTGTCCATTTAATCACATAACGAGTGAAAGAACCAAAGAAAAAAAATGAAACGGTCCTGCGCGGGGGCTTCGGCTTTAATGAGTGATTGAAGCCCTGAGGTGGCAGTTTTTAGACACATCGCCGGCTTGGACTACGACTGCTTTCTATAGAATATCTCATCGGAAATAGTGAGGAAAGGGAATCAGTCATCAAAGCAACTTGAAGAGGATTATGCGACACGGAATGCTTACATTCTGTAGGATTTGAAGGTATCCAAAATCACGGGGAAGATATGATGGTTGATTAGGCAAGCGGCCGCGAAAATCTCAATACATTTTACGAAACTGGGTACCCACTGTGTTGGTGTCAAAGGTTACCGAACCCGGCTTGCAGCAGTAGTTTGCCTCCATGTATGAGTCGATGCAGTTGTACCCCAAAATATTTTTGGTCGGATCTTGGATCTTCGGATCTACGACCTTGTTCGCGGGAAGAACTGATTTTTCCAGATTCAACCCATGCGATTCCAAGAAAGCAGAATGAGTCAATAGCTCACTATGCATGCTTATAGACAGTTGCAAAGAGGAAGACAATACTCACAGGTAAATGACAAAGTTTTCATATGACCGTCGTGGTTGAGAACTGAGACGCATGCTGCCAGGGTGTTTGGGGCACATGTGAATACGACTGTGGTGTCTTTGTTTGGAGGAGTAGATGCCGCCTTTGAGAGCTGGCAAACTAGGGCCATGGTGACAACGATGACTGATGATGTGGAAAAGTGCATTGTGCGGTCGAGAAAAACGAATCAATAGGTATTCGGCAAAGGTAACGGGAGCGCGGTTGAGGGAAAGGGGGCAATCAGATTTCGGCAAAGAAAGGGGGCAGAACTATGGGCAACGGATGGGCGTGATCTAGAGCCAAAGGCTGGCTTTCAAGCTGTAAGATGTTAGCGTGATGAGGATTGAAGGCGCTGATGAGGTGGGCTGAGTGAAGCAGAGACGGACCAATCATCTCCTATTTATAGTCTGCTGGCTGTCTGGTCAAGATGGGAGCTTGGCCGGAAAAGCTTGCGTTGGCATCCAACTTCCGAATACATGGGCCAAGAAAAATCTGGTCGGTCACCGCAGAATACAGGTCCTTCTGCTCCCTGGACCCTGATGGTTTCATCTCAACCTTCGCAATAGTGGTTACAACATAGCAAGAGTCCGGGACCCGGGTTACCTGCGTCAAACGCGTTCTTCCACGTTCGTCCGGCACATGTCGCCGGGCAAGCGAACCGCCCGCTTAAATTGCTAACTATTATAAGGCTCTCGATCGGAGGGCCGGGTGGGCAGGTGACCCCGCGTCCTTGCGGGAGCGCCCTGAACTTCGTCTCAGGTTAGCGACCGTTAAACAATTGCTATGTAACCTGGAGCCTGGCACCAATGCGAGTGCCCAGGCATGAGGCTTGGTCGGCTGATGTTACCTGGGTGCCATGGTGACGGTACAGGACGCCAGCGTGACGCCACTGATGTGCCACAATAGGCCACATTACGCAGTCTAGACACCCGTGGTTCGGGTCCCTTCACGCAACACCAACCAACACATAACTCACCATGACCGCCTTAGCCTACTCAACAGGAAAAGTTCGCATCCGTCCCCCGCCTTCCCTCATGTGCATCTCATGCTTCAGATTTAGTTAATTGTTTATACGCAACTTGTAAAACAACCATAGAAATATAGACAGCTTTTCATTTATCGGGTCTCCGCGTAATGAAAAACTTCGTGCTCATCAGGCCTCAAAAAAGCCACAAAAGGCAGCAATCCAAGGCTAGATGAAGTGTGCTTCGAAAGCCCAGGAGAGTTCCCAACGGGCCCTCTTTATCCATCCCCACACTTTTTGTTTCTTCTTCTTTTGATTCATACTGATCAACTGCTCAAATGCAGAACAACCACACCTAAAAAAAAGTTCACTCGAGCAGTCTAAGTAACCCTCAGATCTCGAGCTCTCCGTCTTGAACGAACGGACGGTCGATAGCGTTTACGGCGCCCGCACAGAGCGGACAACAAGAGGCGACGAGGGAGTCGAGCTCGTTCTTGAGTTTCTGGATCTCCGAGCCTACCGAGCCCCCCCCCCCCCCCCCCCCCCCCCGCAGTGGCTGTGCCCGTGGCAGTACGGAGGCCGACGACGCGGGTGAAAGGGGCCGCCGCGGTGGTGGTCGACAGCGGCGGCGCGTGATCGGCGTCGTTGTTGTGCTTAGGGAGGATGGAAGACGATGAGCGGACGAGTCTGGGCAGGGCGGGCAAGACGCCGCCGAGCGCTTCGACGCCCGAGCCGACTTTGCCCACGCCGCCGCCAATAAGCCCGACCAGTGCGTCGGGGATGATCAGCTTGCGGACGTGGTCGAGGCCCTGGACGCTGGCTAGTGCGAGCTTCTTGGAGTCGGAGAGGATACCTGCGGGCAGCAGCGAGCGTCCCGTCGGTTGACTGGCGGCAACCGAGGAGGCGTGGAGATGCTGGCCTAGCTTGGTCTGTAGGGCTAGCAGACGTCGGAGTTGGTAGGGCGGCATCTGGGCCATGGTTTCCTTGGCATGGAGCGAGTGCTGGCAGCGGAACAGGTAGAACTGTCGACTCAGGAGGGGCTGCCCACACGAGCAACACGAGTCGGCCTGGTTGATGACGAGGAAGCGCTGGGAGAGCTGGGCAAGGTCGTTCTGGATGAGCAGAGTCGTTTGATGGGACTCCTCCATGTCCATTTTCAGCCGAGCGATCCGCGCCGAATAGCTCTCCAGCGCCTTGCAGATCGGCTCCTCGAACGCGTCGATCACCACAAAGTCGGGAAAGAACGGGAGGATGTCCTCGATCTGTAGAAGATCGGTGGCCTCGAGGAAGGCCATCGCCGTCTTGATGTCTTTCTGGTCCTCGACCACATACGCCGCGATCTTCAGCCACAGCTTTTTGCGTAACAGCCGGTCATCCTCGGCCTTCTCCGCATTATTGATCTTCGCCAGCTCCAGGTCGCCCGTGCACAGGGCCAGGTCAACACTGCTCTCATAGAGGCCCTGCATCTTGCTGTAGATCAGCCCACACGCCTGCAGCTTGTTGTTTACCTTACAGATCCGCAGCGCGTAGTCTAGGTCGTAGTACGGCTTGCCCGTCACCGGGTTGTCCGGCGTACTGGCTAGGAACCGAAGCAGCGATCCTTCGTCCGCCTGTTGTTGGGTGGCATAGAGGGTAAGCAGTGCATTGTGGACGGGCGCATCGGAGTTGTTGAGCCTGGAGATCACAAATTTCAGGCACTCGATCACGGTCTCCTCGTTCTCGTCCGAGCCTCTCTTGACCGATCGTCGCGGAGGGGTCAGTGCTGGGATGAGCCGCTTGACATCCAGCTTGGGTTGGCACATGAAGGCGGCGGTGGCCGCGCGGGCGTCATGACTCACAAGCACAGGTGTGAATTTGTAGTAGAGCTCGAGGTCGGCCTGGCGGTTGAGCCCGTCGATCGCCTTCTTCCAGTCTTCTTCGAGGATGCAATGGCGGATGATCCGTTGATGGTAACCAACGCCCAATTCTCAACCCTACACGCCGGGGGTACTTCCTGGCGAGCGGGTTTGTGGATAGACCCAGTCATGGTCAAACCCACGCGGAATTCACCTTGCCCCCTGTCGATATCACCATGACATGGGAAATGGGTGGACACGCCGGGATACCCGGTCGTCTCCACCCAAGAGGGATCTCCTCGTCATTCCGATGGGGAAACTGACGAGAAATCCACGGCTCTCTGAAGGATCCCGGTGGAGCCGATGGTAACAGTGCTTGGTGAGTCTCCCCGGACAAGGGATCCGATAGCGCCGGATCAGTATGCTTATAGAAATGCTTGTACTTAGTCCATCTTGTGTTTTGACACAGCAGGTTAGGGTTGTTTTGGGGACAACCTCCACGCCACATGTGCACTTGAGGAATCTCAATGAACCTCAGGGCAAGCGGCAACTTGTCCAAATACATCTGGTCGCTCTCACCCACCCGGTGCTACTTTTCGCTCACTTGGCCAACCCACAAACCCATCCATTTCGGGCACGCCAACATGTGCGGAATATTCAGCACACTACCATCGTTCCCACAATCGTTTGCACGGGCCCAGAATCTCGCATGGCTCTCGTCTTCATCATCCCAGCCTATTTAGAGCATCCTTACCGGTGACTAGTTTAGCTCGAAATTAGCTAGTTTAGCCACCAATCTCAACCACACCGGGTGTAGCTAAGCCCAAGCTAAATTAGTGAGAAGCTTCAATTTCAGCTAACCGTCACTACATTTAGTGACGGTTAGCTCGAAGCTAACTGCCATTTCCCGCGCCCACCACTCAGCTTCACCCCGCGCAAGCCAAACCGATACGGCTGAATCGCTGTCGCTAAGTTAGTTTGCAACAGCTGCGAGTCAAAACTCACACCAACATAGCTCAACCGGTAAGGATGCTCTTATGGCTACTTTGCCCGACTCAAAAGCCCCTAGCTTAACAAAGCCTCTCGGGCGGAGTGTCCGGGGGACCCCGCCCGGAGCGCTCCCCGCAGGAGAGGCTTATGAGTTATGTCTTGGTTTAAGCAGTAATAGAGCCTGACAATGTGACTATTTTCCCGAGTCCGCTTTAGGGCAGCCCGACTCGATTTGGTTCTCGGCGATTGCAAGGCGGAGAAGGCTTTATCAAGATTCATTCAAGATTCGAACCGCTTTCCTGAACATTTTGCATGATGTTAATGTTCACACAATCCTTGACTTGTTTTTTTTTTCTTTTTTCTTTCCTTTTTTCTACCCCTCAGTTTCTTTTTCCTCATTACCTCCAAATCGTGTTCAGTCTCTTTTCTCAGCTTCCCATAACACTAGCATGTATGTAGTTGTGTTAGATTTATTGCTTCGTGTGTGTCACAGAGATGTTACTTAGATTCATAGTGGGCAATGCCATCGGCCAAATTTCACTTTAAAAAAAAAAAAAAAAAAATGTGACTATGTATTTCGAGAGGAATGAACAGAGAGAATGGAATGAGGAAAATACAACAAATGAGAAAACACAAGCTCTATATATACATGCTATTATGTAGTATGTACACCACGGGACATGTCCGATGTTTATCGGATGTGGACTTGGACATGTTTTCTGCCGTCCAGAACTTGCGGGGCAGGAAGCGTCTAGCGGACACTAGTCTGCTGGACGGATCCTTAACATTTCAGAGCGTCACATCCGCTGGATGGTATTGAGGCATCCAGCGGATGTAACAAACCCATCAAGTGGATATGACAAACCCATCTGCTGGATGTTATCAAGCCATCCAGCGGATGTGACAATACCATCCAGCCAGCGGATGTGAGAGAACCATCCAGCCAGCGGATGTGAGAGAACCATCCACTGGATGGTATCCTATGGCATCGAACCATCCAGCGGATGCGACAAAACCATCCAGCGGATATGAGTTTGGACTTTATGGCCCTGAGTGTCAATGTCCACCGGATATTCTCACTTGCCTGGCTGCAGCCAAGCTGCTGGGACCCATTTTTTTCACACCAGTTTTGCTGCGGCCCATTTTTTTTTTTCGCACCTGCGGACCCAATTTGTTTTTTTCGCTTTTTTGGCTGGCTCACGTACATAATAACATTTTCAGTACTTTATTATTTTCATCGGTGAGATTGTAGCAAACAACACATATAAAAAGTGAAAATGTTGAGGGAGAAGCCTGCAATCCTAGCAGGATGATATTGGAGATGGTCATTGAGATGTTATCCAAAGTTGAGAGAACAGCTGTCTAGTTGATGAAACATGGGAAAGTCCCATGTCTATGGTAAGTCATGACAGTATGACTTACCATGACACTGTAGTGTGTAACGTAATGGCATATTACGTAACAGACTACAACACCCCCCCACTCAACAAGACCGCTCCAAGAGCCACTCGTACCTGGTATTGATGGGTGACTGCTGGCAAATTTTTTGTGAATAAATCTGCAAACTGGTTCTTCGTATCCACCCACGTAAGAGTAACCTGTTTCCTAAAAAGCGCCTGATTCGTGATGTAGAATTCACAATCCGTGTGGCGAGTTCGTTTGTTAGATGCTTCATCCAAACAAATTTTGACAGCCGCCTGATTGTCGCAAAATAAATGGCCGGTGGTTTCAGAACCGGTCATATTGGTTAACAGGTTCCGAATCCATAGGAGTTGTTTCGTACCGTGACCCAGAGCCATGTATTCGGCATGTGCTGTAGACGACGCAATGGTAGCTAGTCGACGGGCTACCCAGTGAATGGGGCACCCATGAAATAAAACAAGGATCCCGTAGTTGGAGCGGGAAAATTCTCCCCCCCAGTTGGCATCCGCGAAACACACAAGTCAAGGGCAAGAGGGATCTGGCTTGAGCATCAGCTGCTGATCTCTTGTTGCCGCAACGTAATTCACCAAGTGGTGAAGACATTTCCAGTGTTCTGTACTAGGACACTTGGAAAAGCGGGACAGGAAATTGACTCCAAATGTAATATCTGGACAAGATCCCGCAGATAGATAGCTTAAGAAACCAAGAATTGACAGATACTTGGACGCGTCCAATCCGGGACTGTCGCTGCAGGATAGTGGCAAATTACCTACCAGAAGGGGCGTTTTAGCATGACTGGCGCCATCCCAGTGAAGCGTCAGAAGTTTTGAAACAAGTTTAGGCTGATGCAGAGGAAAACCACTACAATCACGAGTCACGTGAAGACCAACAATGTCTGATAGCAAAGAAGACCACTTTATTTCCAAACAATCCGAAAGAGCCGACTCCAGGTCCCGTAGAATTTGAGTAGAGGAACCCGTGACAATACCATCATCCACATGTATCCAGATAACAGATGGACCCTCACGTTTGCGGAGTACATAAACGCTGCTGTCAAACTGTGAGCTTTTGTACCCGAGACGGTCAAGAGTAGTTGATAGGTGTTGCCACCAGCATCGCGCCGCCTGACAAGTTCCGTAGAGTGCCTTATGCAGTAAACAGGCATGGCCGGCCTCAACATCCAGCCCTTCCGGGGCAGCAACCCAGACTTCTTCGTCTATAGGAGAGTTGAGGTAGGCTGCAACGAAATCAAAAGTATGAACCAGCCATCCGTTCATAGCCGCTATAGACAATACCAATTGCATGGATACAAATGTAGCCGTAGGAGCAAAAGTACCATTGAAATGTTCCCCCTCAATTTGAGCAAATCCTTTCGCCACATAACGGGCTTTGAAGCAAATCACAACTCCGGCGGCGGACAATTTCCTCGCGAAGACCCATTTGGCACGAAGGACCTTGGTACCCTTTGGTACCGGTCAAATAGACCAGACTCCTAGGCGGCGTAAATTAGCTAACTCCTTGTTGATGGCTTCTAGCCATTTCTTTCTGTCAACATCCTTCGTTGCTTGCTTATAAGTTGATGGGACCAACGCATCCAGTATTTTGGGAATAAAGTTACTGACAATATCTACAAGTGCGTCCTGAGATTGGACTAATTCTTCATCCTCAAAACTGCCTAATTGTAATACAAGGGAATCGGCAAAGGAGAATGAGAGAGATGAGGAAATAGAGCTTGGAAAAGTTGGAAAAGTAGCGACGGCAGAATGAACGTAAGACCCAAGATCAGGGATCCAAAACCCCCAACCCTTCGAGTCAGGGAGATAGAAAACAGCATAACCTCTCAAGGCTCGATCATCCAGCTTTCGACGTTTCTCAGCTGGCACGTGAACAAAAGCCAATGATCCAAACGGGCGTAGTCAGTCAATGTTTGGTTTGCTGCCAAAGAGTTTCTCAAAAGGTGACATATCGCCACTTGCTGCGTTAGGGCTACAATTGAGTGTGTAGCAAGCCCAGACAAAGGCCAGGCCCCAAAATTCTTTTGGAAGAGTACTGTCCAAGAGAATAGTACAACCCATATCTTGGAGGGTATGGTTGAAACGTTCAATAGTTCCATTCTGGTAGTGGTGGTATGCAACAGATTGTTCAGTAGTGACACCTTTTGCGGTTAGAAAATCTCCAAGAATCTTGCTGTTAAATTCTCTGCCGTTGTCGGAACGTAGAATTTTCAAACAACGCCCAGTGCGCCGTTCCAGTTGTAAAATGGTGTCTTGAAGTACGTTACAGGCTTTGCTTTTCTTTACGAGTACTTTTACCTCCGTGTATCCAGAACCGATATCACGTTTACTCAATACATATAAACCTCCTCCAAGTGCGGGAAGCTCAAAAGGCCCCACTAGATCCACATTCCAGGCATCCATAGGCTGGAAATCACGGCGGTCAGAGGTCAAAGTGTTCCGGTTGACACTTTTTGATATCATACAAGAGGGCCATTGAATTTCCCCTTGAGGAAGGGATTTCGGAAGGCCCAATGCCATGCCAAGTGCCATCATTCTTTGTATGGTTCTAAGACTAGCGTGTCCAAAGCGCCAATGAACATGAAGAAGTAGCGTCTCATCGGCAGTTAGATGTGGCAACTCAAAAGGTCAAGAAGTTGCGACCGGGACGGAGTATTCAAAAGGAACGTAATCTTTTTTTACGATTGCAGCGGATACATCAACGTTTGAAACAGGCTGAGGTTCAGGAGAATTGTGTAGCAAAGCGGGAGATGTCACAACAGAAGGAACGACAGGGATATGAGGAGTAACAACAGTGCTTGGACATGGTGTAGGAGAGGTGGACAAGCGGACAACAGGAGAAGCGGACACAGAAGGATACGGAAGAGAGGAAACAAAAGAGTGTACAGGGGGTGGAAGTTCCCATTTCCTGGAGACCGGGTTGAGGGTCGAGCGTGTCCAAAAATGCCGTCCATGAGAGATGAAGAAAGAATCAGCATGAAAAGAGAGAGAAAATCCAGCCAACTGTAATGCCGCAGGTGAAATGAGCGTGTGCGCCGCATGAGGGCAATACAGCATGTCATTAATCAGTGTAGGGGTTGAAGATGTTCCCAGAAAAGTCAGCGTCCCTTTGGCTGTAATGAAACGTGGTGGGCCATTAGTGGCTACACGAAGGGGGACAGGCTTGCTCAGCAACACAAAATTGTTGAGTGCTAACCTGTCACCAGTAAGGTGATGGGTAGCTCTGTTATCAAAAATAGCGGGAGAGGCCGCGTGAGGGGCGGGAGAAGCAGCCGCAAAGGACAAATCTCCAAACAAGGGTTGAGTAGGGCCAATGTTGCAGTCCATTGCGTTCACTTCTGGCGCGGGTTGCATGTTGAACATTGGAGGGTGGTCTTGAGGCACGGTGAACATTTGAGGGGCAGGCTGTAACATGAACATCTGAGGAGCATCATGAGGCACTGCGAACATTTGTGGCAATGGTTGAAGGTTTGCCAACTGGGACGTGTCTTGGGGAATTTTGGCTGACGACTCATGAGCAGCCGGTCTAGGCTGAGAACCTTGAGGATAAACGGGTCGGTAATTTTCCGCCGGTCGACCTACATTAGCTGCTCGAGGAACATTGCCATTTGCTGGCATAGGCTGATAGAACTGTGGAAAACCATAACCGGGCATTGGCAGAGCGAGGATCGGATAATATGCCTGGTAGTGGGGCGTTTGAACTTGATTTCTGGCCTGTTGATTTGCAGGTATATTCTTTGGCACGGCGTCGGGAGAAACAGGGCAGGACCCAATTAGATGTCCACCAGAACCACAGCAAAAACAGTTGCGCGGCTGAGTCGTTGGTTGTTTGTATTTTGCTGGTCGACTCGCAAGAGTGTAGACGTTGTTGGGATGACTTTCAACCGAGTTGTTTCAAGTCTGCGCAGGATTCGTCTCCGCCGCAAAAGTAGATGGGGTTACAGAACCTCAATGCACCGCTTCACGTCCCCTGACTTTCTCCTGGCAATTGTTTAACAAGTCGACCATCTCCATAAAAAGCAGCGGTATTTGATGTCGTGCAGCAAGTTCTTGATTGACGCGATAATCAAATTCTTGTTGTAAGGGTGAACCTTGAACAATCGAGTCTTGGAGCATTAACCCAAAGATTGAATCCTGTGTTAAAGATGCACCAGATTCTTTAAGGTCCAATAAGCGCCGGCGGTATGTAGACGCAACGGTTGTGGCAGGAACTCCCTGGTCGCATTCAATGGATTTAAGCGCCCGCCATCGATTAATTTGTGCTGCACGACTAAACGTAGTAAAACGACGCCGGATGGAGATCATGATAGAGTAGCAGGAGTCTCGATGATTGATGTCTTCTTTGATCTCATCGGACAGGGCAATGCGAAAGATAACGCAAGCAATATGGTCGACTGGGTGTTGAGAAAAATCTTCAAAATAAAAGTTCCGGTAGTCCAATGCAAAATTGGCGAGTTCCTCCATTTTGGTGAGCCAGGTACGAAAATTGGAACCCAATGGAACCAGTTTCTTTGGTTCCGGAAAAAGGCGATGCGCATGCTTGATGATTTGATCTTTGTTCCTGGGGTCCAATGCGTACGTGAAATCTGGAGGGAGAGGTGCATCGTCTTCCAGAATGTTGATCCTGGGACCAGGTTGGCGAGGTTCTTCCCGTGGGGCCCTAACCGTATCAATCTTGTCGTCCGACGTGGGAGGCAGGCTACGCGCTACTTGTTTGCCGGCCGCATTGCTGCTGGAAGCTGCTGCTGCTGCATTGGAGGATCGAGTAGCGATAGAACTTGGAGATTGGTTTACTGGGGCCATGGCAAAGGGATTTGGTGGAGATTTGAAAAAAATTTGATAGAGGATGGTAGAGAATATGGAAAGCTGGATAGTAAGATTACGGTTTAAACACAACACTTAGAGCAAGGGTGGGCAGTTACGTTACGGTACGTTACGGAGGGCTAATTGGATACCGTAACTTTTTTTTAGTTATCCAAATTAGCCATTTGGGTAACGTAACATTTTTTTTTTGAGTAACGTAACGTAAAGTAACTTTTTTTATTTTTGAGTTTTGGAGGTTTTGGATAACGTAACTTTTTTGGGGTGGACATTTTTTGTTCAATATTCTCAAAAAATGGTTCATTTGAATAATGAATTTAGCATAATGGTTAGTGCTTGCCACTTGTATGTTTTGCAACATGCAGGTTGTGGGTTCAATCCTCACTGTGCACCTATTTTGACCTGACACCCTGGGCAGAAACTGGCATCAGTGGCTGTTTTACATCAACTTGAGCCCAATACGTACTCATAATGAACAAAAAAACCCACAAGTAGTCATTTCTCTTGGAAAGTTACAGCAAAGTTACCCAAATTTGGGCAAAACTGTAACGTAACCCATTTTGTTGAAAGCTTCTGGGTAACGTAACTAGAAAATAAACAGCCCTTTTTCTGCGGCAAATATCGTAACTAAAATCAAGGTATCTGTAACTACTGGGTAACGTAACTTTAAAAGTTACGTTACAGTTACGTTCCCAATTACGGGTAATGTAACGGCCCACCCTAGGGTTCTGATCCGGTGCCCAGGGTCCGGGTATTGCCTTCCTGAGATCTGTACCCGGCGTATCTGGCTCTGACGCCGAGTACCCGCCGGGTATGGCCAAAAATAACGCTACTGAGGCTCTGACGTGTCATGGTGGGAATCTGGGCTTTCTGATCACTGCCACCACCCAGAAATGGCCCCTAAACGCGCTGCAGAAGACCAAGAACCAATTGACATCGATTCAGACTCCGAAAACAAACAGTCGACGCGTCAGGATGGTGCTGAACCCAAAACTTCTGGCAAGAAAAGTTGGGTTTGGCAGTATTTCAAGACAACAAAGGTTGATGACAAGTCTTTCAACATTTGCCAGGTCAACAAGACTCCCGGAGGAAAAAATCTATGTCTCAAAAGGCTTGCCGTCGACCAACGGGGATCAACCACTTGGACCGCTGCCATAGGATAACGGAGGGCAAATCAGATACTGGCGCAATCACCAGATTCCTAACTAAAGGGAAATTGCCCAAGAAACTCAACCGTGAATCCTTAACCGCTACTGTCGCTCGCTTTTTCATCAACTGCAATATACCTTATGTTGTTGTTGAGGATGAAGAATTTCGCGAGCTCCTTCGACTCTGCAACCCGCAAACAACCGATCTAATTTGTGCAGCCAACACCTTGGCTGGTTTCATTCGCGGTGCATTTCAACAGGGACAACAAGTCCTCCGCAAACAGCTGCGTGGAATCCAGTCCCAAATAAGCCTAACCTGCGACACCTGGACTTTGCCTAGCAACCAATCAATACTAGGAGTGACGGCACACTGGATTGATAAGAAATTCTCTCTCAAGTCCATAGTTCTAGCTGCTCGGATTGTTGAGGGAAGTCACGCTGGAATCAATCTAGGAAAACATTTAGTTGAGGTACTGGACTCTTTCGGAATTAGGGACAAGATATTCTGCATCACGGCTGACAACGCGGCAAACAATGGCACAATGGGCTCCTATGTCTCAAGTCACGCTCCGTCGTTCCAGAAAGAAACTCGCCTGCTTGGCTGTATGGCACACGTGATCAATCTTGCAGCGCAAGCTGGAATTAAATCACTCTCTGAACCGCCGCCACCACCAGCAGCAATTCCTGCGGGACTATCGAGCATCTTACACAATTAACCAGCTGAGATAGAAGTCAAAACGGTTGTCTCTTGAATAAGCGGCCTTGCCACCTTCTTGAAGCGCTCGACTCAAAAAGCAGTGTCATTCTCAGATATCACTGTCCGCTTCATGGGTAAAAAGCTTTCAATGGTCGATGACGTTACAACCCAATGGAATTCGACATTCTACATGCTCAGGAGGGCACACACACTTCGAGCTTGTATTACAGAATTCTGTGAAATGCACAACTTGAGTGAGAAGTATGATGTTACTCCAGACGAGTGGGATCAAGTTAAACTGCTCTGCAACTTCTTGGAGCCTCTTGAAGAAGCAACAGACACGATCTCGCCCAAAAAAACTCCGACTTTGGTCCTTGCCGCACCGGTATATATTTGCTTAATGCAGAAACTTACAGAGGTACAACTCCCATCAATCTCACCTCAGAGTCTATCAGTTAAATTAACTCACTCATTAACCATTTACATATTTATAGGCTTCCAAAAAATACGGCACTAGGCGACTGATTCCTGCTGCAGATGCTATGCTCAACAAGCTGAAGGAATACTTCGATTCTGCAATAAAGAAACCCGTTTATCTTTGTTCTACATTGCTTGACCCACGGATCAAAACCAACATCTTTACTCCTGAAATCCTTGAGATAATCAATTGCAGCAGGCAATCCATTCTTGACAACTTTTGAAGTGAAGCCAAGAAATTTGTCAATAACCGCTACAACAAAGATCGCACAACCGACAAACCACCCGAACCAGCCCCCAAAAACACCATCAAGTCTAGCCTTTTCAAAAAAAAGAAGCAAAAGGTTTCCTTGCTTGATGAGGAGATCAATTGCTATCTGAGCTCCGAATGCGAAGAGGAGTCTTGTGATCCTCTAACCTTTTGGAAGACACACTCCAAAGAGTTCCCAACACTCGCAAGTATGGCTCGAACTCACCTTGCAGTACCGGCGTCCAGTGCTGCAACAGAAAGGGCATTCTCGGCCGGTCAATACGTTCAAGACTATACAAGAAATTGGATGAAAGTTGAAACCCTTGAGTCCCTCATCTGTCTCAAAGACTGGCTTGCTGAGGCAATCATTGATGTCAATAACATCAAATTACCAACATCTCAGTTTTTTTTATCTTTCTTGTTGTTCCGATCCCCCCCTCCTTACTCGCAATATAAAACAAGTCCTCTTTGAGATATTTCCCTGCCACATTTCAGGGCAGGGAAAAGCTACTCGGAGCAGAGGATTGAAGATCTCCTCTGCCCCTCTCCTTTACAGATACCCAACCGGATACCCGGTATCTTGGGAGCCATCCCGTGACCCGACTCGACCCGGTATCCGGTCGGGTAGCACCGGATCTTTGGGGTCCGGATTGGAACCCTAGCCCACCCTTGCTTAGAGGGATATTCACACTACTACACAACTGTAGACACAACACAACACGACACAATAACACAGATAGACGTCAGATGACGATTTCGGAAAAAAATTTATTGTAAGACTCTTTCAAAACTTTGTAACTGTAAAAATGCGAGAATGAATGCTCATAACCTAATAGAGCCTGACAATGTGACTATGTATTTTGAGAGGAATGAACAGAGAGAATGGAATGAGGAAAATACAACAAATGAGAAAACACAAGCTCTATATATACATGCTATTATGTAGTATGTATGTAATAGAGAACAGCTGTCTAGTTGAGGAAACATGGGAAAGTCCCATGTCTATTGTAAGTCATGACAGTATGACTTACCATGACACTGTAGTGTGTAACGTAATGGCATATTACGTAACAGACTACAACAAGCAGGAGCAGAAAGGATCTGCTACACTACAAATCCCAACTAATATATATACACAGAGTTGTAGATTCTGTTCTTGCAAGGAATTTGAGCCACTTATCTATCTTGTAGCCAGAAAAACAGCCCCTGGAGTCCCAAACACGTGGAGCCTCATTTGGAAGACTTGTGCATTTTTGATCTTTTGAAAAGGTCAACAGATTGTGATAGGAAAAATCTGAGTAGACCAAATTGTAGAGAAAGAAAAGTAGCATAGGGTACAGATACGCCTCTCCGGCTTCCCCGACGCCCAACCTCCATCCTCCCCCGGCCCATCCCTCCTCCCCCCCCTCCGCTTCTACCAGCCCTTCCTCACCGTCTATCGCGCCCAGCTCATCCTCCTCACCGCCCTCTCCATCCTCGCCGTCGACTTCACCATCTTCCCCCGCAAGTTCGCCAAGACCGAGTCATGGGGGATCTCCCTCGTCAGTCTCGTTTCCTCGATACATGGAACGCCTCCTGAATTCCCCGCAGGGAAGCCTGTTGACGGGCGATCGGCTGTTGTTTGTGCAGGGACTCCCGTAGATGGACGCCGGCGTCGGCTCCTTCGTCTTTTCTCTAGGCATCATCTCCGCCCTGCCGATCCTCAAACGCCTCTCCGTCCTCGCCCCGCAACCGCTGTTGATCGAGCTGTGGCAAAGCACGCGCAAGACCGTCCCGCTCTGTCTCCTGGGGCTCATCAGGATCGTCTTCGTCAAGGGCGTCGATTATCCAGTCTGTCCTCCCCTTCCCCTTATCTCTCTCTCTCTCTCTTGCTTCGTGTGGCTTATTGAAGGGTTTGTGGTTCGTAGGAACATGTGTGCGAATACGGCGTCCATTGGAACTTCTTCTTCACCCTGTCCATCCTCCCCCTGACGGGCGTATTACATAGCACGGCGGCTCTTCGAGGCCTCGCGGGCCAACCTAGCCTTGATCGGCGTCCTGATCGCCATAGGTACTCCACCCGACTCCTACCTAACCTCGTTGGTAGACTGACTTCCGTCGTTTTTTTTGGCATTCAGTCCACCAATGCCTTCTTAGTCAAGCCGGAGTTCAAGAGTACGTGATGTCGTCGACGCCGCGGACGACGTTTATCTCGGCGAACCGGGAAGGGCTGGCAAGCATGCCGGGTGAGCTCGGCATCAGCCCTCAATCTCCCAGCCCAAAAGGCCGCGTAAAGACTGACGCGGATGATGGTGGTGGGAGAATACAGGATACATGGTGATCTACGTGCTGGGCCTCTCGGCAGGGACTTACGTGCTCCCGCCGTCGCCGGACTTCCTCGCCCGGCTGCTTCGGCGCCAGACGGCCTCGCGCAAGCTGCTCATCCGCCAGCCGGGGAAAGCGTTGGTGGTCTACTCGAGCTGGACGATTATCTGGTGGATGTTGTTCTTCCTCTGCGACGCCTTCGTCTCTGCCCCCTCACGAAGACTCGTACGCGCGCTCTTCTCTCTCCCCCTGACAGCTCTTTCAGCTCACTGACGCTCTTCGACGCGCCCTTCATGCAGGCTAATCCTACCTACTGTTTCTGGATCGCCGCCACTAATCTCTCCTGGATCACCGGCCATGCGCTTGTCCACGAAGTCCTCCTGCCCCACTCATCCAAGCCGCCTGCGTCTATAGAAGAGCCAACAAACATCCCGTTGACCTTCGAGATCATCAACCGGAACAGTCTGGCCATCTTCCTCTTCGTGCGTCCCTTTCTCTCTTCCCCTCGGAAACCTGAATATTGAGAGAAATCCGGTTAGGTAGCCAAATGTGGGGCGCACAATGCTTGCAGAGGATGAGGGTTCTTGCACGGTTGTGGTGACCAGTCCGGTTAGCGCTTGAGCAGTTTTGGCCCTCTTGTACAGTCCGGGGTGCAGCGTCCAACAGTTCTCCTCTGTATGCGAGGTAGCCAGAGGATTGTGCTGTTTATTTGAGCATGGATGCGGATTAAAGCGCCTTTTACGTTGATTATTGTTTCCGCCAGATTGTTTAGAGGCCTGAGTAGCAAGGGCCGTTGATGAGCTAGTTTCCAAGTGCTCTTCTCTGTGCATTGTGGCTGAAACTGCATCGTGATGAGCAATGTCGCGGAGTTTGGCGATGATTAGCTTTGGTTGAGCGAGCTGTTTGGCGTTGCTGATAAGAGTTTCCATCAGAGAGGGCCTCTTCCTGGTGATATGCGCAATTATGGTGCAGCTCAGGATGGTGTCTGGAACATCCAGACCCATAGCGCCAAATTCGGCTAGCATTGCCTCAAGTTGGGAGATGTATTTGGTGATGTTGTCCTTATATTGAATGTCCTCCCACTTTTGCCATGCGTGGGAAATTGCCAGAACTGACGTTGAAGTGTACTTGCCCTTCACCTCCTTCCAAATGGTAAATGCATCTTGGATGTTTTGATTGGTGATGATGTGGTTGTAGATGTGATCGTCAATGTGTCCGCTAAGAATTGCCGTGGCTCTAACGTATTCAAGCTTGGTTTCTTTGGAGGCATTCGCCGGCAGAGGTTGCTCAACGCATTTGAGCAGGCTCTTCACAGCAAGATAAGTTTTGACTTTACGTTGCCAGATGGGGAAGTTATTGCCGGTGAATGTAGGGCACTTGAAGATGTCCCTATTGTCGCTTGCTGCAGGGGTAGACAAGGCCGTAGAAGATGAGCCCGCGGGATTTTGACGCGTTCCGGCCATTTGAATCCACTCTTAATTTGTGAGGATTGAGACCGGTTGGTTCCGCAATTGAGACTGTAAATCTGAGAGAAATCACAGAACTAAGAGTGTTTTGATTTCTTAAGTTAGACAAATAGCTCTGGCATGTACAGAGACTGAGAAGAAATAAGAAGAAAACAAAAGTACCCAAGAGCGGTTCAGGCCGGCTCTGGTATGCGAATGGACTGGAGAAAATGGATTGAGGCTGCGGTGCAGCTGCTGTCACTTGTGAGTGATGAAGACAAGAATGTCTGCTTTAGGCAACTGAGGTTTATGGTCAGCGCTATGACTTTCCTTAGAGAAAGCTTAAGACAGGTGATGTCCTTACATTAGGTCGAATGGCACTGCGCTTAACACTGGCCTATTTGGCTGGCTAAACTACCAGAGCTGACGTCTGTTGTTTCCTCAGTGGATAGAACAGTCAGCTTTGGAGTCGCTGGAAGGCTCTGCAGTGATGGACTTACCGCCTGATGTCAGGGTGGTTATCCTATTGCTGAGGCTGGGACCGGTACGGTCTGGGATGGCGTTGAATGCAAGCGTGCTAAAGAGAATGGATTTATCCAATCAGCATCGCTTGACCTAGCTGGGACGATATAGCAATACTCTTACCTTGATGGTGTCTGAATTTGCTTGTATTGCTTGGGCTCTTTGTTGATTGCTGACGTGGCTATAGTTTGGAGCAGAGGATTAGTGTTAGCTTAATCCTTCTGCCTGGGAGCAGCATGCATATGCATGCGCCTGAGGGTCACACGGACTCACCGATCCCCCTTGCGGGGTTAGGGTTTGGTTCCTTGCGTTTCCTGGACACCGGTACTGAGCCCGAGTCTTGACAAATATCCTGTATTGACTCCTTTTTCTTGGGGACGGGTTGTGGGACCGCGTGGATAGGCTAATGTTCTCACCGGAGCCATCAACCTCTCTCAACACTGGGAAGTTACGCTATCCAGGTGGCTTGGATGTCATTTAGTTATCCAGTCCTATGTGGTGTGAAAAACAACATGAATAGAATCTGTGGGTGTCAAAAGAAAGCTTGAATTTTGCTTAACAAGATGAGCCCTAAGTTTTTCCAAGAAACTGCTATTTTTCATGTTGAAATATCATTTTTGTGACTAAAAATTAGTTATCTGGGTAACTTAGGCTAGATAACTGATTTTTGATGACAAAAGTGATATTTCAAAATCAAAAACATGAATTTCTTGGAAGATATTAGGTCCCATCATGTTGAGGAATATTTAAGCTTTCTTGTGACACCCACAGAGTCTATTTATGTTGTTGTTCACACCACTTAGGACTGGATAACTAAATGAAATCCGAGCGAACTGGATAGCCTAACTTCCCAGTGTTGCCTCTCTGTACACTCCATGTACCTCCATCCGACTCCTGCGTTCCTCCTCTTACTCCTATATCTCACGCTGATCATTGCGTTTGCTTGGGCCATCAAGTCCTTCAAAATCTCTCTATGAAACAAAAAACATCCTTTTCTTTTCCATTTGTCCACATCATTATCATTCTTATTTTTTCATTAAGAATCTCTACCCTGTGCAAAGAATCATCCTCATTTGTAGCTGAAACCATTTCTGGATTGGTGGAGGGGAAATCCAGACTGTGATGTTTGTAATACGACAAAAGCCATGAAGAACAAGAAAATAATGAGAAATAGATTTCAAGAAAAGCTTGCATGGTAGATGGAAAGTTGCAGAATAGCACAGCAAGAACACCGCTGCGCTACTCGCTACGCGCAGAGATTGTCCGCTACCCTCCCAGGGCCATTAGCAAAAGCAAAAATTTGCTTTGCTACCCGCTAAATTAGCGGATAGCGGAACAGTTTTCTGTTCTACACGTGTGTTTATGTGTTTTAAAACATTTTTCTTGTTTTTTTGGCCCCACATGGCATAGAGAAAAGCGGTGCTGACCGGTACGTGATCGCTCCTTTAGCGCGCTGTTTTTTTGATTTTTTTTCCCGGGAAAATCAAAAAGCGCGTGGCGCATTGATGTGGCCGCTACGCGTAGCGCGTAGCGCAGCAACGCAAAAAAATTGCTGCGCTCCACGCAGCGCAGCGGATCCACCGTTGCCTGATGAAGACAAGGGGCCATTGTTATGCTACCTCCAACAAGAATCGGACATATTGAGCCTTTCTGCCATCACGATAGTAAGGGGCCCATCGCTGTAATAATAATCCAAAGCAATGATTGTAGCTGCTGTTGCTGCTGCAGAGATCAAAAGGAATTATTCCAACGCTGCCAATGACATACCAAAGTTCTTCAATATTCTTTGTGATACAGGTGGTTGGTTGGTGAGGTGAGGTGAGCCAAGGTGTGGTGAGGTGAGGCAAGAACTAGGTGTGTCTTGTGGTACGTGATTTTGGGAAAAGTGTTTTCCAAACTTGTTTTTGAAATAGCGCAAAAATATAAACAGGTGAAAATCAGGCCCTAAGGATACCCGGGAAATGATTTAAGGCAACCAAAGTATCACTTTAATGTTGCTCCAGGGGAGTTTTTGCTGGCAAGTATGTCACCCGCAAGTAACCAAATCTGGTGCCATGTGTTGAGATAGTGTATTAGCATTTCACTATTCATTATGATTCTAATCTATACACCCACAACTCAGCCTATATTGTGCATGTATATAGTCTAGTTGTTTCACTCACTGTGGCCCACCGGTTAAGAAACACCGGCCATCCAGCACCACATACCAACTCATAGGCAACAGAGAAAAACAGAGTGAATACTTGATGAGTCAGGAATCTAGTAGATAGCAAGTAGTTAAAATCATTGATCTTATTTCAGTAGAGAGACAATCATGTGTATGAGTGGTACAAAATTGTGAGGAGGAAAAAGAATGGTCTTAATGTCTGCATTTGTAGAAACAAGGGTGGTGAAGTTGATTTTGCTGGCAGATACGGAAATCAATTGGAATTTGATGTAACTGTGCTGAAACAATGTTGAGGGTTTTATTTCCCAATAAAAATATCTCAACTTGCAGTATTGTGATGAGATATGGTCATGTCAAGGTGGCGCAGTTGCTACATGCTAATGATTTAATCAACAAGGGGCATTAGTTTGTGAGTTTCTGATTGATTTTTTAGACTTTTTATGAGAAGTACTTACTTGCCCGTCGGGAATTGAAACTGTTATCAATTGAGAATGGACATCTGTACCAAATCCTGTCATCCCTATCTTGGGCATCTATAACCAGTGTTGAAATCTTCAGCAGCTGCGTCAAAAGACATCAAATCAATCATCAGGAAGACTCACCAACATAAGTCCCGTCAGCCCCAACGCGATACTCTAATGGATGTATAACATCTCTTCGGTTGGTGGTTATTGGTTGGGTTTTGTCATTGTTGAGGTAGAACAGGCAATCTTGAAAGGTGAATTGTTGCCCTGATATCAAACGAAACCAATACCGCACGAGCCGAGAAAAACCCATACCATTCAACTTCCTTCAATTCACTGACGCAGACTGAGACCATGCAAAAAAAAAAAAAGAATGAAAGCTCACAGGATGCTAGACTATACTCTCCGCAGGAATCAGTCGCGCATGGATAATCCGTGCCGCCGCTGTTGCAAACTTCGGATAGTGAGAAAGTTACTTGAAAAGTTAGAGGCTTTGATATACAACCAATCTCATAAGCGTGCTCGTAATGCTTACTCGATTCAGAAGGATCGCTGCCGGGGTAAAAGGATCCATCACATGTCCTGTACCGCGGTGCAACAGCCACTGATGCACAAATATTGACAATGGCAGCTATGGTAAGTAGGGTGACGTGTGGTCTGTGAAAAAGATTAATGAAAGACATTGTTGCTGATTGTGCCCGTGAGCTATGAATTGATGATGTTATTGTACTGGGACTTTGACAGCATTATTTTTTTTACTGAAAGGTGGGGTGCGATGGATTTTATAACCACCCAACTTCCCAAGGCAAGTAAGTGAGGAAGAGATCCGTTGCCATACCTCGGCCATGCAGTCTCGGTCTTCACTTCCGTTTCGGTCTCCATTAACTCGGTATCACTATCCCCAATAAGCTCCAGTAAGCACATGAGTCGCACTTTCGTAGCCCTCCTGCATAACTGCATCTCGGTCTCTGCCTCAGCGAGAGGAAGATAGGCAGCCGAGGCAAGCGGAGGGCGGACTATGTATTCCCGGTCCCCAACCCGGGATTATCCGCGAATTAACACAGTACACAGTGTCAGCGGGGCGAATTGAAGAAAGCTGTTTCGCCCGGCGATATGGGTCCTACCAACTTAGCTAATTTCCCTCCTCGGGGGAGCGAAGCGACCTCCGAAGGAGGCCGCAGGGACCCTCCTTCAGAGGGTCCCTGCGGGACGGCGTCCCCCCTCCACATAGAGAGGGACTTAGTTAAGTTAGGGGTCCTAGGGCGTCGGGTCAACCATTCATTCGCATTTGTGGGGTCAAGTTCACGATTTTGGGCAACTTCACTCAACCAGCAATCGCATCGGTCCAGGCTGACCCCGGGTCAACAAGCCTCAGGTTTGATTTCAGGCCAAAGTCAGCTAAATTGAGCAAGCCTTAACCTGAAATCTAGCCTCAGGTTAGGGCGGCTTGAGGCTGAAGCTGACCCAACCCAACAAATGTGTTTGCCCACCCGAAATAGCCTCGGTCAGCTAACCTGCCCACAAAACCGGGCTTACTTGAACCAAGAATTTCGCGAACAAACGCGAATGCTCTATGTCAGTGGTGGGTTACTCAGGGGAAGATGGGAATCCACTCGATGGAAGTTTACTGGAATAATCCGGCAGCTCCGAGTCGTAGATGGGGTTGAATCTGATCCAAAGAGTTTACACCCAGCCAATGATAAGTTTTGAGACAGTCAGGCTTTAGTTTCCAGACAGTGATTTGTTGATATGAGGGGAACTGGCTATTTGAAGTAGTGATTTGTTGATGTGTCTTCAAATAAAGAGGAATGAGTAAAATATATTTATTATTTTTGTCTCTTCTGAAAGTCTGGGGAACAATAGAATCCAAGGAGTACAACTTATATATGCAGCTTCTTGAGGTTGACTAGATACAAGCATATATAAGCTATGTCAATAATAAATTCAAAGAGTGTGAAATGTGAATGAAAGGGTGAAATGAATCTGAAACATGTGACAGTTGCAGTTGATGTAGTAAAACATTAAGTTGGCAAGTTAAGGGGTAACTGTGTTTTGCTTGCCAGCTGACACTCTAAGAGCCAGAAACTGACCAAACAAATGCGTTTGCCCACTTGAAGGCAACCTCAGTCAGCTAACCTGACCACAAACCTGGGCATGTTCAACCCAAAAACCCAGCAAACAAATGTGAATGCTCATATACGCCCTCTGTATATGCATCCCAAGTTGGGTGTCAATGGCCTGACGTGGGCTGATTGCAGGGCGCCCCCGGTTTTCAATGCGTACCGAGGGCCGCATTTGGCACCCGCCAAAACTGTGTCGTGTTAATGAACCATCTGCGGGGGTCAAGGGGGCATTGATCATACTACACAGACACCATACCAAAGGACAAAAAAAGAAGAAGAAAAAGCTCTGGCCAAGCATGCAGACAATGAGCTGGAAATTAACAATCAAATAAATGCTGGATTGATTGATTGCCCCTTCTGCTATGTCTGGCCGAGCCGTCTTCCAGACGCCTCAGAGTTATGTAAACCAGTCTTCTCCAATGCGGATTTGAATCCGCCTGGGGGGCAATGCTTCTCTTGTGAGTCAACTGAGGGACACCTTTCAAGTCGTCTTGCAGACAAAGACGTCTTCTCTGAATTGAAAATTGACAGCTTCAAAGCGCCAATCAGATATGACGGCTCGAAGGCGTCAAGATGCACTAGTGGTTTAATGGTGCACAACATTGTATTGTGTTTTGATGAATGCTTGGACAAATGAGATATTCAATGACTTAGAGTTATGTGGTTATTCTGCACAGCAGCCTTTTTTGCCTTTGGTTTTTGCCACCCACAGAAGCAATTCATGATATCACATGCCTTGCTGTGATTGAGCATTGGCAAGCCTCCCACCCCAACAACCATTCCTGCAGCCTTAGGTAGGTTGCTTTTCTCAACAATGCACACCAATACGGATCAAACAATGGGTTTCCAGTCCTACGCTCTGGACACCAACATTCATTCCGTTTGAATGGCCCTCGAGGGCCTGTCGTTTCCAGATATTCAACAGCTTCTTGGATCTTCAATTCCGCAGCAGTTTTTTGCTCGATCACTCAGCCTTTACGAGGAAGCTTGATGTGTGATCAAGGACCCGGGTACTTGCAAGAACCGTGGCCGACCGGCAGAACTCTTCACAGAAGATTCTGCTTTTATGATCAAGCTTGTACGACTTGGACCCAGCTTGTTTCTGGAAATTTTTGGGAGGCTGTACAACTCAACCAAAGGCCTGCTCAGTAGCCATTCACCGGAACCTTGTCATACATTTGTCAAAATCCATAGAAAAAACATTTGGAAATTTCTGGTTGCCAAATATGCCTTTGTGGAGCGGATGGAGCTCTATCCAGCTGAGTTCTTGGTTTTTACAGGTGTGTATATCCACCCTCTCACTTTTTTGCTCCCAAAGCTGACGGTTCTTTATTTGTTGGCTGTACAGATGAAAGTGCCTTCTGCAACAAGGATCTGCTCTGATCACTTCCCAAGTCGCCACAAGGCACTCCCTTGGAGGAATTCCTTGTTGATCAGAACGCAACCCGGCTCAGCCTCCTGCCAGTGATTTCAATTAATTGACTGGTGAATCTCACAGTGCTCGCCAAATATTCAAGCTTTTTTTTGGAATTTGACTTGATGAGTTGCGCTGTTTTCAGTGTCACCAGGGTGTCCACTGAAATTCTACAGATCTTCAGCTCCCTCAAATGAACCGCTACACCAACGTCAACTCCGTCCTTGTATGCGACAAGGCTTCCTGCCATTGAGGTGATTGAGTTCAAGATGTGATGCCGCGGGAGTTCAACGGGTGTATCTGTCAACATGTTGGCCAGAACTGAACCTCATTGACCTTGGATTTGCAGCGATCAAGCAAGAATTGCAAGCCTCACAAATATTGACCCGCTCGGACAACCCCAAGTGGGATTTTGTTTGAGTTGTTACAGAATTACTGACAGCACCAAATTGGTAAAAGTACTGTGGTTATTATGTTCATCTCTCTAGATGTTAAGTTTTCCTGATGATCATGTTTTTGACATCACTCAAGCCCAACTTAATCAGCAGCCTGTAACTCCTACAAGTTTTTTGGTCTCTGCCTGTCTGTTATGATTTGGCTATTATCCATTTTAATAAATATCTTGCAGGGGCACTGTTATCCATAGATATTGTGCTTTGGATATTGGTGATTGACCACATCACCTTTTGGGGAGAAGCACTTCTTCAGGACCACTGCCAGCTTCTCCATATTTGGACTCAAGGTGGTCAGGATGGCATTGAAGCCCATGAGGATGGCCTTGGCAGCACTTAGTTGATCAAGCTTGCATTGTCACTGCATGAGCTATCCAATTGGACAATATTTTCCAAGCAGTTGTCAGACAGCCCTTGTCTGACAAGTTCAAAAAACCGGACCCAGAACTTGTCAAACAGTGTCTGTTTGAAAGCTGCTTGGACAAGATTGTCTGAGCTGTTAATTTCTGCAGTGTTTTGCAAGAATTAGAAGTTCTGAAAATAGGAAGTTGGGTGATGTACACCGGTTGAGTAAGCTGTCTTGGTGGAGCGCGCTATCAATTCCAATGACTCTCCAGTATCCGTTGCACACATTTAGTCAATGGATGCCAACAAACAATCACTCTTGCCCAGCTCAAACAAAAACATGCCATCGTGAACCTTGTTGCACTCAGCGGCAACAAGGGTTCAAAACTCCTTATGGTTCATTGATCCAGCAGAGACCAAGGCCTCAAAAGATTTCTTGCCCGGTTGTATCATGTTGTAAGCCTCCTCCCTGGCTTTTGGAAGAAAAGCTTGAACGTGGTGGTGTGGTGGATGACCTGCAGCTACACGCAGAAAAAAAAATAGCATCCAAGTCCTTCAAGTGGAAAAGAATAGAATGCTCTGGACTTACGTTGAGTCAAGCCAGTTCTGGGCCAATTTGGCCAATGCGCCAGAGCTTGCTAATGGAGAAGTATCCCGGCAGTGGGTTTTCCCTCCCCAAATGATCAATCCCAAATCATTACATTTGTTTTTTTTTTTTTTTTTTTTTTTTTTTTTTTTTTTATACAGATCTTCATCTGCTCCTGCGCGAAGCGCAGGAGCTGAAAAGAAGTTTTTAGGAGATGAAGATCATTACATTTGTCAGGCGCGGTGATGCCAAGAGTACTTGTACTCCTCTAGCTACACCGGTAACTGCGCAGCGGTGTGGTGGTGCGCGCGGCAAAAGCGCGGTAGAAAGTACCAAATAACTTCAAAGTTATTTGTAATGAACCCAAAAAGGGGTTTAACGGAGGGGCCAGGAGCGCCTGGGGTGTTTAAGTGCCCTCCAAAAGTCTTACAGGGTCTGCGCACGGGTGCGCAGAGGTTTTTAATAGCCTGTGACGTCTGGGGCCCAGTTAAGGGGGTATTTAGAACGTTGAAAACGTTCCCAGGAGGTGGATTTGGGATAAAATCCCAGTAAAGAAAAGGAAACAGCAGACTTACTTGTGAAGAGGTTCCGCAAAAAGGACGGCAAACGACTCAACAAACCAAGATAGGAACAATAACAGACAGGCAAACTGGTCGGGTAGACTAAGGCGGGGCTGGTATGACGACAAGGTGGTTGGTATGAATCTGGGGAGGCTTTTACTCGCTCAAAAGCCTCCCTTTATATATTCTTGCCGCGACCAGTGGGGTCACTTTTTGTTTTGCAAATTCCTTGCGGCTTCTCGGCCGCGGGAAAGACTATTTCTGACAGGAGTGATCAAGTGTTCTGTTACTCGCATCACTCCTGTTTATTTTGTTCAATTACGAGTGGAACTCTTCCTTGGTCCGAGGAAGAGTTCTACTCTTTGTGTCTTTTTTTGGTTGTCCATCTTCAGCCGGGGGAGAAGCAGTGGTTTACTTCTTTACTACTCCCCTCCGGCCGTTTCCAATAGAACGTTCTATGCGAGTTTTGTTTAGTTCAAGAATAGCAAACCCGTTCTCTTGGCCTGAGAACGGGTTTTTGAACATAGCTACACGGTGGGGGTGCTTCCTGGCCCGCCCGTTTGTGGAGACGACGGGATCACTGGCTCTGTGAAATCCACATGGATTTCACTGCTCCCCCTGTCGTCTCCACCCTCCCGTGGAAAATACGTGGAGACGACGGGCTTTCCCGTCGTCTCCACCTGCCCGGGATTTCCTTGTCATTCCAATGGGGAAAATGACGAGGATTCCACGGCTGCCTCTGGGATCCCGGTGGAAACTGTCCCCGTGAGTTCCTTGTCGTTCTCAACGACGAGGAACCCACGGATGCCCTTGCATTGCGGGTGTTAGGGCTATTTCAGTGATATCGGCTGGCTCGTGTGCGTTTTGAGGACACTCAACGGCTCCCAAGGGAAGCGACAACTTGATCCCCGGCCCCGCCATGCCGCCCTCTGACTTCCTCAGGGCCCCTGGAGGCTCACCTTCACACCATCAACCCCACATGCGACTGGGGTGATGTCTCACGCTAACTTGACAATGCCCGTGACCAAGAGGACCCAGGGCCGTCGATGTACTCGGAAGATTCGGAACCGGCGCCGTAGAAAGCTCGGAGCAGAATCTCGGAGTTCTTGCAGCCCCAAGATAGCTCAGACATGGAAAAGGCTGATCCGGCGTTGATCAACTTCCATGAACCTGCTACCAGCCGCCCGTCTTTCGGTCCTCCGCCTAACCGGTCCTCTTTATCCGTACCCAGCCTGCAGAACATCCAAGAAAACGACGACCTGATCAACATGAGTTTTGAGGAAAATCCTGCTCCAAAGCCGGCATTGGTTCTACCTGGCCCTTCCAATTCCGGGCCATCTCTTCTAAGCACATCTGCTGAGTCTATCTCAAGAGCCGGAAGCTTTCCCAGAACTTCCCTCGAGCCGGTACTCCCCAGACTATCTTCGATCTGTGCCCTTCCGCGGTTATCTTCGGCATCTCCATCCCGCCTATCCGGCTCCCTCTCAGGCTCTCCAAAAAATCTCCGCCTGCCCTTCGCGTCCCCCCGTCGCTTAGTGTTTCCAGCCGGTACGTCCAACCAGGCAAACCAGAATGATCCAGGTCAAAACACCAATGAGCTTTTGCGATCAAAGTCGGCCAATCCATCGGCTTCTGTCAAAGAAGCTCCCTTAGATCTTCATCGGACGTCCAACCCAAGTCATCAGCAGCATGATGACCCACATCCTTCCGGCGCAAGCTCTTCGATGCCCTCACCGCAGACTCTACCTGTATCACCATCGCCGTTATTGATTAGCTTGAATGAGTTCTTTGAACAGGCGGAGATCCGCTTGATCAGCTTATCTCAACCTCGGGTTAGGAACTACTTCGACGGCAAAAAAGTCCAGGGAAGAGTCAGAGTACGTCCCCTCCTCCCTCTCCCTCGCTGTTTGTCCCAGAAAGCGTCCCTGAATTTCGGCATTGGTTATGCAGGAGCTCGTCCAGCAAATCTCGTCGATATGGTACCACGCCCACCAACTGATCTGGGAGATCACCAACGCCCAGACCCGGTTCAGTGTCGCCGTCGACATCCTCGAGCCGTTGCCGGCCAAACACAGGGCCCGTGTCTCCGCCGCGCCCACCCCGGGAAGCCTGACCATGGACGTCCGCGTCTCCATCCGCTGATACATCCACCCAAAATTCACTCCGATCTCATCTTTCTTGCAATTGCACTCTTTCAGATCAAGGAGTAAACTCGCCAATACCTTGAAACTCGTGATATCGGATTTGAAAACCGTTTAGCTCTTGAAAACTCACTTTTCTCTCATTTCTCTCAATTTTCTTTTATTTCTTGCTTCTCTTTGTGATTTGTTTTTTTTTATCTATAAATCCCTTTTTTTTATGTTTTTACAATGATATGCAATGCAGCGTGTGGTACCCTGGTGGTACCACATTCTGCAATATTACCCGCGTTTTTGATCCGCTCCGCCCCCCTCCCCCCGGGTTACCTAACCAAACCACATCTCGTGGGCCCGACCCGCCCGTGGGTATCACGGCGAATCCACGGGCAGTCCACGGTTGAAGGACCCGTGGCCCACCCGTGGGCCCGACCTCCACGTCGTGATCACAGAGAATCCACGGGGATTCCACGCAGTGCCGAAATCTGCCGTGGAATCCACGGGTGATCCTCCCGGTGGTGAACCCGTGATTCCCTGGACCGAAAGCCGCTGGTCCGACCTCGCGCGCGGCTACCACGTGGAGTCCTCGTGGATTCCGCGTGATTTCCCCGTGGATGGACTCCCCGGGTGTACGTTTCTTCTCCGGCCGATTCTTTCGGCAGGAGTTCTGTTAATGTCTTCTCGACTCAATTCCGCAGTCGAGAGGATGCATAATGAATATTCTTTTGAGCGGCGCTCTGCGCCGCACTTAATAATAAATAAGTGTATTTTTCTCTTTTATGCGCGGGGCTCTGTGCCGCTACTAATGATACATAAAGTATTGTATATTGTTGTTATGTTTTTCATTCTTTTTAGTATTGTTACATATAGTACAAATGGTTAGCCGGGCTCTAACTTATTGTAGTAGCCCGGCTGACAACATTTGACGGTGGTGGGGGGAGAGATGCTGCTGTGGTGGGGCCCGGGTGCACTGGGCTACTGGCTGCTTTGGGCCGTGGCCGAGATGGTCGTCGATGATGTCATCATGGCCTTTGAGGAGTAAAAATATGAGTAAAAAGATACCTGAACAGCCTTGAACCTTGGGGGAAAATCCAGGAAAATCCTGCATATCCGTCCAAGAATTCTTCAAAAGCAATACCTGGGCAAATCACCCTGGATCACCTCCGTTTGTTTGTTGTTTCGAGCACTGGGCATTCGAAAAATTGTCGACCGAGAACGAGATCTGACTATTCTGCTCGGTGACGTATCTACTACCAGATCAGTCCTCGAAAACGAGCAAAGCATCTCCTTCGCACTGCAAGCATCAGCAAAGAGAGACTGGGGTGATGTTCGCGGTGAACCTACTCCTGTAGACTGCTGCTATGACGACATAACTCTGTTTGCTTGTTGTTATGAGCACTGAGCATTCGAAGAATTGCCACCTGACACCGAGAGCCGATTCTGGGCGGCGACGTAGCCCGGCCCTTGAAACCGAGAAGCATCTCCTCCGCACTGCACGCATAAACAAAGGAGACTGGGGTGAAGTCCTCGGTGAAAATATAGACTCCTCGACTGCTATGCAACCTCTTTCCTGGCCAGACAACTCCGTCTGCTTCATGTTGTTGTGAGCACTGAGCAATCGAAAATCAGCGACCGAGACCGAGATTTTTTTTCTGCACTGCGCACCAACCCCAGTGGGCAGATGGTTCGCCCTCATCCTGTTCAATCCCCGGTCTGTATAAAGCTAGACCAATCCCTGAACGTTCCCCCCAACCCATCAGTTGTATTCCCAGTCACGGAAAAAAGTACATACATTTTCACTTGGTATCCTTTTCAGTCATCATCCTAACCCCAAAACGTACAAGACTCTGTCTAAACATTGTTGATATAAATAGAAAAGATTATCATGATTGCCTTACGATTTGTCTTCGTTGCCGTAATCGGTTTGATAAGGGCGGACAGCTCCGAGTCAGCCGGCGTGAAAGCAGGATGTAGTGCTGAAACTCCTGCAAACCTGGATCAGTGTAAAAAGTGAATTTACATCTCTTTCTTCCTTTATTCATCGCCATTGTTGTTGAAAAGACCTTCAGCCTGACACCCTAAATCATTTTCCAGAGCAATCACTAATATCAAACTGGACAATGGAAAACTTCCTGGGAATGAACCCGAAATAAGGGCTATCTCAGACAGCTGTAGTGTGAGTTTCTGATCTTGTGTTTTGACTCCATTTTCAATATCTGAACACATCAAATTTACTGAGTAATGTCCAATTTTTGCACCAGATTGTTGTCTTGAATAGACAGCTGGTTAAAGATGTGTGAGTGAGCAGGGGTAGACTTAGTTGGTAGTGAAAATCAACATATTATTTTCTAATTCTATATGTTTTTTATTCACAATTAGTACCCCGGATCAAATAACAGAAGCTCTGAATACCCATTTCAAAAACTGTCCCAGCCAGGTAAGCAGATGGATTTTTTTGCAGAGTTGTACTTGGTTGGGTTGGGTGGCTAACAAGAATTTTCTGGTTGGTGGCTCAAATATGCAGGGTGGTTCAATTGCCTTACTGGGTCACAAGGATCGGGTCTTTTTACAGATCAAAACACGCAACCCAGTTGGTTCAAAAGATGAGGCATTGAACGCAGATGCTGAACTCAACAAGCCGTACTGCTCTCAGCCCAAAACACGGCCATCAACTACCAGCTTTAGTGATGATTGCCTCGCGTATGTCAATTCTCACTTGGAGCTATTTGAACTTCATCCGCTGAGATCTTATTTATTTTATCATTTCAATGCAGAGCTTACAAGAATTTCAGGGCCAATCCTAATACCGGGATTTTGACTATCCCGGGACCAAAAGGGTCACAAGTAATCTCCGCATCATGCATGGTGAGTCAAAACACTCTCAGATAAACTCCTCAAACAAGAACAATATTTTATGCTGGGGAAAAAATCTGACAAGATTAATTGCCATCAGATACAAATAACCACCACTGATGGAACAGAAGCTAAAATGTAAGTGCATAATGCAAACCAGTTAATAATAATTGTGTCACAATATTGAACCTAAATCCCTCTTTATTTGTGTTTTTGTGGAACAGAAAGAAGGCAGATGCTGACTCATTCATCACCGCAATGATAAAAAGCTGTGACAAAAATGTGAGTTCATTCATTGATATCCTGAGTTTTACAACCACCTTGGTAAATAAAAAAACACTTACCTGAGAATTTTACTGCAACAGCCCGGCGCAGTGAATCTGATTGGAGCTTTGGGAAAAAATGGGAGAGTCCTTGTGCAAACAATTTTTGATCCTCAAGCTGGTGATCAAAAACCTTGATTCAAATTTTTCTTTGCTGTCATACATAAACATGAATTTTCAAATCCCTTGCCTTGTAAGAAAATGTCTTTGTATATATTGAAATCTTGACACTTCTTTGAATCCTTGATCCCTGTACAGTACCTCAACAGTTATATTTGTATGGGGGCAGATGAATTTTACAAACTCCGTTTTACAAGGGACAAGTCCCTGTACAGATACCACTGATGAAATGTATAACTGTGTGGGTGTTATGTGTAAATTTACAGGGTGTTGCCCAGAATTTTCACCTTGAAAAGGTGGGCACAGTGAGGTTTTTCCTGTATAAATCCAACCTCAGATAGCCAGGTACACTCATATATGTTGCTGTGTTTTTGGTTTTGGCTGCTGCACCACTCAATTCTTCAATTTGGGTGGTGTGATGTTGAAATTTACAGACATACAGTGCCACAGGGCTGGTAAAAATAAAGTTTCAGCCCATTTACATAGAAAGAAGGCCTTATTGAGAAAAATTTACAGAGTACATGTTGGTGGTTCATCACCTATTACACACTGCTCAATTGTATTGAGGATATGAGAGGAATTTGTGCTATCTAAGCACTCACTGACTCAGCATAACAGAAGACCCACTATGTATCAGAAGAACCACTATGTACCACACCAAGTGTTTGTTGTTGGAATTTCACCAGTCTCTCCTCTCCTCTACTTTTTCCTTTCCCTTTCACACATCTTTCACTCCTTCTTCCCTCCAGGTTTACAAATCATGTTTCACCTTCTGTCCCAGAACTTGGCCCTTTTTTGTAGCTGCTCCCCAAGATAAGAGATAAAACATCTGTTCTTCTGCGCCTGATCAACAATGGGAAGTTACATTATCCATAACAAAAAGTAACGGATAACGTATCTGAATTGGTGCTGTTATTGTTGCGCTAACGGCAGCGTTGTTTTTTTTTTTTTTTTTCTGTTTTGTTAGACCCGTTACGTTATCCCCCGCAATCTGAGGAGGATAACGTGCGGATAACGCGGGTTTTTTGCCAATTTTACGGTGCTTTTACACCAGATAACGCAGTTAGTGCGTTATTGGCGTTATTTTTTGCGGCATCAAGGCGGAAAGTCCCCTCCGTTACGTTATCCAAACAAGCGCAGGAACATTTCACCAGATAACAATAACACGTTGTCTGGTAACGGTGGGAAGTTATGTTACAAAAATCCCGCTGGATAACGTAACGTAAGTAACTTCCCATTGTTGGCCTGATCCCTGAGACCATCATTAAGTCTCTTATAATTAGAGATGGCTCTGCCACCCCTGGGTACCCGCGGCTTTTTTGGGCCAAGTGGGACACCCACACCTGCAGAGTGGGTCAGAGAGGGTACCCGCCCCTCAAAATCCACCAGAAGGAATCCTTCTGTTCAAATAGGTTATACTCCCTTTCAAGAGAAGGATTTCTTCCGTTTTAAAAGGTTGTGTAAACTCTTTGACCGGAAGCAACCAAGTAACCCCTTTGACTGGAAGGAATCCTTCTGGCTGAGGAGGTTGAGTAAACTCTTGGACTATTCCTCCATTCAAAGAGGTTACTCGACCTCCTCGGCTAGAAAGATTCCTTCCATTCAAAGAGGCTACACAACCTCTTTGGCTGGAAATGGTTTTTGTTCAGCCAAAGCGGCTGTGTTACCTCTTTGACAGGAAAGGAATCCTTGCAGTCAAAGAGTTCAAAGAGGTTACATAACATCTTTGCATTCCTTCTGGTTGTGGCAGCCGCCACATGGCCAAACAAGGGTGGGTACCCACTAAGAATACCCAGGTACCCGCTGTATTTCTCCCAGAAAACCAGCATCTGCACACACTGGCAGGTACCCGCCAACCCTGGGCGGGTACCCGCAATGGGTTTGTTGGGGCTTTCTCTACTTGTAGTGAGTGTGCCTTTTTCCACCTCACAATCCAGAATCTCTAGCCCTCAAAGAGGGCTCCGCTGTTTGTTCTCAGTCTCCAATCCTTTTTTCTCAAAGCCTTGTCATTTCTCCTCATTGCTTTTTCAACATTTTTCATGAGCTGTAGCGCGGGCTCTGTAGCAAAGGCTCTCATGTGCATAGCTATCACTTACAGCCATGATGATGGACCACACACTCATGGTTTGAGAGGCTGGTGATCCAAGCTGCTTCATCATCCTGCAATCTACCATATTGGATCCAGAACCCAGAAACCCATCCCAACTCCCAATCTGAGAAACCTTGAATATCATGCGTAAAAATTCTATAAACCTTGAAAATCTCGCTCAGACCTCTCAATACCACCTCAATCTGAATTTTAGTGACCCACCCCCTGCCTCCAACCAAAATTGAACATCCCACCTCCTACTTCACTGAACCTTGGACATCCCAATTCTGACTCCAACCCCAACTCCACCTCCAAAAAGAAAGATGGATCTAGTTCCCCAACAACTTTCCAAAATGAGAAAGAACACCAAAAAAATAACCGACTGACAGGCATAGGCTAAGCTGGAAGGTGCAAAAACAGCCCTGGCTCGTATACCTTAAGCAAGAGGACCAAAGATTGGAGTGCATAACAATTTTGACAATAACCACATCAAGAAGGCAGAGAGTTGAGACGTGTAGCAACCAACTAGGACTTTAAATCAGGGGGATTCAAAGTTGGCCATACACAACTTGCATGCACTTTTGAAAGTTGGTTTTCAAGGCTTTTATTAGGGGGATTCAAAGTTGGCCATGCACAACTTGCATGCACTTTTGCAAGTTGGTGTTCAAGGCTTTTATTGAAAACCAAAGTTGAAAACAACATTCAAGAAGGCTGAGGGGGTGTGGTACAGTGTGGCTTGTATGCACTTTTTCAACTTGGTGTTCATGAATGAACTTGAACACTGACTTGCAAAAGCGCATGCAAGTCACATCTGGCCAACTTTGAAACCCCTTATTGAACAGTAAATTTAAAAAAAAAAAACTTTCATGAATGCTTAGGGGATGTAGTACAGTGTGGCTTGTATGCACTTTTTCAACTTGGTGTTCATGAATGAACTTGAACACCAACTTGCAAAATTGCATGCAAGTCGCATCTGGCCAACTTTGAAACCCCCTATTACCAACAGCCCTACCATGTTGAAAGACAGTCAAAGATCATCTTTTTGTTTTTTTACCTGACCAGATCCACTAGCAGCTGAACGGGAACAATGGTTATCAAGCTCCTCCACCCATTTGGTGAGGACAACCAGGCAGACCAGGAGCCTCCCATCACCTATGCAGACTACCAGACACAGTCCCAAGCCATTTAATTTGGGGCAGGATTTAGGCACGCCAAAGATTTACTAGATGTACACCAAAAAAGGTGTGAACCTCTGACCACTCCAATATTTTTGGAGTGGGAGGTGGTTCACTCCAAAACCAGATCTTTTTTGGAGTGCACATCCCTGCACTCCATGCTGGTTTGGAGTGAACAACCGGGCACTCCCTCTTTGGAAAGGGAGTGCACTCCAATTCACTCTTCTCCATGGCCAGCAGAGGCTGGCCATCACACAAAGGCACTTCCCTTGATGGCCGGTCTGCTCCGGCCATCAAGGTTAGTACATATTTACTGCCTCACATATACAAGCCTCTTGATGATCAGACCCGTCATCAAGATGACCGGGACCAAACGGTCATTGAGAAGACCAGGACCAAACAGTCATTGAGAAGACACAGCCCTCTTGATGAACGTTTGGTGGTCATTGAGAGGACACAATCCCCCCAAGGACCCAAATGGTCATTGAGAGGACTCAACCCTCTCAATGAAAGGTCAGACTGGTCATTGAGGGGACACAACCCTCTTGATGACCAGTTGGTCCCGGTAGTCATCAAGAGCATTGAGTCCTCTCAATGGGACACAGCCCTCTCAATGACTGGTCAGTCCTGGTCATCAAGAGGGTTGAGTCCCCTCGATGACCATTTGGTCCCGGTCATCTTGATGACCAGTCTGATCATCAAGAGGCTTGTATATGTGAGGCAGTAAATATGTACTAACCTTGATGGCCGGAGCAGACCGGCCATCAAGGGAAGTGCCTTTGTGTGATGGCCAGCCTCTGCTGGCCATGGAGAAGAGTGAATTGGAGTGCACTCCCTTTCCAAAGAGGGAGTGCCCGGTTGTTCACTCCAAACCAGCATGGAGTGCAGGGATGTGCACTCCAAAAAAGATCTGGTTTTGGAGTGAACCACCTCCCACTCCAAAAATATTGGAGTGGTCAGAGGTTCACACCTTTTTTGGTGTGCATCTAGTAAATCTTTGGCGTGCCTAAATCCTGCCCCTTTAATTTGATACAGATAAGCAAGCCAAGGTGTAGCATGCACTGAGAGAGTGATGAAGCAGACTACACCCACACTTTCATCAACCTTGCAACTTATTTGGGATAGGAGTTTCTGATGCTTGTCAGCCTCTACATCCAGAGTCTGAAGAAGGACAACTAAATAGCATTTTTCTTGTCCCATTCTGCCTTTGCCACTGTTTTGGAGGTCTCCAACTTTTCCCTGCAGATCAATCCGGAGTCAACACCTCAACCCCTGGCCAAGCAAGTTGCCAAGCCCAAATCCATGTACATCTTAGTGTTAAGTGGCCCACTTCCCAACTCCAAGCGGACCCAAATGCCGTTGGAGGGCCTCTTCTTCCAATACAGAGTGCAAGGCCACATTGTACAATAAGGCTCAACAAGAAAGGTAAAGGGAAGGGAGCCAACCACAATAGCGGAAATTGAAGATCAACTTCGCCAAATTGTTGACAGGATGGCGGCACTGAGTGGGGGAGGAAGGGCAGAGTGGTCAAAAAATGGAGATACCCTGGAATTAAGGTTGTGCTTTTCCTTAGGGCAGTGGAGTTATCTTGTAGTACTGGTGCTGGTCAATTTTTACATGAGAATGAACTTGATCCTTGGTGTTTCATTTCTTGTGCCATATCAACTCCCAGAGCCAAACCTAAGACCCCATTTTCCCCCACCCCCTTCCTCATTCATTCTGAATACACCTATGAATTCCCAAGTGAATCTTTTGCCTCTGCCACAGGGCTGCTTGACAGTGCCACCGACTCAAAGCAGAACATCTCTGTTTTTGACAGTTCCACATCCCAAGCGGTGTATGGGATTTACCTGACCCTGGAAAAATACCACCCAAATTTGATTTCAATAACCTTCCTTCCACCACTTTACCCAAAACACTAGCTGGCCAGCTTTTTTATCCCATAGATATTACTCCTCACCTCAACTGGAACCCTTATGCTGCCATTGTCAAGACTTGGGCCCGGTCCCTGAGCAAAGGAAGCGCAAGGAACTGAACCCTAACCAAGCAAGTGGGATTGGGGTGTCCGCACAAACCATAGGCACATGCATATGTGTGATGCTCCCAGGCAGCAGGATTAGGCTAACACTAAATCCTCCGCTCCACTTTAGCCATTTTGAAAAATGACAAAGCGCCAAAGCAATACAATTAAATTCAACCATCAACAAGGTTAGAGGATTGCTGGATTTTCATATCTAGGTCAAGCAGTGCTGACAGGAAATCATCATCCTTTATAGCACATTTGCTACCAACAACCGTGTATCCGCTGCGCTGCATATAGCGTAGCAAAGCGGTTAGCGCAGCGATTTTTTGTGTCGCTGCGCTACGCGCTACGGGCAGCGGGCAGATCGCTGCGCTACGCGCTTTTTGATTTTCCCGGAAAAAAAATCAAAAAATAGCGCGCTAAAGAAGCGATCACGTAGCGGTCAGCGCCGCTTTTCTCTATGCCATGTGGGATCCAAAAAAAAAAAAGGAAAAAGGGTTTAACATACATAAAAACATGTTTAGAACATAAAACTGTTCCGCTATCCGCTAATTTAGCGGGTAGCGTAGCGAATTTTTGCTTTCGCTGCGCTTTTGCTAATGGCCCTGGGAGGGTAGCGGACAATCGCTGCGCGTAGCGAGTAGCACAGCGGTGTTCTCGCTGCGCTATCGCTTTTTGGTCTGGTCACGCAGCGGTCAACCGCTGCGCTACGCTAAAAGGCCGCTTTTTTTAGCGTAGCGCAGCGGATACACCGTTGCTACCAACACCAACTTTGATCATATAGGTTCCAGCCTCAGTCATAGGATAAACAACTCTTCTGTAAGGATTTCACCCCTACTAAGACAGAACTAAAGCTGGAAGCACATATTTGTATTCATTTACATAGTAGACTCCTCTATATAAGCTTTTAGTACTTGTCTTCCTTTCTCTTCCTCAAGCTGGTCTTCCCCCTCTTCCTTTTTTCATTAGCCGATAGAGAATGTAAAAAGGTACCTGTTGCTAGGTACCCGGCACCGCCTGGTGGGTACCGCTGGCACCCTCCCCGCACCCGCCCAGCGGTGCCAGATGCCTGTTTTTTGGAAAAAAGCGGTGCGGTACCCGGGTACCGCCCCCAAGTACCGCTTATCCCCGGCCGGGGAGGCAGGTACTCCGGCACGCAGGCCACCTTTGGCCGGCCATTGAGGGGATCAATTACTCCTCTCAATGGACAGCAGGGAAGCATGTCCTCTTCTCAATGCCATCGAGAGGAGTTAACCATTCCCTTGATGGCATCCAGAGGGGGATGGACTCCCATTGATGCCATTGAGGGGAGTACAACCTCCCATTGATGCCATTGAGGGGAGTACAAACTCCCATTGATGCCATCGAGGGGAGTACAAACTCCCATTGATGCCATCAAGGGGAGTGCAAACTCCCATTGATGCCATCGAGGGCAGTACAGACTCCCATTGATGCCATCAAGGGGAGTACAAACTCCCATTGATGCCATCAAGGGGAGTACAAACTCCCATTGATGCCATCAAGGGGAGTAAAAACTCCCATTGATGCCATCAAGGGGAGTACAAACTCCCATTGATGCCATTGAGGGGATTACAAACTCCCCTTGATGGGATTGAGGTGTGTAATCCCCTTGATGTCATTGAGAGGAGCCCCCCCCCCCCCCCTCAAGTTCATTGAGAGGACACACTCCCCTCCATTCAGGGGAGTGTGTCCTGTCAATGACAAGGGGAGTGCACCATCCCCTAAAATACGAAGGGGAATATCTAGAGACCTCGATACCATCAAGGGGATTATATCTTCCTTGCAATGCCATAAAGGGGAGTGATTCCCCCCCTCAATGTCGTTGAGGGGGTGCAATCCTCTCAATGACCAGTCTCTGCCGGCCATCAAGGGCGTAGTAAGTCTTAATGCCCTCCCTTTGGGGCTTGGGAGTGAGTTTTGATAATGAAAAAAAAACCCGGCTGGTACCCGTGGTACCCGCCTAAAAGACCGCTGGCACCCGCCTGGTGGTGCCGGGTTCCCGTTTTTCTCAAAAAACGCGTGGGTACCAGCGTTGCAACTGGTACCCAGGTCCATTTTGACATTCTCCATCAGCTGATCTCAGAAATTTACATTCTTTTTATAGACTTCAGGCCTTTGGCCCTCCGTCCCTCTGTTCCTTCCAGTGAGGGTTCACAGAACCCTTACACCTTCTTCAAGTGGTAACTCCCTTGCTTGAGAAAACTAGAGATGCCAAAGCTGACTGTGTGAGAATTCCAGCTCAGGGGAGTGGCGCCGACCTCATAAAATGAGAAAGGTGCCAGGAACCAAACCAGCTGCGGAAATTGGTAAGCAAACGCAAACCACTTCCGCAGTCCAAACCAGCGTAGCGGGAGTTGTGAAACTTAACTCATCTTTTGATGTTACAGTTCCAGCGAACGTGAGCAACAAGATTAGGCTCAAGGAAAATCCTGGCCCACAATCACTCATTGAGAGAATCTCAGTTAGCGCCAAAGGTAAGCAACTGCAGAGAACTCAAGATAAGCTGATCAGATTGACACTAACGTGCTATCGCTTCTTTTATACAGAACTGTCAAGAGCAACCAGACCAATCAACCCAATGCCGCTCAAAGAGCAGGAGAAACTATTGGTAAGAGTATCAAGTCCTTAGCCAGGCAAAGCGGTAAAAGAAAGGCAGTGGCTGACACAACGGTGTTCCATAAACAGACAATGTTGCATTGCTTCTTAGCCGTTTTGCCAAAGCCACGTGAGGAAACCCTCAGGTCAAAAGACCGCCTTGAGTAAGAAGATGCTGCATCTTGAGAAAAGAGAAAAGAAAGGTTGGGAACTAATACCAAGATAATGTGTGTCTAGATAAGACCAAGTCAACCACTCAACTCAACATATCTTGCCATTTCCCATTCCTTTCTATATATTCTCTTTTATTAGTAGAGTGCAGCCTAGTCTCTGCTCTTAGGTAATTCACCCCTACTTCAAGATATCCTTCATTTCTATTCATCAGTCAATTGTAGTTACTAGAACAGAAAGTCTGATGAAGAAACAAAATCTTAGTTCTTTGGAGTTTTTCAAAAATCTTAGTTTTTTGGAGTTTTTCAGACTGCACGTCTAATGAAAATATAGAAAAAATTAGCTCTGCAAGTCTTGAAAATCAAATTGGCCAGTGTTAAGCACATAGCCAGTGGCCCATTTAATCATAAGCAAAAATCTTGAGCTTCCCAAATGGAAAGTCCCAGCCATGACTCTGACTTCAGTTGCCTCCAACAGACAATCTTGTCTTAATCACTCTCAAGTGATCTCAGCTGCACCACAGGCCCTTTTTCCTTTATCTATCTTCTCTCGAATATACCAGAGCTTGACTGGATCCTATCTTAGGTACGCTTGTTTTCTTATCTGTTATTTCTCAGTCTCTGAAAATGTCAGATCAACCTCTCTAACAAAAGAAATGAAATATATCAGTTTTGTGAAACTTTACAGGCATTTATACCACTATGGAGGTATCATCCCCAGCAGAGGAAAATAGGCCCAAGGGGAAAGCTAGGAAAAGTGACAAGGGAGTGTGTGTTGTAGACACATTAGTGCTCACACAATGTGAGCTTGATACAAAAAATCAGTCTGTAGAGCAGCTGGCAAGCGTCTTTAATTCTTAGAACAGTGCACCACGGAGATTAGCACAGTGTGGTGTTCAAATTGGTACAGGGCCTCAAGACTGTCCAAATCAACAAGTCATCAAGATCATCAACTTCAATATTCCGCCCCTCAATATTAGCCATTTCCAGCTCTTCAAGATCCTCAAGATTCATTCTCTAGATTTCCATCCCCATCCCTTTTTCTTTTCATTATTATTTAGTCCTCTTCCTGTTTCTTGGTCCTAACACATGTACTATGTGGGTTTATTATGATGTTTTATTTCTTCACTTTATCCTGTTTGGTTTCCTCTTTAAGCTTTGTTTATTCTTTTCTTCTGCTTGTTATTTTTTGGGTTTTGTTTTCTTTTCTTTCCTTGTGGTTTTGTTTTGTAGTTAGGGATGTGATGACATGTCCTGTGACATGTCACTCCCCAGAGTCCAAGTTTGAGTTTGAACTTGGAGGATGGGACGGCATGGGACTTGCTCTGATCCAGGAGAAATTCCATCACCCTTTTCTGATCCGCTGGCAGTATCCCCAGCACTATTCCTGATTCTTTATCCCTGATCCTGATCCATCATCATCATCTGATCCTCAACAAACCAACCACCGCCGACGGTATTCCATCCCCGTTGTCTCTCAAAAATCCCCCCCCCAACGCTATCACTTTTTGATCCACATCTCATTTGCCGGACCACCTTGAGGGAAGCCTCAACAGCACCCATCCCCTCAACGCTCTGCCTACCGCCTGGCACGGTAGGAGTTCCACAACGGCTAAGACATTTTGTCTACAGATGGCACTTGGGTACCCATGTGCAGGTACCCAGCACACGCAAGCAGGTACTTGGTATACCCGCGCAGCACACGCGCAATTTATGTAGCCTAGGAGCGCCGTGTACAGGAATCAGCAGGATGTTACATGGCTACTGTCAGCCTTAGAGTCAACGCAGTTGACCTAAAACTGCATTCTATCTCCATTTTATACCTAAATGTGTTTATATCTTTTTAACCTTAAGACTTAAGGTTGTTTTGACTTCAGATTCTGATGTCTCATGAAATTTTACCCCTAGTTACACCTTATCATTTCTTTGTAACTCTACTCCTTCCCTGAGTTCTTGTGTCAGCCTTAGAGTCAGCGCAGCTGACCTAAAAGTCTGCCTTTTCTACATCTCAAATTATGTGAGCACAATAGCTATAAGCAAAATGTTGCTCCAAAAGCTTCAAGTTCCTCCAATTGGGTCCTGTGACTCAATGAATTAGGTTTAATCTGAAGTGTGTAAGCTAGGGCTGGGCCCCGGGTGATACCCAAGGCCTGGAGGCCATCCCGCACTGGTGCCCTGCGGGTATACCCAAGGTTGGGTATCTAATTACCTACTCCCAGGCACTATCCGTCAGATATTGGGTACCTCCTGCGGGGACCAACTGTCCTACATACTGGTTCAGGCCGTAGTATCTTGTCAATGAAAAAAAGAGAAGGTACAATGCATGGCAATTTTGAAGGAAAACGGCTGTTCATGTAACACTTTGCTAACCCAGGACAAATGCTCAATTAAGCACAGAGCCTATGTGTGAGCTTTTATCTTGCAAACATCAGAAGATTTCCAGTTAGTTCATTGAGCAGCTGTCCTCTTGCTGTACATCCTCTCAATGACCCGTCTGCATTGGTCATCAAAAGGTTTGAATCCCCTTGATGACCACTCAGATCGGTCATCCAGCAGCTTGAGTCTAGTACTGGATGACAGGTTTGTACCAATCATCGGCAAAACTCACACCACTCCATGACCGGTAGAGTACATACAAAACGGTCATGGAGAGGCTTGAGTTGTGTTGAGACCTCTCAATGACCGGTCAGACAGGTCATCAAGAGGGTTATTGCCACTGTTGCATATTTGATTCAAATTTCTATCTTTTTTTTTTCTTTCAGCAACACTCTCTGTCTCTTGTAATGAAAAGTTGGTCTCCAACCTTCTCCCAGACTTCTCCCAAGTCATTTACCCGAGATATCCGCTTGGGTAAAAATCCCAAAAAAGAATTCCGCGCTCAAACCAACCGGGTTGGATAGTCGGGTATACCTGATTGGCCTCGGGTCTGGGCCCAGCCCTAGTGTAAAGTATTGGGTCCCGCGACTCAATGAGAGTTATGGCGCGCATGCGCAGTTGTGACGTGGCAGCGCTACCAGGCGTGCCAACCACATCCAATGTACAAGATGTGGTTGGCGCGCCTGGTAGCGCTGCCACGTCACAACTGCGCATGCGCGCCATAACTCTCATTGAGTCGCGGGACCCAATTGTAATTCATTGAGTCGTGGGACCCAATCGGTGAAGTTCACTGCCCCTAGGATCCATCCAACTCAAAACCTCGACCATCACAACTGACCATGGCCACCACCCCCACCACCAGCAGGAAGCGTTGCAAGCCTCCAGGATCACCACCTCAATCCTCAAGCCCTATAATTTCTTCCCAATCTCAAAACCATCCCCCCCAGAAACAACGATCAAGCAGAACTATAATTGTTGTTTCACTCAAAAAATGGCAAGATCAAGCCGGGAATCTTACGTCAATGGAAGCAAAAACAGAAGAAAAAGAGTTGGGAGAATGTGGAGTAGTATAAATTTAAATTTACTTTAGTGCTATGAAATGAAAAAGAGCTTGATCTGCAAAAAACCTTTGCTGGACCAGCGGGTACTACTACCTGCCCCTGAACCGGGTACCCACCAGCAGGTACTTGGTATACCCGCCCAGCACACGCCGGCGGGTGCCGGGTGCGAGTGCGGGTGTCAAGAATCTGCAAAATTTGAGGCAAGTACCCGCACCCGCAGTGGGTACCCGGGTGCAAGAGGCCATCTCTAATTTTTTCTGACCTCCTCCCACCACGCTGCAGTGGCAAAAGTCACATTAGTGGCCCAGAGTGCCAATTAACTGGTTTCATATTGTTATCATCAATACAAGAACATGTTCCAGAAGAAAACAAGCATCATGACTTTTTCACCACAGAGGAGGTACAACTTCCAGGTTGATCTAGTACCATGAGCCACCCCTCAAGCAAGCCTGATTATTCTGATGTTGATGGGGGAGAATCAGGCACTTTAAAACTTGATTGAGGAGGGGTGAGCTAGTGCAACAATTTGGAGAACCACATCCCCATGGGTGGTGCCAGTCTTCTTCATTGGAAGGAAAGTGATATCCCAACCAACTCCTTCCTTGCTTTGATCTTTGTAAGTCAAAAGTATCAAGCCAACCTTGTCTTTAGGACCCATCAGTATCAATACTGCTCCTCTTCCCCTCTTGTCATCCTAAAAAGCATGTTACCACATTGTGAAGTTTTTTGATGAGTAAGTTAAGAAAACTTCCCTGAATTGACTTGCTCTCCCATTATTCTTTTTGATCTAGCTACATCTTCTTCCAGGCCCGGCCATATCCTTGGAGGGATCCAAACCACACCTGCTTGCAGGCCCCTCCCTTTTTGTTTCCTTTTTTTTCTTGTTATCCTATTGAATAAATCACCATTCCCTCTTGCACCTATCTTCCATCACCTTGAGTTTCCAGAATAATTTAGTTTAGCATTACCAGGCTGAAAAACCTGACTTGGTTAGTATGTTGATTCAGAGATGGCTTGGTTTTTTTATTGGTGGCAACAAAACATGGTAAAACCATTACAATACATGTATCTTAACACTGTGCATTGTAATTGTACGCCAATACAAAAAATGCCAAAAAGGGCATACAGCATTTCTTGGAAAATGTGTACAAATGCAGTGATCAGAAAAGGAATTGGTGTCTCTAATAAAATTGCTGTATTGTGTTAAGCAATCAATATGCTGTGTTACAGTATTTCTTTTATTGGCTCATGGTATAATGCTCAATTGAAGACCAATACGTAAAAATGTAACAGCAATGCAAAAAAAATATGTTACTGCCATTACACAATAGGTGGAGTGTAATGGTCTCACTGTTGCAAAAGAAGAAGTGGCCCAGTCTGAGGTGTGGCCAGGAGTGATGTGTTGACTTGCTGCAGGCTTCTGGTGCTTTGTGGCAGCAATCAAGTTCTTCAACAAGGTAAAAATTCCATCAAATGGTGTCGGAGCATGAATTGGATGGTGGCACATAGAAAGTGGTCACGACCTACATTTGCAGATCAAATTGAGATGGGTCAGTTGAATGATGGGTTGTAAATAATGAGGGAACCTGTGCGCGGAGAGACTTACCGCTAGGATTGTTGGGGTTGAATTGCAAGCCGGGCTACCTATTCACAAACACTTCTGTCGTGGGTTTGTTTAGATGTGCCCGGATGTTTGCGAGTGGCGGAAAAGTCTGCGAGTGCACCTGCAGTATCTTTAATTGGTCTTCCGGGTTGCTAACTCTTTTTAAGTACATGTGGGTAACATGTTGGGAAGTGGACATGCCTTTAGTCTTGCATCCCGGGTCGGTTAGATCCGTTTGACTTCCGAAAAAGGATTCCCAATGATCATCCATCAGTCTATCCACGTCGCCAATTTCCAACTTTAACTTTTACGGGTGTCGCAGGCGCCTAAACATTTTGTTACCCATCACAATTCACCGCACCGAAGCCGCTTCGCGTCGTATCTGCTTGAAGATAACTACAAAAATTCATTGCACCCAAGCGGCTTTGCCTCCTTGGATATGGTTTATATCCGTCCTGCCGAATTGAACTTCGAGTAATCACTCACTATGTTGCACGGGTTAACCCGTTGAAACCCATCCTTCTTGGCATTGTCTTGCTGCTTGGTTTGCTTGTTTCTGGTCAGAAAATCAATACAGACCAGGACCCCTGTGTCATTACCTGGCAAATAACCTGGTTAGTGAATGTCAAACGCTATATGAAACTGACGTTTACCGGAAATCCTGTCGAGTGAAATTGGGCCGTCCAGTAATACGAGTGCGCTGCCTAGATTGCTGGGTAGACGGTGTGAAGATTAGGTTGACGAGAAACCCACAAATCAGACCCTGAAGTTACATACAATTGAGCGTTATCGCCACGGCCACCGCCTTATGTAACCATACAACATGCAACTGACCATCTTATGGTCTGCTTCCAGTTTGTCAAGACGCGCTGGGCGTCTAGCCAAGCAACATGTTCTCCTTGCGCTTTAATATGATAAGAAACGAATCCTTACGAAAAGCTAAGGAGGACATCGAATCACATCAGGAAAGGAGTTGTTTCATTTACTCGGATACATTAAGTCTTTTTTAGAAATAAAAACGCGCACCCTCTGAGCAAAGTAACCTGTCAGCCGCGACTGACGATGGCGCACCAACCAGGAGACTCGTGTTTGAACACATTGGGACCAAGGCTTTCGGGCTATGACGGGCATGAGGCGAAGCAACAGACTTCCGAGATTGTTATCAACACTTGTTCTCGTGCTTCGCAGTGCGCCGTGGTTGATCGCTGTGAAAGAAAGCAACGCATCACAAGTACTGCATAACCTCATCTAACGAAGCCATGCAGCAACGCTCACCTTGTTCGAAAACGGCGTGACTATCAAAGGTGACAAATGGCAGTCAGTAACTCTTACTGAATCACAAAACTTACATGCTGCTCCGCTACTCCGCGCAGTTCCGAAACGATACATTCCACGGAATAGATTTTTCGGGATGATGCTTTGAATGCAAGCAACGAGTGTGCCTTGAAAGCAATTTCGAGGATCGGCGATAGTAATATTTGTGATAGTGCCAGTTAGCAGGTGTCGATCGTTTGGCAGTTTAGTAATGGTTGAAGTCATTGACAAAAGATCTCGATGGTGTCAAAGAGACGAGAAAAAATGGTTTAGTGGTGTCAAAGAGAAGAGCAAAAGTGGTTTAGTCCCCAAGACCAACAAAATGATGTGGTTCTCGACAAGACCCTTGTAGCAATCGAGCTCGTCGTTTCGGCCACCGTGATCTGTTGTGACTTCGGTTTTTCAAAAGCGCGGCAATTGATCAGGAAATTCAATACCAGAGATGCTCAAAGTTCCAATGTTCTGACTGGATCAAACCAGAAAGAAAAAAAACGGACCACTCAGCCGTCTTGGATTCTTAAGGGTTCTGCTTTGTGGTTGAGTGCTTTCGAGCTCTGCGAGTAATCAGCTGGCATCTAAGTCTGGGGTAGCACTTGAATTGGTTAATATCTGCCTGGCAATCCAAAAAAGAAACAGAGAAACGCTGCTCCAGTGCTCAGCAGTTCGTCGGTTGGCCGCTTGCTCAGTAAATCCACAGGCTGCATATAGTGAAGCGTTCAGCTCATTCGTAGCGTTGCCACATGGCTAGACAATGGGAGATCAGAAAGCTCAAATATCATGGCCAGTAATCCGATCATTCATCAAATCTCTTGACAATTTTTCTCCTCCGCACCGTGCCATAATACCCGGCATTGCTGTCTCGCGTTTTCCTACACACTTGAAATACACCCGTCAGATAAGCTGGGGCTTTGATAACCTGTTTTCCATGACTCTTGGTTGGTCATTATAATATACACTCTTTGCAATCCTGCGAAAGGCACCGGTCCAAAGACTTCCTTCTTTTTTCACTGAGGTTTCCAGGATGGCTTGACATCAAAATACCATGTATAACTACTACTTCGGACCTTGCAATAAAATTTGTTCTTGAAATCTGACATTCTTTTTGCAACAAGATGTACTCAAATGGGCTTAAGGTCTTGAGTAGGTTGGGTGAGTAGTTAGCTGATCAAAGGAACTGGCCGCGGCAGCGCCTCCCATTTATTTTGCACACATATCCAATCTTCTCAACATCTACCCTCAAGTATACAAACAGCGGATTGTTCTTAACGTTATTTTTATGCACTTGCGGTCTAGGAGCTGAGTATGCCCAGTGAGCAGCTGCCCCCATCAAAGGAACTAGTCGCCGCCTTTGTTCTCATTCCTCTATTCTTACAGCCTTGATCAGGTCCAGTGAGATGATTAGGCTTGATAATGCATAAGTAAGGACTCCACCATTTGCCATCGCATTCGCACTCCCCTCTATATAAGAGATACAATTCTTCACTGAAGGTATCTATCAAACACCCAACACTCCAGACACATCCTATTATTAGCCAACGGCTATTAGATTACCACAACATCACCCTCCTGCCCCGACCATGCAGTCCCAACAAAAAATTGAAGTTTGTCTTGAGGTTGCCTTCGGTGTTTCTGATTCGTGTCCTTTGTGGTCTGCTCGACATCTTAATTCCTTCATAGGACAAGCCATACGCGAGCACGCTGTGGCGTACCATGAATTTTACCAAGCCGAGGAAGTTGGCATAGCCAATCTCCCACCTTTCTCCACCTACGACGAGCATCCAGAGGTCGTTCAACATCAGGCAGATGCCACTTCCCCGTTTGTGGGGTCTCCTGCCAATTATTCATACAGTGAGTCCACATGGTGTATTTGCCCTCTGTACTGTGACTAATATTTTGGTATCATTCATGTCCTCACAGCTCATACTGAAGCCGAGCAGCAGCATCCGGCTGATCCAAATTCTTTTTTTCGGATGGACCAATCGGGCTCCAATGGAGCTGAAGGCGGCCAGCCGCCCCAGCTCGCAGAGACAAATATCTGCCCTGGAGTCCAGCAATCGGCAGCAGAAGAAGTGATGACGACAGCGCCACAGGCGGCCCCGACGGCTGACGATCCCCTGTCATTTCTCGACCGGGTTTCTGGTATCTGCCGGTTCAAAGGCTGCGGTAAAGGTTTTGATACCCGCCGCCAGGACAACCTTACCAGACATGGTCGGACACACCTAGCGGAAAACCTACGGCCACCTAAAAGTGAGTCCCACCAGCCATTCGTTGATTCCTGTCCTTGTGAACTAATGGATCTCGATCTCTCATTTAACTTATATTTCCAGTTCCTTGCCCACATGAAAACTGCAACAAATATTTTGTCAACAAACAAGGCGTGTCGAGACATTGTGATGAAATTCATGGAAGCCCTTCCACACGCAATCCCGACGAACCCAAAGGACAATCGAGGAGCTCCAGGACCAATCGTGTGGCAGTGGTTGGGCCAAGGGGTAAGTGTTCAACTTCATGAACAACTCGAAGAATATTTCATCTTTTGCTGATTGCGGTTTCAATCCCAAATACACTTGATCACGTTATACTATGTTAGTTCTGTGTCCGGTAGCTGGGTGCAGGAAGGACTACCAGTCTAGAAACGCATACTATTACCGGCACCTAGAAGAAAAGCATCCGGAATATGTTCTACCTGAAGATTGACCAAAATTATCATTTTGTCATCCGGGCTGCTTTTCTGGTCACCATACCCCCTTGTCTATCTTCTCCCGTCCATCGGCTCTCTTCATCTGCCTACTCTCCGCGTATAAACCCCCAAGATTCGCTGTTCCCGATTCACCTTTCTTCAAGATCAGTTTTTTATTCCCATTTAATCTATGTTTATAAATTTCAGGCTGCAGAGGAACTTGTAAGTACTCCACCGGATTGACTTAGAGGACAGTAAAATCAAATGGACCAGTTGTTTCCCCAATTTTCCCAATATTTGAACGCGCCAATGGCATTACTCCTAATCATACCCTGTAAACTGCATGGAGGGTAATATCACTCGATGGCTCTTCCATGGCAGACTTTTCCCCTGTTTCCTGCTACAATGAGCGGCGTTGGCATGCGAGTCAACGAGGGACTCCAGAGGGCGAGATCGGCTTCTTGAAGTGGACCCCACGCGGGAGCGAGCACTGGTGGGTGTCACATGCTGCTGCGGTCCCCAGCCTTCTCCCGAGCTGTCACAGCTTCGCCCTTATCCTCTCCGCCAAGAAAATTGAAGGGCGACCGCCGGGAACCAACCACCAATCGCCGACAATGGCCGACTACTCTCCCCTCAGCCGATACTCAACAACAGAACAGTCCACTTCTCACCAACACACCCAGCCAGAGAACGAAGCGGAAAATTCAGGCAGAGAACCCCTAGCAATGGACCCGGGACTTAGGAGAAACCACCCACGACCAACGTACCATCTTCAACCACTTCCCCAAACCCTCAACACCAACAACAACGCCAATGAAACCACCAAAAACTACTATTACAACGCCCATCCAGACATCCACCTATTGCAACTCTTCCATCCACAACAGACCCTCCCCATCAGTTACGTCCACACCCCGGAAAACGCCCGCGCCGTCTAGCCAATTCTCGATTAGTCTCAACCCCACGCTTGCCACCACAGGCCTCATCCTTGGCAAAAAAATCCATCCCCGACCGGATCCGCGTCAACCTCCTCTCGCTCATCGTTGTATGGATACTCACCTCCACCCGGATATACAAGTGTGGTCTCTTTCATTCGGCAACTCGTCCTCACGCTTCTTTTCCACATACTTACATCGCTTTCTTATCCCACCTGGTGTATCCAGGCCGTTGTGGCTTGCATGCCCTTCCTCTTGGTTCCGCTCCAAGTCCCAGGTGCGTACCCCTACCTCGCCATAAGCAAGAAGACAAAGGAGGACTGACATTAGATATGTTTTAGAGTGGCTTTTGCTAGCCCTGCTGTGTTGTAACCTGCTGAATGGCTATTAGACGCTGGTGACGCACGTGGATTTGCCACTGACGCCGCAACAGGACGCTGGTGACGCACGTGGATTTGCCACTGACGCCGCAACAGAAACGCGCCGGCGCCATGCAAGTCCTGCACAAGGACCCTTTCTCCGTTTCCCTTGTCAGTCCTTTCTCCCTCTCTCTCTCTCTCTCTCTCATGTCCGGTTTCCTGATCCGTGTGTTTTTGTGTAGGGACATGGCGACGATCCGGGTCGGAGATCTGCCCATTTGCCGCTGCTAAGCTCGTCGCTGCGCTTGTTGCCCTTGTCGGGTTTGACCCGCAGGGCGGCATACAAACACGAGGTCCTCAGCCGCAACCCGACCATTAACCCGCTCTCCTGCTCCACCCTGCACCTCTTCAAGCGCTCCGTCATCTCACCCTCCTCCTCCGTCTCCACCAACCCCCACTCAAACACACTCGCCTCCTCGTTCAACTCTCTTTCAAGGACTCCTACGCTCCTGCTTCGTCCGGGTTCAGAAACGTCTCTGATCAACTCAATCTCCAGAAACTCCTCGACGAAAACTTGTTCTCCTCTTCTACCAATTCGACTCATACTCCTTCCCCTTCTTGAACTTTGTTTGTGTAGAGGGATGAATGGAATGGTGGTACATCCACCGTGGCTGACTGAAGATAAAAGCCAGACCACCCACCACACTGTCCATCCTCCTCAGCTTCCTTTTGCTAGATTAATGTACAGTGGGTCATCTGGTGTTTTTGACATTACATTTTTCAATGCAGAAGCTCAGGCCACAGACTTCAAGTCATGAGATTGGTTACATGTGTGGAAAAGAAGTTCCCAAGAATGATTATGACATAAATAGATAAATGGGCTTAATAAACTTACCTGGTTTTTCTGCACCTGTACCTGATTTTTGCATACCCTTTGCTGTGTATGTACCCGTTTTTTTTTTCTACTCATTTCTATGCGGCGCAAATAATATCAAAATTCATCTAAAATAATGAACATAATTATCATGCACTCAGAACTTCAAAAAAACTCATTTTTAATTACGGACTTCCTTTGCGTACTGTGGAATGCTCTTTGTGGACTGCAAACACTTTGCGCACTGCATGTGAAGGACACAAATTTTTTCAATTTTTATTTGACCAATCAATAGGCAAGCTTATGATTGTCATCTGTGAATTTATGTGGAGTTTTTTGAAGCTTCCTTGTATGTTTAAAAACCCCACAAAGAAAAAAAAAAACAGGTACAGTCATTTGGGGACCTGGAATCCACATTCCCACAGGCAAAAAAAATCCAAATAATTTAGTGAATCATGATAAATATGTATTTAAACTTTTTAGAACTTTTTGGCCACTCTGCACAAGAATCCAAGTTTATTAAAGCCTCTGTATCACAAAACAAAACTTCAAGGGTTTTGTTGAAACTTGACACTTCCTCAAAGTCTGCGCTGTCTCTCGCAATGAACCGTGCGCACCGCAAGCGGCGGGTCTGCGCTGCTCAATGTCAGTCAAAACCTAACTGATTGTATTGGTCTCAGCATCTCAGCCCGGTCTCACATCTCAACTCTCAACACACCTCTCGTCTTCCTGTCCAATCAAAATTCAGTCTCAAGATCTCTGATCCCAAAGCTGCTTCCACCAATCTCAAGATTCAATCTATGGCGATCAACTCCTCAAGTTATTCAACTTGGTGAGAAATGCACTCGAAGCATTTCCACTCTCTCTTCAATCCTCATTGGCTCTCTTTGCTAACTCTCTTTATTCTATTCAGCTCCCTTCTTTCCCTTTCTAAATCCACTGCCTTACTCCATCCATTACTCTGACTTTGTCCTCCATTGGTCTGTTCTCTCTACTCCATCTATCAAGTATCCATTATTAACTAACCTCTTTTATTCTCTTAGTCTTTTTCTTCCTGCTTGTCCTGATTGCGTCCGGTTGTCCATCTTCAACATATATCTTATCAACTCAGGGTTTGTTCTCCATTTTTTCTCATTTCTTATTGTCTTCTGTATTCTCATGCTCTTGTTTTAGTTTCTGGTCTTTGGCTCTTTGAAATACAGTCAACAGTCCTTTAGGTTTCCACTACAAATCTCCAAAAATAATATCCCTTTTTTATCCCCGCCGTAGCCTGCCATAGCACCTGGCTTCCCACTCAAGAAGTACATAGATAGATTTTCACTGGTTTTGCTGGCTTCTAATTTCTATAGAAAGCTTCAATCAACACTTGATTTTTTTTCATCTTGATTGGAGTCACCTGCTTCTGAACATTGCACTAGCGGAATTTGTGCTATTACTTCCTGATTTTCCTCAGCAAATCATTGAGGCCCTGATCAAGTGTGAATATGGCCATTTTTCCCAACAACTCAGTACTTTTGAATCTCTGCCAAAGAGGCCAGTTTTCAAGACTTTGCCAAGCAAAGAGGTTACCCCCCACGCCATACTGGTGATATTGAATTTTTGTGGCACTGGCTGCAGTGTACATGGGCCGCAGAAGGCCTCAGATGATACGTATGCACTTTGAGGAGGCCATTAAGCTCATACATGTCTATCCATTCTGTGGATGATTGAGGCCTGCAAGTATCAAGCCCGCTAGTTGGGTACATACCATCCTTGCATAAAAGTGGGATGCGCGCACTGCACCTATCATTTTTGCCCAAAGGTGCGCGCCCGGTGCGCGGGTGCGAGGAGCCCGCACATTGGCGCACACCTAACGGTGGCGCCATCAACCCTACCATAGAGGCTTGCCGACATGTTGCAGGCATTTGTAGGGCTGGGACCCTCTGAACTTATTCAGTCCCTGCCTTCTGAGTTGGCAGGCAGGCGCCCCTCTCCAAAGGAGGGACTTGGGAGTAAGCGCTGGATTTTGGTGTGAGCGCTGAGGACAATTGTACATTTGTATATGTGCGGTATGTACATGAGAGCTGTGTAGATATGCCAAAGTGCATATTATCAATCTTTTTCTGAAACAATTCTGAGGTAACATCACCAGGTTTTTGTTACTGTACAGTAAGGAGACAGCATAATTTTAGTTTACAGGAGTGAAAAAAAGAGGGTTTGAGTTTTGGAAAAGAGCCCATTGTGTTTTTCAAAAGAATTTCTGGCACTTCTCTGGGGGGATGGATAGATGATGGAAGGTTGGTTGGTTGCACAAGAAGCCAGGCTATCAGGCCGTGCTGCTTGTGACCCAATATGTTGAATTAGAAATGTGTAATACTTAGTTTACTAAAAATTGGGTGCTAGCCAAGCCCAAGGCCTGTCAGCTCTCACGCCAGAATTTGCTGCTTGGGGGCAAGCCTCTCTGAGAGACAGAGACCCTGTGGTGCTCTTCTCCAGAGAGGCTGTGTTAATATTGGGGGCCTTGGGAAGCCACAGGGTACCCGGCCACTTGGACCTACAAGCCAGCACCAACTCCATATGTATTTGGTACCACAAAGCCCTGTCCCACAGGGTATGCCTTGTGGTCCCCTGGGCGACTGAGCCAGAGAAGGCACCCCCAAAATAACAAAGTCCTTGATCTACTGCGGGCATTTGTTTTGCAAATCAAGCCTTTGACACCCCTTGCCAGCAGGGACTTGCGCACTATTGCCCCTTTTTGTTGAGCAAGTATTTTCAATTTTGGTGGGAGTATATTCAAACCTCTATAACTCCTTGCCACAACAACTTTTTAATAAAATAGCTGAGTTTGAAGGCTAGCATATCAGAATTCTGGAAATTTCACAAAACTCCTTCCACTCCAGAAAAAACCCTTAAAAACTCTAAAACATTAGATTTTGCATTGAATGGGTCTGTGCAATGTCTGAAGGCTAGACTAACAGGGGGTTTCAAACATGGTGCAGGTCCCAGTTCAGGAAACCCAATCCAGGAAAACAAAGTTCCTGCTCAAAGAATTTTTAAATTATTTCTGCATTTCTTTTGGGTGAAATTGGGTTCAGGTATGCAGGGTGTGTTGCAGTTGCACCAATTTCCTGAATTTGGGGTTCCTGAAACAGGACCCGCACCATGTTTGAAACCCCCTAATATTCAGTTTGCTATGATTTTGGCTATCAAAATATCCAAGATGATAGTTTGCCAATGCTTGAAAAGATTGAGGTTCTATGTGACTCACAACCAAACTTAATGGGTCTGCCTTTTTGCACACCAAAAAATTTCCCCGTGCACACCAAAACAGGTGTGCACTCCAAGGTTTTTTGGAGTGCTCAGGTGTGCACTCCAGCATTTCTTGTTGTGAAAATAGTTCTCTCCAAGTGGTTTTTGTAGTGAACTATTCTCACTCCAGGAAATACTGGGGTGCACAGAATTGCACTCCAAAAAACCTTGGAGTGCACCCTGTTGTACACTACAGCTCCAGTTGTAGAGCGGTGCCAACATTGTTTTTGCCCCGGTGTTGGGTTATGGTCAGGCCAACCGAACGCAATGTCGTACATGCCAAAGGTTCAGCCTGACCTTTCCGACCAGGTTAAATTGATGCCAAAGCACCTTTCCGGACAGGGGGGGAGGGGGGGGGGGTCAGTCTGACCATGCCAATGCCTTGGTCCAGGGTGTGTGATCTTGGTTGGATACTTAAAGGGCTGGGTGGGAAGCTGTTTGTTGCCCCAGGGGATCCAGTTTTTTCCACCCCCTCTCTCCCTGAAGGCCCCCTATTTCATTTGAGTAGGCCCCTTCATCTTGATTTCAAAAAACAAAAAATCCAAGCCCAAACAAAACTTTAAACTCACACAAAACAAAAAAACTTCAACATTGAACTCACACAACACAAAAACATTTGAACGCAATCAAAACACACAAAAAAAAATCACACAAAAACAATAATTTATACAGGACCCCGGAAAGCCCCGACCAAGCTGCCTCATGTAAAATTTGCTAATTCTGGGTTTTGGATACGTGGGGAAATTGGGGTTTTCCCAATTGGACCCGGGTTAGATACGTAGTACATGAGGAGGAGTTTATGGGAGAAAGGCCCACCAGGGCAAAAATGGACAAAAAAAGCCTTCTTTGGTTGGGAATTGAACCCAAGACCTAACTATTTGTTTTTTTTTTTCAGGCAAACCCCAAAAGATACCAAATACATTAGGAACAATCAAGTTGGATACATATCCTGTGATTTACATCAGGTGCATTTTGCAAAAAAAATGTCCCCCGGATACATGCTGCATGAGGCGGCTTGGTAGGGGCTCTCTGGGGTCCTATTCAAACTCAAACAAACCATAAACTCTGCACTGAAAAAAAAAAACTTCTTTTCAAACTTCAAGAACACAAACTTCAAAATTTTAATTTCTTCTGCCTGCAGTTTCAATGAAATGCAGCATGAAACCATGAAGTCAGTTTCTGTGAAACTGTGGTTGTAATAAACTTGGATTTGTTTTTCAGTTCTGGTCTTATTTTCTTAAGCAATCAATCTCAGGTTCTTTAGGAACAAGGACACAGAGGGTTTGCTGGATAGCTTTTTGAACACAGTTCAGACCACACAGAGAGAGAACCAAGATGAGCATACGAACAGATAGATCAAATTTGATTCAAAATGACAGAAATATGGAAACAGGAAGATGAGATCCCCGACTCAGCTGCGTTGCTCCCCCGGGGGTCATCGGGCATTCTACTACATAACCAGGCAGGACCCGGCAGGAGGGAGTGCACCTCCACAGGACACGATGGCGCTCAACTGCTCGATGATCACGCCGACGAACGAGCCAGTACGACTACCAGGTACTTATCTCCATCCTCATACACCAGGGAAACACCACTGACTTCTCCAACAAAACCAGGGGAAAAGATCTTCATCAGCGTCAAGGCGGTCACCATCCATCTCAATCCCACGACGCCCGGCGCAGGCACGACCAGCGAAACACCCCTCTCGCCCACCTCAGCCATCCCGGTATCAGCGGAGGACCCGAAACAGAAGGGGAAGCTGTCGCTGAGCGGGATCCTGTCTGCGATCGCCCTCAGCCCGCCCGATGACGGCTCGGCACACGGCACGGTCTACGTGACCAACCAGCGCATCCTGTTCATAGCCGACGACGCCGCCAGCCAGCCCGATCCCCCTCCTCATCCTTCTCCGCCTCCCGCTCACCCAAACCAGCCAGACCACCAGCATCCCTCGCGTCTTCTGCCCAAGATCAACACGCTCACCGTCCCGCTCAGGAACTCCTTCGACGGCCGCTTCGTCCAGCCATGGCTCTCCGCCAACTACCATCTCTCCACCTTCGTCCCCGTCCCCAACGGCAACCTCCCCCCTCCCCCCTCAACCGCCACCGCCCCTCACGCCGCGCTCGACTCCTTCACCCTCAAAATCATCTTCAACGAGGGCCACGGATTCGAGTTCACTGAGGCCTTGGAAGAGGTCAAAAGGATCATGTTCCAGAGCGACAGCCAACGGCCCGCCGAACTCGAAGAACTGCGTACGTCCTCACCACTCCCCCTCACCAGAGAGAGAGAAGGAAGCTGAGATGATATCTACACAGCCACATATTCGCCCCCGATGAGTCTCTCCGTCCCATTAGCCGGCGAAGGCGGGCCGAGCAGCAGTCTTCAGCCGGGGGACAGTTCGGCGATGACGGGGACAGAAGCAGCCGATGCGCTGCCGCCGCCGATCGACGACTTTGGGCCGGGGGCGAGGAGAGACACGCTCCCGGAGGCCGACCTCATGCTCGCCGCCTCCATCGCCTCTCACCAGGAACACCACGAACAGATGCCCATCACGCATCTCCCGCCCAATCCTGAGATCACCGATCTTGCCCCCCCTGACCTCCCCGTCGTCCCTCCTCCTCCAAGCGACGCCCCCCCTGGATACGAACCCTGAAAACCCCCGCTTCTCTTTCCTTGGCTCGACCATTCCCGAGCTTGGTTTTTTGCATCCATTCGTACCTGCTTCTCGCCCCCTTATTCTCTCTCGCCCTTCTTTCCTCCCCGCACTCTTCCGCACTTCTCATTGACATCAGCGTCGGTTCCTGATCGCGAAGGCAACAATCAAACTCACTGCAAACACTTCTCCCAAAACCGCTTGCATGCGACCACCGTCTCATCGTGTCCTGATGACCAAGAGGATCCTTGGACACGTTTCTTCACTTTTCCATCACCTGCTTCCGCCCATCTACCCCTCCTCCTCCGCTGCGAAATCCCCACTCCCGTTATCTATTTCATACAACTTTGTTTTTCTGGTATTGTGTCTGAACAGTCTATGTATAACGTGTGTCCTGGTCTGAACCGGTTTGTCTGGTGCCCGCAATGCCATGAGGGCCCGCCCTGATGCTGTTGAGTCCGGAGCCCGGCGGAATAAAGTTGGTGGCAGCGCCTGCCCTATCATCCAGAAGGTCGATTAGCTTAGTCGGTAGAGCGTGGTACTAATACATCAGCAGCAGTCGTGTTCGCCATGTGAGATGCCAAGGTCATGGGTTCGATCCCCATATTGACCATCTTTTTTCGGATGCAATTGTCGGTGACAGCTTGAGCTCAGGATTGCACTTTTTGGTCTTCTGGGAGAGAGGGACAGTCCCACTGACCGAACTTAACACAAGTCCCTCCCTGTGCTTGCGGGGCGCGAGCACCCTCCCGCTTGCGGGAGGGACTTGTGCCTAATGTCAAACATTTGGCTTGAGGCTGCCCAGCCAAATGTTGAAAAATGCCTTCTAACCCAAATATCACCGTATACCCCCCTGATTTATTCACAGCCTCCGGTATAATTAGAATCCTCTTTCATTTCTACATAATCTCAGCGGTCCAAAACAACACCTACCGCCTTCCCCTAATAAAAAGATTAATGTAAAAATTCCACCTGAGAGCCTATCCGGCCTGATGTAGACCGGATCACCCATCCGGCCTAAACACATGAAGATAAGGTTAGACATCAGATGTCAATACCCTTTTATGTGTATCACTGCCGCAAGCCACCTAAATTCTGTATTGATGAGAGACCTGTCATTCTTAAGTCAATACTGAAAAAACCCGTGAGAGTGTGTCCAACCTTGACCTTTGGATGATCCGATGGCTTCATTGCATAGCTCAAGACAACCCCTCACAGGAATGGCCACTGAGCGGCGAGTTTGGGACAAATTTAATTGAAAAAATATGTACAAAAAAGCTGAGAAGCAGGGCTACAACATGGTATAGGAGGCTTTGAATTTTGTGCTGATAGAAATGAGTAAAAGAGATGTAAACACAGAAATCATGATTTTCCATGTAAATATCTCTCAGCCTCAGGCGAAGATTGGGACATTAGTCCTAAGCCTCTCCTTCGGAGACGCTTTGCGCCTCCTCGGAGAGGCTTAGTTAAGCTTGCCCACTGACAGCGAACTTAACCCAAGTCCCTCGCTGCTGCGGGCGTCTGGTCTTGCAAAGCAAGCCTCCAATAGCCCTTGGCAGGAGGGACTTGCACCGTACCTCCCCATTCTGGCGCACGGAGAATGGGTTTTTCACCCCTCTTTTCACCTTTCCCCTAAAGCTGTAACCCGAATCCCGCACCCCGGGTGTTGGTCCACGGGTTGAATCTCTGAGACCACCCAAACACCTGGGTGGTTGTGCAGCACATATTGGAGGGTCAAGAGCAATTAGGAACAAGCACATTTTCCTCACCTAGAGGCCAAGCCGGATGTTGAGATTCATTCCTGGACCTACATTGCATCAATCCTGAGCCAGCTGTTGGCGAGTGGCCCAGCGGGCCGGCCAGTATCCCATCCAGCAGCCCTACCCGCATCCCGCCCCCCGCCACCACCGGAGCAGCACCCTTCACCCGTCTTCCCATCCGACGCTACCGGCCCCATGATCCTCCTCCTTTGGGAGAGAAGGACCCGATGTGTCGGCCAGCAAAGAAGGCCGCCAAGCCGGTCAAAGCAACCTGCATTGTGTCCAAAAAACAGCGCCAAAACGCAATCCAAGGCGGCTTCGGAAGCCTAGTGGAGATCCTTTGAGCGGGGGAATCCCAGTCGGGCATCTCCATTGCCACGCCCAACCCGCCTCTGCCTGCCTCCTCAGCCACACCAATTTCCGGGTAGAACAACACCAAGAAGCCTAAGACCGGCGGCCGCGGAAGAAGAGGCGAGATCAAGACCGGCGCCAATAAGTCCGTAATCCTCAAACAGGCAGCCGAGTTTGTCGTCTGGATGGCCAACGGTAACTCCACCCTGTCCTCCAAAATCTCCCGTCTCAAAAACATCCTCCTCAGCCATTGCATCCAGGTTCAGCTTCTCTCTCCTCCTCAAAAGGGCCCCCGTTGGCATGCCATGTCATACCCTCTCTACCATGGTTGGCCTGCCTGTGCGCCATGCTTGGTGTTTCCCCCCTGTCTCTTTCTCTTTTGCCTTACTGGGGCTTGTTTCTTAATTCTTTGGTTTTCTTTCTCTTCCTTGAGTCTCTCTATCCATCTCTCTCCACCATCTGCCCCGCTCCATCCTGCAGTCGTAATGTGTACCAGCGCCCACCCCGTTCATTCTTTTTCTTTGTCTGCTTGTATCCTGCTGTTTCCGTTTATTTTTCTTTTTGCATGGTATGTGTGTGTGTGGTTGGGTGGGTTTCTTTGCAGAACTTGAAAAAAAAGCTTAAGCACCCGGGTGGTTTGGTCTACACCCGGGTGAACTCGGATACGGGCCTTGGGATGGGAGTGACCCCCCATCCCAAACCCCGGGTTATACCTTTACTTTCCCCTTGTACCTCCCTGATTCCATAAGCTTTTTTTTTTGCTACAGATCAGCTCAACATACAAGTGCTGAGCCTTGTATTTTTTTTCTTTATGTACTGATAGAAGTAAGTCTTGAAAAATTAAACAAGACAAATAAACTTTAAGACTGTTACCAAGTCTATGACCCAGACTTGCAGAAATCAATCACAAAATGAGAGCACAGAATCTCTGATTAATACATAGCGTGTTTGACACGCAGCTAGCTTGAGGACTGTGCTTGCTAGTCCGGTATGTGCCGGTTATTGAGAGGACTCAACACTCTCAATGACCGTATGTGCCGGTCATCGAGAGGATAAAACCCTCTTGATGAACGGTACAGTACCGGTCATTGAGAGAGTTTAGTCCTCTCTCTCAATGACCGGTACATACCGGTCATTGGGAGTGTCAAGTCCCCTCAATGCCCGGTTGATCCCGGTCATCAAGAGTGTTGAGTCCCCCTGATGGCCGGTCTGTACTGGCCATTGAGAGTATTGAGTCTCCTCAATGACCGGTCTGTGCTGGTCATTGAGAGGGCTGTATCCCCTTGATGACCGGTTGATCCCGGCCACCAAGATTGTTGAGTCCCCTCAATGACCAGCACAGACCGGTCATCAAGAGGTTGTACACATCCCTTCAATGAACGGTCTATACCGGTCATCCAGGGTGTTGTACGTTGACTGTAAGTCAAAAAAAATATGTATGTATTAAGTCATTGAGCACAGATCAGCACGGATCCCTTCTGTTACTTGGCTTCAGTAAGCTCCAAGATTCTATTTACTTTGATAATTTATTTAACCTTGAAGAGGTGATGTAACACAACTCAGATTGTGTGGGATGACACACAAGATGCAAGGCTTTGTGCCAAGCAAATTTTTAGGCTTTTAAGTTTTGAGGGCAAGAAACTGTGATGCTTTGGAGAAACCACCCAGCCAAACTCAGAATCTTGGCACGCCAAAAAGGGGCGATAGCGCGCAACTCCCTCCTGCCGAGGGCTATCGGAGGCTTGCTTTGCAAGACCAGACGCCCGCAGCAGCAAGGGACTTGGGTTAAGTTCGCACTGACGGACCTGCTGAAGGTAAATCAAAGGAGTATGTATGTATTCACATAGTCTTTTTCTTCTGATCACATTGCTGTATGCAACCCCTAGCTTAACCAAGCCTCTCGAACGGAGGGTCCAGGGGACCCCGCCTGGAGGGCTCTCCGTAGGAGAGGCTTACTGGCTATCCCCTCAATTTTGGCGGGAGCAGAATTGATATTTAGTGCAAAAAAATAAAAACAATCCTATCAAGTGTAATAGATAGACAGTCTTTTAGCCTTTCTGTTTGTGCACATTTTGGCATCTATGCCAACCTCTCAAACAAAAAACCCCAATCCCTAGTGGCAAAAGTATCCTGGACTCTAGTTTGAGGTAGCAAAAAAAAATTCAAAACCATGTATTGGGTTCTGAAGATCCATCTGTGGATGCGCATTTGCTGACACGGACTTTCTGGTGATTGCCAACTTTGTTTGTTCCACCCACAAGGTGTACACAAATTAATACGGAGTCGTGACAAGAGAGGGGTTGATGGAATGCTTCTTTCCCTGACTAACCAGAAGCTTTTGGACCTCAGAAACAATTAAAACTGGTGCTTCAAAGATGTCTGGCCAGAGCTGGCCAGAGCGTAGCAAGGTGATCTCAGGATACTAAATATCAAAGATCTACAACCTGGAAAGCCTGCAAATTGATGGATCCGCAGGATCTACAAGCAATGCAGGTTTGTGAATCCTTGTGCAGGTCCGTTTAAAGGGCTTCAACAAAGTTGTAAGACCTTTAAACCAAGTTGAAGCCCTTTAAACCAAGGTTTAAAGGTCTTACAGCTTTGTTGAACCCTTCAAACCAAGGTTTAAAATAAAAGCCTTAAACCTTTTGTTGGACTTTCATCACTTCCTTCTGCCTACTGATCCCAGTGTCACTCTGCATCCTCCCTGTTTGTTGACCACATGCTCTCCTTTTAGCTCATGTCATGTTATTCTATCTTCTTAGCTTGTGACCTCGATCCCTGACCTGATGTTGTGCTTAGCTTTCATGATCTACTGTGTCCGTTATGTGCGCGCGTGCTTGGTTTGTGATAGTATGAATGTCACCTGTTTCATTGTCCCAAGTTCCATCACCTTCCATCACCTTACATTATTTTTCTTTGCATATTCATTGTGTTCCAAACCACAAGTCTGCCCTGTGTACTTAGCCTATATCTGCCATAGCCTAGTTCAGCGCCATCAACTTCATTGGTTCTTCTTCTTCATTATCCGTGCCTCCAATCCGAGCCGATCCGGTGAGCTCTTATCCCCTCACTGTCCCTTCTCGGGCCTAAAGGCTCATCTCAGTGCTTTATTTGTGCAATGGTCTTCACTTGAAATCCCTTCACCTTTGCTTAAGAAAAACTCCACCACAGAGCTATCTGACATTTGTATCCATGGGCCTCCCAAAATAAAATAAAAATACATTGCCACACGGGTGCTATTTGGGGTTTTGGGAGCCTTGGGAGCTTTTTGGTGTTTTTATAATGCTCATTTATGCCACTAGCAAACAGGGCCTTGGATTGGGGGTGGGTGTGAAAGATACCAAGAGATCACAAGTGTAAAAACCACAAGAAATGAAAGAATGCCAACAAAACCATCCTTTTTTCTTTTTTTCATCAAAAATAGACAAGCTGCTGATCATGAGTTCTGTAGGAAGGAAGTCTGAAGCAGTGATGATGATCAAATTTGATAGCAAGTAAATCATAATCTCCAGGGCTATTGGTGCTGCATCTCAAGATCAGCCTGTAAGATCTGGTTGCAATGTGGGGGCCAAAGGGGGAGGTGTTGACCAAGGCTACCACCAACAAGGTGTGCAGAAGCATTTTCGAGCAGTGGTAGGTGTAGATCAACGCTGGATGGGCCCCATTGGACATCTTTGGCAATAAGTGGTGAGCAAGTAAGCCCATGATTTGCTCCCGGAGATGCTTGTGCTACTTTTGCTGTAATCAGTGCTCTTTCTCATCAAGAATGGGAACAATAATAATTTCAAAGTGGTTGGCAGCATTATTCTTGAGAAGAAGCCTGCGTGGGCTTTGGAGTCCCAGTAGCTTTAGGGGTAAATCTCCTTGTCAGATTACTTGATAAGTTGGCAAGGTAAGTTGAGTAAATCCTTTGGGTTATTAGTGCTTGAGCATGCGTGGCCAAGGTTGGCCTTGGTGACAAGGATGCCAATGTACGGCTGGAGATGGCAGCGCTGGATGCTACTCATCCACATATTCTCCTTCCCGTGGATTCTGAGAGAAATAAAAGGAGATTATGATTCCTGTGAGTTCTCCGATTGATATAGGGCAGTATTTTGGTGCTTGTTCTTTGAGAGTGGGGGACAAGGAAAGGCCATCCACGGGCAATAGCAGGAAAGAAGGTGTTAAGATAGTGTATCATATTCTTATAGAGTTGTATGCTTCTACTCCATAAACCCACAAGCTGGCCCATATCATGTACCATCTTATGTAGTCCAGTCCCTGTCTCAGTTGTTTTCTCTTTCACTTCACTGAATGATTATTATACATTGACTCAATGCTCCTGGACTATGTCCTTGACATCTTGTCATCTCTCACTTAGTCTTCATGTCACCCAAGTTCCCCTCAACAGAAGGCGGGTAGTTTGAGTGCGTCGGGGTCAATGGGAGGCCACTATCTGGTGGGGGGAGGGATTGCCGGGCAGGGAAGGCGGCCTGGGTGGCATGTTCATGAAAAAAGACATGCAGGATCCGGGGTTTCTTGTGGACAAGATCATGCTGGTGACTGTTGACTGGCAGATCCAAGGATAGTGGGAGTTTGTCAGCCCTTGGCTAGTCCAGACAGTGCCAAGGCTGAAACTGCACGCGCCGCAGAAGAACTGTGCACGCATAGTGCCGCTCCAAGCACAGCATGCGCCAAAGAAAACAAGTGCGCGCGTAAGCGCAACTGAGTAGATTGCCATTGGGTGTCATACCTGTCTGGGTAACACTCACGGGTTGTCGAGCTTGAGTGAGCACAATCCACGCAAATGTTCCACGCGTGGATTTAGTTTGTCAAGCTTGAGTGAGTACAATCCACGCGAATGTTCCACGCGTGGATTTAGTTCAAACAAGAACGTCGTGAAGACACAACAACTAAGTACGGCCTTCATATTTGGCTATAAAGACCTGGGGCCTCCGCCCCACAAAAGGTACACTAGATTATATTTTAGATTACTACGCCCGTCATCCTTGTTTGATAAAAACAACCGGGGCTTTTATCTAGCTACATCTCACTTCCTCTTATACCTTCAAGACCTTTCTTCTTTTTCCCTCCTTGCCTCTGCCTCTGCCGTCACTTCCGCTACCACCATTACCAGCTCTCCCTTCTTTCTGCTTATTTCTACTCGCTACCGTACCCGGTAAGCTAGAGTTCCTTTATATGAACCTTCTCAGGTTCAGGTACGACTCAGATCTACCAGCCCCTCCACCGGAGGCGCAGCTTTCTCCTCCCACACTGCGGTTGAGTTGACCATGCTTTCATCTTTAGGAACTCACCACTTGTTCTTTTCTATTCAGGGCTTCACCACTTTAGAGACGCGCCCTGACAGAGTTGGAGCTGTGGGGTTGGTGGGTGGTTAGGGACAAGTGTTTTGAGTAGCTTGTTTGGAATCTCATCATCTTCCAGCAGTGTTTCAATGCTTTTTGTCCTGGAGCTGCTTGTCAAGCTCCTGATGGTTGACAAAGAGGTTGCACAAGGGGCCAATGATCATGCGGCTAGGCTTGTTGGCCAAACAGTGCTGGAGTGCAGGATTGGTCCCTTGGAACGTCATTCTGGGAAGTTGGCAATCCAAACTTAGCTAAGTCCCTCAATCAGAGGTGTACAAGTGCTGTTGCAAAGCAATCCTCCAAAGGGGGGACTGACACCCAACCTCACAAAACAGTGGCAGCAGAAGTGTGTTTTTGACCTTTTGTTATGTTTTGTTCTGTAGCAGCTACACAAACGTACTTGAGGCCAAGTGAGCTACCCCAAAAGATGCGCAAGAAGCATGGCTCTCTGACCACTTCTTTTTTTTATATATTTTTAACACCTAAACCTGATTTTTAAATAATTATACAACACAAGACATTTGAATGCCTTATTGCAAGTGCTAGCAGATGTTTTAGTGCATGTTTTTCTGAAACCTGACTGCTGAACTCCAACTTCTTGATAATAACACGCATGGTGGAAGGGCAGATGCAGGCAGACAACTCTGTCTACTCAGATTTTCAATTGCTTTTACCTGAGTCAAGATATAAAGGGTTGAAGTTTTTGAAAGTTTTCCCCAGCCAAATGGGATTTCTGCTGCCTACTGTTTTGCAAGGTAGGGTGTAAGTCCTTCCTTTGGAGGGTTGCTTTGCAACAGCGCTCGCGCGCCTCCGATCAAGGGACTTAGCTGTAAGAATTTGGATAACTTAAATGTAGATTACTCATAAGTTATAGATGCTAAATACAATTTTTGTTGATAATAAAAGAAAGAGATGTTATACCTTAAAGGCAGATGTGTTCTGCTTAGAGATTTAAAGATAACAAATAATAGTATATAGTTATGGTATTCAAAATTGCATATGCCACTATTTACATAAAATCATAAAGCCAATTTTGGCTGGGAGATGTCAGCATGCATAAAACTTTAAGTGACATCTCCCAGCCAAAATTGCAGTTTACAATTTTATGTAAAAAAATCTTATGCAATTTTGAATACCATAAGTATTTAGGCCAAGAGATGATTGATGATTTATTCTAACTTGATGAAAAATAAGAAAAGAATAAATATTGATTAGTCTTATTTTATCATCCGATAAACTCATTGATCAATTCAAAGTAAAGGCTTTTTACTTAACTGATTTTTAGAAAACCTTAAGATCACTTGTCTAGTGATTTATTGTTGTTCTTGCTGCGCCTGAACAACAGTTAACTTAATTGATCATTAGTATTGTTTTCTTTCTTTTTGAAAGAACAATAAAACATTCTTGTATTACTCACAATCTTTGGTGAAGTAATATGATCAATGAGTTTACAATTGAATGATGCATTGAGTGATGATGACAAGCTGTTCTTGATTCAACGAGAAGATGAAGATGATCAGTTATGATCACTCCTGACCATGTAGAATCATTGACTCACCTCGAGTTCAAAGATCTACAGTCTTTCTCATCCGAGATAACATTGATCATCATGTTACTCTTTGGCACACAAGCAAATCGCTTGGCTCCCGGCTGTTCTACATCAGAACCTGCCGAACCTATTGTGAAAGAACCATTTCAGTTCTTTCTAACCTTGTGAGTGTGTACACATCGTACAACTCACCTGGGTATTTCCTTAAGAGGTTCCGCGCCAGAAGGCGAAAACCAACATTAGCTAAGTAAAAGTTCGTCGCCGAGCGGTCATCATTAGGAGATCCAAGTCCCTCCAAGCCTCAAGGTTTAGGTGGTTCACGCGACCTCCTCGGAGTAAAGACTAAACACCCATGGGCTGACCCGGCTACTTTATCCAGAGCCCGTGTGCCGACCCGAGCCCAGCCCGAATACTGCTTTCTGGGTGGTGGGCTGGGCAGAGCTTTGGCTCATTTTGACGCGACCCGGCCCAGCCCGCCTTTCCATGTGGGCCGGGTCCGGGAAGTGACATTTGGCCCGAGCCCGGCCCGCCTGCAGCCTGCCTCGGAGCCTTGGAATCCCCGTGGATTACAAGTGACGTGGAAGTACTCCCCGGGGGTACGGAGAGCCCTCCGGGCGGGGTCCCCCAGACCTCCGTTTTCAACTTGTTAAGCTAAGGGGCACTCCGACTGCGAATTCGCTGTTGAAGGCTAAAAGCGGTTTCGAATCCTAGCTCGGGTACGAAGCTCAAGGTTCACGGTGCGCTCATTCGGATACTTCAAATGGTGAGCCTGGGGATCTCTCATATTCTATATTTACTTGTAGAAGGATTGCTCTGCCCCTTCTTGAATTCAATGCTGATCTTGTGGGTTGAGAAAATTCAGGAGGTCTTCCCGCTCGACGCGCCCCAGGCCCTGAAACGATCTGTCAAAAGTTGGAAGACGAGAAGATCGGTGCCATTGGATGAGAGCTCACCCATGTTTATCATTGGGAAAATGAGGGCGCTTCTGAACAAGTTGACCTATCAACACTTCGATTCGATATCCGATCAAGTTATCGACTTGGTCAACAAATCCGAGAATGAAGGCAACGGAAACCGCGTGTACGCGATCATTGCACTGATCCTCGAGCAACTCACCGATCGGGGCCATTGGCCTGAGCTCTACGCGAGGCTTTGCCAGAGATTCCGCGAAAAAATATCTCCTAATATCAAAGACGAAAGCTTTTTTGGCGGCAAAGGCCCTCATCCATACGGCTTTCATTTGTTTAGGAAATATCTCCTCAATCGATGCGAGAATATCTACGCACAAGTGCGCAATAAATCAGACGACGAGCTCGCAGATGCAATTGCAATTGCTCAAAATTTTGCTCATTTGACCGGAGGCCCAACCGCCAACGAGAAATCGCATGCTGAAATCAAAATAAAGAGTCGGAAATCCTCTACGGGAGAAGCGGCGATTCTCTCGGACCGGTTTTATGCCATCCAAAAGGCTAAACGACGGCGTCTCGCTTTTGTTCAGTTCATCGGAGAACTGTTCAAGTTCGATTTCTTGACCCAGAGAACCATGCATGAAAATATTAAAAACCTCCTCACCAACATTGATACACCTGAAGAGAAAGATATCGAAATACTTTGCTGCTTGATGATGACCGCCGGGGGATTACTCGATCACAAAAAAGGTACCCGCGAGATGAATATTTACTTTAATCACATGACAAAAATGTCTAGAAATCCACAGTTGAGCTCACGAGCTCGGTTCATGATCATGGTACGCATACACAGCCACAGTACCGAAGAAGACCAGCTGATTGATTCATTCTTACTTCAGGACGTCATCGACACGCGCAACAACAAGTGGGTCCCACGGGTGAAGGTCGACCTACCAGCCTGTCAACTTTCGCATTGCCAGCCGAAGCCCAAGCGCGTCAAGAGGAAAGTAAACAATGTTTCGGAGAGTCCTTCTCAAGCCACCCGCGAAGAAAACCTCACTGCAGCACTGGTTCCGCAAAGTCAACCGGTTCCACCAAGTCACAAACCCAAACGCACCAAGAGGAAAGTCAACAATATTGCGGACAGTCTTCCCCAAACCGCCCACGAAGAAAACCTCACTCCAACACCGGATCCGCAAGGTCAACCTGGTCCGCAAAGTCAACCGGTTTCGCAGAGTCAGCCGGTTTCGCAGAGTCAACCGGTTTCGCAGAGTCAACCGGTTTCGCAGAGTCACCCGGCTTCGCAAAGTCAACCTGTTCCACAAAGTCAAGCAGTACCACCAAATCCCACCACCGAAGCCATCACCTTGATGGCTCACATGCTTCTTGATCCTCAAACCGCCCGCGAAGAAACCAACCCTCGAACACCGGTTGCGCAAATTCAACCGGTCCCAAGTCAACCTGTTTCGCAAAGTCAAGCAGTACCGCCAAATCCCATCACCGAAGCCATCACCTTGATGGCGCACATGTTTCTCACACAAGTCAACGCAACTGAGTATGTAAAATATATCCAGGTCGTCGAAATTGAGCCAAACGCCAAGGTCTTCTTGTCTCTAGCTTCTACTACGAATCCTGATGTTTGTCAGACTTGGCTTTTGGCCAAATTCCGCCAACTTAAATGGTAACATCATCCCCTCTATCAAGCCTGTTTTTCCTATGTATATGCATTCATGTGATTTATACGAGTCTCGTTAATCCATCAAGCGCAACATATGAGTAACTTGATTGTGTACATTTTACACTCATCTCTGGCCAATCAGGATTAAGAAACCCGAATCGGAGAAGTCTTAGGCACCTCAGCCGGTTATGTTTGCACAATAACAGAGCAGAGGCTTGTACACAAATTGCGTTATTTGATGAAAGCTTGGCGATGGCCTGCTGCCGCTGGGCTGGGGCTGGCCGCTGGTGAAGGCTGTGGCAGACCGGTCAGGCTGGGGCGGTCAGGATAAAGTTAAATTGCGATCGGGGGGAGGTCGGGGGGGCTACATGGTTGTGGCTTTTCACCGATGGATGGGGCCTTCAAACCTCTTACTTGGCACCCTTCTTCTGATTATAACGAAAGCTTCCCCTGGCATCCTCGAATCATGATGCAAGTAAGTATGTAACCTGCCATTGTAAGGATGGTCAAGAGATCTTACTGACTGTCTTGTTTGGTTTAGGAAAGCTTTATCGCTGGCGACAAACGTGGATGGCACGGAGGTGCCATGGGCAACATAACCAGAGTTCAACCCAGCACGACCCCAGAAGGAACTCCACCCAGGGATCTCGCGAAGTCATCAGTTACTGCCACGAGTGGATCAGCTGGATTCATTGTCCAAGTATGTAAGCGGCCACCTCATGTCATTTTAAATACATATGTTTAGGAAATCTCACAGATCGTCTTCCCTGTCTTAGGATACCATCGCCCCCGGTGACACATGTCGATCGCAGAGAGCTGTTTCTGGCAACGTAGCAAAACATCAAATCAGTACCACACCAGAAGCATCTCCACCAAGAGATATCGGGACATCTACAACGGCCAGAGCTCCCTCGGATGATCCAAGGCCACCCAAAAAAGAAAAATTAGCCAAAGAAGAAGTTCAGGAATCCGCCCAAGATACTTGGACCGAGAATAAGAAGATGAAGTTGCTGGTGCTCATCCTTAAAGAGCAAACCTACGGATTCCCGACCAAGAAGACCAGTGAGAACCTTCCAATTGAGGGCTGGACTAACGTAGCCGACCAGATGAAGAAGCACTTTGGTACCAACTTCCGCCTGAATTCTTTGAAAGACCAACTTAATAAAATTCGTAAAACATACGTTGATCTCAACTTTTTGCGCAAACAATCCGGATTTCAATGGGATGAACAAAAGTATATGATTATTGCAAATGATACCTCGTGGGAGAAGCTTTTGAAGGTATGTTTTTGTTGGATCATCGGGGACTCAACATACTAACCCAGATTTACTATTTGAGGCTGGGTTCTAGACAAGATCCAAGAAGAAGTATTCGCAACTCCGGCAAACACCGTTTGAATGGTACACCCTCGCTGAGCAGGTCTTCTGGGAAGAATATGAAGCCACAAAACCTGTATGTACTTCTTTTTCCAGGAACGACACGGATGAATGGGAGAACATGGAGTAGGGCAATATTGGCTCACAAATGTATTGTCTTTCTAAAACCTCGATAAGCTTTGTGTTGGTGAATCGAGTCATCAAGCGGTTTTGCCAGATGAAGGCAACAATAGCATGCGAATTACTCCCTCATCTGAAGGCACACGAGTGGAGAATGAACTGGAACAACCCGAATACAGTCCCAGGAATGATAATGCGGATGTTGGAGCACTTGCTGGTGCGGAACCAGAGCGTGCCAGGATCCAAACCCAACCACCATTTCTTCACGCAGCAGAGGAAGCATCCAATCCGACCCTTCGAGCAATCACCCTGATGGCTCCGATGTTTCTGCATCAAGTGAGCACCGTGGAATACGCCAAGTTCGTCGAAGTCGTAGAGACTGAGAACAATGCCAAGGTCTTTTTATGTCTTCTCTCGACCACTAATTCCGACACTTGCAAGGCCTGGCTGATCCGCAAGTCCTCCAAGCTATAGCCTACTTGAGATTTCGTTTCTGTTCTACCCGCAATGCACATAGATGGAGATGGATGTTTGATTGTCCTCTCAATGATTTTCTCTCCCACAAATAAATTGAACGAGCTCTGCTTGTGGCTCAGTTGGTCTTGAGCTGTGTGCAGAAAGGATGGGCTAACAATGGTGCTGTGGCTTGCTGGTTGAAATGAATATACAGGCAGAACAGAGGGCTGATTGCGACTTGTCCGCGGACATTAGTTGCTGCATCAATGCCAATCCAGGAGATTCGGCTGTTCCTTTGTAGCTATGTTGACATGTATGTATACGTAGTTGGAAAGTTGAAGTGAGGAAGAAAACAGACATCATCTCTAGACATGGGCTGAAGAAAGTTGTGATTCTGTTTTTCACTCGCCAGGCCCGGTTTGGTCCAGCTGATAACATAAAGATTTTTGCCCTTGCAAGTCAATTCTCCTATTTGAGGCTTCATTTGGTGTGCTTACAGCCTTACATCAAGGGTGAAAGCGCTGCGCTTCAAAAAGCGCAGCGCAGCGTGAAGCGCAGCGGTTTGGGTGGCCGCTGCGCTGCGCTGAAAGTAGCGGCCCCGCCCGCTGCGCTACCGCTTTTTGGGTCTGGCAAGAAGCAGGGACCCGCTACTTTCAGCGGTAGCGCAGCGGAACCATCGCTGCGCTACCGCTTTTTGAGCTGGCCGCGTAGCGCTCCCCCGCTGCCAGCCAAAAAAGTGCAGCGCAGCTGTTTTGGTGGCCGCTGCGCGGCGCTGAAAGGAGTGGCCCCGCCCGCTGCGCTACCACTTTTTGGGTTGGGAAAAAAGCGGGACCCCGCTATTTTCAGCGGTAGCGCAGCGGGACTGGCGCTGCGCTACCGCTTTTGGGGCTGACCGCGCAGCGGCTCCCCGCTGCGCTGCGCTAAAAGACCGCTTTTTTGTAGCGCAGCGCAGCGTTTCAGCCTTGCTTACATCCAGACATCCGTCGGCCAACGGCACTGCTATTGTTTTTTGTCTTGACAATTTTTCGCAGGGTTTCTGAGCCTGCCTTTGGCAATGCATTCTTTGTCCATCGTCTGCACCATCAACAACAATCTTTTCTCGCCGGCAGGACTAGGAGGGATTCAGCGAGACCCGGAAGCGATGCGTAAGGATGCGTAATTTTCTGCATCCGCACCCGGTCTCACTCTCAGTCTCACGGTCACCAAATTCCACCCGGGTGAGAAAGATTCTTGTGGATGTTGGGAAAGGTTGGCAAAGCACGCCAGGGAATCGAAACATCTGATCGTCGGATCGGACCCAAATCCATTCAATTGTTGATCTGCATGTAGATAACCTCATCGTTGTATTAGTTACGTGCACTTCAAGCAAGCACCCATCCTCCGTTCTGCAGATGGACGCGACCAGCTGAAGGAAGTCACAGAGCACTCGAGGAACGCCGAGACGGGATGGCCGTAAGATAAAAGGGCCCTTCTTCGTGCCCATTTTTGGCCCATCAGCTCCACTCATCCCACCTCAACAGATTCACCGACTCACTTTCCACATCCCCCTCAAAACAGTAGTATCTATAGCTCTCCCCAGAACTTTCGACTCAAACGAACCACACAATGGTCTCATTCAGCCACCTGTTCACCCTGCTGTGCGTCCTCGTCGCTGTGTCTCGTGCAGACGATGCAGCCACCCCCAAGTCGGAGGGGGTAGAGGAGAAATGGTACTTCGGAAATAGATACGGACTCTCGTCCTGCTACGGCACCGGATTTGGCCTCTGGGGCGGCTATAGCCCATTGTACCGCAGCTGGGCCGGGTTATTCAACCTCAACTACTTATACGGCTACCAAGGTTTCGCCTACTCCCCACTCTTATTTGTCAAGGCGACCGAGGGGGCTCAAAGCGTTAGCCGACGTGCCATCGCTCTGGACGATGCCGAACAGCTCAGCCGCCGATCTGACACCGAGTCCGTAGCTTGTGCTACCCACGGCAAAGCTCCCCAAGTTTTCTCTGTCAAGCACTGTTTGGCGTATGTTAAAGTTTTTACAATTTGGCTTTTGATCAACCCTCAGCTCTGAACATCATCTTGCTTTTGACATTTAGTGCTGCCCATCAATTGGTTGAGAAGAAGGTTTCGACTGCCACTTCCGGCAACTGTCAGGTATGCCCCGTTTCTTTTTGGTTTCCTTTTCCTTTTCCGTTTCTTTTTCCTTTCTCATTTATCCGGTACTCCCGACGGATGCTAACTGTTGTCGTTTGTCCAGTTATCCCTCGTTCACGGCACTGAGAAAGTCGCCCCAGGCTCCATGTAAGCCATCTTATTAAGGCCAGCTATCTAAAATAGATGATGAACTCGGCCTTACCCCGATCTCTTTCCGTAGCACGGTCAAGGACCTCGAAGCTGGTGTCCAGAATATGTTAAAGGCCTGCAGCAAATCAACCAATGTAAGCCTGAAAATTCAGTCTGCTTCGACATTTCATCCCAAACATTTGATTGATTCCCTTAAATTCGTGTCTATCAGGAAAATGAAGCTCCCGCCAAGGCTACCGCCAAACTCGACGACAAGCTAGCCGTTATGCTCCTCTCTAGCCCGCAATGAGCTCCCCTTGATACAGGGAATCTCAAGCAGTGCTCCTTCACTCAATTTTGGTCTCTTCCTCTTCGCCAGGGCTGTTTGTATCGCAATGTGTAGCTATAGTCACCGAATCATCCTATCTATTAAAATTTATGCTCCTTTTATGGTTTCCTTTGCCCACGGAGGAAAACGTGTTGCGCACAGAAAGTTCCGTTGACTCGACGTCGCTTGACGTCAAGCCCCCCTTCATACGCGCCACACACAAGCTACCCCCTCCCCTCCCTCCCAAAAAAAATAACTTTTGCTCCCCGGCCCGAAAACTTTTTCCGGGTCACCGTTGCCGAACTTACACCACGGCTCCACTTGTAAAGTGAGTTGCGCGGCGGGCGGACCCTCCCGTCAGATTTGGGTCGGGCCGTCCTGGCAGGACGTCGAGCAGCCCTTCGGGTCGGCCCGACCCTGCCCGACCACCCGTCGGCTGTTCCTCCCGACAGGGAGGGCAGGCCGACCTTGTCCGACCGTGCCGACCCGCGAGGCAGCATGGTCGGCTTGTCTGATAGGTCCGGCCAACCCATCTGCCCGGCGGGTCAGCATGGTCGGCCGGCCCTTGAGGTTGTCAGCAGGTCGGCTGCCCCCGGAAATGAGCCGACCTTCCCGACGAGTCACCGGACTAGTCGACCTGTCCGTCGGCCCAAGGTCAGAAACTCACTTGAAAAAGTGAGTTTCCTGAGACCACCAGTACGATCTGCCGAACGTGCTCGCGGATCGTACATAGAAGAGAAAAAATAAATAAAGAAAAAAAAATGTTGGACTTCGCAATGTTTGCTCGTCATGATAAGTAAAAAGGGCGGTATATTATTTTAACTAAGGTGAGCATTGATATTAAGATTGCTGATACCGTAGCGGCCGTAAGGGATCGCACTGATGAGCGAGAAATTCCAGGATATGTGTTGTGGTCGCCGGATATACCCTCCAAGTGGGTAGTTTTTGCTGCTTGGGACTCATCATGACCCTAGGCCCCGCGGCCGACGTCTGGGTAATCCCAGCTCGAAGCCCAACGTCCGGGTAGGATTTGTGGCCTAGCCGCCGTCAGAGGCAGCCCGACCTTCCCGACATACACTCCTCCCAACGTCTGCTGTGCAAAGTTTTACTACAGGGGCGGAGAGGGGGTGGCCAACGTCGGGCCGGACGTCCGCCCGCCGTCCAACTGCACCCGTGGTGTAACTTGTGACTTCGTAGTGCTTCTGATGCAATTGAGAAAAGAGTTTGCTGCGTATTCATGGTGAGATGAGGGCTTGAGGCTGGCGCGAAGCCTCTGCAGGGGTTCGCGGGAGCGGGTGCTCGCGCCCCCCGGGCACCGGGAATGGTCAACTATTCGTAGACTACTCTTTGAATACATATCAAGAAACACATCTCAGACTCGCCGCCTTGTTCGGCGTTCATCAGCCCGCAAGACCAAACCACTCATCAATATACCTATCTAAACTCGCCAAGCATGAAAAATTCCTGCAAAACAGAAGACGATTCAAGCCCAAACAACAAGAAGAAGGCCCCCCAAAATGCCGTCCCGAACTTCCCTCTCGCGGGGATGTCAACCCATATCTGGACCGATGCAGAGCAGAGAGAACTACTACAAGCCGTTCTGCAAGAGCAGCTGTTCGAATCACAGGTCTACGGGAACATTTCCAGCCAAGGTTGGACCCACGTAACCGAGCGAATGAAGAATAAATTTGGCCGCGACTTTCACCCCGGGGGTTTGAGAAATCAACTCCATCACCTGCGTGAGACCTATCTCGACATCAAGTTTTTACAGCATCGATTCGGATTTAGATGGGACGAGAAAAGCTGTATGATTAACGCTGCCCCTACTACCTGGCTCCAACTCATGAAGGTACATATTATTTTCTTTTGGATCAACTAATGTCTGCTTATCAGCGGTATCGATGTAAATCTTATTTTCGTCCTTCAATTCAATCATTTACCTTCTGATTGCGATCCAGGAAAATCCATTCAAGAGTTATTCTGAGCTCCGCAACCGACCAGGTCCGATCGGGTGGTACCCTCTTACTCAACGGCTATTCGGCGCAGGATCTCTAAGCAACAGAAACCCTTTTCCTTATTTGCCTTTCAATGAGAACAAGAGGGAGGACATTCCGAACAATCCTGCCCACTCGGCGATTCATAGTGGTTTTGCAAACCCCCCTATGCCTCTCGTCAGCAAGAGAAAAAATGAAACAAATTCGTCGGATGATCGCAACGCTCGCACCCACGTGGATCCCATATTTTCATCAGCCTCTCGGGCCGTAAAACAGCCACGACTGTCTGATCAGAAACCTACGACCAAGGAGAAAGGTGCCAGTACTTTCCAAACTGTCCCGGCAAACGCCTCCGAGAAGATTATACAGCCAACCCCAATAATAAAGGGTGAAAACAGCCAAGCCGCCTGTGTGAAGAACGAACCGAGTCCATCCAATCTTATTGACAAAGACTTTCGCGCGGCCCCGAACTCTCCGACCTCTAGAAAAGATCAAAAACCACTTGAAAGATTTGGATTCGCTCGGAAGGAAGCGCCCCTCACTAGTGGCTCTGACAACTTCACGAAGTCGCTGCCCAGCCAGCAAAACAACAAAACAATTCCGTCGGCTGATCATAGCAATCTCGCCTACAAGGCTACCTTATTCTCGGCCTCTGAGGTCAAAAAGCAACCCCGACTATCTAACGGTGACATGACTTCGCAAACTGTGCAGGGAAACGCCCCCAAGGAGACTGTACAGCCGCCCCCAGCGATCAAAAGTGAAAGCAGCCGACCCGATCCTCCGATAAAAGATGAGACTTCGACGAAGCCCTGTGTGACCGAACGAAAGAGCGAATCGCCTTCATCGAATCCTGATGATAAAGACGCCGACATGGTTCTCTCCTTCTCAGCCTCTAGAGCACAGCACAAACCAGATGGAAGTTCTAGATGCGCTAAGAAGGAAAGCAGTGGTTCTGAAAACCTCATGAAGCCCCTTGCCAGTCACAAAAAAGACGAAAAGATTCCGACTGCTGATCGTGGCAAACCTGCCTCCAAGGCTCCCCTAGCCTTGGCCTGTGAGGCAAGCAAGCAACCCCGACTGGCTAATCACGGTCTTGACAAGAACAACGGTCATGGCGCTTCGCAAACTGTCCCGGCAGACGCCCCCAAGAAGACTGTTCAGCCGGCCCCAGTAATCAAAAATGAAGACGACCAACCCGATCCCCCGGTGAAAGATAAGACGTCCACGAAGCCCTGTGTGGCTGAACGACAGAGCGAACCGCCTGCATCGAATCGTGTTGCCAATGACGCCGGCAAGGTTCCCTCCTCTTCAACTGCGGGACCGCCGCACCAACCAGCTGGAAGTCCTGGACACGCAGAGAGGGAGGAGAGACCAGCTATCAACAACGCGCCAGAGAGAGAAATACCGCGCCAGGAAGAAGACAATCCGAGATCCCCGAATCCAACCATTCGTGCTATAACTACGATGGCCCCGATGTTTGTCAACCAAGTCAGCCCTCTAGAATACGTCCAGTTCGTTCAGGTCGTCGAAAATCGCACCAACGCCGAAATCTTCTTGTCCCTCGTATCTACCACTAATCCTATCATTTGTAAGACTTGGCTGCAACAAAAGTCGCGCACTTTATAACACTCACTTTTCTTCTCCCTTATTACCTTTATTTTTCTGATCTGTCATTCGTCTTTCCGAATTTGAAGTGTAACACATTGTATGAAACTTTATCTTTAGCCTCAATTACAGTAAATTATACCTCAAAGTACAGTAACTTATTCCTTACCAAAATCGTGATTCCGCCCGGCTCCGTGTCTAGCTGTTTGTCTTCCAGGTTATCCATGCACGTATTGCTCCAAGATTTGTTTTTCGCTTACTCCCTTTTTGTTCTCACATGAGCATGACAGCATTTCTACAAAAATTAATCAGCCTCGTACTAGTTTAGTCCAGTTTTTGCGACAGCAGTAGCAGGGAGAAAGACCAAGTGTTTGATCAGTCGATCTAGACATGATTAGAGGCCATTTAAGTTCAATTTTGGCGACTGCTTTTTCGGAGGTTATGGGCAGTACATAGACTTCTTCAAGCTCAAGAGTCAATCAAAAACTCAGCTAACAATCCATGGTGTTGTTCAACACTGGGCAACAGCCATGATCTAACAAGATCAAGACGGTCAGCAATGACCTGCAATGACTGGGACATGATTTAAATGAAAGTTGGCAGGGATGAAGCAGCCTGTGAATGAACTCCTGCAAGGGATATATACGTAGGGGGATATGTACCAAGTGAACCTCGGGGAACCTGAGATGTCACTTATTTTTATCCTGTGCCCAAAGCTTCATCATGATTCCCAACTTGTACTGACCTTCATCTAATCTGCACCTATCGGCTTGGGTCAAATCCCTCCGTCCGAATGCCTCTGACCTCTCAGCAGGCCGTTCCGGTTCGACTTTGGCCCTCCGAACACTCAGCCAATAGCTGGAAACTTGACGCGATCGCAAGAGGCCCCTGTCAATTTGCTCAAGCGGGAACTTCAGGTGCTGCTGAACAAATGGACATACTCGAACTTCGATTCAATCTGTGGATATTTCGTGGCCAGGTTGACTCGCCGGAGAAATCAAACGATGATGTAATCCACGTGGTAACTGATGATCTCTTACGATCAACTACTACCTTGGGCGCAGATGTGTGCCAAGCTATGCCAGAATTTGTCGCTTAAAGTCTCAAATAATACGATAGGCGGTAAAACCGCCAAAAGATTTTTTACGGCATTATCCGTACATGGCATCAGCGATTCGAATGGTAGGCCCATCACTCGTCTCCCGCAACGGGTGCCACCAAGAAGGCCGTACCCAACAGAAGAGACGGAGAACTATCAGCTGACTATCACGCTGCGCTGAGGATACATGAATTTCTTGGCCTTATCCGTCCTATTGTAGAATTATCTGCACACCCTATCACCAGATTCACTTTACCATCGAGTTTTTATTGCATGACCGAAATCCAAGAATTCATAGTTTGCTCCGCTGATGATACGTGAATTTCTTGGCCTTATCCGTTTTATTGTAGAATTAACTGCACACCCTATCACCGTATTCACTTTACCATCGATTACATATTTATGGCATGATATTGCCGAAATCCAAGAATTCTTCTGAAGACCTAGGCCCGGCAAAACAGGCTCTAACCAGTCGGATATCGGGTCGGGTCCAGTGTCGGCAGGGCTCGGTGTACATCCGGCCGGGGATGGATGAGATCCAACTGGTGCCTGCGCTATTGGACCTTTATTGGATCCCAATCTTTCATTGGTTTCTGGACTGGCTTTGCTGATTTTGGATGTTGGACAAGCTCTGCCCGAGGCCCATGCGCCGGGTGGTATCCTTGTTCTGACCATGATTGCTATGGATGTAAGGATTCCGAGTAAAAAATTCAACAGGTTGAAGATTCAATTCTTGCATTCAGAAGTAATACAAGTGCAAGCTGAAAACCCAGAATCCTGCGGATACCCGGTTTCGGGACTGGATTCGCCGGGTCCGGATGTCGGACAAGCTCTACGCCAGCATGACGCGCCAGATGGCATCCATAGATAGTCTATCTTCAGTTGTTTTAGGTATGATCAACTGAGGTAGACTGAGGTAGACTACACTATCAACCAAGGCGTAGACTTTCACAAAAGATCTTAACTTTTGACAAATATGTCTCAAAGTCCACTTGAGTCCTCCCCCACTCGATCCATGATCCAGGTTAGTTGCCCTTGCACAGTGGGCGTCTGAAAGAAGATTTATTGAACAGTTTGCTCCAATCTCAGGATATCCTTGACGGACGTAACAGTGACTGGGACATGCGTAGCATGGACTCCAATGATAACTCGCTCGACTTTGATCAGCCAGCCAGACCAGCTACCCCAGAGGAAAAGCCATATATAGACCATCTAAACTCGCCAGGCACGCAAGAATCCTGCAAAACGGAATTTGACGAAATTCCAGACGATATGGACGAAATCTCCGATAATGCCCCCGAGGATTCCTTATCCTCATGGGCGCCAACTTTTATCTGGACCGATGAACAGCAGAATGCATTACTGGAAGCCGTTCTGCAACAGCAGCTTTCCGAGTCGCGGCTCAACGGGAACATTTCCAGCCAAGGCTGGACTAACGTAGCCGATCGAATGAGGGAGGAATTCGGCTGCGATTTTCAGCTCGGGAGCCTGAAGCAGGAACTTGAATAGATCCGTGAAACCTATCTCAACATCAAGTTTTTACAGAATCGATTCGAATTCGCATGGGATGAGAAGAAATGTATAATTCACGGTGCACCTAGTGCCTGGTATCAACTCATTATGGTAGGATTTTCTTATGGATCAACGGATATCTGCTCATGAGCGTTATGGATGCGAATCTTAACGTTGTACTATTCAACTAATTATTTCCCTGATCTAGGAAAATCCAACAAGGCAGTATTCCGAGCTCCAGAACCGACCAGGTCCGATATGGTGGTACCCTCATGCTCAACGTCTCTTCAGCGCAGGACCTCAAAGCGACCGAAGACAGAATGTGTTTTTCGATGACGACAAGGTCAAGATGGAGAACATGCCCAACAATCTGGCCCACTCACCAATTGCTAGTAGTTCCGCAAACCCAACAAGGCCCGTTACAAGCAAGAGGAAAAATGGAACGATCCCGTCGTATGATCATGAAGCTCTCGCCCATGCGGATCCTACATGTGCCTCAACCTCTCGGGCCGTAAAACATCGACGCTTATCTGATCACAATCGCACGGTCAAGAAGGACTGGTATAGTGCTTCGCAAACTGTCCCGGCAAACGCCTTCGAGAAGAGGTTACAGCTGAGCCCAGTAATAAAAACTGAAGACAGCCGACCCGATCCTCCGATGAACGCTGAGGATTCGACGAAGAACGAACCGACTTTATTCAATCGTGTCGCCAATGTCGTTCGCATGGCTTTAACCTCTTCAAGCTCTAGAGCCGAGCACAATCCAGTTGCAAGTTCTGGATGCGCTGAGGAGAAAGCGCCATTCACTAGCGGCTCAGAAAGCTTCACGACGCTCTTTGGGGCCCAGAAAAATAACAAAAGGATTCAGTCGACTGACCGTGGCAATTTTCCCCACATGGCTTCCTTACCCTCCGGCTCTGAGGCCAAAAAGCAACCCCGACTGTCCAATCACGATCTTTTCAAGAAGAACGATGATAGTACTTCGCTAACTACCCCGGCAAAAGCCCCCAAAAAGATTATACAGCCGACCCCAATAACAAAAAGTGACGACATCCGACGCGATCCTCCAATGAAAGCTGAGGACTCTGGGAAGCCCTCTGTGACCGAACGAAAGAGCGAGCCGCCTTCATCAAATTTGCCGGCAAACACCTCCAAGCAGACGTTCCACCGGCCCCCATTGGTAAATAATGAACCCGATTCTCCGCTAAAAGCTGAGGAGTCGACGAAGCCTGGTGTGACCGAACGAAAGAGCAAGCCGACTTCATCAAACCGCGTTGACAAAGAAGCCGGCATGTTGCCCTCCTCTTCAACTGCTACAGCACAGCATCCACCAGCTGAAAGTTCTAGACGCGGAGAGAGGGCTCAGAGACCAGTTACCAACAACGCGCCAGGGAGAGAGACAGTGCGCCAGGAAGAAGACCATCGGAGATCATCGAATCCAACAATTCGAGCTATCGCCGTCATGGCACCGATGTTTTTCAACCGAGTCAGCCCTCTGGAATACGTCCAATTCGTCCAGGTCGTCGAAAATCACACAAACGCCGAAATCTTTCTGGCTCTCGCATCTACTACTGATCCTATCACTTGTCGAACCTGGCTGCAGCAAAAGTTGCGCAACTTATAACACTCACTTTTCGCCTCTCTCGTGGTTTTACTATTCTCATCTGTCCCCTCCTTTCAAAAAAACAAAAAAAAGCGAGACATTGTACGAAAATTTCAAATCTCTTGCGTAAATTATTACTTTTCATATAATCGCTTCAGCTGGTGCTGCATTTAGTTGTGATTTTTCCAGGTTATGATGTTACCCAAGGACGTGTTGCTCCCAGAAATGTTTTTTGTCGCTTAGTTTTTGCTCTGACACAGGCTCCTTTCACAAATGCCTTTCTGTAATGAAACAGGCTTGTAATAGTTTATTCCAATATCTACGAGAGCAGTGCCGAGTATCAGAGAGAAAGACAGCGTGATTGTTCAATGAAAAGGTATGCTTAGAGGCAATTAGGTCCGATGTTATCCACCACTGTTTTGGGGAAAAATACAGATATTTACCATCTGGGAGCTGCAGAAGTTCGTGCTTTTTTTCAGTCGCTAGGGCCTAGGCGGGGCGTTTTACGTAATTGGTGTGGTCTACATTTTGCGTTGGCCCGGCTGAGCCCATAAATGCACCCTACCTCACAAGCACTCAAGTCCATCATCGACCCATCAATTCCGTCACGAGTGCATCGCTTTGTGCCGTCTTACACACGCAAGTATTTTTGTTAGATTATCAAGTCACAGATAAGTGCATAAAAGAATTCAAACTGGTGGCCTGACTTCATTCATCTCTGCTCGTATCAAGGCTTCGGTCGATTTTCCCGTTCAAATGCAGAAAGCCGTGCGGCCCCTTCAACAAACAGCCAATAGCTGGGCAGCGAGACACTTGACTCGATTGCAAGAGGCGCCTGCTGGTTTGATCCGGGAACTACAGGCGTTGCTGAACAAACTGATCTGGTCGAACATCGATTCAATTTGTGAACGTCTCGTGGCCAAGCTCGTCTCGTTGGAGGACGCAAACGAAGATGAAATCTTGCGGAAATTGATTGTGATGATGCTGGAGCAAGTTACCGATCAAGGCCCTTGGTCGGAGATGTATGCCAAGCTATGCCATAAACTGCACCTTGAACTCACCGATAGGTGGCATGGCGGTCGATGGTTCCCCTACTACATCGCCTGTACATGGCATCAGCGATTCGAATGGCAGGCCCACCACTTGTCGCCCGAAATGGGTGCAACCAACAAAGACGATGACTATCACGCTGCGCTGAGGATACGTCGACGTCTTGGCCTCACCCGTTTTCATGCAGAATTATATAAGTTGAACTTCTTAAAAGATTGCCACTTACATCATCACATCAAGTCTTTGTTGCAAAATCATACCGAAATCCAAGAAAATCTAGTCTATCTAAGGTATCTCCTGATCAACTGCGGTAAACTACTCGATCAACCAAAGGCGCAGAGCTTTATGAATCTTTACTTCGATACATTGATAAGGGTGTCTCAGAGTCCACTTGTCTGTTCACGCACTCGATTCATGATCCAGGTTAGTTGCCCGCACCACCGTGGACATCTGGAAGAATTTGTATTGATCAGGTCGCTCCGATCTTAGGATATCCTTGACGCACGTAGAAACGGTTGGAACAGGCGTAAAGTGGGCGGCGACAACTCGCTTGACGTTGATCGGCCAGCCAGATCAGCCGCCCCAGACGCACAGTCACATCACGATCTAGACCCCTCAAGCACGCACAAATCCTGCCAAACAGAATTCGATGCCAGTTCAAATGATAAGAGAAAACTCCTCGAAAGTGCCGACGAGAACTTCGTTTCCACAGGGACGCCAATTCACATCTTGGCCGATGACCAGCAGAAGGCATTACTGGAAACCGTCCTGTATCAGCAGCGACTCGAGTTGCAGGCAGTCAACGGAAACATTTCGAGCCAAGGCTGGACTAACGTAACTGATCAGATGAAAAGGAAATTTGGCCAAGACTTTCAACCCAGGGGGTTAAGAAATCACCTCTGTCGCATCCATGAAACCTATCTCGACCTCAAGTTTTTACAGAATCGATTTGGATTCATATGGGATGAGAAAAACTGTATAATAACCGCTGCCCCAAAAGCCTGGGATCAACTCATTAAGGTATTAATTTCTTGTGAATTATCTGGTGTATGCTTATAAGCGGCATTGATTTGAATCTTGACTTCGTGCTATTTTCAATCAATTCTTTACTGATTGTCATCTAGGAAAATCCTGAAAAGAAGTATCACTGGCTCCGGAACCCACGAAGTATGATCGGGTGGTACTGTCTTGCGCAACAGGTCTTCAACGGAGTACCTGTACGCAACAGAGGAACTCTTGTGTTTTTCAATAACAACGTGAACAAGAGAGAGGACAGCCAGAACGATGCTGCCAACTCGACAATCGCTAGTGGTTCTGCAGACCCGACGATTCCACTTATCAGCAAGAGAAAAAATGAAGCAATTGCGTCGGATAATCACAGCGATCTCTCCCATGTGGATCCCTTATCTTCATCAGCCTCTCGGGTCATCAAACAGCCACGACTTTCCAATCTCACTCCCACGGCCAAGGAGAACGGCGATCGTTCTTCAGAAACTGTCCCGGCAAACGCATCCGAAAATACGACACAACCGACTCCAGTAATACAAAGTGAAGACAGCCTACGTGATCCCCCGATAGAAGCAGCGACGTCGATGATGCTCTGTGCGACCGAACGAAACAACGAGCCAACTTCATCAAGTTTTGTTGACAATGACGTCTGCATGGCTCCCTCCTCATCGACCCCTCGAGCGCAGCACAACCCAGTTGAACATTCCGAACGCGCAGAGAGGGAGGAGAAAGCAGTTGTCAACGACGTGGCAGAGAGCGAGACAAAGCTCAACGATGAAGATCATCAGAAATCAACGAACCCCACGATCCAAGCCATCTCGTTGATGGCCCCCATGCTTGTCGATCAAGTCAGCCCTCTGGAATTCGTCAAGTTTGTCCAGGTCGTCGAAAACCACACCAATGCCCAAATCTTCTTATCTCTTGTATCTAGCACTAATCCTATCATTTGTAAGATTTGGCTGCAGCAAAAATCGCTTTAAGAAACATTTTAACTTTGTATATTCACCCATTTCTCTTCTCCCGCGTTAATTTTACATACTATCGTCTCAAATAAAGAAGCTGACGTTGTACGAAATTTACAGAGCTATGTAAATTTCGTCTGTGTCCTGGGGGTATCCGACTTCCGCCAGATTTTTGACGTCAGAAGGCCTTTCTACTTTGCGTTGGAGTGTGATGACCTCGAGTGAGGGCGCTCAGTCCAGTTTGCGTGTCCCATCGGCAATGTTGGTTTCCTGGAAGATTGGCATTGGGGGCAGTCATTCCTTCGTTAAGTTTCCGCTCTGATTTTTTTCTTCGCCTGTTGTGTCCAGCACTCCAGGTGCAGCCTGACCTCTCAGAAGTTGAACCCGCCTGAAGTAAGTCTTTCCCTTACATAAATACATAAATTTGTATTTGTATTTGCGTCTCTGGCTGCTTGCCGCAATCAGGTGGTGCTGGGTTGACAGGTTCCTTATGACATGGGTGATGAAAAGTTCAATCGGACCAGTCTAGTTGAAAAATCGGAATCCGGCTATGTTGTACTCTGGCAGCTAGCTCAATTCTCAATTTGAGCTTGTTTGATCAGGAAAGTCAAGTGTCACAATGAGAAAAGCGTGATCGGTGTCTTCTTGGACCCGAGTTGCATCTCAGACAGACCCAAGTTGAGGGATTCATTGGCTCAGCTTGTGGCACACAATCCAAAGAAAAAAAGAGTTTACAAGCCAAGGAGCTATCACATGACAAACTATTCAAGCATATAACAATCTGAATTTAATGTTGCTGATCAGAGGGTTGATCAGCGTGGTTTGGGGCACTGTTTTTGAGACTACAAGAGGGAGAGATTTTGAGCGGAGGCTGTATGGAAAAGCCCAGCCTAGAAGAGTCTCCGAGCGCGGTGAATTTCAGGGTACCATGGGCATACTTATGCGCGCGGAAGATCATGATCCAGATCGTGTCGGGAGGGAAGGTGAGCGCAAGATGGAGTTCGGGGAAGACGAATTGGCCGTTATGGAGCTGGTGGCCTTCCGATGCTGTGGCGATCTTGCCGGTTGATTTGAATGTCGGTATCATCATCGCAAAGGTGAACGGATGGGTAGCGAGCTCCTCGTCGTCCAGTTGTTGATTTTGACCGTGGAAGCCGTTCGAAGGGAAGCCTAGCGTTGAGGTTGCTAGACGGGATGATTCAGTGCTGGTGAGGCTTGCTGAGCTTGAAGAAGCAGCGTTGTCTTCGTGACCCGATGATGGACCGCTGAAGTGCTTCTTGATATATTCCCGAGTATTCTGCGCGGCCACGTTGCCGAGTGTTTCGAAGAGTTCCCAGAGAATCTTTCCAGCCCTTTCAGAATCCTCCATCAACTTGCGGTAGCCTGGCTGATTGGCCGCAATAGCTTCGTGATTTTGGTATTGAGGAAGGATTGCGAGCTGATTCATATCTGTGGACCAACCGATCGCCGAGGTGATGTCCTCACAGGAGCGCCCTTCTAAAACGTCGGCAGACATGAACTGCTTGCAGTCATGGACGAAAGCGCACAGAAAGTCGAGGTTTTGTTTGATGTTTGGATCCAGAGTCGGAACTCGGAGAAACTCAACCACACAAGCTGCTCCTGCTCCTTGATTTCGAACGGATATACTGTATAAACCGTGCTCAAGGAGCTTGAACTTATCCTGGACTAGTTTCAGAGCCTCTCCATCTTCTTTTTCGGTTGGAACTCGAGAGATTATTGGTTGATTGATGATTGGCTTGTGAGTGGTCATGTTGGGATACTTGCGCAAGTTCTCTTCATAGTTATCTTGCTCTTCTGCTAATTGTTTCTGTTTTTCAATTTCAAACTCCTTCGAGATTTCTGGAAACAAGCGCGTGTTCCTCACCACTGCCTTATAGTGTAGACCCCCTGGAGAAGGTTCATTCGTTATCCAGCGCTCGTAATCATCCATAAGCCATCTCTTTCTCTTTTTAGCAAGGTTCAAGTTGTTCTTATGACGCTGGTTCCTAATGTTCAGAGATCGCGTTTACAATAAATTCAGCAGATATGCCAAGACCAGAGGCAATCCAGATCACAGAAAGCAGGAGATGGCAAATGGAAGGCAATCTACTGTTCAAGAACTCACGCTGATGGCTTGCGCTTCCGCTTGACTTTAGGTGCCTCCACTTCCCCGGGGGATGACTTGGCTTCTGGCGGATTCGATTGTTCTGGTTCGCGTGTTTCGGTAGCAGGAGTCGCTTCCGGTTCATCTGCTCCGTTGGCCGAGCCCATCTCGAGAAATCGAAGTTGTCGAGGGGAACAACCGTCGAGCATGGTTAGGCGGCCTTGGGCGTGAATGCGATTTTATTCGCATGGGGCCACACTAGGGACCGGGCTCAGCCAGACCCGCCCGACACTCCCCCACCTGACACCTCCGCCCAACTCTTTCTTATCACCTTGATCGCAATCCTCCTTCATATCTCGAAGCATTCGACCTTACTTGGGTGCTATCCAAAGTCGACCCCCCTCCAAGAGTCTACATATGGGTTTGATGCGTTCTGCCACTTCTGCGCTCCCTAATTGTTGGGCCGCTTGATTCCACGTAGGATTGTTGATCTATACGCATTCAAAGCTCTTGCAATATTTTTCACCCAAGAGCAGACCACCCGGTGATGGGAACAACGTGAGATCACCTGGATTATCTGGAACATATCCTTGACCAGATCACATCACGCCTTTTTCATGATTTACGCAGGTGAAAGCTAGAGCGCATTCTTTCAATCATTTAAGTGCGGATGACTGCGTTGAAGTCTTGGATAATATTTGGAGGCTCTGGTCACAGGTCAACTCACCTCGCGTGACTTTCCATGCTTGCTTAGAGGCTGAGGGAAGCGTGGAATGAAATTTAGAACTGGATATAATAACTATTATCGATGTCTGGATGTAGCATTTCACACAGGTTGGGCCATTAGTAATCGGACTACCTAACTCATTGTTTCAAAAATGAAGGAGTGAAAGCTCTTCCAACATTTTACCAGGTCAACTATATAATCGGCAACAAACAGAATGACATGAGATTGAGATGGCCCATGCCGGTCATAATCCTAGTCCAACAAATTGGCAAGCCTATTTGATGATCGGGCTGACTGAGAGCCTCAACTTTTCTTCAAGTAAGTCTATTCAGATCATTCGAGTCCGGGTGTGTGGGACGATGTTCCGATATGTGATCTTATTGATCTGTATTGGTTTTGCTGGTTCATGGTCACATTTTATTGGTGACTACTGGCGCCGTGTAGCCTCTACATTTTTTCATATCATACACTCCTTTTCTCATGGCATCTGTGGTCATTCAAGGCAAAAAAGGTGTTTCACCTCATCTACCAATTGTAACACTATGGCAATAAAAATCATACATGTAGTTTGGATTGTTAAGCTATGTTTGCAGGATTCTTCATGCTCGTTTAAGTATCTGGAGACTGAAGCGTCAAACATCAAAAGTTGGATTTTCATCATGAGTCGCCTTATTGTTCAAAGATTTCTTCGCATAACTGTTCTGTCAAATCACGTCGCTGGTAATTCATCGCTGAGACTTCCCGATTAATGGGATGTCTGGAGAGTAGATGATCAAAGACAGCTTACAAGGCCAGTGTGTACGGTAGAACACTCAAATTTGTGCTCCTTAATCTAAACTTGCCGCGGGGAGAATTCGAAAACTGTGGCGCACGAATCTGATTAGAGCTAGATACGCGATGTGAGCACGTTACACTAGACAACTCCCATCGACATTCCAACAAAACAGGTTCATCGCCTAGAGAATTGGAAGGGAATGGTGTGCTGGTATTTCTGGCCAATCAGAATTCAAAGCTCAGAGACAACTTCTACCCAGTGATCGTGATCACTGAACAGTTCAGTCAAGTACCAAACAATACAAACACGCCTCAGTGAACAACGACAAAGGGTTGTAGAAAAAGTGCTGTAGACAAAGGGTAGCAGTAAGATATCCTGGTGGCAGCAGCACCAACTGCTGAGCATTCTTCCTTAAATACGCGGTACCTGCTGTTCGAGCTGCCTTCTCCATCCTCTTCCTTTTCCTCGCCCTCTCCCCCATCCCCAGATCCTCTATTTTCGCCCTCTTCATTTCGAATCTGTCTTCTCTCACCCAAAAAGCGTAAGTGGGATGCCTGGAACCTTCTTACAAATCCTATCCATTGACCTTTCTGCGAAGTGATATAGTAACAAAAGTTCTTGTCCTGCCCCCCCCCCCCCCCCCCCCCAGAGTATAGCCGGCTGGCTGCCCGCCCCTCGAGCATCTCTTAGACAACTTAAAGGCAAGCTCCTGACTTCTACTCCATCCGATCACTTCACTTTTGTCTATTTTCACTACTATAAACTACTTACTGGTGTGGATCGCTTGTGCTAACAGGCTCGAAGAGGTAGGAGTCACGGCTTCAGCCCTGAATTTATCAATGCTGGGTAAATTTTGACGGTTCTTTCACTTTATTGTAAAGAAGGACCAAGGCCTATCGCCATGGCTCCCATTGCGCGTAATAAGATGGAGGCCATCTATGAAATGGATGCGCCAATTTACCCCACAGGCGCTCCTTCAGCCCAAACGGCAGCCCCTAAATCTCCGCCTCCACCAACCTCATCTCGACCAGACCTCAAGCGTAGCAAGATGGAGGCCATTTATGAAATGGATGGGACAACTGACCCTATCGGCGCTGCTCCTTCATCCCAAGTCCACATTGCCCAAACGGTAATCCCTAAATCTCCGCCTCCCTCAACCTCATCCCGATCAGAGCGCCGCAAGGGCATGATTCTTCCTGTCGATGAGCTTCCAAAAGAGGTCCAGAATCTCCAGGCAGATGGTACACTGCCAATCTCCGATGAAACCTCTTCCACCATCTCCCCACAACCGCGAGCTTCACGGCGCAAGGGCATTGTTGTTGACTTCGAGGACCTTCCGCCAGAAGTCAAGGCGCTGAACGATGACGCAGGCCACAATACCGAACCCGCTTGAATAGAAAACTCAGTCTCGAGTAAGTATTGATAAGCTTCTCTTTGCTTCGGAGTACAAATCGGCCAGCTCATTTCTCTGCCACCTCTTACCTTCATGTCGCAGATTTCCAGATACCCCTTCTCTCCAATTCTTCACGAACGGACTGTTTTCCTCTTTCCTTGACCTCTGGTCTAACTTTCCAAACAGCAGGTTCTGGGTGGTTTCCATTATGCATCATGTTTACCATAACATCCACCTATCTAGCGTCCACTCTTTTTTGTACTGTATCACATAAAAATCTGTATTACTATTTATTGACACCTTGTGCCTCGTTTCAAAGGCAGTCGGACCCAAATCATATGCTAATTGTATCCTATGTTTTCCCTTGAATACCTATGCTTTGTTATGATAACCGAATACACTATCCAATCAAATTACCAAGTCAATCTTTGCTAACTTTGAGAAAGTATGGACTGCAGAGGCAATTCGTTCCCCGAAATCCAAGCCAATTGGCACATAGTGCCATTCGCGTTGGTTACAGAGTGAGAGAGATAGTTTTCTCACCACCAGTGTTTTTCTCAAATCATTCTGATTCCATCGCGGTAATAGTCCATTAAGGGGTTTCACAATAAGCATTCCCGATTCCCGCGGCTTTAGATTTTGTTACTCGCGGGTGACATACTCGCTTAAAATTTGGTGTCAAGTCCAGCAAAAAATTTCCCCGAGCAACCTCATAACGCTACTCGCGAGCGCTCGAAATCCTTCCCGGGTTTCCTTTCCATAATGAAACCCCCTATTTTCTCAACCAACTACTTAATCAAGAGTGGTACTGATTGAGAAACAGATGAATTCTATTTCAAATTTGAGAATGACATAATGACTGTTGGTACTGGTACAAGTGAGGAATGTAAGTCAAAAATCATGTCTTGCTCAGACTCACCAAATCATCAAAGTGCACAACTGCAAAGGCATACACTGCAAGAAAAATTAAATCAACAGCTGCCAGTTGACATTCAGAAACTCTGAGGCAGATTGTGGTCTTACCAATGCCGGGTAGTCATGTTACAGATAGTGGTGAAACAAGGATTTTTTGGCCGTTGAAGTTATTGTAACCTGTAAAAGTTGTGCATTACAATATATCACATGGCTGTAAGAGCATTTTTTATGCTGGTTACGTTATAGGAACACGCTGAGCATCAGATAACAAGTAAAATTTGGGCCGAAAGCTGCCTGTTTTGGGTGTTATCATTATACTGGGAATAATGCCAGTAACAAACTCATAAAATGAGACTTGTTATGTTACATGTGATTCCAAAAAATAACCTGTTAATATTGAAATAACATAATTTAGCAGTGTAAAATTACTAATTTTCCACTGCTCATGAACTCCCAAAAGTTGAAGGGCATACTCATCATTAACAACCTGAATTTCATTGCATGTGTTTTTACTCCAAAAAACATGATCTAAACACCCATGCACTAGCTTGTTTGATATTGTCTGTATAGATATTTGAGTATTGCATTTCTTGATGAGCTTGTTTTGAATCTCTTACAGATATACAGTTGGTTTGTCGGCGACCATCTCTCACACAAAGGTGCATTCTTCATCACTGAGAGCTAACGGGCAACCCCTTTTCTGGTAGGTTGCTGGATTGGTGACGACAGACCTAGTTCTTTCATCAAGTGATAGCCATTGTCACAGAGAATTGGAACTGACCCTGGATGCATGCAAGACATTGATCTCTTTCAAAGTTAATCCATCCAGGGCTGCCTGCACAACAGAGTATTTGAAAATGTAACACAAATATTTAGCTTCATTCAAATTTTGAATGAAGCTAAATATTTGTGATACATTGCCTGAAAAGAGATTCTATCAGATTTATGATTGTTGCAGGGTAAACCAAATAGAAGGAGGAGTGGATCTTACAATTGATTGACGTGGGTTGAACTGGCCAATATCCAAAAGGTTTTGCAAGCTGCTGGCCAGTATCCTGGGTGATTGGTCCGTCTTGGCAAGGATTTGCATGGTCCGGCGGTCCTCTAAGTGCTGTTGGTGGTGGCGGTGGTAGTCTGGTGTGGCCCGGCAATTGGTTGGAGTGCTGGTGATGGGCTGGCGCATTTGGTGGTGGTGGTGGTGGTGGTGGTAGCCTGGCGGGGTGATGCTACTGCCTGCAGCGCTGCTGTGAGGCGCGCTTGGCCCGCGTGCACGGTGGTCTGCAGCTGCGGCTAAAAGCTTATTAATTTGCGACCAAAGTCACAAGCAATTTTGGATATGCTGTACACCACCTGTTGGGAATCCAGATGGCTGGTAAGACGTGAACTTAACACAAGTCCCTCCTTCATTTTTTAAAGATGTGGTTGAGGTGTTAAGAATAAAAAAAATGAGCAGAGCCATGCTTCTCTCATTGTCCTGTACTAATCAAATAAAGGGTTTTTCAAACAAGAATACTCTGAATTGATTCAATAGACCTTGAATTTCAGATGATGGAGAAAGATCAACTCTAGGGTTTAGAAAAAAATGTGACATGGATGTGACTACTGCTGGGGCACCAGTAGTCTTTAACACTTAAAGATGTGAGACAACATCACAGGAAATGACAGAACAGGAAACAAGCAGCAGGGATCTGGAGGGGCAGGATTTGACAGGACAGGACTTTCTTGCTATTCAAATAGACTGAGAGAACAGGTTAGACAGGAGAAGATGTAGGGTATTTGAGACTGTGAGCAGACAAAGAACAGGGACCATTATATTTTGACATTTTTTAATTTTCCTTCACGATTGTCGTGATCACCCAACACCCATTCTAGTAGTTGACGTTCATGTTCGAACAAGAAGTATTTTTCTCGTTCCCGTAAGAGTTCCCCCGCGAGGCCATAGGGTAGATATCCATCCCTGCCCAAGCGCAGCAAATGAAAGAGCAGGGTGATCGCGACTATTCTTGTCTGAGCAGAGATGTCTTTTGGAGGTGGATTTGAGAAGATGTTTCGCAAGACTGGGCGCAGATGATGTGCAGTCTCCAAGCGGTATTCTTCATATATATGCGTAGTGAATTGTTTCAAACTCGGTTCCACGTACAACATGTGTTGCTTTCCGAAATTACCTGAGCAATCACCAGAGTTGTGTATAGATTGTGAAACATGGTCAGATATGCTACTCTTTCTTCAGATGCGTATTTCAGATGACTAACGCAAATCAATCGAGAGAACCTCATGGGGGGGGAAGAGCTCTGAGAAAGGTTTTTTTTTGCAGTAAAATATCAGTAAGCAAATGTGATGCAGAAAGAAATGACTCGATTTGCAAAAACACACCATAGCTCCATAAGATTGAGGGACTTGGGTGGCTTAACTTTGGCACAGTGACCTTCATCGTTTTTTTGATTTCCTTTGTGAGTTCCACATCCTTGTATCTTTGCAGACGGAGATTGTACAAAGCAAAGAAGATTTCAACATGAATTTCAAGGAATGTGGGATGGTCCTTCATGGTTTTGGTGAGTACTTGGCACCATTCCTTCAGATCTGCCCTAGAGATGGATTCGTGGCTCAGAATATGGTTGACCGCTTGATTGACAAGGTTAAGTTGCTGTTCCTGTCGGCCTGAGTCCATAGATATTTTCTGCAGAGTTTTAAATTGGCTTTTGAAATAGGACATTGCTGCTTTCTCGGAGTCCGGGGGCACAGGAGGTCGGGCTTGAGGAATAGAATTCAGACAAGGTCAGGATTGAGGGGGTCACATCAGGGTCCATCAAGCAAGTGGTGGGCAGGAGACGGTCAAGACTTTGTCCGCTGGAGCGAGGTGAGAACATACTCAAGCAGGAGAATGACGATGGCTGCTTCTTGTCCTGGACCTGATATGTCTTCATATCTTCCAAGAAGTTACCCTTAATTTCGTTCGGATACCAAAGGGGTGATACGGTCTCCGCGCGGTTGAGGCTGATGCCCTCGTCGATCATGAGCTCCGGTTCGATTGCCGCGTAGGTGGCGAGCATGAGCTGGCTCATCCAGATGAAAACGAGGAAACAATAAGGAAGCATGGTTGGTCAAAGGATGACTTGAGGGCCAGTGACTACGGGCAGGCAACCCAGACCTCGTATTTTATATCTGACAATCTGTGACCGAGATCTGATCCCACGGGATGCTTGTGTATCGGGAGTCACCTAAAACACATCCGGATTCATAATCCAAGTGAGAGCCAAACAGTTTCCGAATGCAAATAAAACTTGTTTGATCTTAGCAGCCTGAAACTCGGAATCCGGTTAATGAGAAAGAATGAGAATGGCCGGAACCTTTGTACATACACCACCGGTCGGGATTCCAGACCGTTGGTGAGACGCGGACTTCAAACAAGTCCCTCCTTCATTTTTTAAAAATGTGGTTTGGGTGTGAGGAATAAAAAAAAGAGCAGAGCCATGCTGCTTGTGCATCTTGCGGGGTAGCTAAATTGGCCTCAAGTATAGCTTTTGCTGAGCGAAGCATTATAGATGGTGAAAAACAGACTTCTGCTGCCTCCTGTCTGGGCGAATGAACCAGCAGTCCCATCATAACAGGCGTGGTATGGCATTCTGTTTTCACACAACCTCCGCCGAGCGCTTGTTTTTGCTCGCACACAAAAGTCCAACGCCAGATCGTGCGGGTGGCATTGGAGCATATGAGCACGGCTATGGAGCACCGGCCCATAGCGATCCCTGCCACCCGACGGAAACGCAAAAAGGAAGCCCGCTCATCGGGCGCGCGATCATCGCTGGCGGCAGTGCCCGACGCCCCAAAAACGCGCGGCAGGTTGATTTACATATGGCCGTCAAAAAATGCTTGCGTAGTTACAAGGACTCCGAGCCCGCAAAGCTCGACGAAAGTCTGTGGCGAAAGGAAGCGGGGATGAGTGTTTGTAAGGAGGAGGGGGCGGAGGGAGGGAGGGAAAGCTGACAGTTGTTTGCGCTTGAGGAGGCCTTCCTGGCCGGCTCTCGACAACACGCCAGCGATGAGCTCGACAGAGCGGACGGCGTCGTCGTTCGCGGGGATAGGGTAAGTGACCACGCGGGGGTCGACGTCGGAGTCGATGATCCCGATCGTCGGGATCTGTTTGAGGTTGGCCTCGCGGAGGAGCACCCGCGAGTCTCTGGGACTGAACACGACGATGAGTGAGGGCAGGAACTTGAGCGCTTCGAGGCTGTTGTCGGCCTGTTGTTTCCGCTGCGCATGACCGTCGCCGGCCGAGGATGAGGAGGAAGAAGGCGTGGCGGCGAGTCGTAGCTGCTTGGCCACCTGGCGGGGCCGCTTCAGAACCTCTGTTGCGTTCGTCAGCGTGCCCCGGACCCACGAGGCGCCCTTCCCGTTCGGCCGGACACCTAACGAGTACCCGTTCTCGCCCAGCCGTTCGCTGGCCTGCTTGATCGCCTTCTCGCTCCCAGGGACGCCGTTCGCAAACAACACCATCCCGTCGTTCAGCACCGTCTCCCTGATCACATTGCACGCCCGACGCAGATACGTCATCGTTTGGCGCACATCGATGATCGCGATGTCCGACCGCACCCCATAGATCAGCGCGTGGTTCGTCGGACAGGTCAGCGTCTTGTGGTGCCCCAAGTGCGTCGTCGCCGTGATCATCGTGGCTAGCGTCAGGTCGGAAATTTGGCTCGGATGGCTCCGGAAATTCGACGGCTTGGCCGTCTGGAGCGTGGTTTGTATCGACCCTAGTTTCGACAAACGTTCACCTGTTCGTACAAAAACCCAAACAAGATCAGTTCCCGATCCTGGAGTGGTTTCTTCTTGGGCCTTTGAAGTCACGAATTTTACAAGAAATTCATACGGTCTTCAGCTAGCCTCTGCCTGTACTCGATCGTCTTTCGGGCGCTGTTCTCCATCCGACGAATCAGCTCGCTGGCTCTGTTTTTTTTGACATTTTCCTCATTTGGGTGGGCTGTCGACGCCAGTCCTGGGCCGAGTGGAGATAGTGGGGGTGTGAGGCCGGAAGTGGTGGGCTGCAGGGTGGAAGAAGATGTTCTCCTTCTGCCGATCGATAGCTGAGACGAGGCTGATGATAATGGTCGCAGGAGCTGGTATCGACTGAGCTGAGCCATCGTTTTGTCGAGTGTAGTCGGAGCCTGCTTGACTTGGCGATGCTGGCACAACAGCGGCCCTTGCCGTGACACCCACTCTGGCACCAACCTGTCACGACTTGCATGACCCCCCGCGGGGATGAGTCTAGTTTCTCAACTGCTCTCTTCCCTAGTCTGGCAGAGATTCATTCTCTCTCGAGTAGATAAGATATTTCCTTTCCTTTTCTTTCCTTATATCTACCATCATTATTAATTTAGGACATTCCACTTGATCAGGGATTGGTCAAGGTGCTTGTTAAATCCTTGTTTGTGTAATTATGGTGTTCAAAGTTGGTTTGCATAATTGTATGCATGCATAAATCATAAAATCATAAAATCTTTTTTGCAGGGGATATAACTGTCTGATTATGTAATACAAAATTTCCTCACCAAAATATTTTTATGATTTTATGATTTATGCATGCATAAAAATATTCAAACCAACTTTGAACACCATAAATGTTTCAAGCCTTTAAAAAATGTGTCTGAATGTATAAATTTCATTTGGGTTTCAGTAATTTTTCCAAACTGGATTTAAAACCAACTCAAACATCAGGTTTATGTAATAATCTGAAGAAAACAAGGCAGGCTGAAAATACACGGTTATAGATCATGTATAAAATACACCATTCATAACTCCACAACATGAATATTTCTCATTGAACCATTCACCATCTTTGATTTCAGAACCAAGAGTTAAAAGATGCCCTCTAAGCCAGCTAGTTTTTTCTTCCCTTGATTGTGTATCTTTCTCATACTTCAAAAAAACCTTCTTCTCTTATAAGAAAAGCATACAAACTACCCTGAAATTATAATATCTGGCTCATTCACACATATTACCACACTCAAATTTTATGCTAATTCTCATTCAGAAGATGCTTTCTCAAGTTCTGCTTGTTATTGGGTGTTCAATCCCAGTTTCTTTTGGTACTTTGGAGATCCCAGGCAAAGCAGAACCTGAGATTCAGGGTTATTTTGACCATTCAGATACTTCCAGTGGTAAAATAGTTCTTCTCTAATCTTCAACAAAATGTGATATTGTTTTTATATGCTGATCTTTTCTCCAGTCCAATCTTGTTTCCCACCAAATGATTCATTGGATGTTTTCACGGTGGAAAATTTGAAAAATCACAAGCATTCCAGTGAGTTTGATGGCACAGGCAAGAGCCAAGATCCCAAGTTATATTGGAAAAACAGGTTAAGCCATAGAAGAGTGGAGCCCACAGAGGATAAAATAAGTTAGTTGAAGGTCCTTTGAATGCAGAAATATGTTGCTTTTACTTACTTGAAACTGAAATTAATTGATTGGGTTTTAGAAGGTCTTCTCATGAAGGAAAAGCTGGAAACAAAGAAAAGCAAGCTTCTATTTCATTTTTTTGGCATTCAGTTTTATCCCATGACTAACCAATGAATCATACATAAACTATCTGGAGATTCAGGAAATACCAAGTGGCTAAAAGAAGAGTTCAAAGTGCTTGAGGGTTTGAATCAATCTATCTTTCCTCAATGCTTGGGGGCTACTGGTTTTCCAAGATTTCTGGCCAAGTATCATAGTATTTACCGGTCTTCAAGAAGCTTTTGCTCTGTGAAATATTGGAAGTTAATCCAACTTTTTCAACCATGGAACATTTGATAGAATTACTGGCACAGGATCAAAAAAATGATGAATTTCTCAAAACAATACCTGATGATGTCTTTTCAGTGGTTGCAAAACACACATCAATGAGAAAACATGGGGCTTCCTTCTTGGATGAAATCAATCAAATGTATCACTATATGTGGATCACAAGTTTAAACTCAGCTCATTGGAGAGACAAGCCAGTATATCTCAAAGCTGAGCCTTACCTGCTCAAAGCAATTCATATTTTGTACAAATATGGATTTTGTCACAAGGAAGATCTCAAAGGCCTATTTCAAAACAATGAATTTCTATGGTTTTTAACTGCTAGAAAGATTGAAAATATCATGGAGGCCTTCCCAAAATACAACATTGGATATTCTGGAACAGATCCAACTGAAAACTGGTTTTGGGCATCAGATCTCCAGTTCCTTGAAGGTGAGTATTATAACATAAACATTTTGAACTTGTGATTGATTTTCATGGTACCTTGATTAATTAATTAAAAAAAAGCTCTTACTAAGAGCGATGAGGATAGGATAAATCTGAAGGTTTACAGTTCCAACTTTGAACACAGTCATTTTTGTTACAGAGATTTAAGACATCGTCAAAAAATCAACAAATTGCCCAACTTCAACTTCTCATTTTTAAACTTCAAATCATATCACAGCTATGATGATCAACTCACAGCTGTCCACAGCTCAATGGTTTTGATGAGAACAGATAGCCAAATTCTTGATCTTCTGAAAACAACAAGAATGAACGAAATTCAGTTTGAGGTTGAAGTAAAGCATCTCATAATTCTTCTGGTAAAAATTTGCCCTAATATGAATTTACCATTGGAAGTTGAGATCTACACCCAAAATTGGTATAAACAGCTCTTAACTTATGATATTTGTGAAATGTTGAATTTCATTGAAAGGAAGATTTCCCAAGGGATTATCAGGCACACCTTGAATAAATATCGAGGCAAGATGTTTGATGAATTTAAACAATTTCCTGACATGGATAGACCATGTATGCCAAAGTACTTTGAACACAAATTCAAGATGCTTCTGATTGCCAAGCGTGTACGTGGATTGAACCAATCTGTGAGATCTATATCTGAAGAAAAATACAACAGCTTCAAACATCGCCTCTGGAGACATCCATCTGACATCAAATCATTTTACAAAAATCAATATGATTTGTTATCAAAGCTGGATGCAAAATATAAGGAAGTTCAAGAAATCCTTGAAAGCAAAATTAAATACAAGAAGAAAAATATCTTCATCAAAAAAGAGGAGCTCAAAAAAATTAGGAGTTGCTCATTAGAATTTCATGAGGAGAGTCAAGAATTGATGAATTATCTGGAGGCCAAAATGAGTTGAGGAAAATAAACAGCAAAGGTATCCTATAACATAAAATTGGTTTTAATTCATTCAATCCAACAATGTTTTGAAAAAGAAAATACACAAGTGAAGTGACACAATTTCTGGAATTAGAGCCATTTCACCTTTCTTCTTACTGACTCATCAAACTCTTCCATTCTGATACGTTGTTATGTGCTACCCACCTCTTTGTTATCTTTCACATTGGTTTGAAACATCTTTCACTATACCTGGTTCAGCAGCAGTGGAAATTGAATTAATCCCCTCCCCAGCCTTCCATGCACCATGTAAACTTCCTAAAAATATAGATTTCATCATTGGTTTCTTTCTCTTCCTCTTTCATTTCCTTTCCTCTCTCATTCACTATTTCTGTTTTTTCACAGTCTCTTTCTTGCTTACTAACACATTAGAGATGGCCACAGGTATCCGTTGGGGGGTACCTGTCCCACGTGCGGGTGTTGAGTTTGGCCAGAGGGCGGGCGGGTACCCACAATTGAGAAACAAACTCACAAATACTTTTTCAAACAGACACAAAATTGTGATCAAGCTGCCTGTCATCACAAAACAGTACAGAAGTAGAGCCTTCCATTCAGATAGCTCAGCCAGCAGCAAAACCAAAGATCTGCAAGAGATGTGCACTTTGAGTGCTTTGAAGACTTTTGAAAAGCTCATGGAAGGTTTTGAGCAAGTGGCAAAGACTTGTACTATTTTGCTGCATATACAGCTTTTGAGTCCAAGAAATAAATCAAGGATCAAATTAGCAGCTTCAGATCTACTAACAGCCAGTTGTCCCCAGGAAGCCCAAAAAACAACAAAACAGTGGAGGACTTCCCGTTGAGTCTGGGAGTCTCCCAAATCTCAATTTACACACCCAAACTCTTAATTTTTGACAAAAAAGGGAAATGTTTTCCTAACCCTACATCTCATTAATTTCATGTGCATTGGTTGAGCTTTTGATAGGTGTCTTAATTTAGGATTTGGAGGGGCATACGGAGCTCTCTAGATGACCACGGGAATTCATCCACTCAAGGCAGTAACAGCTAGTCTAGCTTTTCATTGTGATGACTTCTACGCTCATTGGTTTCACAGAGTAAAAAACTTCTCGGACAGTTTTGTGTGAGCAGTTCTACTTGTTGGACACAGTTTGTCCAACAAGTTGCACAATCCATACCGGTGTGTACGATCCGGGGGTTTGGAGCTCCTCCGCGTCTCAGGGATGTGCCCCCGACTGCGGACAGTCTGGCCCCTGTCGGATGTGCTTCTTGGTTCTTCCGCTCCTTAAAACGGGCACCCTTCTCCCCGCACCCTTGACCATCACTCTTCGCCAGAACAACACACAACCATGTCCCTGCTCCCTGACCGACCTCGTCACTCCCTCCTCTCCAGCCGGTCCTTGCACGGACGAATGTCTGCCGATCCCCACTCTCGCTTCGGGTCGAGTCCTTCCGTGCGATCGAAGCCTTACGCCAAGGTCTGTACTCTGTCTGCAGCATCCTTAACATCCATCCACCCACGTCATCATCATTAAGTACCAAAAATTAAATCTTTGGGATTCCTCTTCTAATCGCTTCGATCTCTTTTATCAAAGCCCAACTTCGCACCAACACGTCCTACTCCCGAAACTCGCTGGAACCATGATCTGTTTGAGGATGATTCGAATCTATACGGCCCGAAAGTCAGATACCAGATCAAGACACCCGATGTGATCAACTTTGGTGCCCCCCGCCCTTCGCCCTCATTAAGACCCTTTGGCAACGCCGTCTTAACTCCCGCCCCGGCCCCAGCCTCCAAGCCAGCCCCATCGACCAAGACACGCACCCCCGCCTCAGCCCCGCCTCTCCCTCCCCCTCCTTCAACCGTCCAGCGCCCGCCTATCAAGAACCCTCAGCCAGCGCCAGTCAGCTCCAACTCCGGCATATCGCTGTTGAGCCGGATCCAGTCCAAGGACACACATAAACCTCTCCTGAGCAGCGACTCATCTTCATCCCACTTGCGCTCCAACATCCGCCCCGAACAAGCCCCTCCTCCTCGAGAGATCAAAATTCAGCAGACTCAGCCTCCCAGAAGCCACCAAGCATTCGACGAGGCCATGGCTAAATACCTCAATGGGCCTGTGATCTTGGAGGTGGCAAATTTGGCCGATGGCACGAGTGCAGAAGATGTCAAGGTTATTACTATTTTTTGCTTCCCAACTCAATTATTATGATGGACTCTTCCCACTGACCCGTCTTTTTGGAATCCACCTCCACCGCTCCAGACGGCGTTTGCTGATTTTGGCGATATCCAAGAATGCTCGACCGAGGAAGGTCTTCGACAAGCCAACCAACCCACGCTGAAAGCCAAGATGATCTTCACACACAAAGCCGAAGCTGAGAAAGCCGTCGAGGCATTAAAGTCAGTCTCACAGCCAACCCAGTATCCGTCCAAACACACACTCAACGTGCTTTTCTCTCTTTTTTTTTTTAGTGGCGCGCTGGCGGACGGCCTCACACTGGCTGTCAAGATCATCGGCCGCCCTACCAAGAAACCCGAGCGTGCCGATTACATGACCACGCCCCCAATCGATACCAACAAACCGAAGGGGGCGAAGAAGCCGATGAAGGCCGATGACAATGACGTCACGATGGAGGATGGAGAAGCGCCGATAGTGCCCACAGGGTACGTGGACTCTCCTCCCGCTCGTCTTCCTTCTTGTGTGTAACCAAAGAGAATTGACGATGGTCCGGTCTGTTTTGCAGCCGGCTGCGCTCCGAAGCGGTGGCCCAATGCGACCCGCGTGCGTCGATCCAGGTCGAGCCTCGACAGTCGGCCGTCTACCAAGTCGAACACGCCCGCCCGTCCAAGCATGTTGTCCCGAACATGCTCAGCCGCGTCCAGCCGCTCGCCCGTCCCCCCACCCAGTCCCCCACCCCCGCCGCCCATCATCACGCCCACCAACGCCATAACCACCACCCTCATGCGCTCTTCTCCTCTGCTGGCCCCCGTGGAAAACTCCCCTCCTCTTCGTCCCCGGCTGCGCCACCTCCAACTGCTCCCGCCTCCTTCCATCATCTTCCGAACCGGCCAAATCAGACATCCAGGTCTTTGTTGGCCAGGATCAAACCTATCTGAGCCCTTCCGCTTCCCTTTCCTTCTTTTGCTTTGTACGTCTTATAAAGAAAAAAACACATTGAGACCCGCCTGGTTGGTGAGACCTGGTTTGGGTATTGGGCCACTTACATACTTGTTCAATCAGACCCCTGGCTCCTAATGCCTCTAGCCTGCCTCCTCAGCCTGCCTTTTTCCACATACACACAGATATACATATATTGTTCTCCAATGATTGGCTTAACTTATTCTCCTTCTCCCTCTCTCTATCTCGAGTCACATATATACATACATACATACATACAGATCACAAAGATCAATCCCACTTATTTATTATTCTCTTCTTTTGGCTGTGTTTGCACTCTGTTTTTTATACATAAATACATGCACAAAAAAAGAGATATGGAAAAGTGTGCAAGTAAATAATAAATACAATTTAAGAATGTGTAAAGAATGATCACAAAGATCAATCCCAGTTATTAATTATTGTTCTCTTGTTTTGGCTGTTTGCACTCTATTTTTTTTTACATAAATACATGCATGATAAAAGAGGTTTAGGCTCCGTTTGGAGCCAATATGAATATAGGTGATATAATCATTGGTTAATTCAATGAAAACTACAAAATTCAACATAAAGCCTCCAAATATTTTTTCTAGGCAACCTACAAGGCAAGTTGAATCTAACCTAAGCAATTCTGGATTGAGAGAATCCACCATAGATATGCACTTGATGGAGGATCAACCTCAGCTATTGAACCTCCCAATTGGGTCCCTGGCCAACCAAGCGGGCAACACCCTTGTACCTATTCGATGGGGACAAATTTTCGGCTTGCCCCCGGGAGTAATGAGTGCCTGCTTGCTGAGGACCTCGGCAAGCAATTTTGCACACACTCGGCAAAGATGGATTCCCTTCCGCTCGCCCAGCAGGCTTCCTCTTGCCCTTGGATGTGGAAATGACACCTGCTTGCCAAGGTCTAGGAATTATCTCGGTCAAGCAGATACATGTTATACATACACTTGGGGCTTCTTCCGCTGGCGCCCTTTGTACTCGGCCGGAATGAATATTCTTCCGTTGCCCCGGATCACTTGTACCTGCTTGTCGAGGAAGATTTCTCGGCAAGCAGGTGCAAGGTGCTCGCCTAGGAGGAATCCTCACGGGCGAGCGGCGATCCGCTCGCCGGGGATGATTCCGAGGAAGATTCCTCCACAGCAAGCAGTCAAAAGACCCGCTTGCCGGAGAGGCCTCCTCCTCGGCGATATCATTGTACGTTCTTGCAGAGAGCAGCTATGTACGGGGTGTGCCCGCTTGCCTGATACATACCCGGCTGTCTCAGGAAAGCTTCTCCTCGGCGGGCAGCCAGCACCACCGGCATGCCGGTGAGGAATCACGCTTGGTTGCTCGGCTCTGAGGGCCGGTTTCTATGTGTGGGCTCATCCCGGCTCGTTGGCTAGGTACCTTCAAATGTGTTTTTTTCATACCCCTTTTGGCTGTATGGATTTGAATATTGTTTTTTTCCTGCCTAGCAACCAAATTGAGTTTGCATTGCTTCGGCTACATTCAGGTTCGCAACCTACAATACTGGTCTCTTCAATTATGAAGTCAGATTCAACTGATTCAGCCATATTCAGTACTGTAGTACCATTATATCGCTTTTGACCAAAACAAAGCAATATAATGGTATTATGGTGCTGAAGATGGCTAAATCAGTTAAATCTGACTTCATAGTTGATGAGACCAGTACTGTAGGTTTCCTACAAAAAAAATTGGATTCTTTATGTTGAGTTTTGTATTTTTTATTGAATTTACAAATGATTATGTCACCTATATTTATATTGGCTCCAAACGGGGCCTTAGAAAAGTGTGCAAGTAAACAATAAAAACAACCCAAGAATGGGAAAATATGTGAGCATGTACTCTCTGTGGTGCTCTGAAAAATTGATGATCCCTAACACAAAGGCCCTGTTTGGACACATCATGAATGTAGGTATTATATTGCACAAATCATTAAATAAAAAACCAAACTATTCAGAATATGGTACTTGAAGGTTTTGTCAGGCAAGGTGAACCACTGATTTCATCAATGTTTCCATCAGATTTCAAAAAAAAAAAAAAAAGAAACAGCTATCTGCCATAATAGCAATATTACACTAGTTGTTCAAAAAGGCCTTCAAATGGGCCCTAAAGTTTTTTGAAAATTATATTGTGAACCCCCCTATTAGTATTATTTCAATCTGGAAGTCACAGGAATATTGAGGGATCAGTTGTTCACCTTGCCTGACAAATCAGGTACCACATTTGTCACAGTTTGTTTTTTATTTAATGATTTGGGCAATGGATGACTTCCTGTCAACAAAAAAGTCCAGACTTTTGCAGGGAATCTAGCTTTTGGGGCTCCAGATTGCTTCTGGGAGGCCCTCAGATCTTGACAAGAAGTCTCCAAATATCACATCTGCAGCTAGTATGTGTCCAAAAGGGATCTTTGCCCCCCTTTGGAAAACATTGTTATACATCATAAATATTGAAGTTTGGCAGATATTATGTTATCAATATATATATATCTTGCATGATCTAGCACTAAAATTGGAAATTTACACAGTTTCATGGGGGCCTGTTTGACGGCACAGGGGCCAAACTCTTAACTTCTCAAGATCAGAAACTGTCCATGGGCAGATTCCGATGTTGCCCAATGATGACAGCCAGGCACCCAAACATGCCGGGAATCTGGATCTGTGACACTGAGGTGCAGATTATGCTGATCAAGAGTGTTTGGCTGCCCAGAATCTCAGACCCCCACTGGTAATACCCAAACAGTATGTACACCTCAATGACAGGCTGAATTCAACCCTCCATGGATTTCTGGTTGAAACGGGTGGTCATCAAGAGATATACACACCCTCTTGATGACTGGTTTGACCAGTCATCCTGAGGAGTACAGGAATACACATCCTCTTGATTGATTACCGGTCCAACCAGTCATCAAGAGGGTGCGTGTTCCTTGAGATGACGGGGTCAACCCTTGAGAGGGTGTGTATTCCTTGAGATGACCGGCCTGACTGGCCAGTGAGAGGGCATGTACTCCTCAGGATGACCGGTCAAACCAGTCAGGAAGAGGGAGTGTATATCTCCTGATGACAAGTTTGCCCGGCCATCAAGAGCAGTTGTGTATGCATCTCGATGGCCGGTCAGACTGGTCATTGAGAGGGTGGCTCATCTACCCCTCTGGATGACAGGTTGTGTCGAAAGGGGATGTAGGTTGCAGTCTTGTGATGACTTTGGTTTCAAGAGAATAAATTGCCTGTATCCTTGCCCAGGTGAGGCCAATAGTAATGTGGATGGCTTTTGCTGTCGATTCGAGGCCAACGATTAGAGTGTTGGAGTGGCTGTTTTTGGCCCTCAGAGGTGGGTGTAAAGAGGGGAGTGGGTTTCAAGACTCTGTGACCGGTCTTGAGCCTCAGAAAAATAGCTGTATCTCACCACAATCTGTCCTTGATGGCTGGTGGCCGGGGAGATTGCGGATCCGGGATTTTTCCCGATATGTGGGGCGCCCAATGGGTTTTTTTGGAATGCCAGCAAAGCCTCATCTCACAAGATCCTATCTCTTTGCAGAATCTCCCTTTTGCGGGGGACGCCCGTTCCAGTTTTAGATTCTGCCGCGCGGCCCAAGAGGCCCCCATGTGTAAACAGGCCTCCGAATAGCCCCCAAGTTTCTGCGGTTGCTTGTACACCACGGGCGCGCGAAAGATTTCAGATCGGGTCTGGAAGTAACACACTGCTTTTTGGAAATATTATGTGGAGCTTTTTTGCAAGCCCCTTTGTAAACACATCCTTGCACTCTCATTGGAAATCCAATATTCCATGTCACAACAAAACATTTCCTCCAACTATTTTCAGCAGCTTGCAGATCAGGAGCCATTTTGTTTCCTCTGCAAGTTTGATGAAATATTTCCTTTCTGTGCAAGGGTCCTCGGATCTCAACGGTTGGAAGAAAGATTTGGAGGACTTTTTTCTCCTGTTCATGTCCTGGGACAGTGGCCTGGCACTATGCAAGAGAACATGGCACTTTGTGACGAAGCTGCAGCGGTCCAAAGCCCTGCGGAGGAAGCAGCCGTCTCTTCCCCCCGCCGGCGCCACCAATACAGCTGAGCGACTTACAAGGTCTTGCCGAACAGGCCCCCCTGGGCCCCATGCTTTTGCCGCAATCCATCCCCCTCCCAGCCCCGCACGGCCTGGCTCTTTCTTGCAGCCCCCACAGGCCGCCCTCCCCGGCCCTCGTGTCGAGCGTGGCAACCGGCCTGACTGGCCGTGTGCGAGCGGCCAGCCCAGCCCGCGATGGCCGCGGGGGCCTCTGAGGGCCTGCGTGTGGCCGCGGCGGGAGCCCTCGGATGCCCTCTGCCGAGCCCCCAGTCCGCTTGCGGTGGATGGATGCCTATCCCGGCGGGACTGCGGCCCCCCCGGCCAGCCCGGCGGCTCGCAGGATCCCCGCCACAAACGTGCGCTGGCCGGGCCGGGGCGCCCGGCTTCCTTGGCGCAGGGCTCGGGCGCTTCCCCTTCTGGGCGAAGAGAGCGGGCGGTGTGGGGCGGCGGGCCGTCGAAGAAGTCGGCACACCCTGGTCGACCCGATCACGAGTGCCGCGCCCAGCGTTTCCCTGAAGAAGTGTATTCCAGAGACCTAGTCTCGTGTCTGAGCTGCCCTCTGAAGATCCCGGGAAGAGGCCCTCGTGCAGCCCGGGCGGTTCTGGCTCGCCGAGCAGCGCGCGGGGCCCGGCCGGGCGCGCTTTCAATGTGTGAGTGGACTTTTCCAGGATGGGGTGCTGTGCCGCAGCGGTGGTCGCTCGTGTGTGAGTGCCGTGCTTCAGGTGGGGTGGGGTGTTGTTTTTGTTTTGTTTTTGTTTTTTGTTTTTTGTTTTTGTTTTGGTTTTGTTCCGCAGCAGCAGCGTGTTGTTGTTCCTCTCTTCCCGGGCGAGTCCTGCTGGCGGGTGCTAGACTTCTCCCTCCGCCAGCACAGATCGAGGTCGCCTGGTTCGCCCCGGCCATAAGTTATCAGCACCACCCCATCCTTCCTTCTTTTTCCTGGCCAGCAGCACCAGCCACTGCCACAGCCAGCCACTGCCTGTACCCTGCCACTGCCAACTGCCACTGCCTGACGATCGACTGACGATCGACTGCACACTGCCACCCACAAAAACCAACACCGTAAGCGAGCCCAGCCACTGTGCTGCCCCCCCGCCCCGGCTGACTGCCCTTCCTCCTCCTTCAAGCAGCGCCCTCCTTTCCAATGAGCAAAACCAACCCAGCACATCCCCCACCAGCAACCGACCCAGCCGCAAAGCCCGCCTTCAACTACGCTGCCGCCGCCGCACGCTCCGCCGCCGCCGCCAAACCACCCCCACCCCCACCAACACCCTCCTTCGCCTCAGCCCTCTCCTCCCCCACAGCCACCACAACAACAACAACAACAACAACAACAACCAAAACACAATCACGACCCGATGCCAGCCCACGCCCACCCCCCTCCGCTAAATCCCCCGTCCCCACCCCCGAGCGCAAAGCAAGCCTAGTCGCCGCAAAGAGCCACAACATCAAGCCCTGTATGTTGTCGCCCCAAAACCCCCGCTTTCCTTTCCCCGTTCATCACTGACCACCACACCACAGCCTCCAGCCACATCTCCTTCGGCTCGCTCGCCGAGGCCCCAGCCAGGGCCGACAACCTCTCCTCCTCCCCCGCGAACCCCCCCACCCTCTCGCAGCGGGATGGCCCGCCCGTCTTTGGATCGGTCGTCGCTGATCCATCCAAAAAACCTCTCAAATCATCCTCCCTCGTCACCGACTCCAAACCCACCACCGCCCCTCCATCCACAAAACCAGAGAAGAAGAAGATCATCGACTTCCAGGCATTCTTCAGGTCTGGAGGAGAAAGCCTGACAACACCCTCCTCTGCACCACCACCACCACCACCACCACCACCACCACCACAACCACAACCTCCATCCGCCGAAAATGCCTCCTCCCCCTCAATCTCTTACCGCGCTGATCCATCATCACATCATCGACGGAACAACCTCGACTCTCACTCGGCTGCCCCCGCCGCCCCCGTCTCACCCCGCCCATCACACATCGGCATCCCCAACGGGCCCGCCGCCCCCGGCTCCTTCCACTCTCCTCTCTCCGGCGCTTCACGCGCATTCACACCCGCACAGGGCCCCTCGCCCATGTCCCAGCCATCACAGCACCACCACCAGTATGCCGGCCACTGGCAGAACGGCCCGGCACCCAACAGCCCCCACTTTGTGCCCGGGAACCCCCCCATGAATGCCAACATGCCCAACTACCCCGTGCCCAACGGCGCCAACCAGTCCCAGTATCTGCCCAAGCCGCCCCCCTTCCAGCATCGCAACGGCCACGGCGCCGGCCAGTCGGGCGGCGGCTCCTCAAGCTCCATGTACCCCCCTCCCGGCGGCCGCTCCAATCTCCACCACCAGCCCCGGAACCCCAACCCCGGCCCTCCGAGCCCCCGCCTGCCGCCCAGCAACGCCCCCAACGGCGGCCAGAGTCCCAACTACCAGCATGCGTCCAACAGCCAGGGGATGCCCCCACCCTACTGGCCCCAAGCCCCCTACTCCCAGAACGCCCCCGGCCCGTACCCTCCGTACGGATACAACCCCAACAGCATGCCCACATACCCCCATCCCACCAACTTCACCCCCCCTCAACACCCCCAACACCACTCGCCCCAGCTCTCCACCCAGCCCGGGCCCCCATCCGTCCCCCCGCCTTCGGCCCCCCCACCCCCCTCAACAACAACAGCTGCTGCAGCTGCCCCTTCCACCCGCGCCACCCACCCCACCCCGCCCCCTCCACTACCGGTGCCCTCATCCCCAGTGCCTGCTAATAACACATACGCCCCTCCTCCTCCCCCGTCCTCGGCCGCCGTCTACCCGCCTCCTCCGGTGCTCTATTCCCCCGGAAGCAGCCACTCCAGGGGGCCCTCCCTCTCCTACAACGCCCCCTCCTTCAACCCCTCCGGCGCCGCCCCCGACTTCAAGCCCCACACCCCCAATGCCGCCGCCCCCGCTTTCTTGCCCAGGAGAAGCGCCGCCGTACCCATCAAAAAACCCGTCACGCCGATCCCCGAATCGCCTGAAAAATCCGCCGACCAGCCCCCCGCTAAGCCCCTCGAGCCGGCGGCTGCTGCGGCTAAAAAACCCGCTCTCGCGCCATCCAAGGTCAAGCCCGATCCCGCTCAGGCTAAGCTGGCTAGCGAGGCCGCCGCTAAGAAGGCCGCCGATGAGGCCGCCGAAAAGTCAGTCTTTGTTTTTACTCTCTTGTGGTAAGCGTGCGCTGACGGATGGTGGCATGTGTGTGTAGGAAAAAACTCGAGGAGGCCAAGGCTGCTGAAGAAGCTGCTGCTGCTGCTGCTAAGGCTAAGGCTGACGAAGAAAAGGCAAAGGCTGATGCCGAAAAGGCCAAGGCTGATGCAGAAAAGGCGAAGGCTGAAGAAGAGGCGCGACTGGCCAAGCTGGCGAAGGAGAAGGCCGAACAAGAGGCCAAGGAGAAAGCCGAGAAAGAGGCCAAGGAGAAAGCGGAGCAGGAAGCCAAGGAGAAAGCTGCCAAGGAAGCGAAAGAGAAGCAGGAGGAACTCGAACGTGCGGCTAAGAAGGAGAGGGAGGAGAAGGAAGCGGCTGACAAGTTGGCTAAGGAGGCCAAAGCTAAGGCCGAAGCCAAGACGGTCGAACCGAAACCCGTCAACGGCGCCTCATCCGTGCCCGCCGCTGGTGCCAAGGTTCGACCAGCGCCCATCGACGTCAATGCCCCCCCTCAATCGAAGATCGCCGGCGAAACCGGCACGCCCTCACTCCCCTCGGCCCTCTCCTCTGCCCGGAAGATCGAAGACCTGGGCAAAGTCTCCTACCCCGAAAACATCCAGTCCCCGCGCTCGGAGCTGAATGCCGATGCGACCCCTGGCAAGTTCCGATACGACCGAGCCTTCCTCCTCCAGTTCATGGAGGTCTGCAAGGGCAAGCCGGTCCAGCTGCCCGACCTCGACTCGATCGGGATGGTGGATGCGCACAACGCAGGCATGAACCCGATGTCACGCACCCAATCGACGGGCGGCCAGCGGAGGAACGGGGGCCAGATGGCTGCGGGCAACCGCGGCCCGTCCGGCTCGCTGACTCCTTCCGGGGGCAACATGTCGATGATGGGCCCCGCCGGGCTTGGAAGCCGCGCGGGCCCGGGAGGCATGGCGATGTTCAACTCGGGCGCGACCCGGAGCAGCGAGGAGCGCTTCAACCAGTCCAACCGGCCCTCGATGGGCGCCATGCCGATCGGCATGGGCATCATGCTGCCCGGCCGACCCACCGGCCAGATGTCGCGCAGTCCGAGCACCAACGCCCTCCCCGGGATCATGTCGAACGGGGCCCGGGATACGAGTCGACGGAGCGGACGGGGATCGAGACGGGACGGCGCGCCCAGCCATCCGCCCTCCTCGAGCGCCAACAACCCCAACCTCAACCGGGGGATGTCGATGCAGCAGATGTTCCAGGTGGAGGCCGTCCAGCCTCTGCAGCCGTCTGCCAACAGCTGGGCGGCCACCCGGGCCACCGTCCTGGAAGAGGACTCGCCCGAGCTGGTGAACCGGAAGGTGAAGGCGCTCCTGAACAAGCTCACGCTCGACAAGTTCGAGTCGATCTCGGACCAGGTGATTGCCTGGGCCAACAAGTCCGAGAAGGAGCACGACGGCCGGATCCTGCGCCAGGTGATCGCGCTGATCTTCGAGAAGGCGACCGACGAGGCCCACTGGTCGGAGATGTATGCCAAGCTCTGTCGCAAGCTGATGGAGAAGCTCTCGCCGGGCGTCAAGGACGAAAGTCTGGTGGACGTGACGGGAAACAAGGTGCATGGCGGGCAGCTGTTCCGGAAGTATCTGCTGAACCGGTGCCAGGAGGACTACGAGCGGGGGTGGAGCAAGCGGGACGAGCTTGCGGCGGCGGCGGCGGGCAAGGCTGCGGACGACGCCGTGAAGCAGGCTGCGAATGAGAAGTCGCGGGCGGAGGCGGAGGCGCAGGGCAAGGAGGGCCCGACGAAGGAGGCGGAGATCCTGTCGGACGAGTACTATGCGGCCCAGAAGGCGAAACGCCAGGGCCTCGGGCTGGTGCGCTTCATCGGCGAGCTCTTCAAGCTCAACATGCTCACCGAGCGCATCATGCACGAGTGCATCAAGAAGCTGCTCTCGAATATCGACACCCCCGAGGAGGAGGACATCGAGTCCCTCTCCCGCCTCATGATGACCGTCGGCGGCCTCCTCGATCACGAGAAGGCGATCTCCCATATGAACGTCTATTTCTCCCGCATGCAGACCATGTCCAGTAGTCCCCATCTCAGCTCCCGTGCCCGGTTCATGATCCAGGTCTGTCTCTCCCTCCCCCTCTCTCTCTTGTACTTGTGGGCTCATTTCTTTCTGCCGGATGCTGCTGCGGTGTAGGATGTCATCGATACCCGGAATAACAAGTGGGTCGGACGGAATGTCGCCGCTGGCCCCAAGCTGATCTCGCAGATCCACGAAGAGGTGAGTTTTACCTTTTTTTTGAGAGAGAGAAGCTTGTAGACTGATGTGTGGTCGCGCGGGTATCAGGCGGCGCAAGCGGCCGCCGAGCAGTCCCGCCAGGCCCAGCAAGCCAGCAACAAGAACAAGATGAACGACCTGTCCCGGGGCGGAAGCCGGGCGGGGCGGAACCGGGACCAGCCGGGCGGGGACGGCTGGTCGGCGGTCGGCGGGCCGTCTGCGCCTCCGCCGCGGCCCTCGAAAGCCGGCGACCGTCAGTACCTCCTCTCTCCCCCTCTCTGCACCTCCAGACTGACGTTTTTGTGTGGGCTGTACAGTGACGCAGTTTGGCAAGCTGCGCGACACGTCCTCGTCTGCGAGGGCCTCCTTCGGCCCGTCGAACGTGTTCGCGAACAAGGGCAAGCTCAAGGACGCCAAGCTGGCGCCCGAGCCCGCCGTCGCGGTCGCGCCCAACCCGTTCGCCGCCCTCGGCGCCGACGCCCCGCAAGAGGGCAGCGGCCCCGGGCTGTCGCGCAAGCCCAGCGTCGCCGAGCTGGCCGCCCCTGCCGCCGCCGCTGCCGGGCGGCCACGGCTGAACCTTGCGCCCCGCACCCTGCCGCTGCCCGGCGACGCCGCCGCGGCGGCATCCGAGGAGAAGAAGGAGGACAGCAAGGAGGAGGAGGAGGACGAGGCGGCGGTGAGGCGGGCCGTGCAGGCCTCCGTCGACGAGTTCTTCCACCTCCGCTCCGTCCCCGAGGCCCTCGCCTCCCTCGCCGCCCTCCCCGCAACCCGCCGCCCGCTCCTCGTCCAGCGCCTGCTCGAGGCCGCCGTCGAGAGGAAAGAACAGGACGTCCGGCTCGCCGCAGGCCTCTTCCAGACGCTCGTCTCCGACGCCCTCGTCCCCCCCAACGCACTCGTCAAGGCCTTCGCGCCGCTCGTCGAGATGCTCGACGACACCGCCGTCGAGTACGTCCCTTTCCCCCCCTCCCTTACTGAGACAAGTGTGCTGATGATGATGTGTGGACGTGGCAGTGTCCGGTTCGCGTACGAGTTCACCGGCCTCCTCGCCAAGGCCGCCGGCCTCGCGCTCGCCGACGTCCAGGCCCTCGCTAAGACTATCGAGGCCGACGACCGCGAGACGGCCGCGGCACGGCTCGTGGGGTGTTTCCGGGACGCCGTGCTCGACTGACCGTCCCCCTTCCCCCCCCGTCGCTCTTCTTCTTCACATGCCAAAACCCGCGTAGCTCCGTCCCCGAAGATGCGCCCTGTGTGTGGGCCCGGGCCCGGCTGGTCCCCGTCGGATGGCCGGCTGGACTCACACACACACACGCGCGCGCGCGGGCCTCCTTATGCGTTTCCCTCCCTCTCTCTCATCCTCCTCTCATCCTCATGCTCCTACTCTTTTCCTCCTCCTCTTTTACTCCTACTCTTTTACTCCTCCTCTTTTACTCCTCCTCTTTTACTCCTCCTCTTTTACTTCTCCTCTTTTCCTCCTCCTCGTTTACTCACACTCACACTCTTACTCACACTCTGGTACTCTGGTACGCTCTCGTATATACATATGCCCCTTCTGCATCCGACTCGCACGCCTCCTCCCTCCTCAGGGCCAATAAAAAGTGCACACACACATACATATACATCTTGTTTTTGGAGCGGGGCTGGGGCCCGGCGATCCGCGTCGGCGCCCGGCGCCCGGGTGCCCGCCGGCAGACGCGCATCCGCGCGTCTTGGTGTCCAACGTCGTCGGAGGGTCTGGCGTGTGAGGTGCGTGGAACGCCAGACTGCGGCGGGGTGCGGGCCGAGAGCGGGGCCAGCTGGTGAGGACTGGGCCCATGGGCGCTGAGGAATGGGCGGCATCCTGGGTTGCTTGTGGGCTCCTCCTGCCCGATGGAGGGCTGGCTCTGTGGGTCCTGCCGCGTGGCGAGGGTGGGTGGCGGGCTCACCGGGCGCAACAGGCGAGGCGCGGGCGGTCCTGGATATCTGGCAAAATAAGAAAAATCCTGCGTTCTGTGGTAGGTTGAGCCCGTCCACACTTTGCCCCAACGGCCGCCAAAGGCGCATGGGTGCGCCCTCTCTCCCGCCGTCGCGTGTTTCCGACTCTCTGGCTGGCTTGATGGGACCCCTTTTCCGCCATCGCTGGGGGCCTGGGGGGTCTGGAGGACACATCCGGCGGGCAGCGATTACCCGGCTTGCTTGGTGCACGAATCCGGCTTAGCCAGGCCATCTTGCATTCAGTTTAAGGGTTGGGAATGGTTAAGGTACCAGCGGCGACACAACACCACGCGCGAGAGATGTGGGGGTGGACCGAGTCACACACACACACAGTCCAGGAACGCAGAGCGATCATCCAGTGAGGAAGGATCCCAGCCAGGGGGAGCAACTAGCCTATACATATACATGTACACATATAGGCAAAGTTGTGGGTGTATAGATTAGAAGCATACTGCATAGGGAAATGCGAATACACTATCTCAGCAGGGAACAAGAACCGCAGGAGCAGACACTCTCACCTAAGGGTGTGAGGGAAAACACAGTAGACCCTGTTTCTCTACCCTGCTGGGCTTGGATGTAGGCTGACAGCAGGTAAAGAAAACACTTTCTTGAGAGGGCTTTCAGGATTGGTGGGCCCAATGATGGATAGTTCCGTTGCCGATAATGGCCACATAGCCATTTTTTAGCCATTGTTGGTACTATTACCTGTGACCCGCAATGCGTTATGGTGCCGCTGCAAGGTCAGAGAAAAACGAGGATATTTGCGGCGTTTCTGGGGCCTGCGGCCCGCCAGATAACGGCCTATTTCGGCATCTTACACGCTATCCAGTGGATAACCCGCAGGAACAACCTCGAAAAAAGAGCCTGTTACGTTATGGGCAAGGCCTGCACAGACCCCATTAAAAACAATGTGACAGGCAGCGGCGGTTAACAAGGGTAGTTATGTTACCCAAATCATGTGAATAATGACCCATTGTTGGACCTTGGTGGATGGAAAAACGGGAGGGAACAATTTTGGGAAAGGCGGAGGACTGGAGTTCCTGGGGGAAATACAAGCCTCTGACTATGCAAGATCCTGGTTGATTGGGCGCCCAGGCACCGACTCTCCTGGGATGCCTGTACTGCAACAGCTATGATTTGGCCCCTGTAGGGGATGTATTGTCTTTGCAGAAATGGTGGAATTTTTTGCATTTTTTCTGGCTTTGTTGTGCACTTGAATCCTTGCCAACGTTTAGGTAAACCTTGCATTTGAGGGTTTTTAAGCACATGAACATCCACGCCTAACTTTAAACCAAAACGCCAGATTGACTCCCGTCTGGGATGTCCTTCTGTAACAACCCAGCGCTTGGTCCGCCCTTCCCTGCCCCCTCCATACGGGCAGAGGGCAGCAGGGAATGGCCATCGACAGTGGGCGGCACGGTCAAGAAGGCACCCTGGCTCTAAACACAAACTTGGTTTGTCTCCAAGAAAATCTACTGGAGGACGTTGGATCCAGGGGTGGAGCTTGCCTTGGGCCTCATCGGACATCTGTCAGGTGCACCATGTGGAAAAGCTCAAAAAAGATATAAAGAATATGTGATTGCCCCCTATTGCCCCCACAGTCAACAACACCAGAAATTTTGGAAAGCAGTCCACAATGATTTTGAAAAACACAATACAAACATAGATTAGTACCCATTTGGGTAGCATGCTAATTGGGGTGTGGTACAGGGATCTGGCTAGGCCAGCCTGTGCCCTGTGGTCTCCAACCACCTCCCATTGTGCTTTGAGTAACAACCAGTATTTTCCCATGGACAGGTTACAGGACGCCAAGGCTCCTCCCCCTATCATCACACGCTGAGAAAGGAAACTGCTGCCGGCTCCCCAACGGCTCATCTGGCTGCCACCCATCATTCAATTGGAGGTCAGCAAGATCTTCAATTGTAACCAGGCATAGTGCAAGTGTGGATATTTTGTAAAAGAAACCTGACGGGTATGGAGCATGCAACATGAACACAGAGCTAGGTTGACTATCTTCATTAGAGAATAACAATTTGGACCCGGGTACGGTTGGCCCCCGGGTACCGGGTACGTTTTTTTCCCAAAGCAGGGACCAAGTACTGCACCTGGCACCGCCTGGCGGGTACCAGTGGTACTTTGTGCCTTTTTTTCACATACTTGGCGTACGGGACTGGGGACACCAATTCCCAAGTCCCTCTTGCCAAGAGGTATGTCTCTTGGCGAGCTGGTCAAGTCCAGCTTGCCTAGATGAATACACACCTCTTGGCGGACTGGGCTTTGACCAGCTCACCGGGAAGAACACCCTTGGCGAGCTGGTGTAAAAATTCAGCTCGCCAGGAGGTGTCTCGGTGAGCTGGACTTTGAGCAGCTCGCCAAGAGACACACCCCTTGGCAAGATGGATTTCTCGCTGAGAGGTGTAGTTTTCTCTTGGCGAGCTGGTCAAAGTCCAGCTCGCCGGGAGGGATGCATTCCTCTTGGCGAGCTGGTACAAATCCATCTCGCTGAGAGGTGTGAATTTCTCTCGGCAAGATGGTCAAAGTCCGGCTCGCCGGGTGCGATGTATTAGGCACGGGCTCCAGCCCCTGCCGCATTGGAAGGCACTTGAGCGGGTACCGCAAGCGGTACCTGGGTACCCCCCACTTTTCACGAAAAACCAGGCACCCGGTGTCACACACCCAGCACCGCCTGGCGGGTGCCGGCGGTGCCGGGTACCTAGCAACGGGTCCAAATCGTTATTCTCTCATCTTCATAGCTAAAAACTTGAATATTGAAGACAGAATGGTGGCAACATTATATCAAATTGATTGATGGATCAGTAAGAAGAAAATGAAATTGGCCAGAATTCCAGAGATTTGATGTCAGCCTGATTCAACTCAGTTGACCTAAATTCTGCCTTTTTCTACTTATTACTTCATATCTTTTTCCTCTTATCAGGTATCCTTGTTTTGACTTCAAATTCTGTTTCCTCATGCAATTTTAACCCTAGTTACAACTTACCAATTCTTTGTAACTCTACTCCTTCCCTGAGTTCTTGAGTTGTAGCGCGCATGCGCAGTCATGACGTGTCAGCGCTACCAGGCGCGCCAAACCACATGTACATATGTAAATTACATAAGCAAACTGTGAAAATTTTCGTAGTCAGGATCCCCCTTGCCTGAGGAGGATCTACAGACTTCAGCACACCAGAACCACACCCCAGATAACCCCAGGATCACCAGCAAAGAGATTACCACACTCCCAGTATACCTACCGTCACAGGCGCCTAGGATATTGACAGTAAGTAACCTCTTTCACACAACCTTGTTTATATCAGAGGTACAACTCTGTGTCTGCTTGATCTGCTCTTCTTTGCTGGCCTTTGCCTTATTCTTGATCACAGGGCTGCCCCTGCTTAACATCATTCTTTTTCTGTGGTTTTTGTAAGAAACAAACCACATAGGTTTCCCTTTAAAAAACCTTGACTATCCAGAAGGAAGCTAAAAAATTGTGGCTGGATTAAACTTGTCTAATCCAGAAGCCCTCCACGTTTCTTTGGTGAGAGGAGGCTGTAGCACTCTCTAGCACAGCTTGGCAGCACTCTTCTGAAGAGGTAGCATTGCCAGTGGACGTGCATTCCCACCAGAATAACCTTGAATATCTGCTTATCTTGAATCTGCTCAGTTTCTCTCTCTCTCTCTCTCTCTCTCTCTCTCTCTCTCTCTCTCTCTCTCTCTTATATTTGTATTTTCTCTATCCAAAGAAATCCAAATATTGCCCCCCATTTTCTTGTGTCCTGCTGTCACTATAGAGACTCAGGCTCACACTTGATCACATATTGAACATGAAATTGCTGCCTGAAAACTTGATCAATTGAATGAATTGAAAACTTTGTGGTTTAGAAACTACTTTGCTCTTGTCTTTATGACCTCATTTTGGCTTCCAAATATTCCAGCAATTCCTGAATCTCCTCATGGACTTTTGTGAAGTAAAACTTCATTCTGTTCAGCTCCTGATTTTTGTTTTTTGCCTGGTCATGGATTTCACTAGTGAGGCTTTTTTGAACCACCTTATAGTCTACAGTCATCTTTGATAATAGATCATATTGGTTTTTGTAGAATGATTTGATGTCAGATGGATTTCTCCGCAGGCGGTGCTTGAATCTGTTGTATTCTTCTTCAGATATAGAATTCACATCTTGTTTCATTCTACGGATACGCTTAGAAATCAAAAGCATCTTGAATTTGTGTTCAAAGTAATTTGGCATGCAGGGTTCCTCTATTTCAGGAAACTCTTTCAATTCCTCAAAGATATTGCTTTGATATTTATTCAAGGTATGTCTGATAATACCGGGGGAAATCTTGCTTTCAATGAAATTCAACATTTCACAAATATCATAAGTCAGGAGTTGTGTGTACCAATGCTTGCTGTGGCGTTCAACTTCCAATGGTAAATTCATTTCTGGGCAAATTTTTACAAGAAGAATTACCAGACGCTTTACTTCAACCTCAAATTGATTTTCATTCATTGATTTCATTTGCTGGAGATGAAGGCTTTCATTGGTTTTTCCCATCAAACCTGTTGAGTGATGAGTAGCTTTGAGTTGATTGTTGTAGTTGTTACCTGATTTGAAGTTGAAAAATGAAAATCTGAAGGAGGGCAATTTATTATTTTTTTGATCACAACATGGAAAATTTCTATAACAATAATAACTGTGCTCAAAGTTGGTGCTGTAAACCTTCAGATTTATCCTATCTTCATCAATCTTGGTGATAGCTTTTTTTATGATGAAAAATGATAGCATTTATGTCCCATGAGTATCAATCTCCACTTCAAAAATACTGTTTTAGAGCACCCACCTTCAAGAAACTGAAAATCAGATAACCAAAACCAGTTTTCAGTTGGATCCGTCCCAGAATATTCTATATTGTATCTTGGGAAGGCAACAAGAATATTGTGCCTCCTAGTAGCAGTTCAAGACCATAGAATTTCATCTTCTTGAAATAGGCTCCTAAGATCTCCCTTATCAATAAATCCATACTTGTACAAAAGATCAATTGTTTTGAGTATGTAAGGCTCAGCTATGTTGTATGCTTGCTCATCTCTCCAATAAATTGATTTTTTACTTTCAATTCTGTAATAGTTGAAGATTTCCTTGATTTCATCCAAAAACAAAGCACCATGTTTCTTCATTGATATGTGTTTTGCAACCACTGTAAAGACACCATCAGGTATTGTTTTTAGAAATTCATCATCTTTTTGACCTTGTCCAAGCAATTCTATCAAATGATCCATGGTTGCAACAGTTGGATTAACTTCCAGTATGTAACAGAGCATTAGTTTTTTGAAGACTGGTAAATACTCATGGTATTTTGCCAGAAATTCTGTAAAGTTAGGTTTCAAAATTCCAGGAAAAACAGATTCATCCAAACCCTCAAGCATGTTAAACTCTTCTTGAAGCCAATTCATTTGTTCTGAATCTCAAGATAGTTGATGTGTGATTCATTGGTTAGTAATGGAACCAAAGGGAATTCTTTAAACAAAAGCCGCTTGCCTGTCTTATATTTTTCCAGCCTTTCCTTCATGATCTCACCTTCTAAGGGATTATGGATTATTTAAATGAACAAAATACTTCAGCAAGTTCAAACAAAAAAATTATGTATCAAAGGGAATTCAACTAACTTCTTCTGTCCTGCTTGGGCTTCCCCCCTTTATGGCTTAACCTGTTTTCCCAATACAACTTGGGATCTACTTTGTTGCTAGTTTCATCAATGTCCACACAAATTGATGTTGTGAGCTTTTGTTTTTTCAATCTATCCCTGTTTGGAACAGCTAACAAATTGTTTTGGTGGGGAAGATTGGCATGCAGGAAAAATTAGCATCAGCAAAAAATGTAACATTGTGACTGTGGAGTAGAAGAATTATTTTACCAATAGGAGTATTTGATTGACCAATATGAACTTGAATCTCAGCTTCTGCCTTGCCTGGGACCTCAAAAGTAGCAAAAGAAACAGGGATGGAGCATCCAATGACCAGAAGAACTTGAAAAAGCATCTTATTAAGAAGAATTAGCAGAATTATTGAGTGTGTTGATTAGACAGATAGTCAAATTTCTGAATAATGTTTATGCATTTCTTCAGAAGTAGACTGTTTAGGTGGAAATCAATGGAACAAACAACTGGTTGGCTTAGAGGTACTGTTTTATCTCTTCCTTGGCCATGATACATTAAAGGTGGTTGGGTGAGACAAACAGAAAGTTTCATATTGTTGAGTCAATCAACCTGTATAGTATATTTGATGTATACAAAATATGCAAAAATGTTTCATGATTTCACTCTATTGCACTACAGATCAACCAGTCATGTCACAAATCATAATAGGCATTCATGTGCCATAATGTGAGGACCAGGCAACTACTCAATCTGCCCAGCATATGGCTATGAAATTATCCCAGGGGATAATTTGCCAATGTGCCTGGTTTATCCATATTGATGCAAATCCCTCCTTGGGTGTCCCAGGTTTGATTGATTGCATCTTTCCAGGTGGCAAAGTTGGCCTGATTGGAGATAGGTTTGGGATAGATCTTTGCCCATTCTTTTTGAAGCCAAATGTGACTGCTTCAAAAGATGTAAGGTGGGCAGACATTTATCCCTCTGTGAAGCAGCTGTGGAATATTGGGGTACTAGAGGCCAAAGCGGCTACGCTGCTGCAGGATCTAAGATCCCCACCCCCCTATCCCCCTTTTTCTGCAGAATGGCCCCGCCTGCACCCTGTTGAACCATGCTTGCCATCCAGTGATTGTAAGGCCTCCATTATGATCTACCGCACTGCAAAATCATAAAACTATGGCCAAGCCTACCCCCCTCATCCTCAATACCTGGTGCTCCCAACTTCAAGGTTATCTGTGGTTACTCCCAAAGTGCCACCTCCTCCGCCCCCCCCCCCCCCCCCTCAATTGACCCAGTTGCAAGGGATGAGGTTTGACCCCAGCAAGGCAAGGGGAGTGGGTGTTGCAGTTTGGGTGAGGTTCAGTTGCAACCAGAAAATGAAATAGCCAAAGTGTTTTTTTATTGCTAATTAGGTTTTTATTTTGTGCACTCTATGAAATATGGCTACAGTGATTGTTGAGAGCTACTTGTTTTGTTAAGCAATTATGTACCAGTGTATTCCTGGATAAATTATTTACATGTCCCATGTACAACCTCCCAGAAAGCCCCCTCAACACACCTCCTTAATCCACAGTGGGAGAATAGGAGACCCTGAATTCAATCATTCCTGAGCTAGTCTATACAGTGAGAATGCATATTGCATAAGTGGATTTTGCATATTCCAAAGTAGGGTTATACCCCAAAGCTGCATATGGCAGAAGTGGATTTTGCATATTCCAAAGTAGGGTTATACCCCAAAGCTGCATATTGCATAAGTACAATATTGCATAATCTCATGTAAATGCATGTCATGCGCATGTAGCACATTTCAACTGTTAATTGTGTTAAACCCCCCCCAAAGAAAAAAAAAGAAAAGAACAATCAATAACTACTTGGTTTGTTGTGTGTCAGTGTCTTCCTGATTAAATTATTATACTTGTCCCATGTGACTGTGTCCAAAAACAGTTCATTTGCAACAGGTTGTGTGGTCATGTTGCAAATCATGTCAGATATGGGCATGTCATGAACTGTCAGGATTGCATGACAGGTTTTTGCATAGCTATCATGAGAGTTAAAGCTCTGTGAACCCCTCTGCACAGTCACTGCATAAGTGACATATACCCCATTGTGCTTACATGTTGTCTGCATGACAAGGAGACCTGTGAAATTAAAGGTCCTCTATGTTATTACAGGCAGGTGTAACCTGTCCTACATACATGAATTCTTTTTGCATGCAGTGTGTGCAGCCTACCTAAACCCCCCCCCCCCCCCAAAAAAAAAAAAAAAAAAAAAAAAAACACTTACTTGACAGGGTGGTACAGTCCTTAGATGACTGCAGATTGATGAATGACAGCACCAGATCACAAGCAACAGTGAACACCAACCTCAATAAAAGTCCCAGATGAAATTGCAGATTAAGAAAAGATGGAAGATATGTGGATATGAAAAAAAGAGTGAGTCATGATAAGATCAATAGAGAACTGATCATATTGGTAGCTCCAAATGTGAAACCTCCATGATGGGCAGCATTCCTTTTGGAGTGAGTGCAACCAGAACCTCATAGACTGTTAGCCACAGCTCAAAGATAGTGATTTGGATAAAGTTGGTCTTGGACTGCTTGATCTTTCTGGTCAGCTCATTTTGTTGAACCAGTGATGAGGATGAGGATGTCAAGGGTACTGATGATTATTTGAGTAAGGTTTGTAATTCCAACAGGGGCTGTAAGTGGCAGGTGTACATTACAATGGTCAACAAGGCCAGCAAACTATCCAGCAGGTTTGGAATAATTGAGTTGGGTTCATATTCTGAACCAGTGATCAACCTGAAGCAATGTACGCTAGTGCATCAGCTTCAAGAGTTCTCTTCTTGCAGAACTGATTAGCCTTAACATGATATCTCACCCTTCAAATTTACTCTTGAACAACTCTTGGCAAACCCTCAAGAGATCTTGAGCGCACTGGAACATTTCCTTGGATTTGGAGTGGTTGTTTGGTTCCTTTTGTCGCTCGTTTAGCTGGATTATTGACTTGAGGTTTTGAAGGAGGAGGATCAAGAGATGCAGGCTGAGGAGGATTTTGATGAAGTCATAAGATCCCATTCGTCGTCTCATTGGGTTTTCTATGGGCCCAGTTCATCTCGAGAGGGAGCGCGGGGCTCTTGCGAGTACGAAGTTGCTGGTGAACGGTGAGCTTGCTGCCCGACTTGCGCGGGACGGAGGGGGTCTCCCCTGCGGCTCTCGGCCTGGTTGATGACGTCGACCCAGAGCAGGGAGATGGGGATGAGCTCGGCGATCTGGGCGAGCCGGCGTTGGGTGGGTAGTATCGGCCAGCTCTGGGAAGCGATGACGATAATGATGGTTGTGGCTGTGTGGGTCTGGTGTTGTTGAGGACGTGGCTAGGAGAGATTGGCTTGTTAAGGCTGACTGGCGGCGACGGGAGACGGGCGGCAGCGGCTGGCAGAGGGGGCGGACGCCTGGGCGATGGAGAGGACGATGAGGGGCCGGAGATGCTTGCCCTGCTGAAGCGAGGCGAGGAAGTCGGTCGCCATTGAGTTGAGCTGTTGGAGGTCCGAGCCGACAAGTGCCCATATCTCCTGCCTTAGCTGGCCGAGCCCGGTCTGCAAGAGTGCGAGAGTTTGCATTGTTTGTTACAAAGACGGGGTCAAAGAAAGCAGCTGAGGCCCTGCAGATGGGATGTGTTTCGGACTTGCACGTAGTTGAGGTCCTGCACCAGGAGAGCAGCCTCCATCGCAGTCACAGGTGTGCCATCACGGCCAATCAAACTGTTGATGTCAAAAACTGCAGTCATCGAGGCTTGCGGGGATACGGATTGGACAATCATGAAATATGGTGATACAGCTAGTTCCTGACAGCCAGTAGCGCGGCCTGGAAGGGTAGTTGTTGACGCCGCGTGGCTTGGCTGAGGATGAGTGAGCGTGGCGGTGGTGCGGAGGCAGTGAGCGGGCGAATGAGGGGGGATGATGGTTACTTAAGGAGGGCTTCTTCAAAGTGGATGTCCCCCCAGGGGATCCGGTTTTGTCCGCCCCCTCCCTGGAAGCCCCCTAGTTGCTTGATTAGGCCCCTCCTTGACAGCTCTTTCACAGAGTCTTTCACAACCGGCCCTTTTTTGCTTGTTGCTCTGGCACAGCTGGAGGGTCATCCATAGGGCCTTTGGGTCTTTGGGGATACTTTCAACTGCTGTGTGTATTGTCCAAATTGTGTGCTCTTCTGTTGTGTTCTTTTTAAATTACAAATACGCCAAAACTTAGATCTAGGTTTCCACGTTTGTGTGGATTTAAGAAACTTGGATTTGTTGGAGCACTTAGCAGCAACCAATTTCTGTAAGGCATTATAGTCAATATTTTTAAGGTGATCCAATAATCTTTTGGTGAACTTGTTGCTTTCAAAAGCAGCTTCTTCTGCTTATTTTCTGCTGATTAGTACACCGCAAACTTCATGTGGCAGTTGAAAATGTGTGTATTGACTGGCAGTAAGGCATGTCCACCTCCACCTGTGGTGGTTGTGGTCGAGGGACAATGTCAGTATGATATGCTATTTTAAGGTTTTAGATCCTTAAACATCCAGTTTCATGGGAGATGGAGAGAGGTTGTTGAAATTTTGGCTGGCAGAAGTTGGGGCAAATCCGGAGTCATTTGGGTGAATTTGAGAGGTTGGTTGATGGGCATAGCCACATGGATGTATCAGATCTGGATGGAGATGGTCAGAGTCCTCCAGATGGATCTGGGCTAACAACTGAGGCCTGCATATTTTAGGGGTGGTTGCAAGACCTGGTGCAAAGAGGGAATGGAATGGAATGCAGGGTGCTTAGTCTTACCTGGTTGGGAGAAAATAGGACCCTGGAAACCCCCTATAAATGGGGGTAATGTAAAATCCAGAATTTCGCCAAAATTCATACATTTCTTGACTTGATTCATACATGTTTCATGCCTACATTTATGGTGTTCAAAGTTGGTTTGCATAATTTTATGCATGCATAAATCATAAAATCATAAAATCTTTTTTGCAGGGGATATGACTGTCTGATTATGTAATACAAAATTTCCTCACCAAAATATTTTTATGATTTCATGATTTATGCATGCATAAAATTATGCAAACCAACTTTGAACACCATAATTCAGGGGATTTTCCAGTTTTTCATACATTTTTAATGCCTACTATTGCTGCCAAGGGGGGGGGGGGGGCAGAAGAATAAAATCTTGCTTCAATTTTGCAAAATTTCCACTTTTCTTGTCCTCTATGCAAAAAAAGAAAACAATAGGAGGGTTCATTGTTGAAATTCTTCACTTTTGGGCTCAAGAATGCCTTCTGGTGATTTTCAGCTTGAGTTTTAAGAAGTATTGAGTGAAAAAAATTGGTAAAATTGACTTTTGATGCCCTATGCCAATGGTATAGGCCCTAAGACAAGGGGTGCTGCTGAGGAGGGAAGGGGATTTTCTGTTGCACTCTCAGGAATTTCATACATCTTAGTTACTACCCTCCCTTACCCAGGAAAAAATTCGTACACTTGAAGTGCTTACCATTGAGGCCAAAAAAGCCCATTCATACCATTTTTGTGCCTACCATTTTGGGTTTTTGCCAAAAAATTCATACATTTTCATTACCCCCATTTGTAGGGGGTTTCCAGGGTCCTGAGAAAATAGATCTCTGGTCCCCCCCCCGGAGGTCGAGTCGTGCACGGGCTGTGCACGGATGTTTGAGCGGGCGCGCAACTTGCGGATTTTTACTGCAACCTTCCTTCGATATGCTGGACTGCACTTCGATTTGCCCCGCGTAGCTACATCCTGTACAATCAGCGATTCTCTCTTGTCCGACCGCCCACCTCCACGATGTCTCCCTCCCTTAGCAACTCCAGCGACAACGGCACCCGCAACCGCCGAACGGACACCAGCAACCTGGCAGATCACTCTGACCCACATTCCAGATCACCGGACGATCTCGGTAAGTATCTGTTTGTACTCTGACCAAATGCCGACTCGGCCATGTGATAATTCTTGTTGAGCATAATCTCTGCCCCACTCCCCCCCAACCCCACGAAATCAACCCATAGAAGATGAAAACCCAAGCAAACGACCCCGACTCCCGCTAGGCAAGGATGACTGCGAGAACGACGAAACCGAGCGACTGCGCGCGAAATTCATGGAGCTGCATCCCACCCTGGACGCTGGTAAAGCTGGAAAATCTTTCTCGTCATTCCAAGAGGCTGCTAAAGGTAAGTCAAAAAAGCTTAACCTTTCGTAGACTATCCAGGTTGACACATTTGCTTTTACAATTTCCACACCTCAGACGTGCGGCTGGTAGGCACCTATCTTGCCAAACTCGAGAAATTTCGAGGCAGCTTGTTGCCGGGTATAAACCGTTCCTATGTCGACCAAATGTGGCAACAGTTTATCCAAAGAGAGACGAAATCTCAATCCCTCGCCCAAGATCTGCGTTTTCCTGGCAACACATATATGATAGATATGGCGGTTGAACTAGCTTTCTTGTGGAATCACCCTCAGTATCATGGTAAGACTGAAATCAGCAAAACTACGATGCTTGAAGCTGTCGAGGCCAAAAACCAAGACGAGGCTTGCGCGATTCTAGAAGCTCGTTCAAAAGAGGTTTCCTCACTGGGCAAGGATGACTCCGAGGACAGCCAAACCAAGCAACTGCGCGAGAAATTCATAAAGATGCATCTCTTCCTGTACGAAACTGAAGCTGAGGAACATTTCATATCGTTCCGAAAGGTCGCTGGAGGTAAGTCAAAGAAACTTAACCTTTTGGAGGCTATCCAGGCTGACTGATTGGCTTTTGTAGTCACAACAACTCAGACGAGTTGGTAAACACATATCTTGCCCAACTCGAGGAATTCTACCGCGATGTGCGGAATGACGGCCCTCTCCAAATTCGACTTGCGTGGCCACAGTTTATCCTTAGAGAGAAGGACTCTCAAGACCTAGCCAAAAATTTTTCCTTTGATGGCAATATGATGGATCGCGCGATTAAGCTAGCTTTCTTGTGGCGTCACCCTCAGTATGATGGTCGGACCGAATTCAGTACGATGCGCCAAGCTGTCGAGGCCAAAACCGATAACGAGGCTCGCGCCATTCTAGAAGCCCGTTCGAAAAATGCCTCTTCATCAACAGTTTCTAGTGATATCATTAAGAAAGGATACAATTCGCCTTTTTTGAGATTCGACGAGATCATCAAACCAATGCTGACAAGCCTCGATGAATATACCGAAAAATGGCAAGATACCGAATATCTCGCACCATACGCTGCATTAATTGGCCCCTCAATGTCTGGGAAAAGCCGCTCACTCATAGAAATGGCGCAGCACATTTGTGTGATTTACGTTTGCCTTCGCTCCACGGATTCCACGGGTTACCCCCCTCGATCAGCCCTGGCGGAGCATATGCTGCCACAAAAACTCAGCAATCTCACCTATCATAGCGCTCTTCTTGCTGGTATCTTCCAAGTTGCGGCCAATTTTTTCAACAAACAGGATGTGACTGCGGACGTGCGAGTGAGGTTGAATCAGTGGAACGACTACACGGAGGTCGCAAGCTTAGGAACACTTGACTGGGCAGAAAGAACCCAGCAAAGATTCACTGACGATGTTCTTGCCGAAATGAAGAAGTTTGACAATTCCATGGAAGATCCTCTTGTCTGCGCGATGAACGCAATGAGTGACTCCACGGGGTTCGTAAATAAAAACCCTTTGAAGGTACTGCTTGTGTTGGATGAAGCAAGGGTGTTACTTACAACCCCCGAGTCCACCCTAGGATTATCACTTTTCCGCACCCTTCGCCGCACAATAATGAAGACACCTGAGAAAGCGGGATTCTTCACCATCTTGGTCGATACTACGTCCAATGTTGCTAACTTCAGCCGTGCATCGAAATTCGACCCGAGTGCGAGACATGGCTTCGTCGGGCCAAATCTGCTTTATCCACCGTTGTATGAAATTGCTTCGTTGGACGCGATGGTCCCGCCCGAACCGCCCAAGTCATGGGAGGAATTGGTATCTCCGGGACGACTATTCAAGTATGGAAGCCCTGTCTTTGGGACCTACTTTTGTGATGCCTCAGCCGAAGAAAATGCAGTACATACGAACATTCATCATGCTATTCTGGAATTGGCGCATTTCAAATTGCTCGGTCCAAGCGAGCCCACTGGGCCAAAAAACTTGACGAAAGCACAAGCCTTCGCATTTCTTGGTCCCACCATCCAGCCACGGCTCAGTGCCGCCTATGACCTCAACACAGAGCTTATCGCCTCACACGCTGCCCACTGCGATCACATCAACCCAGATTGTGATATGGTTTTGAGCAATTACCCGTCACAATTCACGCTTGCAGCAGCTGCTGTGCGGTTTCTGACGGATGATGGAAAGTTGGTCCAATGTATCAAAGCCCTCACTGCTGCTGTGCTCTACGGACTCAATGCCGCGGGAAGCGCAGGAGAACTTGCCAGTCGTATCATCCTGTTGCGTGCAATGCAAGTCGCTTTTGCCTCAAAAAAAAAAACGTGAAGACGGTTTGCTGTATGGACGTCCGGTTCGCTTGGTGACTTTTTTGAAAGCTCTGACTGGTGTCGAAGACGAAAAGGATTTGAATCTCGGATCAATTCACTCCGACCACAAGCAAGATCTTTTGGACCACGGAATGATTTTTTGGAATCATTTCTCGCTCATCAGGTATTCTCCAACCTCTGCAGACCTCATGAAGTTCATGTATCGAAGTATGGCTGCGCAGTGCAAGCCAAACCAGCCTGGCTTGGACCAGATCTTCACGATATACCTCAAACGAGATTCTGATGGATCTGATCTGAAGGAAAACAACATTTCGTTCTGTGGAGTTCAAGCTAAAAACCGCCCGCCCGAAACCAACATGGACGCTTTAATACAAGACAGCAATCATAAGTACACAGATCTTTCCGCGGGCGTTAAAATCCAAGAGACGAATCCCTATCTGATCCTATTCATGAACTTGAACACTACTGAAACCCGTATATCGACTCTACCTCCTCTTCGGACCAGAGTTACTCGCAATTCGTCCAGCTCAACAGATGATCGACGTGCCTCTCTCGTATTTCATGGCTTAGATAAAATTGCCTGTCTTAACAATAACAAGGAGCTGATTGATGCATTGAAAGAATTGATCAACACTGAGCCGGAGGTCATAAAGCTTAAATCTAAGGAAAGCGGAAAACTATTCAGCAAGATAATTAACCCATGTCAATATCAAGATTAGGCGTCATTTCACGAGTATCCTTTACACATTATGGAGTTTCCCTTCCCTGATTTTTAATGTTCCTCCCCTATTTTGACCTTGGTTCCTTTTCCTCTTTTCTACTCTTGTGAATCCCAGTCTCAAGGAGGTAGTTGGGGTGAGGGAATCTCAAAAATAACCGGGAAGATTCTTGGTTTCCAATTCTCTACTAACCCTCATGTGTAATGATCTTTTGGTTCTATCCCAGCTCAGCGCTGGCATCTGGGATATCTTTTCGTTGGCTCAGTTTCTTTCCACCCCTTTTTGTATTTTTTCTATCTTTTTTTGAAATCAACAACTTATTAGGGGGATTCACAATTTGATTTCACAAGAAATTTTTAATTGTCCCACCAGAAATGTTTAGAATGCTGCGCAAATGAAAATTAAGATAAATTTAGGCCACCAGAAGTGACCCACCAGAAAAATTTACAGCTGGCTCACCAATGGAAATGCACTGGTGCCCAGGTCTCATGACCCAATGACCGGGCTTGCCCGGCCATCACCAGCCATCAATACATATACACCTTGCCACCATGGTCATCCAGTTGATACATACACTCCATTCCATTCCATGGCTGGTCACCACCGGCCATCAATTGGAGTACACACCTGAGATACACACTCTGTTGGAATTCTGTCAGATTCCTTTTACTTTCACCTCTGAAACTTGTTTTATATCATTCTCAAGCATTGTAAGAATCACCATTAGTACAGAATTTATCACACCGTGTAGTCTAAGAACCGTGAGTAGTAGATAACATTTTGTCATACATGTATCAAACATAGTCTCTGAGATAGAATACTTGAAACTTGTCTCATAGTCACCTTCCTTTTATTTTCTCTTCCAACCACATGTTGGCCACCTGTTGTTAGTCTACTTAAACCCAGCATACAGACAAGCAATTAACTCCATTGGTTCTCTCCTTCATTCTCCACGCCCCAACCTGAGCCGCATCCGGTGAGATCATCATCCTCATTGCTCCCCTTTCTCAAGCCTTAGAGCTCATCTCCTATCCTCAATCTTCTCTGTGCGGGGGTAACCAGTCTTAATTTTAACACACTCCATGACCAAGTAGATACATACACACATCACTCCACCTGATCGCTTTACCTAAAACCCCCCTAAAGACCCCCCCACAGAGGCAATCACCCAGGGTCCTAAGGTCCAGAATGGTGGGGTTTTTTGAATATCTCAGATATCACCGCCAAAATTTCAGCTTACATACACCCCGCACCACTGGCACCACCCACCTCCGCTTGTGTAATGCCTTAAAGTCCCCCCGACCACAGTGTAAGGGTTGAACAATTCAACCTAAACATGTCATCAATCAAATATGAAGGACTGCGCGGCCTACCGTAAGCATCCAATTCCCCAGCAACACCTCAAGATCTCATTGCCAGCCAGCTGGCCCACATACATATCTCGTATCTCTACCTTCAGCTCCGGTCTCATATCATTGACTTTCAACAATCTCTCTGTCCGTTTGCTATGGGTGCGTTTGGTATTGGTGAGCTACTTTACATTTCTCTAGTCATCACTCAATCCCCCTTGGTCCTTGCGAGTTGGAAAGGTCTCTTTGCTGGAACAGCTTCATCAAACTTGGCACTTACATGTTGTTTGTTGGTACCTCCATGTAGGTTGTTGAAATGGAATTTTCATTGTTGGATTCTTCTTACAGTCATCAGTACGACCTCCTTGCCCCATTTGGCGGGATCTTTATGAAGGAACTCAATAACAGCCATCCCGTCAAGCTCAAACAGTGTCTGAGCAGTAGCAAGTTTTGAACATCTGTGCCAGTCCCACTGGGCGAGGATCAACGGCTGACTCAGAGTTTGACCAAGACCAAGAGGAAGAAGAAAAGTTGATGGAGATTGATAAGCTCATGCCCAAGCATCGCCAGGAGTCTTCCTCCTCCACCACCACTGACCCAACAGCAGCAGCAGCTCATCCTTGGCAAAAACGGTGGCAAACAGATACTCACTAGACTGACAACAAAATTTGAAAACCTGCGCGTGTCTCTACGACTTTGTGGCCAAGGGCAAGTCGGAGATAAACCTGGAAAAAGGCGAGATTGTCTGCGTGCTCAAAATCATCTGTGATGGCTGGGTTGTTGCACGCAAGACTAAACTCCTCATTGACAACAATAGCAAACTACTCACACCTGAACTCAACCCTGTACTCCTCAACGATCTCAACCAATCCGTCCAGTCTAACTCTGACAATCATCAAAATCTGTCTCTCACCAGCTTATGTCATGAGAACTATCTGCTCCAAATCTCCTATTACTATACTCTCTTCTTGCCTGCCTCTCCTCTCTTCTGTCTCCTTCCCTCAGTCCTTTCTGTTATTTCAGTCCCTCTTCCTGCATGTATGTTTCTTTTTTCATCTATTTATCAGCTTTCATACCTACAAGTGCACAGGTCTTTTTTAAACAAAAATAGCAAACAAGTTTTTTGTCACAATACATGTCTGTGAAGTCTAAAAATTTCAGACGAGTAGCTTTGATGAGAGCTTTCTCTGACATTTTCCCTGCAATTTTTATCAATTGGGTGTGATGGATTGAAGTATATCAGGGGTTGTGTGTTTCCCCCTAATATTACCAGTAGGAAAAATGAAATGAAAGTGAACAACCCTTTTGGATATTGCTACAGTTTAGAATTCTCAAAGTATTAAATCCAACTAAAATACTCTGGGCCACAATAATTTTAGCAAAAATGGGAGGTTACACTACCAGTAACAGTAGTGTAACAAAAACATAACGGAATCTGTGCCCTTATGGTTACAATAAAGGGGGCAAAGCTTCTGCTACGTCTTCTTTGAATTTTTTCCCTCTCTTGCAAAATCCCTCACAGTTAAAGGAGGATAAACTGCACAAAAAAGGGGGTTTCCCCCCTTTTATGGCATTTTTACCTCTGATAACATGGTCAACATTTTATGTCCGTTATTTGTCCCGGGATTGAGGGTAAACCAATCTCTATTATGTTACCCACCAGCCCAAAGGGCAATGTCACCAGATAACGGTAATGCATTATCTGGTAACAGTGGGAAGTTATGTTACAACAATCCCTCTGGATATTGTAACATATGTAGCTTCCCATTGCTGCTTTTAGCAATGTGTTTTGCTTAGTTTCTTCAACTTTCAGAGACAAGCAGTGGTAACATGAATATCTATTTTGAAAACACACACACACCAGTGACCATGTGCTAGTTGGGGTATATGTGGGCTAATTGGATCTTTCCAAAGCATTGATCTTCCTTCATCATGTCCATGGAAATGGTAAAATATTATCTTCTTTTTAATCATGGTAAAGGTTTGTGCAATGGTTATTTGAGGTGTTGTCACTGTAATTGTGTGTGTTGTAAAAACACATACATTCCAGTGATCATTGCTAGGTGTGGTATATGTGAGCTATGTAGTTCAAATTTGGATGCTTACAAATCAGATATTTTTGGCAATATTATGTATGAGAAAATATTGTGAGATTGGTAATCATAGTGATGGTCAATTAACTGTGAAATGGATAATGGTCACTTTAATTATGAGTGTATTTAAAAATGTACACATTTCCAGTGAGCACTGCTCTTACCACCAGTACTCAATCATTGTATATGATTCAAATGATGTTAATATTTTTCCATCAATATTATGTAAGAATCTCCCTGCTTGTAAAACACCCAATTGCCTATCATACACTTGGACTAGCATGTAGTCACTGAAGTATGTCTTTTTACAATCCACACATTCCTTAATCCTGACCACTGCTCAAACAATCTAAGTTTATTAAAACTACAGTTTCACCAAAACAACTTGAGGGTTTCCCCTATATAAAAGCCATAAAAAAAGATAAAAAAAAATAAAAACTAAATTCAAACAAACAAAATACAAATCATAATTGACTAATTATATATTCATGTACAAAAAAAGCAAAGGATTTAACAAACTCCCAGCCTGTGACATGCCACAGGTGAAAAGAGACCGGTGTTAAACCACTCTGGCGCAAGTGCATGTGTCAGGCTCAGTGATGCTAAGAGGATATCTCTTCTGGCGACACTGGCTGATAGATAACAGACGGACAAGTAGTCTGGGATTGGGAGAGTTTTATTTCAAAGAAATAAATAAGAAAAGACAATAAAAAAAGGAGGGGCCCAACGGAGCGGGGGTGGTTTGGATCCCTCCTAAGATAAGACTGGGGCCTGCGAGGCAGGTGTGGTTGTGATCCCAGAAGGTAGATGGATAGGGAGAGTGCGTCGGAGCGGCAGAAGGAATGTCTACTTACTTGTATATGTCCTTCCGGTTGCGACGCGGTACTCGGCGAGAGGAGAGGAAATACAAATGCTTAAGACAACGAGATCCTGAAGGCGCTTTGGGGCTGAGTCTTGACAAAAAAATTATCAAGAAGTTAGCGGTTGAGGCGGTCAGGTTTTTGAGTGGGTGTAATAAGCTGAGGAACCAAGAAGGAGGGGAACTCACCTCTTTAAATATCCCATTGGCTCCCTTGGAGAGATTCTTCTTGCGGAGGATGCTTTGGTTGGAAGAATATTTATTTGGAATAAGTCATACTCCATCCGATCTTGGGAGTATGACTGGCTTTTTTAGGGTTTTTGATGACAGGTAGTGTAGAGTCCTGTCATTAGATTTGATTACATGTCACTTGTTTGTCTTGTGTCCTTGGTACTACAGTACTGTGACAGTTTTTATGATGTAAGAGTTCTATTATTATTTACCTCGGTGCGCCGGGGGTGTTCGCTGCGGTGCACCAGAGGTAAAGCATATGGTTTTTAAGGTATTTCTGCTTTGCGCGCGCTAGGCGCTAATTAACTTATAGGTAATAATGTCTCTAATTAATATTTGTTACAAGTTTTGTCACGATGGCTCGTGGCACGTAGCCAGCTGACAGCATGGGGCAAAAGTTGGTGCTGAAAACCCCTCAGCCAATTGCAAGTGTAATTGGGGAGGGGGAGGATCACCACCAGTGCTCTGCAAATGCAAGAGCAGGGAGGATCACCTGGGGCGTAAACCTGGGTGCAGGAGATGCCGCCCTATATATCAAGAGGTCATGGTTTCAGAGCACTGTATTGTTGCCTTGGCCAGAAAGCCACAAGCGTGAACGTTGCCAGGCAATGGCTGCATAGTTACATACAGCGATTCCTTGCTTGTATGTATGCCACTCACCCCTGAAGCCTATCAACCCAAGCCAGTTCCACAGCAATCCACAAGGAGCCAATCTGGCAGGGAGTCTTGCCGGCTCCCTCTTTGTCAATTTGCCTTGCCTGATACAACCGGCCTTTGTGGCTTTCAATCTAAAAACACCTGCAACCAATTCCCCTCTGCCGCCAATATCAACTCGGCACATCCCACCGTTCTCGTCCAGATATCTCCCAAGTCTCTAGAGGCCTTCGATAGCTCACTACAAAAATTTATTATTTTTCCAAAAAAAAGATAAAAGTCAACATGAAAAAAATGAAACCAAAATTTCACTCAGGGGAACAAACTGAGCATGCTGAGCCAAAAAAATAAAATGTCCCAAACTGAGCAAAAATCATTGGACAATGTTTTGGGATGGTTTTTTTTCACGCGCCTGGCGGGCCTGAAGCGAGCTTGAGCAGGCCTTGGGTGTGCCTGAGACGGGCCTGGCCCAAAAGCACATTGGGTCAGTATTAAAGGAGTTTTGCCTTGCCCTGGGAGCTTCTGGGGCTTTTGATGGGCCCAAATTCTCAACTTGGGCTTTTGGTGGTCTAGAAGTATCAACCTGGGCCACTGAATAGCCCATGGGCCTTTGAATTCCCAGAAAGCCCACCATGAGCCCCCACATAGCTAATGGGCTCTTGGTAGCCCATGAAGATCTCCATGGGCCAACAGATACCCTCATGGGCTTTTGGTGGCCCATGAAGATCTCCATGGGCCAACAGATATCCTCATGGGCTTTTGGTGGTCCAAAAAGCTCCCCATGGGCTTTTTGTGGCCCAGAAAGGAAGCAAAAAGCCCATGGGATCCCATGATGGAAGTATCTATTGGCCCATAGGGATCTACATGCGCCACCAAGAGCCCATTAGCTATGTGGGGGCTCATGGTGGGCTTTCTGGGAATTCAAAGGCCCATGGGCTATTCAGTGGCCCGGGTTGATACTTCTAGACCACCAAAAGCCCATGTTGAGATTTTGGGCCCATCACAAGCCCCAGAAGCTTGGAGGGCAGGGAAAAACTCCTTTAATACTGACCCAATGTGCTTTTGGGCCAGGCCCGTCTCAGGCCCACCCAAGGCCTGCTCAAGCCCGCTCCAGGCCCGCCAGGCCTGTGAAAAAAAACCATCCCAAAACATTGTCCAATGATTTTTGCTCAGTTTAGGACATTTTATTTTTTTGGCTCAGCATGCTCAGTTTGTTCCCCTGAGTGAAATTTTGGTTTCATTTTTTTCATGTTGACTTTGATTTTTTGTTGGGCAAAATAATAAATGTTTGTAGTGGGCCAACAATTGATAAGTTTTGAGAAGTTCAGGCTCAGAGATCCGGACAGTGATTTGTTGATATGAAGGGATCTGGCTATCTGAAGCAGTGATATGTTGATGTATCTTCAAATAAAGAGGAATGAGTAAATAAAATGACGTTGTTATTTTCGTCTCTTCTGAAAGTCTGAGGAACTATAGAATCCAGTGAGTACAACTTGTAAGCTCTATCATACAAGTGTCACTAGATAGAAGCATAAAGCACATGTTAATAACAAGGGAAATGAAAGTGAAACATATGTGAAACTTGGTATGAGTGCAGATGGTGTAGTAAAGAATGATACAACTATCTAAGGGGTAGAAAGGTTTTACTTGCCAGCTGACAAGAATGAACAGAAATGATTACAGAGAGAGGAAAGGAGAAAAAATATAAAGAGAAAGGAAACAATGAATTTCATACCTGGGGACAGCAGACATGATGCATGGAAGTATCAGAACAGGAGTCCCCAAAGCTCTACTGCTGCTTACCCATGTATAGTAAAAGATTTGTGAAGCTATTGTGAAAGCTAACTGAGAGCTATCTAGCATATAGAAAGTTAAAAAAACAAGAGAAACAATCCTGAAAGCTACAAACTATGATCAGAGAGTGGAATTGATTCATAATTGGTCAGAAATAATGGAAAAGTGCAAGACTTCCAGCAGTTGAGTCATACATGCAATCTAAAAAATTGTTCAACCCCTTGATCAATCGAATGGATTGGTAGTTCTATGGTTTATATTTCCCTTGCTCCTGATATTCCTCTGCCTCACCTCATCTTGGCCTCCAGATAGGTGAGCAATTCTAGAATCTCCTCATGGAAGTTTATTGAGCAACAACTAATTCTTTTCAGCTCCTGATTTTTGATGATTATGTTTTTTGTCTTGTCCTGGATTTTACTTGTGAGGCTTTTTTGAACTACCTCATACTCTGCAGTCATCTTTGATAATAGATCATATTGGTTTTTGTAGAATGATTTGATGTCAGATGGATTTCTCCGCAGGCGGTGCTTGAATCTGTTGTATTCTTCTTCAGATATAGAATTCACAGATTGTTTAATTCCACGGATACGTTCAGCAATGAAAAGCATCTTGAATTTGTGCTCAAAATTATTTTGGATAAATTGTTTCTCTATGTCAGGAAACTCTTTCAATTCCTTAAAAATATTGTGTTTATATTTATTCAAGGTATTTCTGATAATCCCTTGGGAAATCTTGCTTTCAATGAAATTCAACATTTCACAAATATCATAAGTCAGGAGTTGTGTGTACCAATGTTTGCTCTGGCGTTCAACTTCCAATGGTAAATTCATTTCTGGGCAAATTTTTAAAAGAAGAATGATCAGATGCTTCACTTCAACCTCAAATTGAAATTGATTTTCATTAATTGAGGTTTTTTGCAAAAGATTGAGGCTTCCATTGTTCTTTCCCATCAATACTGTTGAATGATGAGTAGCTTTGAGTTGATTGCTGTAGATGTTACCTGTACGGTAGTTTAAAAATGAGAAGTAGAAGCTGGGCAATTTCTTAATTGTTTGAATACTTTGTGAATCTCTATAGCAATGATAACTATAATCAAAGTTGAAACTGTAGAAATTCAGATTGATCCTATCTTTATCACTGTTTCTGAGACCTTTTTTTTATTATTTAAAAAAAGTAATAGATTTCCCATGAGCATCAATATCAACTTCCAAATATTTTTCATAACACTCACCCTCAAGGAACTGGAAATCTGATCCCCAAAACCAGCTTTCAGTTGGATCTGTGCCAGAATATGAAAATTTATATCTTTGGAGGACCTTACAGATATTTTCAATCCTTGTAACAGTTAAAGACCATAGAATTTGATCTTCTTCTAACAAACTACTGAGATCTTCCTTGTTGCAAAATTCATACTTGTACAAAAGATCAATTGCTTTGAGGAGGTAAGGCTGAGATACATTGTATTCTCTCCAAAAAATTGAATGTTTATTTTTAATCCTTCCATAGTTGAATATTTCTTTGATCTCATTCAGAAATGAAGCACCATGTTTCCTCATTGATGTGTGTTTTGCAACCACTGAAAAGACACCATCAGGCAATTCTTTCAGGAATACATTTTCTTCCTGGCCTTGTGCAAGCAATTCTATTAAGTGTTCCATGGTAGAAAATGTTGGATCAACTTCCAATATATAACAGAGCATAAGTTTCTTGAAAATTGGTAAATAAATATTGTGGTATTTTTCCAGAAATCCTGCAAAGTCGGGCTTCATGTCCAAGTATTGAGGAAAAACAGATTCATGCAAACCCTCAAGCACTTTAAACTCTTCTTGAAGCCACCTCAGTTCCCCTAAAGCTCCAGGTGGTTGATTGATAATTCATTGGTTAGTAATCCAAGCTGAACAAATTAAAGAAATTGAAATGAAAGCTTGCCTTTCTTTTTTCTTATTTTTTTATTCATGATATCACCTTCTATAAAAATTTAAATAGACCAATTAATCTATTTAATCCAGTTCAATCCAAAGATTTCCTTATTCAGAATAGATTCAACTAACTTCTTTTATCCTTTTTTGGCCTCCCATTCTTATGGCTTAACCTGTTTTCCCAATATAACTTGGTATCTATGCTGTTGGTTGTACCATCAAAGCCCCTAGAAATTGACATTGTGAACTTTTCTTTTTTAAATCCATCCCCCCTGGGAACAGCTAAGAAATTTTTGGTGTGGTGAGAAAAAGGATTGCAATGCAGAAAAAATCAGCATAGGCAACAACAATGTGAAATTATGTTGAAGATAAGAATTCTGTTACCGCTGGGAGTATTTGCTTGACCAACAAGACCTTGAATCTCAGCTTCTGCTTTTCCTGAGAGCTCAAAAGTACCAAAAGAAACAGATATGAAACATCCGATTACCAGCTGGCATTGAAAAAGCATCTTATCAGGAAGAATTATCTGCAAAATACTGGAGTGTGGTAATCTGTGTGAACAAGCCAGATATTCAAATTTCAGGATAATTCATCTCCTTTCTTGTGAACAAGGCTTTTTTTGGATCTCAATGGAAGAAAAACTGGGTTGGCTTAGAGGTGCTGTTTTATATCTTCCTCGGTGACATTGAAGGTGTTCAGTTGATACAATAAGCAGGTTTAACATCTTTGGTTACCCATCCTGTATAGTGTACATGACATGTATACAAATGTTTCAAAAATGTTTCATGATTTGACTCCTATCAGTGGGTCCAGCAACCAGGTGAGGTGGAAATGCAAGCTGGCGCAGGGGAAATCAGAGCTGGCACTCACACCTCTTGGCCATCAAACTTTATGTCTGCAAGGTCCAAAAAGTGGGTATTGTCATTGATTTAGATTGATTTCCACCAAAGACTTAGACAATCAGCCATGGTAGAGGCATGATGTCATGGCCACTGTAAACCTAGTTTACCCTCCCAGACCCCCCAATGCAGGGCTGTCTCTTTGATGGCCCTTGGCAACAGATCAGCTGTACCCAACATGCTGCATGGCTTGCAGTTGACATCAATTGATAAGCAGTTTGCTCTCTCAAGTCCATGGACTATGTACACAAGCACATAGCCATGTTACCTTATTGGATCTAATCCTGGGGGGGGGGGGCTCAGGCAGATTGTCAACAGAGCATTTACTTGGACTGGTGGTGTAAAACAACAGACAATACCCAACACCTGAATGCCTTGGGATATGCTCCTCAGGATGAAGAATGAGTCTGTTCAAGGCCTGTCAGTCTTTCTTTTAGCATGTGTAAAAATTTCAAAAAACAAAGTACGTGTCTTTTCCCACACAGGGCAGAGTTGATCACAGTTGCATGTAGTGTAACTGAGGGCCTTTCCCCCAGAAGTCAAGTCAACTCAATTAATACATTATCTATGTTATCCAGACCACAAAGGTCTCAAATGGGTAGAAAATCCATCTTCATTAGCCATACTTACTTTTCATCTTAGTTTTGACATGAGTTGTGACATGTCACATGAGAGCTGGTTGAGCTCATAGTGCCAACATTTCGATTGGAACATTGCATTGTGATACTGATAACAAATACAACCATGGCCTCATTAGGAGGTCAATGGTCAATCACTCAGGAGCGTATCAATCAACAACTAGTACTGGTTTCTTTATTTGGTGGGACTTCTGGTTTTTTCTTGATGGTGTAATTGAGCCGGGGTGCGGCCTGTATGCAGAGCGACAATCTCGTAGAATCACCATGCTTGGTGGCCTTCATAGTTCCATGGACGTTTTTGCGAGCGTTCATACCGATCAAGCAAATAGTGTCTTGTGGGATTTTTGTAAAATTTATGACAACTAAGATTGATTTCAGATCAGAAAACTTGTATCCAGAATTATATACAATGAAAATGAAATGGTCTTGTAGTCTTGACTGATTTAAGAAGTGAAAAGACTATTCACCTAAGAGCAGGCGAAATTGCCGCGCTTCTGAGTTATTAAGATGAAAGAAGAAAATTAAACTGAAAAGTTGGACACGAAGTCTTTGTGAGGGAGAATGGAAAAGGGATCGGCTAGGAACAATGAGAATGGATGACTGCAATGGCGTATGCATTGCGTTAGCTTAATGCCTTGACATGTTTTATTGTTGCAAGAGGATAAGTACCTCTTGTGTTCCGCACGCTTGCTTTAACGGTGTTGAACGTCTTGACGATACGTCGAGTTAGTCCTGTTACGGCTGTTATAAGACAACATCTCTTTATCAGCGATTTGCTTTACTGCTGTTTGGATTAACGCTGCTATGCTTACTCGTTAGTCGAGGGACTTATTCGAGATGCTAGGTCTGTAGGGCTGGTGGATATTCTGTGCGATAGTGAGCTGTGATATCAAGCGAGTGTTAGTCTGATGCTTTGTCTCAAGCCTGGGAGCTGCCTCTTAAATACTCACGAGATCGAAGATTCGGAACTCGGAGCTGCCCTGATGTTGCTACGTTGTCTGACTATGCCTTGCGCCCTTGGGGAGTTGCTGCTCGTTTCATCTGTTGTAGGGATGACGATACAGAAGGGTTAGCTTGTGTGGCTTAAGTCTGAAGGGATGAAACTCGGGGCTTACGATGCGTTGCATCAGAGTTTGTTTTTCCCCTGCGCCTTTTGGCGTCTAGAGCATCAGCCTCTGTATTCTGACAATTTTGATTGCAATCTTGACGTCGGGGAAGACTAACTGGCCGTTGTCGACTCGATGGCCTTCGGATGCCAAGGCGATCTTGCCGGTGGATTTGAATGTCGGGATTATCATTACAAAGGAATCGGGCTCTTCAGGACCATCACCCTTGTCCAAAAACCGACTAGCGTAGAAGCCGTCACGAGGAAACGCTAGACTACCTGCTGCTGTGTTGAATGCGTCGTCGTTGTTTGGGTTTGGAGTGTGGTCCTTGATGTATTTCTCAGTGGTCTCCGCAGATCCTCCTGCATAATCATAGTACGTGTCCCAGAGAGTCTTCGCTGCCTTCTCAGAACCTTCCATGAGCTCGTCGAAGAATTCTTGATTTGTTTCGACGGCTTCTTGATTACGGTATTCATCCAGAATCTTCAGCCGAGTCAAGTCCTGGGACCACCCTATGCCCGACATGACATCCCCATTGGGCCGACCTTCGGAGGCTGTTGGCAAGATGAATTGCTTGCAGCGATGAAAGAAATCGCACAGGAAGTCGAGCCTTGCTCGCAGCTTTGGGCTTATGAGAGAGATCTTGAGGAAATCTGTCAAGATTCAGGCCCGGGCCCGAACAACTCCACCGCTTCGGCTGAGTCACCGGACCCTGCGGCAAGCACCACTGCCTCAACAGCAACCTCAAACTTCATTCTCAACGCCATCACTGGCCACGACGAATACTCGGATCATGAGCTCAACCAAACCAGTCAAGCCCACGCCCTAACCCTGCCATCTCCTAGCAACCAGACCGGTCAAGAACCAGGCGCTGTTGCCCAGGACTAATCAAGCCCTGTGATTCCATACCAGGCCAACCTATGTACGTCGGTTACAGAAGTCATACCTGTCACCCGCATGGCTATATAAACTGATGCCCTTCTCACTGTCAGGCCTGATCCTCAGTGTATCCTCCTTCTAGCCTTACACCACTCCAGCTTGAACTCTTTCCATCTTCCTCGAACCTGCTATCCACAGCCTTATCCGAACCCGCTATCCACAGTTTCTTCTCCCCCTTTTTACCTTAGCTCGAACTCTTCTTTCTTTGTTATCATTGACAGCTTGCAACGACCTCGTACCGCACTCTTGTTCTTCTTGTGTTACTTTTCTTGTATTTTCTTATCGCTCTTATTCTCCTTGTCCTACCACTGCCCTTAAGGTACTTTCACCTCCTGTTTTTTTTTTCTTCATTTTCTCTCCTCTCCCTCATGAAGATCACCATGAGCTGACATAAGATGAAATGAAACCTTAAGTCTTCCAATTCTCACAGATTTACAGTCTCGACGTCTTCAATCAAACTAAAACAGGACGTTCAGGAAACCGACTAAAAGGGCAGCGACGAAATGGCAACAGGCGTAGCAACCAAAGAAGAACTTGCGTGTTTGCTCACTCTCGAAGGCGAAAGCAACTATGCCCTCTGGCGCTTAAGGATGCGAACCTTCATGAAAAATAAGGACCTTTGGGGCGCCATCAGCACAGATCCCGGACCCAATCCAAACCGCGCCTTAAAAAAGCAACTGAACGAGACCGCAGGAGTAATCAGCATGAAGATATCCGACCGATTGTATCCAAGCCTTGTTACTGAAGATATCGAGGATAATGGATTCCTCTTATGGTCAAAAATCACTGAACAATACTCTCGGTACACGGCTCATCGATACAACAGGTGCCTCAATGCCTGGCAAAACCTCAAGTACAAAGGTCACATGATGGACTTCCTCGACGGTATTGAGAAATGTCTCACAAACTTTGCAGCAATTGGCGAGGCTTGTACTAGCAGAGATGTATGCGGAGTCATCGTGGCCAAACTCGGTACCGCTTGGCGAGCACTCACGGACTCTTTTCTTCTGCAGCCTGATCTCATGCGCAACCACAATCTTCTCATGGGCAGGCTTCGGGATATCGCTGAGGAAGAGGAACCAGCAAAAAGGAAAACTCAATCCGAGAAAACTGTCACCGCCTTAAAACGCTAGAACCAGACCTCCACCCGGTTGCAGAAATGGCAGGCACAATCCGGAAGCCGCGCACTCGGAAGAAAATTGCTGGGCTCTACATCCTGAGAAACAACCAGTCCGAAAACCTCGCGTTAATCCTTCCCAGCACAACACAACGGTGGCAGATGAATCCTCCTCTTCTGCTCAGCCCTCCAAGTTCGAACGGCCTGCATTCGCCAATGTCTCCACTGCGACGCTCTTCTCTGCGACTCCAACAAGCTTACCCGCCGTGCTTGACTCAGGCGCCTCTCATCACATGTTCAATAGTCTGGCCTTCTTTGTGGACACCACCCCGTGCAACATTCCCATCAGAACTGGCAGAAACTCCACTGATCTCTTAGCCACTCGCAATGGGACGGTCAGTATCATGGACTCAAAAGGGAAAATCGTCACTCTCAAAGACTGCCTGTTTGTCCCTGGACTCACTCAAAACCTCTTATCCATGGGCCGATTCCTCCACTGATCCGTCAACATCACCAGAATAGATGAATCCTGCACGGTCACCATTGATGATTCCACGACATTCGACTGTCTCCTTTGCAACGACATTCTTGAGCTTCAAACTAGCATAGGTCCAATTCCCTCAACGACATTCTTGAGCTTCAAACTAGCATAGGTCCAATTCCCCCGTCGACCAATGCGCTTCTCACTAGAACGCACTCTGGACAAACCACTCCCTTCAAAACCTGGCACGCACGTTTAGGACATGCGAGTCTGGCCAGAATCAAGGAGGCAGTATCAGACTCCGGCTTGGTGAACGATGCATGCTGCGACACATGTATGAAAGGAAAAATCTGCCGGACGTCTTTCAAAAGCAGTTTTGACAGCACTTCTCACCCGCTCGAGGTCGTGCATGGGGATCTGGTTGGGCCCATAACTCCGGCGACCAACGCCGGGTCTCGTTATTTTCTTACTCTTGTCGATCAACATACGGGCTACATCAGCATCACCCTCCTCAAGCGCAAGTCCGATGCAGCCGCCGCGATCAAAGATTTCACTTGTTTCTTCAAACGGCAAACAGGGCAACTTGTCAAGAAATTCGTCACTGATGGTGGTGGCGAATTTTGCAATCGACTTCTCTCTGATTCTCTCAAGGCAAGCGGTATTCAGCACAACGTTTCGCCCCCTTACACGCCACAACACAACGGGGTAGCGGAACGTGCGAATAAGACAATTATCAACATGACCAGATGTCTCATGATCCAGTCCAGCTTGGCCAAAGAATGGTGGGGCGAAGCGGCCCTCACGGCCATGGCCACCACGAATTGCCTTCCGTCTCTTAGCAAAAGCAAACTCAGCCCGCTGGAACAACTGTTTGGCAGGAAACCCAACATGAAGTTCTTCAAACCGTTTGGATGCAAGACATGGGTCGTCAAACCAAACCAACTCCGCACTTCCAAGTTTGATCCAATCTCTTGGGACGGCATTCTCCTTGGATATGCCAACGACTACTCCGCCTACAGAGTGGTCAGGATCGATGATAAGAAGGTCATTGAGACTAAGCATGCGTACTTCGACGAATCTCAGTTTCCCTCCCTCTCGGCACTTCATCCCAGCATCAATGTCTTTCCCAACGACCCTCTCCCGGACTTCTCTGGAACCCCCGTTCTTCCTCACATCACCGATGACACCGACATTGATGAGCATCCTGTGACCACTGATCACCAGAGCACCTCTCGCTCCGATGTAGACGATGACTCGTCTTCAAGTGGGGATGATCAAGGCGAGCCCATGGACCTCGACATGGAAGACGAGCAAGCCATCTTACCTACTCCCGCACGTCGTCTGATTCTCAGGCTCGGTCCGCATCCAACCCGTATCAGCAGTGACATTGACAGTAGCAACATTGTCCGTCATCCGCGCCGTGCCGCCGCTTCGTACTCCACTCTCACTGTTGAACCCAGCAACCACTTTCAAGCAATGCGATGCAATGAGCAGGAGCAGTGGAGGGAGGCTGAGGCTAGAGAAATTCAGAACATGCGGGATCACAACGTCTGGACTGAAACACCTCGCCTTCCCTCGCACTCCACCATCCCCTCCACATGGGCCTACAAAAAGAAGTTGGGGGCAGACAAGTACAAAGCCCGTATCTGTGCTCAAGGCTTTCGACAGACGTATGGCCTCAATTTCGACATGAAGTACGCTCCGACCGGGAAACCTGCCTCTCTCCGCATCCTCCTTTCACACGCCATAACGCACGGCCTGAAAATTCACCAACTAGACGTTAAAAGTGCCTTCCTCACGTGTGATCTCGAGGAAACGGTGTACATGCTCCCTCCTCCCGGGTACAAGACTGGCGAGAACATTGTCCTTCATCTAAAAAAGGCAATCTATGGCCTTAAGCAAGCATCTCTCGCTTGGTACAAACGCCTTAGCTCTTTCCTTTCCTCCATTGGCTTCTCTGTTTCGGTAGCGGACCCCTGCGTTTTCTGGCGGATGCTCCCCTCTCCTCTCTGGATTTTCGCTCACGTGGACGATTTGATCATCGTTGGCTCAGATCCGGACACTTTTTGACAAGAAATGTCAGCAGAGTTCTCCATCAAGTACCTTGGTGAAGCCTTGTTCCTTCTCGGTATGAAACTCGATAGGGTTAACTCCGGTTTTGTGCTCCATCAGTCACAGTACATCAAACAAAAGCTCGTCGAGTTCAACATCACTTCCCTTCCTGATGCTTCTTGTCCCCTCAACCCACGTATTCACCTTGCTAAAGCCACTCAAGCGGACATTTCCCTTCTCACGCCCATGAACATCAATTATCGCGCGCTGATTGGATCCCTGAATTACCTCAGCATTCTGACTCGCCCCAACATATCCTTTGCAGTAAGCAAGCTATCACAATTCCTTGAACATCCGGGTCTATCTCACTACACCGCGGCAGTCCAGGTGTTTTGATATCTCAAAGGCACAATCAACCAGGGTCTTCTGTTTAGTCGGTCGCCGTCATCCAACCTCTCGGTGACAGTTGACGCCGACTGGGGGAACTGCCCGGACACCAGGCGCTCCCACACTGGTTACGTTGTCCAGTGGAACAACCACCTTGTCTCCTGGAAATCCACCAAGCAGTGCACGGTCTCGCTCTCCTCCTCTGAGGCTGAGTACAAGGCGCTCACCGATGTCAGCAAAGAGGTCGCATGGCTCAACAATCTAATGCGTGAAGCTCAGCTTGATCTCGAAATCAAGACAGCAGTCGTCCTTATCGACAACCGCGGGGCCATGGATCTGGCTCTGAGTCAGACTAGTCAGAATGGCTTCCGTACAAAGCACATGGATCTTCGACTTCACTTCGTGCGCGAGCTTATTCAGTCCAAAGTTATTCGCCTCCGATACGTTCCCTCTGCTGGGAACAAAGCAGACTTCCTCACCAAACCGGTTGGTCGTAGCAAAATCACTTCAGCCCTCCGTCAGTTCACTGGTGTGGTCTCCAGCATCTCTGCTTCAAGCCTTGACGCTCGAAGCACGTCAGCCTGTCAGGATTCAGGCCCGGGCCCAAACAACTCCACCGCTTCGGCTGAGTCACCGGACCCTGCGGCAAGCACCACTGCCTCGACAGCAACCTCAAACTTCATTCTCAACGCCATCACTGGCCACAACAAATACTCGGATCATGAGCTCAACCAAACCAGTCAAGCCCACGGCCTAACCCTGCCATCTCCTAGCAACCAGACCGGTCAAGAACCAGGCGCTGTTGCCCAGGACTAATCAAGCCCTGTGATTCCATACCAGGCCAACCTATGTACGTCGGTTACAGAAGTCATACCTGTCACCCGCATGGCTATATAAACTGATGCCCTTCTCATGTTGGATTGAAATGTCACATGCATTACACAGTTGCATCAACTTCCATGACATTCTAGAAAGGAGTTCTCTGGACTGAGTGCGCTGGGACAACTCGCGGGCAGGACCAACAATTTTCGAAGCTGGAACAACACTCAAGACCCAAGGATCAAACTATCAACTCAAGCCGAACAATCAAGACTCAATCAGTACTTCACATCGATATCACGCAAGGTACCCAGGGGGAGATCTAGAGGTATCATTAACTGGCTCTGTCATCAAATCGGGTTGTTGTTACTTATGATCAATTTCTGTTGTTTTAGTTTCTGTCTCAAGTGTACCATCATCTTATCGTCTGTCTGTTTTTGATTTTTTGTTTTTACTCATCAGGTAACAACTCTTTCATTTATTCACCGTTGTTTTTTTCATCATTGATTCTTATTCTTGTTTTTTTGTTCAAGTTATTACTACTACTGGTTTTATCAAGTGTTTGCAATACAAGATCAGACTTCTCAATCTTACATCTCACTGTCAGGCCTGATCCTCAGTGTATCCTCCTTCTAGCCTTACACCACTCCAGCTCGAACTCTTTCCATCTTCCTCGAACCTGCTATCCACAGCCTTATCCGAACCCGCTATCCACAGTTTCTTCTCCCCCTTTTTACCTTAGCTCGAACTCTTCTTTCTTTGTTATCATCGACAGCTTGCAACGACCTCGTACCGCACTCTTGTTCTTCTCGTGTTACTTTTCTTGTATTTTCTTATCGCTCTTATTCTCCTTGTCCTACCACTGCCCTTAAGGTACTTTCACCTCCTGTTTTTTTTTTCTTCATTTTCTCTCCTCTCCCTCATGAAGATCACCATGAGCTGACATAAGATGAAATGAAACCTTAAGTCTTCCAATTCTCACAAAATCAACCCAGCAAACTACTTGAAATTCCTTTGCTTCGAAAACCCTGTGGTGACCATGATCGACCGTCCTGAAGGTCTCTTCGACATGTCTAAAAGCCTCTGCGTGCTCAATTTCAGTCGGCAGTCGAGGAGTCAGCGGCCGATCGAGTGGTTTTAGAAAGCTTTGATCGGGATATCTTTTTGATTTTTCTTCATACTCCGCAACTTCCTTCACTCGTTCTTCCACTTCTAGTTCGAGTTCTTTACAGATGGCGGGAAACAAATCGAGCTCCTTTATCTTCTTAGTAAGGCTATGAGGTCTTAGCTCCAAACCTTGTCTGCGCTTGTAGTCCTCCCGTGCGCTGTAGACCAACGCGTTTTTAAGGAAAACGACGCGATTGATCGGTTCGGTTGGAACGTGATGGATCGTAGTTCAAATGCGTCAGATACACAGCCAATCATGAAGCAGCCCACGAAGAAAGGTAAGGTGGAGAAGTAAGCACCAAGTAGCCTAGTGTTTCAGCTTTATTGCACAAGGGTCCAGTTTTTGTAACACGTACTGCGCGCATCTCTTGCGAACCTTGGGTTTTACTGCTGGCTGGTCTATCTGAAGGGAAGGTCCAGCTTCCGTCCCCCTTGTGCTGACCAAGGACTCCACTGCAAGTCTTTGTGTGTCAACGGATGGTCCAGGTTGTTGCTCGATTGTCCCGTTGGTCGACGCCATTGAAGTGGATGAAAGAGGCTACATAGATCCGAGAAGTCGGGTCGGGTACCAGGTATGTATGCCGGCATGAGACCGGTGTACCCGGTACCCGGCGCCGCAAATCGCAATGCCGCTGCAGATCTGAACGGTTTCCCATTTCGGAATTCGGGCATCTCGACTCCATTCCACCCGTCTTGAACTGCACAGCCCCCAGCCTCAACCATACCACAAAAGATGATCCCTCATATTGCATCCACAAGACTGACACACTAGCTGAGGCTGGAGACACATGCCAAGCTCCAGCCTCTTGTACAGTCGGATACCCCACAAGGGTCAGTTGTACCCGATCAGATACCTGCCCCAATAGCCGATTGGGTATCCGGTTGTGCCTCTCAGACGGGTCTGGAAGTCGGCGGGTCGACCCGAGCTTCAGAATATGTAGTAGCCCAAGCCCGACCCGGAAACTGAGCAGGCCGGGTCAGCTTCAGTTTCCGAAGCCAAAGCCGAACCGAACCGGCCTTAGACCCGACGGGTCGCAGGTAACCAACGGTCCAACCCGACCCTCTTTCATCCCGAAAAAGTAAACGGTCATCCAGCTGACCCTAGAAAAAGGTTACAAAAATTAACTCAAGAAGTGTAAAACGATCAAGAGCCAATGGGTCTCCCACTGGGAATGAAATATGTTTTGTATCGGGGTGCTGGTTCTTTCCAAGTGCTCCACCCCCGGTCCCTTTCAAGCCAGTCGTACAATGGAAGAATTCCCTCTGGTTCTGCATACAGAGTCAAAGGGAAATCTCCCAATGGTTGAACGTAGGTTACAGGAATACGAATATGTAGTTCTGATGCAATTTGATCGGAGTGACGTGGCGCTTAAGCATGACTCTGAGGGATGCACTAATCCTGTTCTCCTATCTTTGTTCCTTTGCTTTCACTTTTATCCTTTTTGCTTTACTTTCCTTTTCATGTGATTGAGATTTGTTTCCTGTCTTTACTTTTCTTTTATTCGCTTTCCTTTTGCTTCCTTTCGCTTTCCTTTCCTTGCATTTCTCATGCAATCCTTTCCTTTACCTTACCTTCCTTTCCTTTTCTTTCTTTGACTATCCTTCTCTTTGCTTAGCTCCTGTGCCTCTCAGTTTGCGTTGGGGATTTGCTGTCTATTTAATTGCATCCTGGAAGTTGAAACCATCACCCATCAACAACCAACTTCTCTTCCTTGTCTTACTTCGATTGCTCTCATTCTGCTTTGAGACCTGATCTTGGTGCAAATTCTCTTTAGAGTCAGTCAGTCACTGTCGCGCTGTTTATCTTTGGCATTAATTATGGTGTTCAAAGTTGGTTTGCATAATTTTATGCATGCATAAATCATAAAATCATAAAATCTTTTTTGCAGGGGATATGACTGTCTGATTATGTAATACAAAATTTCCTCACCAAAATATTTTTATGATTTTATGATTTATGCATGCATAAAATTATGCAAACCAACTTTGAACACCATAAATGACTAACTGTGACAACATCAAGGCGCATGATTTTGTAGCTTTTTTCTTGCATGCGTATATATCCGCCATCTTTGCTGTTTCAGGGTGTGCTGTCTAGAAAGAAGGCTCATGATCAAAAGCTGTGACCATTGTATTAACATCCTCCTGATTTTCTTATTTATCAGAATCACAACCCTCAACTCTCAATTTACACCTACCCCGCTTTCCCAGCTCCTCAATTTACACAAGTGTTAAAGGGGCCAACAGCCAGATGGTGCTGTCTGGTGAAAGTTGACACTATTTCCAGTTATGGTGTTCAAAGTTGGTTTGCATAATTTTATGCATGCATAAATCATAAAATCATAAAACCTTTTTTGCAGGGGATATGACTGTCTGATTATGTAATACAAAATTTCCTCACCAAAATATTTTTATGATTTTATGATTTATGCATGCATAAAATTATGCAAACCAACTTTGAACACCATAAGTGTCACAAGCGCCGATGGTACTCCAACCTCGGATGTTTCTTGAACATATAACAAATATGATGCCGACTATCCTTGCGGTCAAAATCTTTCTGGCACTTGGCGTAGTACTGGTATTGGTCTTGAAAATCAAAAGGGCAGACAAGGAGTGAGGGGTGCTGGGGGGGTTTGGATGAAGAGGGACATACATTTCTCCTGTGAATTGTTTTTCCTTGGCTTACGCCTGCGGAGGCGACTAAGGATGTTGCCCAGTGTTTCACCAGGTCACTTAAATTCCTGTACTTTTTGTCTCAATGAGGGAATGTGCATTCATCTGGTATGATTCAAAAACACATGAAAACTTGAGTGCTAGAATTCTTTTGGCTGCAGAATAGGGTGAATGAGAAAACTTACACAAGGGTCCCGGATCAATATTGTGTGGACCCCTAATGTGCCGCCTGAAGTCGTACAGATCTTTCCTCTTGTACACTTTTGTCACACTCTGCTTGAGAGATTCACCACATTGCAATCGCCCATCCGGTAAATTGAGCAGATTTTTATCAACCAAATCTTCACCTGAATGCAAAAAAGAAGTTAGCTCTAGTTGCCCTTATTTGGTTTTGTGATCACATTTCTGAGATGATCTGCCGCCTCAAGTTATACAGATCTTTGTTGTACACTTTTGTCTTGCCCTCCTTGATACATTCATGACATTGTAATGTGTCATTCAGTAACCTGATCACATGCCTATCAACCAAATCCTCACTTGAATGCAAAAAGAAGTTCTTTCCAGTTGTTTCTATCTGGGTTTGTGATCACGTTTGTGAGAGCTTGGAGGAAAATGAATGAGTCACCTAGCATGAGGTGTGGCTTTTTATTCTGCAGTTTGGCTGACTGATCAGCTTCAGTTGTTTCAGCGGCTGAAGCGGAAATCAGAGTTAGTTCTAGTTACTCTTATTTGGTTTTATGATAAAGTGTCTGATAACATGGAGCAAAATGGACCACTCCCACTGGTCTTGCTGACTGAGCAGCATTGGAAGTCTGTTGGGATGCAGCAATATCCTCATGGCTGGGCCGAGGTGAACAATCCCTGCTGCCGCAGATTGGATACCATTTACTTGGTGTGGCAGTTGAGGAGCTACAGTCAATTTTTGTTACACAATATTGTATCAGTCTAGTCATGGGAAATCTTGGGCCCACCATTTTAACAGTAGCTCCTCAAATGCCATGCCTAGTAAATGATATCCAATCCAAAGCAGCTGGCATTGTTCCCCCTATCCCAGCCATGAGGATATTGTTGCATCCCAAAAGACTTCCAATGCTATCCAGTCAGCAAAACCAGTGGAGATAAACAGAAAAAAAAGGTGACTTATCCATTTTGCTCCATATTCTCAGAAACTTTATCATAAAAACAAATAACAGTAACTAAAACTAACTCTGATTTCCGCTTCAGCCGCTGGAGCAACTGAAGCTGATCAGTCACCCAAACTCCAGAATTAGAAGCCACACCTCATGCTAAGTGACTCATTCATTTTCCTCCAAGATCTCACAAACTTGATCACAAAGCCAGATAGGAACAACTAGAAAGAACTTCTTTTTGCATTCAAGTGAAGATTTGGTTGATAAGCATGTGCTTGAGTTACTGGATGGGCAATTGCAATGTTGTGAATGTCTCAAGGAGGGCAAGACAAAAGTGTAAAACAGAAAAGATCTGTAAAACTGGGGGCAACAAATCATCTCAGAAACGCAATCACAAACCCAGATAAGAGCAACTATAACTAAATTCTTTTTGCATTCAGGTGAAGATTTGGTTGATAAACATGTGCGCAATTTACCGGATGGGCAATTGCAATGTGGTGGATGTCTCAAGCAGGGAAAGACAGAAGTTTACAGCAGGAAAGATCTGTACAACTTGTGGAGGCACATTAGGGGTCCACACAATATTAATCTGGGACCCTTGTGTAAGCTTTCTCATTCACCCATTTCTTCAGGCAAAAGAATTACTGCACTCATGATTTTTACTGTGATTTTGACTCGTAAAAGATCAATGTCTGTTAGCTAATTGCAATAAAGAGTACAGGAATTCCAGTGAGCTGGTGAAACACCCGGCTAATAGTAAAAATCATCATAAGTCACCACCGCAGGCATGAGCCAAGAAAGAAATCACAGGATAAAGGTCACCATGGAGAGTGTATGGAACAAAAAACCAAAACAAGAATCTGGACCCATTGCCATGAGCACAATGGATCCAGTCAGGTTTGCTTTTTACACCAATTATGCTAAATTTAAAGGTTTTCCAGACAATTGTATCAGCAATAATGCATAACTCAATGTTAACCAGACGACTTGCCATACAATTCAAAAAATAACTTCTCAGAAAGTCTTTTCCAAGCACTTGTTAGACAGAGTTCTTCATACAATTCCCGCCATCCGGGCCCAGAAAATTGCAGAACGTTTCTGACAAAATCTGTTCAGCAACTCCTTGGACAAAACTTTCCAAGCAGTCATTTTATGCAGTGATATGAGGGTCCACACACACACTATCTACTCTTGGATCTTTTTTTCCTTTCAAGATATACGGACCACCACAAGGGCAGCAACACAGAACTCAAGTTTGGAGACAAACCTGTCAAGATTATTGTTTAATCCTTCAATGAAATGTCTGAAAATCTTGCCAGTCATCTTAAAGGTCCATTGCAGTCTGCAGTCAGCTATATTTTCCCATCTTCCCACTTGGAATTGCTACCAATGCAAGAAAAATTCGAGCAACTGCATGCAGTTGACATCTGAGAACTCCAAGCAAGCTTGTGGTCTTACACAAGCCTTTTTCAAGGCTTAATTTTGACCAAGATTCAATGCACAGTGACTGTGCAGAAAGTGTTTGGGTGGATCTAGTCTAGATACACCCAAACACACATAATTTGCTGTGGAAGTCCTGTTCTAGATCATCTAGAACAGCAGTTCCACAGCAGTAACCCACATGTCAACTCCTGGCAGTTGCTTAACTTTTTCTTGCATTTATGGTGTTCAAAGTTGGTTTGCATAGTTTTATGCATGCATAAAATGTAAAATCATAAAATCTTTTTTGCAAGGTATATAACTGTCTGATTATGTAATACAAAATTTCCTCACCAAAACATTCTTATGATTTTATGATTTATGCATTCATAAAATTATGCAAGCCAACTTTGAACACCATAAGTGTATGGATTTGAATTTTTCTTGCATTTTATGGGTGTTGGTTTTATATGTGGAACACTATATGAAAATTAGTCATTCATAATTTCATCCAAGCTGTCAAAAGACTTTACACTGCAAGAAAAAGTTGTGTAACTGCAAGCTGTTGAAATTCAAGAGCGCTGGGGAAGTTTGTGGTGCTACTCAAGCCTTTGTCAAGGCTTGTGTTGACCAAGATTCAATTCACAGTCACTGTGCATGATTTACAGTGACTATGCAATAAAATACTGTTGAGTGCTTGGGTGGAGCTAGAAAAAAGGCTACACAGAAGTATCTTGCATGTAAACTTTTGTCAGTTGCACAATTTTTATATTTACTTTTGTAGATTTTATTCTTTTCTTCTTGCTTTATCCAACCTTATCTTTCTAATGTACTACAAATATCCTTCTTGTCTCATAGATCAATCTTGTTGAGCATGTGGCTCTTACTCAGACATAACTTATCACTGTGCACCACAAACCAACAAAAGAGATAGTGCAGTTGCTAAATTAATTAGTTTTGAGGAAATAAGGAAGCAAGCAAGCAAAAAAACTCAAAGATATTGAGGAATAATATTCCATCTTGTTCAATCATTTGACATGGTTTCATGAGTCTAACATCTACAGCAGATGATGTCCCATCAAGATCTGAGGGCCTCCCCGAAGTGATCTAGAGCCTCAAAAGCTAGATTTCCCAGTGAAAATCTATAGTTTTTAGGTCTACATCCAGAACTGCAAGGGTCCCAGATGTGACAGGGAGTCATGCAGTCTTTATCATCTGGCTGATTTTGAACCAACAGAACCTAGTATATAAATGTTCATGTGTTCTCATTTTGGTTCCCTTGACTCAATGGTATTTCATTTCCTTCCCCCAAATAACTTGGTTCCTCTGAAAGAAGAAGACAAGAATTTTAACTGTAAACATCACCAGTTGCCCAGCATGCAATTGCACCTGCCATCCAAGCCAGAGAAGACAAAAGAAAGGAAAGCCTTTGCAGAAAAAGAAAGGAAGACCTTTACATAAAACTTGTGATACAACACGATATGCAGTTTACCCAAATAGCACACTTATAACAGAGGGATCTCTGATATTTAAACAAATAGAGACTTTCAGCTACCATACTCGTAAAACCCCTTCCCAACCTTCTTGCCTGCATAATGAGCACACAATAAGCACATTTTAGTCAGGAGTGATGAGCAATTTGCAGGTAGAAAAACACTTGCCTAGCCAACCAGCATCAACCATCCGACTCAGTAGAACTGAGGGCCGATATTTTGAGTCCGATGTTTGGCTGTAAAGGACTTGCATGATTGAAAGACACGTATCGAGTCCGATGCTGTAAAAAAACATCAACTTCAATGTCACTACGTGCGCAAACAAAAACAAGGCAAAAGTTAATGTCACTTACAAATCTGCTAAGGTTAGTGGCCCCATTGGCACGTTGGTACCGCGCTTCATCGTCTGATCAATATCCTCTCGAGTCGCCACCCCCTTTTATACAACAGGTACATTGGAATCAGCTCGCAGAAGTCTTGGATCAAGAAAACGGTCTCATGAAGTTATTATCCTACTTCTTCAAGACATATGATCGCCTCGTTTATCCTTTGAAACCAGAGTATCTAGAAGGACTTAATGGAGCTTCATGTGGTTCATCTGACAAATCGGACTCACATGGGCATAAGAACCTTGAGACAAAAATGAGAACCCATATATCAATCAATTATGCGGGAAAGGTCTTGGATTGAATAGCCAGACTTACTCTGTTGGAAATAAAGCCAGGTGTGTCTTTCGAGACGGTGACCACTTTGCCACATCTGGCGGCAAACTCTCTGGCCCGTTTCAACGTGTCTTCCGACGTTTGGAGAGCTGCGATAAGCTCGACAAGGGACATGACTGGCACCTGGATAATGAAACTTATAATCAGGGTTTTTTTTGTTTTTTTTTTTTGATCGTTTGGTCAATCAATTGTTGAGACTGAACGCAACTGGATTGAAGAAGTGTAGGCCAACTACTCGAGAAGGCGAAGGATCGGGACTGGCCAATTGGTGTGGATTTTGGTTAGGATTGATGGCTGAGGCTGCGATCTTGGTGAGCGAAATCGAGGATGTGTTGGAGGCAAGGATGGTGCTCGGTTTACAGATAGAAGCGAGCTGAGAGAAGATTGTTTGCTTGAGCGATAGCTTCTCGGCGACTGCCTATTGAGCAAACGAGCGGATCATGAGTTGATGCTTCTTGCGAGTGTTTACCACTTGTCAATTTTACCTCAATCACCAGGTCTACGTCCCTCAATTCGTTCAGCTCTCCGATCGCTCGTACTCGTCCGCGGACTCCAGTAGCTTCGTTTTCAGTAAGCTTTTCTTTGGCGACATCTTTCGCCAGCAACTTGTCTATCACAAGTCCGCAAGAATTTGACGATGATTCGATAGATGAATTGATACGCTTTTAAGTTCAGAACCGTTCAGATGACCTCAAGATAATTGACCGACCTATGAAAGCGAGTCCCTTCTTCTGCGCCTCCGGGAGTTGGTCGTGTAGGAGGACATTAACACCTGCATTCTAAATAACAACAACAATAATAATGACATGAGATTTGAGCCGATAAATGATTATCCAATGGCAATATCAATGTTTACCTTGGCAGCCACGAAAGCAATCCCAGTTCCCATTTGACCTATGCAGATAAATATTCACCGCATCACACTCATGAAAGCAGTCAAAGATGCACAATACAGCAGACTTACCAGCACCGATCACGCCCACCGTGCTGATTTTCCGTAGGGTACCTAGCCTGACGTCCCTCCAGGGTGTGACTCTCGTCATCGAGTGGCCAGAATGGAGACATCCGGATTGGCGGACTAGGCTGCTTGATTGAGCCAGTCGCATCGTTGGCAGCAGAAGTAGGTCTTTTCAAGTCGAGGTTCGAGCGGACCTTATAAAATATGGTCGAAGGATGCAGCCAAGCAAAGAAAACTAACCAACATATACAAACCCCCGAATCCAAAATCCCGATCAACAATGACGTCATCGTCGAAAAGCGCCCACAACAGACCAGACTATTGTGAACACTCCTCCGTCGTCTACGATCGGGACGAGCCTGGGCGTAAGGCGACACGAACCTTTACCTTTCCCAATTAATTATGGGTTCCATGGCATGGGGGGACCATACCGCTACTTCCCCAGCGCCTAGGCATCAGGCAAAGACACTACAAGCACAGGCGAACTCGCCCCAGGAAATTTGGATCATGATTGGTCCCTCCCCCCATCCTCCTTGCAGAGGTTGCGGAGCAAGTATCATGCCGCGATTGCACATCGGTTGGACTCGGAGTGCATGAGTCGAGATAACAGGTGCTAGGCTGTGGTCTGGCAGCTCCGATTCCAACGCGCTCCAGCGTCTCTCTGCTCTGGAGACCACTGTGCCTTTCCGCGACCCCAGTTCTCGCGAGCTTAGGAAAGCCTCTCCGAGGAGGCGCGAAGCGTCTACGAAGGAGATTCGGAGGTCGCCACGCTCCGCCGAGGAGGGTACGCTGGTGTTAAGTTCGCAGTTCTCGCGTGCCCGACCCGATTCTCCTCTAATGGAAGAACTCCGGTCTTTTAGCACGAACCACGGAGCTCGAGTAGGCAAAATAAGAACCTCTTAGGTGAAACTTTCCAGATACTCCCACCAACCCGTACCCGAGATTTTTGGGAGACTACTCTCTGGTCTGCGGGACTCCCCAGTTGTCTTGATAGACACTGAAAATGTGAGCATACAGGTTTGGGTAAAAGATCTTCACCCGCTTCGAGGCTGCACCCTGTACTGCTGCGTCTGAGACGCAGTGGTAAACCCCGCCTCGGTTTGGCTGAAATGGACCTATTTGTATCTCAACAATTGAAACCAATTGATTGTACTACCTCTTTGAGCAGTTCTTTTGAACTTGTTTAACACCCAGAATCGTAATAAGCTTTTCACAGGTAAGGGGATACTTGCTAACATATAGGGGCCTCAAAGTCAAAAACAAAAAAAACTACCAAGTGTTATCATGCAATACTGCCAAAACACCTTCTTTGCAGGGAAATATTCAGACTACAGAAGCAGATATTTGACAGTCCCCACACAGAAGGCTTTATCTTTTCATGACATATGCCAGCTTTTTTATAACTTTTGAAACACTAATAATATTTCAAAAATAGAAAGGAAATTGGATGCTCGAGTAGCACTCCTAACAAGAAGCGTTAGACAGGTTTATATTATGAATAGCCACATTCTCTCACTGCCCGCTTCTTCCCACCACCCTTTTTATTCATTCATCTGCTCACATTTGTTTAAATAAGATAAAATATCTTCAATACATAGCCAACCATTGCCATGTTATTAACCAAAGTCCTAGTTGTTCTGCAGCTCCTACATTACTACAATGCTGCATTGCTTCCAGTGTTGCACTCAAAACGTCTTGTTAAGAGGATGCAGGAATTTAGACTAGATGTGGAATCTAGTCACATCGGAGAAACTGTGCAAGGTGTTGAACGTGAGTTAATCTGTCATCAATCCTATATTTGCAAGCCTTCATATACTTTTTCTGATTTTTTGATGTCAATAATAACAAATCAATGATTCTTGAAGCTGAACCAAGTTTTGGAGATATTCAAAACTTTCCAGATAGGGTATTTACCCTATCAGATAAGAGTATGCACTTTGAATCTTGGTGAATGTTTGTAATAGGAAATTTCATTGCAACTAACTATTCATCTCATCAACAAATCTTGAGCTGCAGGAGACATCATTAAACCTTTGGTAAAATCAGCAGCCCCCCCAACACTTGCTGAAATTGAATCTAAGGTGGATGCTTATACCAAAGGTCAGGAATCGTCTTTTTCTGTTAAAATTTATTTTCAATGGGTACTTGAAATAATTTTACCTTTTTCAATTTCAATATAATTGGAAATTGAGTTTGTAGTATGGATATCAAGTAAGCAAGCTCTGTACAACGCAAGGCAAAGTAAGGGAGATACAATAGAGCTTGAAGTGGAAGAAGGTTTGTGAATGAGGGTTCTTAAATAGAATTACATAGCTACTAGTCTCATCCCTTCAATCCACATTGCATAGATATCAGCAATGTGGTAACAAGCCATGTCAACAGAAAAGTTGAAGAATTGTATCATTGGATTATGCAAAATACAAGCAGTAATAAGAACATCTTACCTAATGCATTAAATCCACATGTTTTAAACATTGGGAACCTGATAAAGAGCCATATCAGAATGAACTCAGCAGAATTTCATCAAAACAATTTGCAAGATAGAATTAGTAAGCAGTTTTTTCCCTGTGGTAGAAGTATTTATGCAACTTATCATTGAGAATGTTAACAACATTCAATTTTTCATTCTAATGCAGGTGGAGAATCTGAAAAAGACTTGATTGGGGATTTGTTTAAAATTCTGGAAGATTAGAAAAACTTTGGAGCCCAAGATGGTTGGTGACTTCAATATAACTAAATTACTAGTGTACAAGGCAGCTCAGCTGCCGTACCCCCAGGGGTCAGACTCCGCAGGAAAATCAACAAAGTGACTGGCCCTGCAAGCAACCAAATCATCTTTGCAAAATTTTAAAAGCCCAAGTATGCTTTCTGCAAGGCAGTTGCATTATTCATGTCTACAGTTCCAGAAAGTTTTGCATGTTGTTCTTCCCAATAAAAGCTTAGTGTCTTGACTAACACCTTGAGATGCATTCAAAATTTAGTTGATTTGTGAACTATATTAGCCACCATGATTATTGTTGGATTGTATTTTTACTGTGCCAACAAATAAAGTTATTAATAGCTTGTGGGTTCCTCAGGAGAAGATCACTTCACCTAAATTATAATCTCAAACATGTTTGAGGTGGTCTTAGAAACATAAAATGTGGATAATCTGGCCCATTCACCGCAAAGGGGAAGGGGTTGTATTGGTTCCAACCTCCCACGGTGAGAGATGCATTCAAAATTTAGTTGATTTGTGAACTATATTAGTCACCATGATTATTGTTGGATTGTATTTTTACTGTGCCAACAAATAAAGTTATTAATAGCTTGTGGGTTCCTCAGGAGAAGATCACTTCACCTAAATTATAATCTCAAACATGTTTGAGGTGGTCTTGAAAATATAAAATGTGGATAATCTGGCCCATTCACTGCAAAGGGGAAGGGGTTGTATTGGTTCCAACCTCCCACGGTGAGGCTGAATGGGGTTGACTGATATAACATTGGTCTCCTAGACTGAACTTATGTTAGCGGTGATCACCAATACATTTTAACAAATGGAGATTGTATTGGTAGGCCCCGCCAATATAATTTTGGTCTGAGAGACCAAAATTACATTGGTTCCCCCAGTCAACCTTATTGCAGGAGGTTGCAACCAATACAACTCCCTTGGAAGTGATTTGAGAACCTTACACATGAAAAACCACTTCATTGTCATTAATGAGTATCAACTTTTCCCCAGATTACAAATCATTATGTAATTAATCAGAAAGAAACAGAGAACCAAGGACCAAACCAGGCAATCAATAGAACCATTCAAATTCAATGTCAACCAAACATCACAAGAGAAAATTGGGTGACTTCCTGTCAAGGTCTGAGGGCCTCCTAGAAGTGATCTGGAGCCCCCAAAGCTGGATTTTCCTGCAAAGAATCTAGACTGTTTGGGTCTCTATCCACAATCCAGATTCCACAACTGCAAGGATCCCAGATGTGGTGGGAAGTCATCCATTTTCCTGCATTCCTTTCTCTGATTGATTTATGGTGTTCAAAACTCCATATGCAATTGTTTACATAAGAGTATAAACCAAATTTTTGCTGGGAACATTTCAACATGCATAAACTTATGATGACATCTCCAAGCCAAATTCTCAGGCCCCATTTGGCTGCCGCGTTATAATTTATGACGCGCGACCCCCGGGGGTTTCAAATTTTTGGTGGCAACGGGGGGCAAACTTTGGGTTGCGGCGTCATAAATTCAACCATTTATGATGTATAACGCGGCAGCCAAACGGGGCCTCAGTTTATGTGGTTATTTAAAAAAACTTATGCAATTTGCAACATTGACTGATTGTTCCACATGTGATTGTTCCACATGTATGAGGTTTACTCCTGGTGATTCAGCAGATGGGGATGATTTTGATTCCAAAAAGAAGAGAACCTGTCTTCTGAGCTCATTGGAAAAGATGAGATTGAACTAGAGGAAGACAATTTGAATGATATGAGTGATGAGGGGGAAGACAATCAATGCACTTCCAACTCATGCAAGCAGAGATCAACCCAGGTAAGCAAACATCTCCAATCAATAATTACTTTGAGTGATTACTGACTTATGATAAACCAAAATAAGTTCTGAGCTATTTTTAGAAAGTTGAATAAATCTCCTAATTCAAGGGCTCTTTTCAGGGAGATCTGCCATGATCTCAATTGTTCAAAGCCACACAATGTTGGGTGTGATTTTTGGACCTGATGGAATTCCACTTTGGATCACTTTTAAAGTATACTGCAATGCTCAGCAGCAATGTACTTCTATTCCTACTCACAAACTCAATTTTCATTGCTGATTGATTACTTTTAAATTTAAGCCTTGAGTAGCAGAAAGATAAACGCCACAGTCCTGCTCAACAACATCACATCAACCAATAGGATCACGACTTAGGACGCGACCTTGCTGAGGTTCTTCAACCTTTCTATGACATGACCCTTCAAGTCTCAATTAGCGGGCCGCTTGAATCACCAATATTTTTGTCTTCATTGACCAGATCACTAGCCATCTCTCTTCAGCCACCTCAGATAAGCATGAAAGCTATCCCCCGGCCTTGATAAATGCCTTTTTTTGCTGGAATTAAGCTAACTAATAAATACTGTACTCTGACCTACTTTTCACCATCATATTGGGTTGCTATGGGTATGTTTTCAATCATTACTGCTGACCTAAGATCTGACTGATGGTGGTTCTACAGTCTTTCATCCTTCATTCAAAGAAAAATACTTCAAACTTGCAAAGTGGCAACCAGAATGGATTGAATAATCAATTAGACTCTGTCAGCCACAGAGTACATGTCACAGTACCTTACACGTACCAAGTACCTGCAATTGTTCACATTACATATAGTACATTCCTTTTACACCTTTATTACATATGTATATCATTTGATACAAGCTTAAGAATGCACTCCTGTTATACATTACATTACAGATAACCATAGTTAAATACAGTTACCATAATGTACTATTGTTATGAGACTTAAGTTACGTGCAACAGTAAGATTACAATACATTGTAATATTACTGTACACGTGAAATACTGACATATAACGCAGCAGCCAAACAGGGAAAGGTATGTATGAATGTGATGTTTTACTCCAAAACAGGGAAAATAAAACCTGGAGTGTCAAAAAAATGGAAGTTAAACAAGGAGTATGAGGCTAAGCAAAAAGGTAAAGGGAAATTGGCGAGAATATGAAGCAGAAGTGTGTAATGTTCCTTTCTTATGTTTTTAATTTAGTCATAAATATATAGTCATGCAGCAATAGGGGGGTTCACAATTGAATTTTATGAAACTTTGGAGGTCAATTTAAGGCCTTTATGAACATAGTTTCAAAATTTTGGCAAGATGTCCAGAAGAAGGTGTGACTGATCAATCAGTGCAATTTATCAACTTTTTAAAAATATGTTCATAAACAGGTTAAAATGGGTCCTAAATTTTTACAAATTTCAATTGTGAACCCCCCTAATAAGCAAGAATTGAGTTTCTGAGCTTACTTAGCCGCAAACATAACTGCGCACCTGGAGGTACCTGCACCAGGTACCCGGGTACCTGCCTGGGCGGGTGCGGGTGCGGGTGCGGGTGCGGGTGTGAGTGTCCAGATTATGGCTTGGGTACCCGCGTATCAACTGACATCTCTAAATTCTGACACAAAAGTTCTTGTAACTGGATGACTTCCCGTGGGCTAAAAAGCCAGATCTGTCAGGCCAGGTTAAACCTTACTGGCTGGTGAGAACTTGATCTCAATCACTTTTCACCAGCCAGTAAGGTTTAGATCTGTGAAATTTTAGTCTGTACGGGGGGCGTAGATCCTACGGGAAGTCTTCCACTACTTTTATACACAGGACTAGTTAAAGCTAGAGAGAAGAGAGATGAAATAGAGGAGAAAATAACATAAAATGAGTAGGCTTACACTCTTTAAAAGGGCTACTTGTAGCTGCAACAGTAACTAGCCTCTCAAACCAAAAGGAACAAGGTTCTAGTTCTGATATATATATTCAGATACAGTGGAGGACTTCCCGTCAACTTCAAATAAATCTGGAATTCCAGATTTTGCAGGGGAATCTGGAATCTGGAACTCTGGATCCCTTCAGGGAGCTTCGGGGACCAAGATTTCACTGCAAAATCTGAAATCTGTCGCCTCAGATCTGGATTTCCAGATCGACAGGAAGTCCTCCACTCAGTTTTTTGAGCTGTAAAGTCTCAGGGTGCTTACAGGAAATCTTTGTGTATTTTTAAGGTGAACCCGCAAGAAAACGCGAGAGAAGTAGGAAATTGAAAAGTTACTGGCTACATCTCTGGGGGGACGCTAACTTATCAAAGTCCCTCCCCATGCGGGAGGTTGGAGTTCGGAGTTCGGGTGGTGGTCCGGGGGGTGACTCATTTGGGTGGAGCTTAAGTTTGGCTGGTGGAGAAGCCACCTCTCCCGCAGGGAGGGACTTACGGCTAAAGCGACTGTTTGGGTGGGAGACCACCCACCAAAAAGTGATGGAAAATCACTCTTTGAATTTTGTAGCCTGCAGCTTCAACGCTGCCCCCCCCCCATTATCGGAACTTAAGCTGCTTTATACTTTGTTGATTTTTTGAGCTCATCACATCAACATCACATTTTCCAAGTTTTTTTTGATAAATTTTTGTAAAGCCCACCCAAACTCAAGACAGCGGTCTTCAAGGCGGTGCTTGGCCCCGCAGGCCTGTGCGGGTCAGGTCTTTGTTTCTCTTATTTCGGCTTTGCTTGTCTGCTATACTTTTTCCTTTGAAAATCTGAGCTGACAGGAAGGAAGATGAGGTGCAGGTGCATCTGTCGATGCTCCGGACCTCATATGTAGCTCGCATAACGAGCGAGCTACAAGCTCTCAAAGTTGAACCAGGATTTTGCCTGATGGTCTCAGGCGAGCGAGCACCCCCGCTTTGGGTCCAAGTCCCTCCCTGCGGTCGGCGGCACTCTGCTTAGCACCTGTGAGCAGCCCCCAAGTTGGTATGTTGAAGCCCCAGACTCGCGCACAGGAAAGGCTTCACAGAGCCTTTCTGCGGGGCCTTTTTTGCTCCGTGGATTCCATGGGTTCCACGGAATCTGGGTCGCGCGCGCCTCCCAAAGTCCCCACACCGGTGTCCCAACTCACCACACATTTTTCTACGACTACAAACTTTGTCTGGAAATCTCAAGCAGTTCAAAAACATCAACTAATTGTGATTTGGACCTTATCCCAGTTTGAACAGATACCTTATTGTCGTGAATTGTGCCTGGTCGCTATCTCGTTACTACATGGCCGACCCAAATATTGAACCCAATCTACAAGCCTATCAACTCAATGAAAACGGACAGCTCATCTTTAACTTTGCCGCCGGCCGTCGCCAGTTTACCCAAGGACCCTCTGGGAACGAACAAGAATTGAATGGATTCAATGATGATTTCACTGCTCAAACCAGCGTCGAAATCAACTCCGGGACTACTTCTCGTGGCGGCGGCGGCACCGGTATGGGTAGGGGAAGAGGGAGAGGCGGGGGTGGTTCAACGGCGACTACGAGTACACAAGGCAAACAGAGGGTGAACTTCACCAAGAAGAACAGAAGCCAAGCCGAGATCTCTGGAGAAACTCAACCGTCCACATCCTCCAGCAACCCACCTCCATCTGAACCAGCCGCGGCGGCCAATGAAGCACCTGCGACCATCCATTCGGCGGCACTTGGACCTCAAGCCCAAGCTCGTGCTGAATTGGATGTTCGCTTAAGCAATGGAAATTCAGCTACTGTCCGAGAAGTCGCCTATGCCACTGGTAAAGTTAAACGGCTTACCAACTGCATCAAAGACAAACTCAAGCACTTGACCCTTGAGTACCAGAAGAAGATACACGAGTTGACAATTACGCACGAGGTAAGATCGGAGATCCTGTTCAAGTGGGTTGGTGGATTCAACAAGATAAAAGGGCCAAACAGGTTCAACAACTATTGTCGATACGCTCATGAAGCGCTCCAACTTTTTGCCAGAAGTAAGGGTACTTCTGACTATCTACAAAGATGTCATTTCAGCTCATTTTTTTTGTTTTTATCAATCCCAAAGAGGAATTCCCCCCTGGGGAACGGATGCAGCAAGTCGGAGAAAAGTGGCGAGGACTATCTGAAGCCGAGCAGCTCAAGTATAATGACGTTGAGTTTCTCAACAAACTGCAGCAAGCCATTGGTCTTGCGGAGGCTGACAATCCTGAAGACCCTCTCCTTTTAGAAAACTGAATGGCGGATTTTGTGCCCCTTCACTTGCAAAGCTACAAAAAAACGGCAAATCACAACGCCCATGCAACGAAGCAATGCTTGTTTAAGGAAGGAAAGAGGCACGGTAAGCAATTGGCCACACAGGTTTCTTTTGCTGCTTGATAGGGAGTGGCAATCCAGTCACTATATCTCTCTCTCATATGTCGTTCACTGAAAAATAAAGAACTGACTGGATAGGCTATGATTCGAGTGACCATATATTACTACTTTTGAAAAGCTTGAGCACAATTCTTTTATGAAAAAAAGAAAATTGAGAAGCAGGGAGAGAACTATGTAGAGGATGGGAGGGATGTTATTTTATATTTAGCAAGGGTTGAGGAGGCCAATACCTTTCTTAGCGTCCCAAGGAAAGATTTCAGAGTTAAGGTTAACGAGGGAGTGAGCAGAGAATTGGGAAGGTTGTGAAGGAGGAGTGGATAAGACAGGATGGTTAGATGGACAAAGGGGATTGAAGGAGGGGTGAGGAATGATGGTGGATGCCGAGCTAAATCCAACAGCCCGACCCATCAAGAAATTACCTCAGCGTGCAGTCAAGCCTTGGGAAGCTGGCAATGCAGCCCAGAGGAAAGCCGACATGAGGGAGAAGTTGTGGTGCTTGCTCCGTAAGTAGGCCCAATCTCAGAAGTCAACCAGAGGCAATCAACCCTTTGGACATAGGGATGGTGGATCTTGAAACAACTCTGCTTGACCAAGATACCGGCAAATACTCAAAGGATCAAATCAATGCCATTCTTAAGGCATTGCATTTCCAACAGATTTCACTTATCCAAGATTCAAGTCAAGCCAAAGCAGATTTGAGTGAGTTTCAAGGCTTGCAAGCTCTTGTTTGATTGCTTGTTGGCTTACAATGAATACTAGTTCTTCTCTACTTTTATTTCAGAACTTATTTACTCTTATCATGAAGATTTCTTCCATCATGTCCATTTCTTTTCTCATTTCTGCAGTTCTTTTCTTGTGTTTTCTCACCGGAGAAGTATGCAAAAGTTATCTAAATCAACACTTTTCAATTATTTTGTGGTACAAGTAGATGTAGAGAGACAACAGGAGAACATTGCTCAGAGATTTCTGAGTCATATGTTTCAAAATGGGCCAAATTGGTGCTTTTATGGGGTTTTTCAGTGTTATGCTACTCCGGCCGCGGCTTTTGGGTTTGTGTAGGGGTACTTTAGCGGGGCTTTGACCTGGTTGGAACACACCAGCACCGCTCAAAATGAGCAATCAGTCTTTGAACAAGGAGTACTGGTGCTTTGCCAAGGAAAATACCCAAGCAATCTTACCCCCATATACAGTAGTATTTGATTCTGCAATCAATCTATGATAATTTGGAGTGGTGTTGAAGTTATGGGAGTTTGAATTTTGAAAGTGGTGGGCTTGGAGTGGGCAGATGATGAGAGTAGAATTGTGCACATAGTGAAGAAAAATAGTAAAATCTTTGGAATTATCAAATTAGATAAGGTACAGGCTCAGTGGCCACTGGTTTTTGTAATTTAGGTAGATTTTGAAAAAGTATGTGATTCACCCATGACCATTAGCCACTCAGCCTGTACCTTGCCTAATTCAATCATGCCAAAGATGGTATTATTTTTCTTCAACTATTATTAAATGATACCCATAATTTTAATCAACCTCATTAGATGTCACATACCCCAACTGACTAGTGGCATAGTCAAATCACATGTTTTTCAAAACATTACACTTTTACAGTGTCCAATTGTCACTCTGGCTATTCTTCATATAATTGGATCATTCAAAGGTTGTGAATAATATTCTTGGACCATTATAACATCATGCTAACACTTGGAATCATCACAATGCATGGGATATAGCTCAAGTGGCACATGCTCATGCCTCACATTTTGGCACTACTGCTTGCATTCCAATGTTCCAAACCATATATCTTTGGAGCCTCAAACATATCTTGCAGTATTATTTCAGAATCAAATTCAGCCAACTTCAAATATTAAATCATGTGCTAATATTCCTTGGCGGAGAACAAATAATCTATGTGCACAATTCTACTCTCATCATCTGCCCACTCCAAGCCCACCACTTTCAAAATTCAAACTCCCATAACTTCAACACCACTCCAAATTATCATAGATTGATTGCAGAATCAAATACTACTGTATATGGGGGTAAAGTTGCTTGGGTATTTTCCTTGGCAAAGCACCAGTACTCCTTGTGCAAAGACTGATTGCTCATTTTGAGCGGTGCTGGTGTGTTCCAACCAGGTCAAAGCCCCGCTAAATTATCCCTACACTGCTAATTACTCAATGTAGCGGTGTAGCGGGTACTTTAGCAATTGAAAGCCGCTGCACCGCTAAATTACATGTAAACTTAGTGTTAGCGCCCTCATTGTAGCTACGCTACATGGGAGGCGTAAAAAGATTAGCGTCACCTTTGCTACGATACCCCTAAAAAGTGTATTTTTGTGCTACCGCTAACGCTAACCGCCATTTTATTTAGCAATGGTTTGCTACGCTACGGAATTAGCGCCGCTAATGTAATTTAGCGTAATAGTTGGGGTGTTGATTGCACACATAGAAGCTGCATGTTGTTTGTTTATACTCACCCAATTTACTTGATTCCAAAGCTTGAATTATTTATTCATAAACTTCATGATCAAATAATCTATTCTTTGGAAGCAAAATACTAGCTGAGGTTTCCAGCATTCACCCACTCTGGAAAAGTCTGAGGTGATATATTGCACAAATTCCGCACATGAAATGGGAAAAACAGTGATTCAGTTCTGATTGGTGAGTCAGGTCATATGCCTAGGAAAAATGCCTGGAGAGATCATAGGCTCAGGTCTTATGCGTGGAATGCTAGAGCGCCGATTATCAAATGCTCTTGAGAGCCAGGCTGATTCAGACGAAAGTATGGGATCCGAAAGAAACACAAGGATACATGATGATCTACCAATCACCTCCATTGATCTAGGCGAGTGCGAAGAGGAAGACAAACTGGCCCTGGTGAAATCAATCCTTGATGAAGAGCTCTCAGAACATGAAGCCTTGATGGGATCCTGGGCTGGAGATGTTGTTGAACTCTGGAAAACTATTTATGGGCCAACCCCACTCGATCATCCTTGGTTCTCACTGGTGAATTCCCTTCCACCGCCGAGGTTTGACAAAAGCAAAGACAGTTCAGAAGCTATACTTGCGGGAATTGACAAGGGTGAAGAGGACGCTGGCAGCAATGTAGATGGCGAAGAAATCAGCGCAGGTGACATGTTAAATCTCCTGAATATTGCTAACGAGAATCTGGCAACTAACAACAGTCACCAAGCTGATTAAGCAGAGGAAAAACCTCGTATAGTTTGTTGTTTCATTTTTCTCCTTGGCATCTGTGTGTTGTTTTTTACTTTTGTATAATTTTGGCCTCGCTGTGCTGCGCGAATTCATTTCCCTCCTTTCCAATCATGATCAAGATGATTGTTTCTTTTATTTTCTCACATGTGCAACAGTAAAACTATTGCGCCGAACGACAACAGAAAAAAATGTGATTGCAGCCAAGGTGTGAGTATCCCGCGTTCAAAAGCGAGGAGAAACACGTGTACGGTTGATTGGCCAAAACAAAACCTTTGGCCCATGGAACTTGATACTGCTGAGGGGGGGAGTGAGAAAGAATGAAAAAATGAAAACAAAAGGTGGCGGTGGGGGACCTCACTGCATTGCCTGAGTTTATCCGATCAAGAGTTGTACACTTTTCTCGGCCTGGGCTGCAAGCTTGTCGGACAAGCTCGGTCCGACAAGAGGCTCGGACCAAGTTGACCGATCAGATAGTTCGTGTACTTTGAGTTGGGTGGACTTTGGGAGGCGCCCGCGACCCCGATTCCGTGGAATCCATGGAATCCACGGAGCAAAAATGTCCCCCCAGAAAGGCTCTTTGAAGCCTCTCCTGTGCGCGAGTCTGAGGCTTCAACATACTATCTTATAGGCTGTTCACAGGTGCTGCTTAGGGGGGGCCGCCCCGACCCTCCTTCGGAGGTCGCTTCGCTCCCCCTAAATCCCTCCTCGGGGGAGCCAAAGAGAGGGACTTCTTTGTTCTACCTTTTCCTCTGTAGCAACCCGAAACCACAAGTTCCTCCCTGCGCTCGCGTCCTCGCCAATCAACTGCTTCGTCTAATTTGGTTTAGTCTTGTTCAGCACTTTCCCTCCAGTGGCGTCTTCCAATGGGACAGAGGAAGGGTCTTCCGTCCAGATAAACCAGCCAGAATCAAACCCAAATAGTCGCAAGAGATGCTCAGAGTACGTGCTTCCAAAACTCAAATAAAACCACGAAATCATGATTCTGACTTCTCCCCTAACCTTTCCTTCCGCGTTTATTTCTTTTGCCTGTCTCTTTGGCCCTACGACTCGTTGACGTTTAAACGGAACGAATTAATCGACCCATGTTTCACGCCCTACAGAGCACGAGAGGCCTACAAACGCAAACGAGGTATATTGTTGAAACCTCATGCGCTGACTAAGAAAATCAGGAAACTTGACTTGTTCCCGGAAATCTCGAAGGAAGTTGAAGAAGAATTTGAAAAACGAGCGAGGGAATTTGCAAAGTATGAAGAACATTTGAGAAAGCACCCCGATCAAAGCTTTCTAAAACCCCTCGACCGGCCTCTCATCCCTCGACTTCCAACCCAGACTGAATACGCAGATGCTTTGAAACATATCGAGAATAACTTTAGAACGATTAGCCATGGTTTCTTCATGGTTACAGAGGCAAAGGAATTTGATACAATTGTCTGGGTCGATTTTTTCAAAATTTCCCATTTAACCGCAAAGCTGCGAGCAAAGTACGACTGTTTATGCGACTTCATTCATCGCTGCAAGCAGTTTATCTCGCCACTTGCTTCCGAAGGTCGTCCGGATGGGGATGTGATGTCGGCCATAGGTTGGTCCCAGGACCTGACTCGTCTGAAGATCCTGGATCAATACCGTCATGAAGAAGCAATTGAAAAAAACCGAGAAGTGTTCGACAAGCTCATGGAAGAATCCGAACAAGCGGGGAAAGCCCTCTGGGACGCGTACTCATCTCTCGCTAATATAGCAGCTGACAATACTAAGAAATACATCAAGGAACTCAGTAGCTCCCCGTCTACCAACAACGACTTGCCAGCCAACCCAAACGGCGACGAATCATGTAATCCGGCAGCGGCTAGTCTAGCGTTTCCTTCCAACGATTTCCACGTCAATCAATTTTATGAAAAAACTATTGATCCCCTTAAGCATTTGTCCTTCGCAATGGTAATCCCTACATTCAAGTCTACTGGCAAGATCGCACTAGCATCCGAAGGCCATCAAGTTGATAACGGCCAGTTCGTCTTTCCCCACGTCAAGCTTGCGATTGCATTCCCACCAGACACCATTTGCAGGATGATGATTCTAACTCAAGGCAATCCTCATGGTTCAATGAAGGCTACGGAGCATGGAGACTCCACTAGATTATCGCTGTGCATACAGGCAGCGCCACGCATTAACTATACGATTAAGAAAAATGAACAAGTACCTCTAAATGAAGAAACAAGTACGTCGGGAAAGTAGCTTATTGTAATATTGTGATTCTCTTATCAATTAAAACCCTCATATTTCTCACGGGACAGTCCACCACTTCTCTTGGTTTATCTTTACTCTGAACCCCACAATCTCTGACCGGGTGAACTGAAATTTCAAAGTGCCTTAATGTTTTGTGACTTCAAAAAAAGTGAATGTAAATATAGATTGAAAAAAAGGCAAAGTGAACCCAATCTACGCACATTGCTTCTTGTTGTAAGTAATCTAATTTAAAATCTCATCCCCAGTCTGGATCCAAGTCTTGAATGAAAGCCTGTGCCATCAATGATGATGAAGTGGGAAAAGCCACCGCAACTTGACATTCAGAGCTGTAGGGGTGGGCACAAGAATGTGATAATGATGGGTTGGTTCAGTACGCCCACTAGGGGTGTTCAAAGTTGACTGCATAAAATTATAACACCATAAATTCATAAAATTTTAATCTGAAAAAAATGTGTAACACCCAATCACTCAAAAAAGAGCAACAATTCTAAAATGGTACATAAAAAATGATCACTCAAAAGTGTTATGATTTTATGATTTTATGATTTGAAGAAAATATGATTTCAACTTTGAACACCCTTACTGATGTTTGATGGTATAAGTTACTTTGGCACATTGGTCACTTGATAATGTATTTACAAGGCGAAAGTCTCATGGAGGAGGCTCTGACTGGATTGTGTGCAGTATTCGATAACTCATTGGACAACATTGACGGCTTTTTATGCCTTGCATCATCATTTTTGTTTAGTTTCTCTTGCAAGACCTCCTATCAAAATATATTGATATTCTGCCAACGTTGGCACACTTCGAATGAAAGCAAATGCACCTCTTGAATGCGTGTCTAACTTCCAGCGGATTATCATTAAATTCGGCCATTGATATCTATCGATTCTTCTACATGCCAAAGTGGCTCTGGATCATTTTTGTTAGTCGCTTCATTGCCTGTCAATACATGTTCAGGGAGAGAGTACGACTTTCCATTAGACCTTTGGGTGAAACAAAAGTGAGAGAGCTTCAACCAAGGGATCGAGATCAGGATGGTCTTCAAGGATCAGATGGTAATGCAGCCAACCAATGGTGATTTCACATTGATATGTGGCTTAACAAAGCTACTCGAACGGCGGGTGTCACATCATCACATGGGCCGAAGCTGCCAGGGTGGCAACATACAGATTTTTACACAACCGATGGCCGAAACGAAAATGAAGGACCTTGCCACTCCGGCCATGCCGGCCGAAACGCACTTGGTCTGGATTGATTGTGAGGTAAGGGATCAAGTCCACTATCTGCCTTCTGTGTTCGATTGATCTGACGAAACTTAGGGTCGACGCAGATGACTGGGCTGGACTTGACGGTAGACCAGATAATCGAGATAGCGTGCATTATCACAGACAGTTAGTCAAAACAGCTCGGCTTTTGTAGGGCCCAGTAGAAGGCTGTTTGACTCACGAGCGAACGAATAGCATATGTTAACATTCAAATGATCCATCGCATTCGCAAACAGAGGACTTGCAGGAACTGGACGATGGGATCCAATTCGTGATACATGTGGAACAACCCGTACTCGATCGAATGGGCCCTTGGTGAGTAGTCGTAGTGCAGTGATACGTCACCTGAGAACCGATCAACGAACTACGAATTTTATAGGTGTCAGAAACAGCATGGAAAGGTCTCTCCTGCTCTCTCGCATATGCTTTGCGAAGCCTTGCTGATAGATATTGTGCTCTCAATCGTGCGTCAGTCGGGATTATCCGAAGCTTGCCTCCGATCACCCCATACATTGGCAGAAGTAGATCAGAAGATTCGACGATATCTTGAGCACCACTTGCCCGGGCTTGAAGGGAAAGCGGTCTTAGCAGGAAACTCGGTGTACGCCGATAAAATGTTCTTGGTCGGTTTTCAAGATCTTCTAGGCGCTGAGCATCCAAACTGAACGAAACTTCGAGTTTATCTTGGCGGCTCTCTTGATTTCAGGACAAAGACCTACCTCTGGTATCACAATACTTACATTACCGCCTCGTGGACGTGAGCTCGATCAAGGAGTGCGTAGAGCAATGCATACCGAATCTTATTTTCCAACTCGACTTGCTCATCAATTGTACCATGTCTAGACTTGCCAGGAGATGGGAGCCCAAACTTGTAGAGCTTGCGAAACCCGCCAGCATTCCTTCTAAACATCGGTAGGTGTAACTTTCAACTTGATTCGAGATTTTTCGATTTCTCAAGTCAACTTTCGCCTCCTGTTATCAGCGCACTCGATGACATACGCGACTCAATATCTGGTATGTCTTGCAACATTCTCCTTGTCATATTCGATGGTGATTAACGCGTCTGTTTTGTTCGTTGCAATGCTCTCACGAAGAGTTACGATTCTATCAAAAGCATTTTTTTCTTCCATCCAGCAGCAATCATGGAAAACCTTGAGCCATGTTGTCTGCAGATGTATAATGCACCAACTCAAGCTTTGCGATAGGACTTCTGCCACTTTTAGGCTGGAGAGCATCTTGAGTCAGGAGTGTTTATCAAGACTTTTTTTAAATTGCGAGTGATGACGAAAAGCTATTAGTATTTTCCAGGTCTAGATATTAAGCTTGCAAAACGATGCGATGTTCCCGACTACTAACGACAAGAAAACTACGGTACACTCTTTACATAGAAACAAAACTGCACGGAAAAAAGATATGTTAAAGAGAGCTAGGAAAGTTTATGTTTGCAAATGATCTGGGATGTACAAAACAAAGAAAAATCCTCGTCTGCGGAGTGGGTTTGTTCAAGTGGATGTTGTGCCAAAAAATTTAGGAGGTTTTGCAACCATCCATAATGGTTGATTTGGGGAAGGTATAACCTGCTTGCGACCACGTTCTGTAGTGACAGATGTTAGTCTTGGCAGATATATTTGACGTATGAAAAGTGCGGAGCTTACGTTAAATTCGTGTTCTGATAAGCATCCCAATGGTCATTGATGCTTTAGACGTGACAGAAAGGGAACGTTAGCATAGGTGACGAAAGGTCGGCTCTAAAATCACTGCAAGAATTGAAAGGAGCTCAACTATTTCTCGGTTGGATAATCTTTTGGACTACAGCCAACATTTTTGTGCCCTTTGCGCTGGTACTGAGTGGTATTTGAATTGGAGTCAATCCAGCAATCCAAGTAGAAGTTGTGCAATCAGGCCCCGACTTACAAATCGAACATAATCAAATCGCATGTGTGCTGGAAATGTCAGTTGGGCTTCATTCACCGGCACAAAAGTGTCACTGAGTCCCTGTAAGCTCAGATTTCATCGTCAGAATGTGGGAAACTCGATCAAGCCAGGAAGACCAAAACTAACCAGATTCAGAATCATGTACATCGGTTCGTTAGAAATTAATCTCTGGCCGACCATACTGCGCGCATTAGGTTGCAAGGCGGTCGAGTTCAAAGTCCAAGTTGCTTTTTGATTAAGACTCCAAGTTCTGCCACAGAAGAGACAAAAAAAGCATCAGACGCAAATACTACAACGCCGATCGCCAAGGAGAAGGCTTACATGTGAGAATTCTCCTGATCCTGCGGTGATGAAATTCAGAGAATAAAAATGTAAGGGCCTCGGATCTTGCGCGATAGAAAATTTTTGAAATGCAATCGAGACTCACAGCCTACACATTTCATAATCAACCAATGTTGTGATTAGTTCAGGGGAGTGTGACTGATGACAGACAAAAACCAAAAAGCTTACAGGTGCCCATTCGAGTCCATATGGCATCGATTGGTTTCCGTCGAGTTCGACTATGATTATAGCGTGTAAACGAAGATGTTAGCCGTAGGGCAAAACAGACTTCAGAGCATTGATTGAACGAACAATTGGATGGTGGTATAGTAGCAAGAGAAGAGAGAGTTTGTTGACGATTGCCGCCGTGATAAGGATTCACGTTGGTTCTGAAACCTGATTCGGGGTAGATGCTATAAGTTGAGCCGAGTTTAGCGTTCCACTAAAGTTCAGGCAGCAAAGCGGGTGAGCGTGAACGGATGGGTTAGCAACTGAATCAAACATAGTGACAAGTGAATCGAGTACTGCTAACGGTTCTTTTGTCATCATATGGCGCGAGTTGGAGGGATTGGGATCCATACGCCGTCGCGGTCTTTTCATAAGAATAAGCTTCAATCATATCTATTTCCGGGGAAGAACGACCTCTATATGTGCCATCAGACAGTTTAGGGCCTGGATGACTGTCGTGTCATGAAAAAATGACAACGGTCAGAGTCATAAAATAACCAAGATAGCAAAACAGTACTGACTCTTCCCCAGCGCAAGTACAGCGACTAAGCTTCTGACCAGGTTGCCAGGAGAGATCTCCAACTTCCTAAAGGTCCATTACAGATGGTGAAATGGCTCGGAATCAATTTGAGGTATCCTTCCAAAATGAAAAAAGACTGACAGATGTCAAAACTGTAGTGCCAGGTTCGCCGGTTTTCGGATGTGTTTGATTCGGCATTGCCTATGGCGTAATGTGAAGGATCACTTGGTAAGTCCCCGAAGTTGCAAATCTCAGTGATGTCAAATGCGGCTTACCCCAACATCGCAAGTGTCATAGCTGAACGGCCATGTACCGTCAGTAGTAGCACCAAAGCCAGGTCTTGCGAGATTGCCCATCGTCCAGACGGCAGCTGGTAGAAAGTGGGAATGATTGATATGAGAGGTCAGCGAATGGTCGATAGTGCTGAGTTGAATTCGAGGTGCTAAAGCTCACGCCAAAATCCACCGATGTCATGGCGACCTGGCATGATGATGCCGGCTGAATAGAGCGAGAAAAAAAAATCAACTTCATGGATAGGCTACAAAGCAGAAACGCGGCCACGGACTTTCCATGTATCCACCCGTAAAACACAGTTTGTTCCAGCTTGTCAGCATGCCGCTACGGTATTCGAGGTTGTGATTGATATTGGGATCCATTTTGGTGATTGTGATAACCAATGAACCGCCCTCTGTCCTGGCACCATCAGGATCATACCATTCTCGATCGCCTATTCGAGGTGAAAATAGCCACGTTAGCTGCAGTTTTCAAAAGCTTCGAGCAATGGACAGACTCACCGGTTGGCCAATAATGCTGATCAGCGGCCTCCCCTGAAACCAAACAGACAAGTAAGATATTATTGGTCAGAGGTCGGTTTTCCAAGTCCTAACGAATTGACGATGATGCAGGAAAACATACAGAAAGGATCATCGCCTTTCCAAAACGTGCGGCCATCGACATTAAACTCATCACTGAACACAAGCTCGTATTCTTCCCCATCAGCTCCAACTCTAGATTTGGCCTCGCGCGGCGTGTCAGGATCAATGAGCTCCCGCATGCCAGGGATAGTGGGCTAAATTCAAGGACAAGTGCAACGGAAGATCAATCATCGAAGCTTTTCTCGAACATTATCTGATACCGCGTCACAGGGGCTAAGAACATACGGCTCGCATATAGCCACCCAAGTTGTTTCTTCCTCCAGATACTAAATCCCTGAAGGTGTGCTCTTTGAAGTAGGAGAGAATCGGCCATCCTGATGGAACAAGACAATTATCAGTAATTATTCTTGTTAGTGCATATATCTAATATAAAAAAATCCCGGGAAGTTACCTGCGAATAGCATAACCAAGCCTCCGATTAATATCATCAGGGCGCCTGTCGAATTTGCACATCCGGACACAGTAGCGATGTCAATATTGGTCACAATTTGTAATGAAGCTAATTTGGATGAATGAATGCTTACATATGTTGGCCCAACCTCTCGATGACCACATAGTGAAGCTGCCGGATGATTCCAATATGTACCGACTGGGACCGAAGCGGGGTGTCTTTTTCTCGTACGCATGCATCTCGTCTGCTGGTCCGGGAGAGAGTAATTCTTCGGTCAAGAAGCCCAAGTCAGCAGCCCCATAGGAATATCTTGCAGCGTTTTCCGGCGTCTCAGATGAATAGCTTTCAGCCATTCTATCGGAGGAGGCTTTGCTGAGATGACTGCCAGGATGTCTGGAATTTTGGGTTCCATTGTGAACCCAATCGTAGCGGCCTTGCCCGAATGATGGCTCAGAAGATCCCCCGCCTGCGGTCGGCGACTGATGGCTCATGAAATAAGGTGAATAGGAACTGGTGCTTGAAGGTCGATTCCTCCGTAGTGGCACTTCGGCATAGAATTGATCTTCATGAGAATAAGGAGAAGCCATGATGACGGCTCGATTGTGTCAAGGATCGCCCCTAGAGCTAGGCTTTCAACGGAGGGAGTTTAGCGGGTTGCCCCTTGTAATAATACTTTTTTGTTGTTTAGCGAAAGTTGTAATTTTTCAAAGGCGTGCTTCAAAGGTGTGCTTGCGAGCCGAAGCCGGGTACTTGATGACGGCTGGCCGTTGGTGGGGTTGTCAGATCCGCTTTTTTTCGTCGGGACGTAGGCCCTAATGAGCAGATAACGGGTTGGAAGCTTGGAATCGGGGATTTGTTGGGGACAACGCAAGCGGCGGGAAATTTTTGGGTGGGGAGATGAGTGTAGACAAGGGTCCAGGAAACTTGAAGGGGCCGGATGAAAAGGGTTCAAAGTGGCACCGCAAGTATTGAAACGAGACTGGTCGCGAATGACTCGACGGGGGTAAAAATGTGCAATTGAACTACTTTGGTAATTTCCAATCACCCTGGTTGAAAGTCCAGGGGGGGAACTTGCAAAAACCGAGAACTTATTGGACGACCAAGTAACATAGAGTGGGAGAATCACATTTGAGCCAATTCATATGAGTTGACAACGGAGGGCAGTATTGATGTAACTAGCTGCGTGACCTTCGTGACGTTATAGCGAAAGGCCAAGTGAAATAATTTTCGACGGTGATGGCTGCTCTCGGTCACTATGCCTGCCCTGCGACTAGTTTGTACACCTTGGCTGAAGATCCCACTTATGTTCTAGTCAGATTTCTCTTGGTTCTCTTAAACAACACCAAGCGGGTACATACATGATTCAAACGAAGCTCACTGATCAACGTTCTTTTCTCGTGTTGGTCGTCGAGTTCGAGTGTACGTGCAAACGGCTGGCCTCCAGCTTGGTGTTCGGCGTATCGACCCTACGAACGGTGTGAAGTTCTATTTGCAAGCTGCGACTTGGTTTCCTGCCCACAAGACAGCCTGAAGAAGTCCTGCCGGGAGTTTCGGTATCAGGCAAGGCATCACTCACTCCCCATGCTCCTTCTCTATGTAGGCAACATCGTCCGCCTCAGATACGAGCTGAAGCTACAAACATCACCAATGTGACGGAAAGCGCCATGTAGCTGGATAGAGCCCTACAGCGCCGCCATGGCAACCCCCGCACATTCGTGTCGAGGAGGCACGCCAATTTGGCGATCCTAAAGTAACAGCGGCAAATGCATCCCATGGAAACGGGAAACGGGGGCATAAAAGTCATGGTGTCAAGAAGCAGTTGCCTTTTCACTTTGCGGGAATACGAATACAGTCCGTATGATGGCGCTGACCGCCGGACCGTGGGCTCGGTTATCGAAGACCCAGCCTAACAACCAAAGCCGCGTCAATCTTTCCTCTCCAACAAGATCACTACAAGGCTTCAACGTATCTTTCCGCGTGATACTCACTGGAAACCAGGCCAATGGAAAATATTGATACTCAAACGCATACAGCTGAAAGCGGCAAGGAAAGAAAATGCCACAGATGAACCCGTAGATAAGCGCTGTGCCAGACCTGTGCGGTCAAGCGGGATGCTTACCGGTAAGCTGGTGCATAAATATGTACACCAGCTTGAGCGGAATGAGATCCTTCCCGACAAGCCGACATAGCTTAGACTTGCCCGGTGCACGCTGTGGAAAAAACTTGCGGTGAAACCACAGCCGGGTTATAGGGAACATTGAGCCAAATTAGGATGTCTCCGCTCGCTGGAGAAGAACCCTCCTCAGTGAGGAGGCACAAGGTGTTCTATGAAGAGGTATCACACTTGGCAAGCCAACACACCTGGTATATGCTCGCTGGAGAGATGTCGGCTGGAGAGTATCTTCCTCGGCGAAAAGGTACAACAAGATCGCCGAGGAGAAAGCCTCCCCGACAATCGGGTGCACAGTTTGACTGGGAAGAATCTAAAATCTTGCTCGGAATCTTCCCCCACAAGTCGAAGAAGGCTCAAGTTGGTTCACCCGCGAGGGTTCCTCTTGGGCGAGCACCTTGCAGTCCACCTTCTTCGATGCAAGAAGGTGGACTCCAAGGTGCTTGCCCAGGATGAATCTTCCCGAGTGCCTGGAAGAAAATCTATGTATCTACGCCGAGTCGGCACATTGGTGCACCGGAGATTTTCGGCCGCCGCTGGGTCACTGTCTTCAGTTTTGGGGGCTCAAGTGGTTTACAAGGGGGTACGGGGTCCACCGGGCCCCGGGGGTCGCCAGATCAAAGGGGGTCAGGCTGATGAGTCTGGGCGCGACACGGGGCGCGTCGGCGGCACATGTAGCCAAATTACCACCTTCATCCTCAGAACATCCCAGCCAGCGGGATAGACGATCCGAGCAATGGCACCATTCAAATCACGCGGTCGAGGCTCATACACGTCGTTCCGGGGCCGAGGGCGAGGCGGATACAAGCCGGGAGGGGGGCGAGGCGGCGGTGGCGTTGGAGCCGGCGGGGCAAAAGTCAACCGGACGGAGGACGGGCTGGTGCTCGAGAGTAACCAGGATCGCGAGGGCACCGAGAGTCTGGAGAAGTGGAACCGTGCACAACAGGACCGAGAAATTGACGAGTCACTCGGATTCGTGCGCTTCGACCAAGGCAATCCGAGGGTCGGCTGGCTGATCAATATCCAGCCTGTGAGTCTCCTCAGTCCGATCATGCCCCCCTTCTTCGTCTTGATTTCAAGCCGCTCTCTTGTTACTTTTCTTTCAAGACCCTTGTCCAGGAGGCTCTAGGTCCGCAGTCTGATAAGGCCGAAGGCCCGTCACAGCCCAGCGCTGCCGTCGACCTTTACTTCATCCAGGATGATGGTAGCATGTTCCGGTCCACGCTCGTCTACCACCCCTACTTCTTCATCGCCAGCAGAGTCGGAAAGGAAGCCGAAGTCGAGGAATGGATTCGGAAGAAGTACGACGGCCAGGTGATGAAGGTCGAAGGCGTGATCAAGGAAGATTTGAAGTTGGTAAGAAGCCAATGCTCAACATCCGTTCAGCTCAGCTTAGCTCAGCTCACACACCTACATGCTTCCCCCCCTGCTACGCGCTAGCCGAACCATCTAGCGGGACATAGACGCCGATTCCTCAAGCTAGTCTTCCGGAACGTTGACCAGCTGTTGCGGGTGCGACGAGACTTACTAGCGGTAGCCCTCAGCAACAACGCGAAGATGGATGCACTGGACAGCTATGCCGAGGTGGTCAAAGCAGGCAGGAACGAGTTTGATGGGATGGACATCGAGGACTTTGACTCCCTCGACTTCGAAGGCGCGCAGGACCCCCTCGACGGCTCTTCCTCCAGGAAAGGGAAACTCCGCAGCCTTGTCTCGAAGTCAAACGCTCTTCAGCCCGCCGCTACTCTCCCTTCCGAATGGATTGTCGACATTCGCGAGTACGATATCCCCTACTACCTCCGGGTAGCCATCGACAAAAGTCCGCAGATCCCCTTTCGGAGAAACCGTAACCTTTTCTGATTTGTATGATTTTACGCGTTTGTAATCTTCAGACTTGCGAGTCGGACTCTGGTATACCGTCGCCATTGAACAGGACAACGTCACCTGTACAACGATTCCGGAACGAGTAGAGCGAGCTGAACCGGTGGTGATGGCATACGATATCGAGACCACTAAGGCCCCACTCAAGTTCCCGGACTCAGCCAACGACCAAATCATGATGATTTCGTACATGATCGACGGCCAGGTAGCCCCTCTCGCACTTGTTCTTTAGACCCCCTGCTGATTCTTTATAATTGATGTTTGTTTTCTAGGGCTTTTTGATCACTAATCGTGAGATCGTCGCTGACGACATCGCCGATTTCGATTACTCACCTAAGCCTGAGTACGAGGGTCAATTTACTATCTTTAATGAAGAAAACGAGGTTCGGGGTTTTTTTTTTTTTTCTTTCGTCTTTCGTTCATAAAGAACTACAGCGAAGGGCCTCATTGACGATTGGTTTCATTCTTAGCTGGCGTTGATTCGGCGATGGTTCGATCACATTCGCGACGCTCGACCGACCGTAATGGCCACCTACAACGGAGACAGCTTCGATTTCCCATTTGTCTACGCCCGAGCGGCCATTCATGGCCTCGACATGTTCAAGGAGATCGGCTTTAATCCGGACTCGGAGTCCGAATTTAGATCTCGAACTTGCATTCATATGGACTGTTTCAAGTACTTTCCGCGCCTCCTCTTAAAAAAACACAGCTCACACTTGACTAAAGACTTATGTGTGCTTGTTTTTCCAGATGGGTCAAACGTGATTCTTACCTGCCACAAGGTAGCCAAGGCCTCAAAGCCGTCACTGTAGCCAAACTTGGCTATAACCCCATCGAGCTTGATCCTGAACTGATGACTCCGTAAGTAAAAATTGAGACATTATACCCCTGCAGCAAAATTGTCAGCAAGGCCATCCAGCCCATTTCCTCACCAAGTCTTTTTTTGATTTCTTCTTCTAGATATGCGGTCGAACAACCTCAGACCTTGGCGCAATACTCCGTCTCCGATGCTGTGGCGACCTATTATCTCTACATGAAATATGTCCACCCCTTCATATTCTCCCTCTGTAACATTATTCCCCTGAACCCGGATGAAGTCTTACGAAAAGGCTCTGGTACCTTGTGCGAAACTCTTCTTATGGTGAGTGGCTCACTCCTTTGCCGATGATTTCAGTAGCTCACGGTCTCTGATGGGTTCTGTTGCTTGCGCTCCAGGTTGAAGCATTCAATAGTGGCATCATCATGCCCAACCGTCATACAGATCCCCACGGTACCATGTATAATGGCCACCTGCTTGAAAGTGAAACATACGTTGGTGGCCATGTAGAGGCTTTGGAAGCTGGCGTTTTTCGCTCTGATATTCTTTCAGATTTTAAACTGGTACCTAGCCGATGTCAGAAGGTATGACCATCGTCTCATCCGAAGCCGGTGCTGATCTAAGCAACTGACTCACTTGACTGTCTCTGTAGCTTATCGACGAACTGGACAGTGCTTTGAAATTTAGCATCGTCGATGAAGGAGAGTACGCATTGGAGGATGTTGTCAACTACAATGAGGTCCGAGCAGCCATTCTAGAAGCCTTGGAAACGATGCGTGATGAGCCAGACCGGCAGGAGTTCCCGTTGATTTATCACCTCGATGTTGCTGCTATGTATCCCAACATCATGTTGTCAAATCGACTCCAACCGGATTCCGTTGTCAGTGAAGGGATGTGCGCCGCCTGCGATTACAATCGACCCAACAAAACATGTGATCGGCGGATGGAATGGGCTTGGAGAGGGGAATATTTTCCTGCCAAGCTTGATGAGTACAAGATGATTCGAAACGCCATCGAATCCGAAGTCTTTCCATCCAAGAAGCCTGGCCAGCCACCCCGCAAGTTTGGCGACTTGGCACCTGCCGAACAAACGACGCTTCTTCACAAGCGGTTGGGCGACTATTCCCGTAAGGTTTATAGGAAAACTCACGAAACTAAGATAGAGGTGAAAAAAGCTATCATCTGTCAACGAGAGAATCCATTCTACATTGACACAGTCAGAGCCTTTCGTGACAGAAGATACACCTACAAAGGTCTGCATAAGACTTGGAAGAAGAAAGCCGACCAAGCTCAACAGGAGGGCCGCTCGGTCGGTGAAATCGCCGAGGCGAAGAAGATGATCGTGATCTATGATTCTCTGCAGCTGGCGCACAAATGTATCTTGAACTCTTTCTATGGGTACGTGATGAGGAAAGGTGCGCGGTGGCATTCTATGGAGATGGCCGGGATCACCTGTTTGACCGGAGCAAAGATCATCCAAGCCGCGCGTGAAATTATTGACGAAGTTGGCCGCCCCTTGGAACTGGATACCGACGGGATCTGGTGCATGCTACCTAAGATTTTCCCGGACAACTATACCTTCAAACTCGCTAATGGAAAAACCCATGCGATCAATTATCCTTGCTCCATCTTGAATCATCTCGTCCACCAGCAATTTACGAATGATGCATATCATCAATGGAATCCTGAAACTAAGACCTATGACGTCAGAAACGAAAACAGTATCTTCTTCGAACTCGATGGACCTTACAGAGCTATGATCTTGCCATCCTCGAAAGAAGAGGACAAGCTCCTCAAGAAGCGTTACGCGGTTTTCAACCCAGATGGCTCGCTTGCCGAACTCAAAGGGTTTGAGGTTAAGCGACGTGGTGAATTGCAGCTCATCAAGATCTTTCAAACCTCGATCTTCGAGAAATTCCTCATCGGAGACGATCTCAAGTCATGTTATGATGCTGTAGCCCAAGTGGCTAATCGGTGGCTTGATGTATTGGCAACAAAGGCTGCTAGCATGCACGATGAAGAATTGATCGAGCTCATTTCCGAAAACCGAAGCATGTCTAAAACCCTGGCGGAGTATGGGGCGCAGAAGTCAACATCAATCAGGACGGCCAAGCGTCTGTCCGAATTCTTGGGTAATCAGATGGTTAAGGATAAAGGGTTATCTTGCCGTTTCATCATCTCCGCCAAGCCCCATGGTGCGCCGGTCACCGATCGAGCTGTCCCAGTCGCCATCTTCTCCGCTGAGCGCTCAGTCCAGCAACACTTTTTGCGAAAATGGCTGAAAGACAACTCCTTAGTCGACTTGTCCTTAAGGTCGATATTAGATTGGGGCTATTATACCGAACGGCTTGGATCGGTCATCCAAAAATTGATCACCATCCCAGCTGCCATGCAGAAAGTTCTTAATCCGGTTCCTAGGATTCATCATCCCGATTGGCTAGCGAGACGATTGGCAACTCGCGAGGATACCTTCAAACAACATAAGATAGACGAGATGTTTGCTCGACAAGCTCCTCTGTCTGCCGAAGATATCGAAGCCCTTCGCGCCGAGAAGCAGAAGAAAGCAGAAGCTCTGGCCCGCAAGGAGCCACCAGCCATCGTAGCACCTCCCAAGCCATCAATTCACGTCAATTACTCTGGATGGATTGCTGCAATGAAGCATGTGTGGCGTGCCCAACGGGCGGCCAAGAAGGCAACACATAGTTCCAATTTCGTACCGGGCAGCATCGCTTCGATGTTACATGTCCAAGCCTCCAAAGTGACCAGCCATTCTTCACATCTAGAACTTGTCCAGCTCTTACCAAACCAGCTGAAGCCCGGAGAATTTCAAGCTTGGGTTTTATTCAACGATGTTCTCCAGTCGGTTCGAATTACCGTCTTGCGCGAATTCTACGTCAACCTCAAACATGAACCTCGGCCCGATTTCTTTCCCGAATCATGCGTAGCTGAACCAGTCGTGAAAACCCTTCCCAGATCACAGGCCCGTATGAACCTTTTCAAGATATCTGTACCCGAGAAATTGTACATCGAGGATGCCTCTCATTATCAACAGATGGTCACTTCGCCTGAGGTTGAAGGAGTGTACGAACGTCAGCTCCCGTTGCTACAGCGCGCTTTGATCCGGCTTGGTGCAATCAGTTCCCTGTCTTCTCAAAGCCGCCTTTCCCTTGTAGACGGAATAGATAAGGGGTTTGAATTGTCCGACTTGATCAGCTTAGAGCAGCAGGTCTCCCAACGACGATACCTTGATAACGGCAAAGCGGTTCGCTATGTTCTTGTCTATCACTTCCAATCTGGCAGCCGACATGCAGTGGGTATCTTCAATACACACGCTGCAGCTCAAATATTTATCACCGATCGCTCTTCCGCCCCTCAAGTTCCGAACATACAAAAGTATTACAAAAACGTGTTCAATTCCCGACTTGCAAACATGCAGACCGAACTAGGCGTTTTCGAGTACGACCCAAACATGTCAGTCGAGGTGACAAATGTCGCAACGGAGGCCCTAGCTCTGAAAGCTCTGAGCCGCGAGCTGGCTCTGCTCAAAGGTCAAAAGACCGGCCCCGGCTATGTTCTAATGATTAGTTCGATTAAGGATCTTTCTTATTACCAAGACAAGGTCTTTTCGATTTCCAAGTATCCGGTCGTCATGTTTCATTCTAGCCAAGCCGACAACAAGTTTGAAGCGTTTGGCTGGCAACGCTTTGCAGCTGAGCGGATGGTACAACACTACTTCCGTGCAGCCTCCTTTCTCCGTGAACGAATCATCCAAGCCGAACTATTCGATGTGCCCGTTGCCAACTTTGAGACGGACGCGTCTCGAAGCTTGATGGACCTTGAATTTGCCAGAAAGCTCACCAAGGCCGACCATCTTGTCTGGTGGTCCTCGTCTCGAAAACCTGACCTTGGAGGAAAGGAGGTCGATTTGAATTCAGAGCTCGTGATGGACGCCTTGGCGAATCCGGAAATTAGTGTCATGGGTGCCTACTCGGATGCCTCTGTTGAACTCACCATACAACACCTCGCTATTAATTCGGTATCACAGTCTTCCTGGGTCTATGAGGTCTCAGGGGGGACTGGAGGTTCACTCGGCTTCCAAAACGCTTCGCACAGCTTGGACGAATATTCTAAAGGTTCAGTCGCTTCCTCTCTTCTGGGAGATTCCGATCTGCCCGTCCAAACGTTCACCTTATTCCGGTCGATGGTCCGAGGTTGGATGGCTGGAGCCGCAAAGGAGGAGACGAAGGGTCAATATCGCGGTCTCATCACGCACTTTTGGAGATGGTTAAGCTCGTCATCTTCAAACATGTTTGATCCTGCTCTCTATCGGTTTGTTCATGGCTTGATGAAGAAAGTGTTCTCCCAGTTATTAGCCGAGTTCAGACGTTTAGGGACGAGAATCATTTATGCAGACTTTGGACGGATCTTTCTTTTGACTTCCAAACCCAACTCGGCTAGCGCCTATGCCTATGCAAAGTACATCGTAACAGCTATTAATGGTAGAGATTTGTTCAGCTTTCTTGAATTGGAGATCGTGCGCTATTGGGAACAACTGCTCTGGGTGGACGCGACCAACTTTGCCGGTATCACCTGCGGTGATCCACAAAATGAGCCCAATCCTGAAGCAGACGAAAATATCGATATGAACTGGAACATGGTCAATTTCTTGCCACCAGCCCTTCAACAAGACTTTCTACACGTAGTCTGCCTGTATGTGTATGACGTTCATCAATGCCATAACCAAGCCAGCAGCAACGACCAAATCCAATTAGAGGCCGATCGAAAACAAATCGAGGCCCAGCTCTTGCGCTCTCTAGTCAATTCTAAGATCACCCGCCAAACTTTAAAGATTGTCAATCAGATAATTGAGCGACAAAACAAAGCAGCCTCTGATTCTGAGCTCCGAGCCGCCTTCGATTTCCCTCGACTTCCAGGCTCGCACATTGCGATGAAGAAGCCAGTGCTAGAGTTTGTCAAGATGGTATGTTTCGTGATGGAGCTGGCAACGCTCGTGACAGCCGAAGTTCGGATCATGAAGCGAGTTCTACTTGACTTGATTGGCGTTCGAGAGTTTTCGAACGAGGCGGTCTTCAAGAACCCTTGTATTCCGTTCAAGATCCCGGACACGATCTGCAGGCACTGCAGTGCCGTGCGGAGCTTCGACTTGTCACGGGACCCGGACCTTCTGGCGAGTGCGTCGAGCCGTCGGGTTGGGGAGCCCCCAGAATGGTTGTGTGCCCACTGTGGCCAGTCCTACGACCGGCTGGGGATCGAGGCTACGCTGATCGAGCAGCTCCACAAGCAGGTGGCCTCCTTCCAACTTCAAGACCTGCGCTGCTCACGCTGCGCCCAGCTCAAGGAAGATACCATGAGCCTGCGATGCCCGTGCTCGGGTGAATACATCCTCGCCGGTGATTCCGGCTCACAGGCCGATCGCCCTTCCTCAGCTCATCTTAAGAGACGTCTCGCCGTCGCCCGGTCGGTTGCTGAGGCGCACCAACTCGATGTCCTCTTGGAATTTGTGCAATGGCTTAATTCACAAATCTCTTGAAACCTCATGTCCTGTCACTTTAGAGACTGACCTAGGTAAGTCCACCGAGCTTAGCTTTCCCCTCCGATCTTCTGCACTTGCGGCCTTCGCACATGTTGACTTTTTTTTGGCTCCATTTCCTCTTTCTTCAGGTCTTCTTCAAGTCATTTCTTCGGATCAGTTTATGGCCCGTCTCGGTGTACACCTTGTCTAATACCATTCCTGCGGTCTATCAGCTACTCCAACCACCATCCCCATTATAATGTGCTTATTTCTCTTCGTAAACGGAACCCTTAGCCCTCATAACGCAAACATACAGTTTCCTGTTGATCCATTTCCATATACATATACACATACACATACAGATATATCGTTATTATTCCCCTCTTGATTTTTAAAAAAAAAACCTGTTTCCTTATTTAGATATCTTCTTCGTGTAAATTCGGACATTGTAGATATGAATGTGTGGGTTTTATTCTAAATAGAAGTTTTTGGTGCTTTTCTATCTAGGCAACTAAATGCTAACCCGAAGCCGGCGAAGGGCTCACCCGCTATGTCACATCTGGAGTCCACCGGGAGGGTGGGTTCTTGAACAAGGGATGAACTGTGTATATTAGCACTCTTCACATAAGCTAAACATCAGCAAGATTGGAATAAAGTTTATCCCATTGTGCCAGCCAATTTGGCTGGGAAATTATGCAGATGTATATCTCTCACCATGGTCATAGATTTCTTATGTGAACAGTGCTATTGTGATGATTTATGATGCTGATATGAATCATGGATGCAACTAGAAAAAAGGGTTAGTAGAATGGGAAAATGTTTGCTTTGCAAGTAAGTTATTTGGCAAAAAGAGAAGGATGCCACACCAAATTTCCTCATAACCTCATGGGCGTGTTGTATGTTTTTTTTTTTTTTCATCATCAGTCATGTGCATTGGAATTTAATGAACCACCAAGACAAAATATCCTTTTTTTACAAAGCGATACAATCAAAACTTATGATGGAGAAAATAACAAACGTAGAAAATGAACGGTTCTATATATATTAATCATGCAGTCACTGAAGCAGGGAAAGTAAAGTCGGTCTGGTCTTGCTTGGCTTCTCCATTGCTGGTGTACGAGATCCTCAATCTCAATCGAATTGTAGCCTAAACGATCTCGATCAAAAGGATCAGAACCTGCCACTGTATATCATAAGACTGCGATGGGTTTGAAGGAAACTTACACCTGGGGTGAACATGATTCTGAGTTGCTGTGTTTCGGTAATCCCTGGACTAATGTCCGCATTAGATATTGCCAACATTTTCAATTTTTGGGTCTAGAGAAGAGATGAATTCAGCCAGGATGTTGACTCAAGTGAGAAGAACAGATATCCTACTTTGGGGACGGCAGCTTGAAAGATGACGTTTTGGATAGGACCAAGGCCATTAGCGACAAACTGAGCGGTGACGTCGAGGATATTGTTGGTGTTGGGAGCCTTTTGGGGAACGAGCGAGATTTGTAAGCCGTTTTGGTCGTAGGCGATGTAGTTCCTCGGGAGCACGGGCAGTTGTTCAGCATTGCCGCTTCCCAAAAGTTCACCGCCAAACATTGAAGATGTGGGTGGAGCCTGGGCTGCTGGTGTGGACTCGCCACCGAACAGTCCGAGAATGTCGTTGACTGAAGACTTGGGTGGTTGATTGGCCACAGGTGAACTGACGTCACCTGCTCCGCCGCCAAAAATGTCGGCTAATAAATCTTGCGTAGTTTGCGTAGTTGCTCCTCCAGTCGTCTCTCCCCTTGTTGGGGAAGTGGTGATCTCATCTCCCATTAAATCAACCAGTGACTTGAATTTGTAAAGTCAAATCAATCTTATGAACAATCAGAATCTCTCAAAACGCTTCATGCGTGACTTTTTCGATGACATATTTGTTGACTTACGTCCTTGTCCACTCGGGTAGATCCGACTGCTCGCTTCTCACTGACGGTGCCCATGACCGAGGCCTTCAATTCAGGGGGTGGCATCCTCTCCAAAACGCCGGTCTTGATCTCGTGCATTGACAACAGCTGACTGAACTCGACAGCCCGTTGCTGGATTTCTAATTCCGCGGAAGATGTGAACCTGGCGAGAATTTGAGTGATGGTTGATTGCGCGTAAGAAGAAGGAGAGAGTCGTGAAGAGAGCTTTGCCAATGCAGTCAATGAGAACTGCCTAATTGTTTGATTGGGATAGGGCGAAAGTAGAACGAGATCGATCAATTCAATGATGTCCGAATCTTGAACCTGGTTGAGAACGGCGATACAGATTCAATTAGTGCTACAAGTTTTTTAGAAGGCGTGATTCTATAAGAGCTATGAGGACTCCTATTACTGACTTCTGGAATGGCCTCTTCTGACTCCATTGCGACCCCACCTCCGTGGCTTTTGAGCATCAGTTCGCCAAACTCTCCAATCACCCATAGCCCCGCTAATGTTAAGGACTCTTGAGATACGTCTTGACGCAGCGCCAAGTAAAGCTTTTGGGTCGTGTATGCTTGCAGTTCGGGGGTGTGACAGACTAGACGAACAAACGCGGACAAAACTTCTTCTCTGACGTAGTTACCAGCCTGGTGAAGATATGGCAAAGAATCAAATCGAAAGCTGTCTGTCAGGAACAGTCAAACGCTGGAATTATCAGATTCCTTACCAATTTTAAAACTCTCAGCATTGTATCAATATGCCACCTTTTGTTAGGTGCAAATCGCTCGGCAGCAAGGCAGATTTGAGTAGTCATCCCGAGTTTGAACTCGTTGTCCGCGACTTCAAGAAAGGCCAAGAGTTCCCGGATCATTACTCTCACATTTTGCTCATTGACAAGCGCATATGAGAGCTCCAGGGCTCGTCGTCGGATCGATATGTCCCCGTCACGCAGACAGTCGAGAATGATGGTTCGATGGCGCTGAACGGCATTCGTGTCTATTCCCACGACCTTGTTGAGCGTGTTCAAAGCTACGTAACTGTAACCAAAATTCAATCACAATCTCAGGATGACTCAGATAAGGCTACGTACCGAATATTGTTATCTCTATTGCCCAAAAACTTCCCCAGGATGTTGATAGCCATCACTCGTAGGCCAGATTCAGCTTCGATTTCCAAGATAGTGAGTACAGCTTCATACAAGATCGAGTTTCCAACATTTTTAGCTGCTTCAGTATTTGTCGCAACCTGGGAATAATCGCATTTCGTCAATTTTTGCGTAACACGAAGTAGTACCAACAAGTGAGAAATATCGATGTACCTGAGCCAGGATATCATTCATCGTTTCACTGGCATGAGAATCCCCTTTGCCCAGCACCCTCAAGAGTCGTAGGATTTTGACTTGCAGAAAGGGATCGGTGATTCCGGATACGTCGTGTTCAGGAGAATATCCAGTGGTGACAAGTGCCTTGAGATGGCGGACCAACAAAGGAACTGCCTGCAGACATAAACTGGAGCGGGTCAGCATAAATCAAGAACATGTGCAAGGGCGATCAACTGACCTTGCGGAAAGTCTGAAGGGCTTCTGGATCTAGTGCGCACATTTCTGTGACTAAGGTAACGCCGCATAGTAACACGCCATGGTTTCGATCCGAAAGTAAGGAAGTTGCTTTGGTGATGAAGTGATCGAGTAATTCCGGCACTTTTTTGATGATTCGGGTCGCGCAGAGAGCCGCCTGATCGGGAAGTCGCAAGAGCTGGATTCAGTGGCACATCCAAATGTTGAAGCAGCGATGATCCTGCCATACCTTCTTGCGAATATATGTGTTGCTACTTCCGATCAGTTTCTCGACCTCGTTGACCAAGTCTCGAGACATTTCCTGGAACAGGTTCCGTAAAATCGAAACGTCAGAATCACGTCGTGATATGCTCCAGTGTTCAACAAAAAGGTGAAAGGGTGGATGAAAAGTCGTACTTCGGAGCTAATGTTAGCAAACGTACAAAGCGCAAGACCGACAATATACATATTGGCATGATTCATGTCACTTGTTGGGACAGTCACATTTTACGGATGGACATCAGTGATACGGAATGTCGACACAGATGATGATGGATGGACAGATGCGGGCTTACTTCTTCAAACTATTGGTTACCAGAGTTAGCACCTCCTGACTTTCGTCCAAGAGCAGCATGATTCCAAGGTAGCCCAGCCGTTTATCCGCAAACCTGAAAGATTGGAGTTGTTGATGTTCACATGTATACGTATTCATTAGCGATCTCCATCGAAAGATCAAGGCTATCTGCTAATTTGACAAAGTCCAACCTTGGTTGGGCTACTAGTTTCAAACATTCTATCTGGCCAAAATGAGCTGGGTGACCGAGCATGTGTATGTAGAGTAATTTCGCCACCTAGATTCAAAAGGCATGTCCACGTCAGTACCATCGGTTCAGATCCCAGAACACTATGCTCTAACGACAGCTTCGACCAATTTTTGCATCTCTCTCCAACCTGCAAGCCCAATCCTCCGAATGATGACTCACATTATTGTACCTGTAGGCAGTTTCCTCCTCCTTGAAACTGGTCCGAATCGCAGCGCTCTCCTTTTGAATGACGGAACGCTCATCGGCCAGAGTCTTGGTAGCTCTGATGGCCTTGATCAGTGCTTTCAAGTTCTGATAAAACAAACATGCGGGGTAAGGTTTCGTTGAAATGGGCGCATGACAATCCAGGTCGGTGAGGACGAATCGGAACACCTACGTAATACATCTGCTCGATGATGTCACTCGATCAACCGACAGAGTCCCGCACTAGATGGCTTCGATATTCCGAGGATGGGCTCGAGATGACTAGAAAGGTGCTGGGTGGTGGTGGACCTGGCGAGTGAGTGTGGCGTGGCCCAGTGCCTGGCTGCTGCCCCGCGGGCCGCACGTCATACGTACGACTTGGGCCTAAGGATGCCACCCGGACCCGGGAGATCCGGCACTACCCGGTCGGGTATCGGGTCGGGTCGGGTGTCGGGAGGGCTCTGCGCACATCCGGCATCCGGCCGGGTATTGAGTAGATCCAGCTGGCCTGGAAGCAAGGTCAACTTAGGGGTACCATTTTTGCATTTTTCACTGAGATTGATTGCAAGCTATGTATTGATTGTTATGAAAGGTATGTATGAGCTGTGTTACATAAGAAAGAAACAAGTGGAAAATAGGCAATGTGGCCGTAACTTGTAAGAGAAAAAATTAAAACAGAAAGATACAACAACTAAGATGATATGATGGCATCAACATCGACAATGCTGTGTTTCACCCAATCTTTTAAGCATATGAGGGACTCTAAGGTGTTGAGTGACATGCGGTTACGAATGTATGATTGGATGTGTCGGCCTGCGGAGAATGCTTGTTCGCACGGAGCACTTGAAGCAGGCACGGCCAGGAATGTTCGGACCATGTTTGAGAGAGTTGGAAAAGTTTCGGAGTTGGCCTTCCAAAACTGTAATGGTTGACAAGATTTGTCTTCGCACTCGGAACTGAGGTACACATCTATTTCCTCCTGCAATGAAGGCCCTTTTTGCTTCTTTTTTTTGAAGAGACTAGCGCTGATGTTTTTTCGGGATGAAGTTGCTGCAGGTTCGGGTTCAGAAGTTGTGTACTTGCTCACTAGGAATTTCTCAGCTTCATTCTTGAAGATTTCCAAGATTTCAAACTTTGTAAGGTTCATCAAGTCAAGTACCTCAGGAGTGAGTTGACTAGCTTTCACTCGAGGATCGAGTAGAGTCGCACAGAGATATGCAGGCTTTTGAATGGCCTCATCGAAGTACTCCTTCAGTTTGGAAATCATCACCTCGGTGGCTGGAATCAGTTCCTGCGCTCCGTATTGCTTTTGAACCTGGAATGGAAATACAACCACACGGATCAGCTTGATAATTGAGAGTCACAGGTATTATTCGGTATTTTTTTACTTACTGCAACAAGATTTTCAATCAACCAGATGTAAACTGGTGCAGCAAACGCTAATGAAACCTGTTTGTGCGGCGAGATCGTATCGGTTGCTTCATTAAGTGGTTCCAAAAAAGCACAAATCTGTTGAACTTTAAGCCATTTGTCAGGTTTGAGATTGTACCGTTGAGTCAAATTGTGATTTTCACAAAATGCTTTGATGCAGGGTCGAAGTTGGATCGCTCTTTCAAGCATGGAATAAGTAGAATTCCATCGTGTACTAACATCGGCTATCATCGTCAGGTTTTCGAAAGGAGAGCCTTTGTAATTTCTTGAAAGGCAGCTGACTTTTGGGGAGAGCGCTTCAAGAAGGATATGAAACCACTAATACGAGAAAGTGAGCTGGATACATCCACTTGAGGTGGAGGATCATTCAGGATAGCCGAAAGACCCTGATTCTGAGTTTGTTTCGGAGTGGACAACAAGCTGTTGAAGGACTTGATGCCTGCTTGGGCAGCCAGATTGATGACATGTGCCATGCAACCAAGTCTACAGGTGTAACTGTCAAATCGAATCAAAGTCGAGAGATGTGAAGCCATTGTAATGTTGTTGGATGCGCTATTGGTCATGATACAGAAGATGTGATCTTCAATCTTGAACAACTTCAGAATCTCGACCATGTGCTCCGCCAGATTAACTCCAGTGTGACTACCTTCGAGAAGCTTGGCAGCAAGTACCATGGATTTGAGCTCGAAATCAGTGGTGATCCAATGGGCAGTAACACCCAGGACAGATAGATTGTTTGGAGAAGTTCAGACATCACATGTTAAGCTTATTTTTGATTTGCTTGACTGAAATTGGTTTACAAGAGCCTGTTGACCTTGTTGAAAGGATTTCCGGATAAACAACGCCAGAGTCTCTCTCCCACAAAGAAGAGATTTTGTTGCCGGGTTACAGAGTTTCAGAAGCTCGCCAAAATCTTCGTGATCAACAACCTGGTATGGAATGTTGCTGGTGATGAAAAACCGAGCAACAGCACAAGTCAAAGTTTCGCGGGTAAGTTTCTTTGGCGCCGTCGATTTTCCACTTTTGACAAAAGCCGCCAGAGCGCCGATGTTACGAGATTTTCCGTCACCGTGTATGCCGTGGCAGCTTGCCAAGTGATTTATCATACTTTTGGTGGATCGCTTTTTGTCAACAGAAAGCTTCTTGAGACAAAGAACCGTCCCTCCAGGAACACGGCTTGCTTGACAAATATTCGAGGTCCTTCCGCTGACAGTTTCAGTTTTGAAATACTGCCAAACCCAGCTTTTTCTAGCCAACTCTTGACTATGGGAATCTGTAGCCTCTGAGTCTGGAGGGTTTACTTCGATTTCTGGATCGGATGAGGATGAATCAACATCAATAGCTGTTCTCTTTGAGCGGGGCATTTTTGAGTTTGCAGAAATTTCAAGCCGTAATAAGATTAGAGAATTCGTGGGCAGACTGAGGATTCAGGAGTTGAGATCAAGTCCTCTCTTTCTATTATTGCAGACAGTTATTTGAATCTGAATCGATAGAGGTCTCCGAACATAAATATGTACAATTCTCATGACAGCGTAACATGGTAGAACTAGACAGTAACCTTGGCCAGATTCCCCTGGTTTATAATCATCTTGGGAAGATCAGACCTTGCCGACCGATGTCTGACACTTAATTTCGTGCTAGGGATTGATTTTCTCACTAAAAGGTCAAGATCCGGCCGATACCCGGCGTCGGGGCCGGATTTGCCGGGTTCGGATGTCGGACTAGCTCTACCCGGTACCGAAGCGCCGGGTGGCATCCTTACTTGGGCCCGTTATCGGTCACCGGATCACATCGACCGGATGGACATTCTCAACATCTGTTGTGCAACAGGACAACAGTCTTCTCTCAGCGAGTCATGTGAACTGAACAGATCAACTCGTTCATTCCGGCTATCATCCCCCATGAGCCCAATCCAACCGCTTTGTGGAAATCCCACTCAACTGCATAAAATAGAAACATTACAATGCTTATCTGAAAGAGTTGTGGTTTATCTTCCTGAGCAGTGCAAGTTAACCTCTTTTCACCCCAAAATGCCAATCCAATAGCTTTTGGCTGAACTCCAAGAGTTGTGCATCTTCAACATGAACTTCAACTATGAAGAAATACAAATCAATTGTTGTACTAATTGGGTTGTTTTTCTTTCAACAATCTCCAGGCTTTTTGATTGGTAGATTGAAAAACAAGTGATAGAAAATAAATGGCTCACGTGGTCTAAAAATTGGATGCAATTTGTGGATTTTAAGCCTTTGCTTGTATGTATATGTAAGACAGGTCTTGTGAAACACTCAGTCATGGCACAATACTATTGTTCCATTAAAATGTTATACTTCCTACCAAACATTCAAAAAAAATTGTGTGTGTTTGATATTTTTACATGCCTTTACCGTTTAATCTGTACTCATCCCAAAAATTTGGACACAATCCGTAAAATCCCGCCAACTGTGCTCTCTTTCTCTGTCAAAACCCTTTGCAATCTGTGTGTACAATTGATTTACCCTTTCAACCTTCCCAGCCTCTTGGGTGTTTCAAATTTGTAACAATTAGGAATCTGTATGAATCAATCATTTATGGTGTTCAAAGTTGGTTTGCATAATTTTATGCATGCATAAATCATAAAATCATAAAAATATTTTGGTGAGGAAATTTTGTATCACATAATCAGACAGTCATATCCCCTGCAAAAAATATTTTATGATTTTATGATTTATGCATGCATAAAATTATGCAAACCAACTTTGAACACCATAATTACATGTTTCAGCAAGGATTGTTCACCCCCCAAAAACAATTCTGATCCTGTGATGAATACTACAACCATTATTTACATAGGTATGGAAAGTCAGCAGCTTTCAACTTTCCTCACCCCCAAAATTGTGAGATCTTCAACTACAAAATTCATTCAAAATCCCAAACCAGCAAGATACCAGACTAATAGGTTGTGTGAATGTCCTAACTGGTAATATAAAGTTTCCAATCTCCTAGAGATAGGTGTCAAAAAGTCCAGACAACTATGCTCCAACCTGATATCCTTCAAATCTCCTTCCAATTAGCTATCTATTTCTCAGGTTGCAAGAGTATTCCAATGAAAAATGGGGATTTAGGAGTGGAGATGACAATATCAAATCTAGATCATCAACATAACATTTTATATGAGCTTCAAACAAAAACTGATGAAGAACTCTTTGGCTCTAATAATTTACCTTTATGCAAGGGTCATAGCAGTTCAACTATAGGGAATACTCATGAAAATTCACTTTATTACAACCATTTTGAACCAAACCAAAACACTTGGGAAACTTCACATGTAAAACAAGGAATTGGAGCTGGAGGCTTGAAAATAAAGGGAAATGTCTTACATGATATTCCCATGAACATCTCTCCTGATCAAAGTTTCTTGGGATCAAGTGTTTTACCATGGGAAAATTGGAATAATCAGAGTAATGACAACTTACCATTGGAAAGAATGCAGTCAGCTCAAAACACAGGTAAGAAATTTTCATTCTTCCAATTTTTTGTAATTTTATCAGATCTCCCACATCAACTTTTACTTGGAGACAAAAACGCAATGAAATCAGAAGCAGATAACTGACTTTTAGAGGTTTTTTTTCTTCTTGTTTTTGCTTCCTAGAACTTGCACCACTACCCCCAACCTTGAAATGCTTAAATAACTTTGAAAGTGATAATGAATTTGTTTTGGAAGGTCAGGCCAACTTTATTTTTCTGAAAAGTAATCAAAATCTAAGTGTGCCTGAATTTGTAGCTGGTGACTGAAATGAGCCAAATTTCCTGCCAGCCTCAAAAAGCTTTTATCCTGCATTTTCTTCTGTGCATTCAAATGATAACTTAATTTGGGGTCAAAATCATCTAATGATTCCACAATTTGGGATAGACAAACTCACAAGACCAGATAAGATTCAAAAATGTCAATCTGGAAGTAAGTAGAAATCAGAAGTATCCCACTATAATTCTCAATTGGTGTTCTCACTTGGGATTTTGGATTGATCATGTTATTTTCTTGTTTTATCAGTGCTACTTTCTGAACCTACCAATCAGCCACAAAATGAACACCTCCAAGCAGGCATATCCCCTCAAAAAGATCCAGATAAGGCACTCAGTTCAACTTCAAAAATTCTAGAGAGAACAGAAAAATTGATAGGATACAATTTAGCTTCTGGATTTCAAAATTTGGGTCAGCAGGACATTATATAATTACACGCCTAAAAGTATCTCATGTGTGATTTTGATGCTGATTGAATTGATATATATTGGTTTAGAAAAATATGCATCATCAAGATTATTTTCTGAAGAAGGTGTAATTGTTGAGGTACTAGAGAAAGAACTAGAAGCAGGTACATCTTCACCAAACCAATATAATGGAAAATTCACAGGAGAAAATTCTTATAATAAGGTTGGTTCAAAGGAGAAATATAATATTCAACTAAGTCCAACTGAGAATGCATATATCCAGAGACTAGCATCTATGTTTACCTCCCAGTTGTCCCATAAATGCCTGGATGATCCCAATTTCCCCAGTTATTTTGAGGTTATATCAAATTGGTATGATGATATATTCCTGAATACTAAAATAAATAGAAGAGCAGAAAAAAACCGATTTGGAAGCCTTGCAGCCATTCATTACAGCAATTTTGTGCAACCTATTGATGAATCAAAAAATAAATTCATTGGCAAGACATCTTTTTTTGGTCGCTGTAAAACTCTCACCAAGCTTCTGGTTTTCATCAACACTGCAATTCTCCGAGGATTCTCACCCAATCCTATTTCAGCAGAAGAAATCTTTTCTTCAAATATTCAGCTGATTAATTTGCTTGCAAATGAAATATACAATCCTGAATTTAGCCTCCCTGTATTAGGTGTGATAAAGGATGAAGAATATCCAATGGATGAAAGTGCATTTCAAGATATTCAAATTACTTTGATAAAATATCTAACTGAAAGGGACACATCGGATGGTTTTTCTTTTAAGAGTGCTCTACATATATTTCTCCAATTGAGTCATCAAAAAAATCCTCCTTTGGTCATGGAATTACTCAAAGGTGCATATGATAGGGAGGGTTATACTATTTTGGAAACAATAATCAATCAGGAAATAGATTTCAAGACCAACAATTGGAGTAGAATCATTCCATTGAATCAAGCTCAAGAAAATGATTTTTTCCCAGCTGATTTCAAATTGATACATCCAAAAATCATCCCAGAAAAATACTTTGATGGAATTGAAAAATTTGGAGGAAAAGCTAGTGAGGTCTTTGATAGAATTGAATCTCTATATCAAACTTCTAATTTTCCTCATCGTGCGCCTTGCATCATAAGAAAGTTTAATGATATTACTGTTTACTTAGTAAAATCAAAAAATTCAACTGGGAATTCAGAAGTACTGAAGGTCACAACCAAGTTATATCAACCCATTACAACTTTTGAATTCCTACGCAAATTCAAAAGTCTTCTAACATATTCACTCCACTGCCATAGTTTCTTGATGAAACATGTATATAAAAAATTAGGCAAGATTCAACCAATTGAAGAATCACAAAGCTTGTATCTTGACTGGATTAAAGGCCAATTCTTGGGATCAAAACAATTTCTGCCTATTTTTGGAATAGTTGCTCATGAAGTTCAACCACCACTTGACAATTCAAAATTTGGTGAAGCCCAAAGATCAATAATCCAGTTCCTAAGTATGGATTATGCTTTTCAGAAGCTTCCACAGATATCAGTTCTTTTGATTCAACTTTGGTTCAAAGAAAATTATCCCAATCAATGGAATGAATTTTTTTTCCATGATGAAAAGACCTTTTCAATGATTATGATAAATTTCATAGAACAGAGTGGAATTTGTTTTCAAGATTTCAAAAAGAAATCCGGAGTTCAAGTCAAAAGGAAACTTGATCATTCAGGTTCTGAAAATGTGTAGCTGTTCCAGAACCATTTATAGTGGCTATCCTATAGCAGTTTTTTGTTTAATTTTTTTGGGTTGACTAAAACAAACTAGAGGACAAAGCAGCTTTGTCACCGCAGGATTCAAACCCCTTCTTCCTCCTTGCTCCCCCCTCACTGCATATGTACAATTTTAATCTCTTTTCTTCCTTCAAACTTCTGTATTTCTCTTAAACACCACAAAACATCTCACATGTCTCCAGTCGCACCATATACTAACTTAAATAAGTCCCTCTCTATGAGGAGGGGGTAAGCCGTCCCGCAGGGACCCTCCAAAGGAGGTACTTATGTGCTATGTCGCTCTTTCCCGAGAGCATCAGGAAAATCAAGCTTTTTTTCAATCCACTGTACAGCCGCCATCTCTTATTGGGTGACTACAACATCACCCAACAAAATGAGGGGCTTATCCAGGAGAATCTCTGTGTCTCCTTCTTGAACTTGTGAGGGCCTTCAATTTCTGATTAATTGTGTGTTTTCCAATGTTCTTCCTCCAGAGACTGAAACAAAAAATCCTGTTCAACTGCCACATCTCATGGAACAAAGATTCTGCATGAAATACAGCAGTTGAAACAATTAATCAAAAAACATAAGAAACATTGCTACATAAATGTCTATATGCACTCATGGGCTACAGTCATTGAAACAGCATGGTATTTTTCAGCACTGAATACAGTTTGAATGTGTGGAAGTTCCTGGAATTCAAGTTTAATGCCCAAGAGGAAATAAAAAATTTGCTCAGCAGGATAGTGAAGGCAGCTGATGGGATGGAGATAAAAAAAGATTGTAGGTAAATGGATACCGCTTGGGTGGTCCCAGAAATGAAAACGAGACGGAAAAGCGTCCAGAGACAAGTGCGTGAGGTTGATTATGAAAAACTGCCCACCAAAAGCTGAAATGCACTCAGGTAACAGAGTCAAATTAGCATATAATTAGACGCAAGTCCCTCCTTTGGAGGTTGCTGCGCTCCCCCAAGGAGGGACAAGGAGGGAAATTAGCTGAGTTAGCACCATGTACTGTTTCATGATGACCTTCTAGGGTCAGATGCATCCCCAAATAAAACCTCTTTAAATGCTAAAAAAAGGGCCTGAGAACCCACACATGCTGATCTTGCAATGATTGTCCCACCCACCCGCCTTCTTGGTGCAAGAATGCCTCCTTGGCCTTCAGTTACCCCTCCCAATGACCGCCAATGTAATAGGTCATCAAAGGGAGAACCCAGTGGCCATTGAGAGGACTCTCCTCCTCTTGATGTGTGGCCATACCAACCATTGAAGGGATTGAAGACTCCATTCAATGGCCAGTTTCCTTGTCAAGCATGTACAAGCACCAAGGATTCTGCCCAGTGGGAAGGAATCATTCTTGGCAAGCATGTATGTGCAGGTTATTGGGGAGCAACATTGACAAGGATGCAGACTAGCTGGTGAATTGTAAGGAGCAATATCCCCCCCCGGGCCCAGAAAGGCAAGTGAATTACAAGGAGCAATATTCTCGCCGGGCCCAGCAAGGTAAGATACCTTCTGCCATCCATCCAGCCAATACACATAGCTGCTGTCCGCCTGGAGCAGCCTTCCTTGGCTAGCTGGTACGGACTGCTCCATAGTGGAATCCTTCCCAATGTGCAGGTGCTCACCAAATAACACTCATCCCGGTGTAGATAAGGTGTACCCGCCGGCCAAGCCGCAGATTCCATTTTCCTTTTTGTGAAGAATTGAATAAAACTTCTCTAATTCCAAAAAGAGAGGCAGTTGCCATGGCTGATTGTCCACCACTAGACCCTTCCCACACTCAGGCGGCTTGGGGAGTTGTAGGGACAACTCCTGGGTCTCCTAGGCAATCTTAACAATTTAGGACTGCAAAGAGAAACTCACAACGGCCAAATATCACAAGGGATATTCAGCCCAAACCTATGTGGAACAGTAGCAAGGGGATTGGATTAATAGGAAATCTGCCAAATTAACCCCCCTGTTCCACAAGGTGTCACTGAGGTTTGCTAATGCCGTGAAGCTCAGAATATTTTTTAAAGAGTGTATTCTTGTGGCAGAAAAAAATTGGGGCCATTTGGAGCACCATAGATAAGGTTTTGGGGGTTTGCCTTAGTAGGAAATCCGCCAAATCTGCCCCCGGCTACACAAGGTGTCCCTGAGGTGTGCTAATTCCGTGAAGCTCAGCAAATCTTTTAAAGAGTGTATTCTTGTGGCAAAAAAAAATTGGGGCCATTTGGAGCACCATAGATAAGGTTTTGAGGGATTTCCTATTAAGGAAATCCACCAAATTAACCCCCCTGTTCCACAAGGCCTTCCTGATGTTTTCTACTGCTTTAAATCTCAACATATTTCCTAGACAGTTTATCTAGATTGGTGTAAAATTTTGAGCGCATTTGGGTGCACTAATGAGGAGAAATAATTATTTATCTATTTTCTGGCATTTTTTGCAAAATTAAAATCCCAACTCCTGTTTGGGATTGCAGAATTACAATTCCGACTCTCAAAATGCCCCCGGGTCAAAAGGCGGTCACAAGGACCCGGGGAAGACGCCCTGAAGCGGTCCGCGCGACGTAAACTGTGTTTGGGAGTCGATTTTGTAATTTGAGGGAGTCAATTTCTCAACCCCCTTTTTTGACCCTGCTGATGTTATAAATCAGCAAGCCTTCCCAGCCGAATTGGCTGGGACCATGGGAGAAACTTTATTTTGGTCTTGCTGATTTTGGCCCTACGTGAACCGTCCTAATGCAAACAATTTTTAAAAAAAAACCTCTCAAAATTTCACATAAAAGGTCGCGGGGCGGCGCAGCCACCCTTAAACCCTAGTTTACATTAACAGGCTGAGCTAACTTAGCTGCATATACATACACGGCAGGGGTGCTTCCTGGCCTGCCAGTTTGTGGAGACAACGGGATCACTGGATACGTGAAACCCACATGGAATTCACTTCTCCCCCCGTTGTCTCCACCCTCCCGTGGAAAATGGGTGGAGACAACAGGAAAGCCCATTGTCTCCACCTGCCCGGGATTTCCTCGTCATTCCAATGGGGAAAATGACGAGGATTCCACGGCTGCCTCTGGGATCCTGGTGGAAACTGTTCCCGTGAGTTCCTTGTTGTTCTCAACAACAAGGAGCCCATGGATGCCCTTGCATTGCCGGTGTTAGGGCTATTTCATTGATATCAGCTGGCTTATGTGCGTTTTGAGGACAATCAACGGCTCCCAAGGAAAGCGACAAATTGATCCCCAGCCCCGCCACCCCGCCCTCTGACCCTTCAGTTCCACTTCCTCACGGCCCCCGGAGGCTCACCTTCACACCATCAACCCCACACGCCTTTCTTCCCACCCCGACCCACACCCACCCACCATGGCCGCCCCTTGCCCCTCCTCCTGTGACTCAGCTGGATCCAGAAAGCATGCGGGCAGCAAATAACAATCAAGTCGCTGGCAAACAGCACCAGCCTGCGTCCGGGGCAGTGGGCCAACAACCTCCTCAAGCTAACGTGCGAGTCCGCCTTCTAGTGCCCCCGGCAGCTTGCTAAGGGCTGAGAGGACTGTCTGCAGCCACCTTGTGATTTGTTTTTGTTTATCTATTTATCCCTTTTTTTGATGTTTTTACGATGATATGCAATGCAGCGTGTGGTACCCTGGTGGTACCACATTCTGCAATATTACCTGCGTTTTTGATCTGCTCCGCCCCCCCCCCCCCCCCCCCCCCGGGTTACCTAACTGAATCACATGTTGTGGGCCAGACCCGCCCGTGGGCAACAATGGGCCACTACACTACGCTACGCTACGGGCCAATATCTGTTAGTGTATCCGTGGTTATTTGGCGAGACAATTGGGGTATTGTTATCCCCAATTATAGCCCAATACACTAACAGTTAGTGTATCCAAAGTTTCTCATTGAAGATCTTGGGTATTGTTATCCAGAATACACTCAAAATACACTAACAGGTAGTGTATTTATTTTGGATAACCAACATTTCCCTGAAAGTTAGTGTATCAGAGTTAGGATAACAATCTTCTGCACTACAGTATCTGTCATTTCATGGTTTTTAGCCTCTAGAAAATGATTTTCAAAACATCATGTCCCAGATTTATTTTTTTTGTAACACAAAACCAACTTTACTACCAAAAATATCAATACACTGAAAGTAATTTTATCATTAATTGCAGAGATAAACCAACAGTTATTGTATTTGTTATCAGGAATAACAACAGATAACAATCATGAAACTAGGATTTGGTTATTGTTAACCTGGCATATTTCAGCTACACTAACAATACAATAACAGCCAAAAAGAATAACATCAAGAAGATGTATTGTTATTGCAATAAAATCAAGGATAACAGTATTATTTGTGTAGTGCAGTGGAAAAAACTAACAATACACTACACTAACAATACAGTTAGTGTATCAGCCCACCGTTGCCGTGGGTATCATGGCGAATCCTCGGGGAGTCCAGGGTTGAAGGACCCGTGATCCACCTGTGGGCTCAACCTTCACATCGGGATCATAGGGATATTGAACAAGTGAAAAGAAAGGTCCGAGTGAAGTGGGTGTTGAACCCACAACCTTGCATACTGTGAGAGTTGAACTCACATACTCAGCATTCATGAGTGATGCTTTAACCGTTGAGCTAAGTACACATTGCTATGTTGCAGTTGAATACAGCAGATGTATGCTTATGATGATGTGTGGTGTTGCCTCCAATGGTGATTGGATGTGTAAGCAACAATGTGTTAAGCAGTGCTAGATTGACACTTCAACAAGGGACCCACGGGGATTCCATGCGGAGCCAAAAGCTCCCGTGGAATCCTTGGGATGATCACAGGGTGGCCGCGTGAACCTCCCGGTGGTGACCCCGTGATTCCCTGGACCTCCAGCCACTGGTCCGACCTTGCGTGCGGCTACCACGCGCGGAGTCCTCGTGGACTCCATGTGATTTCCCCGTGGACGGACTCCCCAGGTGTACATAATTCTCTCCAGGGAGCAAAGTGACCAAGCTTAGCGTCTCCAAAGGAGAGGTTTAGGACTAAAGTCAGATTCTTGGCCTGAGGCTGACAAAGTTTTTTGAAGAAAATGAGCAATTTTGCATTTACATTTATTTCAAATGATTAGCTCTACGGTTTTACTCCAAATCCCAGCTGACCATGTTGTAGCCCTTGATCTCAGCTATCTTGTACATCTTTTTTCAAGTATTCTCAACAAAAATTGGCTGCTCAGCAGCCATTCTTGTCAGGGCTGTTTCTGAGCAATGTGATGGACCCATCAGGCCACTTGCTGGTCAAGATTTGGACAGGTTCTCACAATTTTGGCTCACCAGACCTCCCAAGGCAGTTTTTTTACATCACAATTATTTCCAAGGGATGAAGATACAACTTTGATGGGATACATGTTGACATGTACAACAAGGAGCTGATTCTAATGGTACTGGAGGCTGTGAAGAAATCCAAGGGGTATGTGTTACAAGTCAGAGCAAGATTGCATACCACATAGACATACTATGTACTTAGTTATCAATCAAACCTAACCTTGTGATATCGCATAGACCTAAACCTAACCTTGTATCTAGTCTATATCTATCCACCCGGCCCGGCTCCCTTCTCTCTCCTCATCGAGATTGGAGACCGGACCCGGGAGTGTGGAGAGCTTACATACAGGACTACTATCACATAGCCACCTTGAGCTTCTTATAGTATGCGGTGATATGTGGATTAGAAGGATTTTTCGGCCATTTGGCTGGGCAGCCTCGGCCAAATGTCGGACATTAGGCACAAGTCCCTCCCGCATACGGGAGGATGCTCGCGCCCCGCAAGCACAGGGAGGGACTTGTGTCAAGTTCGCAAAGTGACCTCCGCAGGAGGGGATCAAGGTTCCTGCGTCCCCCCTCCACAAAGAGAGGGACGTAAAGTTAGGCTATTGAGCATGCAGACAACAACCCCATGTAGTCGGGCAGGCTACAAGGCTATGAAAATGGGCCTGCGGCGGAGCAAAGCTACACGCGGCTAAATGACAAAGAAGAGGTGTCTGGATTTCCAACGACAGGGGGATGGATGCGGGAAACAGACATACAAGAGAGGCCCTTTTATAAGGGCCGACAATGGAAAAGAGAACCAAACAACAAGAAGAAAACAATGAATGATAATTCAACGGTACAGACAATATGGGCGTGTACAGGTCACGCCTTGTCTGAGAAAAGAAAGAAGAAACGAAACCAACAACCCCTTGCGTGCAGTACGCAGGGGCTTCGGCACCTCTAACTCCTGGCTTGTGCGGAGCCGGAGCCGGAGCCGGAAAAACCTAACACGCGTACAGCGCGCCCCTAGTATGGGCGCCTGTCGCGTAGCCAATTGTAGCACGGCTACAACCGCCCCCCCCTAGACAGGGGCTGCCCCAGCACCTTCCGGGAGCAGCTGGCCGTCAAAACGGACGCGTATCTTCCGCGCCGGCTGAGCCGGGGTAGCCGGAGAATCAGTAACCGACGGGGCCGGAGGCCTTCCGGCGCCTTTAACCTTTTTAGCCTTTACCGGCTTAGATAACTTTGCCACCGAAGTGGTCTTCTTAAGCAGGGCCTTGGCCACGCGGGCCTCAGCCTGCCGCTCCCGCTGAGCAATTGCGGGGGGCGTCGCCCACATCCCATTGACCACCAAAGATCGTAGGGACACCGGCTTCAAGCTATTTCCGTTCACGGGCCTCGAGTATTCATCGCCATTTTGGTCGTTAAGAATATAAGCATTATTCGGCAAAATTGCCTTGATCTCGAAGGGGCCGAACCAACGTGGGCTGCCCTTCGTGTGCTCCTCGTTGCGAAGTTTAACAGATTGGCCCACAACAAGGGCGTCTACATCGCGAGCAAACCTAGTTTTATTATCGAAAGCGGCTTTATTGGCCTCGGCGCGAATGGCAGTATTACCTGCTGCCGCCAACCTGAGCTTATTAAGCTCCTCAATCCTGGCAGCTAATTCATGCTCGCCAGGACAGGCCTCATCTGCGGCGACCATGCGTCGCTTATCACCCAACAGCCGTGGTTTTACACCATAAACAAGCTCGAAGGGCGAGAACTTACTACTATCACTTGCGTGAATCCTAGTAGAGAATAGAGCAGCGGGGAGAAAATCCTCCCACCGTTTGGGGTCCCCAGTTGTATTCAGGCGGAAAAGAGCCTTCTCCAGGATACCATTAAACCGTTCACATTTCCCGTTGGTACGGGGGTGATAACCAGAAGTATTAAGCTTCTTAACTCCTGCCTTGGCCAAAAAGCTGGCAAACCCGGCAGACAAAAAGTTAGACCCGCGGTCCGTGAGGAATTCGCGAGGTAACCCAAAAGGGGTGATCACATGATCAAACACGGCTTCTGCGATAGCATCTGCCGTAGCGTTTTTTAGAGGGATGGCTATTGGCCAGGATGTACAATGGTCGACAATAGTCAAGATCCAATTGTATCCCGCCTTATAACTCTCCGGCATCTTAATGAAGTCGGAGGACCACCGCTCAAACGGCATCACCGCAGGCAAAGGGACCTGAAGTCCTGTTTCCTGCGACGCGTGCGCACGCTCATGCACTTGGCACGGCGCACAAGTGGCAATATAACTTTTAACATCCTCGTACCGTCTGGGCCACCAACCTCGGCCACGCAGCACCTGTAGTGTGCAGTCACGGCCACGGTGACCTAAATCATCATGAACCGCTCGAAGTAGATCGAACCGGTGTGCTAGCGGGATAAACGGTGAGCGTTCGAGCAGTCCGGGACGCCCCAGATAGATCAGGGTCTCGTCGTCCGAGTCATATTCAAAGGACTTCAAATTCTGCTCCGCTCTCATTACGAGCCCCTCGGGGACCCAAGCTGGAATCTCCCTTTTATCAATCAAGTAAGGGATTATCAAAGGCCAATTGGTCTCATCAAGGACGTCGCCAATATCATCCACGAGTGATAAATCACTCCGTCGGGACAGCGCGTCAGGAACAATGTTGTCAGCGCCTTTCTTATAACGGATTTCAATGTCCATTTCGGCGAACTCCTCCAGCCAGCGGCAGAGCCGCTTGGACGGGAGCTTCTGGCATTTCAAATAAACCAGGGACGCATGATCTGTATACACGATGGTTGTGACAACAGCGCCATCTAAATAAACATGCCATTTCCGCCAAGCGTGGATAATGGCCAACAACTCCCGCTCTTGTGCCGGGTAGTTAATCTGGGCTTTGTTGAGCTTGCAGCTCTCGAAAGCAACCGGGTGCAGACGCTCATCGTCGCCATATTGCAACAGTACCGCGCCGACAGCAAAGTCTGACGCGTCAGTCTCCATAATGAAGGCCTTAGCTGTATCCGGGGTAAGGAGGATTGGTGTAGACACCAGAGCCTCTTTAAGAAAAACAAACGCCGCGTCATGGACGGGCAACCACAAGATCTTTTCGCGTTTCTTTACGCCTCCAGCCGTCAGGCCATGAAGAGGGGTAGCAATTTTCGCGAAGTTTTTAACATAACGGCGGTAAAACCCGCACAATCCTAAGAAAGCCCGGACGTCATAGACAGTCGTGGGGCGCGGCCAAGATTGAATACATTCAATCTTTTCTTTCATCGGACGGATCGTGTTAAATCCAACAACGTGGCCTACATACTGCATTTCACGCAAGCCAAAGGAGCATTTAGCTCCAGAACACTTCAACTCTTCGTCTCGAAGGACTTGGAGAACCGTGCGCACATGCTCGAGGTGCTCGACCTCGGACCTAGAGTACACCAGGATGTCATCCAAGTATACTTGGACGAACACATCGATGAATTCCCTCAAGATGTGGGTCATCATACGCTGGAAAGTACTGGGCGCATTAACCAAACCAAAGGGCATTACGAGCCACTCGAAGTGACCGTATTTAGTCCCGAACGCAGTTTTGGGTACATCATCAGGGGCTATCCTCATCTGATGGAATCCTTGCTGCAAATCAATCTTGGAAAAGAACCTCGCGCCGCGAAGCGCATCAAAACACTCTTGAATTACCGGCAGCGGGTGCCTGCCTTTCTTTGTGACAGCATTCACCTGCCGGTAATCAACACACAGCCTTACCTTCCCGGAGGAAGGATTTTTAACAAATACAATCGGTGAAGACCACGCCGACGTAGATGGCCGGATAAATCCGGCATCTTGAAGGCCATTAAGTCTCTCTTTCAGAGTACCCAGCAGAGCTGGCGACAGTTGTCGGACCGGCTGATAAATAGGCGCGGCCGTACCAGTATCAACAAGATGCTTGATCACGCGTTTGCGTGTCGAGGCTTTAACAATGGGGGAAAAAAGGTCCGAGAACTCGGCTATTAGCGCACGAAGCTCTTCACCTAACTTCTCTTTCCCAAACACAGTGGGTAGGTCAGCCGAGCGTTCTTCGCGCGGGCCTTCCACGCCCTCCGATTCCGTGAGCGCAAGCAGCTTTTCTGCTGCACCTTCCCAGATGCCACGGCGCCTAAAAAATTTGGGTAACAAAACTTCATCCTCGTCCGTCAGCGGCGCGAGGACTGTCTCCTGAATCAAGGAGATAGCGGGCAAGGAAGGCTGAAAAACGACAACATTACCGCCTGGCCCCTTAAGACGCCACGAGTTGTGCTCCCAATCCGTCGACGAAACGTGCGTTGCGATCCAATCACGACCAAGTATCACGTCGTAACTAGCTAACGGCGCGATCCTGCAAACACAAACGAAGTCCACCTCAGAAAAGGAGAAATGGACGTTAGCAAGCCGGTTATCTTTAATTTTATCACCAAAAGCGCCGGCGACGCAGAATGAAGATGGTGAATGAAAGATGGGAAGAGAATGAGAAGATACAAATGAAGAAGACACGTAGGACGATCCTGCGCCCGTGTCAAGAAGAACTCTGGCCAAGCGTCCTTCAACCTCGTGTAGGAAATCTACACGAATCGTGTTCGACTCAGCAGCCGCGGATGCGGCAGCCAGCGGAACAGAACTTAAACTATCATATACGACATCAGCGGCGTCCTCAGACGGCTCTACTGAGGCGGCTGTCCCCACGCCTGGGGCATCAGCTGAACTCAACGATGCATCAAACTCAGGGGCGGGTCTTCCACCCTGAGGCTCAATAGGAACTGTGACAAGAGATTGATTTCGAGATATAGGAGAAGGGGGGGAGGCGGACACAGTAACTACAACGGATGTCGACGGGAGAGACGGTTCCACGTCGACTAAGCTTTTTTCTTCCCCTTGTCAGTAGGGGGGTGGGCGGCCTTGTACGCCGCTTGGCGCTCCGTCTTGGGCTCTTTGCAGTCCGCAAGAAGGTGATCCTTCGACCGACAGTTGTAGCAATACAACTTTTTCTTGCCAGCCTTGTCGCCGCCACCTTCGGTTCGACGCTTGCCGGAACCGGAACCAGAACTTGCCGTCGAAGTCGAAGCTAAAGCGGCGTCGCCACGGTACGCACTATCGTACTCCATGGCCGTAACAACAACTTGATCCAAGTCCAACGGGGTACGTTGGACCTGGCAGCGGGTGATCTCTTCGAAAACCCGTTTCGCGAGCCCCTTCGTCAGACAATTGACGAAGGAAGTGATCGCATCGAAAGGATACCCGTGCGATTTAGCGCGGGACATCCAAGCACGATACCTAGCGTAGAACGCTTGGAGGGTCTCGTTGGGGCCCTGCTTCAACGCGCCGAGCTCCCTAGCTAGTGCCGCCGGACTGGTACCTAGCGGGCTTAAACGAACCAACCAGTGCTTGAATTCGTCCCAATTCTTGGGGCGAGTTCCGGCGAGGGCGGCGTCGCAGTAGTCATCTGAGGCCTTACCACCCAAACGGAGGCCGCCAACCTTGTGCCATATGGCGGGGTGGGCGCTGCGATCATTTAGGTGTACCGCCAACCTGCTAAGCCAGGTTACGGCATCATTGCCCGGTTGCCCCTTGAACTTCGGGTGCTCTTCGGGCCAGTACTTGAGGACTTTCAACGGGTCCTCCTCGTACACGGTCTTCAACGGCTCCGCGTCGACGGGCGGGGCTGGACCAAAACGATTGGAATCTGTCGGTTCCTTCTTCACGGGTCCGTCGAGATTCATCTGCCCAACAATATGGGTCAACATCTTAACAACGTCACTACTATTCGTCGTAGTGTGACTTACAGCATCATTATCGTATCCAATGAGATCCTCCTGGCATTGAGGGAGGTCTCTGTGGTTATTGTACCACAGACGCTCGGCTGGGTTCATCGCCTCGACCTCGCGTTTCGAGTATCGGACGCCATCCTGCGGGGGTTGAGGGACAACCTCGCCGCCAACGGTAGGAAGAGGTTGCTTCCCACTTGGGGGACTATGACCAACGGGCATCTAATCACGGACAGAAACAAAAAACAAAAGGATAATTTCGACACGTCAGTGACTGTGAAGAAAAAACACCAGACGAATGCGCGCGCAGCACGCCAAGCAGGACCCTGCCCCAGAGGACCAGTCGACAAGAGACTGGGGACTCCAACTGAGGCAACCGTGACCCAGACCAAACCAAAGAGATGTCCAATCTTACGTTTTTTATTTGCCGAAGCGCGAAGAAAAAGACTACGATTTTAAAGGGTTGTTTGATTGGTATTATAGGGAAAGCGGTGCCGAAAGTGGAGTCGAAAAAACGTCGGAACGTAAAAAGGAACTCGCTACCACTTGTAGTCGGGCAGGCTACAAGGCTATGAAAATGGGCCTGCGGCGGAGCAAAGCTACACGCGGCTAAATGACAAAGAAGAGGTGTCTGGATTTCCAACGACAGGGGATGGATGCGGGAAACAGACATACAAGAGAGGCCCTTTTATAAGGGCCGACAATGGAAAAGAGAACCAAACAACAAGAAGAAAACAATGAATGATAATTCAACGGTACAGACAATATGGGCGTGTACAGGTCACGCCTTGTCTGAGAAAAGAAAGAAGAAACGAAACCAACAACCCCTTGCGTGCAGTACGCAGGGGCTTCGGCACCTCTAACTCCTGGCTTGTGCGGAGCCGGAGCCGGAGCCGGAAAAACCTAACACGCGTACAGCGCGCCCCTAGTATGGGCGCCTGTCGCGTAGCCAATTGTAGCACGGCTACACCCAGCAAGCTCGGATGCTTCTCTTCAGCCGGAACCACTCGGAAACCCTCACCAGCACCACCGTCGCCGCCGCCGTTGCTTCCCAGCAGCCGGCCCCTCCCACGAGCTTAACAAAGCCCGCGAGCACCGCAGGTCGTGTAGGTGCAAGCGGGGCTTATGACCAAAAGGAATATGTTCGCGTGAGGCTATCTTGGAAATAGGTGTGCAGTTTCTCCGCTTCCAATTCACAACTCCCCACGATATGTACTTATTTTCCTACTTTATCCCAGCTGAGCACTGGGATCTTGGCTATCTTTCTGTCCGCTCAGTTTCTCTCCAACTGTTTTTGTATTTTTTCTATCTTTTTTTGAAGTTGCCAACTCCTTCAAGTCGGGTCAGCCCTTTAGCGTTTTATCTTTGTCCATATCATAAAACTCCGATCATTAATTGCAATATAACCTGAGGACATTACCGATGGTAAAGAGGACAGAAGGGAACATAACAGAGAGTAACAAGGAGGAAAGAGAGAGGAAAAAAAAGAACAACAAAGAAATTAAAACACGGCGACCACGGCACAACACACCTCGCCGATACCCTCGGTATTGATCCTGTTGACCTCGAATTTTGAGAGCAACTCGAGCATCTCAACATGCCACCAACAAAAGATAAATCCACGAAAGCCCGACTTTCAAAGCACTGGAGGCGCATGGAAGAGGACGACTTACAGCAAGCGATTGTTGATGATTGTCTACCCCGCTACCCCTCGAACGAGCCTCCAAAGCAGGTCCAAGTCGATGCAGTCAAGAGTCTCGTCCATGGACGCCACACGTTCGTTATGGCTGGGACGGGTTGCGGCAAGTCGCGTATCTCCAAAATGTACTATAACTTGTTTGCAAAAACAAAAAAAGTCGTTATCCTCGTCTTGAACCCGCTTGATGCTCTCGGCGATAATCAAGTCAAAGAGAAGATTGCTCAGGGTTATACTGCTGTCAACTTGAAGAAACTTACCTTCAACCAGACAGTGGCCGATGACATTGAAAAAGGCAAATACAACTTTGTATATTTAAGTCCTGAGGTGTTCTTAAACAATCAGATGTTTACTGATGTTTATCACAACACCAAGTTCCAAGATCGACTGGCCTTGATCGTTGTTGATGAGGCCCATATGATCTACAGTTGGGGTCTTGTTTCCAACAAAAAAGCGAAGAAATCTTCCGCGCACAAACGGCATCAGGATCGAGCAGTCTTCCGGCCATCGTATGGCGATCTGGGCCGTCAGTTAATGGCCACCGAGGGTACTCCAATCCTCTTCCTTTCTGCGACATGCCGCCCAAAAGCTGTCAGAGAGATCCTCAAGAGTCTAAAAATCCCTGAGGAGACCGTTAACTTTGTCCGAGCGGAACTTACCCGCCCTGAGATCCGAATCCTTCGATTCCCAATGAAGTCCTCGCTTAAGTCCGCCAACGATCTGCTGCCAATGTTTGGAAGAAAAGAAGATATCAAATCTTCTAAAATTGTACCTACTCTGATATACTCAGGTACAAGGAATGCGACCTTCCAAGTTATGAAAGTGGTCAATAAAGCTCGAGGAACTAGCGGCGAAGAATATAATCCCAACAGTCAGCTGATTCGAAGGTACCATGCGTGCACGGGTGACATGGATAAAGAAGACACTATTAACGGATACGAAGCTGGAAACTTTCCGTGTATCTCCTGTACCATGGCGTTGGGGCTGGGCCAGAATTGGAAAAGGGTTCGACAAGTGATCCACATGGGCCGCGGCGATCCTTCGTGCATTTGCCAGATGATTGGGCGCTGTGGACGTGATGGAAAGCCAGGATTGGCCGTTCTTTTCATGGAACGGAAGCCCAAATTTGGCTTGAATAGTCCTGAGGCCATTGCGAGGGCTGATAGGGAATCGGATGACGTCCGGATGGATTCCTTCGCAATCACTCCAGTCTGCCTCCGAATAGCTATTTCGGTTGACAACCTGTCAGTTAATTGTTTGTGCAGCTTCACTTACTTGTGCTGATGAATTTGTTTGCAGGTATGGCTATATACCAATGGATCGCAATGACTTGAACTATATCCGCGAAGAAGCGCGCGAAGAAGAAGAGGGATTCCCGACATGTAGGTGCTCGAACTGTGCCCCCGAGGAGGCAAAACTATTGATGGCGAAAATGAAAGAGATGAATATCAGTAATTTCGAGAGGATACTGGATGAGAACAACCTATCTGGACAGATTCCTGGCGACGAGTCAAACAAAAAAAGCACACGATCTCGCGGAAAAAACCCCAAAGAACTCAGTCCCCTTATGCAGAATCTCACCTCCACACTTGTCGATCAATTCAATAAGTTCTTTGCTGACTTGTACGGGAAGTCGCGGTCATTTTTTCCGGGACAAATTTTTGGGCCTACCGAGGCAGATGCCATTGCAAGGAACTTTGATCTAAGTTTGTTAAAGACAGACAATCACAGAAACAAACTTCAAGGGTTTCCCCTACAATATAATAAAAAAAAAAAAAGAAATAAAATCACACCAAACCCAAAGCCCAATCTCTACTAGAGAGATTGCAAGCATTGGGCAGATGACCCCCAGCGCGCCGCATTTAAGGCAATTGCAAAGGGGGGTCATCAAAAATTAACCCTCAAACTGTGCACGCGCAACAGCGGAGGGGGTTGAGTCGGCTCTCTGGCTGGAATTGCAGCGCAGCGAGTCGACTGGCGCTTCGTACCTGCCAGAGGTACCCCTACTTATAGGCACATTGTCTGATGTTAATCTGACCACATCCCAACCGTTCCCACCACAACCACAACACATCCTGCCTCTCCACGCCTCACATCAATCTCGGTCAACACCATCGTAGGGCCCGCTACGCCCCTCACAACGATTGCCCAAGCTCACACATCACCATGCCGCGTATCCAAGGTCATGCTACAGCCCAACTCTTTCAATCAATCTATCCCCATGACCCAAAAATCGCGGCCGGGAACCCCGCTCCAAGCCCCTCCGACGACCCACGCTCGCCCCTCCGCAGGTCCCGCCCCCATACACCACTGGCGAGCGTCGACGGCGATCGACAGACGACGACCATCTCCGCCGTGCCCGTATTTTGAATCTGGGTACTTTATTCCTTTGCCTCCAACACCTCCACCGCTTCATTTTCATCAACTCCTCAGCCTTCCCCCCTCGCACCAGCCCCGTCATTGTCCACCCTGGCCTTGACCCCGACCTCTCCGTGCCGCCCCACAACCTCTCCGACCACATCCTGGGCCCCGCTCGTCGGCTGGATAGTCATGGCCCCACTCTCAAGCGCTTCCAGCCCGTATGGATCACCCAATCCCCGCTCAGCTGCCGGCTCTCGCCCGAAACCGAGGCGCTTATTTGGATGCGGTTCCTGGACGGAGCCGGCAGGACGAAAGGCACGCTCAAGGTGATGATTGCGCTGAATCTGCATTCGTCGCAGCAGGTGCTGCCGGTGATCACCAATCCGATCCTGACCTCGCTGCGATACCTGGGGGCTGAGAACGTGTATGTGTTGGTGTGTACACCCCGGAAGGACTGGCCCATCTGGGCGCGGTGCTAAGCGGACTGGGCGTGCAACACCACATGCGGTGCGCCAAGGAGGAGACGATCTGGATGGGTGTGGACCGGATCAAGCTGCTCTTGGAGTACCGCAACCAGGCGCTGTTGGCCTTCGACAATGCTGACCGGGCCCTTGACGGGCTCTCCAACCTGGTCTTCATCGACGACGTCTTCCTCTGTGCCCAGGACATCCTTGAGCTGCTCTGGCAACGTCACTTCCAGGGGGCGGACTCGGCGTGCGGGACCGACTGGTGGGAGGCCAAGACGCTACGGGAACAGTACGGCTCGCAGACCCCTCGCCACCCAATGACGCCCGCTTGCATTCGGTGGTCTTCTACGACTCGTGGGTCACCCGCTTGTTGACAGGCAAGACGCTGCGCCCTCGGCTGCAGATCCTGACGGAGTACAAGGACGGCTACGCGGCAATCTGCGGGGCCAAGGAGTCGAAGGTCTTCCAGGCCCTCTTCCACAACGTACTCCCCGTGCCCGTGTATTTGTGCTGGAACGACATCGTCGCCCTGGCCCCAGCGCCCTTCCGGGGCCCAAAGGGACTCACCTTCCGCGCCGCCGACCGCCTCACTAACGAGTGTCCGTCCTCCGAGTGCCAGCTCTTTGCATAAGACTTCTCATTAGGCTGCAATAAATGCCTCCTCGTCCCTAATGTCGCCGTCACCTACACCCGCATCATCTACTATGCTGACGGCGTTGTCCGCAGCTCCAATTGCAACAACCGCCCCACGTCCCGTCGACCCTTCCATGGGGCCCCTGATAGCCAATTCTTGGTCGAGAAAATTGACTGGAGCAGCTACCCCAAGCCTGAAATTGTCGTTTGTTGGCCTGTCAGTCTCTCTCTCCTCTTCGCCACACCCTTCATTCCTTGCACTGGATTTGACTCTCTCTCTTGGTTCTTTGTTGTGGTAGGACCCAACCCCACCCACCCACCTTTCATGTGATGCAACCTCTTCCTCATCCCTCTCAGTAGAACTCGATAGACCCGACTGTGTTTGTCCCTCCTTCATTTTGTTTTTTGATCTTTTGCACGTACTCGCTGACTCTTCCCTTTGAAATACAGGTGCAATGGCCCTGGACTTATGTATAACCCTAATCCCCTTTCCTGATCCGCTCAACCCATCTACAGGAAATATTTGTGTTTCTTGCCATGAGCACCCCACTTGTCTGTTCAAAGATGTACATTTACCAACATTTTTCAGATTGAATACAATAACTTGAAAGAAAGCTTATGGATTTGAAAAATAAAATTCTGTTGAGCAGCCTGGGGACACCCTTTTTATTTCTTTCACTGCACACATCCTTCCACCAAGACCTATCAGCCCTGCAGCATAGTCAAATTAGTGGTATGTGGCTGAAATTTCTACCAAATCACATGCTGAATTGAGGAATTGGAGGGAGTGAAATGAAAGCCATCAATGCATCTCTGAGTAAATTGTACAGTTATTTCAAGCTAAACCTTGGAAGTACAGCGGCGAAGCCGCCTTGGCCTCTAGTAAAGTTAATTCTAAGTCAGACATTGTGGATCTTATTGGTAGCAAACAATTAGACAGGGAGTTAAACATGTTAGATAACTGCATCAAAAACTTCAAAGAAGGAACAGATTATCAAAGCTACTTGAAAGACCAGGAAGATTACAAAACTTTTATCGGCGATGAGATGGAACGAATACAAAATCTGAAAAAAGCGGGGCTGAAAAAAACCTCAGGACCAGATCGACTATTACAACCAGATGATGCTGCGATACTACCAGTCACATCTTCAGCCCTGCAAAAAAAATCAGCAGCGTCAAACTCAGTTCTAGCGCCGTCCGCCGCAGGAAAAAACCGAGTCACAAAATCGAGGCCTAGCGCAAGCCAAATAGCCGAAAATAAGAGGATTCGTGCCAAAAATAAACTACAAAAGGAAGAACAAGCAGTTAGAGATCGTGAAGCAGCAAAAAGGAAATGGGAGGCCGATAAAGCTGTGTTGGAAGAGCTCAAGGAATTCTACGCTTCCAAGAGATCAAGAAACACCACTTACCTTGATCCAAATGGGTGATCAATCACCGCTTTTATTTTCATTGTCAGTGTCGCCATTACTTTTGCTCTCTTCTTCACTGCTCTCAAGCTTGTCGTTGGTTATGTTGGGTTCATCATCTCCATCCGAGCTGACATCTGAATTTTCTTTTCCTCTATCCAGTTGATTATCAATTGTAGCATTCCATATCTTGATTGCTGGCGGTCGTAAATTATTCAGTGGTTTCCCCCTTTGCATCGAAGAAATTTTCAGCTTTTGAATTCCTAAAGCATAAAAGTCCTCAACTTTCTTGGGGACATGTTCACCAAGCTTTGATGCGATGTAGCATATGTCATTTTCTCGACACATTCGCAAACAATTATTGATGGATTTTAAGTTGATTCGATTTTTGTGTGATTGATGGACTAGTTTCTTTCCGCAGTCGGCTGTTTATAAGTTAGTTACTAATCCCTGAAGCTAAGAAACAAGTCAAAGAGGTGTTTATTTTCATTAAAGGTGACTGGAATGAGTCCACTTACCAGAGGGACATTCAGCAAATAAGAATCCTTGAGTCAATCAATGTTAGTGCCTCGGCCGGTGCTGTTGAAAAACAATTTCAACCAGTAATTTTCTGATTCGAGGTATTGGTCCTTTGCGACGAAATGCTTCTGGCGACCACTGGGCGCTACAAACATTGAGTGCTTGATGATCCGTGCGAGTCCGTGGGGTAAAACTTTATTGAGCAGTATGATCATTTGAGGTAGTTGGATTGAGTACTGAGTCAGTTTTTTTATTCCCTGGGCAATGACGGCCCATCTTTTCCAAACATTCATTACACAACCAATGTCACCCGCTTTCATTGCCACGTTCTCCTCAACAATGGTTGAAAAATCCGCTAGTCGTAAGATCAAATTCAAAAGCTTTGGAGAAGTTTGACAAGTTGCATCAAGTTTAGCATCCGGAGAGAAGAATCGCAAGTATGTTTCGTCGACAACCTCTTTAATTCTGGCACTCGAAATTGAAGGAATATTTTGGTTTAGACTAGCACTATCGGTTCCCATGACCACCCTGAAGCAGGAAAATAGTTGCTTTAGCATGTTGATTTGTTGCAGATAAGAGGGAAAGAAAGTGATGCTCACATGATACAATACACCAAGGTTGCTTTGTGAATCTTCCCAATATTCTTGATCATGAGGGTGAAGTCCTTCTTTTCAAGCATCTTGTGCAAAGGAATACCTAGACTATTCAGAAATCGCCAAGCACCCGAGTCACGCGAGTCAGAGATATCTCCAAAGTGTTTGGAGTAGATAGCTTGAGCAATATTCCACATCGTATGTGCGCCCCCCAAGATGGTCTGTACGTTAACAAGACTTTCTTCCGGGTGCCTGCTTGGTATGCGTTGAGTTCGTAAAGTTGTGAAATTTGTACATGTAGCGAGGTCACCATTGATAATTTGGACTCAAGAAGAGAAATCAGTCAACGATATTGTAGACTGTTCGGTGATAGATTCAACGACCTCGCCAGCTCCTTGAGCCGAGTTATCGGAAGCTACCATAAGCTTCAACATTGTGATGTCAGGTGACTTGTTTGATAACTGGTCGACGATTGGAGGTTTTGTGTTGATTGAGACGAGTGAATCGGATGGAGATCCAAGGTAATCGAGAAGAGCTTCAGTAATCTGACTCTTCAAGACCAACTCCCACTGTACTTCTTCTTTTGGAGTTGGTAGGAGCATCCAAGAGTGGACATCAAATTCAGACACCTTTGACATTGCCTCGCGATAGCTTTCTATGGTGAGATCCAGAGCGGGGACCGAGGTGATGAGTTCTGGGCTTGGGTGATGAATGTATCCCCATGTGCCATGGAACATCCGAGTTGTATGTCCTACGGATTTCATGTGGACACGCTCTTCAAAGTCAAGGTTATCGATGCATAGGAATGGCGCCAGATTTGGGGCCGGTGACTTTGCTAGCTTGATCAAGACTTGAGATTTGGCTTGGCGGCTGAGATAGTTCAAGGCATGATTAGCTGTTTGGCGCGAGGAAGACAGGCCAATGTAATTCAGGAAGATGTTGACCCAATCCGAGACCCCGCATGCAAGAAATGTTAAAGAATTAGCCAGCTGGTCGCCATTATTTCTTCGATTAGCTACAAACGCGACCATTGAGCATATTGTTCTTGCGACCTTGAATAAAATAAGAATCAAATAGAATCAGCATTCCAAATAGAAGATCATAGTCTTGGATTGAATCGAGAAAAGAAACTTACCATGTAGGCTCGCTCGTTATGGTCAACAGGTGAGTTGACATCAAACTCGTCGTTCGGATCCATGCCATCGCCTTGGAGGTTGGTTTCGGGGACAGGGTCAGTTTCATCGTTGGAATCTTCTTGGTCATCATTGGCTGAGCTTTTTGCAGTGAGAGGTTGTTTTTTGAGTTTGGCATGAATCAGATTGAAGAGGGATGGCATGTCTTTGGTGACTAGTGCCTCGCCGCGATCTTTTTTACACTCGTCAGTGAAAAGGGAAGCTGAGATATTTTTAGTGTTGTGGTAAGCGCCCTTTGGCGGCTTTTGAAAGTTGACTATCCTGCTGGCCTGGATTTTGACAAGATCAAAAATTCAAGAGAAGTCAGCCAATAATTTGAGGAAAAACAAAGCAGAAAAATAAGAATACAGCACCTCCTCCAGGATAAATTCCTCCCATTGATCTTTTCCCGTTTGTTTGCGACTGATGTAATTGCGGATGGTTCCCAGTAGCCGCAAAGTAGATGGCCATCCAGTTTTGGTTGACCAATACCGTCGCTGAGCAGAAATCAAGATGTCATTGCTCTTAAGGAAGGCCTCAACGAACGACTTGGGTGTATAACCCATCTGCGAGATTAGCTTGCATATTGATGTCAGCTTGCTTCGTCCGGTGCGGATGTTTTTCCATTTCTTGAGAGGTTTGTTGAGTTGTCTGTTAGTCTGCTACCATGATGTATCACCACAGTATGGAGGGCTGTTGGATCGACCCATGAGCACTACCAACCAACCACCCAGCTGGCAGTCACAAGCGTCTGTAGGCTAGTTGGTAAAGGCAGCACTCTAGTATGTGTCTCAGCATAGCTGAGGTCGTGAGTTCGACTCTCACCAGACACATCTTCATTTTACAGTCTCTACAAGGTTCGCATTGGTGCATTTCTGGTATGTCGTGAGAGTGCGATGAGGGGTAGGAGAGGAAGGCAAAGGCGGGGTGAGTTTTGTGATGACCTGTTATGACAGAGTGTTATGATGGGAAGTCCAAAATGTTGAAAAAAAGACAAAGAGTATGAAAAAAAGAGAAAAGGTTTCTGCCAGTAAGCGGCCAAAGGAAAATCCCCAAATACAAAGTTTTGAAAGCTCACTCGGGGATGATGGAGAGGGAGTGGATGAATTATGAGTTGACAGCATTCACAAGATTATGCTCAAGTACCTCTGGCCAGGAGGAACAATGAACTTGGCTGAAACTGTGATGGTCATGACGGAAAAACATCCACCACCACCAAAAGTGGTGAATGCTCTCACGCCAACATGTGCCGATAGTTCATAAGCCCCCTCCACGCGGGAGAGATCACAGTGCTACACATCTCTCCCCGGCTAAAAGCTGCCCGCGCCGCAGCGTGGACGGGGGCTTAGTTAAGTTCGCCCCTCCCACCAGCACGCCCCCAAGCCCGCCCAGCCCTCGCCCTCGCTCAACAACACCCGCAGAGCCGCGTCGGCGGCCACCAACCCCTACAACCTCGTCGACCAGATCAACCGGCACGGCGACCTCTACCATGTCCTCGGCCTCTCCGGATACAGCTTATCCAACCGCCACCAGATCAAGCTTGAGGACATCCGCAAGGCCTACCTCTCCTGCTCTAGACTCTGCCATCCCGAGTACCATCCCAAGTACGTCAACTCTCACTCCTCCACAACATTCGCGTCTAGGAATTCATTGTCCAACTTCTTGTCGCACTCAACGAATGGGATAGTAAACTGCCTCAGTACAAACCATGTACGGCCGCCTTCCAGAAACTTAGTGCCGCCTACGAAACCCTGTCGAACCCTGCAAGTCAAAAGCTATACGACCTGAGTAGGCCTGTCAACCCCTCATTCCAGTTCAACACAACCTCCGCCACCCCTCCTCGGCCTCCTACCAAGCCGCAGACTCATTACAAACCGTCCGTTGTTTCGCACCACCCTTGCCCCCCTTCTTTCTCATCTGATCGTTCTTTTTTTAAATTCTGCACAGAAATTCACATTTTTTGGCGCGCGCACAACAGCCTCCACCGTCCTCATCAAGCTCTTCCTCATCCTGCCCTTGCGTGTCACCCAACAATCCTTCCAGATGTGGTGAGCCTAATCAAAACCTTATTACATCACTCAGACACTCACCAGGAAGGAATCACCGCCAAACGCCCTCTAGAAATCACTCTGGTACCTGTAATCCACGCCCACAGACACTTCATAATAGCCTAGAATCATCTCTACAAGGCGCCTCAACTTCTCAGTATTCACTTTCATGGATGGCCCTCCACAATGGGTAATAAAATATGTACAAAATCAGGTCAAAGTGGGAGAAAGTCCACCATCAAACAGAGCCAGACTATTAGGAAGGACCCTGAGTGTTCACTAGAATTAACTCCTCTATATTCCAGCAAGGCGTAACTCTTTCTCAGATGCATGGCGGCTGATGCGCCATGGTTATTGTTTTCCTCTTATGTCATCCCAAGCCATGTAGTAGATGCCTTGTTGGTTTGTTGCCTTGTCACCTTGTTGGAGGCTTTTTGTACCCTGTTCCCATCTTTCTCTTCGTCTCAGAACCACCTGTTGTCCCCTCACTATAAATGTAGAGCCTTTTGGCCCATTCTGTTTGTCCCCCATCAGATTGTCACTTTGCATCCCTGGTCACAGAATAAGAATTACATAGCCTATTTTACCACATATTTTACAGTATATTTTCCCTCTTGATTTCGTCTAGAAAGAACTATTCTCAATACTTCATCAGCCACACTTTTCTTTAAGAGTCCATACTCTTATTCTTGTCCCATATTACTCTCCCAACCTGAGAGGCAGCTTTTCACGCACTCATCCCTCTCTAAGCTCTATTCCCCCAAAGAGTAGTTCCACAAGTGGTGTCCCAACAGTGGCCTGAAGATCTTTAGATTTATAGTCTCGTCATTTCTAGGCTAAATAAATACATTAGTTAAAAATTACTCTAAAAATTCTATTGATCTTAGTAGAAAAATTACTCTTACTCTTAGTTTAAAATCTTTTCAAACAAAATTCCGACCTAGAATTCTTCTGAAATACCTTTAAACTCGACGCACCCAAGTCTTTCTACCTTAAATAACTATATCATCAACTTAGTAGACTCTAGAAACTTAACCGTAGAAATACCGCAAGAAATGCCTAACGCCGGCAGACGAAGCTCTTTCTCCGGACCGTACCCTAGGTTCCATTTATCTAATATGGAAATTCCGCCGTTTGGAGGAAATACTAGACAAGCAAATGTTGGATTAGCGCCTGCGCCGATGGACGTTGGATCGTCGGTTCCGCCGGGGAACGCTGGATCGTCAGTTACGCCGAGGAACGTCGGAGCTATGCCAATAGTGAATAGCGGGCTTACATTTTCATCAAATCAAGCGCCCTCAGTGCCATTTAATCCTGGACCAATGAGAAATACTAGCCCTTCGACCACAGGAAGCGCAGCGTTGGATCCACTCCTAGGAAATAACTTTTTAAACAGTCAATACCGCCCTGCGCCGCAATACGTAAACCAGACTCGCCAATCAGGCGCAGCAGCTCAAATTACGCCACATTTCTTACAAACTAGCATTCAGCTCCCCGCCTATAACCCAGAACCATTTGGAAGGAAACCAGTTAAAATCAAAGCTGGCGCCAAAGGACTTATCTTTGATGGTACAAACATGGACATTGGAGATTTTATTAAGCGCCTGGAATATGCGGCTAGATTGGATGGCGCCCAAGGATCTGATATTGCTCTACAAATTATATTCTTCTTGGAAGGGGAATCTTTAATCAAAGAAGTACAGGAAATGGCAGAGCGGGAAAGACACGACTGGGAAAAACTCAAGCTTAAATTAGTTCAACGTTGGGGAAAAATGCTTCCGCTTCTGCAGTACACAAGGAATGATTTGGACAAACTTATTTCAACCACGATGGCGAAGGGAATCAAAACCCAGAAGGAGTTCCAGGATTTCAGTATCCAGCTAGAAAACTTAGTAGCCTACTTAGTACGCTGTCGACACATGGTTAGCGCGGAAGAAATCAGGCACTCGGTTCTAAATTGCTTATCTTTTCCTATCCGGATCGCCGTAAACCGGGAACTCATAAGAGATAACCACATGGAAATGGCCTTGGATGGATCTCACATTCTTCCGCCGTATAACACTATCTTGGACTATATTAATAGAGAACTTAGGACTATGGCTATTTTAAACGACGAAAACATTCAGAAAGAAATTCAAACAATTCAGCCACCGGCGCAGAAAGCTCAACCAAAAGATAATGCTATGGATCAACTTACTAAAAGCCTCTCTAGCTGGAATGTACAAAAGCAGCCGTCTCCATTTGTGTCGTCAAGTCACGTTCCTTATAAACCCGCCCAACTAGACCGGTCCCCATCTAGCTATAAATGTAATTACTGTCACATGATTGGACATACCATCCACAGGTGCAATCAAGTTAACTTGGACGAAATCAACGGATTAGTAAAGAAGGAAGGAACCAATGTTATTTTACCAGACGGAACTCAAATACCTTATGATAGAACCAGGCCTTTTAAAACCGTAGTTGACACTTATCACCAAAGCAGAGCACAAACAGCGGGAGTTATCAATCTACCGCCAGGAACGCATACGGGAAAAAAGGAAGATAGCGCACCAGAAGTCCAGACCTCTTTTGGAAAGCTTGAGGAGGTTGAATATGCGGAGGAAGACACTTTTGACTGCGACATTGGAAAGAGAACCAGAAGTGGTGCAGAATATCCTGAAGGGTCAGACAATTCGAAAGCAAAAAAAGTCAGAAACACAAAGGAAGAGCTCATGGACGTTGACGACGAGAGGATCTTGGAGATTGCTCGACAGGATGATTATGACCCAGTTCCTCTTCCTGCATCTTCAAGAAAAGAAAACCCCGCACCGAAGAAGGTTAAAATCCTCACGCCTCAGGACTCTACCAGCGCGCCAACAAAGGAGAAACCTGCCCGCAAAACCTATGTGGAAAGACCATTAGCTACGCAGTTCCCCGACACGGAAGAGAAGTTGGTCTCACAAATGTTAAATGAGAAAATTCAACTCACCATTGGAGAAGTTTTTGCCATATCTAACGGCGCCGTGGATGCATTCAAAAAGAAGATTAGTCCTAAAAGAGTTCCTATAGATCAACCTAAGACAACCAACGCTGTCGACGTCAACTCTGAAGACGAAGAGGAGGAAGCGCAAGATAGCGGTCCAGCGCATTACGCTTGCCCCTTAGGATATGTTGCTGTCACCATTAATGGGAAGCAAATTCAGGCGCTCTTAGACAACGGTTCTCAAGTTAATCTTTTACCTAGGGATCTAGCGGGGAAAATGGGGCTTATAATTACTCAAAAACCTATGAAACTGCGCGGTATTGGCGGACACAAGAGTGACATTCTGGGAATTGCGGAAAATGTACCGGTTAAAGTAGGAAATATTACGAAAGAAGTGCATTTCTGGGTCTCTTCTGCGGCGGTACAGCCTATACTAGGAAAACCATGGTTGATAGACGTCTCAGCTACTATTCAATTCAAGGACAGCGGTGTGGAATCCCTCTCAATAAATAAAAATGGTCAGACTTACCTGGTTCCAATTTTAAACCCATCAAACCAAAAATACGAGACCACTTTTCCTGTCAATTCTGCCACAACTTCGAGTCATTTTTTAGCTTCTGGCACCTTCCAGAAGTAGGTGATTGGAAGGTGCCCAAATATAGTGTAGAAGAAAAGTTAGTGTTTGCGGCAAAATATAAATCAACGTCAAAAAAAATCAAGCCAGTAAATCAGTTCATGCCGCAGAACATAAACTCACCCTTATGTAGTCCTCCTTTATCTAGAGATCCTTATGTAACACCTTTAACTCCTCACCCGCCTAATTTTACCCCTACTTGGAAAATCACAGAAGACCGCCTTAAAGTCATTAATTTCGGTCCACCCGGGTGGCTCAAACCTGAAGAACTTAAATTATTCAAACATATCATCGTAATGCGGCAGGGAGGACTTGCTTTTCGGGAGGAAGAGAGAGGACTTCTCAAACACACTTACGGGAAACCTTACATCATTCCCGTCATCGCCCACGAACCTTGGCAGCAGCGACCTATTCCAATTCCTGCCGCAATTAAAGATCAATTCATAGAGTTAGTACGGGAGCGCATCCGAACAGGTCTTTATGAGCAGTCTTATTCCTCTTACTCTAGCCCGGTCTTTTGCGTCAAAAAACAAGATGGAAGGCTCAGGATTGTCCACGACTTACAAAAACTCAATAAAGTAACAATTAAGGACTCTGGAATACCGCCTTCACCGGAAGAATTAATTGAATCTTTTACCGGGAGAGCTTGCTACGGTCTGGGAGATATAATGGGAGGCTACAATGAAAGAGAGTTATCATTAGAATCTAGGCCATTAACCACCTTTGAAACTCCTCTGGGACGATTTCAGCTTACCAGATTACCACAAGGAGCAACCAATTCTGTCGCCGTATACCAGGCGCAAATGATGTGGATTCTACAAGACGAAATTCCTCAAAATGTTGGTATATTCATTGATGATGGCGGTATAAAAGGTCCTGTTTCAGATTACAATCAAGAAACTTTGGCAGAAAACCCTGGCATCAGGAAATTTATCTGGGAGTACGCCGTCACTCTGGAGCGGATCTTATTTAGAATAGAAGAAGCTGGACTCACAATTTCCGGAAAGAAATTTGCCTGCTGCGTCCCCGCGTTGGATCTTGTGGGTCACGTTGTGTGCAGGGAGGGCAGAAAAATTTCGAAAAAACAGCTAAATAAAATTGAAACATGGCCGGTACCAAAAAATGCAACGGAAGTTCGAGGTTTTCTAGGAGTCTGCGTCTATGTCAGGATGTTTATTAAAGGACTTTCAGAACTTGCCGCACCGCTTAGAAAATTAACCAGAAAAGACGCGGAATGGAACTGGAAAAAGGAGTGCCAGGATGCGTTTGATCTTTTGAAACAGATAGTAGGTTATGATATAACTCTAAAAAAATTGGACTACTCTGAAGGAGCAGGAAAAATAAAATTAGCGGTGGATTCTAGCTACATTGCGGCAGGAGCAGTACTCACTCAAGAAGATAACCAGAAAGACAGGCCAGTCTTATACGAATCCGTGGTTTTTTCGCCGGTGGAATCCAGATATTCTCAATCAAAACTGGAGCTCTGTGGCGTCGCAAAAATCCTAAAAAAATTACAAACTCAGCTTTGGGGCCAGCAATTCGACCTCTTAGTGGACGCTAAAAGCCTTATAGAAATGATTAACTCACCTGATCTTCCAAATGCTCCCATGACTCGTTGGGTGGCTTTTATTCAATTATTCTCTTATAATTTGGTTCACGTCCCTGGGAAAACTTTCACTATGCCCGACGGATTATCTAGAAGACCGCCAGACGATGATGAAGGAGAGCAGCCCAGTTTTGACGAAGATGAGAAATGGATTAAGCCTCATCCCGGTTTTGGCGTCAAAGAAGTTAACACTTTAAATTTGGGGGTGGAGCGCGGTCAATTTCAGCAAGAAGGAATTTGGGGCAAGCTTCAAGAATATTTGCTCACTCTAAATAGGCCAACAGATACCTCTGACGCGGATTGGAAAGTAATAAAGCATAAATCTGCCGGCTTCATGGTCTCTGACGGCAAACTTAAAAAGAGAAATAAACCTTTCCCGCAACTAGTTATCAGCAATCCAAAATACCAGGAACACATTCTGGAGGCGCTTCACGAACAACTTGGCCATAGAGGAGTGGAAGAAACTTACAAACGGACTAAGCTTAGGTTTTGGTGGCCGCACATGAAAAGAAAAGTCAAGAGTTGGGTCCAGTCCTGCAACGCCTGTCAGAAGAGGAGCCCCTTGAAACCTTTGGAACATAAGCACGCAACAGGGAAATCTACCATTTTTGGGCGCGTCAGTATGGATACAGTACATATTAAAGCGGGAAAGTGGAAATATCTAGTGATTGCAAGAGATGATCTCTCCGGATGGGTTGAAGCTGTGGGATTGGAAACTCTTAAAGCTAAAAAGATTGCGCAGTGGTTTACGGACGAATGGATTTTCAGATATGGTGCACCTCACACAGTTGTAGTCGACGGCGGGGCGGAATTTGGGAAGGAACTTCAGGATTGCTTAAAGCAGAAAGGATCCATTGTAAAAGTCACTACGCCATATTATCCGGAAGCAAACGGGATGGTAGAAAGAGGTCATCAGCCCATTAAAGATACCTTGGTTAAACTGGCTGGGACGGACGGAAAGAAATGGCGCAGCTACTTACCTCTTGTCCTTTTTGCGGATAGAGTTTCTACGAAGAGAACCACTGGTTATACGCCTTATGAACTCATGTTTGGCCAACCGGCGGTTTTACCAATTGACCTCGAACTGGAAACTTTCTTAGGGACTGATTGGGAGTCAGTAAAATCAACCGCAGACCTTCTCCTTGCCAGAGTTCGCCAACTTGAGAGGAGAGAATCAATTTTGCAAGAAGCCTACAAGAACATGAAGGACTCCAGGGAAAATTCTGTCAAATATTGGAATCAAAAGAAACCAGACAGAGGACCGCTTACGCCGGGATCCCTAGTTCTTGTGTACAATAAATCCCTAGAAAGTCAGTGGGGAAAGCTCTTTGAAAACCGCTGGAATGGGCCGTACCGCATAAAATCACAAGAAAAAAGTGGCTCATATACTTTAGAAGAACTTGACGGTCAAGAACTCAAGCGCAGGTATGCGGCGCCGCATGTGAAGCTGTTCCATTCAAGAAAACTCTGATTTTATTCTGGCTTCGTTGCTTTTTTGGGAAAGATTAAATTTTCTATGGCTATTCACATTTCAGACAGTTAGATCTATAAGGGCTTTCAAGACTTAAAAAAAAAAAAAAAAAAGAAGAAAAAAAAAAAGAAAAAGAAGTGGGGGACTGGTGTTGCCGATGGGAAGCATAAATTAGTAAAATAAAGGAGTAAATTTCAGTGAAAAATAAAAAATTAGGGGCTTACTTAGTAGGCCATTTGAATCTCAAAGCTACCATTTATCAGCGCCTCAAGTTCGCGCTCAACATGGCGGAATTCCAGGACCACCGGACGACTGCCGCGGGCACGGCCATTTCGACGAGCTCTTCTAGTCGGTTGATTGTGTTGGAATTGTGTTCTGGCGACAAGGAGGCGGAGGCGTTGCCGAAAAACATGAAGTTGCGGGAGTTCAACAACCCGAGTGACATAGGAAGCTGCTACATGTACTCCAGCGATGAAATCTTCGTCGTCGGAGTGGATTAAGATAGGATAATTTTGTGAACCAAGGGGATAATTATTTACTAAAGATAAGGGAGTATTGGTTTCGCCGTAACCGCTGCGCGCGTTTGTTCGGGAGTTTGGATCCCAGGCACCATCAATAGGCGATTCAGGAATAAAAGACATGGTCAACAGGAGAAAGAGGCGAAGTGGTTGTGTTGGCTTAGCAAGGAATGATAGTAATGAGGAGTTAGTGGATTGGATTTTGCCATCATTTCAATCCCCTTTATATAGCTTTGGGTGCTCTCCTTTGGCTCGGAAGAATCCGAGGACTACAAACTTTCGTCTAGTTGGGAACAAGATCATCGGCTTAGATCTCTGCGACCACGCCGGACTACAAGCTTTCGTCTAGCCAGTAACATGGCCTTCGGCCCATCTCTGCGACTAAGAGGACTTCGAGCTTTCGGCTAGCCCGTTACAAAATCTTTGGCCTACACCTCTGCGACCACGACACGCGGCGATACAAATAAAAAAAGAAAGCAAGTTTTTTTTGGCCTAGGCAGGTTCGAAACCAAATCAACAAACACAACTTGAATAATGTAAACAAAAAAAAAAGAGAACTCATGCGACAACAGGTCGCGCCATGCCCAGTCCGGCCAGTTACTTATCTAACAACATGGCACGATAATTTGTGTTGTGCTTGCTGTTTGAGGGGTTTGACCGACCGACGCACAAACCAGTTTCTTTCCCCCCATCTCGCAAGAGCTTTCTTATCACGACAAACTCACGTCTAGCCAACCTGTTCGGATAAACATTTTCGTGATCAACTCAATACAACCCCTTCAAAATGAGTGACCATTTTAAAGTCCCTGCAAATCAGTCAGCAGAATACTCCTTAGCACATTTTTGGCCCATCTACCTCTTTAATATCGCGCCAGGAACATCCGCCGCAGACATCACGGAAGCTTTGAAAGAGCACGGACCTATCAGAGAATCTTTTACGCCACACGTCGGATCTGGGATGGAGTTATTTGCGCTGGTTGTGTTCACAAGTCGGGAGGGGGCTAATAAAGCTATTGGAGCTCTTGATGGCGCGAAAGCCGACGGATTGCTATTGGAAGCGCGAGCAACGACGAAGGAGGAGCGCCGAGATCTCGAACTTCTAGCGCGGATGACATAAACAGCCCTGGAGACGAAACTAAGGATAGCTACGCCGCAAGGATCACACCAATTTGGGGGTGGTTTCTCCACCCATTTCCACTAAAAATTCTTGTTACATTTTTCCTTTAGTTCTTCATCTAGCTATACCTTTTCATCGTCACATTATTTCCTGGAAGATTACTATAAAATCAAACAAGAAAAACAGCATAAAATTCACTAAAGAAATATAAATCAACCAAATCCTATTTTTGTCTCACTTGTTCATATCTTTTCTATTCTTCAAACTCAACTCAATTCTTTTTACGCTAGAAGGAAAATCAAACATACAAAAAAATCTGCCCAAAAAAACAACTTGCCACGTCACAGTCTTCTTTTGCCTTGCCCTATTTTCTTTCTCCTCTCTTTGTCACACCTCACTCAAGGTTGGATGATGGGGACATCATCTAATTTGGGGGTGGATGTGGTGAGCCTAATCAAAACCTTATTACATCACTCAGACACTCACCAGGAAGAAATCACCGCCAAACGCCCTCTAGAAATCACTCTGGTACCTGTAATCCACGCCCACAGACACTTCATAATAGCCTAGAATCATCTCTACAAGGCGCCTCAACTTCTCAGTATTCACTTTCATGGATGGCCCTCCACAATGGGTAATAAAATATGTACAAAATCAGGTCAAAGTGGGAGAAAGTCCACCATCAAACAGAGCCAGACTATTAGGAAGGACCCTGAGTGTTCACTAGAATTAACTCCTCTATATTCCAGCAAGGCGTAACTCTTTCTCAGATGCATGGCGGCTGATGCGCCATGGTTATTGTTTTCCTCTTATGTCATCCCAAGCCATGTAGTAGATGCCTTGTTGGTTTGTTGCCTTGTCACCTTGTTGGAGGCTTTTTGTACCCTGTTCCCATCTTTCTCTTCGTCTCAGAACCACCTGTTGTCCCCTCACTATAAATGTAGAGCCTTTTGGCCCATTCTGTTTGTCCCCCATCAGATTGTCACTTTGCATCCCTGGTCACAGAATAAGAATTACATAGCCTATTTTACCACATATTTTACAGTATATTTTCCCTCTTGATTTCGTCTAGAAAGAACTATTCTCAATACTTCATCAGCCACACTTTTCTTTAAGAGTCCATACTCTTATTCTTGTCCCATATTACTCTCCCAACCTGAGAGGCAGCTTTTCACGCACTCATCCCTCTCTAAGCTCTATTCCCCCAAAGAGTAGTTCCACAGCGGCGACGAAAGTGACATATACGGCCAAGCATCCAATGCCGACAAAAGTCTGGACAGCGTGTCAAATGCTGGAGAAGATGAAGACAATGAAGAAAATGAAGAAAATGAAGAGTATGAAGAATATGAAGAATCTGAAGAAAATGAAGAGTATGAAGAATATGAAGAATCTGAAGAACAGTAAGAAGGAAGACCATGAAGAAGAGCAAGAAGATGAAGACAGGGAAAAAACAATAGTGATGAAAAAAAGCAATGGTGATGAATGTGAGGAAAACAATGACAATGAAGATGAAGTTGAAGATTAGGATGATGAATATGATGATAGTGAATAAAAGAATGAAAGTAAAATTTGAGTGCTTCGTTTTATTTTCTTGGTTATTGAGTTTTTACTGTGTTTCTGCTCAACTTTGCTTCTTGTATGCCGGGTATTCTTTAACTTATAGTTTTACTCATACCTGTGGTTTGTCATTTCCTATGCACTGAAACGTGAATGGGATAATGCTGCCTCTCTTTTTTTCTTGCCTTTGAATTGCTTAATCTGCCAACTCATTTTTTGGGATTGAGGCTTGAGAAAGAGTGAAAGATATTAAAAACGTTTGAGTGATTGCTCTTGATTGGGTTAATAGGTTATCAGGTGTATTGGGGATTGTTTTTAAGAAGTGTTGAGAGTGAGGCTGGCAAGGGGAGGGACATGTGCAAGGGTTATAAGGATCTTGGGCTGGCCATTGTGTCAATTTGGTGTACTTTTAGAGAGGCCAGGCCAGTCTTCCAGCCATTCTGTGTAAGGGTTGTGATCCCTTCACTGGAGTGATGGCGGATGAGCGGTGGCACAGGCACAGCAAAGAAGCTTCTAGGTCCAAACTGGGGGCTTTTGGATTGCAACCGGCTGGCTGAGAGAGAATGAGTGTCAGTCCTCTCTGAGCTGAGAGAAGATAGGAAACAACAAGAGAGAAGGAAAGAGCTTACCTGGCTCAGAGAGAATGAGTGTCAGTTCTCTACTGAGCCAGGCAAGGAATGGGACCAGGCTATCTACAAGGCTGTGACAGGGCAGGTGTCCATTGGTGACACCTTGTGAACCCCAGAGGAGGAGGGGGGTTTACATTCTGGTTAAACTTAAGATAAATGTCAAGGGAAAGTATTTACTGCATGACTTTCTGTCAGGTCTGGGAGCCTCCCAGATCTCAATCTAGGCACCCAAAATCTTTATTTCTGGTAGAGAGGAAAATGTTTTCTTAACCCTACAGCTCACTGCTTTTGAGTGTGCTAGTTGTAGTTTTGGTAGGTGTCTTAATTTAGGATTTAAAGGGGAATGTAGAGCTCTCTCACTTTCAATGGGAAGTCATCCACTAGTGATAAATGTGTATATCACCTTGGTATAGCTTAACTACGGCTGTGTTTGTTAGTGTGATGAATATAGTGTTCTTTATTGCGGCAGAAAGATATACTGTTAATTGCATTTCTCTGTTTACACCTTGCACTACTGTTACACTACCTTAACTATACAGAGCAGAGTTCCAAGAACCACTCAAATTCTTGGGATAATCCTGCAGGAAGGAGAGGACTATTCATCTTTCACCAGAGCAAAACTCTATTCTACAACAGTGCCCACCCACAATAAGTTTAACACCCCCCCCCTGCAACTTCCTCATTGCCATCATCTTCAGATGAAGATCACTTTCCTGTCTGTTTGCATGCAAACAGGCAGGACAGCCACCACATCTTACTATCCTGTCTGACATTAAAATGGACAGGATGGCCACCACATTGTAGGATAACCGCCACATTGTACCATCCTGTCTGCTTGCATGCAACCAGATAGGATACATTTCATACCACATACAAACAGTGTGAAAATCTCATGAATTGGGGGTGAGCAGAGCTTGGAGGGGAAAATACAAGTGGCACAGATATTGACTATTCACACGGGTTCTGGAAAGGCTGTCCTGTGAAGCCCCCTCAACACTGAGTCTTCACACAAGCAATGATGGGTAGTTACAATACGCTAAAATAACCATTGTTGTCCATGTAGTGTAACTATTACCATTAATGCACTCAGGTGTTATTGGTATCAGTAAACTTATTGCCACCCTTAAGCCCTTACCTCTCTTGTAACGGGCTATTTTTTGCTGGGTTACTTGTGCTACTAGTAACGTAACACATTAAGTTAGTGACACTTTCCCCACCCTTGAGACCATATTTGGGTCCAAAGAACAAGATCTAGAGTTTGTTCCCAACTTCCATTACCATTCACTGCGTTTTTGATAACAAGACAAAGAGGGGCAAATGGCCCCCTCTGGCTAATATATTGTCCAATATCCACCCTTCTCTGCCGGCAAATATCACCACGGAATCCAGGAGAAATCTGTACCGTAAAGCGCATGCATTACTGTTATTGGTAACAATAACAGACCCAAAATTGTTATGGTACCGTTAAATTGCCAATAACCACATTGTATATAGTATTATGTGTTTGATATTTTTACCTGTCCTGTTTACTGTACATAAATACTTTTCCAAAACTTTTAATCACTATCTCTAACCCTTTTTTGATTATGTTCTCAAAACTCTTGCTTCTCTGCAAAAATTCTTTTTGAGATTTATGTACAATTGATGTACCGTTTCAAAATTTTGGGCCTCTTGGGTGTTTCAAAAACATAACAATTTGAAAGCTGTACAAACACATCATTACATGTTTCTGCAAGGAAATTCTTCCCAATTACTTCTGACTCTGGGAGGAATTCCAATATCATTATTTGTTTACAGGCAATCAGCAGCTGTCAACTTTACTCAACAAAAAGAATATTAGATCTTCAGATACAACATTCATCAAAAACCACAAACCACAAAGATACCAAACTAGCATTTTGACTGTCTCAAGTGACTTAAACCGGCTAGAAATATTCTAGATAATCATGATAACTATATTTTCTCCCTCAATTTTCTTCCAATTAGCTCTATACTTCTCAGGTTGCCAAAGTAAGCCTGTTAATAATGGAAAACTGGGAATGGAGATTACAAGATCAAATATAGATGACTATCATACCATTCTTTATGAGCTTCAAACAAAATCTGATGAAGAACTCTTTGGGTCCAATCATTTGCCTGTGTGGGAAAGTCATGGGGGTAAAACATTAGAAAATCATCAAAAAATTCACTCTATGCAGACCATTTTGCACCCCAGATCATAAGTAACAACAGCATACTAGAAAACCCACATGAAACACAAAGAATTACAACAGGAAGCTTGAAAAATAATGAAAATATCTTACATGGTATTCCCATGGAAATTCCCCCTGAGGAAATGATCTGGGGATCAAGCCTTTTACCATGGGAAAATTGGAATAATCAGAAAACTTGCAACTTTCCATTGGCCAAAACATCTCAAAAGGTTGTAAATAGTGGTAATTTTTTTTTATTTCTTTCTTTTTTGTGGAAAGATAACTGATCTCCCATACCAACTTCTCTAGAGGAGAAATAGCAAGGAAAGAAGAATATAACTGACTTTTAGAGGGCAATGCTTTTTTTTCTTGTTTTTGTTGCTCAGAACTTGCACCACTACCCCCAACCTTGACACATTTTGACAAATTTGGATGTGATCCTGAATTTGCTTTGGAAGGTCAGTCCATCTTTATTATTCTTTGAATTCATTATAATCTATTTGTACCGAAATTCTTAGCTGGCTACTGAAATGAGCTGTATGTTTATTCAGCCTCAAATAAATTTGATCCTGGATTGTCTTTGTTGTATTCAAATGAAAATCCACTTTGGTGGCAAAACCATCCTATGAATTCACAATATGGGATGAAAACGCTCACCATACCAGATCAAGATTTCCAATTGAGCAGTAAGTAGAAATCAGAAGGATCCAAATATAACTATCAATTGGCTGTCTCACTCTGCTGCATTCTTGATTGATCATATTCTTGGTTGTACTTTAATCTGTCCCAGATTTATCCACCATTCACCCACAGAATGAATTCTTTCAAGCAGGCATATCTTCTCACAACTATGCAGATGAAACACCAGGTTTAACTTCAAATCTTCCAGATCAAACCCAGAACTTGGTAGCAAAAAATCCAGAATATGGATTTCACAATTTGGGTAAGCAGAAAGTCAATAAGATAGTATACAATCTATTGTGGTGATGCTGATTGATTTTGATATTGTTAAAGAGAAAGATGCATTATCAAGATTTGTTTCTGAAACAGGTGTACTTTCTGAGCCAACAGAGAAACACTTGGAAGCAGTTACATTTTCTCCAAATTTACTTAATCAAAAATCCATGGGAAACACTCTTTTACACATCAAGACTGATGAAACAAAGCAAGATAATCTTCAGCTGAGTCTAACTGAACAGGAATATCTTCAGAGATTATCAGTTGAATTTAACTCCCAATTAACACATAAGTGTCTTGATGACCCCAATTTCCCCAAATATTTTGGAATCATTTTGACAAGGTATGATGATCTCTTAATGACTTCTAAAATAAATAGGAAAGCAGAGAAAAAAAGATTTGGATCCCTTGCAGCCATTTCTTACTGCAATTTTGTGCAACCTATTGATGAATCAAAAAACAACTTCATTGGCAAGCCATATTTTTCCAATCACTCAAAAACTCTCATCAAGTTTTTAGTTTTCATCAACACTGCAATTATCCAAGGAGTCACATCCAATTCTATCTCAGAGGAAGATTTATTTTCTTCAAATATCAAATTAATCTATTTGCTTGCAGAAGAAATATTTGATCCCAAATACAGCCTCCCTGTTTTAGGAGTGATCAATAAAGAAGTATATCCAATGGATGAAAGTGCATTTAAAGATCTTCAAATCACTATGATAAGATATCTAACTGCAAGGGGCATGTCAGTTTATTTTTTTCTTGAGAGTGCTCTCAAAATATTCCTCCAATTGATTCACAAACACAATCATGAATTCATGGACTTACTCAAAGGCTCAGATGGGAGGGAGAATTACACAATTTTGGAAACATTAATTGAAGATGAAATATCTTTCAGGACAAACAATTGGAGTAGAGTAATTCCCACAAATAAAGCTCAAGCAAAACACTTTTTCTCTGCTGATTTGAAAGAGATACCTCTTGAAATCATCCCAAGCAGATATTTTGATGACATTAAATCATTTGGAAAAAAGGCTAGTGAGACATTTGGTAAAATTGAATCCTTATATCAAAGCTCTATTCTTCCATATTGCAAAGCTCATGTTGCAAGAAAGTTTAAGGATATTCCAGTTTACTTGGTGAGATCAAAAAGTTCATCTGGGGATTTTGAAGTACTCAAAGTTGGAAACAAGCTATATGAACCCATTAAAGCTTCTGACTTCCAACGTAAATTCAAAAGCCTTCTGACATATTCACTCCACTGTCATCGTTTATTGATGAAGCATGTGGGCAAAAAAACAAAGAATATGGTATCACTTGAAGACTCACAAGGCTTATATCTGGACTGGATTGAAGGCCAATTCTTAGGTTCAAGGCAAGATCTTCCTATTTTTGGACAAGTTGATCATGAAGTCCACCCACCACTTGACCATTCAAAATTTGGGAAAATCCAAATTGCAATGATACAGTTCCTGAGTACAGGGGATAATGCCTTTCAGATGCTTCCGCAATTCTCAATTGGTTTGAATGGATTTTTCCTCAGAGAACATTACCCACATCAATGGAATGGGATTTTCTTTGATGATGAAAAGACCTTTTCAGCAATTATGATAAATCTCATAGAACAGGGGGGGATGCGTTTTGCAGACTTCAAAAAGAAACCGAGAGCTTCACGCAAAAGGAAATTTGACCAGTCAGGTTCTGCACTCAATGATTGAGAATCAAAGATGGATCAAGAACCTTGCCTCATCCTGCAGATTCCTACATCATTCCTTCCAACAATCACCACCATGCTTTCACACTCAGTGCATAGACCAATGGTTTTCTGAAGTAGACATGTGACTTGATATCCTTGTAATTTGTTTATCCAGTGGAGGACTTCCTGTGGGTATTTAGAGAGCTCTAGATGCCTCTCTAAATCCTAAATTAACACAACTATCAGACCCATGACCAGTGCACCTGAAAATATCACACAGGGTTAGGAATACTCGGAATCCCACCAGGGGGACTTGAGTTGAGGTACATATGAAGCTCCTGGCAAAAAGTGCCTGCTTCAAGTTCGGATATATCGCGCCTCGCGCCGGCCTAGGCTGTATGTAGCAGGCTCCTCCGAAGCGAGGGACTGGTGATCAGTCAGGGTGCGCTCAACTAAGCTATTTTAGCTTCTCTCGTCTTCTTTCTTCGGGCTTATTATGGGGGGGGGGGGGAGGCTAGTCTTACAAACAGCTGGATGGCAAGGGGTATCGAGAACAAAGAGTTCAACTGATTGTGGGTTGGTGTTGAGTGCTATCGATGATTCGCAGGATATCGGAGACTAGATAGAGACTGCCACAGACAACGATGAGCTCGTCTTTGGACCTGGCGATTTGAATCGCTTGATGCAACGCATCCAGCGGATTGTCAGCGATCCTAGCAGCTGACTGAGTTGCGGATGTAAGGAGCTGGAATTGGGCGGCAATGTCGTGTGGAGGAACCGGCTTGACCCAGTCCATATCCTCCGGGACGGAGAAGGTAGTGGCGACCAGCTGGGGCGGCCAGCGCATACGGCCCAGATCGAGTGCCGCGATGAGTTCGCCAGGGTCTCTGGGGGCGCTGAGCGAGATGAGGAGCGTGACGGGCCGGCCGAGCTGCTTGATATGGTCGCCCAACACCTGGGCGGAGGCGTGATTATGTGCGCCGTCGAGCAGGAGCCGGGCGCCTCTGTACTCGGCAAGCTCGAGGCGGCCCTTCCAGCGCGTCGTCCGGAGGCCTTCGATGATCGCGTGGTCTGTGATCTTCTCGGCTAGCGAGGGCAGGAGCTTGAGCGGGTGTTTGTGCGTCCGAAGGAGATGGGCCAGGGCGGTGGCAGTGGCTGCGTTTTGGTGCTGGAAGCCAGCATCCGGGTTCAGTGAGTTCGGGACCGTCCGCGATGGGTGCATGGATAGATCGAGCTGGCTGCAGCCGGAGGAAAGATGGTCCTCGGTGGGCATCAACGGCAAGGGCGGGAGGTGCTCGGCAGCAGGGTGAGGGAGCGGATAGGGCCGGACGGAGAAGAGATCGGATGACTCGAGGGATGCTTTGGCGCGGACGATCGGCTGGACCTCGGGATAGGACTGTTGGGCGAGGAGAATGGGCACGTTCGGCTTGGCGATGCCGGCCTTCTGGCGGGCGATTTCGGAGACGGTGGATCCCAGAAAGGCCTGGTGGTCGATGGAGATGGGCGTGATGCAGCTCAGGAGGGTGTTTGCACTCTCGGCGACGTTAGTGGAGTCCAGCTGGCCGCCGAGCCCGACCTCGATGACCGCCAGATCGAGCGAGGGCCGATGGCTGGCGAAGACCTGGAAGGCGAGGGCGGTGAGCAGCTCGAAGGCGGTGAGCTCGAGCCTGTGCTGGGCGACGAGTGCGTGGATGCGAGTCTTGGTGTGCTCGAAGGTCTGCCGGTCGACGGGGTGGCCGTTGAGGACGATCGAGTCGGCCGGGTCGAGCAGGAACGGACTGGTGAACCTGCCGACGCGGTATCCCGAGCGCCGCAGGATCTCGGCCTCGTACGCGACCACCGAGCCCTTGCCGTTCGTCCCCGCCACATGGATGATCGGTATCTGCAGGTGCGGGTCGGCGAGGCAGTGGAGCAGGCGGCGGATCCGTTCCAGGCCGAGCCGGATGCTCGTGGTCGGCGCCATCTTTTCCCGAGCTTAACGCCCCTCCGAGACTCAACTGATTTTCTGGTAAGAAGCACCAATTTTATTTTCAAAATGTTTCTCCAAATGTACAAACTGAAGTAGACAGACTCATGGCCTGTAATCTCAGCTTTCATTTCATGGTTTTTTACCTTACTGACCCTCGTAAATACTTATGGTGTTCAAAGTTGACTTGCATAAAATCATAAAATTTTAAGCAGAAAAAATTTGTACCACCCAAACACTCAAAACAGAGCAATAGTTTGAAAATGGTACATAAAAAATTATCACCCAAAAGTTTTATGATTTTATGATCAGATGTACTTTGCGCACTGCGAAAAACTCGTCGCGCACTGCAGGGGGCGTCCACTCAACGTCCCGGCCACAGTGCGCGGTAGCTCAAAATGCTTTGCGCACTGCAAATAAAAAGCTTGAAATTCCCCTTCTTTTTTCTGCCAGCCGACAGAGGGGATTTTCCTTGCCCCTCCTGCATTTTCTTGGCGTATTTGGACCCCCCAGATGACATAAAAAAGGATGATTAAAAAATACAGCGGAACGCCTCCCCGGAGTGCACCCCCCGGGGATTTTCAACCTGCTAAAAAGCCATGGATCGGGTACACAGCCCCTCAAAAACAGAGTCCAAGGGGAAGAAGTACATATGCCATGACTTTGCCGTGCGGATGGCCAGCACAGGCTGGTCCTGGAGCGGAGTACATGCACACTCCCCCAATGACCGGCCAGCACACACATGGAGTGTAAATCACCGGTCATTGAGGGGATTACACATTCCTCTTGATGACCGGAACAGTCCCGGTTATTGAGAGGAGTAAACACACCTCTTGATGACTGGAACATTCCCGGTCATCAAGAGATTAAGCATTCCTCTTGATGACCGGAACAGTCCCGGTCATCAAGAGATTAAGCATTCCTCTTGATGACCGGAACAGTCCCGGTCATTGAGAGCAAATGATCCCCTTGATGAACGGAACGGATCCGGCCATCAAGAGGAAGAACACTCTTGATGACCGGGTCTGTTCCAGTTGTTGAGAGGAGCAGTGTTTACTCCTCTCAATGACTGGAACAGTCCTGGTCATTGAGAAGTTAAGCATCACAATGACCGGAACGGTCCTGGTTATCGAGGGGAGTAAACACACCTCTCAATGACCAGAACAGTCCTGGTCATTGAGAGGAGTAAACACTGCTCCTCTCAATGACTGGAACAGACCCAGTCATCGAGAGTGTTCCTCCTCTTGATGGCCGGGTCCGTTCCGTTCATTGAGGGGATTAAGTGCTCCTCTTGATGACCAGAGCGAACCGTTCATCAATCCTCTCCTTGAACAGTTCACTCCGGTCATTGAGGGAGTGTTTCTCCACTTGGTGACCGCAGCAGACTCGGTCATCAAGATGATTATTTTCTCAATGCCCGGGTTAGTTCCAGTCATTGAGTGGTGTATTTAATCCTCTCAATTACCGGGACTGTTCCAGTCATCAAGAGGAATGCTTAATCTCTTGATGACCGGGACTGTTCCGGTCATCAAGAGGTGTGTTTACTCCTCTCAATAACCGGGACTGTTCCGGTCATCAAGAGGAATGTGTAATCCCCTCAATGACCGGTGATTTGCACTCCATGTGTGTGCTGGCCGGTCATTGGGGGAGTGTGCATGTACTCCGCTCCGGGACCAGCCTGCACCAGGAAAAAACAATAGTCCCTTGGAGACAAGTGACATTTGGCAGCTTTGGTTGCAGCTCCAAAGTGGCTCCAATCCTGTGCCACCTGCTTCCTTGGTGCTCAGTATGTTTTAGTGGTTTATGTACATACATATACTCATGGCTCAGTGCTCACTGGCCCAGCTCAAGGATCCCCAGTGCCACCCATCATTGTTCATTCTGGCTTAGTTCTGCACAATCAGTGAGCCACTGAGCCATGAGCCTATGACTGTTGGGCACAAGTTCAATGATCCAGCCTGCCTCTTTGTATGTTGTTTCACTTGTCAGTGTCCCTCATCGCGAGATCCCCCTTGGCTCCGCCTTACCCGGCGGCACCCGGACTGTCACAGGCAGCTGGGGACAAGCCTGATGACCGGTGTGCAAATGGTACAAGTCATCAAGGGCAGCTTGATGGCTGGTTTCCGAGATATCCGCTCATGTGAAACGGTCGGACACTTTCCCAATGGGCTTGCCGCCTCGAGTTGCAATGTTACGCGGCCGAGGGCCTAGTTGGCTTCCCGTAGCCGCCAACAAGACGCGACCAACTCTTCTCCGCCTCCCCGCGAAGCCATCCGCGGTTTTACGCGCTTGGAAGCAGCCTGGCTCCTGCTGACAAAGCCCGCGCCCTTTGACCTCCAAGCCCGGCGAGTCCGACCACTCTCCCTCTCAAATCTGCCTCCAGGCAGCCAACAGGCTCCTGACCACACACAGCAGCCTCATCACTCCGCCCACTCTCAATCAAACGCATCCTCCTCAGCGTGCCACTCGACATAGAGAATCTTCCGACAACTGCCGGCCAATTGCTCGACAGGACTGAAGACAAAACTACTGCATCAGTTACTGGAATTGATGACCTTGAAAGCCCATTCATGGCTAAGCAAGTGAGTAAAAAGCGCCCAAGGCAGGCTGTAGATTCTGAAAACTCCCTCAACAACAATCCGTCTAAGCAAGCTTCATCCTCAGATTGGAGAAACTCGATTGGATTCAAATCTTGGAAAGTTGCAGTTATGCAAGCTAGCCTGTTTGCCCGTCCCAATGCATCACGATCTCGGCTTCAGCTCACTCCCAAGGTAGGTACCCTCAAAAACTCAAACAGCACCTAGTGAGGACCCCGGACAAGCCCGCAACATCTCGCGCCAAGCTCCATCACACACTCCTGAGCCGCGCCAGATAACAAGTACTCCCTTGCCTCACGTGCCAGCAAAGAAACATCTCCATGTGCCTGTTGAGTTTCTTGGATAGTTCCCGAATGCCTTGGCATCTCTACATCCTTATCGCAAAGGTGATGAGGTTGAGGGACTTCAAAGACCGAGAGTCGATCAGGATAGCACGCTATCTTTGTCTTCTCTCCTGCTCTTGTCTTTTGTAGCTGCTCCCACCAACATGCTCGGCACCTTTGGGGCAGCCAACAATACAGCTACCCCCAGCTCCAATCTCTTTGGACAGAAGCCGGCTGCTCCAACTCTTACATTCTACCGCGAATGGTTTTGGAGCAAACATGTTCAACCGCTTGTTCCGCGCTTGTTTAATTGGGACCATCTTTTGGCACGACTCACAGGGCACTTTAAACATAGCATCCTATGTATTGCACTTTTTTTTTATTGGATTTGAAAGTTTTTTTTTCCCTGATGACACATGGCATTGAAGATCTATGTATTCTTGGGATCATCAAGTGTTGTTGTGTGTGGAAGAAGAGGAGGAGCATGGGGAAAGTGCAGGTGGCGGAGTGGGCGTGAGGATGGTCTGGGTGTGCAGGGAGAGCTCAGGGGTCGTCCAGCAGAGCCTGAAGTTGAGTGTGTGGAGGACGTGGCACTTGAGATGGTCGATCTCGGTCTCGGATATGTCAGCCACCTTGCTGAGCCGTTTGCAGAGCAGAGGCCGGTCGGAGATGATCTTGGTGCCAAGGATCATGGCGGCAAGAAGCAGACGGTGGTTGGTGAGCAAGTTGAGGGGGATACAGGGCCGGCCTGGCTTGGCCTGCTGTGGCTGGCTGGTGGCTGGACTGAGCTCTGTGATCTGGTGGAGGTAGATCAGGCTGAGGAGGATGCGGTCAATTGAGAGTGGGCGGAGTGATGAGGCTGCTGTGTGTGGTAAGGAGCCTGTTGGCTGCCTGGAGGCAGATTTGAGAGGGAGAGTGGTTGGACTCGCCGGGCTTGGAGGTCAAAGGGCGCGGGCTTTGTCAGCAGGAGCCAGGCTGCTTCCAAGCGCGTAAAACCGCGGATGGCTTCGCGGGGAGGCGGAGAAGAGTTGGTCGCGTCTTGTCGGCGGCTACGGGAAGCCAACTGGGCCCTTGGCCGCGTAACAATACAACTCAAGGCGGCGAGCCCATTGAAAGAGGGGTAGGACTCAGGTGTGGCTTGAGCCAATTAGTCCTCAGCAGCTGCGCACATCACAAGCTGTGTTGCACATGGCAGAATGAGCTAAACTAGCAGATGCTGGCTGTGCAAGGCAATAAATGTATACTCAGTTATGGCACTCATGCTGTGACGTTCCAGCTGTGGATAGATGCTGGATAGATGGCCAGAGCTGTCCAAATGTCACTTGCTGCCAAGGGAACATTGATTTTTCCTGGTGCTGTGCTGGCCATCCGCACGGCAAAGTCATGGCATATGTACTTCTTCCCCTTGGACTCTGTTTTTGAGGGGCTGTGTACCCGATCCATGGCTTTTTAGCAGGTTGAAAATCCCCAGGGGAGGCGCTCCGCTTATTTTTTGTATTTTTTATCATCCTTTTTTTATGTCATGCTGAGGGGTCCAAATACCCCAAGAAAATGGAGGAGGGGCAAGAAAAACCCCCTCTGCCCGCTGGCAGAAAAAAAATGAGAATTTCATGGTTTATTTTCTGCAGTGCGCGAAGCGTTTTGAGCTTCCGCGCACTGTGGCCGGGACGTTGAGTGGACGCCCCCTGCAGTGCGCGACTAGTTTTTCGCAGTGCGCAAAGTACATCCGTTTATGATTTTATGATTCAAAAATTTTATGATTTCAACTTTGAACACCTTAATTGCATAAGATTTTTTTACATAAAATCATAAACTACAATTTTTGCTGGGAGATGTCACTTTAAGTTTTATGCACACTGACATCTCCCAGCCAAAATTGGCTTTATGAGTTTATGTAAACAGTGACATATGCAATTTTGAACACCATACTCCAATCCACCTACTTTGAGGTGGTGTTCAGGTATTTTTGAGCTCAAAATTTAAAGTTTCCTGAGCTTGTGCGGTCTCAAAAAGGGCAGATTGGTTACAGAAATCCACCATGCAATTTGCAGGATATGTCTTGCAGGGGATGGACATGAAGGAGTTTGAAGTGGGGGAAAATAAGCTAAGATGATTGTGATTTCAATGGTGCCATAACGGTAACATAATGCTAACATTACTGTTTTTAAGCCATTATTGTCACAGTTACTCGTAATGGTGGTGAGCTACATTATTGCACCACTGCTTCTACCGGGTTTTTCTACTTGTTACGTTGTTGGGGCCCGCAGCGCGCCAGATAACGAGCTGATTTCAGCGCTAAAACAGCCCTTGAGGGCTTGTTATTGCGTTATCCAAGCAATAACATAGTGTAAAAGTGTCAGAAAAAAGACCTGTTACGCTAACCATATGTCACTTGATGTAAGAATTGAAGTTATGTCGTACTACAGAAAGGATTATTACTACACATCCCTCAAGCACATCCAAGCAAGACTATATAAGAGAGTTTAGGTAGAAATAATGTTGAAGGCAGACTTTAGGTCAGCTGCACTGACTCTAAGGCTGACACACCTGACCAGGTATTTGGGTGCCAAGGGCCATCTCTACACCCAAATCCCACTTTCTTAAATCCACAGAATCCTAGGATCCTGGATCTAAGTTTTGGGGTGTTTTATTTACATAATTACTGTCAGAATACAGGAGATGATGCGCAACCTGCAAAGAGGCGCAGGGGAGAAACAGACTGTGATGCAAAGACATGTAAGCACAGATGTTTCATCCCTCCAAACAAAGCCGCAAGTACGGTAGCTAACTTTGGGTTGTTTCATCGCAACTACAGCAGATGCTACTAGCAGCAACACCCCTAGGACGCAAGCCACAGACTACAGAAGCCACAACAGCAAGGCAAGCACGGTTCCAAGACCTTCGGAATCGTGAGTACTTAAGCAGCAGGCTAAGACGGACAGAAACACTAGAATAACAGCTCCATCGCCCGCATAGCTCTTTATTCCACAGAATAACCAATCACCCAGCCAGCCTCAACTCTTGCATCAGTCCGCTGACCAACAAGTGAGTGCAGACTTCACTCATAGCTAGACTGTCACATGATTGCGACTAACCAGGACGGTCTCTTAGCCACAGCCTTAACCGGAACGACTCGTTGCGAACATAGACCGTCACTACAAGCGTGCACGTTGCAGGAGGTAGAATATCTCTCCTCCTTTGATAGATCATGCAATCAGCATTGAGCGAGTTAGCTGACTCGTAGCGTTAACATCGCAGACATCAGACTGCACTCTTGTCCAAAGCCGATCCCTTCCTACTTCAACCTCTCTCAAGACTTTGTGTCCTTTCATTTTCTTTTTCTCTCCTCTACTCAGAGGCACGGCAAACCGGCCTGCTCTTAGGTGATTATCTATTTCACCTCATCTTCTCATTACACTTAGATAGCGGCAATATGCCATTGTATATAGTTTTGATCTGAGCTATTCTAATATGAAATCACATCTTAGTTGTCAGAATTTTTACAAGAAAAGAGCGCACACAACAATTGAACAGTTGAAATCCCCAAAGACCTGAAGGCCCTATGGATGACCCTCCAGCTGTGCCGCAGCAACAAGCAAAAGTGGGCCGGTTGTTAAAGGTGTCCAGGGAGGGCCTAACCAAGTGGTTAGGGGGCTCCCAGGGAGGGGGTAGGACGGAACCGGATCCCCTGGGGTTCTGAATGATGGAATGGTGTCAGCCTTAGAGTCAACACAGCTGACCTAAAGCCTGCCTTTTTCTACTTTTTACATATGAATTACTTCATATCTTTTTCATCTTAAGAGATATCCTTGTTTTGACTTCATATTCTGTTTCCTCATGCAATTTTAACCCTAGTTACAACTCACCAATTCTCTGTAACTCTACTCCTTCCCTGAGTTCTTGAGTTGTGGCGCGCATGCGCAGTTGTGACGTGTCAGCGCTACCAGGCGCGCCAAACCACATGTACATATGTAATTACATAAGCAAACTGTGAAAATTTTCGAAGTCAGGATCCCCCTTGCCTGAGGAGGATCTACAGACTTCAGCAGACCAGAACCACACCTCCAGACAACCCAGGATCACCAGAACAAGGCCACTACACTCCCAGTATCACCAACAGGAATATTGACAGTTAGTACCCTTTTCATTGAACCTTGATTATCTCAGAGGAGTTCCTATCTGTCTCTTTGACTGCTTTCTCTCCTCTCTTGTTTGTTTCTCTCCTCTTTGATCACAGGTACATATACCTCTAGACATCTACTCTCAAGGATCAAATCACTTCATATCCTTCTTTTTCTGTGGTTTTTGTCAGTAACAAACCACATAGGTTTCCCTTTAAAGAACCTTGACTATCCATAGAGAAGTCTAAAAAATTGTGGCTGATTAGACTTGTCTAATTCAGATACCTTCCACGTTTCCATTGTGAGAAGAGGCTGTTGCAATCTCTGGCACAGCTTGGCAGCACTCCCTTAAGGAGTAGCATTGCTAGTGGATGTTAGTTCCCACCTACAGGTCAACAGAACCTTGAATATCATCTCTCAGATCATCTATTTCTCTCTCTCTCTTTTTCTCTTACTGTTTGTTATTTCTTTATCCCAAGAAATCCAAGCAGTGCCCACCCATTTTTCTTGTGTCCTGCTGTCACATAAGAGACACAGGCTCACAATTGGGGGCCTCATCGGGAAATTAATCCCTTTTTCATACGTCTAGACTTCATAAAATCAAAGGACTGATCATCCTGAATAAATTAAACAAAAAAATCTCATAAAATAATGTAAAAACTTGAAAAAAAAAAAAAATTACTCTTATTGACGCTCAAATCCGTCCAAAATTCTTCTCAACTTGATTTCCAACTAATTGAAATCTTCCTTAACCTCTCTAAAAAATTTTTACACCTGCGCTGCACTTGCAAAAGTGAAGAACCGCAAAAACCAAGCCGAAAAAGCCTCGCCTTTGTCTGACTTATCGTCCATTCCTCCTGATTCCGAGGAAGAAGATCAGCTCGAAGTAAGCCAAGGACTCGTCCAATCAGACCTCAGATTGTCAGGAATCTTTTCCGACCGGTTTCGTAATCTTTGAACCATTCCCGTAGGAGAGCGCAGACTCTGAAACCAGCAAAAATCGCCGAGTCGCCGAACCCAAGGAAGGGAGCTTGATCAGCAGCTCCACGTGGACACCCATAGCCACTTCTAGAGACCCTAAACCTCGTCGCGGAAAGGTTAAAGCTCCGGTTAAACTCGCCGACTGGACATCAGAACCATCCGCGAAGCCAAGCACTAAAAGCAAGAAGAAGACCTCTTCATCTACCAGAAAAAGTAGAAGGCTTTCAGCAAAGTCTAAGGCTACAGGTATCTAAAAACACCTCCTCTCTCGCCTTCCATAACTGATTTTCCCGCTTTGAATACCTTTCTGACCAACATGCCACCACATCTCAGAAATGGCAGAAATCTCTCCGCCGAGCAACAGCTCCGTTACCAACTCAGCCCAGCGGCCGAGGAGCGGCTTTGAAGAGCACGAATCGGCTTTGCCGCCGCTGGGAGAGGACTTTCTCAGTTTCCCACAAGAGGAACCGCTGCCACCGGACACAGGAATTCCCCCAGCGTTGTACAATCCGAGGGAAACGTCCCTAGCCCTAGCCTCCAACCGGTTGACCCCAGTGCCGCGCCCAGTGGAGCGGGAGCCAATGAATGTAGCCGGCAGTCAACCGACCTCCCAGCCTACCAGCCCAGAGGGCTTACGACCGGAGGCGCCACCGGACTTAGCCCTACTTCCGCCCATTCAGAACCCTCAGGCAGAGGATTCTTCAGGTCCTATGGACCTCATACCGGAGGATCCCGAGTTGACAGGTCTAGTGAACCTGTTCAATGATCAGTTCGACCTCTTCGTCCGGGCTCGAGAGGCGCAGAACTGGAGATCGGTGAGGATGATCCTCACGCAAGCGGTAACGACGCAGGACATGATCCAAGAGATAGCCGGGAGAGAGGAGACCATCAGAATCTGTCAAGAATGGATCCCTCGGATCGAGCTGAACGAACTCGAGCGCACCTTGTACCATCAAGGCAACAACTACGCGCCTCCAGCTATCGCCGCTCCCCCTTCGCAGAGCAATCAGTCCCTAGCTATAGCGCCGCACCCGCACCATCAGCCTATGATGGCGACGCCGACCCCAGAGCCAGCGAGTTTTCGACACCGAACGCAAGAGGCGGGGTACCAGGGTCATACCCCTCAGTACAACCAAGGGCTTCAGCCACCACCGCCGCCTACGCAAACCCAGAGCCGCAACCCAGCGCACAACGGCAGTACCTTGGGTCCACCGCCGCCGCCGCCACCGCCGCATCCCCAACAGCTGGTCACGAGACTCCCAGCTTCCACACCGCTAGATGGGAGCCAAGTCACGAGGCACACTCCCTATCAACGCCCTGGCGAACATTACCAGCCACATCCACCCCAATATCAAGCAGCAGGAGCACCATACGCGCATCCGCAGCGCCACAATCCTTCTCAAAACTGGAGAGGATCGGGGAGGAATTGGAGGCGTCCGAGGGACGACACTCAAAGAGTCCTCCAAATAGGAGCGTACCTCATGAGAGCTTCTCAAGGATCAGCAAGAGGATACCGGCGTGGGAGGGGAAGAGGAAGAGCTCAATAAGTTCTGTTTCCCCAATGGGTTTGAGTTTAGACTTTGACAATCTTTCTAGCCCTTCAAGCCGTGAATTTATTCTCAACAATCTTAACTCTGAATTGTCTCACAATGGTCCCTTGTTATTGCACTGCCAGAATAATTAGCTGGGTTGAGGTTATCCCAGTTAAACTGGGATGAACTAAACCAATTTAAACTTGGTTGATCTCAACTGATGAAATATAAATCCAAGGTACCCCCCTTGGTTTTATATTTCATTGGATGAGATCAACCCATTTTAAATTGGTTGAGTTCATCCCAGTTAAACTGGGATGACTTCATCCCAGCCAAATATGCTGGCAGTGTTGGAAGAAAAAGTACAAGCTTTATTCTCCAAATTCTTATCTGAACTTTCAGGAACTATTGAAACTATCCCTGGTACATTGTTAGAATCATGTGTGCAGAATTTCAAACAAGTCTTAAATGTTTCAATTATTGACATCTTCAGAGAAGAATTTATGCCCCAAATGCTTGATCAATTTCTGAACCAAATGAGAGAATGTGCCAAAGAAAGACCATCTGGGAGCACCGATGAGTTTGAGCAATTGAGAAAACTCATTGAGGAGAAAATGGAAAGTGTCCAAGACAAATTGGAAGGAGTGCAAGACCTTATTCTAGTGAATGAATCTCAATGCCACTCCAATATGGACACCCTTGGTAAGAACTTGGATGATATGGAAGATAAAATGTATCACAAACTTTCTTCTCTAGAAAACCAAATGAGTGACCTTCAAACTAATGGTCATAACAGATTTGAGCAAACCAAGAGAAGATTCAGTGACATTTCTTCTGTGGTACATCAAACAAATACCAAGTTAGAGACCTTGGTTAATGATAGTAGAGATTGTCCTCCCCATCTCAATTACAATAACCCATTGCTCAATGTGCAGAGTGAGAATAATCACAATCAGAACAATCTGAGAAATCCTTCCCAGTATGATTCTCATAGACCTCCACCTGCCATGGAAAATACTCCTCTACCTGAATCCCACCAATCTGCTAGAGCCAATTTCTCCAAGTCAGCTAGTAATGAAAATATTCCAACTGCCAATGATGAATTCCCATACATTGATCATGGATCAATTGACTTTGACATGAGGAGAGAGCTGTGGAAGAGCATACCAAAGAACAGTGAATGGGATAAGTTCTCAGGTGAATTGCCCTACAATCATGAGCTTTGGATTAAGAACACAGACATCCTTGTTAGAGATTACTTGATGCTTGACAACATGATAATCAGTAGATTGACAATATTGCTGACTGACACAGCAAGAAATTGGTATCTTGGCATCAGAGACAAGTATGGAAACAAGTCTTGGGCCTGGTGGAAGAATGCCATCAGAAATAAGTTTGGTACTGAGAACTGGAAATGGAAAATGCAACAAGAGTTTGAAAATGCTCACTTTGCTTATGATGGGAGAAAAATCCATAAATGGTTTGGTACTCAAAGAGAAAGACTGAAAGCTTATCAACCTGAGCTCAGTGAGTATCTCATTTGTGAGAAGATCTTAAAGCAATGCCCTCCAAATCTTGAGCATGCTGTTAAAAGCAGATACAAGAGAGATGCTACTGAAATGAGCTTTGAGGACATGGTCATAATTGCTGAAGAAGTCATAGACAGAGTCATGAAAAGGAACAAGCCTGTGACAAATAATTATAGTGCTCCAAACAGATATCAGTGGAGAAATAATCCTGTGCCTGAGAAAGCTGATAAGCCAAATGAATCCTCTGCAAGAAGAAATCCAGCCTCTGCCCCTGAAAAGGACAAACTTATATGTCATTTCTGCAAACAAACTGGCCACTTCTCCAGGGAATGCCCTAAGAAGAAGAACAGGATCAACAATGTAGGAATGGATGATGATGATGATCCCAAAAGTGCCAATGGAGAAGATCAAGGTGAGCGACAAAAGTCTGGATCAGAGCTAGATGAAGAAGAAGAGAATCATAGAACCAATCACATGATCCTTGCTATGGACAATGGAACTGGTGCTAATTATGATCCCCTAGTTGACTTTGATTTTGGAGCACACGCTGTAGAGTGTGAGATAAACCAAGACTTCTCCATTGCTGAAATCCAAGCTGAGACTCATCAACCTCAGACCTGGGACAAATCATGCCAGTCTTCCCATGTAGAGGATGCTAGACTGATGAAATGTAAACCTGATAGAGGAAAAGCTCATCTCACTGGGAAAGCAAATCTCACTACTGTCCTCATTGAATCCAAAGAACACTCATGTCTTCTTGATAGTGGAGCTTCTTGTTCAATCATCAGCAACAGATTGCTAGATTCCATAATACCAGAATGGGAAAACAAACTCATGCCAATCAACCATGCTAAATTCCACAGCTGTAGTGACTAATTGCAGCCAATGGGCATAATAGAAATGGCTTTGATTTTTCCTCACACTAAAGGTTCAGTAAGAATTCTAGCAGAATTTGTAGTTATGAAAAATGCAAGAATAAATTACCTTATACTTGGAAATGATTACATGTCTCTGTATGGTTTTGATATCACAAACAGTAAAGAAAGATTCTTTACCATTGGCAATGAGAACAAGAGGAAGAAATTCAGTTTTAAATCTCATCATCTGGAGAGAATGAGTCCTTCCAATGAAATTTCTGCTGTAAAGAAGTCCCATCCCCAACTGCAGCAATTTATTGTGGAGGAACTCTGTGAAGCCAAATTCAGTGATAAACTGACCATTGAGCAGAAAGAGAAGCTGTTTGAAGTCCTCTACAATAACAAACTTGCCTTCTCCAACACCAACCAGCCCCTTGGTGCCATTAAAGGCCATGAAGTTCACCTCAAGCTGACAACTGAAAGGCCTTATCCTCCTGTTCTCAGAAGACAACCTTATCCTGCCAGCCCCAAAAGCAGAGAAGCTCTTGAGCAACATATTGAAGAACTAGTAAAACTGAATGTTCTAAGAAAGGTTGGCCATAATGAAGTAGTTGAGATCACCACTCCTGTGATCATTGCCTGTCATAATGGGAAGTCCAGGATGGTAGGAGATTTCAGAGCTTTAAACTCCTACACTGCTTCAGACAGATATCCCATTCCCAAAATCAGTGAGACTCTGAACAACCTAGCCAAAGCTAAATTTCTGACTAGCATGGATGTACTCAAAGGTTTTCACCAGAATGTCATTGCAGAAGATTCCAGACACCTGCTCAGGATTATTATGCACAAAGGAATCTATGAATATCTGAGAATGCCCTTTGGAATCAAGAATGCCCGCTCCCATTTCCAGAGGATGATGGACATTGAGTTCAGAAAAGAAATTGATGAGAAGTGGGTCATTATCTACATTGATGATATCATCATTATGTCCAATACTTGGGAAGAACACCTCACTAGGATAGACAGGATACTTAAAGTTGTCATCAATATGAATATGAAAATATCCCTGAAGAAGTGTAACTTTGGATTTGATCAAATCAAAGCTCTAGGCCATCTTGTTTCTGGAATTGCTATAGGAATAGATCAGAATAAAGTGGCTGCTGTCCTCCAAAAGCCTGTGCCCAGTAGTAGGAAAGAAATGCAATCTTTTCTTGGTTTTGCTGGTTACTACAGACAGCACATTGAGAAGTTTGCTGAGATAGCGAAGCCTCTTACTGAGCTTACCAGGATAGATGTCATATATGAGATGACTCATCACAGGATAGTGGCCTACAACTTGTTGAAAGAGAAACTGACTACAGCTCCCTTACTATTGTTCCCTGACTGGGCCCATCCTTTCACACTCTATGTAGATGCTAGCATGACTGGTCTAGGTGCTGCTTTACACCAAGTTCAAATCATTGAAGGAGTAAGGAAAGAAGGACCCATTGTTTTCATATCCAGACAATTGAAGGACAGTGAAACTAGATATGGTGCTAGTCAACTTGAATGCTTGTGTCTAGTATGGGCCTTAGAAAAACTCCATTACTACTTGGATGGCAGTGTTTTTCATGTTGTAACTGACTGCACAGCTTTGAGATCCTTGCTGAACATGAAGACGCCCAATAGACACATGCTCAGGTGGCAGATTGCTATCCAGGAATACAGAGGCAATATGACCATAATCCACAGAGATGGGAACATTCACAAGAATGCAGACGGACTTAGCAGATGGGCTTTGCCAAATGATCCTAGTAACCCTGCTTATGACCCAGAAGACAAAGATGATGATAGGTTCCCCATCATGGGCATCCATGTCTCCACTTTCAAGAATGAGTTCTTTGACTCTGTAAGAGAAGGTTACCAACAAGATAAAAACACTGTTATCTTGTCTGAGCTTTTGTTGAAAGATGCTAAAGATGCCCAGCTAAAAAACTCTCTACAAGATCCTTGGAGAAAGCTATATGATGAAGGAAGGTTCTCTATATTTGATGGCCTCATCTACTTCAGAGAAAAACATAATTCTGTCCTAGTCCTAGCTGACAAAGAAAGCATCAACACCATCTTACATGAATGCCACGACAGTGTCTACTCTGGTCATCTTTCTGAGGATAGGACTTTGGAGAAAGTAGCTGACACTGCTTGGTGGGCTAATTGGAGACAAGACACAGGTGAATATTGCTCTTCCTGTGATAGATGCCAGAAAGCCAATAAAGCCACAGGTAAGAGATTTGGACTGCTCATGAAAATTGAGGAACCTTCAAAGCCATGGGATGTGATTAACATGGATTGGGTAACTTCCTTGTCTCCTGGAGGAGCTGCTAGTTTCAATGCTTGCCTGGTGATAGTAGACAGATACTCCAAGACTCCCATATTTGTGCCCTGCTTCAAAGATGATTCTGCCATAGACACTGCCATACTGTTTTGGAACAGAGTAATGCCTAGAACTGGCATCCCCAGAATCATCATCTCTGACAGAGATCCCAAATTCACATCTGAATTCTGGACTGGCTTGCACAGCATGCTAGGAACAAAACTCTCCTTTTCTACTGCTTACCACCCCCAGACTGATGGTCTAGCTGAGAGAATGATCCAGACACTTGAGGATATGATCAGGAGATTTTGTGCCTATGGGCTGGAATTCAAAGACAATGATGGATACACCCATGACTGGGTCTCACTTCTACCAATTCTTGAGCTAGCCTACTGCACCAGTATACATTCAACCACTGGGAAACCTCCTGCCATCCTGGAGAAAGGCTGGATCCCAAATCTTCCTAGAAATTTCTTGAAACAAGACTCTGTAGACATTCATCCTACTGCCCTTGCCTATGGAAAGATCTTTGAGAAAGCAAGGAAACATGCTGAACAATGCATAACAGAAGCTACCTCTTACAACAAAGAGAGATGGGACAAGACTCATAAAGAACCATCATTCCAAGTTGGTGACAAATTCCTGATATCCACAGCAAACTTCAACAACTTGTCTGGCCCCAAGAAGATGAGAGACTCCTTTGCTGGACCATTCCTGGTGAAAGCTTTACATGGAAAAAATGCTGTAGAGGTAATACTGACTGAAGAGTTCAGCAGAAAACATCCTACATTCCCTGTCAGCCTAGTGAAGCCATGGAAAGACCCCAATCCAGATAAGTTTCCCCTAAGACAGAAGGTTAAAGTTGTCATTCCCCCCATGGAGAAGACCCCCCAGAGTAAAGTCATACAGAAGATTCTCAGAGAGAAAAGATTGAGAGTAGAAAACAGAGATGTGATGATGTACTTAGCTAGATACAAAGGCATGAGTGCTGATCATGATGAATGGCTCCTAGAGAAGGACATTCCAGACTCTGCTATCCTTCTCAGGAAGTTCAGAAGTGAGAAGAGGTCTACCCCTATGGTTTAATTTCCTACAGAAATCCAACCTTTTTGGTGGTAGGGAATGTCAGCCTTAGAGTCAACACAGCTGACCTAAAGCCTGCCTTTTTCTACTTTTTACATATGAATTACTTCATATCTTTTTCATCTTAAGAGATATCCTTGTTTTGACTTCACATTCTGTTTCCTCATGCAATTTTGACCCTAGTTACAACTCACCAATTCTCTGTAACTCTACTCCTTCCCTGAGTTCTTGAGTTGTGGCGCGCATGCGCAGTTGTGACGTGTCAGCGCTACCAGGCGCGCCAAACCACATGTACATATGTAATTACATAAGCAAACTGTGAAAATTTTCGAAGTCAGGATCCCCCTTGCCTGAGGAGGATCTACAGACTTCAGCAGACCAGAACCACACCTCCAGACAACCCAGGATCACCAGAACAAGGCCACTACACTCCCAGTATCACCAACAGGAATATTGACAGTTAGTAACCTTTTCATTGAACCTTGATTATCTCAGAGGAGTTCCTCTCTGTCTCTTTGACTGCTTTCTCTCCTCTCTTGTTTGTTTCTCTCCTCTTTGATCACAGGTACATATACCTCTAGACATCTACTCTCAAGGATCAAATCACTTCATATCCTTCTTTTTCTGTGGTTTTTGTCAGTAACAAACCACATAGGTTTCCCTTTAAAGAACCTTGACTATCCAAAGAGAAGTCTAAAAAATTTTGGCTGATTAGACTTGTCTAATTCAGATACCTTCCACGTTTCCATTGCGAGAAAAGGCTGTTGCAATCTCTGGCACAGCTTGGCAGCACTCCCTTAAGGAGTAGCATTGCTAGTGGATGTTAGTTCCCACCTACAGGTCAACAGAACCTTGAATATCATCTCTCAGATCATCTATTTCTCTCTCTCTCTTTTTCTCTTACTGTTTGTTATTTCTTTATCCCAAGAAATCCAAGCAGTGCCCACCCATTTTTCTTGTGTCCTGCTGTCACATAAGAGACACAGGCTCACAAATGGCCCCCCTTAAATACCCTGCCCGGAGACCTACCTACCTCACAGCTGGTCCTGAAACGCCTTGCCATTATTGCTTGTCAATCATCCACCACGGTCCACAATACAGGTCGTTCCCACTGCCATGCTTGTCACTGCTCGCCACTACAACCTCCACCACAACAGACCCTCCCAGGTTTGTCTTTCACTGCGCAATTGCCACTGACATTTAGATTGATACCACCTATTTTTTTGGCCTTTGTGGCATCCGAATGTACAGCAGGTCCCTGCCGGCCCTCCCAACCACTCAACATCATCCAACCAACATGCAACTAACCCTTTGCTACAGGCACGTATTGCTCAACACAACTGTACAAATACCAGCCATTCCCTCTGCTCTAGCTACGACTGTTCACTCAGGAACAACAGCACCACCACCATACAAAGACCGCACAAGCATACAGCCAGCAGTACAATCTCTTGCGCCCGCTGGTGATGCAAGTAACCGGCTTCAATAACTCATGCGAGCGCAAGTCGCGAGGCCTACGGAAAATCACTGGCACACTGGGGTGCAACAGGAGACTAGAAGAGGGAGCAGCAATTAGTGCAGTCTCAGTCCAGTGGGCGCAAGGGCCGGGCCGGGTGGGGCGGTGGCGGTGGCGGCGGACAACCAGTGGCTGTTCCCAATTCCTGGGCAGGAACCCAAACAGCTACTCATGCAGGATGTACATATTTTGACTCGGAGCGGCTCCAACTGGTCTGTAGGGCCAAGTTCAAGATGGCCATCGGGCTCAGCCTCCAGATCCTTGACTCATACAAGATCTTTGACTTCTACCCCATGACCGACCAGACCTTTGCCGCCTCCGGCTCTATGACCGTGTATCCTATGCCTCCTGCTGCTGGCCATGTGAACGACTCCGGAGTCGGCGGTTCCAATGGCTCAATCAATGTATCCTGTGCTGGACCACAGAATCTTCCCAGCTAGGGCCCAACGGTCGGCAAGGCACTCTCAAACATGCATGGTGTAAGGAATTCTTTGCCTGTCTGCCCTTTTAACTTCTGTTCCGGGTCTACAAAGTGTGTCCTACTAACGCTGCTTAACTCATTTTGATCAGAGAAAGACTGATCAGTGGATGTTTCTTGTCTGTGTTTGTGTGCAGGAATTTTTTGTGCCCTCGGAGTTGTACGCGATCCAGTACCTGCGCAATCTGCTGACAATCAGGGGCTTCAAGATCATGAACATTGACACCCTAAAGGCCGCCAGTATCCCCAACTTCAACCAGATCGAGCAGTAGGACGCAAAGCTGGCCTCTAGCGCCGCTGTGACGAGTCGCGGCGCTTGGGCATGTTCCAGCTGGGCAACAGCAAGTTTCTTCTCTGCTACAATGATCAGTCCCTCTCTTTTCCCCTCCCCCCCTCACAAAGTTTACAATACCGACAGATGCGAGGGAGTGTATGGTGTTTAATTTTTTTGCAGACAAGCGTGGGGACCCTTTGGTTGACCAATACAAGGCAATGATTGAGTGGAACGGGCAGCCAACGACAATAGCCTACAGCTCTCCCTACGTGATCTGTTTCTCACCAACGCGGGTGGAGGTGTGGAACACACTGAGCTTGCAACGGATGCAGATCATCCGGGGGCAGGCGATTGTCTACACGTACAACAGCGGTGCGTTTGGCGAAGACAGCTCCCATGCACACAAAACTATCACTATCAATCCCAGGAGCTGCGGGTTGACCATGGCGCTGAGAAAGAGGCCAATGACGACGACAGAAAACACAGAGCCGATGTCATGATGAAGGATAGCAACCTCTTCCATTGCATCTTCAAGATACCCTTCCCACACTCCCTCTCCCCTGTTCTCCCCATCATGTTCTTTGTTTACTCCTTTCTCTCCTCAGGGAATCTCACTCTTTCTCTGTGTCTTTGTTTTTAGTTTCCTTTGTTTTATTTGGGGACAAAATATCTTCCACAATAAAATTTGGCCATGATAATATTTTGCACAATACAATTTGTCTAGCAGAATACTTGGCCAGGCATATGATGGGAGCGGAGATATTTTCACAAATATCTTGGATTTTTCATCAAGAATTTCTTTGAAAAAATCCTAGAAACCACTTCAAGTAGTAGTTTCTGAGATCTTGCCAAAATACTTGGGTGGAAATATCCTGGAAAATATTTCCTGAATTTGTGAGAAACATTTCAGAAACCAATTGGAAAAATTTCTGAGATATTCTACAAATATCTGAAACATAGATGCTGTGAATTGTTCCTGGTAATGTATGTTCTGAATGATATAGAAAACATGTTGAACCAGCATTCATACCAGCTGCAAAATAGTTGACCATTGATTTTTATGCCATAGGTTTTAAAAAAAAGCAGTGAACATGGTGTTTTCTGATTGTTCTTAGTTTTTGACATGACTGGATCATCACCAAGTTGGTCACAAGCCTACCAGTGTTGCAGAAACTGGCACAATGGATGCATGCTCTGTAAAACTCAGCCTGGTGTGCAGTCTTGCTGACCTACCATTACCTGGTACATGCTTTAAAAAAATTTCAGAGCCAACTGTGGCCAAGATTTAGGGTTTACCAAGTGCAGTGGGGGTATGAAGTGAGTGGGCGGGGAGAATAGCCAAGAATTAAAATCCGGGAGGGAGGGGGGGGGGCTGGATGTGGGGCACAATCTTTAACCTGTGGGGGATGAGAGGTACTTTGGGTGTAGGGAGGGTGGCCAACTGTCATTGGGGCGGGCAGGGTGCAACGTGAGGACCAATGGGAAACCTTGGGCTTGCCAAATCATGTGTGTGATTTCACAGGCTGGGTTTGGTCAGAGGTTTCCATGATGGAGGCTGCACATTCATAGTGGAAAAAATGGGTTGGAAAGGGTGTGGAGGGGGCTCAACAAGTACAGGAGAAGGGCATGTGTTTGCGGTGGGGGGGGGGCTCTTACACCCTGCAGCGGCGTAGCCGCTTTGGCCTCTAGTTTTATCTAAAACTTGCTGAATCCTTTTGTCACATTACCCTTTGTCATCAAGTGGTTCTTATTGACTAGCCTCTCCCTAAACTCCTGGAGCCCAAATTATTTATTTGTGATTTTGACAGTTACTTTGCCAAATTTCCTTTTCCAGAGGATCAACCCCAAACACACATGTATGTGATTGATAAGCAAAATAATGAAATAAGCACAGCCCCAAGTGAGACCAGTTACCAATTCTTACATCCACAGTGCCTGATGACACATTGGTGTCTGGATATCCTTCCAGGACAACACATATTGCCCCATGTAAAACCATTCAGAATTTTTTTTAATTCAACCATGAAGCAAGGAAGACAACAAAAAATTGGACTCATAAGCTTAATTAAGGGTGAAGCAAATGAAGACAACAAAATTTGGAACAATCAGAATAATTAAAGAAGATAATGGAGAACTGAAACAAATGAATCATAAGGAAATCAAGTCATATTTCTATCTCAAACAATAATCACTTTATGCATGTATTGCAAACCCATTAGAGTGAATATTGGAAGGAGTTATGTAGAAATTTTCATGGTGAGGTAATTTTATAAATCAATTTTTGTCAACAATGATTTTCTATTTATTTTCAATCATTGATTTCAAAACCTGATTGATAGAATTTCCTCTTGACTGAGCCTCTTCTCTTTTTGAAAACTACAAAACAGATTTCACCTTCTTCTATAAGATCAATCATGATTTTCAAGAAAGTGTTTTCATTACCAAAGAAAAATCCATTCCATTGATCTGGATAATTTTCTCTAAACCAAAATCCATTCAGACCAATTGATATTTGTGGAAGCTTTGGAAATGCATAATCCATACTTAGGAACTGTATCAATGCACTTTGAATTTCTCCAAATTTTGAATTGTCAAGTGGTGATGAGACTTCATGATTAACTATTCCAAAAATTGGAAGAATATGCTTTGATCCTAAGAATTGACCCTCAATCCAGTCAAGATATGAGTCTTTTGAGTCATCAAGTGATTCATGTTTCCCCAATTTTCCATAAACATATTCCATTAACAACCTATGACATTGGAGTGAATATGTTAAAAGGCTTTTGAGTTTAAGTTGGAATTTACGTGTGGTAAGGGGTTGATATAACATGTCTGTGACTTTGAGTACTTCTGAACTCTCAGCTGATTTTTTTGATTTCACTAAGTAAGCTGGAATATCTTTGAACTTTCTTATGATTTGAGGCCCGCGATGTGAAAAATTAGAGGTTTGATATAAGGACTCAATCTTACCAAATGTCTCACTAGCCTTCTTTCCAAATAATTCAATTCCATCATAGTATTTTTCTGGGATGATTTCAGGAGGTATCTGATTCAAATCAACTGAAAAGAAATCATAGGATTGATCTTGATTCAATGAAATCATTCCATTCCAATTTTTTGTCTTGAAATCTATTTCATTGTTGATTAATGTTTCCAAAATAGTATTATTCTCCCACCCATCTGGATCTTTGAGTAATTCCATGAATTGATGGTTGTTTTTATGAATCAATCTGAGAAATATGTGTAGAGAATTTTTGAAATTAACTAGAGGCCAAGGCAGCTTTGCCGCTGCAGATCTTATGTTTAGTTCCTTCAGTCCTGTTTTGAATCCCCCCTTCTAGCCAGATTTCACAGCTCACATTCTGGCCCATGCCTACCTGAAATCTCTCACAAAGACTTCCCATTATTTCTTTAGAAAACTCCTTTGGTTTTCCTCCCTGGGGAAAGCCCTCCTCTCCACCCAACTACTTAAACCAAGTTCAATAAAAATAAATGTCTCCATTTAGCCTCTTGATGTCTTTTAATCCTTTTAGATTAGTCTCTGGGAACTTCCTACTGTCATCAACTCTCAATCTACAAGTAGTTTTCATCCAGCTATGCATGACATGAGGGCTTATCAGGATTAAATTATGTGTTGGTAGCTTATTTTTCCTCAGCTGCTGAGATATGTATATTCCAACTTCACATAAAGTTTTGCTGGTTTGCAGAAAATTCATGCTTTATCCTGACTGCTATCCTCTTAAGTAAGTTGTGCTAAATTAAATAACAGTAGTTCTTAAACTACCAAAAGACTTGTAATTTTTCTTTATGATTCACAGGCTATTGATCTATATTTATTCTATTTCATTTTCTTAAATATTGATATTTGATAGCTATGGATGATGGGCTTGTGCTGCAATTATTCGGAATTGCTGCAAGGTGGGGGGTGATCACGGAGGGAAGGGAGAGAGACGCGGGGGCTGGCTTTGCGGGCCCGACCGGGAGAGGGGCTTGCTCGCCAAGGGGAGCCATTGAGAGATTGGCAAGAGGCCAACGCAACCGAAGATAGACGGAAGCCAAGAGATGGTGATGTATCTCCTTGCGCTGCGGCTTTCAACGTTCCCCGTCCACGACATCAAACAGCCGGTCGCGTACCAGCGGCAGCAGCAACAGCAGGCGGCGGCTGATGTGGGGGCAATGGGGGACAATGTCAGGGCGGGTCTCTAAAGTGACACCGCTGTGAATGTAAACCTAGAGATATCTAAGGTTTGAGCTGTTCTCAGCTGTCACAGCTGAAAGCTGGTGCTCGAATTGGCCGCGCAGGCGCAAGGAGAAAAGCCGCGCCTTCTACAGAAGGGGCTGGTTGAGCGAATACAACCGGAGTCCACGGACTCGTCAAGAAGGGTCCTTTCTAGGACTTAGAGAGATAAAAGGAAAACGGTTGACTTACCAAGACGAAGCGCGGAAAGTCAAGGGATAAGTTGGAAAAAGAGGAAAGGTGGATCAATGGGCCCCAATCGTTGTAAGTCGGCGTTGGTAGTCAAATACAACAATATTGGTGGGCTTGGTAACTGATCTGGGGGCTATTACTGGTAGGAACAGTCCCTGATACTTATAACCCAGCTATGCTGGGTTAACTTGTGGTTTGATGTGCATTGGCACTCTACAATCTATCCACCTGGGAATCTTATAGAAGATGCCCAGGTATTGCTCACTCACTCACTCAAGGTCGGTGAGCCTAATGTCATGCTTCACTCAGGCTGGCCTGCCCACTTGGGGGCAACACCTGAGTGCGCTCTCTAGTCGGAGGGGTTGCTTGGTTGCAGGCCGCTGTGGTAAGCCAATCCTGATCTACCCAGAAAACCAGCAACCATCAATCACAAGGCTGTCACACCTCAAGACTAAATCCCATACCTCTGGCCCCCTTGTCAGCAAAGCCCAAGGCCCTCAACATCCCCACTCAATGGTCATACCCTGGATAATAGTGTTCCCTCTTCCCACACTTCCCCTCTCTTGGATAAACCCTCTCCCTAGTCTCAAACATCTACCCAGATCACATGTTACCCCCTTCTTCTAGTGTTTCATTAGAACCATGTGCTCAAAGATGTATAAGCACCCTTGAAACCCTTCACCCTCCAAACCCAACATGGTACACATTATACTAGACATAGCCCCAAACCTCACCTACATGATTACTTCCTGAAACAATTCCTGAAACACCTAACTCCTCCTATCTTAGATCATAGAATATTCTACCCCTGTTATGTCTCACATATCCCCTCCTCCAACTAGGAAGATTACACCATAGCCCCCAGAAGATGGCATCATCCCCACCCACTATTACACCATCATGTGACTCCTTGACCCACTACTCTGACCACATGGCTGTTTCATCCTATAGAAGTAGAATGTTCTATGCTTCCCTCCAGGTTATCCTTGTTTCCTCATGGCTCCTCTTTCTTGTGTATATAAACTGGGTTGTTTTCCTCTTCATTGGTTCATCATCAGATCCTGTCAAAGTAATTCAGATCACTGGTCCCCTATCATTAGCCTTGCTTATGCCAATAAATCAGATTGGACAAGCTTGTTATCTTTGTACAAAATATTAGATTAGTAGAAAAGTAACCCTCAAGACATACCTCAAGAATCCTCTATAGCCACACCTTTCCATAAGAGTCCACACTCTTATATCTTTTTCTTGTTCCCAGAGAGGCAGCCCATTAAAGCACAATTCCCTCTCCAGCTCTATTCATCCCAAGAGTAGTTCCACACCGCTCTCACTCGCAGCGGCCCGTAATTTGTCTCCGTCTGCGCTGTCTTGACTAGCAGACTGCTGACAGACAACGAGCCGGGCGCGGACGGGGCGCCGCAGAGGTTGACAACCATGACCGCCAAGCAATGACTCCCTCCGGCCGCCTTGCTGACCTTGCTCGGCCCTATCGTCCTCCTCCGCGCCGCCGAAGGCCTCTTCTCTACCGGTCTATTTCTTATCCAACCCTCTTCCCCCCCGGCAATCGCCTATCCGAGTTCCCGCTTATCCTCCTTCCCGATACTCTCATCGTTGGAAATATCATGGATCAGCTTCGCGACGACAAGCAGGGGAGGCCTAGAAAGTTGCCTGGGAGCCGGAGTCCTGGGAGAACGTCGATGACAACGCTAAGCTGGCATAAGTCTTGCTGGCCGACCTTGAGCTTTTTGGATTTGATAGCGGACCGGCCTGGCTTGTCAATGGCTGCGGGCATGCTTTTGACAGGTTGCTGTAGCAACTTGATATATAAAAGACTACCATGGGAAAAAAATGAACAGTGTGATTCAGATTTATTAAAGCTGGGGAAATACAAACCATGACACTGGGCAGAGTTGACTGGGCACGACCAGGAAGCTGGACTTTTCTGAAGCGTGGGCAGAGATTTGAGAGGCAAAAATCTTCCTGGTGGTGGGGGTGGTTAGGTGGGTAGTCTAGTTGGTGTTGGGGGCGTCTCGTAGGCAATGGTGAAGGCAAGGGGGCATGGCGGGGAATTTTATGGGTCTGATACTCGGGCAAAGAGCTGTGGCGTGGTGCAGTTGGTGGGGCGGTGGTTGTTGGGCGGCGGGCGGTGTTGTGTATGATGAGATAATGAGAGTGGGGGTTTGGTGAACGTTGGGTATAAAAGGGGGGGGGGGGAGGGATTTAGCTTCAGGCAACCTGCCGGGCTATATTTCCAGTCAGGTGGTCACCTCACCCCCGTCCGCTGTTGCAATTGCGCAGTCCGGCGGGAAATATTCAGGGACCCCCTGTGCTTTTGGGCTGGGGGTCCTCTTCCCAACGCTTTTTAACCCTGCTAGACAGGGATGGGCGTTGGGCCACGATGCGCCAGCTTGCTGCGCTGGGTGGCAGGGAGCGGGATTTGTTTGTGTCCATTTTTTTTTGTATTTATTATTTGTGTTGTCCCCTCACGCCCTGGTGTCCCATGTTTTGTAGGAGGCAAAACCTTTGATTTTTTTTTTTGTATTTTGCCAAGTCGTAGGGGGAACCCTTGAATTTTTTTTCTACAAACCTGAGACTTTAATATACTTGGATGACATTTGGCATGGAAATTGGAGTTAGATAGTTTATTAAAGTGATTTGAAGTTCTTGAAATTCACTTTCATCCATTGTATACTCATTTTTATTGATTAATCCTAGAACTGGGAGGCTGAATTTGGGAGCATACACCTCATCTGCAAGCAAATTAATCAAGTTAAGGTTTGAAGAAAGGATTTCTGCTTGTGAGATAGAATTTGGTGAGAATCCTCTGAGAATTGAGGTGTTGATGAAGACCAGAAACTTTACCAAAAGTTTTGAACGGGTAAAAAACATTTTCTTGCCAATGAATTAATTTTTTGATTCATCAATAGGTTGCACAAAGTCTCCAAACCTTATGGCTGCAAGGGCTCCAAATCTTTCCTTCTTTGTTCTTTTATTGATTTTTGTAGCCAGTGAGAGTTTATCATACCTTGTTGAAATAATCTCAAAGTAACTGGAAAAATTGGGGTCACCCAGGCATTTATACAATGAATCACCACAGATGTTTGCTCAGCACTTGCGTGCAAGTGCCTTCACCCCTCTCTTTAGGAACCCTTTAAGAATACTTTAAGGACTTGGCTCCAAGTTATGGGTAATTTTGTATTGAATTGATGCTCAAGTGTGTCTGAATTTTTGCTGAATTGATACCGAATCTTTCTGAAGTTATGTTGGAAATGTCTTGATATCAACTTGAAACCCAACCCAACTTGACTATTTGCCCTATTTGAAATTTCCCACAACCCATGTCCAACTGCATTGCAAAGCAATGTCAACTTCTTGGCAGAAACCAGGGTCTTTTTCAATGTAAGAATACATTACAATTAATCATGTGGTTCTCATACTTGCCACATGCCTGAGACTATGCTGCAATGAATTCAAACTAAATCACATCAATTGAAGAGAAAGATTGGTGTTATAAATGTACATCAACTCAATGGAGATTTCTGCTGCATTTGCTGATTGAGAACAGTCACCTTTCCGTCTGGTGAAGTGCATGAAAATCATGTTGATTTTCTTGCCATCACTTGCGTCTCCCTTGAGATTCCTTCCCGGCACAGCTGAATTCTTTGTAAACAGCCTCTTGTTTTCAGATAAAAAGATAAAATTGATACTCTTAGGAGGATGTCCGCTTTCCACATGCTGAGATGATGTAGCCTGTAATGTTGGAAATATGTTTTCATAAAACTGGGATTCAAACAGAAGATTGAGACAAGACTCAGAAGTCTTAGATCAGTTTTAAAGATGTCTGAAACAAACTGAGCCAGAGCTTCAAAATTGTATTCACCAGGTTGTTCTTCAGGTTGTGAGTTGTTAGGTTTATACTTCAACAGCAATAGCGGAGAGAGAGGTAATGTAATTCCCAAAATCAGAGTTGAGTCATGAAAGCTGGGTTCTTTTCTGGTATTTTCTGCTATTGCCAAACACGTGGGTATTGACAAAGTGGATTGTATACTATATGCTATGTTTGGGTAATACTCATGGAAGTGCTGGATATTTGAGAGAGTGGTTGTGGGTGATAATATGTTGCTGCTCTTGACCAACTTACCAAGTAACTTGATATGTTGGTGCGGAGAGGTCTCTGGCTAGATCAAACATATTTCTCTTGGCAATTGCTCATCCACCAGTGGCTTCTCCTTCTGCTGTTTTTGGTTCAGTGAAGAGTATTCCACCCAAGTCAGAAGTCAGACCAATTGAGCAAACAACTGTCTGAAACACAATGTACAATCCATTTGGGGCTGACTACTTATTAGGCACGAAAATCTTCACATTTCTTTGGTGTCAGTAATGATGCAACAATGTGCTAGAGGTGGGATCAAATGATCAGTCCTTAACCTGTGTTGAGGCAATCAGCTAGTCTTTTCAACTCACCGGACGGACTGACTTGTGATCAAGATATGCCACATATGTCCCACTGTGCAAGATAATTAAACTACAGATCTTGGAGAGCAGTGGATTTGTATGATTGTTGACCCAAAAGGGTTGAAAGAGGTAACAGGTAAGGTTGGAACCATTTGGGTTGATAATATTGAACATATGACTCACATGAATCACAAGCCCACAGAATATCTGTGGGCGGGTTGAATTGCCTAGTTTGCACTCTCTGAGGGCTGATTCTTGAAGCTTGATTTTTGTTTGCTTGTTGGTCATGATATTGCAATTTTGCCAAACTTGAGAGGTTCATAAGCTTCATCTCGAGTATTTTAACTCTTTATCATCCTGATCATCCTGGGTAGTAGCTGGAGTATCCCGTCCAGCCCTCCTTTTCTTGAGCTGATCTGTAGATGACAACTGATGAGGCAAGGGGAGGCCCAGTAGCGGTATTGTTGCAAGAGGTAAGTCAAACTCATCGTTGGAGATGATGATATTGCCGTTGTTGGTCTGGTGGATGATGGCCTTGGCTAAGTTTACCATGGTGAATTGGACTGTTTCATAAGGCTCAAGCCCAGGGCGGGCACAAATTGTGCCACCAGTTTTTGAATTTTCCTTTTTTTTGGACATAGAACTTATCAAAAATATGTACACAGCAACTCGGCATCAGGCGGGTTTTTTTGGGTCAGTCATGTTTGATCAATCTTTGGAACTGCACATTTTACGTCGCCTGTGAGTGCTAACAAAGCTCCGCCATGGCTGCAGAGTCCAGAGGTGCTTGTGATCTGTGACAGGCTTGGGGGTTTCACATGCTGACACAATCACAATATTCGCAAAACAAACCGCTGGTTTTGCTTCGAAGTGCAAACTCAAGCGGCCCAGCTCTTCTCCCCTCCGCTCTGGGCTCAGTTGCAGGATATCCGGATCGATCCACTCGCTCCTAGGCTCCCAAAACGATGGCCTACCCTATTAGAGGTGGCTCAATAAACCAAGGTCAGCTCTTTAATTATCAATGATAACAGTCCTCAGGGTTTCCATCCTGATCAACTATCCATCTCTGACCATGTTTTGATCTGTGATATCCCTCCAGGTGGGATGAGCAGGACAGATATCGCTTGGCAGGTCGTCCGGGTCATTCTGCTGCAATTTTTCAGTCTAGATCAGCAAGTGAGTATCAATTCTTTTGTTTGGCTTCTTTCCGATCAATTGATCGATTCAAATATCATCAAATCACTCGTCCTCATTTCGCTGATGCCTAAAATTAACTCTTTGCACTGGTTGCATGCTTGATAATCAAGCAAACCAGCTTAACAGAAACGGTATCGGCGATCAACCCTCTCTTGCAACGTCGAATCAAAACGATCCTCGTCGATTAGTCGGCCCGGTCAAGCCTCAAAGCACAGGCTTATTTGCGAGCATGAATTGCAACATTGTGAGTTCCCTGGATCATTTACTGGTGCTTCCACCTTGCCCACCAAATTTCCTAGATAAAACGAGCAATAATCCAAAAACAGAATGTACATACATAGTGAACTGACCAACAGCCTCCCTCCAGTTTGAAGATAGACCCCTGCAGTATGGGATGAACCTCAACAACGATCCAGCTCGAACAATCTCAATTTCAAATCCGAATCGACACACAGGCCAACAAGCTAATCATGTTGAGCATTTTCAGCGACAGCCCAGCAATCGATTTGCTTTCCAATCAAACAATCACTCGCCCGCGGCAGCAGTGCTGTATGCTCACCTTCAACCTCAAGCCAACAGTATGTAACTCCCCTTGTGCTCATCTAAGCATGCCCTTCTCCCCCTCTTGGGGAGAGGGGGTCCTTTCACGAACTAATCTTGGTACCAATTGTTTCTTTCAACATCCTCAAGACATTAGGGGGGTTCACGTTAGGCTGATTTTGAAATCAGTCAAAAAACCTTGTTAAAAATTGATGGCTGCTCATGCAGGTCTATGCAAGGATATTCTAGAAAATAAATAGAGTTCTCAGCAAGACCTCCCCTGTAAAGGCCTTGCTGAAGGGAATGCTTATGCAGTATTTTTTTTAAGTTTATGCAGGAAGGGTGCATGAGATTTGAAACCATCCGTGACCAGCAGCCAAAATCAGGCTAACGTGAACCCCCCTATTGGTCACCCTGTTCCCCTCCCAACCAACCGCTGGCCACCAGCCGTGCTGTTGGATATGGAACCGATCAATCAAAAGCACTCAGGCTTTATTCTAGCAAACAATCAACAACGACAGCCTCCTTTTCATGACCCCATCTCGGGGGGGGGGGCAAACATTGCTCCATCGCACTGGCCTGTTGGGCAGAGCTCTGTTGCTAGGCCTCTGCATCCCCTTCCAAATTGACCGTTGGCAGCTATGTCGAATGCAATGCGCCGGTTTCAATCAGCGAACTCTTTGCATCCACAAAATCGATTGAGCAGCCAATCAATAAGTGGAATCCCCCACAAGTAAGCCTTCCTGAGATTTCAAGGCCATCAATGAGGTCCAGGTACTTGGTTTTTTGCTTACAGTTCTTTGTTTTTCAGCAACAGATCATCCAACGTTTGTGGTCAACCATCAGCTCCACCCGGCCGCAAGCAGCCCTACACGCATTCAACCCCGCTGCATTTACCAAATAGTTCTCTAGACCTATCACTTCCTGGTACTATACCGTCTGGATGTGGTGCGCATCACCCGCAGAATCCAGCTCACAAGCAAACAATTGACACAGAAAACGCTGACGATCTTCAGGATGCTGGTCAAAAGTACGAACTGAATATTAATTTCCTGCTTTTTATATTGTCTCTATCCCTTCATTCTATTATTCCCTCTTGCTCTGGTTTTCCATTGGTTCAGGGGGCAAGCATACTTTGCACCCGGCCATCCCCCCCTTCTTTTCTTTTTTTATCAATCAATTGTTTGATTAGTAGCATGTGTGCTGGGGGCAAGCATAATTTGCACCCGCACTTGTCTACAACCCCTTAAAATTCCACCAATCACTCTGTTTTCGGCTTTTGATCAATCAGCAACTGACACCGGTCCATTGATCTTTTGAATAGGATTAGGAAGCGAATTCGTCCAAATAGAGCTGCCGCCCGATGGGCCAGATACCAAGCTAAAGCAAAGATCTCTTTTGTTCTTCCTACTGAAGATGATGAAAGCCCCAAGGAAATAGAAAATTTAAATCATACAATCACGGCCTCCTTGGGTTCCAAACCCACATTCTACTACTTTGTTCCCCCCAAACGTCAGCACGATCCAAACCCCAGTGAACTTCTGACGTCACAAGCAACCTTGAAAGCCTCCTATTACGGCCTCTCCTTTGGAACTTGCGTCATTGCTCCACAAAATGGCCTAGGTTTCTGCAAGTTTCAAACCATTCCATTCTCCTCAATGTCACCCAAGGAACTTCAAAGCTGGGAAAAGCTCGTATGCTTTTTCCTTGATCAAATAAACTTTGTGGGTCCGGTGAAGAATAATGGGCCTCTTATGGGTGGTTGGATGTGGGCATGTGGATAGAGGAAGGGCATGAAACAGGAAGGATTTGGACGCTATTTCTCTGTTGGTCGACTTGCTGCGATGATCAGGAAATGTAGATACAACGATCAAGACAAGGCTGTGGCGTATCAAGAGGCCAACGAATGGATTGCGACACATCTTCAAGAACTTGCTCCCCGTGCATTCAAGGAGTATTGAGACAAATTGATCAACGGCAACCTCCCTTCAATGGCGCATATGGAGTACCCAACACCTTACAACATGTTCGACTTTGCATCTTTTTTCACTTTTACCATGTACAATTTCTTCAACGGTCCACACACAGACACCGACGTCAACACCTGGACTCTAGTTTGCTGGATTCTGATCTTCAACCCCAGCAAATCAAATCCGGATGATCCAATTTTGGCTGACGACGGTTTCGACATGATTGGTGGTCAATTCACTTTCCGTGACTTTCAGGTCTATATTGACCTGAATAAGGTGGTTGGTTTCACTATGTGTGTCTTCAGGTCAGGCACTGATACACACCAGACTTTGGATGGTTGCTCTCCTTCTGATATGTATACCAGGATTGGTTTCTCCTGCCAGATGTCTGAAAAGATGTCAAATGCAGTGGTGGCTTACATTCAATCCAATACAAAGATAGCTGGACAGAAGCAGCAGATCCAAGATGCGCAAAATCACATTGCCAAACAGAATGCAAAAAAATCTCAAAAATAAACTACATGTCTTGTTTCTTCCATCTTTTTCGTGCTTTCCATCTCTCTCTTGGCCGGAATCCCCAGTGTGCTATTGATATTTTGTTTGAACATTCTGATTCTTTATAGTTTTAATTGCACTGAAAACAAATTGCCTGTCAGCTTCATTTTTTCGTGAAATAAATATCAAGGGTTTCACATCAAACGTTCCAATCCTCAACCTCACATTAATATAGGTACCACTTGGCTAGACTACATTCTGATAAATGTTTGCTTGCCGCCAAGGTCACTGCAAATAAATAAGTGCTGTTTGGAAAGGCCATTTGTAAGTTGACCATGGATACTCCTGGGAACAAGCTGCGTGAATTCTCATATAATTCATTGAAATATGTCTTGGATGTGAGAAGAGTTTGTTGAAAGGCTGAATAGAATAGGTAAGCAGACAAGCTTCCAGGATTGTTTTGATTGTTTTGTGGTGATTTGAGTTGTAAGGGGTGGTTATCAGGACCAAGTTTGAAAATCTTGATAGCTTGCCTAGATACATAGAATGGGTTTAATGGGACACAAAAGCATAAGATTGTAGATCATAAGCACTGGTGGCGAAAAAAATTACACCTTGAGGAGATTGGAGATGGTGAGAAGATGGAAGCATCTTCTCACCTTGGGTGTTCATGTTATTTCCGCAGAAACAGGATAGATGTGAGTGAGACACAGCATTGGATTGTGGGAAAGGGAAGGTGTGTACGCATTTGCCCTGATGTGGAAATCTATTCGGTCCAGGGGAGTGGAATTGGTTGTGTCACACAAACGTATGGCCGTACGTTTGTGTGACAAAATGGGTGCACCACTCTGCTTGCAGGGAAGATATTTTCTTCTGCTTCAGCCAAATACATGCATGAACCAAAGAGATCATCCTGGTGGTTGATCCAACAAAGGCCATAGTTGGCCAAGTTTGGTCAATTACCCCCTTGTCCTGCAAACTACAAAATCAACACTCATCCCCGCATCATACAAATGCATGTGGCATGTGATAGGACAAGTAACTTTATTGGTGTTTGGTTCATATTTGTGCCCAAGCTGTTACATAGGTAGCTGAAAGGGATGATGCAGAACTCAATTGTGATAATTTACATAATAGAATTCCTTTGTTCTTGCCTGGGTGTGGGGGTGGATTGCCTTTCATAAGATAATGATGAAGGGGATTGGTGGTGAAATAGCTTCTTGACAGAATTTTGTGCACGAAGAGAGTGGTTCAGAAAAATTATAAGAGATGGGAGCTTTGCCCACAAATCATTCCCGCCATGCTATCATCCTTCAACTCGTAAATCCACCAATTCACAATCAAAAGTAGTATTCGGATATCCACTCACAATGCTTGATTTTGTTGGTAATATCCACATGTCTTTGACCCAACTCTGCTCAATCACCATTGTTGGTAAGGAGATACACATGGTCAACTGTGTTGCCAGTCCCAACGTAGTTAAATATATATCAGATTCTGAGACAGCTCAATTCCAAATAGTACTCAAGACATACAGCTCCATATTCCCACCTCTCCTGCTTGATAGAGATACCCAAGTTTTCATCTCCGGACACGTTGCAGCCTCATCTGCAACTTCTCATCCAAGAATTGATGTGCCACCTGGTTCCTGGATTGCACATAAGGGGGATCTTGAGGTGTTGGTTGGAAGCCAAGTCCAGAAAGCCCTTGTTTCCGGAAGCGTTTATTTATCAAAGGTCTTTTGGAACCGCGGGAACCAGTGGAACAGCTATGTCAGAGTTTTGGACTCCTCCCTTGGAAAGGTATGTCCTGTATAAAGATTGATGATGCCTTTTGTGATGATTGACTTAGGATTGTTCTTTTTTTTGGGGGGGGGAATACCTATTCCTTTCCTTGAATTTCATTAGAAGCTGAATGTTCAACTATCTGCCCAAAATGCAACCACATTGCGAGGAATTCAGAAGCTGGAGCGTGGTGACTGGATACAAGTTCAGGGGTGCAGTGCGCAAGGGCTTGCCCAAGAAGATGGGGTGTTCAAGGTGAAGGTCAGTTTGTTATACACAAAAAACTATCCTTTTATATACGAAAAAGCCAGAGCTAACTGGGTGAAAAATGGTTTCTGGGAAAGATTGATGTCTTTGTAGTTTTGGGGTGCTCCGAGTCAACTCCCTATGTTCTCAGAAAGGATCCAAAGAAGAGGTTCAACTTGAAAGTGGACGATTGGAAGCCGGAGAAGAAGGAAAAGAAAAGAGGAGGAAAGAAGCTACCACCCAGGCGTTTTTTCAGACCAGCAAGATTTTCGACAAAAAATGAAATCTGATCTCATGCAAAGTCCACTCTGACCAGAAACATAGGGTTTGAAGTAGCCAATAGGATTTTTACTTAAGTTTGTTAGTTGTCATTTTCAGTGCTTGCTAGAAGTTTTCTCACCTTCCCAAAAGAAACCAGTCCAGCACAGGTCTCATTCATGTGATGGCCTCAGATTCTTTTCCAATTTTATATGTTTTGTTGATGCCTACTTGTGTTCTTGGTTGAATCATTCTCTACAAGAGGACCCCTTTCAAGACAGAAATGTTCTTTTTTTGAGACAAACCTTTTTCAACAGGGAGGCCAACAGGATTCAAAATCTTTACTGATGTGATCCTCCTGCCGCATCAAAAATACACAATGTATATAAATGAATTGCATTGTTTGAGGTGGAACTACAACTGATTGCGGTGATGGTAGCAATTTGGATGTTTAAATGTGTAACACAGCAAATCAGGTGGAATCCAGCAAGAAATTGTGTTGCACAGTGACTACCTTGTTTTTTACCTGGCTGATGGGAAGGTCTGGTGAGAAGCATTAATCATCAGTTTCTTTAGAATTTTCTCATTTCTAAGACATTGCAGTCTTGACTTGGTGGAGGCTTGTGGCTCCCATGATGACCCAGGTGTTAGGTGATGCCCCTGGGTCCAAGTCCAGCAACATTCTTATACCAGGAGTTTTGTACAGCAGCTTTTTGTTTCTTTAGCCTGGCTGAGGACTCCAGTGCTTACAGTTGCTTTCTTCAGCTTTCCCAGTTGAAGCATTAGGCTTGGTTTTTTTATTCCGGTCATTCTTGACTGGCGGAACTGCAACATGGTGTTGGCCGCTTGTCATGCCAATAGATCTTTGCTTGAATTGACTCTTACCTTTGGTGTTGAGTGATATCACCCTTGTTCAGTGACATTGCAATAAGCAAATTGTGTTCTGTTTTCATACTACCAAATCTGTATCCGCATTCACGTAGGTGCAATCAGTCTTTTCAGCTTTTGGGAAGGGCTGCCCCGGAGTTTGCTAGGCTTGCCACTTGCCGCAGATGGCTTGGATTGCAGCAAATTTCTCACAATGTCAGGCCAGTTATGGTCACCTGATCTCACCCAAATCAGGGTGTAATTGTTTTTCCAGGCATTGACACCATGGAACATCCATCAGTACAATAGTATTTCAAGGCGTGGTGGGTTGGGAAAGAATCAATTCATGCGGCCGAGGTGGGTACTCATGGGATTGAAAAAAAAGGCAACAAGGAGCGGGTTAACAATATGAAAAAAAAACATATATATTAGAGATTATTTGTCAGTAATCTGAGAGGAGGAATGGGGGATTAGGAATGGGCTGGTGGGTTGCTTGTGTTGCCAGTGTTTTAGGAAATCAGTGGTAATGGCTTCTGCAAGTTCAGTCCGAGTGGGTGGTTTGTGGAGCGTTGAGATCTTGTTTGGAGACTGGAAAGCTGGTTGGAACAGTCGAACAATATAAGCAGAGAGATTCTTCCATATTGGTTCTTCAGGGGTGTGTTGGGCCACCGAGTTGTCCATGATGATTGACATTGCCTGAACAAAAGACATACATTCCGAGACAGGAGCAGTGCGGTGGTCCCGGGAGGAAATGAAGAGTCCCCAAACACTAGCTAGTAAGAAATATATCAGAGGTTGAAATTTTTGCCTCGACTGAATGGCTCGGAATCGCTTAGCCGATTCATCCTTCTGGTTGGTCAAGGATGAATCCCCCTGGGGTCTTGTGGTGAGTGCAGCAGAGTCGCCAAGTTTCTTGGTGGAGCTTCGAGTTGCACGTGAAACTTTCTTCCTCTGGGTACCTGTGAGAGGTTGTTGGCTGAGACCGTGTGTTTGGAAGATGACATACCCCATGAAAACATCAATAATCATGTTACAAAAGGTGTGGAGTACGTCGACAGAGTGAGATCGTGGAATAACATCTGATTCAGTGGTTGGGATTTTCTCATCAGTTGAATCAAATGTTGAGGATGAGTTCTTCATGTTTTCTAGGTGATTGAGGACTTGTACTGCCTGTGTGATCTCATTGTCATCTTCAGCGGTTTCAGGTGGCGGTGGTTTGTAAAGGTTTTCAGCCATGAGTTCAATGGAGGCTGCAACGATCTTGGCCCAGCTGGACGTGAAATTAGCTGGAGGGTTTTGAAGCCGGACGAGGAACCGGACAAGAGTCGACTCAGGATGAGGTGTCTTGACAAACGGTGAGATGATTTCATGGGGCTGGAGTTTTTCATCCTTATTCGAAAATCTGGAAAGAAGTGGAAAGTCAATGATATTGGGACAGTACCACTGCTCATTGGTTGATGGTCCTAGAAATTCTGGGGCTGAAAAAGGAAAAGAAATAAGCTGATGTATAAAAAGGAGTAGGATACTGCAGCAAAAAAACTTACCCAGAGAGCTAATGTTCTTGATCCACAATGAGTACAAGCAAGATGTCCTTGCAAAATGGAAGTCAGGGTTGTGAGGTGCCTTGGTTTCCATTGATCTGGCTCGGAACTGGACCAGTTTGGATAGAGATTTCCACATATACTGATACTTATTCCAGTTGGGTTTTACCCCGTCGAGTTCCTGATGGAGCTTGACCAGCTTGATTCTAACATCGACCAACTTGATGATCGTAAGGTTGCTGTTGGTGAGAGGGGTGGATGTATCGTTGGGAAGCTTGTCTCCTGCTTCAAGAGGGTTGTTTGTGGTAGGTACAGCAGATTCTGAACTGGTGGTGGGCTGTGGTGGCACATTGGAAGGAGTTTGTGGTGGTTTATTTCCGTTTGGGAGAGAGCTCGTGGAGGCAGATGGGACACCAGGTGTTTGAGATGGTGGATGTGGACTAGGGAGGAGAGAGGTAGGGATTGGGGTTGGTGGCTCCTGTTCGGGTGGTACTGGCTCAGACAGTGGATTGGGAGGTGGAACTGAGGAAGGATCCAGAAGTGGGTCAGCTGGCGCGTTGGTTTGACCTTGATCTCCGGCTGGAATTTCAGAATGTTGGTGCTGTTTGTCCGAGAAATGCTGAACGTCCTTGAGTGTTGATTCAGCAGGTTGACCGCTAGACACATTGGGAGCTGGCTGCGGAGGAGGTGCTGTTTGGTCAGAACCTATGGGGCCGGTGATTGTTGGTGAAGAATTGGGCTTTGGGTTCAACAATTCGACTGGTTTGACTGAGTTACCCTTGCGGCTTTTTGGTTTCTTCCTGGTAGGCTGCTTGGAAGCAGTTGAGGTTGTGGGCGGGTGAATTTTTGTGGAGCTTTGGTGTATCTTAATTTCTTCATCTTCCGGGATTTCACCAGTCTTTTCCCAAGCTGCAATGGAATGTGTGTGAAACGTAAGCTGTGATGTGATGATGGTCAAGGAGAGAGTTGAGGAGAAATACCCACTTTGCTTGGTGCTAGTCAAAGCCTTCTCAAGTGTGTTCACTATCTCCTTGGTGGTCTTCGGCAATTTGAGACGGCGTAATATACGTGTGGCTTGCTCGGCTTCATTCAGGTTTCGGTTGAATTCTTCAGATGTGATTTGTTGAATTTCCATATCGAGGATGGGCTCGCTGGGGTTGAGTGGGGCAGCCGATGTTGGATCGTTGGAGTTCCTTGAGAATTCTTGAAACAAGGGGGCAGGAAGGATGGGAGCAGGGGGTGCTGCACAGCCGGGGAAGTTCATATCTAGTACTGCTTGGGCTATATAAGAAGGGAGGGGAATTAGATTTTATGTATGTGTAAAACATACATAGCTGGTACTTACTTGGGGGAGGAGTTCCATGGTTGCTGGGAGTCACTGTGTCTTGCAATTTGGGTGTATTATCAGGGCTTGAATTTTTGGGTGATGGCAAAGTCATTTTGGAAAGCTTGAGAGTTGGAAGGTGTGTGATGGGAAGGAAGGGGGTAGTCTTTTGTGGATAGCAGGAAAGTGGATGTGTTGGATTTTGGATGGGAGGGAGGAATGAAGCGCAAATGGGCAAGGGGGGAGTCTATTTATATTAATTCTCCCCAGTGTGGTACGCCTCAGATACCACTGAGTGCAAATTTTTGTCCCTTTGTGCACCCACAATCTACCCCTTTGACCGCATCTTCCCTAGATATGTTTGGTCTCACAGAGCTTATTATGTCACATAGTGGATAATCCTTTGTAAGAAGTGGTGAGTGCCGTCATCATTATGCCCTTCTAGATGAATCTTGTATATATTTGAATTAAAGCTCACCCCACTCAAAGGCCGGCCTCCCGCTTAGTTTTGTGGATCAAGCAAGGATTTAACCAGTAAATCACCACCCACATCAGCTATTCAAACTGAATGGGTTGAGGCAGGCACTCTCCTAGCTGCCACTTAGCTAGTATGGGTGCACAAGAGATTCACAAGGCAGTTGGAAGTCTGGGACAAGTCCAGAAATCCCCTAAGTTCCACTTGGGTTGTGGCAGACTTCGGATTGTCTTCCAACAGGGCGGTGCCCAAAATTTGGATCTGGGCTTGAAAATTGTTCACCTCACTAACTCCTGTTACATAAGCATGCATATGATACTTGGAATTGCACCCACCAGACTGTGTCACACAAACGTACGGCCGTACATTTGTGTGACACAGTCCCGCAGCTAGCTTGCCTGCAGACAATCACACAAGTTGAACAAGCGCCACCAAAGACTTCACACAACGTATCAGCCACAATAAGACAAAAAACTAGTAAATACAACCAGATATGGTAAAAAACAAGCACCACAGCTTCCAACTACACATCACTCCTGTTCCATCCAAAATTTCATGATACAAAACAAAAATGAAAAGGGCGAGTCAACATGCATAGATCCGGTCCCGCTCGGGCCTGGTTGACCACCAGTTTGAGAGTTTGCTGGGCTTGGTTGTGGAGCAGGTGCAGGATTTGGGGAACTTCCAGTTGGTCCTGGTCCAGACTGGGGATTTAACATCACAAGGCTTTCCATTCCTTTGGCAAGATCTTCAATGTTGAAAGGGGGCACTTGAGAGACTGTATCTTGTTCAAATTTACACAACCGATTTCGCCAAGCATTGGAGTAGCAATTGGTGGGAAGATTGCGAGGGACTCCATTAATACCCTTAGTATGACCATGAGAAGACTTGAAGCGTCCATAGACATTATTGTTCACTGATTTCGTCTTGTGATGTTGAGCTTGAGCAAGAACCATCTTGTCAAGGCCGTGGAGAATGGTTGTAAGTGAATCGGACCGCCACACCGGGAGAATTCTGGTTGGTTGAACCAAAGCGCTTGCCCCCTCTTCAATATCGGAATGAGTATCCTTATCCGCAAGTACCACAGCGAGTTGATGATTGTTGGGGTATAGCTTTGCAGCCATTGCGCATCTGTTCTCACAAATCTGGTACATAGTGGATATCAGTGCGGCTGCTCTACTCCACGTTTTTTCTAAGGTACACAACTTACTTTCTTGCGCCATCGGGTATACTGGGCCCTGACTAACCTCAACTTTTTATCAGATTCAAATTTTGTCACGTCCACACTGCCAAATTTCTGAATTTCTTCACATTTCCCACGAAGCCATTGTTGAATGATTGCTGGTGCCTGAGCTGCCTCTTCCTCACTTATCTTCATCTTCGTACTGAGCCACTCCACAGACTTCTTCCCCATCACCTCTATCACCGCCAAGTTCCAAGGAGAATGGTCCATCGGCTTCACCGTCCAATCAAACGTCATTCTGGAAATTCCTGCCAAAGCGAGGGCTCTCTCCACGTCCCCCCTAGTCTGAGGGCTGATTGGCTTGCCGCCTCAAAGGTCACCCTTTTTAGGAGCAGAGGTGAATGGAGGTGGTTTGATATTCTTACGTATTTCAGATTCGGCTTGAGCTACAAAGTAATCTTGTTCTAGAACTGGTTTGTCGGGCAGACTGCAACGAATACTATCAAGCTGCTTCAAGATGAACTGAGCACGCCTTTCAATCCAATACTGGGCTTCCTTCTCATTCTCCGAAGGTGGTGATGGAAAATCTTGTGGCTCATCCGGACCACCAAGAAATGACTTGATGAAAAACTGAATCCCTCAAGAGATTGGCTCGAAATGCTGAATGGTCGTAGTCCTCTTGGCTATAGACTTCACACGGCGCTGTGTTTGTTTTTTTCCTGCAGCTTCTTCGGCACTTGACTTCTCCAGTTGGGACTGCTCAACAATAAACTTGGCCGAGAGCTGTGGGTCTTGCGGCAGCGATGCTGGCTGAGATGATGTGTTGGAGGACTCGCCTGCAACCAGAATTTCATCAACCAACAGCATTCAGTTTGAAGAGAGGATACTATGGTTGACTCACCCTGGGCCGCTGTACCTTGATCTGTTTCCATTGGAGTTGCGCTAGCTTGAAATTTGAATTTGGGAATGAGACCGGCAACAACAGAGGCAATCATTTCTTCGTCTTTTGAGAGAGGCTCTTGGGATTGATTGGCATTGTCTTCACCGATAAGGGGTACAGGGGCACCAGTACCTCCAGAAGAGCTGTTGGTTGGGTTGCTGGCCATGATCAAGAATGGAAGAATAACAGACTTTGATTTTGGAATCTATTATACACCAGGATAAGGTGGATGAGAGGTGGGTCTACAAATAGAACTTAGGATAATCAGTTGGAGATGGGTTCAGCCCAAGCTTGAAGGTCATCTGAAGATATATGTGAACTGCGTTGAAACATTACGGATTGGGCATGCTCCTATACATGATAACATAGGGTTCTTTCTAATCTTATTTCCCTTTCAAAATTACAAACAAACAAATATTTGGTCAAATTCTGACTGCCACCTTCCCTGCTCTGTGCACACCTCAAAGAGCCTCCCAACCCTGCATGGAAAAACACATATTACAGAGTCAGCACTACATCAGACCATGCGGTGTGAATCTTACTTACCAATGTTCCCAATCCAACAGCGCTGAGTGTTGCAGTTGAAATTACAAAGGTACCACTTTGATGACTGAGCATTGCAGCATGTCCGATTATTCCTTCAGTACTGATCACTGCAGCAGCCTCATAATCAGCGCAAACCAATCGGCAATTCAGATCTGGATAATCTCTGTATGGATCCTCATTTCGTTGTACTTCTTCAAAAGGTTTAACAATGACCCAAATTTTTTTTGGTGTTTGGATTGATGAGAATATCCTTTTGATTTGGCCAAATCTTTGGTCTTTCCCAAGAAAAAATTCAACCAGGCTATTTCCCTTGTGCTGTTCACCAGTGGTGAAACGTTTCCCGTTGACTTCGAAGTCTTTTTCAGTGACCACATTGGGGTTCAGGGCCAGCTGATTGTCACCTAGCTTCCCCCTCAAGTCCTTTTTCCCAGCCGCCGCTCTTTTCCACTTTGTCAACAGAGGCCCCTTGAGTTCAAACTGTTGATATTTGTCTTTATTTGTGATGTCCTCATTCGCGTTTGTATCTCTTGTTTGACTATTCAGAAGGAGTTGGAAGCTGGAATTGATGTGCCATGATTTTAATAACGTCTTGGGAATCTTGTCTACAGGTAGTTTCAATTCATCAGTATGTATTTGAAGATATAAAAAGGGTACACTGGTAAACACGTACCCGGGTGGTGATTGGTTGGAATCTTTTGCAGAATTCCATTCACACGCTCTTGGGCCCATGAAGCAGTAGATCGAGGAGGTCCAAACCGCCGGATTACCTCCGGTAAATGTTGCGTCAGGTGAAGGTTTGGCCGACTGTTTTTTTCAGGCCAATGTGTTTGGAGTAAGGATGGCTATAGAGCGGGCCGGCCAACAGGCCGCCCGAACCCGCGCGGGTTTGGGCCGGGCTCGGACACACATTTCAGATAATAATTTAAAATCGGCCCGGCCCGTCCGACCCGTTTAGCAAACGGGCGGCTCGCGGGCGGCCCGCGGGCGCCCGTGGGCCGCCCCCGGTCGGGGGACCGGTGTTCTTCGAAGCGGGACTGGCTGCCGCTGGCAGCTGCAGTGCCACCTCAGCCAACTACCAGCTAGCCATCGACAGTCGACCGGTGACCAACTCACCCCCACGGGCCACAATGGCAAAGAGAAAGACACGCGCACACCCTGGTTTGTCCGAGGAAGAAGGCGAAACTGACGATATCCGCGTCGCCGAGAGATCGGAACCAGAAACTCCATCGACTACGCAGCAGGAGATCGATAGGCAGCCACCTAGAACTGATGCTTCAGCCCCCCAGACACCAGCCCCCGCCGACAGTTTGAGTGAATCACAAGAAACCGCCGAAGGGAGCTTGTTCAAAAAGCGTAAACTCACCAAATAGCGGGCGGCCTGCGGCCCGCGGGCTGCCTGCCACCCGCCCGTTTAGTAAACGGGTTTGGGCCGGTCTGCGTTCTTGGCTGCACTGGCCCGGCCCGGCCTGTCCGCTAACTTCACGGGCTAGCGCGGGCCGGCCCGCGGACGGCCCGAGCCCGCCCGATAGCCATCCTTAGTTTGGAGGGATTTACGGTAGTTTAGTAACAGATTTTCAAATTCATTGAGATCGGTTAATCTGATTCTTGGAAGAGTTAGGAAGTGGGTAATCTTAGACAAGAGTGTCGTGGATTGAAGTAGTGAAGAGACACGCTTTCTATCTTTTTCTGTTTCTGCTGCAGCATCAGGTTTGGTCCAGAGGGGAATCAGAGATATAGTGTAGTATACTTTGTATAAGATTAACCATTCCGCAGCCTTCAAAGATCCATGGTTGGCTTCCCCCAAGTTATGGGGTACACGGTCAAGCCACAAAGGTACCTGGGTGTGCATGATTGTTTGTCTCACAACATCCAGCTCAATCGGCGTTAGCTTAAATTGATTGTCGTCATCTTCATCTAGTTTCTTCTGGGGTTTTTTCCCTTTCTGCACCGCTCTTGCTGTCTTGTCGCTTGCATCAGAAGAATACCCAGCGGAGCTAGCTAAATCTTGTTCACTCATATCATACATTGTTTGTTTCCTGAGCCGAAGTTGATATGAGTGAGTTGATGACGTACTAGAGTCCCCTAATCTTCCACTTTGGGAACTTGAGCTGGAAGAGCATATATTTGCGGTAGATCCTTTATCCACAACTGAAGTACTGGGAATCATGAATCCCCCCTCACCTTCACCAATGACACATATTTTTTTGGTTGGTCTTCGGGCAGTTGAGCTCTCTGGAATGGGATCTTGTTTTTGTTTTCCCTTCCCCTTGTTTACGTAGTCCTTTGCCTTGGGGCCAAATGCATCTGTGTAGGGAGTTTTGGAGTATGACTGATCATTCTGCCAACCTTCGTCCTTTTCTCTAATCTTCTTCAGCTCTTCCCCAACAGTAGGCAGGGCCAAAAAGTGCATGCTGTGATCCTTCAGATCACCAAGCACCAACGCATGCATCAACTCAATCGAGCAATATTCAACAGGACGCCAGTAGGGGAGCTCGTTTAGTACGCTCCATCGTGCTCCATACTTCTTGAAAAGTTCTTTACGATTGGGGAGGCTGTTACATTTCAGCCAGTCGGATGCGCGGGCAAGGTGCTCAACATGGTTGCGGAGAAGGAACTTTGATTTGTCTGTCTCTTCAATGTCTTTCTTGTCCAAAAGGCAAAATTAACAAAAGAGACTGGCTTGATGGCTTCCAAATCCAGCCGCCTTTTGAAGAGCTGGGAGGTCTGCAATAAGTGGAAATATTGCAACTCTGATATTACGTCCGGTTGGGTGAGTAGCAGTCGATTCAAAGAAGTGACCAGGAGCCCAAAACGTTTTAAGCTCCTGGACTAGAGGCTGCAAGAGGTGGTTGACTTGTTCAAGACTGGGCTCTGTGGGTCCAGGAATTATACCAAAAAGATAGATGTTCTTGACTTTGTATTGTTGAGTGGGCGGGAGATTCAGACAGACCAGCGTAATTGCCCCCAGGGAGTTCTTTTTCCCAAGATTAGATGTTCCGCCAGCATTAAACCAGTCAAGATAAAGACTGAATACAAGATTTCCCAAGCTGCTTGTGAATATTCCTTCTCCCTCATTGTTGTTGGGAAATTCTCGCCACACGCTTCCATGCCAAACGTCCTCCAATTCCTGATCAGCGGTTCTCTCTAGCGCAGCCAAACTGGAATTGAGTAAGGTTTTGAATTGTTGATTGAGGAGTCAATCTTTCAGCCAAGATTTTAAAGTCAAGTAATTAAATGTTTGAAAGGGTTTTGGAGCACCCCGGGAGTTAGTGCGCGATAGAGCTTGATCGCATTGGGGGACAACTTGTTGTGACTCGTTCCACTTTTCAAACATTCGATACTTTGAAAAGAAGAGTTCGGTGCATTTAGTAACCTTTGTTTCATTCGGATACAAGGCAAAGCATTTCTTGCAACATATTTGAGAGGTTAGTTTTGGAATGAGTCCAAGACAGTGAGTAACTGATTCCCAAGTAGAAGGAATCTGTTGGACAATAGGAGTCGGATCTATAGATTTTCCATGTAGGGAACCCCATATATTTGCAAGAAGGACAACATTCTGCCTTGCGGCCAAAAGGAACAAGTTTGCCAATTCTTTACTTAGGTGACCGCTGAAGACCAATTTGGTCATTTGAATCATCACTTGCATACAAAAGTCCCCCTCTAAGAAAGGTGGGCGGCCCACGGCTTGTTTATCTGAGGTTGAGTCTGTGGCAGGCAACTGATCAAGCTCTGGGTCAGGCACAGCAACAGAATACGGGAATATGACATGCATACTTAATAACTTACTTGGATTGCATCCGAATTTCCTTGAGGTTTCTCAAGCTGTGCCCTCTCCCTTGCACACCTCTGAGATTCCTTCCTTTGGTGATCTTGATACACCTGCCGGGACAACACCCTTCCTGGAAGAACTCCAACTCCTTCTACCGTGTGTTGTGCAGTGCAACAAGAGGCTTGCTCACAGTTACAGACATAGAGTGGCATATTAATGATTTAGGATAGTAGGTATTTAGTGATTGTATCAAGAGTGAGAGTGGTGGGGAGGAACAAGTGTGATTGAACTGGGTCAAGCAGGGATGGTGGTACTTGGCTTTCAGATGATGATGTTCAGAAATTTTCTACTGCGGCCCCATATACACAGCAAGGATCAGCATTTCTGCAGATTTGTCAGATCTATTTAACGGAATCACATGCTTGCATTATTGTGTATTCCAACTTGTTCTGTAGCCATCTGGTGTGATTTCAGTGTCTCATCGTCACAAGTAGAATATCACATGCAACAGAGTTTTAAGTTGTGCTGTGCAAGTGTGCACATGTGCTGCAATATTTGCGTAAATGATTGTATCTGGGATGTCCACCTTAACGACTCATGCTGAATGTAGTTTACTATCATTCTTCTTGCTTATCAAACTAGACACAGGGGGCCGGTCCCTAGTTTTACAAACCAAATATTATATCATTTGATAGATCATGGAGATATCATAAATAGAGTTCCCCTTCTGGTGTAGTGTTCCCCCAGACTGCTTTCTGCGTCAACAATTGTCCAAGATCCACAAAAATGGTGCACACTACTTATTCCACTTTGAAATTTAGTCCACTCCAGTTGAAATGGCTCCAAGATATGCAGCTTTGGGTAGATAGAACCTTAGAGGAGATAGAACTGGATCCTGCAGTCAAACCTCACACCAGGGATACAAATGATTGGGAAGGTCACATAGTTTTACAAGGAAAGATCGATAGTGGTGCACTAGACCTTAAAATTCCTCAATGTGCTCTTCCAGACGTGATGGCTTGCTGGAATGCCAGAAGAAATAGGCTCGGAATAGGCAAGCACATTACCGCATACTTATATTGCCATGGTTTCTGCTTACCTTGTTTTCTGCGGTGATTTCCAGGACCTGTTGCGCAATACCCTATTGAAATGGGTGATGCAGTATCTACAGGACGCTCAATGGCTGCACCCCAAAAGTAACTCCTGCTACGTAAGTTTTCCTCTCTTTTTTGCAGGCAGGAAAGGTCCTGATCAGGTCCATTTGGCACTTAATACACAGCCCTCAATATTCCTCAGTAGTGCTACATCAGAATCCACTTGAAGCTTGAAGTCTTAGATCTTTATTTAGCTAAAACTACATACTACCCACCACATAAAACAATGATATCTGTTGCGATCATAGGTTTTGTTTCTCCAAGTAAAATCAAGTGACACCCAAATTATTTCTCAAGATTGTTTCCAGTTACCAAAAACAAAGTGTAGAGTGATTTATTTCTTCTGAAACCGTTTCCTTGGACTTCTCTGTGAAGCGTGCAGAAATGGAACCCTTTGTTTTGCTTTGGCTGAGAGCATTGAAAAAATTTGAGTCTTGGCTGCAAGACTCGTTGAGCTGAGTACACCCACCTCGCAGCCGAGTAGGCTATATTGCATGCAGCTTTTGTATTGGAATGACGTTTGCATACATGTGTCTTTATCATGTGGTTGAATCGGAAGGTTAAGGAATTTGATATTTGCATTTATGTACATACATATCAGACAGGTTGTATAGCTGATTCATGCAAGTATGCACTAATTCCAATATGACACCACCTGGCAACATCTGTGTCACACAAACGTACGGCCGTACGTTTGTGTGGCACAACTTCCTCCCCTTTTTTATCTTTGTGCACCAACGCAACCAAGATATTCCAGGCATCAACATCACTTCTGTCAGCTTAGTATTCAAGGTATCCTTGCATGATTCACTGCGTGCTGGTATCCCCTTGTCCCAGAAATTGTAGTTGCTAGGTACCCCTCTCACTTTCTCAAAGACAAAAAATATATAATCCCTCCCCCCCAACTTAACCTAAATCTGCCTCCTGTACCTCCATCAAAATATGGATCTCCAATCCACTGGAAAATTATGCTTTCAAAACAATGGCAAGTCCCCAATAGGCGGACGGAAACTTAACAGTTTATATTCAAGCATCCTTCCAAAGTCCACTTTACCTCTGTGTCGTAGTATATATTTGTTAACTCAGACACTGTTGGAGCTCAATCTCAAGGTCCCATCAGACGCCTGGAAGCAGATTCCCTCCCCTGATAACCTCAATTCTGCTTCCTCATTACCCGACTCAATTCTACTACACCCCATCGATCCCATCGAAGCAACTACTTCTAACCCGGTTTCCAAGAAGATTCCTCCGATTTACAGGCAGATATTTCTCAAGGATCTAGACCAATCTGGGTTCCCAGGCTGGACGTTTGCCTGGGAAGAACCATGGGACGCAAGATGGAACCAGTTACTCTGCAAATTCATACTGAAGCATTGGCGCTATGCTCACAAGACTGGTGCCCTACAAGCATTTCACCTCAATCCGAATGAAACTTCCGAAGAAATCATTCGCACTGGAATCCTACACCGGTGGTTTCTGGGACGACAGGAAGGACTCCGATTGGGGCGTTTTTTGCCCAAACGCAGAGGTGAAAAGAAGCAATATGAAAAAAAGTCCAAACTCCGATTACAAGTGAGAAATCAGTCTAAATGACACTTGATACCAGCTTTTACTTATGTGAACCACCTTATTCATCTGCAGCTTCAGAAACACAGACAGGAAATACTCTCAAAACTGCCACTATCTCTCACTGAAATGGAGCTTTTCAATAACATCAAATGCAGTTCTGAGACCAAGGCTGAATCAAAAAAGACGTTCAATAGAATTCCCCTACCCTGGTGTTCAGTGGAATTTTCTATGCTTGCCTCTCAGCTTGACAATCTTCACATCCACAAAATGATCAATACGAGAGGAAAACACTTTGTCACATCATTCAATCTTGAAAATCGCCGAGCTGCATTAACATCTGCAACTTCCAAAGCACCCCTCAGCAATGTTCCCAGGAATTTACCAATCAACTGTTATTCTCCAGAATATTTGACCACCTTGTCCGAAATTCAAATCAAGCTCCTTGCTCCAATGCCCGAAATAGATTTTTCAAAACTATTATTATTGACCAAAGTTCCCTGTGAGTCATAAATCTTCTTATCACCAAACTAATTTGACAAGTTGCTCATCAGCAATTGTGCACACTCATATTCCTCATTTCCGTGCAATGGTACACTCAGCCTGAGACCAAAAATAAATTTTTGCCCAGAAGATCCGTAATTAATAACACCCTTCACAAGATTTGGACAGCTCAAGAAATACGTACAATGCCAATTCTCCTTTCCTATTTTGAACCTGGTGTATATTCATCTCCAGAGTCCCTTCTACATAGTATCTATAAACACAAACCCTATTTGTTTGTCCAAGGCGGTAAAGACAATCTATAGCTTGAGCTTCCATTGCTGGATTCCAACTTGGTTCCTGAGACACCACAACCAGGGTCAGATCTTGTTATTCTTGGCAAAACACATTAACCTAGCTGCTTACCATCACATATACATTTTGTGCACATCTCAAATCTATTCCAACCCCCGCTGCTTGTATCGAAGCCAGTAGGATGTTACAGTTTTGATCTGAACGAAATCAAGATAGGTTTTCATCTCTTTTTGCTATACTCAAGCTCCCTAAAAGCCATGTTGAAACCAACTTTTTTTCATTGAGTGCTTTTTCAATTCTTGTTGAATTGAGTCACATGCTATGTCAGTTTGTTTATCTCCAAATTCCATGAGACGAAGGAGATTACTTACATCTCAAGATAAGAAAAAAAGCTTGAAAAAACTACTGCCTTTGGTCTCTGAATCCCATTTCCACCCACTAAAAATTCTCGAAGGTTCTCTACCAGGTGTACCAATTTTGCCAAGTCTTGCCAGCACCAATTCCACCAAAAGGCAATGTTATCACGTGCAAAGACTGGGTGGTTGCAGAATTGTTGTATCATAGTCAGCTGTCGGAAGAATTCTGATGAATCCCACGGCTTGCCAGGGGATTGAAGTCTTCCAAAGAGCTAAATGAACAATTGATGAAAGTCCCTCGAGATACCCTCCCATGGTGCGCCTAAGCTGACTACTATGACTTTTTCTATCTTTGGAGGAAGATTCAACAGCACATCCTTTGTCCTCCTCAAGCATACAGTTTCCATCAGCCGGTTCAACGTCTTGATTGCATCCTGCGCACCAACATTCATCCCTGGGATAAGGTGCTGTCTCCAGATCCATTCCTCATCCCAAGGTGAAATTTTCAAGAGAGTGATCAAGCTTTGGACGTCGGTTAGTCAATTCTGGAATGGTGTTCCCGTGAGGCACAAGACCAGTTTTGATTTTAGTTTGAAAATGTTGATTGTCCTGTTGTCTGTGGGATTCCGAATCATACTGAGCAGTTTATATAGTCAGCCAATGTTTTTTCATTTACTCATGAAATTTATACACTTATGGAAACCTACTGAGCCTCATGCAAGACAATTCTGAACCAAAATAACTCCAGAGATTCAATAGTGATTTGATTTGTGTGTAGCAGGTTTCCAGAGGTTCCCACCATCTCGTATGTTGTCAACACCACCAGTGAAGACAATAGATCTTCCTGGGTAATGTTTCCACGGTCCCTTCCATGGAAGATCATGTAAGGTATGGCTCTCTCCTTAAAGTGGATCCTAATCTCGTTTTCCCAGTTAGACAAGGTTGCCAAGGGGCAAATGATGAGAGTCGCTGCAGAGTGAATGTGCTGATCATTTGAAAGGCTTGTCTGGAAAGTTTTGGCCAAATCTCTAGTCGCTAGAACAAGTGCCAGGGTGGTCAGAGTTTTTCCCAAGCCCATATCATCAGCAAGTATTGATCCTTGGCGAGAAGATTCATTGGTCTTGAGAACTTGTAAGTTGGTAGGGTCACAACTATTCCGTATTCAATTGTTAACAGAGTGATTCCACAAGTCGTTGATGTTACTATCTTTGGCCAATTTGTTCATCTTCAGAAACTGAAGAGCTGTGATTTGGTGTTCTTTCAGCTTGGTTACACAGTTTCTGAGAACTATCTGAAACGATTCCAGGTCTGGTAGTGCACCATTCTGGTATTTTACCAGAGCTGTTTGCCGCATATTGAAAAAGAGATTTGGATTGTAGTCCCAGATGGGGGAGAGACTGATTCGTGCGTTCATGAATGCGGCTAGAACAGTTGATTTTTTTTGAGCAGGACTGAAGATGCAGCCCCTCAGTTGGGGATCCTTACAGATTTTAGTTACAACAAAAGCTCGAATTTTTATGAGAGATGGGTCAGATGCGCTCATTCCTTGTTCAGTTATCAGTGTTGAGCAGCTGCCCACAGGACCAAGTAATGGACCAATAAAGTCGCTTTTGAGTTGACTAAGATCTCCAAAAAAAAGCTTTGGGGTACACCACACATGGACTCGGCTTGTTCCTTGGTGTAGAAACGCTTGTTGTGGGTGATCAGGAAATGAAGTGGGAATAGGCAGACACATAGGTATGATAAATTGACCAAGGCATAGTATTTCCGACATGAAGAGCTAGGGTTGGTCAGAAGGAGGTGGAGTGTCTTGCGTTGTGAAGTTGGAATTGAAACAGGAATCAGATTCTTGTATTGGGCACTTGTTCCAAAATTCTTAAATGCCCTGTGAAATACCATATGGCTATTGACAGGCTTTCGTGGTTATCCTTTTGAGTTCAGTTTGGTTTTAGGGCACCAGATGATACAGTACATAATGCAATACCCAAACTTTACTGAAACAAAGATAGACTGTGACCCCTATCTTTGGGCCGCTCAAACAGAGAAGCCCAAAAGCTTATTACAGAGTGGATTTTGTTGATCGGTAAAAAACATACTGAGATCAGCAGTTGGCTGCCAATCATCTTCCCCTTGAGGATATGTTTTACATATCTTATCAATCAAGGTTAGCACAACTGATCCATATACTACCTTTGCAAGTGGTTTTTACATTGGCTTGGGCTTCCAAAGTCATTGATGAGGGTTGGCTTTCAGCTTCAGCTCCTGTCTCTTAAATTTATCTTCTCCAACTATTATAAAGCAGAAACTCATAGGTGTCAACAGAGATAAGGTTTTATAGAGGGGTAAAAACACCCAAAGTTCATTGGCCAAACCATGATGATCTTGGTTAGAAAACACGGGAGAAAGTACATACCCCATTGGATCAAGTTGCCCTGAGGTTCTATAACGGTATGGTATACAATATATGATTACATTACACAAAACATCTGGCATGATTCCAGGTAACACTAGAGTACAAGGCGGCTACGCCGCCGCAACCCCAGGGCGTCAACTCCACAGCCCACCGCCGGCCCAAGGCCCAAGCCCAGCGGCCAAAGGCACAAGGGCCAAGGTTGCCACCCGCGCAACAGACACCCCTGCAGGCTTTACGCTCATTTTAATCAGCCATCTGGCAATGCCCCGCAAATATGCCCAAAATGACCGCAGGTACCCGCACCCGCCACGAGTACCCGGGTCCACTCAGCAATCTCTAATTGACAGTAAGTACCCTCTTTCACTGACCTTGTTTATATCAGAGGAAACCCTGTTGCTCTTGACTTCTCTTCCCTTCTTCCAACCCTCAAAGACCAATCAGGTTATCTCTTGTTAAGACCTTAAAAACCAGAGCAGAGTAGAAACCCTACTTCTGATTCCCACCACCGTTTCCTTGGTGTGAGTGGAGACTGTTGCACTCTTTCAGCACAGTTGGCAGCCTACATTTCCAGTTAGAGCTTGGCCCATATTAAATCTTAATAAAAGATCATCTCTCTCTACTGCTTGTATTTCTTTATCCCAAAAAATTCAATCAGTGCCCACCCAACTTACTTTTGTCATGTTGTCACTTTAGAGACACAGGCTCACAGATATCAAGGTAAATACAAGCATGAGTGTTTTATAATTAGGGGGTTTCACAATTGAAATTTGTAGGACACATTTTAAGGTATTCATGAACATTTTTTTCAAAAGTTGATTAATTGCATTGATTGATCAGTATCACCTGCTGCTTTCCATCTTACCAAAATTCTTGAATTCTGGTCATATAGGTCTTAAATCTAGCTCCAAAGTTTTGTAAAATTTGACTGTGAATAACCTTCTTGTTTCACTGCCTGCATGTAAAGTACTGCTCAAAAGATACAAATTTTCAGATGTGCTACAGCCACATTGGTCTTTTTGTCATTCATCAAGTGTTGCAGAAACCTATCCTCACTTTTTCAGTGGAACCAGTTGTAATTCACATTGACAGAAAATTCAGCAGCTTATAAAAATGAGCCTCCATTCCAGTCAAAATTCTGTCCAGTTTCAGGATTGTTTTTTTCCCTTTTGTCTGATGATTCATGATTGTTGGGCTGCAAATATATTGAGTCCAGGACTCAATTCACTTGACCTTTTACAATATTCAAAGTTTGTTTGACCTTAAAAGCTTCACGAACAGCATAATTTCATGTTGGGGTAGGTCTGAGCTCAAGACTCAAGTTCAGCACCAAGTTTTACTCCCAATAAAACAAGATATATCAGTTGGGGTTGTTGCATGAGCCCAATAACTTGGACACCACCGGCTGGGGCCATCAAATGGTCATGAGGCCTGGCACCACTGGCTTTGGAGGTGTCACCCTGGGATTGGCCCGCAGCTTCGGGAACTGGAAGATAAAGTAGCGCACCCCGTTGAGGCTGATGATGGGGGGGAAGTGTCTGAAGGCGCCGGCATGGGTGGTGCGAGCCTCGCCGCTGGCGCGCGGGCCGGAGACGCCAGCGGCGACGGGAATCAAAGGGCCGCGTGTGCGGGGCGAGTAGCACGGCTTGGACCCGCCGGGCTCATCTGATAAGGGCTTGCTGGATGGTGGTGTGTCCGGAGAGACCAGGCCAGCGGGGAAGGTGCGCGGACTGTTGGGGAGGTCCGGGTGGCTTGACTGGCCGCCACCGCCGCCTCCGTCGAAGCCGGGGGATTAACGCTCGTGGGGGACAAGTATGTAGAGTGAGCTAGGCGAGTAGACGGGCTCCTAATTCGGGTTTAAATGGCGCAGCGTCGCAAGGGTGCGAATGTTGGAGGCGCCACCAACCCGCAAGCAGTTTCTTGTTTTGATTGCTCCGAAAGGGTGCGGACTGTTGCGGACAATGTATCAGGGCTGCTGTTTCAGGTCGTCCGCAAAAATGAGGGGTTTGACTTGATGGGGTGAACATAAAAAGGCGTCCTGGCCGTGTCCTATCCTCCACGGATCCAGTTCCCCTCTCGCACTTGCGGAGGTAGAACACAATCCGTCGGTCGATAACCCTCTCCACCCTTGCCTTTGTAGGGGCCCGAGGGGGTTAATCTTATTTCTCTCTCCCCTGTCGCACTTGCGCAGGCTGATAGAAACCCCTCTGCCTTTGCACTTGCAATTACCCCAGGAAAAATGTATTATTCTGCCCCCCTGCTGCACTTGCACAGGCTGGTCAAAAAAAAAAAAAGAACACACAAAAAAAACCTCCCCTGTTGCGCTTGTGCAGGCTGAGCAATTCATTTGAAACCAACCATTTGCCCGCCTCTCTCCCCTTGCATTTGCAACAGGCAGAGGAGGGAGAATCCGGTCCCTTTTCATTCATGTTTCATGAATTGGGGGATCAGTCCGAGGCATTAATGTTCGGGGACTTTAAATTTAATTTTCACAGCAGCAAAGTCAAACATACTTCTGCCTGAAAAGATGGGAAATGTGGGAAACATTGCCAAGTTGGCCACTGCCACACTGGCAGCCCCCTTTTGGGGCCTTTTTGGAAAGGGGGAGGGTGAACCCATGAACCAAATTTCCACAAAAGTGTGGATTTAATATACTTAGATCAGTATAGATTGTGCATTACATGACCTGGTCTTTGAACCAAGATCAGACCAACTTCGAACCAACTTTGAACCAGTACCTTACAAGGATCGGACCAAACCTTGGCATGGATTGTGCGAAGGCACTTGTAAACAGGTGCTGAGCAAACGTCCGTGGTGAATTGGATTCAGAGGTAAATATGTTTGATAATTTTGTGAGAAACTCTTCTTCACTTGGACTTATCTGTAAATTATCTTGCTTTCTTGCATAAATCTTCCTGTTGAAGGGATTTTCTCCTGTAAAGTTTTCTTTCACAAATTTTGGATGAAATGTGCCTGATTCTAAGTATTTCTCTGGTGACTCAGACATTAAACCTGTTTCAGAAACAAATCTTGATAATTCCTCATTTCCTAAAACAAGCATGAATCAAACCATCATGAACATCTCTTATTGGATACTCAGATGTGTATTGATTTACCCAAATTTTGAAATAAAGATTCTTGATTTTTTTCTACCAACTGCTTTGTTCTATCTAGAAATTTTGGAATCAAATGGATTGCTTCATCTGGATCTTTTTGATATGATATGCCTGCTTGAAAATATTCATTTTGTGGATTATTGGTGCATGAATCTGGTTCAGAAAGTACTCCTGATGCAAAAAATCATGAAAATTCAGAATCCAGAGTGAGAATACCTGTTGAGAATTATAAGCAAATCTTTCTAATTCCTGCTTACTTCTTAATTGAATATTTTGAATATGATCTTGTCTTGCGAGTTTTTCTATCCCAGCTTTTGAATTCATTGGATAATTATGACCCCAAAGTAGTTTCTTGTTTGAATACACAGGAGGGAACACAGGATCAAACTCCTTTGAGGCTGAAAAATTATATAGATAATTTCAGTGTCCAGCTAAGAATTCAGGTTCACTTGGTTTTCAGCTTCACTGAAAGAAAAAGATGGTCTGAACTCTTGTGAAAGATTCAGTACTACTTCCAAATCTATCTAAGTATGCCAAGGTTGGGGGTAGTGGTGCAAGTTCTAAGAAACAAAATCAAGAAAGAAAATATTGTCTTCTGGAGGTGAGTTATAGGCCAAGTGCTTGTCTCCTTGGGAGGAAAGAAAGAAATAAAGAAAGAGTCCTACCAGGAGTACCAACTGGCTGTAATCTTTCCAATGAAACGTTGTAATTATTTTGATTTTCCAAATTTTCCCATGGTAAAAAAATTGATCTCAACAGCCTTTGATCAGGAGAAGTTTCCATGGGAATACCATGTAATATATTTTCATTTGTTTTTAAGCTTCCATTTTCCATTCCTTGTGGTTTGTATGTGGTTGCCAGAGAATTTCTGTTGCTTGTATTTGGGGGTTCAAAATATTTACCATAGAGTGAATTTTTATGAGAATTATCTATTGCTGTGCTGCTGTGACCTTCCCATGAAGGGAAATCATTAGAGCCAAAGAGTTCTTCATCAGTTTTAGCTTGAAACTCATCAAAAAATTTATGATGATTGTCTTGTTTTGGTCTTGTGATCTCAATTCCTACAATGCCATTTTTCACTGGAATGCTCTTGCAGCTTGAGAAGCATAGAGCTAATTGAAGGGTAATTTGAAGCATAGCAGTTGGAAATATATTCATTATATTTTTTGAAAAATACATACAAGAGATCAAACACTGTATGCTTCTACTTGGACTGTTGTTTGTTTGGGAACTTTGAGGAATGTTATAGCTGAAAATGTCAAAGTTTGAGGGATGAGGGAAAGTGAAATCTACCAAATTTCTGTAATAATGATTTATTTTGGCATTCCTCACAGGGTCAGAAATTGTCAACCCTCTGTTAGTTTGGAAAGCACACAAGGTTGCCATGGACCGCCCCTTACGCGGCTAGAACAACTTCCACCGCCGTAATGAGGCGCGGCAATGGACTCGGCAAAGCACTGAGCTAGTGGTGCTGCCAAGTCACGGTGTTGAGTAGCACAATGTGCAGTGTAAATTACTATGCCCGCTTAACAGCAGACTGGAAGTTAGGAGAAGAAAGGATTCCGCACGCGGAGATCCTTTCTCCCTTTATATAGTGGGGGAGGCTCTCGTTGAGAGAACTTCCCCCAGAGCTTTTGGTACCAAGCCCGCTTACATTGTTGAGATATCAACGATTGGGGCCTTTACCTCTTGAACTCCAACCTTTTTGCTTCTTTATCTTCCTCCGTCCAGAACCTCCAACCTTCCTACCCTCTCCGCCAACCTCAACACTCCCCTCTCCTTGGCCCTTGACCTTACCTCCCGGACACTAGTAAGTCTCCGACTTGGTAAGCTCGAGAGGCTCACCTTGTTTCCCCTTTTTCCTTTATCCGGCGCACTGATCTTCTAGATCCCAGCAAGACCTTTGCTCCGCTAGGCCCCTCTTACCCAAGAGGCGTGGCTCCTCCTCCCGCGTTGACGGTTGAGTAGAGATAGATGTTTGTCTACAGTTTGTTATTCCGCGCCCCGCCAGCGCTAGTCTAGACAATACTTAGTATCCGTTCATTCAGGGTGCGGCCACTTCAGAGACCCACCCTGACAGAAATGTTGGCCGTTTTTGGGTGAACTATCCTTGCATAAACATATGAGGATTGGTCCATACAGCTTGCAAACTGTGATAAATTTGAAACCCCTAAGAGGCAGGAAAGTGTGAAAGGGTACACCAAGTGCATATACACAGATTGAAAAGGGTATGATAATAATAACTGACGGAGTTTCAGAGATCTGGATCAAACTATTGGGATGTGTTTTTTTGTTTAGTAAACAGTAAAGGGACAAATATGAAACACATACAACATTTGTGGAGTGTTTGGAAGGAAGTAAAACCTTACATATTATGACAAAACATCTTGTTACCCAGTTCAAAAAATCCACTACAGGGTAAGGCAGCTGTGCCGCAGCACAACCCCGCCACCTCCTAGAGAAGCCCCAACCCCCCACTCTCTGGGCCTATCAGTCAACTTTGACATCCTGCATGTAGCAAGCCTATAAGATGCCTGTATGGGGTAAGGCAAATGGGAGCTGGTTGATACAGTTCCGTCGCAGATCAGCTATCAACACTGACGGATCCTGGTCTCCAATATTGGTATAGATGGCATGGGGAACGGGGAGAAACAACATACCTGGTCGATACAGTCCCGTTGCAGATCAGCTATTGGCACTGACGGATCCCGGTCTCCAATCTCGGTGAGGAAAAGATTGGAACCAGGGTGCGGGATCAACCAGACTAAGTACATGAGGCTAGACCTAACCAGGGGAAGATTCCCCGGTCTCACTAAATAGGTTTTAGTTCTAAGTACATGAATATGGGTTTGTAATCTTGCTTGTACCGTACTACACTAACAAGCCTAGGACCACTGATACCCTCGTGTTGATGCTGATGGGGTGGGTGGGTGGTTTCAAAAAAAGGGAAACAGATGTTGACGAGAGTGACGAGACTGGCTGAGTTGTGGACAGCAGACAGATGACGGAAATGCCAGGGGAAATTGCAGTGGCTCCAAGCCCACTGCTCTTCTATGTTTCCTAGGCCTACCCATCCGGGGCCGGATCTAGGTCAGACGCGGAGTTGTCGCGCCTCATGTCTGTCACCCCCCCGCCATAGTCGGAACTAGTGCTGAGGTGCCAGGAGAAGGACTGGGAACTGGAGTTCCTGTGCCAACCCGGTTACCATTTTTCCGGCTACTAAACAGCAACAGCGTAGGGATGAGCCTTGGGAGTCTCGACTTGTGTTTGGCGCTATGTAGAAGGCTCAGAGTCAGGGGCCAAGGAGCCGCGACTTGACACAAGATCTGTCACTCCACCTAGCATCCATGGACCACATGCAGCAAGAGGGACTTCCCGGTGCGAGGGCAAGGGTCCGGTTGGAAGCGTCGCAGGAATCCTGAAACGTTGGGAGGGCGCAAACTTGCAGAAGTCACTCTTCTGCGGGGGGGCGGGCAGCCCTGGTCGCAGAGCAACCCCTCCGAAGGAGGGAGTTGAGTCTAAAACTGACTTACAACCGCGTGACGGTTGGCCAGTTTTGGTGTAGCCAACTTTTGGACGGCTGCACCTCCTGTACATCCATCTCCCCGGAGGTAAAAAGTTGGGTCGGAGATAGATGAGGATGGTGCAGACCTCCTCATCCACTTTTCAAAAGAAAATATTTAAAATTGGAGCAGCAGGAATTTTTTCAAGATTTTTCAAAATCTGAAAATCTGACTCTTCAGGATTGAACTGAAGTTGATTCTTGGCTTCTCAACCAGAATCCCTCCTTCACAAAATTCCTCAAAACAATTCTGTTTACTATCCTGGCATGGCCATCTTTTCCTCTATTGATTACATAAGGAATGGTTTGGTTTGAAGAAAAAAACAAAAACAAAGTCATGTTGAACTAAAATTGGCTTGTAAAAAATCCTACACATACAATTTTTGAAAAATTCAAAATCCTTCTTGATGGGGATGAAGACCCCCATCTTGGGCACACCCTGCCCAACATTATTATTGACTGGGTATTTGGGTGAATTTTATAGGATTTTTACAAAAAAAAGGACCTCAGAAGCCCAACCGTGACACGCGAGCATGCACGTTTTAGACACAAGCCTCTCCCGCACTTCGTGCGGTCGACGGACAGGCTGTACACGCTCGGGGAGGGCAAGGGTCGGGTGAACCTTGGAGCCGGCGTTCGGGTGTCGCGGGCACGGCTACAGTCTAGGTGATGTTTCAGTCCTCACCTGCAAAGGGAGTGGAGTGCATGCATCTATTGTTTCAATTTCTGAATCCTGGATTGTTGAAGATATGATATTCTCAAAATGGATAGCACAATATTGTTGTACCTGGGCTGCCGTACGTTTCTAGTCCCGTTCCTCTCGTGGATGTTTCTTAATTTGTTTCGGCCTTGGCCGTCTGTTGTTCTGTACCGGCGGTTTGCTTCACCTGCCGGTAGCTCTAGGGTCTCTCCGTCTCGGGCGTCTCAGGATGAGGGGGCTGCTCTTGGCGGCAGGGTATAAAGTATGTATCTTACTTGCTCCCCTGCCCGGCCACTCTATTCACCATCGCCCACAAGCCTTCTGAGCCCATTCAGCCCATTCATAATTAGTTACCAACTACATACACAAATAAACTTACATCACACCAAACTCTCAGCTACTTTGAACCAACGGAGAACAGTCTTCTCGTCATGTTGATAAAGTTTGCTGTGGTTGCTTGTATGATACTCGCCGTGGAGTCGATGCAGGTATACAAGTACATGTACTGCGGAAGCTGTGATGAACAAACGGCGTTCAGGGACGCCAGTGAATTCAAGGAATGCGGCCAGCGCATCGAATGCACCGAAGGCCACCCGATTTTCAGCGGAGGGGTTCAAAAAACCTGCACCATCGAACATAGGTTGAACGTGCGACAGTGTACCAAGTGCGACATCGGGACCAACGGCTCTGCCTACTGGGAATCAGAATGCGATGACAGTGCTCACAAGGTTGACCCGTCATCGTGCGACACATGCGCTTAATAGGCAGACATTGTAAGTCTCATCGCCCTCCCCCTGACGACTTGTCAGTCATTTGCTAGTTACCCTTGGCATCCTCACCCTTGCCCCGAAACCTTTTCCAGGCCAACCGACCATCCCCTGTGTATACACTCACGATTCATGCGTACCCGGATCGACTCCACATATTTCTCCCCAATCACCCAGGAAGCCCTCTTGGCCACACTCCCTAACAACCCCAGCAGATTTACCTTTGTTTATAACTCAATCCTTACCTTTCTCTCTACAGTGCTATCAACCTCGGTCGTTCCCATACATAATTATTCAAGTTTGCTGCTCTCTTGCAGCTTCCCATTCCCTCTGTCTTGCCAGTTGGGGTTTACCGCGTCCCAGTACTCATCACATCCTCCTACGAGCATTTTCTACTTTACACCATGTATACCTATATCAGCGTGTTTACAGTTGCGCCTCGGAAACCAGCCAGACCACCCATCTCTTCGTCGGAAAGTGCCCGTTCGGGGCCGCTTTCGGCGCATCTCTTACCTTTTCTTGCAGCTTCTCCGGCGTCAGAGTTAGCAGCTTGCTTGCCGAGAAGCCGACAACAGACAAATATGTCTTGTTCAAGACTTCGGCGGCGAAGGTCTACAACCAGCCGATTTTGGAAAAAAAAAAAGGCGGATGGGTGGGCGCTTGATTCTTTGGGAATGTGTTGGCATCAAAACAGGCCCACCTCGGGATCCATTATCCTCAGTTTAGACGGACCTAGATAGGCGGGTTTGGGGCATATTATGCCAAACGCTTCCAAGCAAAGATTGAAGGTATGAATTAGCTAAGCCATTAAACTACATTCTAGTAAATTGAGAGAGACTCACATATCAAGCAGGCCAAGTAGGTCTTCGCAGGGACCCATCCTCCGAGATAGGCCAACGATCCCAAATTGAAAGCGACGAAATGGACGAGCCACGTGTCGAGGAGAGTTTCTGTGTACAAAAAGAGCAATCGTCAGGGGCTGAGAGGACACTATAGCGGGGAAGAAGGACGCCCACCAAGGCTGAGTTTGAGGAGATGGAAGGAGTTGCGGAGCTGGCGGAGGCGGAGGAGGACGAAGACGGGGAGGGCGATGAGCGGGATGGTGAGGGCGTGTTGGGCGTCGGCCAGGGAGCTGGTGTGCTGGCCCGAGGAGGGCACGGAGCGCAGGAGCCAGTAGAGCAGGGCAGGCAAGCAGCCGAGGAGGCGCCGGAGGTATTGGATGGCTGAACCGCGTCAAAGTGCTCATGGCGGCCGGCCGGAGATATCCCGCCTATAACAAGTGAGTGAATGCAAATCTGACAAAAAGAAATGTGTCGCGGTAAGGTCAGCCTCGCACGGTATTGAATCCAATCTCGGTGAGGAAAGAGAGGATCTGGTACCGGGCGACCTGAGGTAGACTAAGGGCCTGTACCATGGGCTTCAATTTTGAAAAATTCTGACTTTTGTTGCCCTCTACACCACGGGCCGTCGCGGACATTGATTGGACATGCATTTGGACATTTCCGCGGATGTCCAGCTCTGGCGCTGCAGGAAACGTCCGCTGGATGCCAATTGTAATGCTCAATGGCAGACATTTCCCCTGTATGCATCCGCTGGATGGTGATGAAACATCAGCGGGATGTCAGCCACAATGCCCTCTTGGTCAAAACGGCAGGCCAGCAGAGCTGGCCTAATAGCACTGTTCACGTAAGAAATCTATGACTATGGTGAGAGATATACATCAGCATACTTTCCCAGCCAAATTGGCTGGCACAATAGCACTGTTCACGTAAGCTAAACATCAGCAAGATTGAAATAAAGTTTATCCCATTGTGCCAGCCAATTTGGCTGGGAAAGTATGCTGATGTATATCTCTCACCATGTTCATAGATTTCTTACGTGAACAGTGCTAATGGGATGAACTTTATTTCAATCTTGCTGATGTTTAGCTTACGTGAAGAGTGCTAATGTATGGTGGGGGGTTGACTACAGCTGGCCGGGCGGGGTGGTCACAAAATTGTGCAGCCAAGCAGACGGGAGCAAGCAGACTTGGAATCAAACACAGGAGAGGTTGAGAGCATCTCCAGCAGAGCGGGGATGAGGCCCGCTACCTATAGCCGGCCGGGACCACCTTTCACACACCTGTCTCAGCTGTTCAACAGCAGCTCCACAGCAGACTGGTGATCATGCCGGGGGTGGATAGCTAGATTGCCACACAACTGCAACGGAATTCAATATCTCCAGCATGGATTTGGTTGATTTACTCAACTTCATTTACTTACTTCTGTTTCCAATATCTCTCACATGTGGCTTGATCAATCTCCAAGTGGCAATGAATCTCTTTGTTTTGTTTTTTGTTATCTTTGTTATATTTTCATTTATTCTCTCACTCACTCACAATCTATTCAATTTTCAGAGCACAAAAGTGGTAGCAGTCGTAGCAGTAGCAGTTGTAGCAGCAGTAGAGGTAGCAGTCGTAGCAGTAGCGGTAGCAGTCGTAGGGGTATCAGTAGCAGTTGTAGCGGTAGCGGTAGCAGTCCCAGCAGTGGATTTTTTTGGCCTTGATGTTCTCTTTTTTGTAGGTCCGTTCCTTACTTTGGTGGGTTAAAGCAGTTGAATTTCTGGAGAGGGTGTTCTTGGTGGCGGACTACAAGCAAGATCTTCAAGCATTGGGTTGATCATGTTTTTGGCGCAGTGGTGATGAGTGGCAAGTAGGTGATGGTGAAGTGGCAAGTAGGTGATGTGTGGTGTGTAGCAGCCTTTCTTGCGGGTGGCGATGGGATGGGGAAAGTAGCCGGCCGCAGTCTGGGATGGGATGGACTTGGATCAATCAAAGGTTGTTTAGGGGGTCTGCTGGACCCCAGAAATGTTGAGCAACCTGCCAAACAAGTCCAAAAATCGCGCGGTCCAAGCTCTGCTGGAGATGCTCTAGCGGTGACTAGGGCAGTCGCTACCAGCTGCCACCACCCGCAAACGAGTGTGGTTTTCTCCGCAGCCACACCCAGTGGTTTTCCCGCAGAGCTCACGCGGCCCCCCAAAAACTCGTGCGGCCCCCAGACCCCCTAGCTGCATATCATTTGGGGTCCTTATGGGGCCAACCGGCCATCAAGGAATACATCTCAATGACCGGCAAGCTGGCTGGTCATTGAGGTTGTATAAAGGTACCTCAATGACCATCTGAACAGTCATCAAGGTATACATAAACCTCAATGACCGCCCAGCTGGCTGGTCATTGAGGTACATAGTACCTTGATGACCGGAGCCAACCAATCATCAAGGCATAAACCTCAATGACCAGAGCTGGTTGGTCATCTGTATACACTACCAACATGGATGAATTTGTGATGTCATATATTGATCAGTTAAAAATCACTAATTACGTTGACGAGTATTTTTTTCGCGCAGCATTTCCCCTCTCAGGGTTGCGGAAAAAGTGCCTGTTGGCGTAATCAACGATTTTTAATATAAAGGGACTCCCTGAGAGGACAACTATTATGGCAAAGCCAGTCAATACCTCTCAGGGCCCTGTGGCTGAAATGAACAAAAATAAATGTGATACAATTTATAATATGATTATGATGATAAATAAATAAACAAGTGTTTAATCAGATGCGTCGTCGCTGCTGGCTCAGTCAAGCGAACAAATCGGAGACAGCGGGGCCGGACGTATTCATCTTCCACTCTGTCACATGAGCTGCACGGGCCAACACCATTTCCCCGACATCTTTTTTTCCATTACCAGCTCCGACCCACGACCCGTTTTCCTAGAACCGACAACTTCTTGATCCGATTGCACAGTTGCGTTTCCATTTCTGATCTCTTTTCTTCCATAACCGGCTCCAACTCATAACCCACTTTTCTAGAACAGACAACTTCTCGATTCAAATGCACAGTTTTGTTTCCATTTCCAATATCTATTCTCGCATAACCGGCTCCAACTCATAAACTGCTGTTCTAGAATAGACAACTTCTAGATTCGAATGCCCAGTTGCGTTTCCATTTCTGATATCTTTTCTTCCATAACTCGCTCTGATCCACGACCCTCTTTTCTAGAACAAACAACTTCTTGATTCAAATGCACAGCCGGCTACCATTTCCGAACCTCTTGATCCGATTGCACAGGTGCGTTTCCATTTCCAAACCTCTTGATCCGATTGCACAGGTGCGTTTCCATTTCCGATCTCTTTTCTTCCATAACCGGCTCCAACTCATAACCCGCTTTTCTAGAACAGACAGCTTCTTGATTCAAATGCACAGTTTTGTTTCCATTTCTGATACCTATTCTCGCATAACCGGCTGACTCATAACCTGCTTTTCTAGAATAGACAACTTCTAGATTCAAATGCACAGTTGCGTTTCCATTTCTGACATCTTTTCTTCCATAACTTGCTCTGATCCATGACCCTCATTTCTAGAACAAACAACTTCTTGATTCAAATGCACAGCCGGCCACCATTTCCGATATATTTCCCTCTATAACCGGCTCCGACCCACGACCCCCGTTTCCAGAACAGACAAATTCTTGATTCAAAAGCACAGTTGCTATACCAACTCATTGTTCCAACACTTGTAACTTTTAGCAAGATTCCACAAAAATTCAAACCCAACCTTGCCACCTGGACAATATTTAATCAGCTCCTGTATCCGCACAATAGCTCACCGTCCAACACACTACCTGCTCCGCCTCACTCCATTTCAAATTTCAAATCGATTGAACTCCACACTTCATCATCCTGCTCTGCAATGGCACCCATCGCTTCCAGTCTCTGGCGTCAAAGCCATCCCCTTTTTAGTCGTGCACCGTTTGATATAACTAAAGTAGTGAGTAGTTTTTATCCTGTAATTTGTCAATCAATTCTAACAGACCTGTGACAGCTCCCGCCAGCAATAACCCAGGGATCGAGCTACGGCCAGCTCATGTTCGAATCTACTCTCACTTTCCTCAATAACAAAACTGGGGAAGATGTCAATATGAAGGTCAAGTTACAGGGTTACGGGTCAAGTGGCACTTCACTCATCGAGGACAAAGTTTACTTTTTGTTGGGCCGAGTTATAGCCTTAAACGCAAAAACTCCACCTGTCTTTTATTACAAATAGGAGCTGACATTTCCCATTGCCGACTCCAAGGGTTACCCGGTGTCACTTGCCAACAAAGCAGGGGTTTACGGCTTCGGTGTAGTCATATTGAAGGCCGAGGAGAAGGACAACAGTGCTGTGACACCCGCCTTCAATAACCTCCTGGTTAAGATTCGACACACCGACTATGACGTACAGGTAAATGTATTCATTTCAGTTTGAGTTCCGCCTTGCTCTCCAAGTATCTTATCCATTTAACTCTTACTGGGAAACTTTGTAGACACGCAATTCCGTCAGTTTTATCGTCCAGTACAAAGTTGCTGGTAACCGTAACTTGGCAAAAACATTCGGCCTATTCCAAGTTGGTCGCAAGGTCCTCATTTCTGGCTACATCGCTGGGTATAATATTGAACAGCACATGCTTCAGGTGAATGTAGGCACTTTTTCAGTTACAATTGCATTTGAAATCAATTCTAACATTCAGGAACCAGGCGTTGTCTGTATCTTTGTCTTCTGGCTCCATCTTGGGAGACCCAGGCGCCCCGACCGCCAAAAGTCGCCAACCCATTCAGTAAGTCAATATCCCTGATCAGATCTGTCAAAGTGATACATGTTGATGACCATTGTATTTTCTTATCCATCAATACAGAATTGATTTTGGGAGCAATGAGCGTCTTGAAGATCATCTCAACCAAGGGTGGGCCGTTACGTTACCCGTAATTGGGAACGTAACTGTAACGTAACTTTTAAAGTTACGTTACCCAGTAGTTACAGATACCTTGATTTTAGTTACAATATCTGCCGCAGAAAAAGGGCGGTTTATTTTCTAGTTACGTTACCCAGAAGTTTTCAACAAAATGGGTTACGTTACAGGTTTGCCCAAATTTGGGTAACTTTGACATAACTTTCCAAGAGAAATGACTATTTGTGGGTTTTTTTGTTCAATATGAGTACGTATTGGGCTCAAGTTGATGTAAAACAGCCACTGATGCCAGTTTCTGCCCAGGGTGTCAGGTCAAAATAGGTGCACAGTGAGGATTGAACCCGCAACCTGCATGGTGCAAAACATACAAGAGGCAAGCACTAACCATTATGCTAAATTGATTATTCAAAAAAACCATTTTTTGAAAATATTGAACAAAAAATCTCCACCCCAAAACAGTTACGTTATCCAAAACCTCCAAAACTCAAAAATAAAAAAAGTTACTTTGCGTTACGTTACTCAAAAAAAATGTTACATTACCCAAATGGCTAATTTGGATAACTAAAAAAAAGTTACGGTATCCAATTAGCCCTCCGTAACGTAACTGCCCACCCTTGTCTCAACCCAGTGCCTATGGGAACAGACACTGTTGTTGAACAGCCCTTTGATGGTGACAAAACACAGAATACTCAAATGAACGCCGATTCCACTCCCGATACACCGCAGGCCCCACCGAAGAAGCGCAAATACACCAAGAGAAGTACTCAACCTGTTCAACAAGAAGTACCCGATCCTGTAACAGATTCCGAATCTGTGCAGTAGTTTATTCCACAATCATGTTTGTACACTGCAGTTTCCTGGTGTTGTAGGCATTTTCTACAATGTCAATATCTATTATGTAAATGTAAACAGATTGGCTCTTGCAATTTGAAGTGGTAACACGTCTGACTCTTGACAATCATAGTCCCGTATATCTATAATTATTCAGCTTTGATGCAATGGTACAGCCGGGGCTGAATTTCAACGCATAACAATAGCATATTTGTCTTGCGCATTGATTGGCTGGATAACGTAAATGAGAACCTAAAAGTTGGTGGGCAAAAATTTTGTGCACTGTACACAGTCGTTAGCATATAGACTGAGCAAGAGAAATGTGTGACGCCACCGACCAAGACAGGAACTGTGTCAGGTCCTTGAGCCTCAGTTATCAACCTTCCCTGGACGTGGACAAGTGATTTTCCCGGAATATATTGACCATGATACTGCCAAATACCGTTGGTTACTACAAGGAACAGAACTGCGCCCTAGAACTTCACATTTTCAGTTGAATGTTATGCAATGCCGTTATTAAACAAAGACGCACGGTTCCAGTCCCAACCATTGCTCTGAATGGTGCAGCTCCTTCACAGAGATACTTGACTTGCCCCTCAATGACCGGGCCCATGATTGACATTTGCAGAAAGTCAGGTGGAGGGGTATTAGATACATTCACGACTTCCGCTACTACCAGAATTTGTTTGCCAATGGTACAAGTAAACAGGTTACCGGTAAAAGAGATCCATTGGCCATTTCGCGGCGTGGGAGACGTAGGATCAGTCTTGCGGAATGATAAGTAGTATTCAGGTGAAGTATACGCCGCTTTGTTAGTACTTGCAGACCGTGCCTGTTGTGGTACCGTGAGAGAATATGAACTACTGTCGCGGATTACTTGAAGGCTGGATATCTGCTCGCAACCTTTAACTTGCATTTTAGATGTGTCAATTGAAAATGTAGCTCGATATGACGGGATCATCTTCCCAGTAGCCAAGCTTATTAAATACTACCTGGCCCTTGAACGCGGCGACACAATACGCAGGGTGCTCTTTACATACTTGGACTAATTGGTCTGCAAAGACCCTGGCCACGGACGTTGCCCCTATGCTACGCAACTTAGGCACGAAAACTGAGATATCCCACATCATATTGATGGTAAACGCTACTTTGGAGTTAACCCTGGCTCATTTCGAGGGGTGCACGGAAGTCAAACGCAGTACTAAATTGCCTGTCTCGGCCGCAAACTGATAAAGTTGTAGAGCAACCATTGGTAGAGTTGATGTGTATTGTTTGTGGCTAAATCGTTTTACTGCACATGTGGTTGTACCTTCATTGCGAAAAAGGTGAGAAAAGTGTAAAGTGTCTTGTTATGTAGCACTAACTATTTACAATTCAACATTCAATAATAGGATCCCTGTGTGTTACAATATTTTTTACGTCTGTTGGGTGGTGTGGTTTCTGACTTATATCTAATCTGCGGCAAACATATTGTTGACCTAATATTTTACATATCAATGAATGATGATAAGCTTGCATTCAAGCAATTGAACTTACATTGATGCCAATAACAGAGCCAACCCGTTGGTTTATGTTACCAGTAATCCATATCCAATCTCCAATGTCCACATGGCGGAAAATCTCTTTAACAGGTTCTGAAGATGTTGACAAGTCAAACAGACAAGACTACCGGGAACCATCAGCACAGTATCATAAGACCATCCTTCATGCATTGTTAATTTGGTGTGACCTCATATTTCCTGAAGATATTACATATTATCCTTGATATGCTATATGCAAACAGGGCCTTTTGAAATTAGTTGAGCATGGTTTATCATGTTTTTGTCAGGGTCTTTTTTTTATCTAATTTTACTATCAACCACAGATTAATGAGGTGTATTTCCACTAATGATTTCATTGGAGAGTTTTTCTGCATATAAATCCTGAAATATTATATCTGGGGTCACATCCATTATGCAACAGCTACAATCTGATCAGTTGCCAAATCTCACTACTTTGTTAGTTTATTGGTGTTTCTGCAACTATATCTGAATGCAGAGTGGGGGTTCTTCCATGATATTGGTACCAAGATGATCTAAAGCCCCCAAGGATTTATTTTATACCTTGACTGACCAAGAAACCACCAAATGTAGCAGCGACAATGTGATCAGTTGCCAAATATCACTAATTTGGTAGTTTCTTGGCGTTTTTGCCACTATATTCGAGCGCAGTGTGGAATTTCTTCCATCATATTGGTACCAAAATTATCAAATTCCCCCAAGAGTTCATTGTGTACCTTGATTGACCACAAATACCCCAAACGTAGCAGCTACAATCTGATCAGTTGCCAAATATTGCTAATTTGGTAGTTTCTTGGTGTTTCTGCCACAATTTCCCAACACAGAGTGGGAGTTCTTCCATGATATTGGTACAAAAATTATCAAAAGACCCCAAGAATTCATTGGGTACCTCATGTGACCACAAAACCCCAAACTGTAGCAGCTCCAATCTGATCAGTTGTCAAATATCAGTAATTTGGTAGTTTCTTGGTGCTTCAGCCACTATATCTCACGGCAGTGTGGGAGTTCTTCCATTATATTTGTATCAAAATAATCAAATGCCCCCAAGCATCAATTGTGTACCTTGACCAACCTCAAAACCTGCAGATTTAGCAGCTGCAATCTGATCAATGGCCAAATATCACTAATTTGTTAGTTTCTTGGTGTTTCTGACACTATATCTCAACACAGAATAGGACGTCTTCCATGATATTGGTATCAAAATGATTGAATGCCCTTGAAGATTCATTGTGTACCTTGAATGGCCACAAAACCGCCAAATGTAGCAGCTACAATCTGATTAGTTGCCCAATATCACTAATTTGATAGTTTCTTGGTGTTTCTGCCACTATATCTCAGCGCGGGGTAGGAGTTCTATCATGATATTGGTACCAAAATGATCAAATGCCCTCAAAGATTAATTTAGCAGCTACAATCTGATTAGTTTCCAAATATCACTAATTTGGTAGTTTCCTGGTGTTGCTACCACTATATCTCAGCCCAGCATGGGAGTTCTCCCATGATATTGGTATCAAAATGGTCACACGCTCCCGAGGGTTCATTGTGTACCTTGAATGACCCCAAAACCCCCAGATGTAGCAGCTACAATGTGATTGGTTGCCAAATATCACTAATTTGGTAGTTTCTTGGTGTTGCTGCCACTATATCTCAGCGCAGTGTTGGAGTGCTTCCATGATATTGGTACAACATAATCAAATGCTCTCAAAGATTTATTGTGTACCTTGAATGGCCACAAACCTGCCAAATGTAGCAGCTACAATCTGATTAGTTGCCAAATGTCACCAATTTGGTAGTTTCTTGGTGTTGCTGCCACTATATCTCAAAGAAGTTTTGAGCCAGGAAAGACTGTAGCTGCTGCATTTGGGTATTTTCTTGGGCAATAGATTTATGTGATGTAACTTTGGGCTCTTTTGATCATTTTGGCACTAATGTCTTGAAAGAATTCCCACACTGGGGTGAGATATAGTGGCGGAAACACCAAGAAACTGACAAATTAGTGATACTAGAGGCCAAAGAGGCTCCGCCGCTGCAAGTACTCATCCCTCCACCACCAGGTTGCCCAAGCTAATCCCCACTTCCAAGCAGCTACTCCTAAATCAAATCTCCATTTGCAACAGGGCAAACAGGTGATTTAGCTACATTACAGGTAGCGAGGTCAGGTTGTCTCATAATGCTCAGGCAAACTTGAAACATTGATGTTGAGCTCTGCCTTCAAATCTCCATTGACACACAAAAGTGAGCATTAGGACCACTACAGCCAGGCACACTTAGGCTAATAGATACAAAAGAATCAGTTGATTATTGTTGTTGCTATGACCCCTGTTTATTGGCTTAGATTTTTTTGATGACAACAGTTGTTGAAATGCTTGGGGTTGTGTAGACCAGTTGTTATTTTCATCCCAAATTCAATTGAATCTACCCAAAGTAAAAGATCAAGTAGAACAATTAACATTCATATGGCTCACTTGAACTCATAAGATTTATGTTGATGTCTATGACTAAATCATGTCTACCTGAAAATACTGCTGAAACTGATGGCCTTTTGCTCATCCAATCATAGTGCAATTTCAAGCATGGAAAGAAGTTCATCATATCTTCACCTATGCCCCAAAGTTGTGCTATGTTGATCCAACTGGACTACAACATAAATGCCAGACCATCATGACGAGATGGCAAGGATGATGTCCAGTAAAAAAGTAAGAGACACTATAGCCAGCCAACACACAAAAAAGAATTTAGAAAGGGAGTATTGAGCCAGGATTCAAGAAACCATGGATCAGTTGAAGGCAAGGTGAGCAGAGTGGACCAAGTAGACAAATGTCTGATGTAGCAAGAAAACACATGAGGAATTATGATTGATCAATTGTTAGCAGTACTGTGTAGACTGGATGAAATTCCTCCAAGGAATTTGTCTATACATAAATATGGACATATATATATTTAGCTGGATATTTAGCTGGTGTGTATAAGCATCTTCAGTTGATTGATTTAATGATACAAGGGTTTCCAATCAGAAGAAAAAGAAGCAAAAAAATAGCAATCAGGATGAGAAAAAAAGAGATCAAAACAGAGAGGGAGAGAGCCAAAGTAGTACAGGAATATTATAAAGCCATAAAATATTAATCAAGGAAAGATACACAACAAATACATGGCAGATTAAAACAAACCAGAAGGAAGGAGGCCATGCAAAAAATTGAGTTGATGATGAGCAGGCAAATGGAATGAGGGGAGATGGGGTGTTCAGTGGTGAAATTGTGAATAATACAGAGAAGGTGGTGTAAGACAGGACATCAACTGCTGACAAAAACTTGTTCAGGTTGAGGAAGGGAGCGGATTAGGTTTTCATTGTTTGTTTGGTTGGGTACCCAAGGAGGAGGAGGCAACGTACATGTTGATGAGGCTTGCAAAGAGGCTGGCGCTTGGCACAGGCGGTGGCGAGGAAGCACTTGATATTAAGCTCCTGCTGAAGCAGGACGTTGAGCTTGACAAGGGAGGCTTGAGCGTTGCAAGCGGGCTGATGAGCGTCAACAAAGGAGTTGGCGCTGAGTGTCTTGATGTGCAAGGTTTCGCGAGCAGGGGGCGGGACCGGCCTCGGGGAGGAGGGGGGGTTAGTGGAGAAGTGTGTGTTGAGCAGATCAGGCTCATGTGGTCGCGCAGGAACAGACCGGTGCGGGTGCTGATGGCGTCCACCAGACGGGCCTCAGCCGCCGCCGCTGTCAGCGGCACAAGCTTCTTTGTCTGGGCGTTGTGGAACTCCTAAAAGATCAGGAAAGATCTGTGAGGGGAAATAGTCAACTACACTACTAATAATGTAGAAGAAGCTACAGGTGCTGGTGAGGCTGCCCTCTACACTAATGCTGATGGAGAGAGGGTTACACTAAGAAAAAGAAAAGGGTGTGGCTGATGATTCTCTTTGACTTAGATGGCTTTAACACTAATGAGTTGAGGTGTATCAATCCTACTGAGTGAGAGAGGAGAAGTGAGAAGGGGAAAAGCAGAAGCTCTTTTGGGAGTCACTCTGAGATGTGTAATGAGATATATGCTGGGGGATATATTTCAGAGGGGTGAAATGTTATCTAAGTGAGGTGTGTAAAGGTGCTACTGAGTGTATGTGGGGGAAAGTGCATACAAAGTGTAGTGGGTGAAAGTGCATATAAGGGTGATGTTAAAAGGTGCTACAGAGGGTATGTAGTAGAAAGTGCATGATGGGGAATACAACATCTAGAGGGGTGTTTATATATGTGAGAAGTACTACAGGGGGGTGATACATGATGAGCACATAGTAACAAAATCTGAAGATGAGCAGTAATGATGAAGGTGCAATGACCAAGGAGTGTACATGAAAGGTAACTATGTAGAAGATGAAATAATGATGAGCATTTGGTAATAACTACAAGAGCTATGAAGGAATGTACTGCTGATATCATATGAAGAGGAAAAATGAGTAATGAAGTTATGTAAGATCTGCAGTCCTATGTAGCTATGATACTAATGAATGATGTGTGTAATAATGCTAAGGATATGTATGAAGAAAATACCTGCGAAAACTATACATGCCAATAACTGCTGATCCATTTGGAAATCCTAGGTGAAATGAGTGGGTGACTAGGGGTAAAATGGGGGGTAGAATCTGAATATGAAGTAATAGTGAAGTATTTATGAAGGGTTTAGGTGATATGAGGGTAATAGTATGAACAGGAACAGGGTAACCACAAGCTCCCCCAACTTATTGTCTGTCCCCAGACACTGAGAGGAAAAAAAGAAAAGGATGAAGAAGAGAAATTTGGGAAAAAAAAGGAAATAAGGAAAATCCAATCCAAGGAGGGAAGTAGTTATCCAACCAAAGAGGCCAAGTCCAAGAGGTCCAAATCCAGGGAGGGAAGTAGTTATCCAACCAAAGAGGCCAATTCCTGAGAGAGGTCCAACCAAAGAGGGAAGTAGTTATCTAACCAAGGAAGTCCAAAATCCAGTGTCCAAAAAGAAGTCCTGAGAGTCCAATCCAAGGGTCCAATTTCCACAAAGAAGTCCATAGAGTCCATAAAAGAAGTCCAAAAGTCCAAGTCCAGAAGAAGATAATTCTAAACTAATTAACTATATAAAACTGAATATCTCAAACACTATGAAAAACTAGAAGATTCACTATATAAGATAATACTAGAACTAAACTACTGAAAATCTAAGCTTATGAAGAAGAGAGTTGAGATAGGGGGAGTGGACGATATACTAACTATGTGTAGTACACCAATTATGAAGACTAAAATCTAATGGCATATCCATAGACTAGTAAAAAAGAAGACTAAAATCTAATGGCATATCCATAGACTAGTAAGACTGAAATCCAGTGGGTATCACTGAACTAGTAAGGGGGGAGTGAGGGATGGAAGCTTAGACCAGAGGATAGGTAAGTTTGAAGATATATGATGAAGCTAATGATAATCCAGAATGAAGAGTTGAGGTATTTATATATTTAACAGAAAAGAATATCTACTGTTGTCCAAAGAAGTCCAGAAATCCAATGTGGCCATGTGACTTGAAGAGGGTTGAATACTTGAGAAGAAAGTCCAGAATTCCTAGAAGAAGAGGATTATATATGGGGTCCAGAGTTCAAAAAAAAAAAAAAGAAGTTTTTAAAGCAGGGGAAGGGTGACCAGAATTTATATGTATGAAGTGGGTTTTATATGTAGGAATGGCTGGAGTATCTGAAGTAAGAAGTAGTCCAAAGTGGCCAGAGAGGTGAAGTATACATTTGAAAGATTTTATGAAAGAAGAATAATCCCAGTGGCAAGAAGAGGGGTGATGAATTTTTATCTGAGGTAGTGCTCATGAAGAAAAAGGGAAAAAAATCTGAAGAAGGATTGGGGAAGGAGTGTAATTTCCAGATGATAATAACAGAGAAAAAATCTTGAAGGGATATAAAGGAGAGTAATTTTCAGATTTAATAAAAACAAAGGGTCTGAAGGGAGGTTGAAGGAGAGTAATTTCAGAAAAGAAAAGAGGGGATAAGTTGCATGATTTTATGGTGGATCCCTTCCTTTTTTTTTCACTTCTTTTTTTTTTTGAGGTGACCAGGGGTCCCTATTTATACTAATTTATTCCTAGGGATGCTGTTGATGCTCCTTAACAACACTGATCCTGTTTTACTTGATTGGGCGCGGGCTGCAGCGAGTCCGTTCCGGCGTCAAGTGGATATAGCAAATCTTCCTTTTAGTCGTCCAAAATTCATGGAGTAAGGGGATAAAGAGAAAAGAAAGACAAGGGAAACAAAAAAAGAGAAAAGAACTCAAAAGAAAGAAAAGATGAAACCGGGTCGTGCACCGGTGTTGAAAAGAAAGTGAGAAAAGAAACAAATCCGGGTCGCGCACCGGCGTCAATAATGAAAGTCAAGCTTCAACCGCTCATAAAACCAAAACCATTTGATATAATCCAATAAAAGTTAGATGGAATGAAAGGCAAGAGGACCTGGAAAATTTTGAGCTAGCAATCGGCCCAATTAGTTGTGTGCCGGTAACGTTTTTGAAAAGGAGAAGTTCATAGGTCCGCGGGGCTAAGAAGACTCGATCCACGACTTTTTGAACGCTTGTATCTTTTGAACCGTTTGATGAAATCTCAACATGGACCGCCAAATGAAAGCCAAGATGCAAGGGTAAAATTTGAGCCATACGGCGGCTTTGGGAAACGAGCGCCGATACCTTTCTTAAAAGAGTGAATGAAAATCCAGTCCAAGCGCGTCCGGAAGTAGAAAGCAAAAGGAAAACCCGCCTGGATTGTGCACCAGAGTCAAAATGAGTGTTAATAATAAGGAGCGGAAGGTCTGGGTTGTACACTAGCGTTGTCCTTAGAATCTTGAGCCTTTTTAGTCCTCGCAGAAAAGTGCCCCACTATTCATACAACTCGAAATCGCGCCATGTCGTATCTTAATCCTATTATAATAGAAGATAGCACCATTGAAGAAGAGCTATTTTGTCCTCCTACGCCCAATTCTGAAGAAGACGCCGCCAGGATCCCAGTAGATGATTCTGATAATAGTATTGATAATGCCAAAAACCCAACCAAGTACTCTGACTACAAAGTTGATTATAATGGAGTCCGTAATCCTTGAATCCGGCCCACCATGCCTGTTCAAGCCGTGTTTCCAGCCAAAAATATTCCCCTTTGTGGGGCGCAGAACTTCCATCATGCCATGGAACTCGAGTTTGTCGAATTTGCCACCGCTACCCACCGAGACAAGGATGCCGTTTGAGCCGCCAAGGAACTTTTCTTTGCTCAATTTGAGGAGCACTTTAACCGAGTAAGCTTTTTATATATATATACATATTTTATTTACTGTAGCTGTAATTATTTGATGCTAAGAGGAATCCTTTTTATTGAATTTACTATTTATAGATGATAGACTTGTCCCGTCCTGATGACCGGGATGCCATTGCAAGGTCCGATTTCAAGCGCCAAGTACGCCGTGCCAACAATTTACGCCTTCGCCGCCAAAGGAACCGCGCTAGCCGCCGCCTACGCTGTGAGAGGGAAAGAGAAGTGGCTACTAGGAATAGGAGAGAAATGAATAGGGAAAGAGATGAAGAGGAAAGAAATAGGAGAGACAAAGAAAGGGCTAGAGAGAGAATTGATGCTTGTGAATGATACTAATAAATTTTGTTTCTTTGATTATTTTACTGATTTTTTTTTTTTTTTTATGATTAGCCTGGGATCCTGTAGAGTGGGCCAGATTTAGAAGGGAGGAAGGGAGTTTAATCTAGGGATATATATATTTTACGGTGAGTTTTCTGGGAGAGAAGTCCTAGAATGATACTTTTTGACATGTGTTGATGCATATCTTCTGGCCAATTCAGTTCCATCCAGTTCTTCCAAGGTGTAAGAGCCTCCAGGATTTTGAGCTTTTATTCTGTAAGGTCCATTCCATTTATTTTCAAAGAGTTTTCCAAATTGGGAGTCCAAAGATTTATTGCATACTAATACCAGTTCTCCAGTTTGTAGTGGTTTTCTTGCTTTCTTTTTGTTGTTCCAGTAATCCACAGAGCTTTTCCTGGTGTCCATAAGGTGCAAGTGTGCCTGCTGAAGAATAGTGTCCCTGTTTTCCAGTTGTTGAGTCCTGGCCACAAGGAGGTCCTGAGTTGATTCCACTTTGGTCCAGTCTATTCCAAAGAAAGTTTCCAGTTCCAAGTCTATGGGTAAGATGGGTGATTGTCCAAGAACCAATTCATAGGGAGAGTAGCCAGTTGATCTTTTGGTAGATATTCTGTCTGCAAACAATACTAAGGATAAATAAGACCTCCATTTCTTGCCTTCAGTTCCACATAATTTGACCAAAGTATCCTTGATTGCCTGATGACCTCTTTCTACCATTCCATTAGCTTCAGGATAATAAGGTGTTGTGACTTTTACTTAAACACCTGCTTCTAGAAGTGAGTTTTGAAATTGTTGTCCAAATTCTGAGCCTCCATCCACTGTGACTGACCAAGGGGCTCCATATCTGTAGATCCAATTTTCCAAGAACCAGTGAGAGATTTTCTTTGCCTGTATTTTCTCCATTCCAACAGCTTCTATCCATCCAGAAAGGTCATCTCTAGCAATTACCAAGTATTTCCATTTACCTGCCTTGATATGTACTGTGTCCAAACTGACTCTTCCAAAGATTGTTGATGATCCAGTGGGCTTCTTTGGTTCCATGGGTAGTACTGATTTCCTCTTTTGGCAAGCTTCACAAGATTGGACCCACCTGGTGACTCCTCTTTTAAGTCCTGGCCACCAAAATCTGAGTTTAGTCCTTCTGTAGGTTTCTGAAATTCCTTTGTGTCCTAGGGTTTCATGGAGAGAGCTGAGGATGGATTTCTGTGCTGAAGGGGAAGTGACCACTATTTGGGAGAAAGGTTTGTTGATCCTGTGTAATACTCCATTTGAGAGAAAGTAGTTAGCTGATTTGTGCAAAATTTGTCTGAATTCCAGGGTGCTGTATCCAGGAGGTTTGTTCATGGTGGCTGACAGCTCTGTTTATGAAGCTTGGGGCAAAAACCCGTCAAAATTAAGGGTTTTTGGGCCCTAGCACTATAACTGTGCTGATGTAACACTAGTAATGTAAATTACTCAACTTGCTACGTGGCAAATATGACCACTACAAGGGTTTTAAACACTCTTTAAAAGAGGAGTATTTATTATGTAATTAATAATATATAATTATTAATTACAGGGAATAAATTTGGCGTAAGAAGTAGATGGTAAGCGCTTAAACTGATTGGCTGCTTGACAGAGGCGGAGGTCTTACGGCAACTACTTATAAGGATAAAACTTTAAATATGCTAATAAGGGATTTTTGATAATTTAAAGGGTTTAATCCAGTGGATTTTACGTGCTGGGGATGGTTTATAAGGAAAAGTGGCTACAAATGTAGCAGAGGAGAATATTCACGGCAAACTTACAGTTTATGGGTGGTGAATGGTCTGGGGGATCTTTTCCTGAGGGCCAAATAGGCCTCTATTTATAGAGGGGACTTCAGTGGGCGTAAACACTGAGTCCTTTTCTCCCTATGGGAGTGTGCAGGGGTGTAGCCGTGAAAAGGGCTTGGCTGTGGGTAATTTAATTGTATTGTAATAGACTAATTTCCCTGACTCTGTCACATGACATGTTTATAACCAATTGTCATGTGAAAGAGCTTCAGTAGAAGTCTACATAATACTTTCACGGGGTATTTTTACACAAGTAATATTACTCATTAGTGTACAACAGTTTAATTTTATGTACATTATTTTTTGGGGCAGGCTAAATCCACACCAAAAAATTACTTCATCCACTCCAAAAATGGAGTGAACAGTAGTCCACTCCAACTTTCATTGGAGTGAACCATGGTCTACTCCAAATTTTGTTGGAGTGAACAAAATTACACTCCAAAAAAGCCTGTTTTTTGGAGTGTACCCATGATGCACTCCAAAAATTTTGGAGTGAACCCAATTCCACTCCAAAAATATTTTTTCCAAAGTAAAATGATTCATTTTTTTGGATTGCACAGACGTTCACTCCAAATTTATTGGAGTGGTTTTACACAATATTCTAGTGAAAGAATTCAGGGTTCTCAAAGAGGAACAAAACCTTATGTCAGCATCATATGTGTATTTAAAATACATCAAAAATGATGTATGTACGTCAATTCTTTCAGTTTCTACAATGACTAAAACCTTCAGCAGAAATAAATTTGGGGGGATTCAATTAGGTTGATTCATGTAACCTGCATACTACTGCTATAAATTTTTCCTGGTACTCCATCCCAAGAACTTGAAATACACATTTTCCAAAGTTACAAGTTTTGATTATACAGATTCAAAATTGCATTTTTTTTTAAAAAAATTTGAGAAGCCTTAATCCACTCCAATAAATTTGGAGTAAACATCTGTGCACTCCAAAAAAAAAAAAAAAAAAAAAAAAAATCTCCCTTGAAAAAATATTTTTGGAGTGGAATTGGGTTCACTCCAAAATTTTTGGAGTGCATCATGGGTACACTCCAAAAAACAGGCTTTTTTGGAGTGTAATTTTGTTCACTCCAACAAAATTTGGAGTAGACTATGGTTCACTCCAATGAAAGTTGGAGTGGACTACTGTTCACTCCATTTTTGGAGTGGATGAAGTAATTTTTTGGTGTGGATTTAGCCTGCCCCTATTTTTTTTACTAAATTTATGTATGTAATGCTATTTTTGGGCGCTTTCTGGGGCCAATTCTTATTTATACAATTAGTACATGAAGGAATAGGAATAAGGGGGTACTTTAAGTGGGTGACCCCCCCTTAATTTATGATGAGGAATCTGATTCTGCAATAATAATTTAATAATTATTATTTATTTACTAAGTTATTGCAGTCTTTTGGATACTTAATGTATCTCTAAGGCTGACAGTGGCCAGGTAGTATTCCAAATGTTTTCAAATTCCTTGTTGAAGAGACCTTAACTCCTCCCCCAACTCAGCTGATGTCCCCAGCAGCAAAACAGGACAAGAAAGAATTCCAAAAGAAGATTGCTTGAGTCCAAATCCAGGGTGAGGTTTGATCCATTCTTCATCCTCATCAAAGCTAGGGCAGTCCTCCTCATCTGGGTCTGGAGGCCTCCTGGAAAGTCCATCTGGCAAGGTGAAAGTTTTTCCTGGGGTATGGACCAAGTCAAAAGAGAAGAGCTGAATAAAGGCAATCCATCTGTTCATAGGGGCATTAGGTAGAGAAGGGTTGTTGATCATTCCAATAAGGCACTTGGCATCCACCCTGAGTTGAAAGTTATGGCCCCAGAGTTTGATTTGAAGTTTCTTGAGGATTTTAGAGACCCCACAGAGTTCCAGTTTTGATTGTGAGTATTCTGACTCCCTCTTTGAAAAGACCACTGACTCATATAATACTGGCCTTTCCAATTTAGCAGAATCCTCCTGGGTAAGAACAGCTCCAGCAGCAATATAACTAGAATCCACAGAGAGTTTGATTTGTCCAGCCTCAGGTCCAAATTCCAGTTTCTTGAGGGTGATGTCAGATCCAATAATCCTTTGAAGGTCCTTAAAAGCTTCCTGGCAGTCCTCAGTCCAATCCCAAGTAGAGTCCTTCCTGGTGAGTTTTCTGAGGGGTGCAGTGATGGTGGATTAATTTTTGATAAACATTCTGACATAGACACAGATACCTAGGAATCCTCAGACTTCAGTTGGGGTGGTTGGAGTTGGCCAAGTTTCTATTTTGTTGAGTTTCTTTGCTGAGATTTTCCTTCCTTCCTTGCAGACAACATATCCTACTAGATCCAGGGCAGGAACACAACAAGCAAACTTTTTACCAGAGATAGTGAGTCCAGCTTCTTCAATCCTCAAGAGTATCCTTTCCAGAGTGATGGCATATTCATAGATAAATTTTCTGATTTGAGGATTGGCATCCAGGGTTGCTTCATTGTAGTCTGAGGTTGGTCCTTTGATTCCTCCATCATCAATAAAGATTCCCATTTGGTGAGGTAATTTATCCTGGAGAATCCACATCATCTGGGCCTGGTAAACTGCAACTGAATTGGTGGCTCCTTGGGGTAATCTGGTGAGTTGAAATCTTCCTAGAGGGGTTTCAAAGGTGGTGAGAGGCCTGGATTCTGGTGCTAACTCCCTTTCATCATATCCTCCCATAATGTCTCCAAGTCCATAGCAAGCCCTTCCAGTGAATGAGTCAATGAGTTCCTCTGGTGATGGTGGTAAGCCTGCATCCTTGATAGTGACTTTGTTTAGTTTCTGGAGATCATGGACTATCCTTAATTTGCCATCTTGCTTTTTGACACAGAAAATTGGGCTGGAGTAGCTGGGAAAAGATTTTTCAAAGAGGCCAGTCCTGAGTCTTTCCCTTACTAATTCTATGACTTGGTCTTTGATGGGCCCAGGGATTGGGATAGGTTTCTGTTGCCAAGGTTCATGGGGAATAACCGGGATTGTGTAAGGTTGTCCATAGGTATTTTTGAGTAGTCCTCTTTCATCTTCCTTGAAGGCTAGGGCTCCTTGTCTGATAGTGATGACCCAAACTAATAATAAATATTCTTGTTCTGAAAGCCATCCAGGGGGTCCAAAGTTGATAAGGTCCAGCCTGTCTTGAGTAATTTTGGAGGTAGGGGTGAAAGGAGGTGGAAATGGAGTTAAAGGAGTTGCATAGGGATCCCTGGAGAGTGGTGGTCTGGCCAGAGGAGGATTAAGAGAAAGGGGCATAGGTTGGTTGACTGGTTTTATTTTTTTAGGGTTGATTTATATTTTGAGGCATAGGTGGCATAGGTTGGTGATGTTGTTTTAGACAGGGTTCCAGATCCTATTGGGAGAAGCTGAAATCCTGTCCTTGGCCCAAAAAATCCCTGGTGACTAGATTGATTGGAAGGCTGGTTTCCCATTTGTGATGATTGGGTAGGAGGATTGGTACCAAGTAAGTTTGTCCTTTGTCCACCACAGATAATGATTCTTCCCTGTTTCCATTGTATTTGATAGTGGCTGATGCATCCATTAAGAAAGGTTTTCCTACAATTAGCTGGACTCCTCCTTTGGCTACCCAGAAATGAACAGTTTTAGTGATTTTTCCTAGAAGAACCTCCACCCCTTCAGCAATTCCAGTGATTCCAGTATGGTGGCCTCCAATTCCTTTGAGCTTCATGGGTTTTTCAGTGATAACCAGTCCTATAGATTGGGCCATTTCCTCAGGTATAATGTTGACCATAGATCCAGTGTCCAGAAGTGCTTCAAAAGAATTTCCTCCCATGGTGAGTCTGACATAGGCAAGGGGGCAGGAGTAGTGAGTTTGTCCAGGGGTTTCCTCTTCCTCTTCCATAGCTGCAGAGTTGGCTGATTTGGTTGAATCCACAGAGACCCTCCTATTGGAAATTTTCTTTTTGAAGGCTTCAGAGGCAGAAGGAGAAGAGGCTAGAAGTTCCCCAATGGTGAGTTCCACAGTAGTTTTGTTGAGTACCCTGTTGACTATAGAATCTTCAATTCCTGGATATTCCTTGGCTAGTGGTTTTTCCAAGTGGGTTAGAGATAGTCATTTGGTACCCGCGGCGGGTACCTAGTACCGCTTGGCGGGTACCCCCTTGCACCCGCCTCGCACCCGCGCAGCGGTGCCAGGTGCGGTACTAGGTACTGGGTTTTGGCCGGAAAGCGGTGCGGTACCCGGGTACCGCCTACAAGTACCTCCCACCCCCCGGGGGATTGAGAGCCTGGACTTGGTAGATCCAGCTTGGAGAAGGCCTCCCAGCAAGCTGGGAGGATTCCTCTCAGCTTATCCAGCTCGCCAAGGGGACTCCTCCCGCGAAGCTGGATACATATACATATTGTATCCAGCTTGCGGACTCCGAAGAACCTCTTGATGAACTGGAGAGGAGTCCCCTCGCCAAGCGGGATACATGTGTATCCAGCTCGCCGAGAGGAATTTTCCAAGGGAGCAGGATGTGTCCAGCTCGCCGTGAGACCTCCCTAGCCGAGCTGGATATTGTGTTTCCATCTCGGTGAGGGATGAGCCATCTCGGCAAGCTGTATACATATTACGTATCCAGCTTGGCGAGGGATGTCCACCGGGTGAGCTGGACGCATATCCAGCTCGCTGGGTGGACTTGCCTCTTTGACCGGAGCCATTCCTCCGGTCAAAGAGGTGTACATGCCTCCAATTGGATGGATCAATTCCTCCGGTCAGAGGTGTGTATTCCTCCTCAACCGGAGGGATTCCTCCGGTAAAAGAGGAGAGACAGTGCTTGCCGGGAGGAGTCCCTCCCGGCAAACAGTGGCCTGTTTGCCCTCCAGCTTGTCGCAAAGGACGGCAACAAACTGGATGGAGCAAGCAGGACAGCAGGACGCTGCCACACCAAAAAATATCACGGGTGGTACCCGCGGTACCCGTGGTACCTCCCAGGCGTTGCCGGGTGCAGTACTAGGTACCTGAAATTGGCCAAAAAGCGGTGCGGTACCCGGGTACCGCTTGGTACCCGGGTCCCAAATGACTATCTCTAAAGTGGGTTTTCCTAGATGGTTTCTCTGTACTGGGCTGGTCTTGGTCCTGGTTGTCCTGGAATTTAAATTTTGGGCCTGGTTTGGAAGGTTTAGCTGGGCTGGATTTAGGAGGAGGTTTAGAAGGTGAGGTTGTAAATTTGATCAAGTCATCCTGGTCCATATCCATGAGAGATTCCTTTTCATTCATGGTCCTCTTTCCACTAGTAGTAGGTTCATCCTCTGGGTCCTGGCTAGATCTGGTCCTTTTTCCAATATCCACATCATATACAGTTGGAGAGTCCTGGGCTAGTTCCTCAAGTTGGCCAAAGGAAGAGATGGTGGTTGGCCTGGCAGAGTCCTTGGAGAATTGGTCCACTATAGGTTTGATTGGTCTGCTGGTATCCCACACCAGGAAAAAACAATGATCACTTGTCTGCAAGTGACATAGCAAAGTACAAAGGGGCCTTTGTAATTTTTCATGTCACTTGTAGGCAAGTGATCATTGTTTTTTCCTGGTGCCAAGGAATAGGTGTGTTGTCTGGAAACTTGTACCTATTTACATCCCTGATGACTAATCCAGAATTCACATCATAGTTTAGAAGAGAGCAAGATCTGGTTCCATGGTTGTTCTGAAAGCAGTAGACGCATTTGAAATCTGGTCTGTTCCTAGGAGAAGGGGTGTACTTTTGGCCAGGGGCTGCTCCAATAAGGTGAGGTGGGGCTGATTTTCCTGCAGTAAGGGCTGCTAATTGTTGGGTGATTTCCTCTAGTTTCTGTTCTGTAGTTTTACAGGCCTGGGGAGTGGTAATCTGAGGTGGAGACCTGGAAGGAGGAGCCATGGGTTGAGAGGTGGAAGGAGGGGCCTTGGTTACTGGAAGAGTTGAGTCCTTTTGATCCTGGGGAAAAGCCATTTTGAAGAGTTTCCTCCTTTCCATGACTGATGCTGAATGGACTTCTCTGATTATGAAGGAACAGATGGTTGAAGTTGGGGGTAGAATCATTCCTCCATCCGCTGAGGCCAGCATTTCATTGCACTTGATGAGTTCCTTGGTGACAGCTGATTCCAGTTCTGGGCTAAGGGCATCCAATAGAAATTCTCTGAATTCCTCCAGGTGGGAGCACTGCTTCATTCTTAAGAGGTAATTAGTAATGACTGAATATTTATTGTTGAACAACCTGAATTCTTCTGATGTTTTGATTCCTCCAGCCTGGATTGAGTTGTTGACCAATTGAGTGAGGTCCCTCCTAGTATATCTGACCAAAGGGAGTGGAGATCCATATCTGTCCAGTAGTTGCTTCTTGAGCTCCTCCCAGTTCTGGTTCCTGTAAGCCTCCATTTGTTCCACTTCTTCCTTGATGGCCTCCCCTTTGAGAAAAGAAACAACCTGTCTGACCAAATCTATAGAAGAAGCTCCATCAGTTGATCCTACATTTTCATACCTGTTAATAAAGTTTTCAATGGTGAGGTTGGTTCCATCAAAGCAGAGTTCTTTGTCCAAGGGCTTGATTTTGACTCCTTTGATTGGTCCTTTGTAGGCTGGCATCCTGGTTTCCTTCTCCAAAAAGTAGAACACAGAATTCTTGGAAGATACAGATGGGGCTGGAGGTGTGATCCTTTGTCTGAGTCCTAGGTGAGAGCTTTCTGAAGGTTCAGGTATGTTGTCCCTGTACTGATTGAAGTCATTAGGGTGTTGAAACTGAGGATTGTTGGGGCCAGTGCTGCCTCTGTACTGATTGAAGTTGTTGGTAGGTTGGGGTAGAGGGTTGATAGGAGCTGATTCTTCAGGATGAGGGTTGGCTGTTCTAGGAGGGTGAGTGTTGTTATCTTCTGGAGCAGTTTGAAAGGGCACTGCCAGCATTTGGATTTATATTCCATCAGTTGAGATCACCCAAGTTTAAATTGGTTGAGTGAATCCCAGTTTAACTGGGATAACCTCAACCCAGCCAATTATGCTGGCAGTGGGGGTTGTTGAAGAGAGTCCCTGGGTTGTTACTGGCAGTCTCTCCTAGGTTGTTGTTGATAGGATGAGCAGCATCTTGAGAGTGGATAGACATATTGATGTTGAGGTGTCACGTCTGTGTCTCATGTTTTTCCTTTTCTTTTTCTGTTTCATGCTTCAAACCTTTCCATCATCTTTCATTCCTGTGACAGCTTGTAGGTAGTTACCCTGTGGCAGCAGAGACGTGGAAGTCTTCTCCTCATCCTTCCACGAACTCGCTCACTCACTGTGTTCTGCTGCCACAGGTTAGTGTTTCTTTTTCTCTCTTCCTTTTCTCTTTGTTTTCCTTTTTCTTTCCTCTGTCTCATTGCAATGACCTCATCCTTCCACGAACTTGCTCACTCACTGTGTTCTGCTGCCACAGAGGATGATTCATTTCATCAGGTTATGAGTCCCACTGCGCTACAGCTCTAGCACGTAAAATAACAGAAACTCGGTTCGTAAATCACTCGAAGGATCACATCATTTGCTCCATTCATCATAATGTCAACTAGCGATCTCACTCTAAAAGCCACTCCACCGCATATGGAGCTTATCAGCCACCCGGCTCTCAAAATCTCGGGCGTCAAGTCCCTCAAAGCTCCAGGAGTCAACTCAAACTACCTCGACTGGACAGTTCTCCTGGAGATTCACTTCAACGTGACTGGTGTCTCATACATCATCAAACCCCCACCTAACGACAAAGGCCCTCGACGGGCAACTTTCGAGCAGGACAACATGGCTATCTGCTCCGTCATCTCGCGCACGATCGAACCGGTCAACTTGCGCTACATCCGACCATTCATCCAAGATGCGAAAGGGATGTGGGATGCGCTGAAAGAGGCCCATCAGGACTCCTCATCCGGTGGACGTATGTACTGGCTACGCAAACTCACCACCCCTAGAATGTCGGGCAACGATGTGGAAGCACACATTGACGAACTCCACTCGTACGCCGAGCGCCTAAACGCCGTCGTCACCCCACAGAAACCACTTACCCCTGACAATATCCATGCGACTTCGCTCCTCAACTCCTTGCCGCCCAATTGGCTACCGTGCGTGTCCGCTCTCATGAATGAGAGCCAGGTCTCTTCCTTGAAGATCGTCTCGGCTCTTCGCCAAGAGTCTCTTCAACGCCAACAACGGCTTGAAGAAACCAAATTGATTGAGTCCGTTGCTCGGGCCAACGTCTCGAATGATCGCAAGACCCCCGCCCCATACAACTCAGCCCTCTTCTGCACCTTCTGCAACGTCAACGGTCACGAACTCTCAGCCTGCATGACTGCGGCTCGTATTCTAACCAAGCACAAACAAGCTCGCACAAAGGATCCATCTCGATCCCGTCCGGCAGAATCATCTCGCCCCACCGATCACTCTCGTCGCCAAGGCTATCGCAGAGGCAGACAGGGCCAACGACCTCCAGCCAAGGCCGGAAAAACCTCAGTCGTCAAGCTAGGTGGCGGAGACAACGATCAGGACGAGTCAGACTACTCGGGCTCGGACAAGGACGCCTACTCGCAACCACCGGCGAGAGCCAGGAATGCAGTTGTGGTATTGGAACAAGCCTCAGCCGCAAACGCAGCTAGTCCCCGTGACGCAAATCTTGACTCAGGGTGCACAAACTGCATGACGCCGTACTCAACCGGAGTCTCCAATATCAAGAAGGACAACACCCTGGTACGCCTTGCTGACCACTCACTTGTCACCTCCTCTCATCGTGGCACTGCTACCTTGCCGTTGTCCTCCCCGGTCTCCGTACCAACTCTCATCGTCCCCGACCTTCACGAACCCCTACTGTCTATTGCTGCGATGTGCGACGCCGGTCTCACCTGCGTATTTTCCAAGGACAAGTGCGATATACTTCAGTCGTCCACCGCTGAGATCAGAGGCGACACCGTTGGACAAGGATACCGTAAAGGAAACCTTTACTACCTGCCGTCCAACGAGGTAAAGTCCTTTTCAACCTCCTGTCATGCGCTGTTGATCGTTGACAGCTCTCTCCTTGGTTTTCATCGACGCCTATCCCACATAGGCCTCAAACCTCTGAAGGCTCTCCTCAAGATTCTTGGTATCAAGCCCACCACGATGAACGAAATTGATGTCCAGCGTTGTCCCATCTGTGTACAATCAAAAATGCACCGAACCTCCTTCAAGTCTCGAGCACCGTACAGATCCGATGTTCCGGGGAAGCTTATTCACTCCGATGTTGGCTCTTTCGAAGTACAGTCCAGGGAAGGTTATAAATACTTTGTTACCTTCATAGATGATTTCTCAAAAGCTGTTTCCATTTATCCGATGAAATCAAAATCAAATGTCTTCTCATGCTTCAAACTATTGCGTGCTCATTTTGAGAAAGACAGATCACACAAAATCCTGGCACTGCGCTCTGACAATGGAGGAGAGTACCTGTCATCTGAGTTCACCAACTATCTTGATCACGCCGGAATCTCACATGAACCAGGGCCGCCCCATTCCCCTGAATTGAACGGAGTGGCCGAGAGGACAAATCACACGATTGGAAATCTGGTTCGCTGCTCTCTCTTGAGCGCGGGTCTTCCAAAGTCTTTTTGGGCTGATGCCCTTCGTCACATATCTTTTAGTCTCAACTCTTTTCCTTGTTTCACCCCCGCCGGATTCAAACCACCAAACGGAACGCTTGGGAAGCCACTAGTTGATGTGTCGGCGCTACACCCTTTTGGCTGCTTAGTCTTGTATAAAGTGCCGGAGGCAAACCGGAAAAAGTTGGACGCAAAGGGACGGTTGGCCATCCTGCTGTCCTACCTTGGTGACGGTAACGGGTACCGATTGTGGGATCTTGAAAGGAGGACAGTGATCAAGTCAAGGGACGTCCTTTTTGATGATCTGTCCTTTCCCTATGGTTGCCAGCTTGAACGCAAGCCCCCTCAACTGGCCGTTGAACTTTTGTGGCCCATCCGGCAGGCTCAGCCATCTCCATCAAGACAGATTCAAGCTCCTTCGATCCTTGGCCCGGATTCAACTTCTCCACTCCCTCCTCCCCTCAACATCCCGCTTCAACCTCGCTTTGACCGTTGTCTGACGGCATCCATCCACGCGACGCCAAAGAACCTGCCAACCGCAGCTCCTATCTCGCCATCCGCCCCATCTACCCCTCCTCCATCTCCCACCACACCTTCTTCTCCCCCTCCTGCTCCACCTTGCTCTCCTGTCACTCCAACCTCCCCCCCACCCGCTCCTCCGCCATCTCCACGCTCTCCTTCTCCAACCATCCCGCAGCCTCTTCCTCCTGCTGGCCAATCTTTGGCCTCCTCACCATCTAAGCCGGCTCAATCGACTTCACCGCCACCACCAGCAACTCACAGACCAGCTTCTCCGCCGGCTCGTCGCTCCGGACGTCAAAGGCGAGCTCCGGATCGCTATGGGACCTGGGCAAAGTCTGCGGCCTCCATCGACGAGGTGGACACCCCAAAGACCTGGAAGCAGATACTCCGCTCTCCCCACAAGGCCAGGTGGTTGAAGGCTGCCGACGAGGAATTTCTCTCTCTCCTTGGAATGGAGACATGGACCCTAGTTCCTTGGCCACTTAAACGCAAGATTATCAAATCGAAATGGGTGTTTAAAGTGAAGCGTCGCCCAGACAACTCCATTCAAAAGCTCAAGGCTCGATTGGTTGCCATGGGATACACGCAGGTAAAAGGGGTAGATTATGAGGAGGTATTTGCGCCCACACTCCGTTTAGAGACCCTCCGGCTGATTTTCAGTCTACTTGCAATAAAGAAGTGGACTGGACGACAGGTTGATTTCAAGACGGCCTTCCTCAACGGACGTCTCCAGGAACCGGTTTATATGGAACAGCCTCCGGGCTTTGAAGACCCGGAACACCCCGATTGGGTCTGCGAGGTGAAGCGCTCCATCTATGGGCTCAAACAATCTCCCCGCGAATGGAATGTCGAGCTCCACCGTGGACTAGTGGATTGCGGCCTAAGACAATCGAAGTACGATCCAACACTATACTTCACAATCAAAAATGACGCCCTTGTTGGTGCGGTTGCAGTTCATGTCAATGACCTGGCCATAGTCGGAGAGCCCTCCTTTGTTACGCCACTGATTGAAGCGTTGGGACGTCGTTTCAAGATCGGCGCGGATGAGGAACCTCACCATTTCCTCTCCATGAAGATCAAGAGGAACATTGATGATCGTCTACTGTACATCTCTCAAGCCCATTACATTGCCGACATGGGTAATCGCTTTCTAACCTTGGATCCGGTCTCGGTCAAGACTCCCACGGACTCGTACTTCAAGGATCTAGTCCCAAGGAAGCCAAATGAACCGGTGTCCTCCGGCCCTTACCCCCAGCTTATTGGTGCTCTCTTGTGGGCTTCACAGTGCACTCGTCCAGATTTCGCCTTCGCGGTCAACAGAATCTCACAATTTCTCCGGGACCCGTCTGAATCTCACTGGAGAGCGGCCGTCAGAGTACTCCACTACCTCATCTCCACCAAATCTCTACGTCTTTGACTCGGCGGCTCCTTGAACTGTGCGGGCTTCTTGGATTTGGATTGGGCTGAAGATAGACATGACAGAAGATCAACATCCGCATACACTTATCGGATAGGCAATGGGGCCATTTCTTGGAAGTCCCGAAAACAGGCCACTGTGTCCCTCTCCAGCACGGAGGCCGAGTACAAGGCGATGTCGGACTCGTGCAAGGAGGGACTTTGGCTCAGGTATGTCCTGGCCGAATTGAAACTGCGCCCTCGATCAGCCATTCCCCTTCACGTCGACAACGCTGGAGCTGAGGCACTTGACAAGAATCCCGAGCATCATGCGCGCACCAAACATATTGATGCGCGCTACCATTTCTCGCGAGAGTGTGTTAAAAGCGGCAAAATCTCTGTCCTTCATGTGTCAACAAAAGACATGTTGGCTGACATGTTGACCAAACCTTTGAATCGAGTCCTTCTTGAGGACCACCGGGCTCGTTTTGGCGTCGTCTAATCTCTCTCACTTCTCTCTCCCTTCCTTCATCTCTTCTTAACTTTATCTTTCCCTCTCTTATCCGTTCTATCTCTTTAAAGTATTTCTTTCTTGCCTGTCCTCTCTTCCCTGTTTTTCTTTTCTGTTTTCTTTTTGCTTTTCTGGGTTTTCAGCAAGGGGGGGTGTTGAGGTGTCACGTCTGTGTCTCATGTTTTTCCTTTTCTTTTTCTGTTTCATGCTTCAAACCTTTCCATCATCTTTCACGCCTGTGACAGCTTGTAGGTAGTTACCCTGTGGCAGCAGAGACGTGGAAGTCTTCTCCTCATCCTTCGACGAACTTGCTCACTCACTGTGTTCTGCTGCCACAGGTTAGTGTTTCTTTTTCTCTCTTCCTTTTCTCTTTGTTTTCCTTTTTCTTTCCTCTGTCTCATTGCAATGACCTCATCCTTCCACGAACTCGCTCACTCACTGTGTTCTGCTGCCACAGAGGATGATTCATTTCATCAATTGAAAGGTAACTGGCTGAGGAAAAAAAAAGAGTTTTGAGAAAGAGGTGGGGAAAGAAGAGGGAGAAAGAAAGCTGAAGAGATTTGTTTTTATGGGTTTTGTAGTTTTGAAATCTGATGCACTAAAAGAGGAATGGAGTGGAAAGGGTTTGTGTAGGTGATAGAACTATAACTGGTAGTGAAAAAGGTAACTAGGACTAAAATCTAAAGGTAATCAGGCCACTTTTGGGACACCACTTGTAGAACTCCTAAAAGATCAGGAAAGAGCTGTGAGGGGAAATAGTCAACTACACTACTAATAATGTAGAAGAAGCTACAGGTGCTGGTGAGGCTGCCCTCTTGACTAATGCTGATGGAGAGAGGGTTACACTAAGAAAAAGAAAAGGGTGTGGCTGATGATTCTCTTTGACTTAGATGGCTTTAACACTAATGAGTTGAGGTGTATCAATCCTACTGAGTGAGAGAGGAGAAGTGAGAAGGGGAAAAGCAGAAGCTCTTTTGGGAGTCACTCTGAGATGTGTAATGAGATATATGCTGGGGGATATATTTCAGAGGGGTGAAATGTTATCTAAGTGAGGTGTGTAAAGGTGCTACTGAGTGTATGTGGGGGAAAGTGCATACAAAGTGTAGTGGGTGAAAGTGCATATAAGGGTGATGTTAAAAGGTGCTACAGAGGGTATGTAGTAGAAAGTGCATGATGGGGAATACAACATCTAGAGGGGTGTTTATATATGCGAGAAGTACTACAGGGGGGTGATACATGATGAGCACATAGTAACAAAATCTGAAGATGAGCAGTAATGATGAAGGTGCAATGACCAAGGAGTGTACATGAAAGGTAACTATGTAGAAGATGAAATAATGATGAGCATTTGGTAATAACTACAAGAGCTATGAAGGAATGTACTGCTGATATCATATCAAGAGGAAAAATGAGTAATGAAGTTATGTAAGATCTGCAGTCCTATGTAGCTATGATACTAATGAATGATGTGTGTAATAATGCTAAGGATATGTTTGAAAAAAATACCTGCCAAAACTATATCATGCCAATAACTGCTGATCCATTTGGAAATCCTAGGTGAAATGAGTGGGTGACTAGGGGTAAAATGGGGTGTAGAATCTGAATATGAAGTAATAATGAAGTATTTATGAAGGTTTTAGGTGATATGAGAGTGATAGTATGAACAGGAACAGGGTTACCACAGCGTTGAATTGAGTAGCAGTTTCTATTGCAAATTGATGCAGTTCCCGGGCACCACAATCTCGCAGACCTCGGTGAACCGGGAATAATCAGGACCATTAATAATTCCAGACATAAAAATCCCCTGGGACTTGACAAGATGAGTGTAGACAGCGACTTCGGAGGCCGATGCGGTAGGCAGGGTGATAAAGAACTTTTTGAGGAATGAGAAGGTGGTCAAGGGCACGGAGCGCGCCAGTTGGACACTGATGTCCGGAGGGGTGGAAAGCAGATTGGCTTTGGTGTCCACCAATTTCTGAGAGACAAAACACACATAAGCATATATACAGAAACAAAGGTCAATGAAGGAGAACAAAAAATAGTGTTTACCTTGGAAATCTGATCAGTTTTGAAAACAGCCTACATTGAGAGACTGAGGGGTGGGATTGTTGGATCTATTAGAAAATGGGTTGTCTAGAAGCTTTGAGGAAAGAGAAGAAGGGGAAGGGACTCACACAATCATGATACAATACAACAGTGGGTCAGCTACGTTAACATAGCTGTTAGCGTAGCGTAGCGCAGCTCAAATGGGCTGTTTTTTAGCGTAGCGTTAGCGCAATTGCGCGCATCTGCGCTAACGCTAAGCACGCAGGGCGCAAAAGAGCGCGCGCTATACGCGCAAAGGGTGCAAAGCTATTTTAGCTTTTAGCGTAGCGTTAGCGCAGATGCGCGCAATTGTGCTAACGCTAAGCACGCACACTACAAACATGGATGAATTTGGAAAGGCATATATTGATCAATATGGCATATATTGATCAAATTATATTGATCATTTTTTTTTTTTTTGAAATTTCTCTTTAATTTGTTTCCTTCCTGCAACATTATAACCCTTCTATCAACTCTATTTCTCTTCATTTCCTCCTTTCTTAGTTTTTGACCATAGTAAAAGCTTCATTTTGTTGCCAGATCAAACAGGTCATTTTTACATACTCATATGAATTATTCCTGAGAAAAAATAGTCTGTTAAGTCGGGCAGGGAGGGGAAGGGGGGAGGAGGAATGGGGAGGCATGAATTATTGGGACTTGTACCTTGCAGAAGGGTTGAAATCTACTTTCCAAAAAGTCTCAATATATCATGCTACACAATTTTGTTCAAATTTAATGGCTTGTATATATGACTCATCATATCCAATATCCTAAATTTCTACTAGGCCTGAGATTGATTTAAAGTTTGTACCAGATTTGAGTAGCGTGTCTTATATCATGGAAGAACTCCCACGCTGCGCTGAGATATAGTAGGAGAAACACCAGGAGACTACCAAATCAGTGATATTTGGTAACTGATCACATTGTGGTTGTTACATTTGGAGGTTTTGAGGTCATTCAAGGTACACCATGATCCGTTGAGGCCATTTGATCATTTTTGTACAAATATCATGGAAGAACTCCCACGCTGCGCTGAGATATAGTGGCAGAAACACCAAGAAGCTGCCAAATTAGTGATATTTGGCAACCGATCACATTGTAGCTGCTACATTTGGGGGTTTTGTGGTCATTAAAGGTACAAAGTGAATCTTTAAGGGCATGTGGAAAATTTTGGTACCAATGTCATGGAAGAACTCCCATGCTGCGCTGAGATATAGTGGGAGAAACACCAGGAAACTACCAAATTAGTGATATTTGGCAACAGATTGCATTGTAGCTGCTACATTTGGGGGTTTTGTGGTCATTCAAGGTACAAATTGAGACTTTGAGGGCATGTGAACATTTTGGTACCAATTTCATGGAAGAAATCTCATTCTGCGCTGGGATATAGTGGCAGAAACACCAAGGAACTACCAAATTAGTCACATCTGGCAACTAATCACATTGTGGCTGCTACATTTGGGGGTTTTGTGGTTGTTCAAGGTACACAGTGAATCTTTGACCGCATTTGATCATTTTGGTACCAATATCATGGAAGAACTCCCATTCTGCGCTGAGATATAGTGGCAGAAACATCAAGAAACTACCAAATTAGTCATATTTGGCAACTGATCACATTGTGGCTGCTACATTTGGAGGTTTTGAGGTCATTCAAGGCAAACCATGATCCCTTGAGGCCATTTGATCATTTTTTTACCAATATCATGGAAGAACTCCCATGCTGCACTGGGATATAGTGGCAGAAACAGCAAGAAACTACCAAATTAGTGATATTTGGCAACTGATCAAATTGTGGCTGCTACATTTGGGGGTTTTGTGGTCATTCAAGGTACACAATGAATCTCTGAGGGCATGTTAACATTTTGGTACCAATATCATGGAAGTACTCCCACGCTGGGCTGAGATATAGTGGCGGAAACACCAAGAAACTACCAAATTAGTCATATTTGGCAACTGATCACATTGTGGCTGCTACATTTGGAGGTTTTGAGGTCATCCAAGGTACACCATGATCCCTTGAGGCCATTTGATCATTCTTATGCCAATATCATGGAAGAACTCCCATGCTGGACTGAGATATAGTGGCAGAAACACCAAGAAACTACCAAATCAGTGATATTTGGCAACTAATCACATTGTGGCTGCTACATTTGAGAGTTTTGTGGTCATTCAAGGTGCACAATGAATCTTTAAGGGCATGCAAAAATGTTTTTAGCAATATCATGGAATAACTCTCTCGCTGCACTGAGATATAGTGGCAGAAACACCAAGAAACTGCCAAATTAGTCATATTTGGCAACTGATCACATTGTGGCTGCTACATTTGGAGGTTTTGAGGTCATTCAAGGTACACCATGATCCCTTGAGGCCATTTGATCATTTTAATACCAATATCATGGAAGAACTCCCATGCTGGACTGAGATATAGTGGCAGAAACACCAAGAAACTACCAAATTAGTGATATTTGGCAACTAATCACATTGTGGCTGCTACATTTGAGAGTTTTGTGGTCATTCAAGGTACACAATGAATTCTTAAGTGCATGCAAACATTTTGGTAGCATTATTGTGGAAGAACTCTCTCGCTGCACTGAGATATAGTGGCAGAAACACCAAGAAACTACCAAATTAGTCATATTTGGCAACTGATCACATTGTGGCTGCTTCATTTGGGGGTTTTGTGATTTTTCAAGGTACACAATGAATCTTTGAGGGCATGTGATCATTTGGGTCCCAATATCATGGAAGAACTCCCACTCTGGGTTGAGATATAGGGGCAGAAACACCAAGAAACTGTTGTGACATGGTCATAGTACTCGACTGCGGCACATGTCACATACTTGTATTTAGTCGACTTTTCCATACTAGATTGAAAAGTATCCATTATTTACGAGCTCTACTCACAACAGGTTATGAGCCTCTCGCTAGAGTAGCTTGTTTTTTTTTTCCTCTATACAAGTAACCGGCGCATAGATGAGTATATAATTAGTAGTCCATTCTGGACGAGCAAGTAGTCCTCTCAGGACGAGCCACAAGTAGTCTGCCAGCAAGCTTTTTTTTCTTTCTTCTTTTGTTATCACTCAAATTTGACAAACCTCATCATTTTTGCCTTCCAAGTCAACCTTCATCATCGACGCCAAACTTTTCCGTAATAACCGCTTAAGAGTCTGAGCAAGGCTAGAGCTAGAATCTCCTGGGTCTGTACTGTGTGGCGAACGCTCTGCAGGCGTCTAGGTTGGAGTAATTACCCATAACCACACAGACGGGACTAGGTTTGCCGAAACTCAAAGCTTAGCGATATCGACTGAAAAGTTGGTAGGAGTTAGTTTGCCCCTCAAGATATCGAATTGACCAATCAATCAACAAAACTCTGAATCTTCCACTCCGTTTTTTTTTCTATCTTCTCTCTCTTTCTTTCCCCCCCACTTTTTTCACTTTTTTCCCTTTGCCCACTCCCACCATGTCCGACAACAAACCCCCTTCCAGACGTAACATACCAGGAGCCGTAAACCGACTGGGGGCGCTTCCAGGTCTGCGAACTGTTAAGATAGTGTATTAGCATTTCCCTATGTAGTATGCTTCTAACCTATACACCCACAACTTAGCCTATATTATACATGTATATAGTCTAGTTGTTCTTCTTACTGTTATCCTTTCTCACTGAATGATGATTTTACTTTGATTTACTGTGCTCGGACTTTGTCCTCGACACCTCGTCAAATCTCTCTTAGTCTTGTGTCACCTCAGTTACCCTCAACAGGTTATGAGACCCATGTGCTCCGCCTGTCACACCTTTATATTTTTTTTTACACACTCACTTCCACTGGTATCACTCGTTCTTCCGGACTTTTTTTTTCTTTCAAACTCAACCCCGTCCTTCCCCCCGTATGCGGCGCTACTTGGCTTCCGACTTGTTGTTGCTCATGAACTCGTCGGGACTCGTTGTTGCTTGCGGACTCGTTGTCGCTCTCGGAACTCGTAATTGCTGTCTGAAGTCTTTGGAGATCGTCAGGAGTCGTTCGAGCAACATTGCCGTTCATTCAAACTCGTCCAATCTTGTCAAGGTCCTTCAGGATTCGTTGGTACTCATCAGGGCTCATTGGATCTCGTCTGGTCCATCTCAGGACTTGTTTGAACTCGTCAGGACCTTTCGGAACCCGTTGGAACCCTTCAAAACCTTTCAGGATTCATCGGTACTCACCTGAGTGCGTTCGAACTCGCCAGGACCCTTCGGAGCTCGTCCAAATCATCAGGAATTCTCGTAGCTCGCCTGGACCCTCCATGATTGCCAGGAGCCATCTACGCCGGCCAGGAACTCCCTTTTGCCTTGATTAACTCCCTCTGGCCTCGATTGACTCTCTCTAGCCTCGATTGCCTCTCTCCGACCCCGATCAACTGTCTGCAGACTCGTTCAAGCTTCCAGAACCTCAGTGGCCTCTAACGACCCTCTGCGGCCTGCAGCAACCATCGGCGGCCTCCAGCAACCTCCAATAGCCTTCAGCGACCCTTGGCGGCCTCCAGCAACTTTTGATGGTCTCCAGAAATTCTCGGTGGCTTCAAGTGATCATTGGTAGCCCCTAGCAATTCATTTCTTTTACTATTTCACTTCCTTAGCCTGTGTAACCGCCTCATGTGACTCTGGTTTACTGCTAAAGTGATTTTTTTTTTAACATTTCTTTCCCAAGGTGACCAGATTATTTTTTTTTTTTGGCTGTTTCTTGATGGTCAAACCCCACACCATCAAGACACAGCAATACCGTTCTGGCGATGGCAACTCCGGTCTAGCCTTATAGGTAATTCCTACCCTCCACTTGTTGGATATATTAGATGAAAAATGCTTTTCCCTGCTGCTTGTGTAGGATGGATCTCTACCTTGGTTCATAAAAATTGTTGCCTTTCTCAGTGTGGGTGTATGTACTGACAGCTGCTTGTCCTGACTAACCCCTTTGGCCTAACCAAGCCATTCAAGATCTGGGTATGTGAAGGTTGGACAAGTAGAACTTGTCCTGTATAGAGTTATCAGCAAGGGGGTGTGTTAAGATAGTGTATTAGCATTTCCCTATGTAGTATGCTTCTAACCTATACACCCACAACTTAGCCTATATTATACATGTATATAGTCTAGTTGTTCTTCTTACTGTTATCCTTTCTCACTGAATGATGATTTTACTTTGACTTACTGTGCTCGGACTTTGTCCTCGACACCTCGTCAAATCTCTCTTAGTCTTGTGTCACCTCAGTTACCCTCAACACAAACCATCGACCGGGTCACACCAAAGAATCCAACATTGAAAAACATCCTTGGGCCTCAGGTTACGTCAAACAATTTCTTCCATCGCCGGGTTGGTTGTGCAGCAACAGACGTCAATCGTGGTACTGACTCCTCTTCATTCATGCGTGCTGATAAAGGGAAGGCTTGCGCGTTTTCAGAAGATCTACCCGAGGAAACCATGTTCCAACCAAGGCTCACGGACAGAATGATTGGCTCATCTGCCACGAATTGGCGACGGACGGAAGGCCCTCCACATGTCCAGAATCTCTCTCCACAACCTCTCAATCAAACCGAACCAACAACCCCTCCTCAGATGCCATCGCAGGCTGACATTGCCAGCCTGATAGCAGAAATGAGACTTCAGCGTGAAGAGGAGCGCGCCAGACACCACGAAGTGATGAATCGCAGGGCAGATCAGGATGCAAGGATCAGACAACGGTTGTTACTCGATGAGGCTACTAAACTCTCGGCTATAGCTTCAGCGGCGGTTAAGAAAATCCACCCCGATTGCATCCTGAAGATCGATGGATCAAACATCACCGAGTGGGAAGCCGCCCTGGCCGTCGTCGCTTTTGAGCGCTTTCAATACCAACACTTCTACACGCCCGCTGAAGGCTATGTTGCCGACCCGCATCACGAGCAGATTGCCCGTGAAATCATACACTCCTCAGTGCACTGCGACTTGGCCTACGACCTTTTGGACCTCAACAACTCAGCTGAAGTCGTCCAGCACTTGACTAGCAAGTTTCGTGTGATCAACAGAGCGAAGCAACTCCAAGCGTGGGAGACCCTCAAGAAAATCAATCTTACCGACTACAGCAGTTTGGCCGAGGCAATCGCAGCATTTGACAGATGCGCAAAAACGTTCATCGAGCAGCGTGTGGAGTTCACGTGGGACACCGTTATGGGATTCATCATGCAATCGAATCTCAACACCAATCTTTGCCCTGTCCTGGATCGCAAAGTAGACCTCTTCATGGAGACCCATGAATCTGAAAATCCGATCTCCAACGACATCCTCCGGTTTTGGGATGCAGCCCGCTCTGAACAACGACTAGCGGAAGAAACAGGACGTGCGGAGTTGTCTGCTTTAAAAGTCTCACTAGCTAGCCAAACAGACTCTAGCTTTTCAGGACCCGTTTCAGGAAACATCTCAGGTTCAATTGAAGACTCAAAGATCACTGCTATGGCAGTACAGAAGCCTCCGGATTGCTACATATGCAAGCAAGTTGGACACATTGCTCCACATTGCCCAACCAGCCGCAAGAATACACAAGCTCAACGTAACACCGGCACCGTTCCCCCTCCCTGTCTGAGCTTTCCCTCATGCTCGGTTACTTACAATTACAGCCGCATTCCCTACATCAAACCATCCCAACCAGAAGTTTGACAAAATCCTTCTTCCCGACCCACTGGAGTATCGCACCCCAGGACCGGTAACCCTGTCCCACCAACAAAAACTGTGGAAACAAGGCAAATCAACCCTGACTTGTTTTCAGAGGAAGAGGAAGAAGTCAAATACACTTTTGAGAATGAAGACCTGTCAGCCGAACCCACTGGCCATCGTTTCAATCTCCGGGAAATGACCGTAGACCGCGACGGTCAAGAAGTCATCTGGGACACCGGTGCCTCAGATAATGTCACTGGGGACAGGTACGCACTGTTTGACTTCACATTGCTAGAACAACCGATTGCTGTCAAGGTTGCCACTGACTTGGCGTGTGATTTCATCACAGGTACGGGTACTTTGAGATTTGCCGGGATGAACAAAATGACTATCGCTGTTAAGAAGGTCTATTACTATGAGCGAGCAAGGTCCACTCTACTTTCCATTGCTGCGTTCAAGAAATCAAATGCTCAGTTCAAAGTAAACACTAATTTTGACTCTATTGATCTGCTATCTAGCGACGGAAAAGTTCTCCTCCGAAGCATATTCAATGCGACAAAAAACTCGTGGCCGGTGATTCGACCTATGCGTGCTTTCTCTTCCCTTCCCTACTGCCCATCTACTTTGTTTCCCAACTGTTTCTCACCTGCAATTGAGGCACATGCCGTTTTCAAGTCACCTACTCTGGTTGAACATAGCCAGTTCACATGGAACGCTGAGGATCTTACTGCAGATGAGAAGACCCTCCTTTTTTGGCATTGGTTGTTTGGACATGCTAGCCTCAGGAAAATAAGGAGAATGGTCAAGCTTCAGCTTGGATATGGTTTGCCTGCAACAATGCCCAGAGGCTCCATCAAATGCCCCGTGTGCGCCATATGCAAAGCAACTAGGACGTCAGCACTCGGTCCTTCAAATTGTGTGTCTGGTAAGTTATCTGTAGTTTGTGTCAACCTAATGGGCCCTTTCGACACACCAACGCTGAGCGGCGGAAAATATGCGCTAACTATTCGAGATGTGTACACGTCTTACAGTGAAGTAAAGATTTTAAAAACAAAAGGGGAAGCGGCGGCGATACTGATGCAAACCGTAACGCAATGGGAAACTCAGACCGACAGCAAATTGAAAATACTACAATCTGACAACGGTGGTGAATTTGACTCAAAAGTCCTTGGGGATTTCCTCAGTAAGAAAGGTGTCGTGGCTGAACGGTCCTTGCCATATCACCATTTCCAAAATGGAGCAGCGGAGTGCTACAACCGTACGGTCTCCGATGGGACGTGAGTTTTGGGGTTACACCTTTATGTGGTCAGCATGGACACTAAACCGCATACCTAATCGGATAACAAAAGAGAAGACTCCGTATGAATGTTTCTTCGGAGACAAACCTCAGCTTGATAGAACACGGGTTTTTGGGTCCAGAGCCTACGTCCTTGTGGCACCGGAGAAACAAAAGAAATTGGACGGCCGAGCAGTTGAAGGGCTAGTTGTAGGACACCTGGCGGAGTCGAAAGGCTGGACGTTCTGGCTCCCTGCAACCAAGAAGCTGGTATCCTCCGCTTGGGCGGAATTTGGACGCAACGCTCTACCGTTGACCGCGGTCGTGGCGACTTCTGGAGACTTGAAGAAGGCTGAAATGCTACCATTGATCACCAAACCTGCGGCAGAATCAAGACATCTGGAGCTGGGTGACTTCACCGAAGAGCGTCAAGTTGAACTCCAAGAAGAGGCAGTTGATGCGGTATTAAAGGATTGTCACGATGAGTCCAACGAGATCCCGTCGTCTTTCAAAGAAGCTATGCGATCCAAAGATGCAGCGCGATGGAAGGAGGCTATCAATACCAAATTGGCCAACCTGAAGAGAAAATCAGTTTGGGTTGTACGCCGCCTACCGAGCAAACATTGAAAACTCGGTGCTAGATGGGTCTTTGCAAAGAAGACCAATTCCAATGGTTCCATCAAGTTCAAGGTGCTTTACGTAGCCAAAGGATTTAATCAAAAGGAGGGGACTGATTTTGCGCACACGTTTGCACCAACGGCGACCTTCACATTGATGCGCATCCTGCTTACTCTGGCAGCAAAGAATAACTGGCCCGTCTACAACTTTGATTTCGTGGCGGCTTACCTGAATGCGCCCATCGATGAAGAAGTATGGGTACAGGCGCCTGAAGGGCTAGACGTCGAAGCAGGGGAAGCGTGCCTTCTGAAGAAGGCACTTTACGGGATGAAAAAAGCTGCTCGATGCTGGTGGAAACACCTGCGCGGTACTCTAGCTGATCTGGGTTACATATCCAGTTATTATGACTCAAGTGTTTACACTCTCAGCAAAAAGGTCAACCGTTCAATAATTTGGGTTCACGTTGACAATGGTATTGTCACCGGCTCCTCTGATGAGGCACTCAAACTACTTGAAACACAATTAAAAGGAAGTTTGGAAATCAAGTGGGAAGAAGGTCTTTCAAGCATGGTGGGAGTCAAGATCACGCGTACGGAAGATGGTTTTGAACTACGACAACCTTGTCTGATCTCGAAAATCCTGAATAAACGATGGGATGGTGTCTCTCTTGCATCATCTCCGCTCCCGGAAGGGTATTCTGCTAACTCTGACGACAAAGAGCCGGGAGTGAACAGTACGGATTACTTATCTGCTATTGGCAGTCTCAGCTATGTTGCTGTTGGAACTAGACCCGATATCACGTACAGTGTGAACTATCTTGCACATTTCTCAGCCCGACCCTCAACGATCCACTGGAAAGGCCTACGCCATCTGATCAACTACCTAGCAAAATCAAGGGACATGCCACTGAAGATCCAACCGTCTAAGATTTGCCATTCACCGGTGAATTGCTACGTCGATGCAAACTGGGGAGGTCCCAACTCCAGATCATCATACGGTGTACTCATTTGACTGTACGGTGCGCCCATCATGTGGGTGTCACGCAGACTGGTTACAGTGGCAAGCTCGACGTGCCAGGCGGAGTACATGGCACTTGGACACAACACTAGACACACACTGTGGATCAGGAACTTACTGGCGGACATTATTGGAGCGGATTGTGTTGTGAAAATCCTCTGTGACAATCAGTCAGCTGTGAAGATTGGTTGTGAGGACGCTTCCAACAAGAGGGCACAACATGTAGAACAAGACTTTTATGTTACAAACCAAGCTCTCTTTCAACAAAAAACCTCTCTGACGTGGATCCCTGGGAAAGAACAACTGGCCGACATCCTGACAAAAGCTTTGGGAAAATCAGCACACAAACATCTTGCAGCGGTAGTTCAAGGTCATGCGGGTTAATTTCTTCTTTAATTTCTTCTCCTCTGTTTTACTCTCAGCTATCCCATACACATTCTGCCTCTTATTTTATTCGTTGTTATTTTTATTTTCCTTATTATTCCTTTTATTTTGTTCCTCTTCTGTTTTTTTTTTTTTTTCTGTTTTTCATTTTCCATATTAGTGTTGGTTTCTTGTCGAGGGGGGGGATGTTGCGACATGGTCATAGTACTCGACTGCGGCACATGTCACATACTTGTATTTAGTCTACTTGTCCATACTAGATTGAAAAGTATCCATTATTTACGAGCTCTACTCACAACAGAAACTACCAAATTAGAGGTATTTGGCAACTGATCAAATTGTGGCTGCTACATTTGGGGGTTTTGTGGTCATTCAAGGAACCCAATGAATTTCTGAGGGCATGTTAACATTTTGGTACCAATATCATGGCGGAAATCCCACGCTGCGCTGAGATATAGTGGGAGAAACACCAGGGAACTACCAAATTAGTGATATTTGGCAATGGATCACATTGTAGCTGCTACATTTGGGGGTTTTGTGGTCATTCAAGGTACAAATTGAGACGTTGAGGGCATGTGAACATTTTGGTACCAATATCATGGAAGAACTTCCACGCTGCACTGAGATATAGTGGCAGAAAAACCAAGAAACTGCCAAATTAGTCATATTTGGCAACTGATCACATTGTGGCTGCTACATTTGGGGGTTTTGTGGTCATTCAAGGGACACAGGAAATCTTTGACCGCATTTGATCATTTTTGTACCAACATCATGGAAGAACTCCCATGCTGCGCTGGGATATAGTGGCAGAAACACCAGGAAACTAGCAAATTAGTCATATTTGGCAGCTGATCACATTGTGGCTGCTACATTTGGAGGTTTTGAGGTCATTCAAGGTAAAACATGATCCCTTGAGGCCATGTGATCATTTTTGTACCAATATCATGGAAGAACTCCCATGCTGCGCTGAGATATAGTGGGAGAAACACCAAGAAACTACCAAATTAGTCATATTTGGCAACTGATAACATTGTGGCTGCTACATCTGGGGGTTTTGTCGTCATTCAAGGTACATAATGAATCTTTGAGGGCATGTGAACATTTTGGTACCAATATCAAGGAAGAACTCCCATGCTGCGCTGAGATATAGTGGGAGAAACACCAGGAGACTACCAAATTAGTGATATTTGGCAAAGTATCACATTGTGGCTGCTACATTTGGGGGTTTTGTGGTCATTTAAGGTACCCAATGAATCTCTGAGGGCATGTGATCATTTGGGTACCAATATCATGGAAGAATTCCCACGCTGGGTTGAGATATAGGGGCAGAAACACCAAGAAACTACCAAATTAGTGATATTTGGCAACTGATCAAATTGTGGCTGCTACATTTGGGGGTTTTGTGGTCATTCAAGGTACCCAATGAATGTCTGAGGGCATTTGATCATTTTTGTACCAATATCATGGAAGAACTCCCATGCTGCGCTGGGATATAGTGGCAGAAACCCCATGAAACTACCAAATTAGTCATATTCGGCAACTGATCACATTTTGGCTGCTACATTTGGAGGTTTTGAGGTCATTCAAGGTAAAACATGATCCCTTGAGGCCAGTTGATCATTTTTGTACCAATATCATGGAAGAACTCCCATGCTGCGCTGAGATATAGTGGCAGAAACACCAAGAAACTACCAAATTAGTCGTGTTTGGCAACTGATCACATTATGGCTGGTTCATTTGGGGGTTTTGTGGTCATTCAAGGTACACAATGAATCTTTGGGGGAATGTGAACATTTTGGTACCAATATCATTGAAGAACTCCCATGCTGGCCTGAGATATAGTGGCAGAAATACCAAGAACTCCACCAAATTAGTGATATTTGGCAACTGATCCCATTGCGGCTGCTACGTTTGGGGGTTTTGTGGTCATTCAAGGGACACAGTGAATCTTTGACGCATTTGATCATTTTTTTACCAATATCATGAAGAACTCCCACGCTGGGCTGGGATATAGTGGCAGAAACACCATGAAACTACCAAATTAGTCATATTTGGCAACAGATCACATTGTAGCTGCTACTTTTGGGAGTTTTGTGGTCATTTGAGGTACAAATTAAGACTTTGAGGGCATGTGAACATTTTGGTACCAACATCATGGAAGAACTCCCATCCTGCGCTGGGATATAGTGGCAGAAACACCAAGAAACCACCAAATTAGTCGTATTTGGCAACTGATCACATTATGGCTGCTTCATTTGGGGGTTTTGTGGTCATTCAAGGTACACAATGAGGTAATGTGAACATTTTGGTACCAATATAATGGAAGAACTCCCATTCTGGGCTGAGATATAGTGGCAGAAACACCAAGAAACTACCAAATTAGTCATGTTTGGCAACTGATCACATTGTGGCTGCTACATTTGGGGTTTTGTGGTCATTCATGGTACACAATGAATCTTTGAGGGAATGTCAACATTTTGGTACCAATATCATGGAAAAACTTCCATGCTGTGCTGAGATATAGTGGCAGAAACACCAGGAAACTACCAAATTAGTGATATTTGGCAACAGATCACATTGTAGCTGCTACTTTTGGGGGTTTTGTCGCCATTTGAGGTACAAATTGAGACTTTGAGGGCATTTGAACATTTTGGTACCAACATCATGGAAGAACTCCCATGCTGTGCTGAGATATAGTGGCAGAAACACCAAGAAACTACCAAAATAGTGATATTTGCCAACCAATCACATTGTAGCTGATATATTTGGGGGTTTTGTGGTCACTAAAGGTACAAAGTGAATCTTTGAGGGCATTTGAACATTTTGGTACAAATATCATGGAAGAACTTCCACGCTGCGCTGAGATATAGTGGGAGAAACACCAGGAAACTACCAAATTAGTGATATTTGGCAAAGGATCACATTGTGGCTGCTACATTTGGGGGTTTGGTGGTCATTCAAGGTACACAGTCAATCTTTGAGGGCATGTGAACATTTTGGTAGCAATACCATGGAAGAACTCCCACGCTGCCCTGAGATATAGTGGGAGAAACACCAGGAGACTACCAAATTAGTGATATTTGGCAAAGGATCACATTGTGGCTGCTACATTTGGGGGTTTTGTGGTCAGGTAAGGTACCCAATGAATCTCTGAGGGCATGTGATCATTTGGATACCAATATCATGGAAGAATACCCACGCTGGGTTGAGATATAGGGGCAGAAACACCAAGAAACTACCAAATTAGTGATATTTGGCAACTGATCACATTTTGGCTGCTACATTTGGAGGTTTTGAGGTCATTCAAGGTAAAACATGATCCCTTGAGGCCAGTTGATCATTTTTGTACCAATATCATGGAAGAACTCCCATGCTGCGCTGAGATATAGTGGCAGAAACACCAAGCAACTACCAAATTAGTCGTGTTTGGCAACTGATCACATTATGGCTGCTTCATTTGGGGGTTTTGTGGTCATTCAAGGTACACAATGAATCTTTGATGGAATGTGAACAGTTTGGTACCAATATCATGGAAGAACTCCCATGCTGGGCTGAGATATAGTGGCAGAAATACCAAAAACTCTACCAAATTAGTGATATTTGGCAACTGAGCCCATTGCAGCTGCTACGTTTGGGGGTTTTGTGGTCATTCAAGGGACACAGTGAATCTTTGAAGCATTTGATCATTTTTGTACCAATATCATGGAAGAACTCCCATGCTGCGCTGGGATATAGTGGCAGAAACACCATGAAACTACCAAATTAGTCATATTTGGCAACAGATCACATTGTAGCTGCTACTTTTGGGAGTTTTGTGGTCATTTGAGGTACAAATTGAGACTATGAGGGCATGTGAACATTTTGGTACCAACATCATGGAAGAACTCCCATCCTGCGCTGGGATATAGTGGCACTAGAAACACCAAGAAACTACCAATTTAGTCGTATTTGGCAACTGATCACATCATGGCTGCTTCATTTGGGGGTTTTGTGGTCATTCAAGGTACACAATGAATCTTTGAGGGAATGTCAAAATTCTGGTACCAATATCATGGAAAAACTTCCATGCTGTGCTGAGATATGGTGGCAGAAACACCAGGAAACTACCAAATTAGTGATATTTGGCAACGGATCACATTGTAGCTGCTACTTTAGGGAGTTTTGTGGTCATTTGAGGTACAAATTGAGACTTTGAGGGCATGAGAACATTTTGGTACCAACATCATGGAAAAACTCCCAACCTGCGCTGAGATATAGTGGCAGAAACACCAAGAAACTACCAAATTAGTCATATTTGGCAACTGATCACATTTTGGCTGCTACGTTTGGGGGTTTTGTCGTCATTCAAGGTACATAATGAATCTTTGAGGGCATGTGAAAATTTTGATACCAACATCATGGAAGAAATCCCATGCTGCGCTGAGATATAGTGGCAGAAACACCAAGAAACTACCAAAATAGTGATATTTGCCAACCAATCACATTGTAGCTGCTATATTTGGGGGTTTTGTGGTCACTAAAGGTACAAAGTGAATCTTTGGGGCATTTGAACATTTTGGTACCAATATCATGGAGGAATTCCCACGCTGCGCTGAGATATAGTGGGAGAAACACCAGGAAACTACCAAATTAGTGACATTTGGCAAAGGATCACATTGTGGCTGCTACATTTGGGGGTTTTGTGGTCATTCAAGGTACACAGTGAATCCTTGAGGGCATGTGAACATTTTGGTAGCAATACCATGGAAGAACTCCCACGCTGTCCTGAGATATAGTGGGAGAAACACCAGGAAACTACCAAATTAGTGATAGTTGGCCACCAATCACATTGTAGCTGCCACATTTCGAGGTTTTGTGGTAATGCAAGGCACACAACAAATCTGTAAGGGCATTGGATAATTCCGGTACCAATATCATGGAAGAACTCCTGGATTAATCCTCAAACTTGCAACGTCTTTTTTTCAGCAAGAAAAGAATGGTGTGTGTCGCATTGATGTTATCAGAAGACTCCCAGAAATCTCCCAATGTACTTTATTTCAAAAATGGAAAATCATTGACCCCTCACCTCTCTCATAATAACATCCTTCACGTATTGTTAAGTTGGTGTGACCTTACATTTCCCCAAGATATTCAATATCATCTTTGATATGCTACATGCATACAAGGCCTTTTGAAACTAATTTGCCATGGAAATGATCAAATGCCCTCAAAGATTCATTTTTTACCTTGAATGACCACAAAACCCCCACATGTAGCAGCCACAATGTGATCGTTTGCCAAATATGACTAGTTTGGTAGTTTCTTGGTGTTTCTGCCCCTATATCTCAGCCCAGCGTGGGAGTTCTTCCATGATGTTGGTACCAAAATGTTCACATGACCTCAAAGATTCACTGTGTACCTTGAATGACCACAAAACCCCCAAATGTAGCAGCCACAATGTGATCAGTTGCCAAATATGACTAATTTGGTACTTTCTTGGTGTTTCTGCAACTATATCTCAGCCCAACCTGGGATTTCTTTAATGATATTGGCACCAAAATGTTCAACTGCCCTCAAAGACTCAATGTGCACCTTCAATAACCACAAAAACCCCAAATGTAGCAGCTACAATGTGATTGGTTGCCAAATACCACTAATTTGATAGTTTCTTGGTGTTTCTGCCACTATATCTCAGCACTGCGTGGGAGTTCTTCCATTATATTGATACTGAAATGATTAAATGGCCTCAAGGGATTATGTTGTACCTTGAATGACCTCAAAACCTCCAAATGTAGCAGCCACAATGTGATCAGTTGCCAAATATCACTAATTTGGTAGTTTCTTGGTGTTCCTCCCACTATATCTCATCGCAGCAAGGGAGTTCTTCCATGATATTGGTGCCAAAATGGTCCCTCAAAGATTCACTGTGTACGTTTAATGACCACAAAACCCCCAAATTTATTAGCTACAATGTGATCCGTGGTGAAATATTACTAATTTGGTAGTTTCCTGGTGTTTCTCCCACTATATCTCAGGGCAGCGTGGGAGTTCTTCCATGGTATGCCTACCAAAATGTTCACAAGCCCTCAAAGATTCACTGTGTACCTTGAATGACCACAAAACCCCCAAATGTAGCAGCCACAATTTGATCAGTTGCCAAATATCACTAATTTGGTAGTTTCTTGGTGTTTCTGCCCCTATATCTCAGCTCAGCGTGGGATTTCTTCCATGATATTGGTACCCAAATGATCACATGCCCTCAAAAATCCATTGTGTACCTTGAACAATGACAAAACTCCCAAATGAAGCAGCCACAATGTGATCAGTTGCCAAATATGACTAATTTGGTAGTTTCTTCCTGTTTCTGCCACTATATCTCAGTGCAGCAAGAGAGTTCTTCCATCATATTGCTACCAAAATTTTCGCATGCCCTCAAAGATTCACTGTTTACCTTGAATGACCTCAAAACCCCCAAATATAGCAGCTACAATGTGATCTGTTGCCAAATATCACTAATTTGGTAGTTTCCAGGTGTTTCTCCCACTATATCTCAGCGCAGCGTGGGAGTTCTTCCATGATATTGGTACCAAAATGTTTACATTCCCTGAAATATTCATTGTGTACCTTGAATGACCACAAAACCCCCAAATGTAGCAGCCACAATGTGATCAGTTGCCAAATATCACTAATTTGGTAGTTTCTTGGTGTTTCTGCCACTATATCTCAGGGCAGCATGGGAGTTCTTCCATGATATTGGTACCAAAATGATCAAATGCGGTCAAAGATTCATTGTGTCCGTTGAATGACCACAAAATCCCCAAATGTAGCAGCCACAATGTTATCAGTTGCCAAATATCACTAATTTGCTAGTTTCTTGGTGTTTCTGCCACTATATCTCAGCGCAGCATGGGAGTTCTTCCATGTTATTGGTAAAACAATGTTCACATACCTCAAAGATTCATTGTGTACCTTGAATGACCACAAAACCTCCAAATGTAGCAGCCACAATGTTATCAGTTGCCAAATATCACTAATTTGGTAGTTTCTTGGTGATTCTGCCACTATATCTCAGGAAAGCATGGGAGTGGTATAAAAATGATCAAATGGCCTCAAGGGATCATGGTGTACCTTGAATGACCTCAAAACCTCCAAATGTAGCAGCCACAATGTGATCAGTTGCCAAATATGACTAATTTGGTAGTTTCTTGGTGTTTCCGCCACTATATCTCAGCCCAGCGTGGGAGTACTTCCATGATATTGGTACCAAAATGTTCACATGCCCTCAAAAATTCACTGTGTACCTTGAATGACCACAAAACCTCCAAATGTAGCAGCCACAATGTGATCAGTTGCCAAATATCACTAATTTGGTAGTTTCTTGGTGTTCTGCCACTATATCCCAGCGCAGCATGGGAGTTCTTCCATGATAGTGGTACCAAAATTTTCACATGCCCTTAAAGACTCATTGTGTACCTTGAATGACCACAAAACCCCCAAATGTAGCAGCCACAATGTGATCAGTTGCCAAATATCACTAATTTGGTAGTTTCTTGGTGTTTCTGCCACTATATCTGAGTGCAGCATGGGAGTTCTTCCATGATGTTGGTACCAAAATGATCAAATGAGGTCAAAGATTCACTGTGTACCTTGAACAACCACAAAACCCCCAAATGTAGCAGCCACAATGTCATCAGTAGCCAAATATGACTAATTTGGTAGTTTCTTGGTGTTTCTGCCACTATATCTCAGGGCAGCGTGGGAGTTCTTCCATGATATTGGTACCAAAATTTTCACATGCCCTCAAAGTCGCAATTTGTACCTTGAATGACCACAAAACCCACAAATGTAGCAGCTACAATGTGATCCGTTGCCAAACATCACTAATTTGGTAGTATCCTGCTGTTTCTCCCACTATATCTCAGCGCAGTCTGGGAGTTCTTCCATGATATTGGTACCAAAATGTTCACATGCCCTTAAAGATTCACCTTGTACCTTTAATTACCATAAAACCCCCAAATGTAGCAGCCACAATGTGATCAGTTGCCAAATATAACCAATTTGGTAGTTTTATGGTGTTCCCGCCACTATATCTCAGGGCAGCGTGGGAGTTCTTCCATGATATTGGTACAAAAATTATCAAATGGCCTCAACGGATCATGGTGTACCTCGAATGACCTTAAAACCTCCAAATGTAGCAACCACAATGTGATCAGTTGCAAAATATCACTGATTTGGTAGCTTCCTGGTGTTTCTCCCACTATACCTCAGCGCAGCGTGGGAGTTCTTCCATGATATAAGACACCCTACTCAAATCTAGTACAAATGCTAAATCAATCTCAGGCCTAGTAGAAATTTAGGATATTGGATATGATGAGTCATATATACAAGCCATTAAATTTGAACAAAATTGATGTAGCATGATATATTGAGACTGATTTTTTTTTTTTTTTTTTTTTTTTTTTTGGAAAGTAGATTTCAACACTTCTGCAAGGTTCAAGTCACAATAATTCATGCCTCCCCATTCCTCCTCCCCTCTCCCCCTCCCTGCCTGACTTAACAGACTATATTTTCTCAGGAATAATTCATACGAGTATGTAAAAATGACCTATTTGATCTGGTAACAAAATGAAGCTTTTACTATGGTTGAAAACTTAGAAAGGAGGAAATCAAGAGAAAGAGAGATGATAGAAGGGTTATGATGTTGCAGGAAGGAAACAAATTAAAGAGAAATTTCAAAAAAAAAAAAAAGATCAATATAATTTGATCAATATATGCCATATTGATCAATATATGCCTTCCCAAATTCATCCATGTTTGTAGTGGCAGGGTGCAAAAGAGCTTCGCTGCACTGGAGCGTTTTTTGCGGCAAAAAAGTGCCTTTTTTCCGCTAAAAGCGCTTTAGCGCAACGTAGCGTCGCGTGGCGGCTGGAGCGGAGCGCTAACGCTAAACAGAAACTGGTATGCTTTTAGCGCCTCTAAAAATTAGCAAAGCGTAGCGGCGCTAACAGCGCGCTAATGCTATTCAAAAAAGGTTGGCGCTTTTTGCCGCTACACTAAACTTTAGGGCTAAAATAGCGTAGTTTAGCGTAGCGACCCACTGTTGTACAATATCTGATCAGCCAGTGCAAATTTGGCTATGGAGTCCCACCAATGTTTGAAGATCTTGGATTTGAGGGCCTGAGAAGAAGCAGTTGAGCTCGGCGAGATGGGGGGCGAGGAACTTGGCCATGGATTTGGCAATCACCAGGTTGGCTCCAAAGATCGAGTGGCTTCAGGTGGCAAGAAGAGTTCTGACATGGCTGGGGATACCTGTTGTGAGGGGATCAAAAGTAATTTTAGACAGTTGCGAGAGCCGCAGGATGGGTTGGATTGAGGCAAGGCCAAATGGCGGAGAATAGAGCATACAGGCATCCTGAAAGGCTCAATGGCTGCTGCCGTTGCTGAGGAATCCATGACGGTTACGGGGACGTGGCTTGGCGTTTGCGTGGGAGGAGCAAGTGTTCTAGCCTGAGTAGGTCGAAATTCAAGTCCAGGGGTTGTGAGCGGAGAGCTTAAAAGGCGGATAGTTTGGCGTTGAGTTGTGTTGAAATTACTCAGGTGAAAAGAATTGTGTGTTGTGGGATTTGAACCCACAACCTTCTACATTCATGAGAGCTGCTCTTATACCACTGAGCTAAAAACACAGTTGGTCTTACTGGTGATATTTGGATATTAGATCATATAGCTTGGCCACTCAAATGGGGCTTGAAGCATATATTCCAACACACCCCCTTGCTTCATGCACCATGAACAAACTATGAATATTGCATATGCAAATCATGTATGTTTGTCATGCATCATAGATAATGATTAATGCATAACAATTATGAAATTGAATATTGCATATGCATATGGAAGCATGAATATCAAGTATTCACAGGGTTTAGCCAACTTTAATTCAATTCACTGAGAGCATCCGTACGGATAATGTGATAAGATTTGGCTAAAATAGAATTTCATTTTTAGTATAATAAAACAAAACAAAAGATAAATGAAAAGGTTTACCTAAAATAGAACAGGAACAGGTGATGAAATGAGAACAATAGTAATAAAAATAAACAACCACCACAAACGAACACTAGGACTAGGGCTGACAAGATAAGTAAGGGTTAGATCCTTTTTCTACAACGGTCAACAGGAGAAATAAAGTGAAAGAAAAAGATAAGAACCTAAAAACTATCCGGCCTAGACTGGTGACCTCAACAAAGGAACCCGCGGAGTAAGATTCGGATTGATAGATTTTGAAGAACCGTAGGGTTGGTGATGTTGTCGAGATGAGGAAAGAAAGTCGGAAGGAACGGTCAACAGCTTTCGATGAAGAGTAACCAACAGCTTCAAATGCAGAGTATTGACACCGGTGAAAGTCTTGACGTCATTGCCTTTTGTCTTGATCACACTGTGCGCGCAGCACAAAGAAAATAACACACCGCACACCACGGAGATCGCCAGATTCCAACAAGTTGAATCCCTAGGCAATTGGAGATGCTGCACTTCCAGCTATCCGTTGTCCTCAACCCTTCCTGTCAGCCTTAGAGTCATCACAGCTGACCTAAAAGCTGCCTCTTTTCTACTTATTACATATGAAATTACTTCATATCTTTTTCATCTTAAGAGATATGATTGTTTTGACTTCATTTTCTGTTTCCTCAGGCAATTTTAACCCTAGTTACAACTTATCAATTCATTGTAACTATACTCCTTCCCTGAGTTACTGAGTTGTGGCGCGCTTGCGCAGTTGTGACGTGTCAGCGCTACCAGGCGCGCCAAACCACATGTACATATGTAAATTACATAAGCAAACTGTGAAAATTTTTGTAGGCAGGATCCCCCTTGCCTGAGGCGGATCTACAGACTTCAGCACACCAGAACCACCACCCAGATAAACTCCAGGATCACCACCAAAGAGCCTACTATACTCCCAGTATACCTACCGTCACAGGCGCCTAGGATATTGACAGTAAGTAACCTCTTTCACTGAACCTTGTTTATCTCAGAGGTACAACTCTGTGTCTTGCTTGATCTGCTCTTTCTTCTGGTTTTGCCTCCTTCTTGATCACAGGGCTGTCCCTCCAAATCCTCAGGCCTTTGCCTCTATCTTGATCACAGGGCTGTCCCTTATTATCATTTGGCCTTTGCCTCAAAATCTAGGTTCAGGGCTGTCCCTCAGGTTTCCCTTTAAGAACCTTGACTATCCAGAAGGAAGCTAAAAAATTGTGGCTGGATTAAGCTTATCCAATCCAGATACCCTCCTGAGAGGAAGCTGTAGCACTTCTAGCACAGATTAGCAGCACTCTTCAGAAGAGTAGCATTGCCAGTGGAAGTGCATTCCCACTAGAATAACCTAGTACTTCTCTTTTTCCTTATCCTGCTTGGTTTCTCTCTCTCTTTCTCTTTTTTCTCTTATAGTTGTAGTTTCTTTATCCCAAGAAATCCAACTATTGCCCCCCCACTTCTTGTGTCCTGTTGTCACTATAGAGACTCAGGCTCACAATTGGGGGCCTCATCGGGAAAATTACTCACCTTTTCATAATTCTAGACTGCCATAAAGCCAAAGGACTGATCATCCTGACTAAATCAAACAAAAAATTCTTAAAAATTTGAAAAAATCTCTTAAAAATTTTTTTACATATCCTACTAACGCTAAAAATCTTCCAAAACTATCCAAAATTGCTCTTATATTGATAAATTTCCTAACTGAACCCTTGAAAAAAAAATTTTACGTCTTGTGTACTCGTGAAAGTGCAGAATTGTGACTCCTCCGCGCCGCTATTCATCCCTTCGTCGGACTTATCCTCCCCAGAACCCTCCATATCTTCGAATCAAGAGGAGATAGAGACAAACGGAGTCCGCTCAAAAGATTCTCCGCCTTCTTATCTATAATTACCGAAGTTGACCGTAAAAAAATTTGTAACGGCGCAGACTAGCGCAGAAGAAGAAAATTACGACAACAACCGCGTAACTGATCCGAAAGAAGGAAACTGGATCAACAGTTCTTCTTGGACCCCTATTGCTACGACGAAATACCCAAAAGTCCGTCGCCGTAAGGTCACAGCAGCCGTTAATATCTCTGATTGGACTTCAAAATCCTCCGCGAAACCCAGCGCAAAGGAAATCAAGAAGAAAACCTCTGTTACTACGCGTAAAAGCAAAAGGTTATCTTCTAAACCTAAATCCAAAGGTATTTAACCTTAAAAATTCCTCATTCTTTCTTTCCAGCTTAAAATATCTTTATTCTTACGTGTTACCACGATGCCTCCTCACCTTAGAAATGGCCAAGACCTCTCCGAAGAGCTCCGCCACCGGTACCGCCTTAGCCCAGCAGCCGAAGAACGGCTTCGAAGGGCTAGAAGCAGCCTTGCCGCCTCTACAGGAGGATTTCCTCAAGCTCCCGGAAGAGGAGCCGCTCCCCCCAGATACCGGGATACCTCCGGCTCTATACCAGCCAAGAGAGACGTCTATAGCTCTAGCGTTGAGCAGATCCACGCCGGTCCCACGGCCCATAGACAGGGAACAAATAGATTTGACGGTGAACCCTCCTCAGACGAGTCAACCGCCCTCCCAGCCTATCAACCCAGAGGGCATGAGACCCACGGCGCCACCCAATCTAGCCCTCCTTCCGTACACTCAGAGCCCTCGACGGGAGGCGTCCTCCGGTCCCATGGACCTTATCCCGGAAGAGGAAGAGCTTTCCAGCCTCATCAGCATGTTCAACAAACAGTTCGACCTATTTGTCCGCGCCAGGGAGGCGCAGAACACGTTAACCATGAGGCGCCTCCTCTCCCAAGCCTCTATGACGCAGGAAATGATAATAGAATTAGTTGGGAGGAACGACGGTGTCCGTCTTTGTCAAGAATGGATACCCAGAGACAAGCTACACAACCTGGAAGCCTCTCTAATGAACCAGAACTCCAAGGCGCAAGTGTCCCGAACTCATTCGCAGCTAGCCTTAGTGCCGCACGCCAGCCAGCAACCCATTCTAGCGACGCCAACGCCGGAACCAACGGGTTCTCAACTACGAGCTATAGCGCAGGAGTTCCAGGGTCCTATCCCTTCCAACCAGGCTCAGTTTCAACCGCAGCCTCAATCCCAGCCGCGTCTAGAGAGCCAACCTTACCAGGGAACTCCTTTGCCGCCGCCGCCACCGCCGCAAACGCTCCAAGTGAGGCCGCCACCAGCTTCTATACCGCGAGAGGTGGTTCAGTTATTCCGCCCCAGCCTGCATCTTCAAACTGGCGGCTACAATCCACCCCCTTATCCGCAAATGCCGCGAGAATTCGCAGGCCACAACCCCCCTCCTCCTCAAAACAACTGGAGAGGATCAGGGAGGAACTGGAGACGCCCTCAGGACGACACTCAGAGAGTTCTAGAAATAGGAGAATACCTGACGAGAGCCACACAAGGAGTGAGGAGAGGCTATGGACGAGGGAGAGCCAGAGGGAGAGGCCCTTATTAGATGAATCTTTACCTAAAAGCTCTTTAAGTAGTGATTCCCCACTAGGCCTCAGTTTAGATATTGACAATCTTTCTGATCCTTCAAATAGAGAATTTTTCCTCAATAATCTTAACTCTGAAATGTCTAGAAATGGTCCTTTGTTTCTAGAAGAAAAATTACAAGTCTTGTTCTCTAAATTTCTCTCTGAATTATCTGGCACTGTTGAAACCATTCCTGGTACTCTTCTTGAATCTTGTGTCAGCAATTTTAAAGATGTCCTGAATCAGTCCATTCTTGATCTATTTAAAAATGAACTCATTCCCTTTCTGCTTGACCAAATCCTGAACAACATAGGTGAAAGTGCCAGAGAGAAGTCCGCAGTGAATAACAATGTGTTAGAACAACTGAAAAAACACATAGATGGGAAGTTTGAGACAGTTCAAGATTTAATCCTGGTAAATGAATCACAATTTCATTCTAACATGGATACAATTGGCCAAAATCTGAAAGATTTTGAAGAGAAAGTGGGCAACAACCTTACTTCCATTGGTAATCAGATCAATGACCTTCATGCCAATGAGCACAACAGATTTGAACAATCTAAGAGAAGATTCAGTGACATATCTTCTGTAGTAAACACTGTGAGCTCAAAGCTGGATTCCGTGTTGATACCAGATGACAGAGACCAACCCCCTCATCTCTTATACAATAATCCCTTCCAGAATGTACACCATGAGCAACAACAGGAACACAGACCACCTCCTCCTGTTCCTACTCCTGAACCCCAGAGACCTCCAAGAGATAACTTTCCTAAGTCTGCTAGCAATACTCCTGATGCTAAAACCCAAGAAGAATTCCCCTACATTGATCATGGAGCAATAGACTCTGAAATGAGGAAGGAAATGTGGAAAGGTATCCCCAAAAATGGAGACTGGGAGAAATTCTCTGGAGAATTACCTTACAATTATGAACTTCGGATTAAAAACACTGATATCTTGGTCAGAGACTACTTAATGCTGGATAACATGATAATCAGTAGATTAACAATCCTTTTAACTGACACTGCAAGGAATTGGTACCTGGGCATCAGAGACCAGTATTGGAACAAATCTTGGGCTTGGTGGAAGAATGCCATCAGAAACAAGTTTGGTACTGAGAACTGGAAATGGAAAATGCAACAAGAGTTTGAGAATGATCACTTTGCCTATGATGGGAGGAAAATCCATAAATGGTTTGGTAATCAGAGAGAAAGACTGAAGGCTTATCAACCTGAACTCAGTGAGTATCTTATTTGTGAAAAAATCTTGAAGCAATGCCCTCCAAATCTTGAGCATGCTATTAAAAGCAGATACAAAAGAGATACTACTGAAATGAGTTTTGAAGATATGGTTATAATTGCTGAAGAAGTCATAGAAAGAGTCATGAAAAGGAACAAGCCTGTGACAAACAATTATAACACTCCTAATAGATCCCAATGGAGAAACAATACTGCCCCTGAGAAAACTGATAAGCCAACTGACTCCTCCACTAAAAGGAATCCTGTCTCTGCCCCTGAGAAAGAAAAACTCATCTGCCATTTCTGCAAACAAACTGGCCACTTCTCAAGGGAATGCCCTAAGAAGAAGAGCAGAATCAATAATGTAGGAATGGATGATGATGATGATCCCAAGAGTGACAATGGAGAAGATCAAGGTGAACCACACAAATCTGAAACAGACCTAGATGAAGAAGAAGAAAATCATAGAACCAATCACATGATTCTTGCCATGGACAATGGAAATGGTGCCAATTATGACCCCTTAGTTGACTTTGATTTTGAAGCACATGCTGTAGAGTGTGAGATAAACCAAGACTTCTCCATTGCTGAAATTCAAGCTGAAACTCATCAACCCCAGACCTGGGACAAATCTTGCCAGTCTTCCCACATAGAGGATGCTAGACTGATGAAGTGTAAACCTGATAGAGGAAAAGCTCATCTTACTGGAAAAGCAAATCTTACTACTGTCCTCATTGAATCCAGAGAACAATCATGTCTTCTTGATAGTGGAGCCTCTTGCTCAATCATCAGCAACAAATTGCTAGATTCTATATTACCAGAATGGGAAAACAAACTCATGCCAATTAACCATGCTAAATTTCACAGCTGTAGTGACCAATTACAGCCCATGGGCATAATAGAAATGGCTTTGATTTTTCCTCACACTAAAGGTTCTATTAGAATTCTAGCAGAATTTGTAGTCATGAAAAATGCAAGAATTAACTATCTTATCCTTGGAAATGATTATATGTCTCTTTATGGCTTTGACATCACAAACAGCAAAGAGAGATTCTTTACCATTGGAAATGAGAACAAGAGGAAGAAATTCAGCTTTAAGTCTCACCATCTGGAGAAAATGAGCCCTTCAAATGAAATTTCTGCCGTAAAGAAGTCCCATCCTCAACTGCAGAAATTTATTACAGAAGAATTCTGTGAAGCCAAGTTCAGTGATAAGTTGACTATTGAGCAAAAGGAGAAGCTGTTTGAAGTCCTCTACAATAACAACCTTGCCTTCTCCAACACCAACCAACCCCTTGGTGCCATTAAGGGTCATGAAGTTCATATCAAGTTGACAACTGAGAGACCCTATCCTCCTCTCCTCAGAAGACCTCCTTATCCTGCCAGCCCCAAAAGCAGAGAAGCTCTTGAGCAACACATTGAAGAGCTAGTAAAACTGAATGTTCTAAGGAAAGTTGGTCATAATGAAGTAGTTGAAATCACTACTCCTGTAATCATTGCCTGGCATAATGGAAAGTCCAGAATGGTAGGAGACTTCAGAGCTTTGAATTCCTACACTGCTTCAGACAGGTATCCCATTCCTAAGATCAGTGAGACCCTGAACAACCTGGCCAAAGCTAAGTATCTGACTAGTATGGATGTACTCAAAGGTTTTCACCAGAATGTCATTGCAGAAGATTCCAGACATCTACTCAGGATTATTATGCACAAAGGAATCTATGAGTACCTGAGAATGCCCTTTGGGATCAAGAATGCCCCCTCTCATTTCCAGAGAATGATGGACATTGAGTTCAGAAAGGAAATTGATGAGAAGTGGGTCATTATCTACATTGATGATATCATCATTATGTCCAACACTTGGGAGGAACACCTCAATAGGATAGACAGGATCCTGAAAGTTGTCATTAACATGAACATGAAAATCTCCTTGAAGAAGTGTAACTTTGGATTTGATCAGATCAAAGCTCTAGGCCATCTTGTGTCTGGTATTGCCATAGGAATAGACCAGAATAAAGTAGCTGCTGTCCTCCAAAAGCCTGTGCCTAGTAGTAGGAAAGAAATGCAATCATTTCTTGGTTTTGCTGGCTACTACAGACAACACATTGAGAAGTTTGCAGAGATAGCAAAACCTCTGACTGAACTGACAAGGATTGATGTCATATATGAGATGACTCATCATAGAATAGTAGCCTACAACTTGTTAAAAGAGAAACTGACCACAGCTCCATTGCTACTGTTTCCTGACTGGACCCATCCCTTCACACTATATGTAGATGCTAGCATGACTGGTCTAGGTGCTGCTCTACATCAAGTCCAAGTCATTGATGGAGTGAGAAAAGAAGGACCCATTGTTTTCATATCCAGACAACTGAAGGACAGTGAAACAAGATATGGTGCTAGTCAACTTGAATGCTTATGTCTGGTTTGGGCCCTGGAAAAACTCCATTACTACTTAGATGGCAGTGTCTTTCATGTTGTAACAGACTGCACAGCTTTGAGATCACTGCTGAACATGAAGACTCCCAATAGACATATGCTCAGGTGGCAGAGTGCTATTCAGGAATACAGAGGCAATATGACCATAATCCACAGAGATGGGAATATTCACAAGAATGCTGATGGACTGAGCAGATGGGTTTTGCCAAATGATCCTAGCAACCCTGCTTATGACCCAGAAGACAAGGATGATGATAGATTCCCCATCATGGGCATACATGTCTCTACTTTCAAGAATGAGTTCTTTGACTCAGTAAGAGAAGGCTACAAGCAAGACAAGAACACTACCATATTGTCTGAACTTTTGTTGAAAGATGCTAAAGATGCCCAACTGAAAAATTCTTTACAAGACCCTTGGAGAAAGCTATATGATGAAGGAAGATTCTCTATATTTGATGGCCTCATCTACTTCAGAGAGAAACACAACTCTGTCCTAGTCCTAGCTGACAAAGAAAGTATCAACACTATCTTGCATGAATGCCATGACAGTGTCTACTCTGGTCATCTTTCTGAAGATAGAACTTTGGAAAAAGTAGCTGATACTGCTTGGTGGGCTAACTGGAAACAAGACACTGGTGAATACTGCTCTTCCTGTGATAGATGCCAGAAAGCAAATAAAGCCACAGGCAAAATATTTGGACTGCTCATGAAAATTGAGGAACCTTCAAAACCATGGGATGTTATTAACATGGATTGGGTAACTTCCTTGTCCCCTGGAGGAGCTGCTAGTTTCAATGCTTGTCTGGTAATAGTGGACAGATACTCTAAGACCCCTATATTTGTACCCTGCTTCAAGGATGACTCTGCCATGGACACTGCCATACTGTTTTGGAACAGGGTAATGCCTAGGACTGGCATCCCCAGAATCATCATCTCTGATAGAGACCCTAAGTTCACATCTGAATTCTGGGCTGGTTTACTTAGTATGCTGGGAACAAAACTCTCCTTCTCCACTGCTTACCACCCTCAGACTGATGGATTAGCTGAAAGGATGATCCAAACACTTGAAGATATGATCAGGAGGTTTTGTGCATATGGTCTAGAATTCAAAGACAATGATGGTTACACTCATGATTGGGTTTCACTTCTACCAATCCTCGAGCTAGCATATTGCACCAGCATACATTCAACCACTGGAAAACCTCCTGCCATCCTGGAAAAAGGCTGGATCCCAAACCTTCCCAGGAATTTCTTGAAGCAAGACTCTGTAGACATTCATCCTACTGCTCTTGCCTATGGAAAGATCTTTGAGAAAGCTAGGAAAACATGCTGAGCAATGCATAACAGAAGCTACATCTTCCAACAAAGAAAGATGGGACAAGAGTCACAAAGAACCATCTTTTAAAGTTGGTGATAAAGTCCTAATATCCACAGCAAACTTCAACAACCTGTCTGGCCCTAAGAAGATGAGAGACTCCTTCACTGGAACATTCCTTGTGAAAGCTTTACATGGGAAGAATGCTGTAGAAGTGATACTGACTGAAGAGTTTAGCAGGAAACATCCCACATTTCCTGTCAGCTTGGTGAAACCATACAAAGACCCCAATCCAGACAAGTTCCCTTTGAGACAGAAAGTCAAAGTTGTCATTCCCCCCATGGATAAGACCCCTCAGAGTAAAGTCATACAAAAGATTCTCAGAGACAAGAGATTGAGAGTGGAAAACAGAGATGTTATGATGTACTTAGCTAGATACAAAGGTATGAGTGCTGATCATGATGAATGGCTCCTTGAGAAAGACATCCCAGACTCTGCTATCCTTCTCAGGAAATTCAGAAGTGAGAAGAGGTCTAACCCTGTGGTTTAATTTCTTACAGAAATCCAACCCTTTTGGTGGTAGGGAATGTCAGCCTTAGAGTCATCACAGCTGACCTAAAAGCTGCCTCTTTTCTACTTATTACATATGAAATTACTTCATATCTTTTTCATCTTAAGAGATATCATTGTTTTGACTTCATCTTCTGTTTCCTCAGGCAATTTTAACCCTAGTTACAACTTATCAATTCATTGTAACTATACTCCTTCCCTGAGTTACTGAGTTGTGGCGCGCTTGCGCAGTTGTGACGTGTCAGCGCTACCAGGCGCGCCAAACCACATGTAAATATGTAAATTACATAAGCAAACTGTGAAAATTTTCGTAGGCAGGATCCCCCTTGCCTGAGGCGGATCTACAGACTTCAGCACACCAGAACCACCACCCAGATAAACTCCAGGATCACCACCAAAGAGCCTACTATACTCCCAGTATACCTACCGTCACAGGCGCCTAGGATATTGACAGTAAGTAACCTCTTTCACTGAACCTTGTTTATCTCAGAGGTACAACTCTGTGTCTTGCTTGATCTGCTCTTTCTTCTGGTTTTGCCTCCTTCTTGATCACAGGGCTGTCCCTCCAAATCCTCAGGCCTTTGCCTCTATCTTGATCACAGGGCTGTCCCTTATTATCATTTGGCCTTTGCCTCAAAATCTAGGTTCAGGGCTGTCCCTCAGGTTTCCCTTTAAGAACCTTGACTATCCAGAAGGAAGCTAAAAAATTGTGGCTGGATTAAGCTTATCCAATCCAGATACCCTCCTGAGAGGAAGCTGTAGCACTTCTAGCACAGATTAGCAGCACTCTTCAGAAGAGTAGCATTGCCAGTGGAAGTGCATTCCCACTAGAATAACCTAGTACTTCTCTTTTTCCTTATCCTGCTTGGTTTCTCTCTCTCTTTCTCTTTTTTCTCTTATAGTTGTAGTTTCTTTATCCCAAGAAATCCAACTATTGCCCCCCCCACTTCTTGTGTCCTGTTGTCACTATAGAGACTCAGGCTCACACTTCCGCTGTTGCGTGTGCGCAGTCTGAGGGGCAAAGAGTTGGCCCCCCACGGGTCTGCAGCCTTTGCTATGGGCTGGGGGCCTTCACGTCCATCACTTTTGACCCATATGCTTGACACGGGCTGGGTGTTGAGCCTGTGGGCATGGCTTTGCCGCTGTTGGAAGGCTAGCTTGATAACTTGCTTGTGTCTTTTTTGTGATGGGGAAACCCAGCATTATTTTTTGAGATTTTGTTATTAGGGAAACCCATGATTTTTTTTTTCTTCATTTTGTGTAATTGTAAGGGAAGACCCTTGATCTTGATTTTTTTTAGTTTTGCAAAAACTGTGTCTTTAATAAACTTGGATTTGGCAACTGATCACATTGTGGCTGCTACATTTGGGGGTTTTGTGGTCAGTCAAGGTACACAAAGATTCTTTGAGGCCATTTGATTATTTTGGTTCCAATATCATGGAAGAACTCCCACACTGCTCTGAGATATAGTGGCAGAAACACCAAGCAACTACCAGATTAGTGATATTTGGCAACCGATCACATTTTAGCTGATACATTTGGAGGTTTCGCGGTCAGTCAAGGTACACAATGAATCATTGAGGGTATTTGATTATTTTGGTACCAATATCATGGAAGAAATCCCACACTGAGCTGAGATACAGTGGCAGAAACACCAAGGAACTACCAAATTAGTGATATTTGGCAACCAATCACATTGTAGCTGCTTCATTTGGGGGTTTTGTGGTCAGTCAAGGTACACAATAAAGCTTTGAGGGCATTTGATTATTTTGGTACCAATATAATGGAAGAACTCCCATTCTGCACTGATATATAGTGGCAGAAACACCAAGAAAATATCAAATTACTGACATTTGGCAACCAATCACATTGTAGCTGCTACATTTGGGTATTTTGTGGTGATTCAATGCAGAAAATGATTTATTGAGGGCATTTGATTATCCAAGTTTATTAAAGTCTCTGAATCACAAAACAAAACCTCAAGGGTTTCCCCTACAAATCTCCAAAAATCACAAAAAAAAATCAAGGGTTTCCCCTCTACAACTTCCAGAAAAAAAGTGAAGGGTTTTCCCTCTACAAATGCCAAAATTAACAAAAAAGCACAATTTTAAAACAACCTGCAACCAGCCACCTAACATCAGCAAACTGATGCACCGTGGCCCACTGTCCATCCCTGTCTAGCAGGGTTAAAAAACAGTGAGAGGATGACCCCCAGCGCGCCGCATTGAAGGCATTATGCAAAGGGGGGCCAACAAGTTTAGCCCCTCAAACTGCGCAAGTCCAACAGCGGAGGGGGTGAGGACAAACCACACGCTGGAAGTACAGCAGCAGAGGTCGCCCTGGGGGATTAGCCAAAAACAAGATCCTCCCCCCTTTTATACGCCATGGACCAGCACGCTCGCCTCAAGCCTTGCCCTGGACTAGCCTGGACTCCGCTTGCATGTTCACGGCAACGCCACCGTCACGGCCCAAGCCACCTTGTGAATAGTCAAACTTAAGATTTATTTTGAGTAAGTTACATGATGCAAGAAATACACGAGAAAAGGAAAGAAATAAGAAATGTACCTTAAGGCAAAGACAACAAAGGAAGAGGGACAAGGGATGCACGAGAAGACACAATAGGACAAAGTGAGGAAGAAGACTAAGAACAGGAAGTCATCTCAGAAGGTCGAGATGAGAAGTCGAAGAGATCAGATGGTTGTCAAGTGAAGACCTACTGGAGTGAGATGTCCTGAAACTGGAGGACAAAAGTCAACGAGTAGTCGAATAGAAGGGATAAGCAACAGCCTGATGGACAACGGTGTTCGGAGGAATAAGAGATGAAGTCGCTAGAAGCAAGTGTCGGCGGAGTGTCAAAAGGAAGGGGATAGCAAGAATGAATCAAGAAACACAAGATGATCTCAATAAGATGTCAACAAGTCAAATGTGGAGGAACAAATAGCAAAAGTAATGATGATGTTGAGATCGCTAAGATAGGACGAATAGTATATTGTCAGTTCCCCGAGGGAAACTCTAAAGGATGATAAACAAGTGAGTTTATATATCCAAAGGAAGAGGGTTGAGCGGAGATTTTGCAGTGAAGTTTTTAGAGGGACAAGCGTAAGCAATGACAACATCAGCATCAATTGAGTTGATGATGTCATTGAGGAATAAACTGGAATGTTGCTAGAGGGATGTCACATAGATATCAACACCCCCCCTTCACTCTAGACGACAAAGTCCTAGCATGTCCAGGGATTTCAATATAGCAGGACGTGGGACCAATTTAGTGAGGAAGTCGGCAAGCATCTTGTTGGTTGGAGTGTACTGTAACACAATTTTTGAAGACTTTATCACGTCGCAAATAAAGTGGAGCTGAATCTCGACATGCTTCATTTGCTTCTCATTTGAATTGGCCTCAAAATTGGCCACAGCAATACACCCTTGATTATCTTCATGAACAACCGCCGGAACGTTCGCAGATGCCACCTGCACTTTGTCCAAGAACTGACAAAGCCAAAGCAATTCACAAGAGAAGTCTGTGAGCGCCCTATACTCTGCTTCACAAGAGGACAACAAAACCACCGGCTGCTTCTTAGTTTTGCAAGAGATTAGATGTCCGTTGACTGAGCGAGATATCCTGTGACTGAGCAACAAGTGACAAGGCAATTGCCCCAATCCGCATCTGTATAACCAACCAAGGCTTGAGGAGAACCCCTACAATACACTAAAGCATTATTTGCTGTCCCCGCAAGATGGCAAAGAACATGAACGAAAGATTCCCAATGTTTGATGCCAGGTGCTTCGAGAAACTGCAACAACGAGCTGACAGCATAAGCTATGTCAGGCCTAGTGGCAGTCAAAAGATAGCTTAGGGCTCCAACAGCAATCCTGTAGTTCATGCCAAGAGACCTAAAACGATCTTGATCTTCTATTGAAGCCTTTTTGAGATGGATGTTTGGAACCAGCGGAGTTGAAACCGTGCGGCAGTTGGTCATGCCGTATAAATCCAGAAGGGAGTCGACATAGTGAAGCTGAGACAGAACAATCGCACTCGGGTCATGAAGAATTTTAATGCCCAGCATTAAGTCCGATTTCCCCAAGTCTTTCATGTCAAACTCTTTTTTAATTTGATCTTTGAAGGGTTTGACATTCTTGCTGAAAACTGCCAGATCGTCAACATGAACAAAAACCCAAACAGGATCATCATTCAAGCAATAGAAGACGCAAGGATCGGATACTGCAATATGAAACCCAACCGAAACTAGCCACTTGGAGGTCTTGACATCCAGCTGATGAAAGTCCAGTCCCTTTGCCGACGCGAAGGAAATCAAAGCTCTCAGAGAGTTGAGGCAGCCAGTCGGAGCAAAAGTCTTTGAGAAATCTATGCCATGAATTTCAGAGAAACCTTGAGCGCAAAGCCTGGCCTTGAAAACCACACTATCGCCGTCCTTCTTCTTTTTGAAGACCCAAGTTGTCCCAACAGTTTTAATGGTAGCCACCAAATCAACAACATCCCAAACCTTCAATCTTTTCATCGGGGTGAGTTCAGTTCTGATAGCCTCAATCCAACCTTGAGACTCAACACCCTTGACAGCCTGGTGATAGTGGTTCGGAATGTTGTTGTCCACTACAGACACGAAAGCACGAGGGCGCCTTTCTCGACGATAGGGGAGGATATGATTGGTAGTGATGTCGCCGTTGATCAAGGTCGGATGACGAGGCCCAATTACAGCAATTCAAGGAGCTGGGATAGGATCAGGAGGCGGAGAACCAACATCAGGAGGTGGAGAACCAACACGCGGGGGCGGTTCCACGACTTCGGAGGCAACAGAGTCATTGTCTCTCCCAGAAGAATCACTAGAGACGACCGAAGTGGCGTTGGAAGCCTTGCAATCAGGTTTGAATGAATCCTGCGCATATTTTCCAGCCACCAATGGTTCAGACATGGAGAAGGGAACCAAGTCATTGGAGATTTTTGGAAATTCATTTTCATCAAACTTCACATGGCGAGTCGTAACTAATTTCTTGTTGCGGAGACGCAAGATCCGGTAGACAGAACCTTCATTCTTGAATCCAATCAAAATGCCAACATCCCCGGTTTTTCCAAGCTTCCAAGACCTGTTTTTTTTGAGACGGCGATAAAAGCTTTACAACCAAACGGCCTTAAACGATGAACAGGAGCAGGAGATTTAGTCCACATTTCATAAGGAGAAGAAGGTCAAGACGGAGTTGCTAACATGTTGGAAACAAAAGTCACAGCGTTGACTGCTTCAGCCCAGTAAGTTCTAGGAAGGCTACTGGTGAGGAGCATGCATCTAGCTTTGTCGAGGATCGTCCGGTTGGCGCGTTCTGCAAAACCATTCAACTCAGGGGTATCAGCCGGTGAGAAGATTTGAAGAATGCCTTTCTTTGCGACATAATCATCGAATTTCTTGCTAACGAATTCGCCACCTTGATCAGAGACAACTTCTTTGATTTTGTGATCTTGTAGGTTTTCAACGAAATTTGCAATACACTCAAATTCTTCAAAGGCATTGGATTTCGCCTTCAGAAAGCGGACAAATTTGAAAGATGAGTATTGATCTACAATAGTCAAAAAATATTTGAATCCTGAGAAAGAAGGGGGATTGATCGGGCCAACTAAATCCATGTGAAGGCGTTGAAGAGGAAACTGAACAGGCAAAAAATGACTCGGAAAAGGGATGAGAGTCATTTTTGAACAATTACATACCTCGCAGGATGAATTGATATTTGAGATAGGAAGTCCCATTGACTTCATCACTTGATCGCCCGGATGTCCAAGGCAATGATGCCATAGTTCATGATCTGATTCCTTGATGTTGACTAAGGCTGATGGGCATTGAATATATTCAGTGTGAAGAAGATTATCGACAATGTCACCGGAAAAAAGAGAACCAGTGTCATTGGAAATGTCAAAGAATCGAGCATTCTTAGTGATCTTCACAGACAAGTTGATGAGTCTAACAAGCGAAATCAATTGTTGCGAGATCAAAGGTACAAGCAAGCAATCAACAAGCTTGATTAACCAACCGTTAGTAAAAATCTCCGCAGTGCCGTGTCCAGTAGCGAGCAATGGAGCATCTGGATTCCCGGTGTTGATGATGACGGTCTCCGGAGTGAATGAGGAAAAAAAAATTCGATTCCTAAGCATGTGATGAGATGCAACGGAGTCAATGACCACATCTTCCGTAGGCTGTCCGGAAACAAAGGATACGAAAACAGAAGCATGTGCAAAACTGGCACTGGCATTCTTAGGTTTTGGAGATGGTCGCAAGTTTGGATATTTCTCGTAACATCTGGACTCAACTTTAGAAGTACATTCTGGATTGTGCTCTTTGTTGGCGCAATAATGAATGATTTTGAAGGGAAACTTGCTGTCCAATGACAAAGATGAGACGAGGGTGGTTCCTTCTTCCTTTGATTTCTTGGTGCCTTTATGAGTCAACCAATTCTGAAGAGCATTGAGAACAAGATATGGAGAGGAGGTGCAATCTTCGGAGAGAGCGCAGTTATCTATAATCTTGTCTAACTTATCATCATGCATCAATTTTCCAAGAACAAGATAGGAAATGATGTCCAAAGGAAGAGTGATACAGACAGCATCGATGTCAAGAAGGTGAATTCTGGTTTGATCAATGTATTCTTGAAGATTTCCACGATACGTCTTGGCCAACCACCTCATAAACACGTGACCTTGATTGATGACCGAGTGAGAAGCGTATTGTGATCCGATTTTCTTCCCCAAAAGGATGGGATCGGATTGAGTATACATGTTGACCACTTCATTAAAACATCAAGTGTTTATTCTTGAAGTGATGACCAGCTTTCCCATATGCTAATCTTTCTTCTTCTGAGGCATCATCTTCAATCAGAATTGTGCAGCAATCCCAGAGGTTTCGTCCACAAAGATAGATGAACATCCGAGTGTGCCAGTTCGTATAGTTTGAACCATCCAAAAGGGGAACTCCGTTTGCAGCAGGAGAATCACTTTTTTCGGTCCCGGACATGTCGAATTTGCCTTATGTTTTGTTTGAGTATTGAGAGTTTGAGTCGACGGAAGTTGAGCCAAACGAGACTGTAAATCTGTGAATAGTCAAACTTAAGAGTTTATTTCGAGTAAGTTACATGATGCGAGAAATACACGAGAAAAGGAAAGAAATAAGAAATGTACCTTAAGGCAAAGACAACAAAGGAAGAGGGACAAGGGATGCACGAGAAGACACAATAGGACAAAGTGAGGAAGAAGACTAAGAACAGGAAGTCAGCTCAGAAGGTCGAGATGAGAAGTCAAAGAGATCAGATGGTTGTTGAGTGAAGACCTACTGGAGTGAGATGTCCTGAAACTGGAGGACAAAAGTCGGCAAGTAGTCAAATAGAAGGGATAAGCAACAGACTGATGGACAATGGTGGTCGGAGGAATAAGAGATGAAGTCGCTAGAAGCAAGTGTTGGCGGAGTGTCAAAAGGAAGGGGATAGCAAGAATGAATTGAGAAACACAAGATGATCTCGATAAGATGTCAACAAGTGATGAAGTCAAACGTGGAGGAACAAATAGCGAAAGTAATGATGATGTTGAGATCGCTAAGATAGGACAAATAGTATATTGTCAGTTCCCCGAGGGAAACTCTAAAGGATGATAAACAAGTGAGTTTATATATCCGAAGGAAGAGGGTTGAGCGGAGATTTTGCAGTGAAGTTTTTAGAGGGACGAGCGTAAGCAATGACGACATCAGCATCAATCGAGTTGATGATGTCATTGAGGAATAAACTGGAATGTTGCTAGAGGGATGTCACATAGATATCAACACACCTATGTATGTATTTTTGACCCGCAAGGCATTAGCTACGGCTTGGATCTTCTGGCCATTCTGGTCAACATCCGATGTGTGCTACTGGAAGCTGAACTTGACCTTAGAATTTGCCCTGTTGGGGGCATTGCGGCACCACCAACATGTCCCTTTGTCACCAATGTATGGATATATTCCAGGAATATCCTATGGGGGCCTGCAAAATACACCTCGACTTGCAACAGCCGCCGAGCAAAAAATCAAACACAGCCTCAGAAACACCATCCTCACACTCCCACTCGAACTTCCCCCAGCCTCCAAAGGGCCAACCATCACTGCTGCAAACCAACCCCACCCATCACCCCCACCATCACCAGGAAGCAGCAGATTACTCCAAGATTACCACCACATCAATCTCCTCCTACAACTACGATGTCGAATGTGTAAAACTGCTCAACAAGGTCAGCAACAAAGCCCCGGGATTCTCAACTGTTGCTGGTGAAAGAAGCTCGCCAGATACCGCCAGAAATCCTCGTCGTTTATCAGTCAAGATCAAGAACAAGGAAGGTATTTCCTCTCCGATCTTGGTCCAACTGCCTCAATCCTAAAGCTGATTGTATTTACTTGTCAACCATGATCCAGCTTCTTTCCCAATGGGGATGCATTTGCTATGGGCTTGGAAGACGCCTTGTGCTCACTGTTTGACCTGAGGGCCAACCGCGAGCTGAATCAGTACACACACAACAACGTGCTCTGCGGCATCACCTCGGTTGCCTTCTCCGCCTCGCCCCAGATTCTTTTTGCGGGCTACAACTAATTCAACTGCAACTTCTGGGAAACGTTGAAGGTCAAAATAGCTGGTTTTCTGGCCTACCATGAGAACTGCATCTTGGTGTCTTGTCTGACCAAATGGCAACTCGTACAGGCGGCTGGGATAGCATTCTCAAGGTCAGCACGCCTTCACATTGTCTGCCCGGATTGCCTTGCTCACCTCGCTCCGGTTGTTGTTGTGTTTGTTTCTGTCTAGGTCTGGGCACCAAACAACTACACTCGTACATGTTATAATCTTGCTGCAGCAACAAACCTCAAGAAAAGTTTGTCCCTCGCGGACGCGTTCCTACAAGTATGTTCCAACTTTCAATCAGCTTTCCCACCCTCAAAGAACGCTCAACTTAATCCTCTGGCGTTCCATGTCAGCCAACAGCTTGGTCCGTGCAGCCCGTTGGCTCTCCAATTGACAAGCACAGCGCATCAGCCAACACCGTCGGGGATCTAGGCCAATGAGGTCCTTTTGGAGGATTCCCTTGCTGATAGCCCGCAACGCGTTGGCTGGGCGACACGGTTGAGCGGGCGGGGCTCCTTGGCATAACCGGCACCATTGTTCTTGCCGATCTTTTGAGTGGCCCAAATGATCCTTGACCCCACCCCACAGATCCTTGACACCGTCTTCCATCAACAATAACTGCGGCAAGAAAAGGAACAACGGGTGAAGGCACTCCACCAAGCCCGGCTCCAAAGCGTGCGCAAAGATCTCATTTTTAATGATAAATTCTCTCCGACTCCGCAGGAGACCTTATGATCACCGCTAATATTTCTGAAGATCCTCATGCGCGGCAGTTCGCGGCGGATGTTCTTTAATTGCTGATGGTCCCCACTACCCCCACTGCTTAAAATACCTCCAGCACCTTTGGCATCAGCGGATCAATGAATGCTACATCATCAATACTGAACTCATTCTCCTCCCTGATTCAATAATTCTACAATCTCAAGGCAGTTCCTTTATCACAATCCACTTGACACTTGTCCAGTCACATTGACCTTCTAGAACTTTGTTTCCTCACTGATTGGTCTATCCACTCTATAAACGTTGAAACTACTGTTCAAGCCAATCCCATGCTTGCTGTCAATCCCTACAAGAATTACTGTCTATATGATTTATTGATCATCATGACAAAAGCTTAAGCTCAAATTGGTACCTGGGTTCCAATGAAAATAAATCATGTCTGCACCACACATTATTACCACATAAGAAACCAACAAAATCTTTTTGGGTACAAAAACATCACAAAATAGTAGGATTTTCATTTTTCCTGTCACTGGATGCACCCTAAGGATGGATACACCTTTATTTAATTTCAACAACTGAAAAATTGATCCACATTAACATTGAGATATTGACAACATGAGATCCCATGAGTAAAACATTTCATTGTTTCTTGGAAATCAGGTGGATCTCAGTGTATCAATATACATGGAAATTAGAGTTCACATTCATCAAATGGGGAATCTATTCCACACTTGGCCGCTTTCCTTGGGGGAGGTATGATGGTGAGAATGATAGGTTTGGTGGTGAGGGTTTGAAGAGTTGGGGGGAATGGGGATTAAACATAATTGCAAATAGAAACATGAGTGTCCTGCAGCGGCATAGCCGCCTTGGCCTCTAGTTTTAGTACCAATATCATGGAAGAACTGCCATGCTGCGCTGAGATATAGTAGCAGGAAGAACAAGAAACTACCAAGTTAGTGATATGTGGCAACCAATCACATTGTAGCTGCTACATTTGGCCGTTTTGTGGCCATTAAAGGTACACAATGAGTCATTGAGGGCATTTGATTATTTTTTCAGACCAAAGTTGAATTTTTGCCAATTAAATGAGGGTGACACAATTTGGAAAAAATTCAGCTGGAAATGTCCTTCTGGTCTGGAAAGTGTGTGACTTGTGTGTGATTTGTCACTCTATTGTACTAAGGTGACAAATCACAAACTTTTCAGACCAGAGGGGAATTTTTGCCCAGTAAATCAGGGTGAAATGATTTGGAAACAATTCAGCTGGACATGTCCCTCTGGTCTGAAAAGTGTGTGATTTGTCACCCTAGTACAATAGAGTGACAAATCACACAAAAGTCACACACTTTCCAGACCAGAAGGACATTTCCAGCTGAATTTTTTCCAAATTGTGTCACCCTCATTTAATTGGCAAAAATTCACCTTTGGTCTGAAAAGTGTGTGATTTGTCACCCTATTGTACTCGCGTACAATAGGGTGACAAATCAGGCACTTTTCATACCAGAGGGGGACTTCTGCCGAGTAAATGAGGGTAAAATTTAAGAAAAATTAGTGTAACTCTCCTGATGGAATATGATTTGTCACCCTATTGTACGCGCGCACAATAGGGTGACAAATCACAAACCAATCACATTCTGTTGATGCCACAACAATGGGTACAGGATGATGAAATGGTTCCAACACTATTTAGATTGACTTCACCCTTGGGTACAAACAATGTGTGAGTGGTGCTTTACACTTTAGTTAAACTTTGGTTACAGAAACTTTCTGTTCTGTGGTCCAATCTAATTACTACTGATTCACAGAAGATTCCAGCTGAGTTATGGATACTTCATATATACTTGTATATCATTTCATGTTGGATTACACATATGATGTAGTAGAAATTGTGCTGAGTTATGAAAAAAATTCAAGGTAAGGCACTCCCTGTGGAGTGCCCCCCAAGCATCCCTGGTGTATGTAAGTGGTGAATGAGGCGTAACAGGGGATAAATGAGTGATACCTGTCTTGGGGGTATTTCACATGTACAGTAATGTTACAGTATATTGTGATCTTACTGTTTGCACATGACTTAACTCTTATAACAACATTACATTATGGTAACTTTATTTAACTATGGTTATCTGTAAAGTAATGTATAACAAGAGTACATTCTTAAGCTTGTATCTAATGAATGGAATAAAGGTGTAAAAGGAATGTACTGTATGTAATATGAACAATTGCAGGTACTTGGTACATGTAAGGTACTGTGACATGTACTCTGTGGCTGACAACAGTCTCATAATGAAATGCAACAAATGATCAACTTTTTTTTTGTTATTTTTTCAAAAAAGATTGGAATGGAAAACCCATTACAAAAAGTACATGGAAAGATCAACAAGAAGGCAAAGTGCGGAGAACATTGAACAGCAAAAAATTAAGAGCAATGAGATGGATACCAGAGGGTAAAGTATCAAAAAGGGGTAGAATATAACATCCTGCTCAGGCAAACTTTGAGTGGTAATGTGTAAGCCTCTCTGGTGAGACTGGGCTGCCGCCCAGGCCTGCCCGCACTCCTAACTTAACTCAGTCCCTCTCTATGTGGAGGGGGGACGCCTTCCCGCAGGGACCCTCCAAAGGAGGTAATTATGCGCTATGTCAACCTCGTGGCCTGAGAGAATTTCAGAAATGCTGTTTTTTAATGTTTTGTAGCAGCACCAATTCTCATTGGGTGATGAGGTGTTGGGGGAACAAAAGATGCAGAAGACCATGGAGAATCTTCCTACATATTTTTCAAATTTTTTGAAGCCTTGAGTGGCACTCAAATTACTTTTTTATGACCACCGTCATGTCTACTTCATCCTTCATTACACATCTTGCACTGTACATGATCCAAAACTAAAGATATTACAAAGGGTATTGCAGATCAAAGAAAAGGGATGGGGGGAGATGGAAATAGTACATTGTTGGGAACAGCTTGGGTGGTCCCAGAAATGAAAACTAGAAGGAATTTGGTCCAGAGACCCACCAAAAGTTGAAATTTTCTCAAGCCGCGGAGTAGACATAGCGCGTAAGTCCCTTCTTTGGAGGTTGCTTTGCTCCCCCAAGGAGGGAAATTAGCTAAGTTAGACAAGATGCTTAGTTAAGCTTGGGTGTAGTGGCAGTTTGTTGCACCCATTGGTTCTAGTGACTCTGAAATCAAACCGGTGGTAAAACATTGTCCCATCAATCTTTTGCGCCCGTGGTGTATTCGAAGTTTTACTGCGACTTTGGAAATACTTCATTCGACACTCCTCCAAGGAAGGCAACTTTGGAGGGTTTTCAAATGAAGACCGTCACTTAAAACGTGGTACATGTATGTACCTGGGCTGCGTTTTGAGTTCCCTGACCATTTCTGGATGTTTCTTTTGTTTTGGCCTTGGCCCCATCCGTTGTTCTCTACCGGTAGTTTGTTGCACCCATCGGTTCTAATCTTTTGCACCCGTGGTGTATCCAAAGTTTTTCTGCGACTTCGGAAATACTTCATTTGACACTCCTCTAAGGAAGGCGACTTCGGAGGGTTTTTGAATGAAGACCGTCACTTAAAACGTGGTACATGTATGTACCTGGTATAAGATGCCCTATGGATTTAGGCAAATGGGAACTGGACAAAACAGTCCCGTCGCGTCAGCTATTGGCGCTGCTGATCCGTCTCCAATCTTGGTTTTTGATTGCATGAAGATAACAAGGAAAATAATACTAACCTGGACAAAACAGTCCCGTCGCGTCAGCTATTGGCGCTGCTGATCCGTCTCCAATCTCGGTGAGTAAAAGATTGGAGGCGGGCGCGGGAACATCCAGGCTACATAGTGGCTACCCAAACTAACCGGGTGAATCTCCCGGAGTATCACCCATAAGGTTTTAGACTAAGTACATGAATTGTCTTTTTGCACTCTTGTCTTCCAGCCATACTCCAACACCCCCCCCCCCCCCCCAAGACTGCAAAAACTACCCCAATATTCCCAGCTGATTTAACGCGCCAATCATCTTTGTCGGACCCAATCTCTTTGTGAGAACATCGGCACGTTGATGGAGAGTGCTGGTCCACGTGACTTTGATGTTGTTCTCTCAAATTAGATCATTGACAAAATAAAAAGCGCGTCACAGGTACTTAGTTTTCTTTTTCAAGGTGTTATCCGTTGCAATCAAAATGGCTGCTTTGTTGTCGCAGTGCATTGAGAGTTGCGGCTTGTTGTCCATTTCTTCAAAGATGTTGAGCAGGTGCGCCAGTTGCTGGGCGCCTTCCGAGAGAGCAAGGTATTCCGCCGCACAAGTAGACATAGCCACCACCGTCTGCCTTTTTGAGCCCCATGCAATGCTGTTTCCGTCATGGGTGAGAAGATATCCTGTCGTCGAATGTTCGTGTCCCCCCCCCCCAGTTTGCATTGGTCCACAACGCCAATCCTCCTGACCCCGCCTTGAATGCTAGTCCCGCTGTTGTTGTCCTCCCCAAAAAACCAATCAGCCCGTCCAACGCCTTCCAGTGAGTCTCAGACGGTGCCGAGCAGAACCTTGCCAATAGATTTACCGCATACGCCAGATCAGGTCTTGTCCTGCACGCTAGATACATTAAAGAGCCAATTGTTGACCTAAAGGCAGTCTGTTCTATCGGCGTACCGTCATAGGTTTCAAGATCAACCTCCGGTAATGGGCATTTGTGGGCATAAACTTGACGTTGATAAGTTTCCACAATTTTTTTTGCCATTATAGATTGATTCAGTTTGAGGTGTGAGCCGTCCCAAATAAAATCTATGCCTACTAGACGTTGAACATTATTAGACCATTTAATCTCTAGTTGTGCTTCCATTCCGCGCCGCAGATCATTCAGGAGTGATTTTTCCAATGACAACGCAAAGCCGTCGTCTATGTGCAGCCAAATGATAATAAAAGTTCCACTATGTCAAAACAAATAGAGGGAGGGCTCTATTTCACTAGCCTCAAATTCAATCACTTGAACTGTCTTCTGAAAGAATTCCCACCAGCAACGGTGTGGTGCGCCAAATGGTACAGGCGGTGATTCAGATCAAATCAGCAGTGTGCGGAGTGTATCCAGTCCTCAAGGTATTCAGCTTTCATCCCCCAGTCTCAAGAACTCAATTCTCAAGGCGTTTCAGGATCCCTTCCCCCCTTTCCTTCTTTTTAGCTGTGTTGTCTCTTCCTTCTCTTTCTTTCTTTGTTTTGTTTGTCTTTTCTCTTTTCTTATATGCGCGCTTTTGGATGGAGATGTATGTGGTGGGTTGGTGTGTGGTTTTGTGTTTTCTTTGGTTGTGTTCTGTTCTCTTTTCCTTCTTGTTGTTGCGCGTGCAGAGGTGCGCAGGTGCATGATGACCTGTCCACAACATGTCACAGTCCCCAGAGTCTGAGTTCAGCTTGAACTCAGATGATGGGGCGGCATGGACTTTGTCTGACCCCTTTTCTTTTGGCTTTTCAGATCATCCATCCAGAATCTTAATCTTATTGATCCCTCTCTGAGTCCGCGTGTCTTCTGGGTTCAAACTCTCAGCACCTCGAGTCACATTTCCCCAAATCCCTTCTTTAGATCACATCCTCCTGCCCTCTTCGCCGGACTCCTTTCCTCTTCAGATCCTCAACAACAAACTACCGCCGACGGGAATCTACACCTCGTCGTCTCTCAACAAATCCCCCTCCAACTTCCGCTATCCTTGATTCATCATCTCTTTTCCGGACCACCGCGAAGGCAGCGCACAGCGCAACTCTCCCTTCCAGTAACTGCCGACGGCCCAGCACCGGTCGGAGTTCCACAACGGGCAGCTTGCTTTGTTCCATAAAGGGCTTTCTTCAGACGCATAACTTTTCCTTTGAGTGAAGGATTGATCTCAACAGGCGGTTAAATGTAGACCTCCTCTTCAATTGAACTGTAAAGGTAGGCCGAACTCACATCAAACGTTGCGGTCGAGAAATTGTGGGAGATCGCAATGGAGATGAGTAGTCGGAGCGTATTCAGGGACGCTGTTGGAGCATATGTTTCATTATAGTCCAGTCCGAGTTGTTGGTTGAAACCCTTGGCAACATACCTCGCGCAATACTTGTCAATCAAACCATCCGGTTTTCTTTTGATTGAGAACACCCACCGAGCCCCCAACGCTTTGCAGTCTTTTGGGGCTACCGCAGGAATCCACACTTCCAGTTGTCCAAATTTAAGCATCTCGTATTCAGCCGCCTCGTGCCACAAGTGAGCATCCGGACCAGAGAGCGCTTGTTTGATTGTCTTCAGTAGATTATGTTCCTCCGCAGTTGACAGGAGTCCCATTTGTTTTCGTTCTTCCTTGGCGATCTCCGAAGTCTTCTCTTCCCCAAGCTTCAACATAATTTGCTTCAAAATCATATCAACCTGTGATTCTTTGTCTTGATCCAGGTTGGCAACAAGATTGGGAGCCGTTTGCGCCGTTGCCTTTTCAACTGGGAGTTTCTGGAAGTCCGGAAACTTAACTGAGGCCAAGTGGACTATTCTACGTTCATTAGGAACCCAAAACAGCCAGCCAGTGCCAGATGCTGGATAACCAAGGAGTTGACCTTCCCTGGCTCTCTCGTCAAGCTTCTTCCGCTTCTCCTTTGGTATGTGGATGATGCCACGAGCCCCAAAAGGGTATAACGTCTCAGGAATTAGTTTTAACTTGTATAAGAGCTCAAGCGGGGTTTTCTCGCCAGTTTGGGAGTTTGGGATTCAATTATGCAAGTGAGCCGCAGTCAAATAAGCAAAGCTCCACCAGATACTTGAAAGTTCACTAGCGTGTGGCATTGTCCGCGCCATGTCACCTAGGGTCCTGTTCACCCTTTCAGCCTCGCCATTTTGGGATGGTTAGTATGGTGTGACTGGGGCTAGGGTAGTTCCAATAGCTTCCAGTTGGGGCTTCAGACTTTTGGTATATTCCAGCGCGTTATCACAACGTAGATATGTTGGTGCTTTCCCCAGGGCCGTCTTCAAATGCTTGATCCAGGTCATGATTTTTTCAGGCACATTGCACCTGTTTGCCATTGGCGCGCAGAATGTGTAGGTACTTGCATGGTCCCTCAGAGTGACAAGATACCGGCATCCATTTATATCAAGGTTGAGGGGGCCAATCACATCCAAGACGCAGAAGTCGAGAGGTTTGTTGCGAGGGATTTGCGTCTCCATCCCCATAGCCTTCTTGTCCATGCTCTTGGACTTCGCACACTGTTTGCAGAAAAACGCCTTCCAGGCAATTTTCTTGTCCGGATAGTTTACTCGCAAAAAGTTTCTCACTACTGGGTCAGATACATGACCCAGTCAAACGTGCCAGAGGTACGGGTCAAAAGATGGGGTCTTGGAGACCTTTTTTGATTGCAAAAGAGCACTGGTTTTGAGTGACCAGCAGTAATTATGAAAGACTGTTTCATATTTACTATTACAAGGGTCAAAGAGAGTCGCCTGAGTACCGTCGTAAACTAGTCTCCATCCTTCCGCAAGCAACCTACCCATTGATAGTATGATCCCATTGACACCCGGACAATGGTACACGTCCCGAATTGTTAGCGGACCCTTTGGAGTCGGGATCGTCACACTGCCAATTTTGGTGACCGTCACATTTGCGTTGGACACGGCCAGGTAGAAGGTACAAGGGCTAGTTAGCTTCTTGTTGACTTTGAAAAGGGGCGAGTTGCCGCTTATGTGGGCCAAGGCTCCAGAGTCGATAAGAACACCATCAGTGACATCAGGGATGTTGACCTGCCTGATGCGATTGCCAGAGCCTTCGGGTCGCGGCTGAGGTTGATACTTCAAGTCTTTTGCGTTGAAGTCAGCATCTGGAGGGCTGATTTTTCCGGTGGCCATGTCCCGCCAGAAGTGGATACAGTCTGGGTACCAGTGGCCATCATCGCGGCAGTAGATACAGTGCACACCATGTTTCCGGAGTAGGGAATCTGATTGACCCTTGCCCTTAAACTTAACCGCTTTATCAATGGACAGCTGAGGTTGGGTTTGCTGCGGCTGTTGGGTAGTGCGGCGTTGAGGAGCTACATACCTTGGTTGGGATTGGACAGCTTGGATTTTGTCAAGGTCCATGGCCATCGGGTCAACCGTCGGTCCCAGGGGAAGAGATAAGGTCGCTCCAGTCTTGTTGCGTAATTTGTTTGCCGCAAATTGGATGATTGTTGCCACATCATCAAAGGGGGGAGCTTCCTTTTTGTTCAGTTGTTGGCTGATTGTAAACTCAAGCGCCATGTGCTCAACTCCGACAGGGGGTTTGTAGAAGGATTGCCGGAAGATACCGAGGGCTTTGTCCCATGTTACTTTGAGCTCACTCAGCTCAGATTTGAGCTTTGCCCAGACCGACAGGGTGGTATCCGCCGCCGGTGCCGGGTCATTGATCAGTGCAACCAGTTCGTTCAGGAGTTTGATTTTTCTTCTGTGGTCTGATTGGGAGCATTTTTTTTTCAACAGCTCAAAGATAGATAGCCTTTGGGCTTGTCAGCTTTGAGGCATCAATGATGTCTCCGAGAGCGTCAACAACAGTGTTGCGTATAAGGCTCGCAACCGTGGACGCTTTGTCGACCTGCAGGGTATTGAAGTTTTTGAGCGCATCCGTGAAAGCCGTTTGACAGACCAGAACATGTCAAAGTGTCCTATTGAGGGCCGCTTCCCAGACCAGGAAGTTAGTACCTTCGTAAGCTAAGATTGGCTCACGGGGATTGAGTTGATGATGAACTTGGACCAGGTTTTTCACGAAGTTGTCCATGATCATCTCTTGCCAAGTTCGGGAGCGTTGGACAACTGGGGCTGGGGATGGGATTTGGTGTGCTATGGCCTGATTATTCCGAAGCACAGCAATCTCTTCTCACAGGTTGTTAAAGATCTGCCTAGCCTGAGAGGAAAATTTGTCCATATCGCCACTTGATGAAGGAGAGGAGGGGATAGTGAAGGAGTTGGTGGGGTTTTGAGAGGTTGAGGGTTGTGGTTGGTTTTGGTTGAGTATGGTTGATCGTCGGTGATCTATTTCTTCTTCTCGATTTTTATTCTTCAATTCTTTGTTGATCTTCTCTAATCTGTCTTTCTTCTTCTCTATCCAATTCATCAAGTCCCAAAAGGGAGTCAAGGATCAGTCTAGCGTAGCAAGAGCCGGCTTTTAACCTATAAGATGCCCTATGGATTTAGGCAAATGGGAACTGGACAAAACAGTCCCGTCGCGTCAGCTATTGGCGCTGCTGATCCGTCTCCAATCTTGGTTTTTGATTGCATGAAGATAACAAGGAAAATAATACTAACCTGGACGAAACAGTCCCGTCGCGTCAGCTATTGGTGCTGCTGATCCGTCTCCAATCTCGGTGAGGAAAAGATTGGAGGCGGGCGCGGGAACATCCAGGCTACATAGTGGCTACCCAAACTAACCGGGTGAATCCCCCGGAGTATCACCCATAAGGTTTTAGACTAAGTACATGAATTGTGTTTTTGCACTCTTGTCTTCCAGCCATACTCCAACACCTGGGCTGCATTTCAAGTTCCCTGACCATTTCTGGATGTTTCTTTTGTTTTGGCCTTGGCCCCATCCGTTGTTCTCTACCGGTAGTTTGTTGCACCCATTGGTTCTAATCTTTTGCGCCCGTGGTGTATTCGAAGTTTTTCCGCGACTTCGGAAATACTTCATTTGACACTCCTCCAAGGAAGGCGACTTTGGAGGGTTTTTGAATGAAGACCGTCACTTAAAATGTGGTACATGCATGTACCTGGGCTGCGTTTTGAGTTCCCTGACCATTTCTGCATGTTTCTTTTGTTTTGGCCTTGGCCCCATCCGTTGTTCTCTACCGGCAGCTTGTTGCACCCATCAGTTCTACGCTTTCTCCGTCTCTCAGGCTCCCTCCCTGAGGGCGCCATGGTTCAACTTGTGATGGCGGTGGGGTATAAATAGACCTTGACTTGCTCCCTCTAGCCTCATTCTGCACCCCTCCCTCCGGCCACCATTTCGGATTAAAATCAACAATCTACAGAAAACCCTACCTGTAACCCAACGGAGAAAACTGTCATCTCTTCGTCATGCTTTTATTAAGAATATGTCTAATTGCTATGATCTTGGCTGCCGTTTCGGCGATGATCAACAACACTTACAAAGGATATTGCCTTGTCTGTAAGAGCATCCGCATCGGTTGCGGATTAAGGGAGGATTAGCGTAACTAATCCTCCTCGGCAACCGCATTGGGTCCAATTTAATTGGACTAAACTCCTCCCGGGAGTACAATTTGGAGTAAGCGGGAGTAAAGTTACTCCTTGCTAATCCTGGGAGTAAGCGCTGCATGCAGACACTCCTCCCCACCCAAAAGTATGCACCAAACACAGCTTACATAATCTTTAGGTGCATACCACATACTTACACAGCTTTTTATCCCGCACCGATGCGGCTGCTGGCCGGGATTAGCGCTAATCCGGGAGTAAGCAGATCTGTTACTCCTCAAGTTACACCCGCACCGATGCGGATGCTCTAACAAGGTTAAGGTCATTCAAGAAACCAAGCAACCCGATCATGCGAAATCTGTGGCGTCGGCCGCGTGCAGGCTATCCACTCATGCGAAAAGTGCAAGTTGACTTATAAAATCACCTGGGATGACTGCCCCAATGACAGGAATCACCCACCAGTAAGGCTTTACTCTCATCAAATCCCCTATACACACATTAGTCACTCATCTGCCCTCTCACCTATCAACTCCAATACTATAGCAACCGTGAACAACATGACCCTTGATGCCCTTTGGTCCAAAAAACACCTCATCCACTTTCTGAACTTTTCCCCTACAATTGGCGTCAAGAGATTATGTACGATCCCATCACACCCGGATCAACCACACCTATTTCTCTTCAACTACGTCAAGGCCGCATTCATTTACAACCCCAGTAGATTCACCTTCCTTTTTGACTTAATCTTTATCTCACTCTCTTCTATCAACCTTGGCTTTTCCTGTACATAGTTGTCCCACCTTGTCACTTGCTTTTCACATTCTCATTCCCTCTCTCCTGCCAGCTTGGTTTTGCCCCGTCCACTAGTCCTTACGCACCTCCTCTTGAACATTGCCACTTGACCCCTTGCACATACCATTTCTCCATGTCCATAATGTGCAATCTGCGTGTTCATAGTTGTTCCATCTGCGTGTTCATAGTTTCGCATCCGGTTGTTCATAAATGTCTACATGTCCATTCCCATCGTAAAACCACAAGTAAAGGGTTGCAGCTTGACTTGGCGAGAGGTTCGCAAGTAATAGGGATCCACAAGGAATCAGGATGTGTTTGTTTGGTTGCAGGGATCCGGACATCACACTGCTGGGGTGGTGATGAGTCCTGGAAGGCAGGTTCGAACTAATCTGACTTCAAGTTGAAGGCTTTGAGGATAGCTCGCTAGAAAAGAGAGTCAAATGTCATGATATTTGCGAAGGATCGTGAACGACAAAGGGGAGACATACGTGAGACCAGACGACCGGCGAGCCGCTATGAGCGTCAGGGAGCACAACCTCTTCTTCTTCGTCTGAGCTGCTGCTATCGTTACACAGCTGGCGGGCTGGCAGCCGATTGATCTCTCGTCCCGCTTGGTATAGCAGCAAGACCAAGTCGTCCACGTCCGGCTGGACGGGCGACGCGGCCGAGTCATCATCTGCCCAGATCTTCAGCGTCCCACACAGCGCATTCGAGTTCCTCATCTCCAGGACCACGAACTCTATCGTCTGCGAGTCCCCAAACCTGTGTCGGACGCGAGGCTGCGCAATCAGTAAGCCGCCCGTATATACCCCACACATCCTCCTCTAAAGTGCTGTCGCTCTGGTGGACTCACTCGAGTGACAGATCGGCCAGCATGATCTCCATGTCCATGAGCCCGACTTGCGCCCGTTTCCGCGCCTCGGAAACCGGCCAGACCACCCATCTCTTCGTCGAAAAGTGCCCGTTCGGGGCCGCTTTCGGCGCATCTCTTGCCTTCGCTTGCAGCTTCTCCGGCGTCAGAGTTAGCAGCTCGCTTGCCGAGAAACCGACAACAGACGAATATGTCTTGTTCAAGACTTCGGCGGCGAAGGTCTACAACCAGCCGATTTTGAAAAAAAAAAAAAAGGCGGATGGGTGGGCGCTTGATTCTTTGGTAATGTGTTGGCATCAAAACAGGCCCACCTCGGGATCCATTATCCTCAATTTAGACGGACCTAGATAGGCGGGTTTGGGGCATATTATGCCGAACGCTTCCAAGCGAAGATCGAAGGTATGAATTAGCTAAGCCATTAAACTAAATTCTGGTAAATTGAGAGAGACTCACATATCAAGCAGGCCAAGTAGGTCATCGCAGGGACCCATCCTCCGAGATAGGCCAACGATCCCAAATTGAAAGCGACGAAATTGACGAGCCACGTGTCGAGGAGAGTTTCTACGTACGAAGAGAGCGATTGTCAGGGGCTGAGAGGACACTATAGCGAGGAAGAAGGACGCCCACCAAGGCTGAGTTCAAGGAGATGGAAGGAGTTGCGGAGCTGGCGGAGGCGGAGGAGGACGAAGACCGGGAGGGCGATGAGCGGGATGGTGAGGGCGAGTTGGGCGTCGGCCAGGGAGCTGGTGTGCTGGCCCGAGGAGGGCACGGAGTGCAGGAGCCAGTAGAGCAGGGCGGGCAAGCAGCCGAGGAGGCGCAGGAGGTAGTGTGGATGGCTGAACCGCGTCAGAGTGCTCATGGCGGCCGGCCGAAGATCTCCCGCCCACTGCGTCCTCCGGGCCAACGACGACCATCCGACCCGGCCTGGCACGGATCATTCGCCGCGGAACCCACTCCACGACGACCATCCGACTGAACCATACAAAATTTGTTTTTGACCCGCAAGGAAAATATGTAGTGTGTGGTTTCCTTCTTCTTTTTTCCCACAATTAGAGTTTCAAAACCTTGAGGTAAATTGGCCTTTATGAACAAATTTTGGTAACATGCACAGGAGCAGGTAATTCTAATCAACCAGAGCCTTGAGCCATGTGATTAGTCTTTGATCAATAAATTGAAGCTGATTCCTCTTCAACCTTGTTTTCTGTTTTCTAGGATAATGGTGCCACAAGTTGATGGGTGATTACTGAAACTGGGTTTTCATCAAGCATAATTAAAATTCGGATGTACTTCGCGCACTGCGAAAAACTCGTTGCGCACTGCAGCGGGCATCCACTCGACGTCCCGGCCACAGTGCGCGGAAGCTCAAAACGCTTCGCGCACTGCAGAAAATCAACCATCAAATTCTCATTTTTTTTTCTGCCAGCCGGCAGAGGGGATTTTTCTTGCCCCTGCTCCATTTTCTTGGGGCATTTGGAGCCCCCAGCATGACATAAAAAAAGGATGATAAAAAATACAAAAAATAAGCGGAGCACCTCCCCGGGGCGCACCCCCCGGGGATTTTCAACCTGCTAAAAAGCCATGGATCGGGTACACAGCCCCTCGAAAACAGAGTTCGAGGGGCAGAAGTACATACCCCATGACTTCGCCGTGCGGATGGCCGGCACGGGCTGGTCCCGGAGCGGAGTACATGCACACTCCCCTGATGGCCGGCCAGCACGCACGTGGAGTGCAAATCACCGGTCATCGAGGGGATTACGCATTCCTCTCGATGACCGGAACGGTCCCGGTTATCGAGAGGAGTAAACACACCTCTCGATGACCGGAACGGTCCCGGTTATCGAGAGGAGTAAACACACCTCTCGATGACCGGAACAGTCCCGGTCATCGAGAGATAAGCATTCCTCTCGATGACCGGAACAGTCCCGGTCATCGAGAGATAAGCATTCCTCTCGAAATGGAACAGACCCGGCCATCGAGAGGAGGAACACTCTCGATGACCGGGTCTGTTCCCGTCGTCGAGAGGAGCAGTGTTTACTCCTCTCGATAACCGGGACTCTTCCGGTCATCGAGAGGAATGCGTAATCCCCTCGATGACCGGTGATTTGCACTCCACGTGCGTGCTGGCCGGCCATCAGGGGAGTGTGCATGTACTCCGCTCCGGGACCAGCCCGTGCCGGCCATCCGCACGGCGAAGTCATGGGGTATGTACTTCTGCCCCTCGAACTCTGTTTTCGAGGGGCTGTGTACCCGATCCATGGCTTTTTAGCAGGTTGAAAATCCCCGGGGGGTGCGCCCCGGGGAGGTGCTCCGCTTATTTTTTGTATTTTTTATCATCCTTTTTTTATGTCATGCTGGGGGCTCCAAATGCCCCAAGAAAATGGAGCAGGGGCAAGAAAAATCCCCTCTGCCGGCTGGCAGAAAAAAAAATGAGAATTTGATGGTTGATTTTCTGCAGTGCGCGAAGCGTTTTGAGCTTCCGCGCACTGTGGCCGGGACGTCGAGTGGATGCCCGCTGCAGTGCGCAACGAGTTTTTTGCAGTGCGCAAAGTACATCCGTTAAAATTTAAGACAAGGGCTAGGAAACCTATTGATTTTTAGCACATTTACTAGTGGTGCAATTTTTGTGTGGGTAGCTTTTATTTTGTGAATTCTCATCATATTAGGGGGGTTCACAAGTGAAATTTATAAAACTTTGGGACACATTTTAAGGTGTCTATGAACATTTTCTTAAAAACTTGACAAGTTGCAGGTATTGATTGGTATCACCTGCTGCTGTTCATTTTCCCAAAATTTTAAAGTTTTGTTCACAAAGGCCTTAAATTTGGCTCCAAAGTTTAGTAAAATTCAATTGTGAACCCCCCTATTACAGATGTTTCACCAATGGAAAATTGTATGACTTGTTATCCAGGGGTGGGTCACTTTAAATCATTCATTTTAATCTGAGAATGTATCATCCAGTATTACATTGATTATCCATCTTCTGAGGCAAAGGAAAACAGCCTGGCATTAGGACAGTTATGGTGTTCAAAATTGCATATGTCACGGTTTACATAAAATCATAAAGCCAATTTTGGCTGGGAGATGTCAGCGTGCATAAAACTTAAAGTGACATCTCCCAGCCAAAATGGCAGTTTATGATTTTATGTAAAAAAATCTTTTGCAATTTTGAACACCATAAGTTCACATCTGAACTTTTAGCAAATCTGCTGATGCCGCATCAGCAAGCTGATGTACATTAAAAGGCCTCAATAAATGCAGTGTCATTGGCAAGCAGGTGATCAGTAGAGCTGCTAAGAACTCAGGCATGAGCTGTCCTATTACATTCCACTACAAAAACAAACTCTAGAAACTGCCAGTAGTTGAGATGTGGCATACTCCAGTGTAATTGCCATTGTAACTCCACATAATTACATCATGCCCTTTTATGCACCATCACTGTGCATTCAACCTTGGTTTAAATGCGTTTTGAGAAAGGCTTGAGTATCACCTCAACCTTCCTTTGAGCTTCTGCATCTCAACTGCTATTAGTTTCTAGAGTTTTTTCTTAACCTAGCTGGGCAGCAACTAGCACAATTAAGTAAATGTAATTGGGGGAAGAGTTTAGCACCCTTGCTTAAGATTTGCTGAGGCACACCGGTGGCTACTACACAGGCTCCCGCGGTCCCTATGTAGTAGGGTGCATACAGGAGGTTGTGGTGGTGTCCGGCAATCTTACATGGCCCACTGGCCTTTTCAAATCGGACCACAACAATGTAACATCTGCCATTTCCAATGTAACATTGGAGGCTTGCACCAATGTAACATTGGTTCAAAACGTCTGACAGAAGCGCGGATGCAGCCATCTGATACAATCATTTTGGCAGTGCCAGGAGGGCAGCTCACTCAGCACTATCCCCTCCCAGCGCTGCCACACATTGTGGTGGTTGAATCTGGCGCGGGGCGTCAAAGTGTCCAACGGAGTTTCCAATCGCGCGGTGCTGCGGGGCACAAGGGTGGCGCAGGATCTTCAAACAGCGGAGGCGGAGCGTGCGGTCAAAGGTGGCAGAGCTGTGGTGTGCAGAGTGGAGCGGACTTGCTGAGTCCAGCGCGGACTATCTAGAGTGGCGCAGTGATTGGGGGAAGCTGTGGCAGCTGATGTCAGCGGACGTAGCTGGGGCGGAGGCGGCGAGGGGGATCCCAACAGCAGAGGCTAGACAGAGGCGTGGATGATGGATGATAAGGAGTTTGGCGGCTGTTGACAGCAAGCGGTGGAGGCACAGATGATGATGTGGGAGCAGAGGCAGGCGGCATGCATGGGATGGGAGGAGGATTTCTATTTGTTATTTCTTTTTCTATTAGGGTTACAACATGAGGCAGATCTTTCTCTTGGTTTATTATCTACAGCAGAGCAGTGGAGATTTGTATATATACAGGGTGGTGTTCCTTCCTGCAGAATCTCATCTCATTATGACATCTTCTACAGACTTTTTATTATGATTACAGATTATTACTCATTTTCTGTGGTTTGTGACTGCCAAGGGTCTTTATTATGGCTTACTTATGGCTATCATTCTTTTATGACTATTTCTTGCGGTGTTTGCGGTGTTTTACGTTACTTTACTTTTACAATGTATTACTATTATTATTGGATGACTTCCCGTCAAGATCTGGGAGTCTCCCAGAAACAATCTAGAGCCCAAAAAGCTAGATTTCCCTGCAAAAATCTAGACTTTTCGGGTCTAAAGCGACATCTGGGAGGGTGCCAGATCCCACGGGAAGTCACCCATTATTGCTCTAAGGCCTTTTTTTCCTGCTGCGGAATTCATTGCGCGCTCATACCACACCAAGTTTGGAGTTCCCTTGACTAGTTGGGATTATCTTGCATAGAAGAGGGTCCGCTCCAGTCATTTCATAACGGAGCCCACCGTTCTTCTACCACAAGGGAGCTTGATAGCGTCCTCGTCATCTTGAGGCAGAGGCGCCATTTCTAAATGGGGTTTGTGAGGATACACAAGCAAAACTTAACCAGGAAGTCTCGCGTGAGAGAAACAGATACGGGGTTCACAATTGAATTTCACCAAACTTTGGAGCCAAATTTAAGGTCTTTAATATGAACAAAATTTTGAAATTGTGGTAGAATTCACAGCAACAAGTAATGTTGATCAATCAGTCCAATTTATCAATTTTTTAAAGAAATGTTCATAAACACCTTAAAAATGTGTCCTAAAGTTTTGTTAATTTCAATTGGGAGCCCCCCCTTTTTCAGCCCTCATTTTGTTACATCTGCTGTATCTCATGTAATTCTCGACCTCCATCAATGAGACCAACTTTTTCTACATTGCATGCTTCTTTGCTTATTTTACACATTTTTTTAGATTGTCTACTTCTCAACTCAAAGTCTTCAAACATTTTATGAAGAAACCAACAAAGTAATAAAAGCACAGTGCTTTGGCTGAGCACGCTCGGACATTTTCTGTGCGATCCGGTCCATTTCATCAAAAATGACAGTTCTCAAAAAATGAAAGAAGGGTGAAGATGGAGGCAAGGGGGTCTGAAATTATACCAGAAGGCGGGAAAGATGCAGGTGTACCATCCATCACAAACTTGGAAGGTTTGGTATGATCAGAGTTGAATTCTGGTGGGTCAAAGGAAAACACCACCAAAACCAAAATATGTATCTCTCATGCAAACATTCCTGATTATGTAGACTCTTCCAGAGTTTCACCTCAAGTTACCAGATCTCTACCGGTAGGTTAGCAATTTCTACAGCAGTTACCGCAGTGGCTGTCGTGTTTCGTGTTTGTATTTTCTGGCTAATATTTTGTGTAAATATGTTTGGGGTTGTGTTTGTGGCCAAATAGGTTTTGTTCGGCTGCGACGAGCCAGCCCATCCACCCGGCCCCACCTCTCTTGCCACCACCGCACTCCTCTCCGACCATGCAGACTCCCGCTCCGGCTCCACAGACCTCGTCCCCCGTCGGTGCTGGGGAAAGCAAGCCCAGGAACCAGTACCATTGTCAGTCGCCATCAGCCTTCTCATCCCTTGCTGGCCGTATCTGCTCACGTCTGCCCGCCGCCAGTCCGAGCCCTCAAGAGCTGTGGGGTCTTTGATGGCTATCCGCAGTTCTCGCCCCTCGGCTCATTCCAATCGTCAGTTTTCATCCGCCCGCCGTTCATCGCTTGCTTTGCATAAAAAAAAACGACTAACCATGCTTTTATTTTTATTGTTGCTCTTAGGCCAGGAGAGAATGTCAAGGCACTTGTCTACAGCTCGGACGGGAGGCGATACGCAGTGGCATCCCCGAGCGAGTGTGTTGATATCAGCTGACCGATAGATACATCTTTGGGCTTGGGGAATCTTATCCTAATAATCAACTTGTTTCGAACCCCTCTAGCGTCGTAGTCTGTGACGCCGAATCGAGCCAGGAATTGCGCCGACTTCCCCTAGCCGGGGTCATTGATATCAAGTTTTCGCCCAAAGGCACCTGGATCGGCACCTGGGAGAGATATGGTCGGTCTTGCCCTCAAGCGACATCTGTTAAGGCGTTGTTCATACTGATTTCAATTTCCTCCCCCTCTCTCGTCTCCCGATCAGTCAAGCCTACCGTGGAAGGAGCTCAGCATAAGAATATGAGGATCTGGGATATCACTACGGGCGAAGAAGTGGCCAGCTTTTCTCAAAAATCGCAAGAAGGATGGTGGGTTACCCCCTTCGAATCATCATCACCACTCACACTCGGAACTCACTATTCACGGCGTGTCTGTGTGTGTGTGGGATTTCCAGGATGCTTCAATTCACCGAAGACGAGTCACGAGTGTTGCGGCTAGTATCCAGCGAAATCCAGGTCTTCAACCCGGCCTCGTTCGATTCTGGCGTAGTATCGAAATTGAAGCTCGAGGGGATGTCGGAATTCAAGCTGAGTCCGGGGCAGAACCCGCTGATCAGCGCGTTCGTTGGGGAGAAGAACGGTGCACCAGCCTCGGTGAAGATCTACCCGCTCGCCGGTCTCAAGGACAGCTCGCCCGCAGCCCTCACCCAGAAAACGTTCTTCAAGGCCGACAAGATCCAGATGAAGTGGAACCGCTCCGGTACCAGCGTCCTCATCCTCACCCAGACTGACGTCGATAAGACTGGCAAGAGTTACTACGGCGAAACAAATCTGTACATGCTCAGTGCCAACGGCCATTTTGATTGTCGAGTTTCCCTAGGTCCGCGTCACGCTCATTCTCTTCCCCTTCACCACAAACACTCACTCGGTTCAAAACTAAATCCTTAGATCGAGAAGGCGGCATCCATGACTTTGTGTGGTCTCCTAGTGACAAAGAGTTTACCGTGAGCTATGGCTGTAAGTCTGTCACATATTCTTGAGCCCATATTGGGTCTTCTTCCAGCAATCCAGTGTTGAACATCTGCCCCTCTTCCGATGGCCAGATATGCCCGCAAAGACGACGATCTTTGACCTGCGCTGTAACGTCATCCATGACTTCGGGACAGCGCCGCGCAACTTCATCTCGTACAATCCGCAGGGCCGGCTGCTGTTGATCGCCGGCTTCGGGAACCTTGCGGGCACGATGGAGATCTGGGACCGCCGCACGCTGGAGAAAGTGGCGACGATCGAGGGCTCGAATACGTCCCATTGCGAATGGAGTCCCGACGGCCGCTTCATCCTTTGTGCCACCTTGAGTCCGCGACTTCGGGTCGATAACGGCGTTCGTATCTTCCACTATCGCGGCCAACTCATCCATGTCAACCCGATCGAACATCTCTACGCGGTAAGCTTGAACGGTCTCGCAGCCTTGTCTTTCTTTGATCTGATCCCGGGTGTTTGTTTTCAGGCTTCGTGGAGACCGCGGGATGCGGAGCTGTTCCCGTTCCGGATATCCCTCTCACCTGCGCCCAAACCCACTGGCAACGCGGCCACTCCTCCCCCAGCCACGCCAGGTGAGCATGAGCGAACGAAGTGACAGCCGAGGAAGGATCTGACTTTCCAGCGAGGGGTTTTTTTTTCTGGAAGCTAAACCGGCCGGCGCTTATCGACCACCTCATGCCCGAGGAACAACGACCCCGAGCCACTTCAAACGGGAAGACGAGGGAGGAGCGCCATACGTTGCGCCGACCAACGGGGGCACGAATGGCCACAGCACCCGGGGACGAGGGGGCGGTCCGCCGGGCGCAGCGCCTCGCAGGGGCGTTCCTGGGGCTGCACCGAAGACGAACGAGGTGCCCGGGCAGCAGCAGAAGAGCAAGAAGAAGCAGCACCAGGCTGTCGACGCCAAGCCGCACCCATCCGGCCAGCAGGACCACCACGCAGCTGCGACTCCGAACGGGAAACTGGAGCCCAGCGCGGCTGCGCCTCCTCCGCAAGCCGAGCCGGGCGACGAGACCACCCCGCTCGGCGCCCTCTCGCCCGAGGACAAGAAGCGCAGGTCGCTGATGAAGAAGCTCACCGCCATCGAGCAGCTCAAGGAGCGTCGAAAGAGGGGCGAGAAGCTCGAGATCACCCAGCTCAAGAAGATCGACTCGGAGGCCGAGACACGGAAGGAATTGGAGGCCCTGTAGAGATCTGCCCCCTTTCTTCCCCCCTGCAACCTCTCGTGTGCCTTTGCTGCTGCTCCATTTTTTGTGTGTGTTTGCTTCTTTGGTCTTCCTGAGTAAGGACCCAATATCCCCCCCCCCCCATGTCCGATTTCTCTGGAAGACTTTGAACAGCAGGCCCATTGAATTGAGTGTTTGTGGTAGTCAGAGTGCTGTGACATACGCTCCCCGTAGCCTGTGCTGTCCATCCCGGGTGAGTCCAGGATGGATTGTAGTCATTCTGGATGGTATTCTACCTCATCATCTTGGCCGTGCCTCTTTACTTGTGATGGGGTACTTCTTGGGGGGTGGTGTATGTAACCTAACCACTTTGGTTACAATTAGTGACACCCGCCTACCTGAAGACCATACTATAGTCCTTGGGGAATAAGCTATAGAGCTTATTATTTGGGGCACAAATTTGGCCACCTGCAAAAAACACAAACTGTACACGGGGATCTCAAACCAGGAACTGTGGATTGCATACCAGTCCCTGCCTAACAGGAGGTCAAATTTGTGCACGGTGCTTGGCAGCCCTGCCCTCCACCAGGTTTGGAACTTATTCCAGCTTAGTGGTCATCCCTGGTCACCTGGTGGTAATTTTTGGGTACCAGCTATAGTTGGGTCTTTGGGCTGATTCAGGGGAAACTTGACCTGCCTGATGCCAACCCAAACCTGAAGGAGGTACCATTCCAATTATATGTAAATGTTGAAATTTTATCAAGAAAATATACAAAAAAAGCTGAAAGATTTTCAAGCTACCTCTTTCTTAGAATATTTGTCAAAGGAAACTTCAAAGGACCTCCTCAATGACTTCCATGAGGAGGTCATTTGGAACCAAAAAAAATCAAAAATATATTATGAAAACAAATTGCAGGCAACGCCGGCCCCGATACCGCAGACTGCTCGTCCTCGCCGGCCCCGCTGGCGCCGGAAAGAGCGCCATCATCCAATTCCACACCCTCGCCGGAAAAATACCGGCAACGAGTCGAGTACTTGTCCCCCCCCCCTTTTTCCATGGCTGGAGTGGTACTTATGTGCATGTTTTTTTTTTTTTTCGTGTAGGCGTTTCCAAGCCGCAAGAGTTCGGTTTATGGCTCATGAGGGCCAGTGCCGGGCCGGCGCTCTCGTTCGATGACGACGCCGGCGACGAAGAAGAAGGCCCGGCGGGGCTCTCCTTGCCGTGCACGGGCAGTGCCCGGGGCCCCAAGCCGCCGACGGTGCTGCTGTCGATGGTCTCCCGAACCTGAGCCACGCCGAGACGGGGCGGATGTTCATGGATGCGCTCCGCCAGCATCTCCATAGTCCACGGCCCGCCACGCCGCCGCTGGTCGTCATCATCTCCGACACCAGCGTCACGCCGGGCGCCCGCGGCTTCGAGGAACGAGCAGCGGGCCACCAACGTCCACACCCTCCTCCCCACCGACATCCTCCACCATCCCGCCGCCTGTCTCCTCAAACTCTTGCCCGTCAATAACACCTTCATGAAGAAGCTGCTTGCCAGGACCGTCCAGATCGCCGCGCCGGATCCTTCCTTCCTCCCCGGCCCCAAACATCTCGACTTCGTCGTCGAGGCGTACAACGGCGATCTGCGAGCCGCGCTGAATAACTTGCAGCTCCTGTGCGCGCTGCCGTCTCGTAAGATCGGGAAATCCGGCGACGCTCGATCTAAGAGAAACGATGCCCTGTCTGGCCCCCCGTCTCTCTTCAACAGGTCCATTCTTCCTACCCTCATCATGCATGAGAAATTCCTAATGCTCCGCGGCCTTCTTAGCTGACCAGAGAAAGGACTGAGACAGTACACCCAAGCGGTGGTGATCGGCTACTACCACTTCCATCTCTCCGCCCGCGCCGTCCTGCTAGGCCTGCCCTCGCCCGACCCGCGGCTAGAAGTTCTTCAAGCCCGCCCTCTGCATCTCCGCCAGCTCAACGAGAACACCGCGCTCGCACACGCCCCGCCCCTCCGCACAGATCTCCTCGCCAGTCTCCGGCCTCCCCCGCCTGCCTCAATCAACCCATCGCCGACGACCAACTCCGCCATCTTCCTGCGCGCCCCACCCGCGCCCAAACACCTCCAGGTCCGTCCACATCCCGCCCTCTCAATCGTGCTTTTCTTCTGACGTCTTCCTTCTGCGAACTTGCGCACAGACTGTTGGTCGGTCCCGACCGCGTCCAAGAATGTCTTGGCCGTAGAGGTCCTGCCCTTCCTGGGCCTGCTCGCCTCGTCGCTCGGCGCGAATCCCGGCGCCGATCATCCAAGTGAAGTCGTTCTCTCTCTCTCCGTTTCCGCGCATCTTCGGTGTTGATTGTAGTGGGGAAGGGGGGTTAGATGACGAGCTGCTGGCGCGGTTCTCCCGCTGGGAGTACCCGAATGCGCGCCCGACCGACGAGCAGCTGTCCGAGGACGACGTGCCCGACCTCTCCTCGCCCGAGCACCCGCCTCTCGCCCCCCGCCCGTCCCCGCAGGACCCCGATCTCCGTCTGGACCCGCTCCGGGCCCGCCCGACGGCCGGCTTCGACGAGGAGCCGCTGTGGTTCGATGTCGTGGAGTAGCGCCTCTGCCACCGGTCTCATCGTCTCCCGCTGGATGACGCATCCGTCTCACATGTATCACGAATATGTTGTGTATTTGTGGGGTTTGAGAAAGCCAATTATGGGGATAGATGTGTCTTATCTTGGCACAGGTACATCCATCCCATCTCTGCATACAATACATCCCAGAAAGATGTGAGGGGCAGTGCTGGCGGCGTTTCGGCGAGCTATGTCTAGTGGAGTCAGAAGCATCTGCTTACGCTGGGCCAGCGGGTTCGCGCCCCTCACTATGTTTGCATCCTGCAGCCCATGTGGGCGCTGAATGCGCGCCTGGCGCTACTATCTCCTTGTCGTGTTAAGGAGAGCCGGCCGAGGTGCGCAAGGGACCGCGAGGCCCGCTTGTGAACTGAAGCCACTGCATGCATATAGCCTTGATAGTGGCACACGTTTTTTTGCTTGTTGCAGGACGTTATGTTTGAGAAGCTTCCATGCCCCTGTGATTCACGCAGATGGCAATCCATTGCATCGGGTGTTATTCTGCGGATGAGTGTCCCCAGCAATCGGCCAGAGCTGGCGCACAGTGGGACATGGCCCAACTGACCGCGGAGGCTCCTCCCTCAACAAGGGACCAGATCTGGTTGCTTTTGGAACATGTCTAAGGCACGGCCAACAGCGCGGATGGAGTTCAACGCGGATGCAGCACTTCGCCGGAGGTGGGGGCCCAGAGGTTCGTGGTGCGACAGGCTGGGCTTCAGCCTCAGGTCAGGCTGGAAGGGGAGACGGATGGCATAACCCTTCATGCCCCTGGCGCGAAATACGACCTTTGATGCAATCGCAATTCTGCGGATCGACTGGGGGATGTCCATGTCATTGATTCGCTTGGCTGCGAACAAGTACATGTCTTGTTCTACTCTCGACTTCCCCAGCGGGATGGGACACAATTCAGCAAAAAACGTCCAGATAGAGTAGTGGCCAAGATTAATGACACCTCGCGTATAGCAAAAATTCAGTACTGATCTCTGAATTGAAAGTCCGTTTTCCAGACGGAGTAAGCAGAAAAACAGCTCGGAGACGTTTTCGTTGTGTCTTTTTGTATCTTTAATAAATAAAGTTAAGAGAGGGAAATCAGGAATGATTGGAGTGTGGCTGGAGCAGGACGTGGGCGAGGCAAACTGAAGATTGCGAGTTTGATCAAGCATCGAGGAATGAGATCAGGCTGCGCCTGAAGCTCGATCCGGGGTGTCAACGTTGCTGTTAGGGCAAAACGAGGGTTAAAATTAAATACGCGCTCAACGTTCGGAAGGAAGTAGAATAAGAGTTCTTGACGTACAAGTCCCAAAGGAGCCCTGAAATTTCTTCGCTGTCCCTTTCGGCAGGAGTGGGGTTCAATGCTTCGAATGTCTGTTGAAAAAAATCATCACCAGTCAGTCATTGACGTTACTCTCTGCGGTGTCGGTTGTAGTCAAACAATCTGCTAATGTACGTGTTTGCCGATTGCCATGTTAAAGCAGCCTATGTCTTTTTCTTTAGTCCCGAGATGACAACCTACAAATAAACGCCGGAGGAGCGATCTTTAGCTGACTAGTATCATTCCGGCCGAATTACTTGTGCAGACGATGGTAGCAGTGATTGACTTACCGCCGACAACTCTGGCGTACACGAAACCATCGATATTCTTCCTTTTGAGCCAGCTGGAATTCAGGTTGGATTAATCATCTGGTCAGTGAACGTAAACAGATGATGATGAGACATCACTTACACTTTTTTCCCGCAGTTACGGTAGTTGAACCTGGTGTACAGAGTGAATGCAGGATATTAGTTTGTTGGTTGGGATGTGGTGAGAGCTGGCTTGACTCACTTGTCGACCCAACCAGTTTGGTATTTTCCCCCGCCGGACCCGGACCAGAGGCATACGCCACGGTACCAGCTATCATCGTTCTTTTTACCATGCTTCTGAAGGCATGTCTGAAAAGCCAGCCCAATGATAACTCAGACTCGGGCCCGGTTTAAACGCAGCGGGCAGGTGAAATAGTCATGAGAAAAAGACTCACATGAGTAATCGTGACCTGCAAAGAGAAAGGAAAGAAAAAGGAAGGAGGACAGATTGAATAGCCTTTTCTTTGAGCGAGCCGCGCAGTCATATTTGTTTGGGTGACATACACCAGCTGATTTCGTGGTATCGTATCGACGTTCCAACCGGTGATCTTGACCGGCCTTCAGTTGACGCTCATCATACTGCGGAGGGTATTTGCAAAGCGTGAGTGGATTGTTCGTGGCATGCCGAGGACTGAGCCAGTAAGATCAAAGGCCAACTTACCAGCTTGATACTTTGGGTGGTATGGTGGGTTTTGGTCTTCGCTTGACAGCTCTCCGTTGCGTTTTGGGCGTAATTAACACATTTGTCCTTATGATAGAAGTACTTGTAACATTCGGTGTTAGCAAGACCACTAGCAGCTATTAGGCCGGAGAGTGCAGAGGCCACGAGAAGGGTGGCAGTTGGAGTAACTTTCATTATGGAATGATCCGAGAGTGGACAGGTGATCGCTGAACTTTTCTTTGACTGTTGGTGTACGCTTCACGAATGCTTGAGAGAGGGAGATGGGGTACGAGATTCTGGCCGTCGATGGGGCTCCTATTTATACAAATTCCGAAATGGCTTGTTGTCGCAGTAACTCGGCAAGGAGGCACTGGCATCTAGAGTGCTCACGGCATGTATCCATCTGATTCGGATCGTAATGATGTGGCTTTTGTGGCTATCTACAGCAACGACTCCGCCGCCCATTTCAATCAGACAACATGCATGGCGATAGACATTATTGTACATTACAGCAATGTCAGAAAAGCTTGCCTAATTTTGTGGCTGAAATGACTTCTGCATTTCAGCCACAGGCCTGTACAGCTTCACTGTACAGGCAGACAAAACCCGTTCGGGCAGCTGGTTGTGCTTGACATGGGTGCCGGGCCGGGCAAAGGGCGAGGGGGGCAGGGGCGGCGAAGGGCCGGATCGCAGTAAAATCGCTCCAGGAATCCAATGGTGGGGCCCTCAAGGCCTCAAAGTGGAAAACAAAGAAACTGGGTTTTTTCTTCTGATGGCATTCCTGACGTACAGGAGCCATACAGGCTTTGAGGCTGAAATCAGCGGTCCAAAAGCTGGCCGCAAGCTTTTCTGACATTGCTGTAGTACGATAGCAGACCAAAACAGTTGTCACATGATTGACTGGAATCTCGACAAAAGCCACGACAAATGCGTGCACTCAACAAAGCCCCTTCTGCCGAGCGTGATCCCGCTAAGCGAGCCTCCGACAGCCCGGCACGGAGGCTCGCTTCCTGAGTCAACACTGGAAAGATTGACAGGTTTTGTCTGATGGGTTCCGCACTTCACTGGGCCCTGGCTGCAGAACTTGTCGAGCAAGCTCTGTCCGACAATTGCTTCGGCATGGTTGTCCAAGCACATACAAGGTTTACGTAGTGTCAGCCCCGTTCAGTTCAGCCTCCCCCTGGGGCCCAAAATCTTGAGGACCTTGGTAATCATCACATGCACATCAGGGTGTATAAGTGGTTTGGGTCAACCCAAGATCAGAGACCTAAGACCCAACGCCTGTCACTTCCGGGTAGCATTGGAGGACTTCCTGCCGATCTGGAAACCCAGATTTTCCCAGATTTTGCAGGGAAATCTAGGCAGATCTAGGATTTGGGACGATTGAGCCCAGATTTCCCGGCAAAATCTGGAAAAATCTGAGTTCCCAGATTGACAGGAAGTCCTCCATTAGAATAAAAGAATGAGCTTCTGAACAGGACCCCGGAGAGCCCCTACCAAGCCGACATATGTGGCACGTATCCAGGGGACATTTTTTTGCAAAATGCTCCTGATGTAATTCAGCGGATACATATCCAAATTGAATTTTTGTCCTCAGATGATCCCAATGTGGTCAGTATCTTTTTGGCATTTCCTGGAAAGCAAAACCAAATATTTGGGTCTTGGGTTCAATTCCCACCCAAAAAAGTGTTTTTTCTGCCAAATTGTTCCCTTTAGGCCTTTATTTTTGAAAATCCTCCTTATGTACACCGTATCTAAACCGGGTCTAATTGGGAAATGTAGGAATCCAGGATCAGACCACCCGCAGCAACCCAAAAGGAAGCTAGCGCGGCTAGACATAAACCCAGAAACCCCAGCTGCACAAAGAGGTAAGCCCCCCTCTGAAGTTCAGCCCAGAACCCTAACCCAACTCTCTCAGCTGACGATCCCCGCTCGCTCACTCTGCAGACACGGCAACCTTAACGGAAACCGTACGGGAACAAGGAAGATTAGACTCAACTGAGTACGTACCCGAGCAGAGTTAGAGTTGAAGCTTATACCAAGCTAACCAACACTACACTCGCAGAACTCTCGCAGACCGTATCAGCTTGAAGACAAAAGCGTCCCTACTCGCTAGGATCGCCAATAGCACCACTCGTGGTGAGTAGTCTCATTCCTTAGACCCGGAAGAGATAGACCAGCTAACTTGTCTTGAACCGTGTTCGACAAGCAGACACAGAAACAGCGCACCGACATAGACAGGATAAATCTAGGATACTAATTTGACTAGTACCTGATTCGGTAAGCGCAACAAGCTTAGACCAAAGAACAGAAAAGCAATAGGCGCAAAGAGGAAGGTAGCTAACGGAGGCGCTTTGTGTAGACTCACCGTTAACCCTCACAGATCCCCTTACGCTAAGATCAGCAACAGAAAAACTCCAAACCAAAACCAAGCACCCACTCGTGCTGCTTTCAGGTAAAGCTTTTATTTGTATTTCTTACTATTTGATTAAATCAAAGTTTTAGTTACACGTGATTAAATAAAGAAACAAATATTTCAGTTGCTTGAAATCTTTTAGGAAAAACCCAATTTACCCACGTATCCAAAACCCGGAATTCCAGGAATTTACATATGTTGGCTTGGTCGGGGCTTTCTGGGGTCCTTCCTGACCCCACACTTCATGTACAGCAATTTCAGAAAAGCTTGCCTAATTTTTTGATGGCATTCCTGACGTACAGGTGCCATACAGGCTTTGAGGCTGAAATCAGCGGCCCAAAAGCTGGCCGCAAGCTTTTCTGACATGGCTGTACCAATTACACTTACATTTCACAGACCCAAATCTCCCAACTTAACTAAGTCCCTCTGTTGGAGGGGGAACACCGTCCCGCAGGGACCCTCCAAAGGAGGGACTTATACACTAAGTGGACCCTGCGGCCTGAGAGAATTAGCAACTTGGCCTTTTTCAAGCCTGTGTAGCTTCATCACATCACATTATTGATTGAGTTGTAGGGGAACAAAAGATGCACAACATCAAGGAGAATCTTTCCACCTATTGTCCTATTTTTAGGAATATGTAATGACAGTCAAATGCCATTTTTTGCAACTTCATTAGTTGGCTATATCCCGTGTCACACATGTTGCACTGTACAGAATCTGAAATCCATGATGTTACAACTCTGATTGCAGCTCACCAAGAGGTGTTGAGGATAGGAGAAAATAGTAGAAAGATAGCAATAGCTTGGGCCGTCCTAGAAATTTAAACAATATCAAAAATGGTGCCAAGGCTCATGAGGGAGATTGATTCTAAAAAATTCCCCACCAAAAGTCATAATTCTCTCAGGCCGCGGGGTCCACATAGCGCGTAAGTCCCTCCTTTGGAAGTTGCCTTGCTCCCCCAAGGAGGAGGGAATTGGCTAAGTTAGCAAATCTCAAGGTTTGAGACCCCAATTACCGGAACAGGTTGGTCATTGAGGGGAGGACCTCTCAATGACCAGAAAAGCAATGACCGACCTGTTCCGGTCATCAAACAGGTTGGTCATGGTCATTGAGGGTACTCCCCCAACAACCAACACACACTTTTCATCAAGGGGAGTTGTTACTCCCCTCAATGATTGCATTAGGACCATCCTTGATGACCTGTCCTGGCTGATGACCGGTCTCTTTTCAGTCATTGAGGGCAGCTCAAAGCAAGCCAAGGGCCAGGGTTAACCAATTAAACCGGCGGGGGAAAGCAGTACTTGAGGCAGTACCCGGGTACTACACCACTTTTTCCAAAAAAATGGGCACCTGGCGCCACCTGGCGGGTGCAGGCGGTACCCGCCCACAGATGCCAGGTACTGCCAAACATGTACCAGTTGACATTCTCTACCATAGAATTGACCATAACAAATTGATGGTGTTACAAATCTGAGGGAAACTCAACTAGAGGAGTTGAGGGAAAGATGGGGACAGCTTGGGTCATCCCATAAATAAAAATTATAGAAAAAAGATGCAAAAACTCATGTGGGAGATTGGTTTTAAAAAAGTCCCCACCCAAAGGGCTAATTCTCCACTGTTGCGGGTTCAACATACCCTGGAAGTCCCTCCACCAGGGGAGACTTTGACGCACTCTCCAGGAGTCCAGAGAGTGCCAGAGTCTAATTTTATGTTGTTCTGGGTCTGATGTGAGTCAGATGTGGATTAGTAAATGATTAATAAATTCTTCAGAAGTCAATGGGAAGTGTGTCAGAAGTGATGCGGAATTATCACAGGACCTTGTGCAATGTTGTATAGAACCATTTAATTTTCTAAGGCCCTGTTTGGCACTGATATAAATATAGGTGATATAATCACTGGTTAATTCAATGAAAAATACAAAGTTCAACATAAAGCCTCCAAATTTGTTTTTGTAGGCAGCCTACAGTGCTGGTCTCTTCAACTGTGAACCCAGAATCAACTTATCCAGCCATCTTCAGCACCATAATACCATTATGTTACTTCTGATATAATGGTATTATGGTGCTGAAGATGGCTGAATCAGTTGAATCTGATTTCAAATTTGAAGAGACCAGCCTGTAGGTTGCCTACAAAAAAAATTTGGAGGCTTTATGATGAATTTTCTATTTTTTATTGAATTAATCAGCAATTATGTCACCTATCATTATATTGGTGCCAAACGGGGCCTAAGTATAACTTAATTACAATCTGCCATAAAATCATAGTTAATCAATGCCCAATTATTACTTGTTTATGGTGAATTTCTGTTGATCAATTTCTCTATGTCAAAAGGGTTCCAAACAACGTAAATGTGACCTGCAGGAGCTTTCATGGCTTTCTGACCAGTTTTTACTTGTAATGGAGCTGTGAAAGGAGCCTTCAGTGATCTGTCACCCTAATTTACGCGCGCACACAAAGGTGACATTGGCAAAGTGGAAAAAAACTCACATGCATGTGCATGGAGACATTGGAAAACAAACAAACACAAAAACAAGTCACAAGCTTATATATGTTAAGAAGCCAGGATGTCTATCTGAAATCTGGGACCACACACCTCCAAGCTTGACTTGAGTCATATTTTCACCTTACTTTCATCCTTTTTTGGCTCAATTCTAGATGATACCGGCCTTCTTTAGGGAAACATGCCAATTCAGATGGGCCTTTCACATCATTCTAACTAGAGATGGCTCCAACACACCCGGGTACCCGCGGCCTGTTTTGACCCAATCCTCACATCCGCACCCACACCCGCACCCGCAGGCGGGTACCCGGGCGGATACACCCGGGTACCCGCTACTCAAAGCGCAGTCAGACAGCAACATAATTTTATAATTTCATCATAATACTTAACTTGGTGACGGCAGGGTGGCAGATGTTCACTCCACTGTCACCACATTGCCCTCAGGGGCACCGGTATCCTTTGAAGTACTCCTCCTCTTATCCTTCTTTTTTTCCATGTATTGGTGGAGCGCCAGACGTTTTATTTTGTCGTTCTTTGAGTAGAACGCCAATGCCATTCCTCTACTTACAGATTTTGGATGGAGTTTATGTCTCCTGGTGGAGACATAGTCTCGGCCAAAGCTGAACGTCCGCTCTACATCAACTGTCGTTGCTGTATGAAAAACAAAAGAAAAAAATTCAAATTTTTGTTGTGATACATTTGAATAATAGCACAATCTTACCTGGGCAGCTGAGGACATCAAGAGCCATCTGTATGAGACCATTGTGATCGTTTCCACTCCGTTTCTGGTCGGTCCACCACTTGAGGGCATTGATTGGCTCGCCATCTTCTAAATACAGGCCGCCAGAGAGCCATATGTCCACGGGATCCGAAAGTGATTCAGCGGATCTGGCTACAGCAGCTGCGCTGAGCCCTGCCAGAACACCGCTTTGTGGCTGCAGCATCCTTTGATCAGCTCAGTGGGTTGGAGTGAGAAAAATAAGTAGAAAGCTTACCTTTGCCGGTCCTTTCTTTGGCGGTCTGGGGCCTCAATCCAGGTTTCTAGGCTTATACCACTTCTCGTACATCTCGCGAGTAAGGCGGATTGCCTCATCAATCCATGATTGAGGCCATTTGGCCAGCTTGAAGTACTTGTCCTTGAACGAGGGATGGAGCACTGAAAGCATCAAATTGATAATTTTTGATTACCAAAATTTTACTTAGAATTAGTCAGAAACTCACCCATTGATATTCGGTAAATCGGTGAGCAGTCTGTAAGTGAATAGTACTTGTTTGTAATTTTAAGCCCAGCGCGGCATGCATTTCGTAATGCAGGAGGATAAGATTGGTTCTTGTTTGTGATCACGGCTGAAAGGTTTGCGGTGATTTGATCAATCATGACAACCACTTCGGCGACCCGAGCTGAGCCAGATGTGGATAGTTGAAGGGTTATGTCGTAAAACGGTTTCAGAACCTGCACAAGGTCCGCGGCCAAGTCAAAGTCTTCCTGGCTCACATGGATGCTGCGGGTTGTGCCAAACCTCTTATCACGCTGCCACATAATACTTGAAAATAAAACATGTCAGTTTTGTTCATCCCTGACCGAATCATCAGGCAAATAGTCTTACATGGCCTTCTCGCATCTGATGATGCTTGAAAGCTGCAAGTATGTTGAGTTCCAACGAGTTGGGACGTTGCGTTTGACGTTATGAGGCCTCTTGCATTGATTTTCTTGACAAAGCGCAATAAATTGGGCCTTGGAGTTTGGGGATTTCTTCAACTTGGTGGCAATAGTGCGAAACTGAAGAAGATGAAAAATAAACAATGAGTGTTAATGGATTAAAGGTTTAAAGGAATAGGGTGAAAAAACAACCTTTGCAAGGGATCGACGACACGAGTAGGAAGTATAAACATCGTCATCTTTTTTGTCTTCAAAATCATCGATATCAGCCAGAGTAAGATCATCATCTTCTTTTAATTTGCCATTGGACTTCTCAAGAACATCGGTGAGAACTTCTTCTTCATCAGATGAAATTTCATCTTCCTCATCATCAAACCTATGGATTGAAGTACAAAAGCTTTAATCAGACTTTGGTCCGAACTTGCTTGGCAGCTAAGAGCCAGTGTGAATGTGAAAAAGAATCTCACCCTTCAATGAGATCCTGCGCTTCTTTCTCCTCATCGGAATCCTCATCCTCAAAAGCTTGACCATTGGCTTTTTTGTCACGTGAGAATAGTCGAAGAATCGCCTTGACAATAAGGTTCAGGATATGTGCAAAGCACCTTATCCACTGCGGCTCACCTTTGAACCGCTTCCAACCAAGCTTCTCCAACTCGGCGACCATCTTCCCATTGTTTGCCGCATTTTTGGAAACAATCCCGCATATCTAATGAGAGCAATTGGTTGAATCATTTATCATTTCCAACAATATAAGAGAAAAATAAAAAGGAAACTTACTCGGTTTTTCAATTGAAACTTCTCTACAATGTATTGGACCATACGCGCCAAGTATTCGCCGGTATGACTTTCTTTAAGCTGGACAAAGTCCAAGGGCATTGCATCCAACTTGACTGTGCCTGCGCTGTTGTCCAAAAGCCGGTAAACCACTGCTCCAATGATGTCGAATCCATTTGGGGTCTGCCATGCATCAACACCCAGGTAAAGTGCCCCCTTGTGGACCTGAATAAATTATGGATGGCAGGGGTTTGAGGTGCTTTTGGTCAACATTTGAAGTCGAAATATAGGAATTAAAAAATCGCTGACTCACCCGCAATTCCTCGCAAAGGTGCTCCTGCGTAGAAAGGTAGAGCATATGAATTGCTTTCGAGACCATCTTTCGAGTTGGAAGATGTTTCAGGATGATCGGATGCAGAACTCTCTTGAGGCTTGCTTCTTCCAAGGCCAAGAAAGGTTGTGCTCCCTCTGCACACCAAAGAGCACACCTTTGCAAGACCTAGAGGGAGTAGGTCAGGCAGATGAGAACAATGAAATGCAGAGAATGAAAAAACTCATGCGACTTGCCTCCCGCGGGTCAATATCACCGGTTCCAGTTACACCAAGTGTTGCGAGATTCTTGTTATCTGGGGGCTTTTGCTGCTTCCTCAGGCATTGACCTGCATGCGTGAGAAGATTACTGCATGAAGAGTTGTATGCCGGCCAATTGATATTTTTAGCACATCTAGAAATATTTTAATGGGAATAGTTTAGGATATCATGATCTTGTTTCTTAAATCTTCTCAAAGAAATCATACTCACATCTTACATTTCCACGCAATCATACGGCGTTGGAACTTATCTAGCTGATCGGACATAGTGGGAGGCTTGTAAGAGGCATACGCAGAACTAACTTGGTTGAATGCAAGTTTCTGCGCTGTGGAACTACTCTTGGGATGAATAGAGCTGGAGAGGGAATGGTGCTTTAATGGGCTGCCTCTCTGGGAACAAGAAAAAGAATATAAGAGTGTGGACTCTTATGGAAAGGTGTGGCTATAGAGGATTCTTGAGGTTTGTCTAAGGGTTTACTTTCTACTAATCTAATAGCAAGTTAAAGGTAATGTAAAGTCTGTCCAACCTGATATATTTGGCATAGACTTATCAAGCTTGTCCACTCTGATTTAATGGCATAAGCTAGGCTAGTGAATGGTGACCAGTGATCTGAATTACTTTGACAGGATCTGATGGGGAATAAATGAAGAGGAAAACAACCCAGTTTATATACACAAGAAAGAGGAGCCATGAGGAAACAAGGATAACCTGCAGGGAAGCATAGAACATTCTACTTCTATAGGATGAAACAGCCATGTGGTCAGAGTAGTGGTTCAAGGAGTCACATGATGGTGTAATAGTGGGTGGGGATGATGCCATCTTCTGGGGGCTATGGTGCAATCTTCCTAGTTGGAGGAGGGGATATGTGAGACATAAAAGGGGTAGAATATTCTATGATCTAAGATAGGAGGAGTTATGAGTTTCAGGAAGTGTTTCAGGAAGAAGTAATCTAAGGATCTAAGATAGGAGGAGTCAGGTGTTTCATGAAGTGTTTCAGGAAGTAATAATCTAGGTGGGGTTTGGGGCTATGTCTAGCATAATGTGTATCATGTTGGGTTTGGAGGGTGAAGGGTTTCAAGGGTGCTTATACATCTTTGAGCACATGGTTCTAAGGAAACACTAGAAGAAGGGGGTAAAATGTGATCTGGGTAGATGTTTGAGACTAGGAAGAGGGTTTATCCAAGAGAGGGAGAGTGTGGGAAGAGGGAATACTATTATCCAGGGTATTTCCATTGAGTGGGGATGTTGAGGGGCTTGGGCTTTGCTGACAAGGGGGCCAGAGGTATGGGATTTATTCTTGAGGTGTGACAGCATTGTGATTGATGGTTGCTGGTTTTCTGGGTAGATCAGGATTGGCTTACCACAGCGCGTGTTCTACACATTCAAAATATGAATTTTTATCAGTGAAATACACCACAAGGAAAAAAAGAAAGGAAATCACCTAGACACTGCTCATCTGTCGTTCCAGCTCCAACCTGTGTGCTACTTGGGGTGGCTGAGGAGTCCACATCGTCCTGGTCTTCCTGTTCATTGGTTTGTTTGGGTTCGGTGTTGCCTTCTATTTCCGCCCAACTTTGGAGCCTTTTACGGGGTCGTGTCATTGTTAGTCGGTACAGAATGGGGGGGCAGTGCAGGGGGGAGGGACCAACAGGGAGGAGGGCAGCGGCGGAGAGGACGGGAGGGCCGGGCCGGAGATACTGTGCTGCGCAGCTGTGGGCCACCACGGCTTACATATCTGGGCGGGTGTGGCGTAAAAGTACCCGGGTACCTGCTGGAATTTTACCAGAATCCTAGACATCCGCACCCACACCCGCACCCGTTGGCGGGTACCCAACGGCCTTGGCGGGTACCCGCCAGCAGATAGCAGGTACCCGCAACGGGTTCGCCGGAGCCATCTCTAATTCTAACAGGGATGTACATGTTGTTGATCTGTGGGAGGCCCAACCTGCAATTTTTAACAAACTTACACACGCGCACATGACAGCTAAATTAGCAAAGTGAAAACAATTACCACCTTCATGCGCATATAAATAATATGAATTGAAACCCAATAATATGGGGTATCAAATATAGAGATTGCCAAGTGGACCCGCAGGCGGGTACCCGCCACATGGCGTCGGGTACCCGTGCGCGGGTGCCGTGCATGGGTCCGGGTGCGGGATTTTGGGCAAAAAAGCACCAGGTACCCAGATACCCGCCAAAAATACCCGCGGCAGGCAGGTCTTCCAAGTACCCGGGTACCCGCCAAAAATATCCGCGGCAGGCGGGTCTTCCAGGTACCCGGGTACCCGCTGTTACGGTCACTGAGGGGGTTGATTCCTCGAGATGACCGGGACAGATTCTGGTCATCAAGGGGAATCAGCCCTCTCAATGACCGGGACGGACCCCTGTCGTCAAGAGGCATACAGCCCTCTGAATGACCGGGATCTGTCCCAGTCATCAAGAAGAATCAGCCCTCCCAATGAACGGGATTTGTCCTGGTCATTGGGAGGGTTGTTTTCTCTCGATGACCGGGACAGATCCTGGTCGTTGGGAGGAATCAACCCTCTTGATGACCGGGACAGACCCCAGTCATTGAGAGGAATTTAACCCTCTAGGTGACCCGGACAGATCTTGGTCATCAAGGGGAATCAGCCCTCTCGATGACCGGGACAGATCCTGGTCATTGAGAGGAAACAACCTTTTCAATGACCGGGACAGAACCCAGTCATCAAGAGAAAACAACACTCTTGATGACCGGGAAAGGACCCGGTCATCAAGAGGAAACAACCCTCTTGATGACCGTGACAGAACCCGGTCATTGTGAGGAAACAACCCTCTTGATGACTGGAACAGACCCCGGTCATCAAGAGGAAACAAGCCTCTCAATGAGCGGGGTCTATCCCGGTCATCAAGAGGGTTGTTTCCTTGCAATGACCAGGATCTGTCCCGGTCATCAAGAGGAAACAACCCTCCCAATGAATGGGACAGAGCCCGGTCATTGAGAGGAACCATCACTCTTGAAGAAAAGTCTGTAGCTGTCATCCAGTGAGGGTGTTGGATAAAGAAAAGCACAAATACCCGCGGTACCCGCAAAAAGTACCGCCAGTACCCGCCCGCGGGTGCCGTGTACGGGTACGGGTGTCTGAATATCACAAAAAACACCGCGGGTACCTGGACACGCGGCAGGTACCCGGGTCCACTTGGCAATCTCTAATCAAATATGACAAAATCCACCATTATGTAATTGACAGGTTTGAAAAAATCCACCATTTTTAAAACATGCTGGTCCTTCTTCTACCCCATCTTGGGATCCACTGGTGACAAATTTATCTTTTGGCCAATTGACTGGTTGTCAGCCTTAGAGTCAACACAGTTGACCTAAAACTGCCTTTTATCTCCATTTTATAACTAAATGTGCTCCTATCTTTTTAACCTTAAGACATAAGGTTGTTTTGACTTCAGATTCTGATTTCTCATGCAATTTTGACCTCAGTGTTCACTGATCACTTTACAATATCTCTACTCCTTCATAGAGTTTGTGGTTTGTGACACACATGCACAGCAGCGCCGTGTAGTTGCGCCTGAGCGCTCCCAACCACATGTACATGTGTGATTATGTCATCCAACTTTGAAAATTTTTGAAGTCAGGATCCCCCATGCAGCTGGAGGATCCACAGACTTCAGCACACCAGAAACACACCCCAGATAACCCCAGGATCACCTCCAAAGAGTTTACAACACTCCCAGTATACCTACCGTCACAGGCGCCTAGGATATTGACAGTAAGTAACCTCTTTCACTGAACCTTGTTTATCTCAGAGGTACAACTCTGTGTCTTGCTTGATCTGCTCTTTTCTGCTGGCCTTTGCCTTCTTTTGATCACAGGGCTGTCCCTCCATATCTGCTGGCCTTTGCCTTATTCTTGATCACAGGGCTGTCCCTTCTTATCTGCTGGCCTTTGCCTCAAATCTAGGTTACAGGGCTGTCCCTCAGGTTTCCCTTTAAGAACCTTGACTATCCAGAAGGAAGCTAAAAAATTGTGGCTGGAATTAAACTTATCTAATCCAGAGACCCTCCACATTTCTTTAGTGAGAGGAGGCTGTAGCACTTTCTAGCACAGCTTAGCAGCACTCTTCTGAAGAGTAGAATTGCCAGTGGACGTGCATTCCCACTAGAATAACCTAGTATATCCTCTTATCCTGATCCTGTCCTGTTTCTCTTTTCTCTTTCTCTATTTCTCTCCTAGTTGTATTTTCTTTATCCAAAGAAATCCAAATATTTCCCCCCTTCTTTCTTGTGTCCTATAGTCACTATAGAGACTCAGGCTCACACTGGTTTAGAGATCTCCAGTGGGTACCTGTTTGGCGGTACCCGGCACCCGTTGACGGGTACTCGCCACTGCCCTTTGAGTACCTGTCCGCAGGTGCCGGGTAAGGGTCCGGGTATACAATTTGGGCTGAAAAATCTCCGGGTACCCGGGTACCAAACAGGTACCCATCGTTGTCAGCCGCAGTTTTGCACTCCAAGTGAGCTTGATGGCTGGCCATCAACATCATCCCACTCAATGGCCGGCCATCGAGTGGGGTACACACTCAGGTTGCAGGTGGGCTCGGGCGGCCCGTGGGCAGCCCGGGCCCGTCCTGGGCCCAGGCCGGGCCCGGACATGCCAATTCAAAAAAAACACATCATCAGCCCGGCCCGCAGAAGCCCATGCTTTTCCCGGGCCAGGCCTGGACACCCCAGCCGGCCCGCCTCCTTTTTACCCCATATATACCGCAGATCTATTATGCCATACAGCCCAAAAAGCACCGTGTGCCCGGGCTGCGCTGGGGGGGAGCCCGTAAATCATTCATCAAATAATGCAAATCCTGATGATTCCTGATTTCATTTCTCTGTCATGTTTTATATACATTAACCTTAAACACCCAGTGCTGCTCCTGAGTCCTATCTAAAATATTATACAAGATTTAATTGTGGTTTCTTAAATATTAGTGACCTCAAGAGAGATAAATAAGTGCCTCCGAGCATCTAAAACTTAGATGCCCATGAGCTGGGTGACCTGCCAACCCAACTGGTAACTACATTACTCAGAGCCCATGGGCTGACCCAAGCCCGGCCCCAAGACTGACTTAGAGTCCATGGGCCGGCCCAAGCCCAGTCCAAAGATTGCTTCCTGGGCCATGGGCTGGGCAGAGAGTTGGCTCATTTTGGCCTGGCCCGGCCCAGCCCGCCTTTCAGCGCGGGCCGGGCCTGGACACCTATTTTGGGCCCGGGCCTGGCCCACTTGCAACCTGATTACACACCCCTCTTGATGACCGGACATCAAGCGGAGTACATGCCCCGTACACGCCCTGCTTGATGACCGGACATCAAGCATAGTACACACCCCACTTGATGACCGGACATCAAGCGGAGTACACACCCTGCTTGATGACCGGTGTGGTAGTCAACCCGGTAGCCAAAGCAATTTTCAGTTCTCAAATCTCACCGGCGCTTGCATCAAGATTCAAGATCCATGTCTCAAGTCTCAAAACTCTCATCAAAATCAAGATCAAGACCCTCAAGACTCAAGACTCTTAGACTATTCCTTTCCCCCCATTTTTCTTTTTGGCTTATTCCTTCCTTTCCCTTCCTGTCTCCTCTCCTTTTTCTTTCATGGTCCTAACACAGCTTGTGCTGTGGGTTTATTCCTGTTTTCTTTGTTTTGATCTGCTTTTCTCCTTCCTTTCTCTGGTTTGTGTCTTTTCTCTCTCATATTTTAGGCTGTGGTTTTTCTTCCTTTTCTCCGCTATTTTCTCTCTGCTGAGTTTTTTTTATTTTGTTTTGTTTTGTTTTGTTTTGTTCTGTTTTCTTTGTTTTCTTTTTTCTTCCTTTTCCTTTTCTCTCTGTGTGGTGTTGTGCGCGCGCGTGGCGCGCAAGGAGATGATGAAATGTATGTGACATGTGAAAAAATTGGAACAGCTGAAATAGTTTATATTTTGTATTAGGTTCTAGTTACAGCTTGAGAGAATAAAGAAACAAGAATATAAATTTATTCTCTAAGCACCTGAAAGCAGGCTAAGCTGAACCTGACGCTGTTGATCTGGTGAGGTGATATGAGGAGCTTGGACGGGGGAGAGATGATGATGTTGGGTCGCCTTACTAGGTTATTAACCGGAGAGAAGGGAGTCTGTGACCCAGATCAACCATGATCTCCTTAACGTCAGCATCCTGTCCTCTTTGTGGATGGCTACGGTCTCTGTGAATTACGAGCATGCGCTTGCTATCGCAGCGGCTTTGTTTTGTCTTGCCGGAGTATTTCCGTAGCTTCTAGGGCTGCACATGGGACGAGGTTTGTTAGTGTCAGCCACGAGCATTATTAAGTTGTGTTTCTTTTCTTGGTCTTTGCTTTTTCATTACTCAAGGTTTGCTGTTGCTTCCGTGATTCTGTATAACAGGTCTTCTTATGCCTGAGTCTGGTTTCCGAGACATTCCGCAAGAGTTCTATTGCAGAACAGAACATTGTCAGCCTTGCGGCTAGAGTGACGTGGTTCATTCTCTTGGACTTACAGGGTTCTGGGTTCTGTTTGTCTGCTTGGCTGTCTGGTGACCAATAGTTTTGCGGCTGATGGTTTTGCTACTGTGATCGTTGTGGCGATACAAGTTAGCTTCAAACTGGGTTAGGGCTTTGGGCTTTGGACTGCGAAGGGCTTACCTTTCTGAGCAGCTGGTTCTGGGCTTTGGCTTAACAGCGCGAGCTTCCTTCTGCGGGTCTGGGTCTGGGTCTGTATTCCTACAAAATGTGCCTCCCCGAGTCCAAGTTTGCAGAACTTGGAGGAAGGGAGGGCATGGCATTCTGATCCGCCGTCAAAATAATTTAGGAGAGTCCCATCAAGAAAACCCGTGAATCCCTCAAAACAAAACACCGTCGAGAATCTAACCCTCAACGAAACAACTCAAAACCACCTCCACAACGCTATTGCCTCAAATCCCTTTGACTCATCTTTCTGGACCAATTTGTGAGGGCAGCCACCAGGCACCATTCCCCTCCCAGCGCTGTCAACGGCCTAGCACCGGACAAAGCTCCATACCGGCCATCAAGCGGAGTACACACCCCGCTTGATGACCAGACATCAAGCAGAGTACACACCCCGGTTGATGACCGGACATCAAGCGGAGTACACACCCCGCTTGATGACCAGAAATCAAGTGGAGTACACACCCTGCTTGATGACCGGAAATCAAGTGGGATACACGTCCCACTTGATGGCCGGTGCCCTCAATGACCAGCCATCAAGTGGGATGCGCACTCAATGACCATTGACCAGTCGCAAAGTACACACCCTGCTCAATGAACGGTCATTGAGAGGGGTACACACCCTTGATGAACAGTCATCGAGAGGGGTACACACCCTCAATGAACGGTCATCAAGAGGGGTACACACTCTCAATGACCGGCCATTGTTGAGCGGAGTACATACCCCCACATCCCACGCAATGATCAGGCATTGAAGGGGGTGATCACATGGCCGGCCACTGAGCGGGGTGTGTACTCCGCTCAATGATCTGCCATCAAGAGGGGTGCGTACATACCCCACTCAATAGGCCACTTGCAAAATGCAGTGGCTGTACCCGCCTCAAGTACCGCCGGTACCTGTCGGCGGGTGCCGTGTCTGGGTCCAGGTGTCCAAAACTGGAGAAATTTGTAGCAAGTACCCGCACCTGTTGCGGGTACCCGGACCCATTTGGCCATCTCTAGACTGGTTTATAATTGTGGATTTCTCATATTTGATACCCCCTAATTCATCTTAATTACCAAACACTTCAAATTGAATTATGCTTTGATTATGGCCATTGTATCTTAGTGGTTTTAACCGCATTCCAGTTGTGTTCCAGTTGACTTCTGCACGACTTCTGGATGGTTTATGCATGAATCCAGGATCAGTTTCAGATCATTTGTGGATTAGTTCCAGAATTTTTCATTAATTCTTACACTACTTTCATCAAAGGCATCCAGCACAGTTACTGAAAAAGGGTACAGTATGGCACTCTCTGGAGAGTGCATCAAAATCTCCCCTGGTGCTCCTTCCAAGTTTTCTTTGCTCCCCCAAGGAGGGAATTAGCTAAGTTAGAGATGTACGCCTTTGAATGGTTCAAGGGGCATGCGAAATGCATTTTTGAAAGTGGGGGATTTGAGGGCACTAAGGATTGTTGATCTAGACCCTGGTACCAACTAGTACCTGGGCACCCCCTTGTTTTTTGGCCCAAATTGGGTACCTAGTACCACACCCGGTACCACCTGGTGGGTGCAAGCGGTACCCCCTGAGCAGTACTTGGTACCTGCCATGGGTGGTATTTTCGGGCGGGTACCACACCGCTTTTGGGCCAACCCCAAGTACCTAGTGCTGCGCTGGTGCGAGGCAGGTGCAAGCAGTACCTGCCAAGAGGTACTAGCAACAATGGGAAGTTAGTTACATTAAATTATCCAGAGGGATTTTTGTAACATAACTTCCCACCGTTATCAGATAACAGGTTATTGCTATCTGGTAAAATGTGCTTGCGCACGTTTGAATAACGTAATGGAGGGCGATTTCCCCCTCAATACCGCAAAAAATAAGGCCAGTCACGCGCTAACTGTGTTATCTGGCGCAAAAACACTGTAAAATGGGCCAAAAAACCGTGTTATCCGCATGTTATCCCCCTAAATTGCGGGGGATAATATAACAGGTCTAATAAATCAGGAAAAAAATAAAAAAATAATGTAAATGAAACATTTTTGCTGTTAGCGCAACAATAACTGCAACAATTAAGTTTTGTTATCACTTTTAGTTACGGATAACGTAACTTCCCATTGTTGGTACTAGGTACCGCCATGGGTACCAATCAACAATCCCTAGGGGGCCCAAATTTGGCCACCTGCAAAAAACACAAACTGTACACAAGGATCTCGAACCAGGAATTGTGGATTGCATACAAGTCCCTGCCTGACAGGAGTTCAAAGTTTGTGCACGGTGCTTGGCACCCCTGCCCTCCACCAGGAGGGGCTTACGCTAAGTTTGGAACCTGTTCCAGCTGAGTGGTCATCGCGGGTCACCTGGTGGTAATTTTTGGGTCCAGCTATAGTTGGGTCTTTGGGCTGATTCAAGGGAAACTTGACCTGCCTGATGCCAACCCAAACCTGGAGGAGGTACCAATTATATGCAAATGATTGTTGAAATTTTATCAAGAAAATATACAAAAAAAATTGAAAGATTTTCAAGCTACCTTTTTCTTAGAATATTTGTCAAAAGAAACTTCAAATGACCTCTTCAATTACCTTGAGGAGGTCATTTGGAACCAAAAAAAAATCAAAAATCAATCATGAAAACAAATTGCAGGCATACATTACATATATTTCACACTGTAATGCAATGGTACAACTCAGTTGTTATTGATCAATCAGTGACAGGGCAGTTTTTTTGGCAACAGTCCAGCCCCCAGATCCATTTCCAACATCCCTGGGACATATCCCCCCCCATACATCAGATCCTGATGAGGCTGCCAGAAAAAAGCTTAAACCTACTGCCGTGAACCCTTTGAATGGTTGGCTCAACAGGCTCCCAATACCAGCAGGCTTGCAGTTACGTCCCCCAACCCCGAGGCAGCCCCTCCAGCCCGTATCATCCAGCTCCCCGGGGTCCTCAATACCCACTGGTTGAGAATCCCCTCCCACTTGCTGGCCACCAATTGATGTTGTCTCCAATGAGGGAATCATTGTTTGCAGCGGGTGAGGCCGTGTGTTTGTGGTTATGGCACCAGTGGGTTACACGGAAGGGGGAGGGGGACGCAGCAACTGGTGCGCTGGTTGGGACTTTTTAGAATTTGTCTGTGTGTGTTGCAGGTTTATAATTGTGGTGAGCCTTTATGCACTCCAAAAAATTAACACGTGCACTCCAAATTATAATTGTCACTTTTTATAAATCTTGGTTCATAATTGTTTAGTTGACTGGATGACTTCTGCTCAAATTTTGCAGATGTTCATTTGTAGGCCCCAAAGTTGCAGACTTCTGCAGGGAAATTTTGCTTTTGGGGGCTCTGGAACACTTATTGGACCGCAGATCTTGACCGGAAGTCACCCCGGCGTTGCTTCCGGGCCTTGTGACACCCGGGACCTCAAAGACACAAGCGGCCTCGGTGGGTGACCCGCCCGGCGTGTTCTCCCAGGCTTTGCAAATTGCCAAGAACCACCACTCGTCCACCATTTGCCCAGATCCCAGATCCTGCCTTGATCACCGGCCCAAAACATTGCGATTCGGTCATTGACGCTGTGGTGGTCAAAACGGTAGTCAGCTTCAAATTTCAAGATCAGCCCTCAAGATCCTCCAGATCAAGACTCAAGCTTCAAGGTCCAACCCTCAAGATTCCCTCAGATTCTCTGTTTCCCCTTTTCCCCCCACTCTCCTCATTCTCACTTCCAATTCCTTTTCATTTTTTATCTTTCTCTTTCTTGGTCCTAACACAGATTATCTGTGGGTTTATTTTTGTTTGATTTGCTTGTTTTGTTTCTTCTGGCTCTGCTTCCTCCTCTTTCCTCTCTGTCAGGGTTCTTATTTCTGGATTATGTTCTTCTCTCTCTCTTTCATTTATCATGTCTCACATATTTGTCTGTTTTCTGTTTCATTTTTGTGTTGTGTTTTCCTTTCCTCTTTTCTGTTGTCTGTGGTGTGTGCGCGCGCACGGCGCGCGAGGAGATGATGACACGCTTGTGACAGGTCTCCAGGAATCCAAGTTCCCGGCGAACTTGGAGGATAGGAGGCCATAGCATTCTGTCTGATCCAAGACGGGGGCTATCAGAAATGGATTCTTTCGATCCGATACTTTCTGATTCTGCGCACGAGCACACGATCCCTTTGTCCCGAGACATTCCAACAAAACCGCCGGCGAAGATCAACTCTCCGCCGTACTTCAAAACCACTTCCCCAGCTATCCCTTCGATCAAACTCGACTCTCATCTGGACCATTCTCGAGGGCAGCTTACACGGCATTTTTTTTCCCCTCCCAGCGCTGTTGCCGGCCTAGCACCGAGCAAAGCTCCATAACGCAAGGCCTCCAACGGCGATCTCAGAGCCGCCTTGAACAACTTGCCGCTCCTGTCCGCCTTGCAGCCCCCTCGCAAAATCGAGGAATCTGGAGACAGATGCAAAAGAAATTCCACTCTGTCCCCTCTTCTATTTTCAACAGGTCAATTATCTTTCCTTTGTCACTTACACACCTGTTACTTTTCTCGCGATGAATTGCTGGTTATCTTCCCCAGTTTACAGAAAATTTTATCCAACAATCCCTTTCCATATCTCTCCCACGTTGTCAGCCCGTTCTTAACCTGTGTGTACATTTACTAAGAATAGGGAGATGACGCAAAAGAAGAATTGAAAGACAAGCGGGTGCGGGACCGGGTGCCCAAGCTGGACCCTTTGCCGGCCTTCTGGGCCGCATGCACACCACGGGCGACAGACGAAGACCAACATCGATGTAAGTTCTTCTTCCCCTCCCTCCCCCTCACCCCACAGAACAGCAAACGCAAGTTGAAGGAGTTGTGTGTTTGTGCATATCTTATCCTATCTTGAAGGAGATATTATACTCCGATCTGAGTGTGTCAGTGGATCAGTTCGTTGTCTACTTGCACCACAACTGAACCCCGTTGACGGAAACAGTCGACGAGGCCGCGTCTTTGCTCTGTGAGTCTTTGTAGTTTGAGGAAGTCTTAATTTCAATTGCAAACACTTAAAAAACCAGTAGTAGTAAAACTAACAAGAAACAAAGGTTAATAACAAATATTTGAGCAGTAAACAAATAAGAAGTTGTTGAGTATTTTACCTATCAAGTTTTAGTTCTTGTGAATAGACAGACTGTTGAGAATGGCGATGAGATTGAGAGAACAATAAAACTAAAAAATAAAGAAATATTGAGTTGATGATGATTTTTTAAAAATAGGAAACAACCAATGAACCAAGTACCTCTCCTCCCCCTGAGTGAGTATCCCCTGACAACTTGTAATCACACTTGCTCTTGATGCCGGTCGCAAGACGATGAGTAGGAGTGATGGTCTTTGTACTTGAGTTTGATCTTTGTGGTTCCGAGTCCGTCCGCTTAGGATCTTACTTAGAGAGAATTCTGGAAGTTGACTTGAGCGCGCGGCTGCGCATGTGACATGTAATGACATTTTATCCAACAGTCTTTGGGCCGCGACCATGTCATTTACGACGTACCAGAATCTGCTCAGTTAGAGCTGCTCCTTTTCATCCCCAACACAACGCGTGCAGGCTGACTGCTGGGAAAGGGGGTTGACAGTACAGCCAAGCCTCGATGAATTTCTACCACTTCCATATCACCGCCGGCGCCGGCCTCTTGTTTGCTTTGCCCTCGTCCTTCACCCGCCGCGGCCAAAAGTGCTTCAAGCCCGTCCTCTGCGGGCCATCTCCTCCAGCTCAACGAGAATGTCGCGCTTGCTCACTCGGCCCGCGACCAGCCCGACCTCTTTCCTCGTGTTCGGCCCAGATCAGCTCAACTTAATCACAAGATTGCCGACTACGACCAGAATAATATCAGCCTTCGAAGGGATCCTTCCCTGCGCCTAACCTCATCAGGTCCGTTGGTCTTGCTATTGTTATGTTCTTTTATCTGCGAAATGTATTACAGATTATTGGTCCGTGTCAAACGCTTCCAACAAGGTCTTGGATATAGAGTCCTTGCAGTTTGCGCACTGGGCCTGATCACCTCAGCACGGGGCTCCAAAGCCAGCTCAGATCCAACAATTGACGTGTTTCTCTGTCTACCTTTTCAGGCAGCCTCACTGATTTTCGTGCTTTTAGAAGGGGTCGTGAGCCCGATGACAAGCTGCTGGACCGATTCTTGAGCTGGGTACATATATCCGAAAGCGCGTGTCACCCAAGCCGACGGCCTGCTCTCGGAGGACAATGTCTGTCGGTTTGCCTGACTATAGTATGAGCCGGACTTCTGCTCGGCCCGCCCGTAGAACCCCTCCCTCCCCCACTAGACCCTGATCTCGCCCAGCGCCCGCTCGCTGCCGCTCTCGGAGGGGGAGTTTCTCTGGTTCGAAGAAGAGGATGGTATCGAGGAATAGATCTTCAAATTTTCTCTTGTGTATTGCTTCACAATATGATCTAGACAATTGTTTTCCCCTAGATACATATCATGCCTCTTACTGAGATATGTTTGGTATTTGGCTGTTTGTTTGTCGGTGTGTGTTTTGAGAAAGAGATTTACATGAATCCAAGCGTCTTCAAAATTTAAGCATTAGGTTCCTCTCCCATAGCAAGGGATTTGAGTGGGTTCGTTCTGACATGTTTAAAGGGAGGCAACTTAGAAAAATGAAAATGAGCTCAAATGCTAATCCTGCAGCCGTTTCAGGTCAGACCGGAAGGGGAGAAGGATTCCTTGAGGACTGGTGCAAAATACGAATTTTGATTGGATCAATTTGATCGCAAGTCTATGGATCGATTGTGGGACTGGTATGTGTTTGTCCAGACCATCGAACTGGTTACAAATCAATACAATCTCGCGGACTTCCTCAGCAGGGTGACTGGGACACAATTCACGAAATAAAATTAAGATAAATAAATTCCTTGATAAGATCAGTGACATCTTGTATAACAGAAATCAACTTCGGCTTTTACGTTCAAGGTCCAATCTTGAGACGTAGTAAGCAGAAGACAAGCTCGATTTTTTTTTGTTTTGTATTTTTAATATAAAGTTACGAGAGAGAATAGAATGCGGATTGTCTTGTGGCTGGCACGGGACGTGGCAGACGCGAAATGAAGATTGCGAGCCTGATCGAGCATTGAAGAAATGTTTCAGGCTGAGCCTTGCTCTGGATCATCGTCGGAAACGAGGCTGTTTGGGCAAAAGGAGGGTCAGACAGAAATACACGCTAAGCAGACTTAGAGGTCTTGACGTACAAGTCCCAAGACAGAGATGTGATTGTTTGATGTGCTTCTTCATATCGATTGGGTTTCAATGCGCGGAATAGCTGTGGAAACAGATCATCATCACCAGTCAGTCATCCTTGGCGATTGCTCTTTGCTGTGAATCGGTTGAAGTAAATCAGTCTGCTTATGCACATGTGGACCGATCGCAAGGTTGAAGCATCCTTGACTTGGCTCCGGAGTTTTGAGATCACATCCTACATATGAACGGAGGAGTAATCATTAGTTATGCAATGTTAATCTGGCCGAATCACTTGTAGAAACGATCCTGGAATCGATTGACTTACCGCCGATAATTCTGGCGTACACGTGAGTTTTAGGTTGACCCCTCCTTTGGACGTATCTAAAGTTGAGGTTGGATCAATCGCCTAGTCAGTCAAAGTAAACAGATGGCTTTCCAGGGGTGAAGAAACCTCACTCACACTTTTTTCCCGCAGTTGCGCCTTTCAAATCTGGTGTACATAGTCAACATAGGATTTAGTTTGTGGGTTGGGATGTTGTCAGAGCTCGTTTGACTCACTCGTCGACCCAACCACTGCCTTGGGCGCCCCCGTCCCAGAGGCATACGCCGTAGTTCCAGGTACCATCGCTGGCTAAACCGTGAGTCTTAGGGCATCTCTGAAAAACCGGCCCAACCATAAATCAGACTCGGGCTCGGATTGAACGAAGTGGGCAAGTGATCAGGAGAAAAGACTCACAAAAGTTATTTTGGCGTGTGGCTGGGTGATCTGCATAGCGGAAGGAAAAAAAAGGGAAAGGAGGCCAGAGTGAGTTGTCTTTCCTTTGTGCGAGCCGTGCAATCCGATTAATTTGAGTGACAAACCGGAGGTGCTTTCAAGTTGTCGTATCGACGTTCCAACTGGTGCGCGTCCCCGTGGTTGTGGTGATGATCATGCTCAAACTAAGGGGGGTACTCGCAAAGGGTGAGCGGGTTGTTCGGGATACGCCAACGACTCAGCCAACAAGATCAAAGCCCAACTTACCATCTGAACCATTGCGCTGCTGTGGGTCGCAATATCATCTTCCGGACATCTTTGTTTTTTTTCCATGGCGTAATGAACACATTTGTTGGGGGATTTTTTCAAGAAGTAGTCGTAACATTGCGTATTACGTGCAGCAGATATCAAGCCAGATAGCGCAGAGGCGACGAGAAGGATGGCGGTTGTAGTAACTTTCATTTTCGAATGTTGAGAGTGGACAGCTAGGACTTCTTTGACTGTCGGTGTACGCCTCACGGATGCTTGAAGGGTGGAGGTGAGATCGAGACTCAAAGGGCTCCTATTTATAAAATTCCGAAATGGTACTTCGGACCCATAACTCGGCCTGAAGGGCAGGGCGCTCATGGTATGTTTTCATCTCATTCGCAAGATTTCTGATCACGATAATTGTGGCTACATACACCTCCGCCGCCCATTTCAATCAGCCAACATGAGGTGATTCCAGTATGGCAGAAAGACTAACAGTTGCCACATACACAAATCTCGACTGAAAGAGGCTTGTGTATGATGCCGGGAGTTAGACGGTGAGGGACATTCCTGTATCTAAACATTGCCACCATATTGCTGTTTGCCAGTCTAGCACGCACCTTATGGCAGCCCAGTTGTAACTTGGCCTGAAGGACAGGCTTGTAGATCTGGGGGATCTTTGCAGGCGAGCACGCTCGAGCTGCTCTTGTCAAACTACGGACAACCTGGGAACAGGGAGAGGATGGGGAAAGGCAGGTGCGAAAACAAAAAAAATGTGTTTGCCCAAGCTTCGACCATTGGTTCTGTGTAAATGGGAGGCTTTTCTGAGTCTACATAACACATGTTGATTAATGTGCACACATCAGGCACGCGTCCCACCGGCACCATACAGAGCCCTCTCGGCCCAAATTGGCAATACATCGGCCCCGAAGGTCCAAGAAAGGGCAAGCTCGAGTCTCTCCTGGCCAACTGAGTTGACACATGTGCAGTGAAGTGGCCGGCCGGCCGGGTTCGAACTTAGTCAGTCCCTATTCTGAGGGGCAGGCAGGGGCCCCTCGCGCGAAGCGCGAGCCTCCGAATGAGCTAACTTATCAAAGTCCCCGGGAAGTTGGAGTTTGGAGTTCGGGTGGTGGTACGGGGGGGTATCGCATTTGGGTGGAGCTTAATTTTAGGGCCTGTACCATAGGGCATGAAAATTGAAATTTTCCAAATTTATTTTGCCCCGTTTGGCACCAAAATAATCAGCAACATATCTCACAAATATTTCACAATTATGTCGGTGAAATGCCGATGGTGTTTCGCAAACTGACATTCACATATTGTGTAATTAGACTTACTAATGCTTGATATATCGGCAGCTCAGAAAGTGAGACCCATAACCCTCACAACTTGCAACTTCCAACAACCTCACAACTCACAACTTTCAACAACCAATGAACAACCAGGCTCCACCCAACCAACCTAAAAACACTCAACAACACCTAGAATCCACCTCACAATTGCCTTGCACACCTAACTGTTGCGGCCGCGGCGGCCAGAGGGGTCGTCCAAGAGGTTCACCTGCGGGAGGACCTATTCGTCACAGTACAGGGAATCATGCAGCTACTGTTGATGCAATCAAGCGCCTTGGTCCAGCATCTCAAGAGTCTCATGCAAGCAGTACAGCAGGAGACTTTGAAAACCCAGAAAATCAAACACATACAGCTTTGACTCCCTCCCATCAAGACCCAAAAAAGCTACGCTGGACTGGACTGATGGAGGTGATGCTCCTGGATCTTTATGTCCGAGAGGTTGAGAAAGGAAAACAATCCAATAAAGGCTTCCAAAACACCTCTCACCGACACGTGGCACAACAACTGAGGGAGACTTTCCCTGAAACCAAACAGCTACTTGGCTACAACAAATGCAAGACAAAGCTGAACCAATTGTTCAAGAAAGACTACAATCTATTCCTTGCATGTAAGGAATCAAGGGGGTTTGGTTTGGACAAAACATTGTGCAAGGTTACAGCATGCAATGAAGTCTGGGAAAGGTACTGTGCTGTAAGCCACTCCACTATGAAAAAAACTTGAGAAAGTGCTGTCAGTTGACATGTGCATTCCAGGTTGAAACTTCAAGTACATCCATGGTCATTCCAAGTTTAATCACAGGTTAGCTCAGCATCAAAAGAAGATCTGTAGCTCAGTTTTGGACTTAGCACAGTATTTGCATGTGCTAAGTGTGTCCTGAGCCATACACCTCAACACCTGCACAGTACTGGTGCTGACTGGTCATCCTTAAAAATCCAAAAAAAAATCCATACTGGCTTGTCAACAAGCCCCTGGGAAGAATGCCCCCTATTTTGGCAAGAATACGCGCCCGTACCAACTAGGAGGAATCCCCCCTGATCAACAAGGGCATACCTTCACGCGCGTCCCGGTCGACAACACAACAAAAGCAACCATGCCGACTGGGAGGGACTCTCCCAGTTGGCAGGTTTATATTGTGGTTGACTGGGAGGGACTCCTCCCGGTTGACAGTCACATATATCAGCTGATTGGGAGGAGTCCCTCCCGGTCGACCCCAATATAAACCAGCCAACCTGGAGGAGTCCCTCCTGGTCGACAGCCATATCAAGCAGTTGAACGGGAGGAGTTCCTCCCGGTTGACAACTATATACAGCAGTCAACCGGGAGGGACTCTCCCATATTGAGCAGTTGACCGGGAGGAGTCCCTCCAGGTCAACAGCCATATTGAGCAGTCAACCGGGAGGAGTCCCTCCCGGGCAACAGCCATATCAAGCAGTCGACCGGGAAGGACTCCTCCCCTCCCGGTCAACCCCAATATGAACCAGCCAACCAGGAGGAGTCCCTCCCGGTCAACAGCCATATCAAGCAGCCAACCGGGAGGAGTCCGTCCCGGTCAACAACTATATACAGTAGTCGACTGGCAGGGACTCCTCCCGGTTGACTGCTTGATATGGCTGTCAACTGGGAGATTCCCTCCCGGTCAACTGCTGTATATAGTTGTCAACCTGGAGGGACTCCTCCCAGTTGACTGCTTGATATGGCTGTCAACAGGGAGGGACTCCTCCTGGTCAACTGCTCAATATGGCTGTCTAGGTTGGCTGGTTCATATTGGGGTCGACCAGGAGGGACTCCTCCCGGTCAACAGTCACATATATCAGTCAATTGGGAGAGTCCCTCCCGGTCGACTGCTGTATATAGTTGTTGACCGGGAGGGACTCCTCCCGGTTGACTGCTTGATATGGCTGTTGACCAGGAGGGACTCCTCCCGGTTGACTGCTTGATATGGCTGTCAATTGGGAGAGTCCCTCCCGGTCAACTGCTGTATATAGTTGTTGACCGGGAGGGACTCCTGTCCGTGCTAGGCGGCGGCAGTCGTGTGAGGGGAGATTTGCTGTTTAGGCTGCCCTCGTGGCTGGATGGTCCGTAGGAATGAGCGCTGGAAAATGGGGGGGGGGATCTGGGATAGCTGTGGGTGTGTGGTGGTTTTGAGAGGTTCGCCGGGGGGTTTGGATCCTCGGCGGCGGTTGTTTTGTTGATGAGGGGATGAGGAGTGATCTTAAAAAAAAGAAAGGGAAGGGAATATGATACTCTCGATGAAAGATGATCGGCGGGCGGAGCCCAAAAGTTGAAACTCTGAAAATATGATCTATAAACTCTTGATGGTCCGTATTCTGGGGATCAGAATGCCATGGCCACCCCTCATCCAAGTTCGAGCTGAACTTGGACTCAGGGTGACATGTCACATACATTTCATCACATCCTCCGCGCGCTACGCGCGCACACACACACAACAAACAAGAGAAAAAGGGAAAAGAGAACACAAAACAAGGAAATAAGGAGATCACAGTGAGATGAGACAGAAAGAAAAGAACCAAAGAAGAAAAAGGGAAAAGAGGAAAGAGAAGGCAGAAACACTCAGGGCAGAACAGACAGAACAAACAGAACAAACAGAAGGAAGAGGACCAGAAACAACCAGAGAATAAACCCACAGCAGGCGCTGTGTTAGGACCAAGAAACTGAAGAATGAGCTGGGAAACTGAGAAAGAAAGGGAATGGGAGAAAGTGTTTGGAAAGAGAAGTGGAAAGAGAGAGGAAAGGGGGAGAGTTGGAGGAATGATCAGGGATGGAGTGTATGAATCTTGAGGATCTTGAAGGGGAGGGGTTCTTGAGTCTTGAGGGGTAAAAAAAAAAGAATAGAGTCTTGATCTTGATGTTGCTGGCGGCGGTGATTGCTCCTGACTAGCTGACCACAAAATGGGTCACCACACCGGTCAAATACCCGATATGGCTGTTGGCCGGAAGAGTCCCTCCCGGTTGACTGCTTTATATAGTTGTTGACTGGGAGGGACTCCTCTTGGTCAACTGCTTGATATGGCTGTCAACCAGGAGGGACTCCTCCCGATTGACTGATATATGTGACTGTTGACCGGGAGGAGTCCCTCTTGGTCAACCACAATATAAACCTGTCAACCGGGAGAGTCCCTCCCGGTTGACACGGTTGTTTTTGTTGTGTTGTTGACCGGGTGGGCTTCCTCCCAATCAAAACGTGTGTTGATGACCGGGAGGGCTTCCTCCCGGTTGGCACACTTGTGTTTGTTGTGTTGTCAACCAGGAGGGATTTACGCGCGTGAAGGTATGCCCTTGTCAACCAGGGGGGATTCCTGCTAGTCAACACGGGCGCCTATCCTTGCCGAAATAGGGGGCATTCTTACCAGGGGCTGGTCAACAAGCCAGCATGGATGACCTTGACGCGCAGGAGGGACAAGGATGTGTAGAGCACCCAGCTTAGCATTTGCCTCAGGAAGGATATGTACCTCATACTGTTTTTACCTCAGTCTAGTGTGTTGTGCACTGTGGACTAAAGCTGAGGAACTTCCAAACATTCCAGGGTGTACCACCTGGGATTAATTTGTATGAGCCTGATATGAACTAGGTGTCAGTTGACATGCTGCATGTCAACTGACAGCACTTTCTTGTATTTTTTTTCATAGTGCTCCGTTGTCCATTTTTTTCATCTCAATGTCATAAGCACTGACATCTATTGGCTTCTTTTTGGTTTCAAGGTGTACCCAAACGCAAGGAAGTTCTGGGGAGTCCCTTATCCTGAGTTTTGCAGCTTGGATAAAATATTTGGGACTTCATTGGCAACCAGCAAGGGATCTCAATCACTTTCTCAGCAATTGCTCATGGAGACCCAAAAAAACAATCCAAACAATTTGGGTGATATAGTTGATTGTCAGAACAAACCTGCAAACAGTCCAACTAACCACCTTTCTCGCGGCCACAAGAAAGACTCCATTGCAAGTGTGATCAATGGCTTGGTTGGTTACATGGACGCCCAACGACTTGAGGAAAGGGAATCTTGCAAGACCAATATTCAGCTGGCAATGCAGCTGTATCAAGATGCTCACGCCAAAGAGGCTAGTCAACACAAGGCCTTGGACGCTTTCACAATCTTCCGAGACAATATTAATGCACAAATGTTTCTGAGAATAAAAGACAAGGATCTTCAATCCAAATGGCTTGAACAGCAGATTGATAAGATGCATGGCAACTAAATTTTAATTGTACTTCACTTGACTTCAAAAGATTTACTCAATTTAAACAAAACACATTTTTTTTTCTCTACTGAAATTCCAGCTTGCTCTAATAAAAAAAGGACCTGTGATATCTGAAATGTAAGAGATCTAAAAACGGTGAGAGGTCCAAACATGATGTGAGAGAAATAATTTATGGTAGCGAGTTCAAGAGCAATAATCATTGCTGCCTTCTGGCCAAGGTTGAGAGGTACTGCTGCCATATGTGAGCCTGTGCCTCTTATGTGACAGCAGGACACAAGAAATATGGTTGGGAACTGCTTGAATTTCTTGGGATAAAGAAATAGAAAACAGTAAGAGAGAAAGAGAGAGAAAGAAAGAGATGATCTGAGTTATGATAATCAAGGTTCTTTTTACCTGTAGGTAAGAAATAACATCCACTAGCAATGCTACTCCTTAAGGGAGTGCTGCCAAGCCTTTCCAGAGATTACAACAGCCTCTTCTCACAATGGAAACATGGAAGGTATCTGAATGAGACAAGTCTAATCAGCCACAATTTTTTAGACTTCTCTGCGGATAGTCAAGGTTCTTTAAAGGTAAACCTATGTGGTTTGTTACTGACAAAAACCACAGAAAAAGAAGGATATCAAATCGGAGGGATCCTTGGGATAAGAGGTCTGGATATATGATGACCTGTGATCAAAAGAGAAGAGAAAATTCAAACAGGTAGAGAAGCAGTCAAGAGAAACAGAGTTCACTCTGGATAAACAAGGTCAGTCAGAGAAGGAACTTACTGTCAATATCTGGTGTTGATACTGGGAGCTAAGTGGTGATCCTGGGGTTTGTCCTGAACGTGTTCTGTGGTCCTGGCTGGCTGGTTTTCTGGTGTCTGAAGTCTGTGTATCCTACAGCTACATGGGGGATCCTGACTTCAAAAACTTTCACGGTTGGCTGACATAATCACATATGTACATGTGGTTGGAGTGCTCTGTTGCGCCTACATGGGCGCTGCTTTGCATGCTTGTCACAAACAAGGAACTCTATGAAGGAGTTGAGCTATTAAAAAGTGGCCAGTGGACACTAGGGTTGAAATTGCATGGGAAAACACACCAGGGAAGAAAGTGTTGCACTCTCTAGAGAGTGCCAGGCCGTAATTTCTGTCTAGAATTCTGCCAGATATGAACCATTTCCCCATGTGTAAATTGTTAGATAATGAATCTGGCAACTCAGGCTTCGTAGCTTACACCGCCAGCAAACAGCTGACGTAACCCGGATTTTGTCGCGCTGACGAAATCCAAACTCAAATTCAAACTCGCGCCCCGGGTGTGTTGTCACCTGTTGTGGATTTCGTCACCTGCCATTCTGAGTGGCAGGTGCAAGAGAGCACCACTCCCTCGATGGCCGGTGCTAACCGGTCATCGAGGGGACACACACACCTAGCTCCCTTGATGGCCCGTCTGTGCCGGCCATCAAGAGGAACACCCTACACCCTCTTGATGGCCGGTCAGTACCGGCCAGCAAGAGTAAAGCACTATTTATACTCTTGATGGCCGCTACTGACCGGCCATCAAGAGGTGATACACATACCCCTTGATGGCCTGTCAGTACACCGGCCATTGAGACAAAAACACTAAACTCTTGAAGGCCCGTACTGGCCGGTCATCGAGAGCAAAACTCTCTTGGAGATGTGTATACACATCACCCTTGATGGCCCGTCAGTACCGGCCATTGAGAGGAACATAATACACTCTTGATGGCCTGGACTGATTGGCCATTGAGAGGAAATACATACCCCACTCGATGGCCCGTCAGTACCGGCCATCAAGAGGAATATACTACACTCTCAATGGCCTGCGCTGACTGGCCATCGAGAGTGAAGCGCTTTGCTCTCAATGACCAGTTGGGTCACTGTGCGAGATGCGCATGTCCTCTTGATGGCCGATCAGTCCAGGCCATCAAGAGTGTATTATGTTCCTCTTGATGGCCGGTACTGACGGGCCATCAAGGGTGATGTGTATACACATTGAGAAAAGAGTTTTGCTCTTGATGGCCGGCCAGTACGGGCCATCGAGAGTTTAGTGTTTTTGTCTTGATGGCCGGTGTACTGACAGGCCACCGAGGGGTATATTATGTGTCACCTTTCAATGGCCGGTCAGTAGCGGCCATCAAGAGTGCAAGCAGTGCCTTACTCTCGCTGGCCGGTACTGACCGGCCAACAAGATAATGTTGTGTGTTCCTCTTGATGGCCGGTCCAGACGGGCCATCAAGGGAGGTGTGTGTGTCCCCTTGATGACCGGTTAGCACCGGCCATCGAGGGAGTCGTGCTTTCGTCTTGCACCTGCCACTGAGAATGGCAGGTGACGAAATCCACAACAGGTGACGACACACCCGGGGCGCGGGTTTGAATTGGAATCTGGATTACGTCAGCGCGACAAAACCCGGATTACGTCACCTGTTTGCTGGCAGTGTTAGTGGTAAAGCAGGCACCTAGAGTTAGCTGAACCTGGGTTCAAGTCCTGGTGGAGCCATTTCTTTTCTGACAGATTTACAGTCTTGAGCTCAAAGAGCCAAGTGTACCTGCAGAGGAGAGAGCACACCAGCGGGTCTAGGAGAGCCTTAGAGCATCCAGATTTTGGGAGGATGTTAGATTATGAATCTGGCAACTCAGGCTTTGTAGCTTAGTGGTAAAGCGGGCACCTAGAGTTAACCCAACCCGGGTTCAAGTCCTGGTGTAGCCATTTCTTTTCTGACAGATTTACAGTCTCAAGCTCAAAGAGCCAAGCGTACCTGCAGAGGAGAGAGCACACCAGCGGGTCTAGGAGAGCCTTAGAGCATCCAGATTTTGGGAGGATGTTAGATTATGAATCTGGCAACTCAGGATTTGTAGCTTAGTGGTAAAGCAGGCACCTAGAGTTAGCCCAATCCGGGTTTGAGTCCTGGTGGAGCCATTTCTTTCCTGACATAAATGAGTTGTGTGTTGGCCATGTGTTCATACTCAACTCATACTGATCTTATCTGTATCACATCTTGTTGGATTTGGTGAATTAAACTCAAATAATGGCTTTCTCCACTTGACAGCAAGTACACACACGGTGAGGGACTCCTGTCCGTACTAGGCGGTGGCAGTTGTGTGAGGGGAAGGTTGCTGTTTAGGCTGCCTTGGAGGTGGATGGTCCGTGAGGATGAGCGCTGAAAATGGGGGGGGGGGATCTGAGATAGCTTGTGGGTTTGTGGTTTTGAGATGTTTGCCGGGGGTTTGGATCCTCGGCGGCGGTTGTGTTGTTTGAAAGGAGGGGGGGGGGGAGTGACCTTAAGGAAGAGGAGAAAGGGATCTGGAAACTCTGGATGAAGAATGATTGGCAAGCTGAGCTCAAAGGTTGAAAATCTGAGGATTTTTGATCAATAAGCTCTCTGATGATGGACCGTATTCTGGGGATCAGAATGCCATGCCTCTCCCATCATCCAAGTTTGGCGAACTTGGACTCCGGGAGAGCCACATGTCACATAGATTTCATCACATCCTCCCGCGCGCTACGCGCGCACACACTCACAACAAACAAGATAAGCAGGAAAAGAGAACACAACACAAAGAAAAAAGGAAAGAATAGTGAGATGAGGCAGAAAGAAAAGAGCCAAAGGAGAAAAAGGGAAAAGAGGAAAGAGAAGACAGAAAACACTCAAGAAAGGCAAAAACAAACAAAAAGGGACAGAACCCAGAAACAAAACAAGGAAATAAACCCACAGCAGGCGCTGTGTTAGGACCAAGAAAGCTGAAGAAGGATGGGGGACTGAGAAGGAGTGGGAATGGAAAAGTGGAAAGAAGGAAAAATGAGGGAGGGGGAAGAGATCTTGAAGGAGGAGCCAGTTGAAAGTGGGAAGGTGATGAGAAGGGTCTTGAGGTTGGATTCTTGATGCCTTGATGAGTCTTGATGATCCTGGCGGCGGTGTTGATCCTGACTAGCTGGCCACGAGAGGGGCCCCCACAACGGATTCTCCAATGACAGGTGACCTGGCCATGAATTTGAGACAAACTCCAATTGATTACTGGGTTACATGGCCATCAAGTGGAGAAACCCTCCATGTGATGACTGTTTTAGATGGCCATCAGGTGGGGGTTTTCTCCACTCCATGATCCTGTGTATTGGACATGAAGTGTATACATCCTCCAATTGATGACCATTTATACCAGCATTTGAGTGGAGAAATCCTCAACTCAATGGTTGTTGTGTATGGCCATTGAGTTAAGGGATTCTCATATCAATAACTGGTGTATACCGGCCATTGATTGGAGATGGTATCCACTTGATTAAAGGTTACTGGGCTGTGAGCCACCAAGCTAAATGACAATTACATGATATTCATCAAGCAGGGCTTTTATGATCTTGAAAAACCAGTAATTACTATCAATTGTGCTGGGGAACTCCCAGATCAATACACAGTAGATTCTGGCCATCCGGCTGGGCTTTTGCAAGCTGGATTTCCAGTATATGCTGCCTTGGGAGCTTGGGAAGGCTGCCTCAATGACCAGTATGGGCTGGTCCTTGGAATAGGGCATTCATGTGATGACCGGTAGGTACTGTCATTGGATTTGGCTTTAGAGATGCAACATTTGGACCCGGGTACCCGTTTGTATCCGGGTACCGCCTGTTTTTTTGGCCTAAAACGGACACCCGGACACGGACCCAGACACGCCTGGGGGCCCAGGGGGCGGTCCCCGGGTACCATGTGCTAAAAAAGTACTACTGGGGGTTGATTTCATGCATACTATCATCCTAAATCACTCTACTACTACTATCTCTTTGACCTTTCTCTTCTTCTTTGACAAGTTGGCATTCTTGATCCCTTCATTCCACCAATTGAGAACCCCATGTGGTATTTTCCCATTCTTGGAATAAAACGCAACCGTCATTCCTCTGCTCACCAATACTCCACTAAGTTGGTGCCTCTTTGCGGTGACATAGCATTGACCAAAACTAAACACTCGCTCCACGTCAACCGATGTAGCTAAGTGAAACAGAAGTTCAAGTCGGAGTGAGTCAAAATAAAAAAAAATGGATGTAGAAAGAAAAAAAAAAGAAAAAACGGACAGACCTGGAAAGCTTAATATATCAAGAGCCATATTCAAAAGCCCCCCAAAGTTTTTGCCCCTTGCCTACTGTTTGAGCCACCACTCGACATCGTTGACTGGGTTTAATTGATCTAAGATTATGTCCCCTGCAAGCCAATTATTGATGGGGTCAGATGGTGAATTAATGGCGCACGCGGCCAATGCAGCCCCAAGTTGAGATATGAAACCGGTTTGGGGCTGGAAAGCAAGTCAGTCCCACCCATTTAGCTTGCAAGCAAGTCTAATTTGTGCTTACTGGGGCTATAGTAACCGCCGGGCTTGCAGATACTTCTTCTTGAGGTTTATACTTGCTAACCCACAACTCTCGAGTGAGCCTGATTGCCTTGTCAATCCATTCTTGGCTCCAGCCAGCAACTTCAAAGTATTGATCTTTGAACAAGGGATGCAGGACTGAGGACACCAACAATATTATGAATTTGAGCGTCAATCAAAAGAGAAAGCTGAGGGTTTGATTGGACTTACTCATTGCTATTTGGTACAGAGGCAAGCAGTCAGTTAAGGTGTAGTACTTGTTCGTAAGCTTCACACCAGCCTGGCAAGCGTTCCTCAAAGCGGGGGTGAACTTCTTCTGCAATATGATAGTTGAAAGATGTTCAGTAATCTGGTCAATAAACACTACCACATGGGATAACCGTGCCGAGCCGCCAGTTGATACTTGAAGAGTTATATTAAAAAACAGCTGTAATACAGCCACCAGATTGTTGGCCAACTTGATATCAGTGTTGCTGATTTGGGACGCCCAAGCAATACCGTACTTTTTATCACGCTGCCATTCATAACTGGATAGAGAAAATTCAGAAAATCTATGACATGATGATGGATATGAACTTGACTTACATAGCAGCGTGACACCTAAAAATCCCTTTGAGTTGCACAAGAGTTGAGTTCCACCTTGTAGCTACATCTCATTCGATATTGTGTGGTTTTTCACAGTTTTTCTCCTCGCACATTTCAATGAATAAGGATTTCAAGTTTGGTGATTTATAAAGCTTTCGGGCAATTGATCGGAACTGGATTTAGCAAGATGATTAGTGCGAATCTATCACTGGAGTGGCAGAATCCATAGCTGACCTTGGCCAGAGTTTGCTGGAATTTTTTTGAGGTGTATTGATTGTCTTTGTCTTCATTGCTTACATCATCTATGTTGTCAAGGTCCAACTCATCCTCGTCCGTCACATTGGCCACATCAGCAAAAATATTGGTTGAGTTCTCTTCCGCATCTCCTGAGTCAGATAAATCCTTGCTTCTGCGGTAACTGGAGGAGAGGTATAAATTTAGCCGAAGAATGCAGAAGAAAAAGAGATAAGCTTACAGTGCAATCTGCTTTGCAGCATCTTCTTCCCCGTCATCCGTCTCGCTGTCGGACATATCTTGAAATTTGTCACCCAGGTTTTTCGTCCCAAATTTGCTGCTCCTCTCGGGTCCAAACGGTCTTAGTATTGCTTTGGCGATCAGATTCAGTACATGTGCAAAGCAGCAAATCCATTGGGCCTCTCCTTTGAAGTTTGGCCACTTCAGCTTCTTTAACTCATTGATCATGACCATATTGTTTGATGTGTTATTGGAAACTATACCACATATCTGGACAATATATACTCATCAGCTCAGATCAATTGATTGATAAATGTACAGTAGCAAAAATGGAAACTTACCTTGTTTTCAATCTCAAACTTTTCAACAATCAATTGGACTGCTTCCGCCAAGTACTCGCCTGTGTGGCTCTGAGATAACTTGACAAAGTCAAGAGGCATTGCTTCAAAGTGGGGCTTACCGTCATCCCCATTGCAAAGCCGGTATATTAATACTCCAAGAATATCAAATCTGTTTGGAGATTGCCAAGAATTGACACCGAGATACATTGCTCCAGTATGACTCTGAATATCAATCATATTCAAAGAGGTTAGCTGAAAAGAATCCAGACGCAATGAAAGGAAGAAGTAATGACTAACCTTCAGATCGGATCACAAGTTTTCTTGAACAGTGGTGTATAGTTGATGAATTGACTTTGAAAGCAATTGACAGTGAGGTAAGTTCTTGACAACCATTGGGTGCAAGAGACTCTTCAAGCTCGGGTCTTCAAATACGGAAAAAGGTCGTGCCGACTCGGCACACCAAATCACACACATTTGTGTGACCTATTGAGGGGGGGGGGCAAACAGTTATATATCATCTTGAGAGGGGGGGAAATCATTAAAACAGCTTACCTCACGCGGGTCAATATTGCCAGTTCCCGTGATACCAAATGATGCAAGACTGCGGCTGCCATCAGCCTGGCTCTGTCGCTTCAAGCAGACCACTGCATGTTTTAGGAGGTTGCTACAAGACGAGTCGGTTGTGGGTCAATTGATTTTGGTTCCACACCTGTGATGATGAACCCTTGTGAGCTAATAAGTAGATCCAAGCTTTCTGAATAGGAAAATACTCACATCTTACATGGATACGCAATCATTTGGCGACCATGCTTATCAAGCTGTTGGGATAACTGCGGAACGTGGTAAGATGCGTAACTGGAACTATTTGCGGTCTTGGCGATTTTTTGGGCTCGGGCTGTCATGTTTGCAAGGTCAGCGGAGTGGAATAAGGCAGAAGAAAAATAGAGGCGAGGGCTTACTAAGTTCTTCAGTGACCTTGAAACTTGGCTTCCACCTTCTTCTTTGTTGACGGAATCCGGTGGGACTTGAAACTGCTCTTGATCTTTTGCTTCAACCTGTTTCGGATCATTTGGAGTGGGGGAAGGGTCAGAACTGGGGAGAGGGGAGGTATTTTGGGCCTTCTTGGGTGGACGGCGAGGCATCAAGGGCGGTTGGATTTGGGTGAATCTGGATATCCAGGTGTTGGATGTTGTGGAGGATATGTCTTTGCCCAACCTCCGTGACCATCCCCCTGCCCCCCAGCGGGGGGGGGGGGGGGAGGGGGTTCCACAGCGGGTACCCGTGGCAAACCTGGGTACCGGCAAAAAAACACAAGGAAAACGGGCACCCGGACCCGTACTTGGCACCCGCGGAGGCGGTCCCCGCCACCCTGATGAGTACCCGCCCGCGGGTGCTAGGTACCTGCCGCGGGTACCGATATTGCATCTCTATTTGGCTTTGGGGAGGCAGTGGATTGATTTCCACACTTGTTAACCCTATTGTATGGCCAAAAAATAGGGTGGAAAAAATAAAAGGGTCCCCAAGTCGGAGGAGCCCTCTCGCGATGACCAGGACATACTGGTCATTGCGCTGGCCTTTCTGAGCTTGTGAGTCAGTATAAGCTGTCCACAGAGCTCAGAAAAGCCCATATGGATGGCCAGCTTGTGGTGGCCAATGAGAAGGTACCTCCTAGCGCAATGAACAAAACCCACTGTTCATCAAGTCTGGGGAAAAGTGTGATATTTTAACCATGTCCACCCCAATGTTTGCACAAATATAAGGGTGGACATTACATAAGAAAATCAACCCTCCCCAGGGAAACAGGGGGATGCTAAGCAAATCTGTGTTTCCCCACGCGTCCATAGTTCACTTGTGACAACTTTCAAACCCCCAGACAAATTTTTTTAACACTTTTCCTCCCATATTTGTGTCACTGCTGCTTGCCCATGGCCAATGATTTTAAGTGGTCTGGATACAGAAAGCACACAGTGCAGAAGTCTTTAAATAACAGCCAGTGATAATTTAGCACCATTTTATGAGAGAAATACACACCATGTTGTTGCACCATACACATGGAAACAAAGGGACCTGTGATAAACTAATTCTACACATAAAAGTAAATTAATGGAAAATGGTGGGGGAAAAGATGTAAGATTATCAGTCTACAAGAAAAATGGTGCTACCAATACTGTGATTTGCATGGGGATTTAAGAATTGACTGTTCAATTTGGAGTTCTCAGACCAGCTGTTGAATTATTTCTCCAGCTGGTTTCAGAAGCAAGGGAAAATTGTTGCACCTTTGATTATCCACTACTCTATCCCCTTTCCCTTGAGCAGCCTTCATGAAGATTCTACACTGCATTTTTCAGTTAGTTGTAGTTAAATTTACAAAAGTGTACAATTTGTGGTCATGTACTAGGCAAGGTGCATATTCCAAAATGAAGAGCTATTGACACTGGATGACTTCCCATTGGTTCTGGGAGCCTCCCAGATCCCACTTTGGGATAAAATTTTGTAATTTTCCCTGGTCTTAATTTACACAAGGGTTTTATTGGAATTCTAAAATCTTATCCTCATATCCTGTCCGGCAACCTCTCTCAGAGCTCCATCAGCCAAACGGGAGCTACTACAAACTTGCCAATTGCTCCCGCATCAAGTGACCAATGACCAAAACAACTTGTCTCAGGTTTGCAGCTTCCTCACCCATTGTTCAAATGCCCGATTGCAAACCTTGACCAGGGCCACTTTGGCTGTTTTGGGGTCCTCGCGTTGTAATTCAAACTTGCAAGGTGGAATTCAAGGTGCTCTGGCTTCCTTTTTTGACCCAGAAGCCCGTCAATCTCGCAAGATGGAGTCCAGTTTGTCTCAATTTTATGCATTACAGCTGCAAGAAGCAACCAGTACCATCAACCGCTTGCAAGATGAAGCCAATTGCCTCCAAGAGGGAATAAACATCCAAGTTCTTTGCTTGCAGGAGGAGTTACAACAAGCCTGCAAGGAAATGGCCAAGAAGACCTCCGAGAACCAAACTTTGAAGCACAGCTTTGAGATGTTACAACTCCGAATGGAGTTGAGCCACCAAGTTCCTGCAACCCTTCAAGCCTCCGGTCCTAGTCCTTACTTGAGGAACCTGTTTGCCAATCCAATTCCGTTCCGCTCAGCCGCATCTACTTCCAATCTGTTCCACTCGGCTTCTCCTAATTCCACTCCATTCCCCTCTTCTTCCACCCGGGAAGGCCAGAATGGTGCCCCTCCTCCAAACATCCAATGATTTTGTTTATGTCCTTCTTCCCTTTAGCTAGTGTTTATGTATATCAGATAGTTGTTTCTCCTTCACTTGCCAGTCTCACCTCTCCGCTTACTCTCTCAGTGATAGTCTGATTTTCTCTTGCAGTGTCAAGAGCATCCTCTCCTGGGTTTTCTAGTCTCTTGTCACCCCTGATTCTCTCAATATCTCAATATCTTCTTGGTTTCATGGATTGTAGTTGTTGAGCATCCAAACAGACAAGTTTTTTTTGTTCCCTTTGCACAAAAGGGTTTTTTATTATTATTTTTCAATTGGAATGCAAAGCACTACAACCCATATTTTTGATTTTTATGAGAGTCAAGGCAAGTTTTTCTGGGCTCATTGGTCATAATAAAGAAATAGAGAGAAATCAAGGAGTAGACAAACATTGAGCAAAAGAAGGTAATTTGTAAAGGACATGTGTGTCAGAGCCAACTATCATAATATCTACTAATGCGGCATTGGGCTTGGATATCGGAGAAAAGTAATTTGTGAAACTCGCGGCACAAGAGGTGGTGCTCATCCCACACTGATTGATAGGCTGTTGCCGTCTGATTGACACTGACCATGCGACACCGTAGCTGATGTAGACAAAACACAACTTGCAGAACATCAGATCAAAACTGGTGGTTGCTTGCCGGCAGTGGCATTTTCAAGCGGCCAAATGATCCTTGAATTGACCGCATGCCCCACTCCTCCGCCTGCCGAGCCAAAACAAGCTGTTCATTGATCAGCTTCAAGCAAGCATAGGCCTTGGGTGATTCCAGCAACCAATCTCTGCGCTTGACTGGTGCTAGCGTTGTTGCAGTTGTTCGGACTTTTGGGGGAATGCAGTGTTGCTGATGATACAATAGCATGGTGGGGTGCGTTCAAGAAGCTGCTCATAGAGAGGCTCAGCAATTGTGGAATCGTGCCAAGATCCCGGCGCATTGAGGACAGCATACATAATTGTTCCGTTGGGGGCAAATGCTAGGATGCAGCTGCAATAGTGTGAGCATGTCCATCCATCATAGTAGGCATTTTGAATGCTAGACAACAGATTGGTTAATAAAAATTATTCATGTTTGATAAGTCTTCATGACACTCACTCTTCATCACCCAAAACTAATACAGGCAAGTTCAATCCATCAACAAACCCAATACACTTGGATAGCCTTGGAAACTTTTTCTTGATCACCTTGCTGTGACGGTGTGCCTTTTCTTTGGTAGTTGGCCAGACAAGCCAAGCTTGAGGGTGCTCTTTCAGGCAAGCCAAGAGATGGGTTAAGCCAGTCAATAGGTAACGCAAAAACACAGCGGAAGTGATTCCAAACAGCTGTTGTAGGGTGAACGAGGCCATTGTGGAGCAGAGCCAGTGCAAAACTAAGCCAACATGAGCACCATGAGGACCTCCTCATCTTCATGAGTTCATTCTATAGCGTTGTCTTGGGAAAATTGTTTGATCAAGTTGCGCAAAGTGTTATTGTTGTGCTGTTGACACTCTTGGGCCGCCTGCTGCTCTTGTTGCTGCTCAAGGTAGATCTGTACCAAGTTTAGCGTAGTGCGTTCTACAAAGATCAGGGTTAGTCCGATTGCAACAAAGGAAGGATTCAATGACCATACATATCAGCTTACGGGGCATTGTGGTGAAGTTTGGAGGTGTTCTGCTAACCAATGAGGCAGATTGGATGTTTGGATGTGGTTTGATGGGGTATTTGGGTGTGGTTCAAGGTGTAGGGGTGGTGAGCAGCCGGCCTTTTGAGGCATCATGTGTTAATTTACAAAACCCGCATGACGGAAGCAGATTTTTAGGATTTTAGATTTCTATTGTCTAAAGTGAGATCTGGGAGGCTCCCAGAACCGACGGGAAGTCATCCACTGAAAACTCAAAAAATTATGGTTGATCCCTTGGTAAATATGGTAGGGAAATCTGAATTGGTTATTTTCACATTTCATATTGCTGAGAGTTCACCTGCATGTTACACAGGTTTTCTTAGCTTTGACATGTTTTAATAGTTGAAGAATAGAAATCTTATGTCAAACCACTTTCCCGCCAATTTGACAGGGTAATTAGCATTTCAGAAATATGCCACAACAATTCATCCGCCAGCTGGCAGATCCTCTGAATTTGCTATTTCTTGCAAGTATGTTCCATAATGTGATTTTATGTGGGTTTTGAATGAAAAATTCTACAAATCCAAATATTCCCTGGCACTTGGCTAAGAATATATTTGAGCATAAAGATAGGTACATTCTTTGAAAAGTTTGTGTGCAATAAATCTCACTTCTGCAATTGTAATCATGATGAAACAAACACAAAACTTCAGCAGAGAGATATTTTTGTGTTGGCATTGAGTTAAACATCATTTCACAAAGACTTGAACTACAGTTACAATTGTATTGGGAAGAAATTGAACATAGAGGTAAATTGAAAATTAAACTCACATCAGACAACACAACATACAAAATTACGGCCTGGCACTCTCTAGAGAGTGCAACACTTTCCCCCCTGGTGATCAGTGCGGAGAGTGTTGATTATGAGATAAGATTCTTCAATGGAGAACATTTGGGCACCATTTGATTTAAAGTTGCGGAATTCATCCACCCCAATGTGCATGCTGTAAGCTACTTCTATTCCAGATGATGAGGGAAAATGCTGCTAATGGGCCATTTTCAAAGATGCATTTTGACATGAAGATGTCAATTTGAAACTATACAAATTCAATTGCTTCTTCAACTCAATAATACAATCTGGAGTACTTTAAAAAAAATGCAACCGCTATAACATGACTTTGAATCACTATACATGCATATAAAGTACATAATGTTTGTAGTGAATGGTCCTGATATAGTGATAAAAAATGTCAATAAGACTTGTCATCCCAGGATTACATACAAGCATAACAGCGGATAATGTGTAGACTAAATGAGCCCAGCATGCATCAGTGCAATTACCTTAGTGGTTAAAGCAACACTCACAAAGTTTGGAGTCATGGGTTTGATTCCCATAGTGCACATCTATTTTGGTTTCTGGGACATTATCATTCCTTTGGTGTTGGAATTCAGAAAGTCACAACTTGGTCAACCTTGACATGACATTTGGAGATGGCCAGATAAAACTTTCAAGGAGTTGTCAGTGTTGAACTTAGAATGAAGAGGGACAAATCACCACTCACATCATGAGTCAAGGCCCCACGGAGTCTAGTAAAAAGCCCTCCAAAACATTTGGGAATTCAACCTTCCAAATATGGTGGTCTGATTTTCCTCCAGGAACATATGTAGACAAATTTGATATGAAATCCACAGGAGGGCCTTTAATTTTGTTCATGCCAACGGCTCTCCAATTTGTTAGCCCTAGAGATACAATAAGTACTAGAGGAAAAGGCGGCTTTGCCGCTGCAAATCCAAAGCATAATCCTCAAGGCTCAAATTACACCTGCTGCCCATTTGTTCCAAAGTTCACTTGATTGGTTTCATCAAATTCCCACCCATAGAAAAATTAAGAAATTGAAATATCCTGATTACCTCCCTAGTGTTGCTATCATTTAGATATTCTGGAAGCTATTATAACTTTAAAACATTAGTTATCCTCAAAGTTGCAAGCTTTTAATATGAAGGTGAAATAATTTTCAATTAATCAAACAAAAATGGGACAACCATCCAGATTCCTTATTGAAACCTTCTATTTCATCTGTATCCATATCATTAACAAGCTTATCACCAAAAGAAATAACCAACATTTAATCATTCTGCCACTGTTAGAGAAAAGTATCCAGGAAGTTTAGTTTGAATTGTTGAAGATGCACACAAATAGAAGTGAAAGGTTCAAATTCAATGAATTGAAAGGGCTCTATCTCACAAAAGATATTCTGTAGCTTTGAGCTATCCATTTTTATAGGTAAAAAATTTCATGATGCCATCTGAACATATGACTACAGTAGATTGAAACAGATGAGTCAGTTGTTGAGATAAGTCAGCCATGTAGGTCAGCTGTCAGTTGCACAGGTTGGTGAGAGAAAAATGTTATGATAGAGAAAGCGACTTGCCAACAACCTCTGGCCATCCAACATGTTTTTACTCACTTGGCTTTCGGAAATACAGCATGCTTAGCAATTTCAAGTCAGCTCCAGGTAGCCCGCACTGTGAAAAAAACTCAAGAAAGTGCTGTCAGTTGACATGCGCAATCCAGGGTGAGACTTTCAGGACATCCAATTTCATTCCGTGATTAATCACAGGGCAGCTCAGCTAGCTCAGCATCATAGCTCAGTATTTGCATGCCCCAAGCTCCTGAGCCGTACTGGTGCTCATTGGTCATCAACATATAAGGGGATGTATTTCCATACACATGATACAAGCCCTTGGGGGGAATTCCACCAGGTCAACCAGAATATGCGCCCATGTCGACTAGTAGTAATCCCTCCTGTCCTAGGCGGGGTTGACAAGGCTTGATGAAAGGGCACTCATGTTGACCAGCCCATGTCAACCTATCAGTTGACTGGGAGGGATGCCTGCCGGAGGACTGATATATGTATGGTCAACTATTGTATGAACCTGTTGTCCAGGAGGGATCCCTCCCGTTTGACTGATATAGGGAATATTTGTCCGGGAGGCATCCCTCCCGGTCAAGAGGTTCATACAATAGTCAACCGGGAGGGATCCCTCCCAGGGAACTGATACATACAAAGTTGACCGGGAGGGATCCCTCCCGGAGGACTGATATATGTATCAGTCCTCCGGGAGGCATCCCTCCCGGTCAACTATTGTATGAACCTGTTGTCCGGGAGGGATCCCTCCTAGACAACTGATACATAGAAAAGTCGTCCGGAAGGGATCCCTTCCGGACGACTGTTTTATAGAGCAGTCATCCGGGAGGTATTCCTCCCAGAGTACTGATAAATGTGTCAGTCGACTGGGAGGAATCCCTCCTGGTCGACTATTGTGTGAACCTCTTGACCGGGAGGGATGCCTCCTGGACAACTGATACAGTTATCAGTCCTCCGGGAGGGATCCCTCCCGGGTCAACTATTGTATGTATCAGCTGTCCGGGAGGGATCCCTCCCGGTTGACTATTGTATGAACCTCTTGACCAGGAGAGATGCCTCCCGGACAAATATTCCCCATATCAGTCAAACGGGAGGGATCTCTCCCGGACGACTGAAACATAGATAGTCAACCAGGAGGGATCCCCCCCAGTCGACTGCTCCATGCAACAGTCTTCCAGAAGGGATCCCTCCCGGATGACTGTTCTCACTACCAAGATGGATGAATTTGTGATGTTGTATATTGATTAATATAGCTTATATTGATCAATTTATATTAATCAATTTTTTTTATCCCTCTTGATACCTTTGTCTGTGTTCCATGTCTCCTTAATACTCTTCTATAATCTCTCTCCTTCCCCCTGTGTTAGCTTCAAGCCACAGGTATATTTTCTTTTATTTGCCTGATAAAATTCATAAATTTCTACGTACACCATTCAATCCTTCATGAAAAAAAGAAATTGCAAGTTTTAGGTAGGATTAATCGGGGGAGGTTGAGGGATCTCAATTTTTTTTTCTTTTTTTTTTTTCTTCAACAATTGATGTTATGAGAATTCTACAAATCTACTGTTTTTCAAAAAAGGAAAAACATTGACCCCTGACCGCTCTCATGGTATCATCCTGCACACATTGTTAATTTGGTTGGTTGAACTTCCTGAAGATATTGCACATCATACTTGAAGTGCTACATGCATGTAAGGCCTTTTTGAAATTAGTTTACCATGGTTTAGCATATTTTTCTCAGGTTCTTTTTTTTATCTACTTTTGTTATCAATCACAGATTAATGAGGAATATTTCAACATAAAATTTCATTGGACAATTGTTCTGCATATAAAACCCAGAAATATTTTATTTGGGGTCACATCCATTATGCAGCAGCTACAATCCAATCAGTTGCCAAATATCACTACTTTGGTAGTTTCTTGGTCTTTCTACCACTATATCTCATCCCAGTGTGGGAATTCTTCCAAGATATTGTTACAAAAATGTTGATAATCCCCCAAAAATTCATCATGTACCTTTACTGACCACACAACCCCCAAATGCAGCAGCTACCGTCGGATCAGTTCCCAAATATCACTACTTTGGTAGTTTGATGGTGTTTCTGCCACTATATCTCATCCCACCGTGGAAATCCTCTTGCCAGATAGTGACAGAAATGTTTACAAGCCCCCAAAGATTCATGACGTGCCTTTGCCGACCACAAAACCCCCAAATGTAGCAGCTACAGTCTGATCAGTTCCCAAATATCACTACTTTGGTAGTTTCTTGGTGTTTCTGCCACTATATCACATCCCAGCGTGGGAATCCTTCTGCCAGATGGTGACCAAAATTCTTACCAGCCCCCAAAGTTTCATTATGTACCTTTACTGACCACAAAACCCCCAAATGCAGCAGTGTGAGCCTGAGTCTCTTATGTGACAACAAGACACAAAGAAAAGGGGGACACTGGTTGAATTTCTGGGGATAAAGAAATACAAGCAGTGGAGAGAAGAGAAATAGAAGAGAGAAACTGAGAAGAGAGAAACTTGATCTTTTGAGTTATGATTTAATATGGGCCAAGCTCTACCTGGAAAAGTAGGCTGCCAACTGTGCTAGAGATGCAACAGTCTCCACTCACACCAAGGAAACAGTGGTGGGATTCAGAAGTAGGATGACTACTCTGCTCTGGCTTTAAAGGTCTTAACAAAAGATAACCTATAGATCTTTTGAAGCAGAAGAGAGAAACAGAAGCAGGGAGAGAGCAGTCAAGAGCAACAGAGTTTCCTCTGAGATAAAGAAGGTCAGTAGAAGAGGGTACTTACTCTCAATATCTCTTAGTGATACTGGGAGCGAAGTGGCCTCTGATTAGTGATCCTGGGTGTCTCTGGGGTATGGTTCTGGTGTGCTGAAGTCTGTAGATCCTCCTCAGGCAGGGGGGGATCCTGACTTTGACAATTTTGAGAGTTTGCTTACATAATTACATATGTACAAGTGGTTGGCGCGCCTGGTAGTGCTGCCACGTCACAACTGCGCATGCGCGCCATAACTCAAGAACTCAGGGAAGGAGTAGAGTTACAAAGAAGTGGTAAGTTGTAACTGGGGTTAAAATTGCATGGGCAAACAGAATATGAGGTCAAAACAAGGTTATCTCTTAAGATGAAAAAGATATGAATTGATTCATATGGCAAAAGGTAGGAAAGGCAGCTTTTAGGTCAGCTGTGTTGACTCTAAGGCTGACAAGCAGCTACAGTCTGATCAGTTCCCAAATATCACTACTTTGGTAGTTTCTTGGTGTTTCTGCCACTATATCTCATCCCAGCGTGGGAATTCTTCTTCCAGATGGTGACCAAAATGTTAAGAAGCCCCCAAAGTTTCATTATGTATCTTTACTGACCACCATATTTGGAAACTGATCAGACTGTAGCTGCTACATTTGGGGGTTTTAATGTGGTCAGTAAAGGTACATAATGAAACTTTGGGCGCTTGTAAAAATTTTATTAACCCCATGGCAGAAGAATTCCCAAGCTGCAATGAGATATTGTGGCAGAAACACCAAGAAACTACCAAATTAGTGATATTTGGGAACTGATCAGACTGTAGCTGCTACATTTGGAGGTTTTGTGGTCAGTAAAGGTACATACCAAATCTTTGGGGGCTTGTAAACATTTTGGTAACCATCTGGCAAAAGGATTCCCACGCTGGGATGGGATATAGTGGCAGAAACACCAAGAAACTACCAAAGTAGTGATATTTGGGAACTGATCAGACTGTAGCTGCTACATTTGTATGTTTTTTGGTCAGTAAAGGCACTTAATGAATCTTTGGGGGCTTTTCAACATTTTTGTCACCGTCTGTCAGAAGAATTCCCAAGCTGTGATGAGATATAGTGGTAGAAACACCAAGAAACTACCAAAGTAGTGATATTTGCAAACTGATCAGACTGTAGCTGCTAAATTTGGGGGTTTTGTGTCCAGTCAATGTGCATAATGAACCTTTGGGGGCTTCTAAACATTCTGGTCACCATCTGGCAAAAGGATTCCCATGCTGGGATGAGATATAGTGGCAGAAACACCAAGAAACTACCGAAGTAGTGATCTTTCGGAACTGATCAGACTGTAGCTGCTACATTTTGGGTTTTGTGGTCAGTCAAGGTACCTAATAAAGCTTTGGAGACTTGTAAACATTTTTGTCACCATCTGGCAAAAGGATTCCCACGCTGGGATGAGATATAGTGGCAGAAACAGCAAGAAACTACCAAGGTCAGGATATTTGGGAACTTTACAGACTGTAGCTGCTACATTTGGAGGTTTTGTGGTCAGTCAATGTACATAATGAAACTTTGGGGGCTTTTAAACATCTTGGTCACCGTCTGGCAGAAGAATTCCCAAGCTGTGATGAGATATAGTGGTAGAAACACCAAGAAACTACCAAAGTAGTGATATTTGGAAACTGATCAAACTGGAGCTGCTACATTTTGGGGTTTTATGGTCAGTCAAGGTACATAATGAAACTTTGGAGGCTTTTCAACATTTTGGTCACCATCTGGCAGAGTGATTCCCACGCTGGGATGAGATATAGTGACAGAAACACCAAGAAACTACCAAAGTAGTGATATTTGGGAAATGATCAGACTGTAGCTGCTACATTTGGAGGTTTTGTGATCAGTAACGGTACATAATGAAACTTTGGGCGCTTTTCAACATTTTGGTCACCATCTGGCAGAGTGATTCCCACGCTGGGATGAGATATAGTGGCAGAAACACCAAGAAACTACCAAAGTAGTGATATTTGGAAACTGATCAGACTGTAGCTGCTACATTTGGGGGTTTTGTGGTCAGTCAAGGTACATAATGAAACTTTGGAGGCTTGTAGAAATTTTTGGTCACCGTCTGGCAGAAGGATTCCCAAGCTGTGATGAGATATAGTGGTAGAAACCCCAAGAAACTACCAAAGTAGTGATATTTGGGAACTGATCAGAATGTAGCTGCTACATTTGGGGGTTTTGTGGACAGTAAAGGTACATAATTCTACTTTGGGGGCTTGTAAACATTTTGGTCACCATCTAGCAGAAGGATTCCCACGTTGGGATGAGATATACTGGCAGAAACACCAAGAAACTATCAAAGTAGTGATATTTGGGAACTGATCAGACTGTAGCTGCTACATTTGGAGGTTTTGTGGTCAGTAACGGTACATAATGAAACTTGGGCCCTTGTGAAAATTTTGGTCAACATCTGGCAGAGTGATTCCCACGCTGGGATGAGATATAGTGGCAGAAACACCAAGAAACTACCAAAGTAGTGATATTTGGAAACTGATCAGACTGTAGCTGCTGCATTTGGGGGTTGTGTGGTTAGTAAAGGTACATGATGAATTTTTGGGGGATTATCAACATTTTTGTAACAATATCTTGGAAGAATTCCCACACTGGGATGAGATATAGTGGTAGAAAGACCAAGAAACCACCAAATTAGTGATATTTGGCAACTGATTAGATTGTAGCTGCCGCATAATGAATGTGACCCCAAATAAAATATTTCTGGGTTTTATATGCAGAACAATTTTACGATGAAATTTTATGTTGAAATATTCCTCATTAATCTGTGATTGATAACAAAAGTAGATAAAAAAAAAAAACCTGAGAAAAATATGCTATACCATGGTAAACTAATTTCAAAAAGGCCTTCTATGCATGAAGCACTTCAAGTATGATGTGCAATATCTTCTGGAAGTTCAACCAACCAAATTAACAATGTGTGCAGGATGATATCATGAGAGCGTTCAGGGGTCAATGTTTTTCCTTTTTTGAAAAAAAGTAGATTTGGAGAATTCTGATAACATCAATTGTTGAAGTAAAAAAAAAAAGAAAAAGAATTTGAGACCCCTCAGCCTCCCTGGATTAATCGTACCTCAAACTTGCAATGTCTTTTTTTCATGAAGGATTGAATGGTGTACGTAGAAATTTATGAATTTTATCAGGCAAATAAAAGAAAATATACCTGTGGCTTGAAGCTAACACAGGGGGAAGAAGAGAGACTACAGAAGAGTATTAGGGAGACATGGATCACAGACAAAGGTATCAAGAGGAATAAAAATCTTGATCAATATACACTATATTGATCAATATACAACATCACAAATTCATCCATCTTGGTAGTGTCTATGTATCAGTCGACCGGGAGGGATGCCTCCAGGTTGACTGCTCTATACAACAGTCTTATGGAAGGGATCCCTCCTGGATGACTGTTCTATGTATCAGTTGACCGGGAGGGATGCCTCCCAGAGGACTGATAAATATCAGTTGTCCGGGAGGCATCCCTCCCGGTTGGCTATTGTATGAACCTGTTGTCAGGGAGGGATCCCTCCCGGACAACTGATACATAGAACAGTAATCCGGGAGGGATCCCTTCCGGACGACTGTTGTATGAAGCAGTTGTCCGGGAGGGATCCCTCCCAGTTGGCTGTTGTATGTATCAGTTGTCCGGGAGGGATCCCTCCCGGACGGCTGTTCTATGTATTGGTGGACTGGGAGGGATCCCTCCCAGTCACCTATTGTATGGAGCAGTTGACTGGGAGGGATAGGTTGACTATTCTATTTATCAGTCAACCGAGAGGGATGCCTCCCGGACAAATTTTCCATGTATTAGTTGACTGGGAGGGATCCCACCCAGTCGACTATCCTACGTCTTTGTTGGAAAGGAGGGATCCCTCCAAGTCAAGTACTGTATGAAGCAGTCAGGAGGGATTCCTCTTGGTCAACATGGGTGGATTTTGCTTAGTCCGTTGGCTGGCACTGCAAAGAAAACTGTGTCAAATGTGAGCAGTTGACATGTGGCAACTCTGAGGAAGCTTGTGGTGTTACACCAGCCTTACTCAAGTTTTGACTCAACCCAAGCTTCAATGCACAGTCACTGTGCACCTTGCACAGTGACTGTGCCAAAAAAGGCACTTCTGCATTCATGTGGAGTTAGAATGGCAGCTTGGCATAAGTATCCTGCATGTCAACTGCAAGCAGTTGACCAAGTTATTTTTGCAGTGTGGGGGGATTCCTCCTGCTTGACAAAGGTGCTGACATGTACCTAGGTGCTACTGCCTTGCCAGCTGAGCAACTCAAAAGTAAGTGCACTAAAGTTAAGGTGCAGCTGGTGTGGCTAAGTAGAGTCTTAAAATAGCTTAGTAACTTCCAAATATTCCAGGTTGCACCACCCTGGGATTTGTTTTGTATCAGGCTTGTTTCAAGGGGGACTGAACTCCAGTATACTGCATGTCAACTGACACCAGTTTCTCGAGTTTTTTTTATAGTGCCGTACGTCTCCATTGAGCACGTTTGCATTGGAATCTTGTCCACCAAGAAGTGTACAAGACTGGCTCAAAGTTGACTGGCACACACTTCTTATAATAAGTGTCAAGAGGTTGGCGGTGGATGAGGTCAAGTTTCTTGGTGAGTCTGCCAAGGATGGTCCATTTTTTCTTGTGATTTCAAAAGAGTGTGAACTGTTGTTAGTGGGATCCAGTGGGATAACTGGGCATCAGAATGGAAGTATCCACCAAGGGTGTCAGTGTGTTTGATGATGATGTTAGAGCCAATGAGCACGTTGAAGAAGTTGTGGTTCAGGGTGTGACCGCGGAGGTTTTGCTGGAACTCAGAGCACATCAAGGTGTTGCCGTTTCCGGAGCCTGAAAGGATGCCAAGATAAATTCTGAGGATGGAAATGTAGACAAGCAAGGGGAGGACGGCAGGACAGATGAAGCGTGCAAGGAAGGAGCAAACACAATGAGGCAAGCACTTGCCCAGGGGAGGGAGGGAATTGGCCAAGTCTGTTTACGCGTGGAAAAGAATTTATCTTCACAAACTCAAGCATCAAGAGCAAAACTCTGTTCAGCTTGTACTGCTTGGGCAAGCCATCTTATGTAGTCCAAAGGGACATGGGAGTTGGATGAGCTCAAACATGCCACATGTGATCTTTTTGATTTCTGATGACTAATGTGCCCCACAGAAGAACGGATAACGGACCAGGAAACACGGTCTGCTCAACACCGGTGCTGCTTTTCAGGTCCATTGTCTCAGCTGTTGCCTGCCGGTCTACTCAGACAATCAGTTTCTTGGTATACACACCTGTGATGGTATGTAGAGCAAGCTACACCTTGACAGAACAAAATTTGAACATAATGTAATCATGTGTTCACGCTTGCAATTAACATCCGGCCAAGGGTGAAGAAACAAAATACATGGCAGTTGCAGTATCAATCTGAAGACCTCAAACACATTTTGGCCATTCCGGGGGACTCCATCCGTACAGCTGGATTCAAGGATTGTTGCAGCCGGGTTAGGGCGGGTTTGATTCATTGATAATCAAGTCTTATCTACCTGGCAGCTCTGGAAGAGATGAGTATTTACTATCAAGTGTTTCACATCAGACACTTAAAAATCCCTTCTCCTCCGCACATGTGAAGTGATAATGCATCCTCCAAGACTATCGCACCATGCTGGGATTCATCAAGTTCACCATTTGGCTGTCACTGGTTGGAATGTGGCTAGCAGTATTGCCGGCCCAATTCTGCCTCACAAGAGTCCAACTGTGGTGATGGTGGAGAGGCCAATACATTTGGAGGAGAGAATCAAAAGAAGACTGATGCCAGTGAGCAAGGGCCAGACCTACCATGACAATGGGGAGGGACTCAAGTGGCTGGTGTATGGCAATCAGTTCGAGTCTGCCGCCAAGTGAGCCAAACAGCGGGGAGGGTTTGCCCCAGGTGTCAATGTACATAACACCCAAAATTGGCGGCAGCGCGAGTTCTGGCGGTTTCATAGCAACCACCGAAAACAGGAATTGATCTGGCAAGGCTTGCGTCTGTCAAGGTTACGATGGTGGCGCTGGGTCAGGGCAATTGACAACCAGGGATATGCTAGGCGGAATGCGCGTGCGGATTGGATGGGGTCCAAAAGAGTGTGGAGAGAGACGGAAAGAAACTTACCCTTGCAAATCAAATTTGAGAGCAACAGGGCTTGGAGCTGTTTTTTCTGCACCACCACCTCTTTCTGAGGCCACACATCAGACTTTGCACTGATCTGGCTTCAATGTGGTTGTCTGTCCAGGCGTTGGCCCGTTACCGGTATGGGCGGTTCAAATGTGAGTATTGATTGTCGTGGCGTGCAGTGGTTCTGAAGGATCAGTGGCGGCGGGGCTTTCAATTGATGGGGTTTGTGGCGTAACAAGGAAGTAGCGGGGCAGACGCAGTTGCCTTACAACAAGCACAGCAGTGGAAGGCTTTGAGCAGTGGAGGGAGTGAAGATCAGGGTGCTTATAAAGAGGCCACATGATGGGCAGTTGTTTCCTCAGGCAACTCCTTGGTCTGGTTTCCAGCGGGGTGTCGTCTCACCCCCGTCCGCTGTTGCATGTGTGCAGTTTGGCGGGGCTATACTTGTGGGCCCCCCTTGTGCTTAACGGCTGGGTGTCTTCCTCTCATCACTTTTTAACCCTGCTAGACAGGGATGGGTGGTGGGCCATGGTGCGTCAGCTTGCTGACATTGGGTGGCAGGGTGCAACCTTGTGTTATTGTAATTTTTAGTGGCCCGATTTTTTGTTAATTTTCTTGATTTGTAGGGTACACTCTGATTTTGTCTGGCTGTTTTGGTTGAGGGGAAACGCTTGACTTTTTTTTTTTTTTTTTTGGTCAATTTGTAGGGAGAACCCTTGATTTTTTTTTTCTACAATTCTCAGACTTTAATTAGGGTGTTCAAAGTTGACTTGCATAAAATCATAACACCATAAAATCATAAAATTCTAAGCTGAAAAAAATATGTTGCACCCAAGCACTCAAATTAGAGCAACATTTCTAGAATGGTACATATGAAATCATCACTTGAAAGTTTTATAATTTTATGATTTTATGCATTGAAAATTTTATGATTTCAACTTTGAATAAGGGTGTTCAAAGTTGAAATCATAAAATTTTCAATGCATAAAATCATAAAATCATAAAACTTTCAAGTGATGATTTCATATGTACCATTCTAGAAATGTTCCTCTAATTTGAGTGCTTGGGTGCAACATAATTTTTCAGCTTAGAATTTTATGATTTTATGGTGTTATGATTTTATGCAAGTCAACTTTGAACACCCTAAATATACTTGGATTCTAAGGACTGCATAACTAACAAAATAATAATAAATATTCAAATATTATTGAAGATTCCGCCTTTTCATCATAAATTAAGGGGGTTTACCCACATGAATTAGCCCTTTATTCTACTCCTTGTGGCACTTTAATACAAAAGGAATAGCACAGAGAGCGTACTACAGAGCTCTGTAAATAAAACAATCACATAAAAAATTGATGCATCATTATAAAATACATAAAATTATATTGAATGAGAACTTACTTCTACATGAAAACAGAGCACAGGTGAGAAGGATTAATTGTATTATTCATGTTACTTTTCACACATAGCTTTTACCCGTGACAATTGGTTATAAAATGAAAGGAGGGAAGCTAAGTAAACATAGTATAAATAACTTGCTCACAGCCAAGAAGGCTTACACGCCAAACCTTGGCCAATTCCCTTAACCAAAAGGCACTGTGTAGCGTGCAAAGTGTTCCCAATATTTAAAGGGGCCTTTTGGGGCCACTGTAATAAATCCCTCAGAATATTCACCCTCCCATAACCTGTAAGTTGCTCATGAATATTTTCCTCCTGCTTCCAGAGCAGTGTATCCCTTATAAAATTTCCACCTAGCACGCCAAAACTACTAGAAATTACCCTTATATTTAGCAACTTCCCTTATAAAGCAATTTTAGCGTAACTTCTTTAAAGATAATTGCAGTAAGACTCCAGCCTCTGTCAAGCAGCCAATCAGCTTAAGCTCTTGCCAGTTATTTTTACGCCCAAAACTCCCTTTTATTAGTAATTATACATTATTAATAACAAAGTCTTTTATCTCCAACAGAGATTTGCCATTTCCTGGCTGAATTTTTGCATAATTTCCCCACTCCTAGGGAGTCTGAAACTCTGCAACCTGGTGCAAATTCTTTATCATTGCACCTCTATTTATAGCTTACACCTAACCACGCCCTCTTCACTCCGACAGCGTTTTCCTTTGTTCTGCCTGTCTTTGCCTCAAAAAAATAGACCATTTGCCATCATTCTCTATTTCCAATACACACAACTGTGTGGTTCCCTATTCCACCAAATCCATGTTGGCACCTTTCCTCACCCGGTATTTTCCTTTGCGTCTTCCAACATAACCAAATATCTGGTTTCCTATTCTACCAAAGCAATGTTGTCAGACTCTCCAACTAACTATTGTTTGCTCCCCTCAACCTTTGCTCAAAAATCTTTCTACTACCTCTCCACCCATCAAATTATTTTCCATTCCCAACCCCAGATCACGACCACACACTTCACCTGTTTTGTACCTTATCTCAATAAACATGCCTGAATACTAACTATCCCAAAGACAGTCCTCAATACTCATCAGCACTATACTTTGCAGGCAATTATCCTCATCTTAAACTTGCAATCTCCACCAATTGCATTTCCACAACATCAATCTTTTTCCTACGTCGTCTCACATGACATCTTATTGTGACCTTTTTGGGCTCTGCACTAAACACGCACAACCTCCAATTATTCCAAAGAAAGCCCTCAATACACCTGAACAGTATACTTTGCAGGCAACCATCCTCATCTTAAATGTATGCCTCCACCAATTCTATTTCCATACCATCAATATTTTTCCTACGCCGTCACACATGACATCTTCTCATTACCTTTTCCGGCACTACACTTAACACCATCCTTCAACTTCCTAACAGGCAACTTTGCTACATCTTCCTCTCCAGTGCCAAAGATGGTTCCAACTCATTTCCATATCTCCACCGTTCAAATCCTTTCAAATATGTTGAAACTTATAATTAGCATCCTACGCTCTCCTCAACATTGGACCCAGCTCCACAAGCTCCACCAAAAATCAAACAAACGCATATATCTGCATTCATGTCTAGTGGTATCCCCACCACCCTAATATTTGCCACTGTTCACACTTCTACACTTTGCCTTATTTCTCAAAACTTTACATGCATTACCGTACTGTACTCCCCCGCAAACTCTATTACTAACACAAACCAATGTTCCTATCCTCTTTATAAGATCTGCTTCAAAATAGGCGCTCGCGCACCACACTTCAATACCGGTTACCTCATTTTTGACGGCACTTTGATCCCTAGGACGGTTTCTCCCCAAAATATTTGTATCACTCTTGATATTGAGTACGACCAATGGAACATTTTTTCCAAACCATCATTTCCTCCTACAACTCACTTAAACATCCAAGCTGCTATCCTTATCACCAAAAACACCCCTCATTTCCACTGCATTGCCATCAACCAAGGTCCAGTAAGTTCAAGTATTTCAATTTCAACACTATCTTTTTTCAACCAAACCTAATCACCCACTTGCAGAAATGTCAGATTCATTTCCATTCCGCCGCATTCCACTTCACGCCATGTTCCCAAGACCATTACCTCAACAAAATTACCATTGTAACCGGGCTCATTGTCTTTCACATTGGGTGCACTCTTCAAATATCTGTCAGTGCAGTCCACTAACCCTCTTCATCAATTCATATCGCAATTCACCTTACCTCCACCACTCCACTCCACATTACAGGCCGACAAAATTGAATTACCTCCTTTGCTTCTCCCCGCACCTGACCTTACAACACCTCCCAGAACCAACACCTCATTATCCAATCACCTCTCAAACTCTCAATCACCCACTTCCGTAACCTCTTCTTCCAATTATTGATTGCAACACCTCAGCAGTTTTGAAACAGACTGTAACATGATACACATAATATTTCTCTCCAATTCCACAGACTCCATAACCTCATAATACGCTTTTTCCTCTTATGCAACCAACACAATCTCCTGACCCATCTCCTGGCCACCAACTAATCTCTTTCTGTTGACACATCCCCTGCATTTATCGATGAGAAGTCAAATGTTGTGTCTTCACTGCAATCTCATTTCTGTTCCTTGGCAAATTACCCCTGTTCCAACTGTTGTGACCAACCCCACATCTTTCTGTTCCATATTGATCTACTAGAGGCCAAGGCCGCTGCGCCGCTGCAGGGATCACCATCTGTCCACCATCTTCCAAATTACCGCCACTGTCAGAATGAGCCTGTTGAAATAAATTGTGGACAATGGCTTGATTTGCACACCATGAAAATCTGAAGCAATTTGCCACATTCACCCACAAGATTGCACTTGTTGCAAAAATTGAGTGTCATGAAAAACATTTCTTTAGTGAGATGCAGAATATTTTACAGAAACTACAACCAACACACAGGTTGTGTTATTAATTTTGTCATTGGAAAAGGTTCAAAAACTGCACATGTTTATACATAGCTCTATAATAAAATTGGCCACATTTGATGATTTTTACGCAGTCAAGCATTTAATTGACTAACAGTTCCCCATTCCACCCCAATCAAAGAAAAAATTAGCATGAGAGTTACAGATCAACTGAAATTTTGCCAGAGTTATAATTTACAGGATGGCATTCTTGAAAAGGCAGTGAGGACTTTCAGGCAGCATATTTTCAATAGGCTATTTATCTCCTTGTAAACTTATCAGAGGTCTACCCCTTCAAAAACAAGACACCAAGAACAGCAGCTAATAAGCAAATTATCCAGCTTATTGTGTGATATATTTTTTATCCAAAATGCAAGAGAAGAGCAGAAAATTGACAGAAGTCTAAAAAAGATGAATTTTTTCTTGGTGGATAAGCTGGGCAGAAGGGCGTCAGACAGACTTCAGATTTTTATGATAGTCTGGCTGTTGGCATCCTTGGTACAGGTGATAAGGTAGTGAATGAGGCTGAGCTGCCTTCCAGTCTGATCAAGGTTATGCCTTTCAAAAACCAATAGGTTATGAGCCATGCCCTTGATGTATGATTTGGTCAAAGAAGGTGTGAAGTTGCTTGCAAACCGGGCAAGGGTACAAATTGCTGTAGTGCGGCAGATACTTGCCACCTTTGTAACCTGCCTGCGCGTCACTGTCTCCTTCCTTTTGGGTTGCACCAGTCTCTTACTCAATCTTGTTCAACCGGCCCCAGCACCAAAGACAATGAGGTTAACCTGAAAGAAGCTATGGTTTATTCAGCATAGGCTGGGCACCAGCGATGCCACCATTTCCCTATTTTTTCTCGCAGTCTTCTCCTGGCCGGATTGACTAAAACTTGATGTTAGATTAGCCAACAAGTGATAGACTGATTTTGGTCCCCCAGGTAGTGCGTCTGGCCTGCCCGGAGCTCCCAAACTGTGGTGGTGAGCCTGGGAATGAGATTGCACTGATTGGCAACAGCCCTTGTTCAGAATGGCCAAACAAGACCCAGAGCAATGGTAAGCTTGACCCATATAATGGCTTTGATTTACTGGGTCCCATTGGGGCTTGCTCTCTTGATACTTTTGTCAAGGCAAAGACGGCCAAACTTCACCAACATCATCATTGGGGAACTCCGTCTGGTCCACCAGTTCTGGACCCAATGACTGAAGTGCGGGCCAAAGAAAAATAGTGACTGACATCGTCTTTTGGAGGGGATTTAATTTGGGAATGCTTATCATTGAGGAGTAATACGACACGTTCAGAAGCTTTGGTAGTGCAAGCAGTTTAAAAACTCACAATTGCCAGTCAGCCTGTGTTCACTGAACCCCTGGATAGCTGGAATGGACAGTTGGTAATGCAGCAGCGCGAGGCGTACATCTGCAAAACAGATCTGGGGGGATGCGGGCTATTTGAAGTTAAGTAACATGAACAAGACAAATTGAGAAATGATTGAGAGGATTGCTGGAGACAATCTCCTCAACTTACGCAGATATCAAAGGTTTCTTGCTGCCTGCTTTGATATTGGCCAGTCAACCTGCTTTGAACATGGCCCTAGCCTTCTCAATTGTGCCATTGGCCTCATTTCCTTTGGAATCAAGAGCTTGATGGCTGACCAATGTCCGTTCAAGTTGCCAAAGGTTCAGACACTGTTCAGTTTTTTTTTGCGCCCCTTGAGGCGTCTAAACACCTTCCTCGATGCCTTTACATTTGGGTCTGAGTAGAGAAAATTCTTGACCGGCTTAATCAACTGTTTGAGTGGTTGAGCAAGGGAAAAGCAGCTGAACAAGATCAGTCAGAAGCCTTTGAGCATCAGGTGGAGGGAGAGACTGCGGGCTCAACTCATCAAAAAACTGACTGAAGCGCTTGGTGTTGATAGTTGCACTCATGATGATCATCTTAATCTCTTGAGCTGGTGTTGGTGTCCCCTGGTGGTGGGCAGATTTATTCTGCGGGAAATTGGAGGCCTCTTCAACAAGATGTCTGCCAGGTTCTCTGAATCCCTTTAAGCAATCCTAGGAGCATGTCTGTCCCTAGGGAACGCTCATGAGCTTTGTCAAGGATCACAATATTGAAGTTTGATAGCAGCTTGTCCAAGAGCATCTCTGAGAGTATCTCTTGTAACAATGTCCCATTGGTGGCATATTTCAGCCTTATTTTCTACTGGGCTGTTTGGTGATAGATGGGTAACCTAAATGGTGGGTTTGACAAGCACCACAGTTGCCCGATATGAAATGAATCCTTGCCAGCTCAATCTCATCCTATCGGAGTCAAGCTGGGCAACTTGTTGTCAACGCAAAGATGAGCTTGTGGAAGGGTGCAACTCACATGCAACTCAAACAATGTTGTGGTGGCTTGATGCGCGGGTGATGCAGTTTCAGGACTGGGAGGGTCTCAGTGGGTGTGGCTTGAGTGTTGCGAGGGCATTGGTCTTGGATTGTGACACAATCCAAGAGGTTTTTGAGCCAGTATGTGGGTTGATAGCGGACAAGTTTGGTGTTTTGGCCTAATGCTTGGCCAACAATACATCCGGCCAAGGGTCCAGCCACTTTTTATGAATGCAAAGGTGAGAATCTAGAGGGGTGGAATATATTTATTATGTACACGCATCGCTGTTGTGATGGTGTGATCAGGGGGTGGCGTTTGGCAACAAGGAGTCATGTATCAGTTATCCATCTCTTTGAGCCGGATGGCTGCCCAGAAGCTATTTAAATAGGGAGGGAGAGGGTTGTTTTTGCCCCCCAGGGGATCCGGTTTTGTCCTACCCCCTCCCTGGAGCTGCCCTAATCATTTTATTAGGCCCTCCTTGATTTCCATTTTGACCAATCCCTTTTTGCGTGTTGCTACGGCACGGGCTGGGGGGTCAATCCAAGGTGCCCTTTGGGGTGTTTGGGGATTAAATTCAACACTTTTTCCATTAAATTGTATGCCAAAACTTAGATCTTGTAGTCTACGTTCCTGTGAATTCAATAAACTTGGATAAATTGCCAGTCACTCTACCACGCCCCCAGCTCTTCCGCTTCTAACATCTCAAAACACAACATGACAAATTCTCACCTATCACTCTCCTCAATTGCACCTCAACAAATCAATCCTCAAGCCCCCTCCTCAACCTCATCTACCACACAATTAAAAACATTGGACAAAGCTTTAGCCTTGCCTCAGGTTCCCCCACAAAAAATCATTATACACATTGCCAGGTGGATTTGAACTCACTCAGTTAAACCCCGAATCCTAGGCCATGCGCTTTCCAACTTAGTCCGTACACAAACCAATTCACACACATCAAATTCAATTAAATCACTCTGACTAAATATTTCTTGTCTTCTTTGACCAACAGACCTGTGATCTCGTACTACATATTCCCACTCCTATTCTTGACCGTTTAATTCCTGAATTGCACATTGCCTGCCGTGTGTGGATACAGGGCACAATTCATGACTACGACGCAAACTATGTTTATACCACAGTAAGTTTTCCTATTATCTCCCCACCCTGATGATCACTGAACCTAACAACTTCTCATCAGATCAATAAAATCTCCTTCAAACTATAGACATACAAACAGCTCCAAGATGTTCACTCAAAATATAAAAATGTAAAATATTCTACCTTATTTCTTTTCAAATAACCAAGTTGTATTGTCTAGCCATCTCCATGACTTTTATTTTTGTCTTCCGCCAATCCTACTTCACCTCAATCCTCAAAACCTTATTGTCTACATTTTTCCATGAAACATCACCTTTTCACACCCCAACTCAATTGTATAATATGACACGTAATCTGCAGATTTTATCCTAAGTATGAAAAACACCCTTGATATCAACTTCACGATTGATTTGGCCCTAACTTCAACAGCGTGATTGAACTGGAGTAAGACTCCTGTGAACCAAAGTTACCTACTGGGCATTTATTATCCGCCTGATTTATGTCAAACTTTTCTTTAAGAATGTAGCCACATTATTTTAGAACTTGATTAATGGTGCAGCCTGAACTCCATCAATACTGAGCACGGTCCTGGTCACTAGAGCAGTTTCTTAGTACCACAGCTCTGCTTTCCCAAATTTCCCACCTCTTCTCCAAATTCCACCCAAAACAAAACCTCAACAAAAGATTCTGATTTGCTCATGACTGATGAACAACCCATCTATGAATAAACTATTAGTTTATCTTGAACTCAGCCCAATCATGTAAACTCAACGCGTATAAATCTTACAAGTTTCATTTACTCAGCAACTACAAAGACAAAGCCTTTACATTACAAAGTACTCGGCAGTAAGCACAACCTCTTCTTTTGCAATCCCTATGCTCTAACAACATTACTTGGCCGCCGTGCCGTAAACGTACTCCATTTCCGGCACATAAAACAATTCCCGTTTCCAACATTAACCTAAACCTACTGAATTACAATGGCCCTCTCTCCAGATAATCTCATTCCAGTGACTTTTCTTGACAACCATCACCATATCCGTCCTGGGTACAGGACTCATTTCTACAAAATCCTCTGATATTTTATGCACACTCAGTTCCCAACTCATATTGGTCTAAACCTTATCCACTTACACCCTATAAAGAAGTACTGTTTGTGACTGAAAATAATTCAATCCTGCATCTGAAAAAATCTCTGTCAAATCATTCCACTGACTGTTTTGGGCAACACACACCACATTCACTTTGGGTCTTTGACTACTTCTAAATATCTCATTAACTTGTTCCAGAGATCAACCCTCTATACTAAATCAACTTTGCCATAGCAAAATTGCGTGTTCAATACCACAACTATCCCCAAAATGTTCCTTTTCCATTACCCATTAATCATAAAAAGTACCCATCAATCAGCAAAGCTATCCCTACAATCTTCCTTTTCCCTAGCTTCTTCCATTTTCACCTATCAGCTTGGCGCAAGGCTTAGTCACAACTTATACACCTCTTCATGAATATATATACGCTAAGCGTCAACAAAAAATGGCCCACAACATTCTACCACCTCATCCCATTTCAATCAACAAATTGGGTCCTACATATTCATCATCCTACACCATGGTATTGATTCGCAGTGTTACATTTGTTCCCAAACAACCTCCCTTCACTTTTCCAGATCAATTCAAAATCTTAGGAGCATCTCCATGGTCTTCCACTTCAGCTGCCATAGCACCAATTCTTAATATCCTGTTGGGTATTTTTACACCTGCTCCATGTGGCACCTCACCAACCGCTGCACCTTGGCTTGTTTTTGAGGGCCAAGCTATTGCTTCTTATAAAAAAAATCACATAACTGTCCTTTGTCACAGCTCAAGTTATCATCTTGATATTCCTCACCACTCTAGAACTTTACCTCATCCTCTCATATTTGGTGATCTTCTCATTGTACAACAGGCAGAAACTGTACTTGCTATTGATCCCCAAATACCTCATGTAAGCGTAAAACTTCTTCTCTCCAATTTTCCGCAACATATACCATATCAACTACCTATTGTCTGCAGTCCTGCATTTTCTCCCTTGTCCCAGGCAATGCCCTTGCACCCGAGTCATTCACACAACTCGCAAAGGATCAAACCTACCATATTCACGGCTTTGTTGTTGCTCATAAAAACGGTATTGTTCATGTTGAAGTTTGTTACCAACTCACCTCTCGCATTACAACACGCTGGAATGACCTGTTGCATTTTCATACAGTTAACTCAGATCTTTGACTACGCCGAGTTTGACCCTACAATTGCACCCAAATAGATAAAATCATCACCGTTGTATAGCCACTGTCCTTTGCACTTCCTTTTCCTCTTCACTTCACTCAGCTATCATGGGCCAGTTCACTTCTTGCCTCTTCATTCCACCTCAGGTATCCGTAAAGTTTGATTTCTTGGATCCGTCAACTTTTATTCCCGTTCATACCTACCCATTGCAGAAATATTATGTTCTGAGCCTAGATTTTCCATCATCTCCTTACTACATCACATAGCTCCATAGAACTCTACTATCCCATACATAATCGTCGTACCTTTCCTTTTTCTTCAGCTCAATTGTACAGCACCACGCTCCATGTTTATTCTCCCCATACCTCTGATAAGTGTTACTGTTTTGACAACTGAATACTCATGCACTAAGTCTTCCCTACATCCATGTGAAAAACAAAGCAGTCACAGCCATTGATTCACACTCCACAATTCCGCATTAACAAATTGTATCATCCTGTTATATTTGCAGCATACCCAATATTAACCATGCCATAACTCCATAAACAACTAAAATGTTTTGATTCTTTACAAATAAACTGTACTGCCCGTTTCATCTATATGGTTCATAGCATTATAATCAGACCAGTGAACCCTGTCCAAAACCAGAAATTTTATACATCTTCATTACTTGAGATGAGTTGATCCTCTGCATCTGTCCGGCAATGCCTTGAACGCCATAACCTCGTAATTTTGACCCAATCTAGCCCAATACAATTCTGGAACCCTGACCTAGCCAAGACATCCTCCCCAGTCCTTTTTGTTAGCATATCCCATGTCAGCTGGCTACCATAGCAAGCCCACTGTAACATAAAAATAAAAAGTAGTATTACATATGAAAGAGATATTATTACACTCTTACACATGTAATACCATAAAATAACACATAAAAATAATTACCTATGAAAGAGACACTGTCTCTTACATAACTAAAGCGCCCACAAGTTGGCCAGTGGCCCTGTAGCTCCCCCAGGCGCCCCAGAGAGCTGCCACGGTTATTTAAAGGGCCCTCTGGCCGCCCCAAAAGGCCTTTCCTCACGCTTTTACATACCTACTTGAATTTACCCGCCTTCAACACGTGCTCAATAGCCTGTTTCTAGCCTGGTAAGTCCCTTAGTAGGTGTTTTTAGCCTCATTTTGTCACCAGAAACTGCCCAGTGTCCACCCAGCCTTCAGAATCAACCTCTTCAAGCGCTTTCAACTGCCCAGTTTCTACCCTGAAGAACCCCAAGACTTTAAGGGCTTTTTACTAGTAAGTTCAAACCCTTTCTCTTGAGATTCTCCGCCATTCCTTGCTGGGATTTAAACCACACCTGTTTACAGGCCCCAGTGTTTGCTTTTGAGGGATTAAACACCCCTGATTTTATCAGGCCCCTCTTTCTTTAATTATATTAATTTTATTAATATAATTATGCCATTTTTTCATATATTTTACGCCATAATTACCAATATATCCATTGGAATTATCCCTGATACTTTTGTCTTAGAGTTTCATACTCTTTTATCTTATTCTTGCACCACGTGTAGCTAGAAGGGTTTGTCCTTGGCATCACGTAGGCTGAAATACCATGTATAAAAGTACACTAGGCAAGCTCACCACTTAAAAACAACAGTTGCAAAACCGACTATCTGTTTGCTTCTGTGATCCACAAATGGACAGCACAAAACAATGTGTCTGTTCCTGCCCAATTGCACGCAAACGCAAAGAACAAAACATTGGTGTATTTTCCTATTCTGTGCAAACGGACAGGACGGACCCAACCAGCATCTCTTGTATGTTTGGGTGGACTGTCCGCGTTTGCATGCAAACGCTCAGCACAAAAAAAATGCTATGACCAGTCCCTCCGCCACACCCCATCTGGAGTTCCTCCGCCTCCCCTCATTGGTCTGTCCAAAGCAAATGGACACCAAGGATTGGTTCTCAGAAGTGAGGAACACCCCACAACGTTAGTACCAATTCGATTTCCCATTTAACAACATTAATAAACATTGCCACTCCAAGGATCTGATGATGCCACAATACGGGTCGGCCATTGGAGTGGGCTGCAGATGAAAAAAGCCTATTATCAAGCACACTCCTTTGGCTTGTGGAATATTCATATTTGGAGATGGCATTTGAGACCGGGCTCACATTCAGGCAAGTAGTTTTCATAAAGCCTTCATAGAAAAAATTTCCTGACCTGATCCAAATCACAGCCATCAGTCATTACGCTCTCATTTCTGAGCAGAAGTCACACGTCAAGTAACAAATTTCCCCAAGTCTTATATGTTTACTTGACATCTCTCATAGCTTACACAACTCACTACGGAAGCCGAGGGACAACACCAATTGTGCCATCGTACTGCGCCAAGTCGGTTTTTTTCTGACTGATCCTCCAAAAAACTCACACACTACATCAGATCAAACACTCACACAATAACCAAAAACCCCGTGCCCACTTCGAATAACATCCAAATTCATATTTCGTTGCTCATTGAATTTGCTTTTCTTTGATGGTACTGCTTTTGGCGCTGGCTAGAGGCTATACGCACGTGTTCAGCATGTGTGAAGTCTCGCAGGTTTCTGGAAAGCGGAGATGTGCGAGAGAACTAAGTTGGGGAATATATTGCACGGCTTGAGGCCTCTTTTATAGGCAAGAGGTTGGTAGCGAAGCATAGTGAGGAATAAGAGGAACATGAGAGGAAAGAAAGAGAGATGCTGGTCTTGGCTAAGACCGGTCTAGGAATACAACAAGGATTGCCGAGAGCGGCGGTATAAGAATGAGAGCAGAAGAGCGGGCAGAAGAGAGACCATCAGGTGTTCGTAAATACTATACAAGATAAGGGAAGACCGGCTGGGTCTTCACACGTGCTCCCTTGCTTGCTGTTTGGGTAGTCGGGGGTCATGGATATCAAGTTCAGACGCTTGAATAGTAGTTGCTTTCTGTGACACCTTGTGTGTGACATCCTGTGGTACTCAAGTTGAGAGGCTCACCCTCACACCCCCCCCCCCCCCCCCCCATTTCATGCCTTTTCAACCCCCAGCAAGTTGCACTGTACTCGAGTTCTTCCCCTCCACCTCCGTTTCGCCAGGAAGTGAACAACCGCCCGGTAACCTATTGAGAACGACCACCCGGTAACCTATGGAGAACTACCGCCCGGTAATCTACTGAACACCTTCTGTTGAACACCTCAATTGACCATCATCTATCAAACAATTTTGTAGTAAGCGGAACAATCTAGCTCATTACATAACCCTATGCAGCTTTACAGCTGCACAGTCGTTATTGACATATATTGACCAATTGTTGCTTTTCTCTTTAGCTTGCCCCCTCCACCATCTTTCCAACAGCAAGCGATTGAACGCCCGGTCATCTATCAAACCCGTTTTGCTCTGTAGTTTTTCACCTCCACCTCTGATTGCCTGGTCATCTATTTAACGGCTCAATTGACTTGTAGTAAGTCAATGGATCTAGCTCAACTTATGCCCCTGTGCAGCTGTGGAGTGTCACAGGGGCAAAATACCTATTAAACCTGCTGTCACTCTTCAGCTTGCCCCCCTCCGCCTTCCTTTTAAAATCAAGCAAACAAATGACCGGTCATATATTGGACTATTTGTAGTAAGTAAAACATGTAGCGCATTACATGCACCTTTGAAGCTCTACAGCTGCACAGGCATGATTGACACACACATTTCTTTGAATTGTCCTTTTGCTCTTTAACTGGACCCCTCTGCCTTTGTATCAACAGGAATCAAACAAAGCAGTCATCCATCAAACAAGTTGTAGTAAGTCAAATAATCTGGCCCACTTCAACAGCAAGAAAGATTACTCTTTTCTGATGGCCCATTGCAGCTTCAGATCTGCAAAGGGGTCAGGTGCTTGCTTACTAACTACCTGCCAACTCTTTTTTGACAGGAAACCTTTGCCAAGCCACCCAATCCTTGACCAATTGACTAGGTGAGTCACTTGATTCCCATTCTCTTCTGCCCTTTTGCGGTTTCTGAGCTGCAAACATCCGAGTTAGTTGCATTCTGACGACCAACTGACTTCATGTAGACATTTTTCTTCCTCTGAATCATGCTTTCCCTTTCCACCTGCATCTTTCTGGTTCAGCAATTCAACTTTGCCACGACCGATGGGGTAAATTTAGTCACGGCCAATGCAATCACCTTTTTTAAGCCTGATGGAAAAAGCTACTTTTTGACGTAAGAGCCCTGTTCCCACTCAACATATTTTCTTTCTTTCCATATCTTCAACCCTTTTTCCAATTGGTTTCTCTCATCAATTGCCAAATATGGGATTATAATTTCTATGTTGAAACATTCACATGCGTTGAATGTCCTCATTTGAATTATAATATGATTGATTAAATATTCTTCCAATTTCAATTTTCCTTATTGATCACCAAATAATTATAACTTTTATGTTGAATGTTTACATGCATTGAATGTCCTCATTTAAAGTATAATATGAGTGATTTGATCTTCTTTCAACTGCAATTTTCTTCCAACCTATGTGATTGTTATTTACTCTTTGACTAATCACATGCATTTTTTATCCTGATTTGTTTCATAACTAAGTGGACAAGAAATTGTCAACATGAACAAAAAGGCAAGATATAATTGGGCGAAGAAACTGAAAGAAGACAAGGAGGCATGTAGGCCTATACTGATATCTTTCACCCTGACACAAAGACAATGCGACAAAGTTACATACCTCTTGCATTATATCCTGTCCAAAAAGCATCTGGAACAAGTGCAAAAGAGATTCGAGCAACGCACCCAACAATTTCTGAATTCAACACAGCAGAACAGATGATATTAGATTCTAACCTGTTTTCCTTAATCACTTATGGTCAACTCGCCCCATTCGAAAAAGGTGAACTAATCAACTCGCCAAATTGTTCAACTACCACAAACGATCCCACTACTAGTGATCAAACCAAACCTAAGAGGCATCCAGATTGTTTCATTGCATACATTCACTTCACCCCACTTGAGGATCTTTCAGCTGAAGAAATAAGCAACCTCAACTTCCTTACCACTTTTTTTAACAACGCTTGCAATTATGTTGGTAATGTTCAGGGTTATTGCAAGATCTTCCGGGGACTAATGTGGACTATTGGTTGGAGGAACCCTTACATTCATGGAGAAACGGCTGGACAATATTTCAAGCAAGAGGCTATTGATAAGGATCCCTCTGGCTATGATGATTACGTTGCGCATGGTCCTTATGCTGGCCAAATCATTCACCAATTATTCCATTCAATAGCAAACACTGCCGTCAAAGCTGCAAATAAGCTCCTTGCCTTTTTCAACATGCCAGCTTTCTGCGATGCTGAATTGAAGCACAAACCCTCAAAGGACAACTTTGCAAAAAATTTAGCTTTCACACAAGACAAATTTTCAAATAGACCACACTGTGATGAGGATACATCAAAAACTGCTTTTCTGCTCCTTTCAAATATTAATAAGGGTGATGGATCCATTTGTCTGGACAGCCATCTCGACAAAACGTTCACTGGTCCTTTCTTTGTTTTTCCTGATCATCGAGTAGCCATTGACTTGCGTAAGTTGAATGGTATTTGCAGGGTAGTATTTGATGCAGGAAAGTTTGAACATTGCACACATAACTTCCAGCCTTCTCACGCAACAAAAACTTCATTTGGGTTTTCTCTCCAAATCACCATGAGTTGTACCAATGCATTTAAGCAAATTTTTTCTGGATTTTACTTAGATAAGCTGACTGAAAGAGGCTTACCATACTTTCTTAATAGCAATGCTCGCATCAAAACCAACACCAGAAAGAAACAATCATAAATCATTTTGTAATACTATTATCTTAACATTTTTTTTGCTTTTAAACTTTTAAGCCTGTAGTACATGAATTATGACTCTGACGGTAAATACGGATAGTGATGATATCTGATATCTGCTTAACTGGGCCTAGCACAGATTTGGGATTTTTTGGTGATGGTGCAATCTCAGAGACAGTCAATCTGCTTTTGAATCGGATTTGGTTGGTTCTACTATTAAGCTGGTTTGCTTCCTTTCACTTGGTGTTTAACCATAATGTTTTAGCTATTTCTCTGCTCACATAAGAAGTAGACAATTATTCACGTAGCCTACAATATTTGAGGAACAACTCACAGGAAAGCTCAGTAGAAGTCTCAAAAATAGAAAGGTAACACTGCAACTATGGCAGATATGTGAAATTACAGTATGTTCACTGAAGTATGCATGGGATCAAATTGGGACTACTGCTTGGCAAATTGTTCTTGAAGTGGTGAGGTTAGAATTTTCACATTTCTTGTGACATATGTAGAATAATCTGTTCGGTGTATGTCAATGAGCAACAAAATATGAATTTGGATGTTGTTCAAAGTGGGAACGGGGTTCCTGGTTATTGTGTGAGTGTTTGATCTGATGTAGTGTGTGAGTTTTTTTGGAGAATCAGTCAGAAAAAAAACGACTTGGCGCAATGGCACGATGGCACAATTGGTGTTGTCCCTTGGCTTCCGTAACTCACGCATCTGTACCTATGCACGTATCTGTTTGATTACCATGGTGAAATTGTCTTCTTGGCAACATTCTTGTCCAAATGCCTCACAAAATCAAATCTTACACACTTTACTCCCAATGTCATTTCAGTACCTCAGTTGGGCCAAACTGACTCCACCTGCTCCTTGTCAGGACAAAAAAATGTGTCTTTAATTGAAGCTCAAATTTTCTTACAAGTCAAGCCTCCACAAAAAGTACACTAATCTTTTGCATCATCTTAGAGACCTTGTAACAACAACTTTAAATAATCTGACTTGGTCCTGAATTGTCCTCAGCTGATTTTCAATTCTTGCATCATAACTCAACACAAATGTACCAATCCCCCGCAGAACCTAAATACAAGAATACAGTAACAAAATTCAACTATAACTGAATCATTAATTTCAGCATGCTCATCTTTGTTATTACTATCTCCGTGAAGAGCATAAAACTCAGCAAGGCTCAGCCTAAAACTATATCCTTTCATAGGGACAATCCTGTGCCATGTTCAAACAAACAATTGAATTGTCATTGCTGTGCATTAATAATACTTTTCCTTATCCAAAACAGCTACCCCTGGCTTCAGATACTTCTGAAATACACCTAATATGAGCCTGAGTCTCTATAGTGACTACAGGACACAAGAAAGAAGGGGGGAAACAGTTGGATTTCTTTGGATAAAGAAAATACAACTATAAGAGAAAAGAGAGAGAAACAGAGCAGGATCAGGATAAAGAGAAGTACTAGGTTAATCTAGTGGGAATGCACGTCCACTGGCAATGCTACTCTTCAGAAGAGTGCTGCTAATCTGTGCTAGAAAAAAGCTACAGCTTCCTCTCAGGAGGGTATCTGGATTAGATAAGTTTAATCCAGCCACAATTTTTTAGCTTCCTTCTGGATAGTCTAGGTTCTTAAAGGGAAACCTGAGGGACAGCCCTGTAACCTAGATTTGAGGCAAAGGCCAACTGATAAGAAGGGACAGCCCTGTGATCAAGATTGAGGCAAAGGCCAGTAGATTTGGAGGGACAGCCCTGTGATCAAGAAGAAGATAAAAAACCAACAGAAAAGAGCAGATCAAGCAAGACACAGAGTTGTACCTCTGAGATAAACAAGGTTCAGAGAAAGAGGTTACTTACTGTCAATATCCTAGGCGCCTGTGACGGTAGGTATACTGGGAGTGTTGTAAACTCTTTGGTGGTGATCCTGAGGTTATCTGGGTGGTGGTTCTGGTGTGCTGAAGTCTGTAGATCCGCCTCAGGCAAGGGGGATCCTGACTACCAAAATTTTCACAGTTTGCTTATGTAATTTACATATGTACATGTGGTTTGGTGCGCCTGGTAGCGCTGACACGTCACAACTGTGCATGCGCGCCACAACTCAATAACTCAGGGAAAGAGCATAGTTACAAGGAATTGGTAAGTTGTAACTAGGGTTGAAATTGCATGAGGAAACAGAATATGAAGTTTAATTAAGGTTATTTCTTAAGATGAAAAAGATATGAAGTAATTCATATGTAAAATGTAGAAAAAGGCAGCTTTTAGGTCAGCTGAGTTGACTCTAAGGCTGACACCTAAACAAACAATTACCATTCATCTAACCTTGCCCTAACCATAAGCAATCACCCTAACCATCAATTCTGACCCGCCTCTTAAGCATCCTTGCCACGTAAATCTCACGCTTGACTATTCCATATTTGTATGTCAATTGATCTATATATTTAATGATACAACTGAGTGTGTCAGTGATACATAACATCACCTCTACTTGGTCAAGAAATAGTCAACAAAACATACACAGTGGACCTAAACCAGTACTAGAAATGACCATCCAAAAACATAATTGACCATTGTTTGGCTATACATGACAACTGATCTTTCCTGGTTAATTGTCAGCTCCGGTCTCTTATGTGACACGGAGTTGATGATTCTTATGTACACGCTGTAGCGGCTTGAATAGCGGCCAGCGGTAGTACAATTTACCGCAATAGGAAAATCATTGTGCCCAAAGTAAGTCTCTGGCCTTGACACTGGATTTATATACATAATAAAAACGGTTCTTTCAGGAGGTTCTGGCTACAGTTTTGGAATTGCAAAAAATAGCTGGACCATCTCCTTAGCTTAATGAGTTTTGGGGCAGGACACTACATTTTGTTCACTGCGCTCTTGTTAACTTTAAAGTCACAGGAGCTGCTCAAGGTCTACGGGTGTAAAGATACTGGTCATCATTGTAGAAATGATGCTGTGTGTAGATCGAGTGTTCTGACTTCGAAGTACGCCTATAACAACATTCACTCTAGCTGAGTTTATTGTCAACTACAAAGAAAACTCCTTGGGCGGCAATAGGCTATGAATATGAGAACTCTCTCGGCCATGTCCACATCCATGCGATACAGTGCAAAGTGATGTGTGCAACACTTTGAGAAGAGGGGAGAATATTGCTCGTAACAATGTTGTCTTTATTATTGTGGTGAGTGGGATTGATTGAACAATATTGTTTCCTTCCCGGCAATTGCAAAATCACCAGTACACTGAGGCGAGCTAATATCTAACGGGACAAAACAGACAACCAGCCATAATTGTGGGACTTTATATTGCGGGTGCCAATCAGAAAAGGTAGTAAAAGGTGTTGTTTCAGCAGGTCCTGACAAAGAAATTATTGCACTGCTGGAAGTCAGTGTGTGGGTCATTATAACTGAAATGATATTTAGGCCTGAACATACATTAATATAAAAGCTTGTAGGGACACAACCTTGCGCCATAATCAAGTGTCCTTGCATATCAGCATCCTTCCCATCCAAAGCCATTTTCTCGTCCTCAGACCAGCCAGGAAGTGTGAAAAACATAGTCCCTGTATCTTTCTGATAGAGAAGCAGTGCAGTGAGTATGCGGAATAAAAAATCCAACAATTTACGAAGTCATACATTACGCTGTCCACTTTCTACCCCAAAGACTGATCCTTTGTGTCCATATGCTTTGACAATTCCGGATACAATGAGGCCATGGTCTTGAAATGATTGGAATGCGACTGGAGGCTCTTCACTGATATTTACAAGTGCCGCTCTGATCAGTAATTTGTGTCCTAGTCCTATGAATGTCATGTCCCCATAAAATGAGAGGAATTGCTTTGCCCCAGCGGGAATATTTATGGGTTGTTTTGGCTTGAACATTATTGAGTAGGCAGGGGCGTAGGGTTGATAGTCACCGGTTGACGTGGCTGATAGCTTTTGTGCAGGAACCCGGAGCGTGAAGTTCCTGTGGTTGGAAAGGTGCTATGAACTGGTCAATACCCTGTACTCTCATCTTGTAGGGTTCCGGGAGCGGGATGAAAACACATGAGGACAACACTTTGTTCATGTTGGTCTAATATAGAAATACCTCCTGGGGTTGCTGTGCCTCCAAAGCACACTTCCGGGGCGATGAAAATGTTACCTGTACAGTTATCACAGGATTGGAGATCAGGATTTCCCCCTTGCATTGTGGCGTGTTGAGTGACAAGAAAAAGAAAATGCAAGGGGTAAAAATTAGAAACGGTCTATGTCCATTGATGTAGCTATAATGCTAAGTAAATATTCAAAAACCCGTACAGGTACAATCCAATTAAGAAGAGGGCATTGAGTATGATTGTTAAATAGTGTAAGGGGTTATTCATTGACTATGTGCATGTGTAATTGTCAGCACGAATTGGGCCTAATTTGACGCAAATGCATCTACCACAGGGGGGATAATTCTGCGGCTGGCCTCATGTTTTGCTGAGAGACCTCGGCAGTTGAATGATCATACACTACAAACATGGATGAATTTGGGAAGGCATATATTGATCAATATGGCATATATTGATCAAATTATATTGATCTTTTTTTTTTTTTTGAAATTTCTCTTTAATTTGTTTCCTTCCTGCAACATCATAACCCTTCTATCATCTCTCTCTTGATTTCCTCCTTTCTTAGTTTTCAACCATAGTAAAAGCTTCATTTTGTTGCCAGATCAAATAGGTCATTTTTACATACTAATATGAATTATTCCTGAGAAAAAATAGTCTGTTAAGTCAAGCAGGGAGGGGAAGGGGGGAGGAGGAATGGGGAGGCATGAATTATTGTCACTTGAGCCTTGCAGAAGTGTTGAAATCTACTTTCCAAAAAAAAAAAAAAAAACAATCAGTCTCAATATATCATGCTACATCAATTTTGTTCAAATGTAATGGCTTGTATATATGACTCATTGTATCCAATATCTTAAATTTCTACTAGGCCTGAGATTGATTTAATGTTTGTACCAGATTTGAGTAAGGTGTCTTACATCATGGAAGAACTCCCACGCTGCACTGAGATATAGTGGGAGAAACACCAGGAAACTACCAAATCAGTGATATTTGGCAACTGATCACATTGTGGTTGTTACATTTGCAGGTTTTGAGGTCATTCAAGGTACACCATGATCCGTTGAGGGCATTTGATCATTGTTGTACCAATATTATGGACAAACTCCCACGCTGTGCTGAGATATCTTGGCAGAAACACCAAGAAACTACCAAATTAGTGATATTTGGCAACCGATCACATTGTAGCTGCTACATTTGGGGGTTTTGTGGTCATTCAAGGTACACAATGAATCTTTGAGGGCATGTGAACATTTTGGTACCAATATCATGGAAGAACTCACACGCTGCGCTGAGATATAGTGGCAGAAACACCAAGAAACCACCAAATTAGTCATATTTGGCAACTGATGACATTGTGGCTGCTACATTTGGAGGTTTTGAGGTCATTCAAGGTACACCATGATCTCTTGAGGTCATTTGATCATTTTTGTACCAATATCATGGAAGAACTCCCATGCTGGACTGAGATATAGCGGCAGAAACACCAAGAAACTACCAAATTATTGATATTTGGCAACTGATCACATTGTGGCTGCTACATTTGGGGGTTTTGTGGTCATTCAAGGTACTCAATGACTCTTTGAGGGCATGCAAATATTTTGGTACAAATATCATGGAAGAACTCCCACGCTGCGCTGAGATATAGTGGGAGAAACACCAGGAAACTACCAAATTAGTGATATTTCGCAACTGATCACATTGTAGCTGCTACGTTTGGACGTTTTGAGGTCATTCAAGGTACACCATGATTCCTTGAGGCCATTTGATCATTTTTGTACCAATATCATGGAAGAACTCCCATGCTGCATTGAGATATAGCGGCAGAAACACCAAGAAACTACCAAATTATTGATATTTGGCAACTGATCACATTGTGGCTGCTTCATTTGGGGGTTTTGTGGTCATTCAAGGTACACCATGAATCTTTGAGGGCATGTGAACGCTTCATTACCAATATCATGGAAGAAATCCCACGCTGCACTGAGATATAGTGGGAGAAACACCAACAAACTACCAAATTAGTGATATTTGGCAACTGATGACATTGTGGCTGCTACATTTGGGATTTTTGTAGTCATTCAAGGTACACAATGAATCTTTGACCGCATTTGATCATTTTGGTACCAATATCATGGAAGAAATCCCACTCTGCGCTGAGATATGGTGGCAGAAACACCAAGAAACTACCAAATTAGTCATATTTGGCAACTGATCACATTGTGGCTGCTACGTTTGGAGGTTTTGAGGTCATTCAAGGTACACAATGAATCTCTGAGGGCATGTGAACATTTTGGTACCAATATCATGGAAGAAATCCCACTCTGCGCTGAGATATGGTGGCAGAAACACCAAGAAACTACCAAATTAGTCATATTTGGCAACTGATCACATTGTGGCTGCTACATTTGGACGTTATGAGGTCATTCAAGGTACACAATGAATCTCTGAGGGCATGTGAACATTTTGGTACCAATATCATGGAAGAAATCCCATGTTGAGCTGAGATATAGTGGCAGAAACACCAAGAAACTACCAAAGTAGTGATATTTGGCAACTGATCACATTGTGGCTGCTCCATTTGGGGGTTTTGTGGTCATTCAAGGTACACCGTGAATTTTTGAGGGCATGTGATCATTCTGGTACCAATATCATGGAAGAAATCCCACGCTGCACTGAGATTTAGTGGCAGAAACACCAAGAAACTACCAAATTAGTGATATTTATCCTCTATGCTTGCTGCATCTCCAACTCAAATTTCAAAGTCAGTTGAGCTTGTCATTTTATATATCATTCAACAGTAAGTTCTTTTTGTGAATTACCTGTTGAATCTTAAAACTACCCAAATAATAATACCTTCAGAGGATTAATAGTATACAAAAGAATGAAAGAGTAAAGAGATGAGGCAAAAGGCACGACACAGAGAGAGAGGAAGCGGAAAATCATAGGAGACCAAAGAAGGAGAAAAGGGGCATTATCAAAGGAATAGAAATCACTCTTGTCTTATGTTTAGTCATCATGAGCAAAAAGAAAAAAGAAACCAAGCAGAAAATCTGAAAGAAAGAAAAGAGAATACAAGCTGTAGACATTTTTACTTTGACTTGGTCTACTTCTAGTGCCTTCTTGATATCCTTTCACAAATAAATAACTCAAGAAAATCAAGGGGCAAAAAAACAGGCTTGGATAACAAAATGATCTCTGCGTGCTGCTGCGACAATGATATATGTTTAGGTTTCAAAATGCTTCCTGGGGTCTCTTTTTGAGGATTTCCCCCTCTCCCAATACCTTGTTTTGTCTTCTTGGGATTGGCTGGTTTTCAAGTCAGCTGGTCAAGACATGCAAGACCTTAATCAAGTGGCCATCATTTTTTCACTTGTCTTTGATTTCAAGTCCTTTGACTTGTTGCAAGATAGTCATGGGTTGCTGGTCCATGGATTTGCTAGATTGTTCTTCCTTTCCCAAAGATTGAGGTCCTGATTTATGCAGGGGTAGCAGTCGCATTGGCGGCGGCAGTCTTAGAAAGCGCAGCAAACAAACTGCCTTCCTTCCAGAAGGACGACAGAATGGGAGACAATGGAGAAGTATCACTTTAGAGGTGGGTGGGGCGGCGGCTGCGGGAGCGGGGGCAGTGGCGGAAGGTGGAGAATTGCCATTTGTAGTCGGCTTGGAAACGCTCAATTTCAGTTGAGTTGCGCTCCGTCATTGGTGCTCTTCTTAAACTGCCGCCGGACGCGCTGTGACCATCTTAGGATCCCACCGGCGTGACCCGGCTTGGAACGCAATTGCTGCCCCTTGGAGGTGGGCCTATGTCCTTCCGAACTGGCTCGTCTTATTGGGACTTGGATATTCCGGTCTCGTCGTGTGTCTTGCCGCTCCGGCTAATGGCTGTTGATAAAATTGGAGCAGGGGCCTAGCTTCCGAGGCGTCCTTGGTCTGATGACCAATTCATTGAGACTCTAGATTAAATTGTAAGATGTGACTGTTGCATTTTCTCTGAATGCCGAGTTGCTGACCACCAAGACAACATCTTCCTTGACCTGTAGGCATTCTGCCTTGCAATAAAATTACATCCAAAAACGGTGAAGAACTTATATTCCTCGATAAACTGATCCACGTTTGCGTTGTGGAGAAGCATCCACTGGGAGAATTCTGTCTGGAAAATCGTGAAAACTGCGCAGCGCTGATTTCATGATTGTTCGCCACTGCTCCTGTAATCTTCTCTCAAATGAAACACGGTGGACCCCCCGCTCTGGCCCAGCTCAGTATGCTTGCGTGCTTGGACCTTGGGGACCTCCCCTTGCAGTCCGGTCACCTACCATGCCAAGATAAAACGAATGGCCGTGAGGGCCTCATCAAGACGAAGGCAGAGGCAATGCCAGCATGGTACGGTGAGCCCCTGCCAGAAAGCCAGGGAATATTGGACTGGTTACAAATACATACCAAGCTGTAAATATTTGGGCCTGGATAAGTCATTTGGGAAGGGACTTACGAGTACGCAATAGAGTTATGACGTCGACATCTGCCCTGAGTTTCCTGACTCGGTGGCAACTCCCTCATTGGGTGGGAAGGAAGGCGTGTTGGGGGCCGGATTGGCAAGGCAACGGGATCAAATGAAATCGCGTAGTGGTCGCCATGTGGCTAGGGTACCGTGGCTTCAATGTATTGCCACGGCGCTGCGAGTAATGGATGGACAATTCGTGGCCAGACAGAGCTGGGGCAAGGGTATAAATAGCTTCAATTGGTGGTTCATCATCCCCCCAGGGCAGTCAAGGATGCTGCACTTCCAGCTAACCTTTGCCCTCAACCCCTCCGCTGTTGCGCGTGCGCAGTCTGAGGGGCAAAGAGTGGGCCCCCCACGGGTCTGCAGCCTTTGCTGCAGGCCGGGGGCCTTCACGTCCAACCTTTTTGACCCGCGCGCTTGACGCGGGCTGGAGGTTGAGCCTGGGTGCACAGCACTGCTGATGTTGGAAGGCTAGGTTGACAATTTACAGTGCTATTTTTTTTTTTTTTTTGATTCATATTGATTGAGAAAAATTTGTGGATTTTGAATTGGTTTTTTGTACAATGGGGAAACCCTAGATTTTTTTTTCTTCTATTTTGTGTGTTTCCAGGGGGAACCCTTGATTTTTTTTTTTAGGGTTCTGGGAAATCTGTGTCTTCAATAAACTTGGATTTGGCAACTGATCAAATGGTGGCTGCTACATTTGGGTGTTTTGTGGTCATTCAAGGCACACAATAAATCTTTGAGGGCATGTGAACATTTTGGTACCAATATCATGGAAGAACCCCCACGCTGCGCTGAGATATAGTGGCGGAAACACCATGAAACTACCAAATTAGTGATATTTGGCAACTGATCACATTGTGGTGCTACATTTGGCCTTTTTGAGGTCATTCAATGTACACCATGATCCCTTGAGGCCATTTGATCATTTTTGTACCAATATCATGGAAGAACTCCCATGCTGCGCTGAGATATAGTCGCGGAAACACCAAGAAACTACCAAATTAGTGACATTTGGCAACTGATCACATTGTGGTGCTACATTTGGCCGTTTTGAGGTCACTCAAGGTACACCATGATCCCTTGAGGCCATTTGATCATTTTTGTACCAATATCATGGAAGAACTCCCATGCTGGACTGAGATGTAGTGCCAGAAACACCAAGAAACTACCAAATTAGTGATATTTGGCAACTGATCACATTGTGGCTACTACATTTGGGGTTTTTGTGGTCATACAAGGTACACAATGAGTCTTTGAGGGCATGTCAACATTTTTATACCAATATCATGGAAGAACTCCCACGCTGCGCTGAGATATAGTGGCAGAAACACCAAGAAACTACCAAATTAGTCATATTTGGCAACTGATCACATTGTGGCTGCTACATTTGGAGGTTTTGAGGTCATTCAATGTACACCATGATCCTTTGAGGCCATTTGATCATTTCAGTACCAATATAATGGAAGAACTCCCACGCTGTGCTGAGATATAGTGGCAGAAACACCAAGAAACTATCAAATTAGTGGTATTTGGCAACCAATCACATTGTAGCTGCTACATTTGGGGTTTTTGTGGTTATTGAAGGTACAGATTGAATCTTTGAGGGCATTTAAACATTTTGGTGCCAATATCTTAGAAGAAATCCCACGGGGGGCCAAGCTGTAGTTGCAGAAACACCAAGAAACTACCAAATTAGTCATATTTGGCAACAGATCACATTGTGGCTGCTATATTTGGGGGTTATGTGGTCATTCAAGGTACACAATGAATCTTTAGGGACATCAGATCATTTTTGTACCAATATCATGGAAGAACTCCCACGCTGCGCTGAGATATAGTGGGAGAAACACCAGGAAACTACCAAATTAGTGATATTTGGCAACAGATCACATTGTAGCTGCTACATTTGGGGTTTTCATGGTCATTCAAGGTAAAAAATGAGTCTTTGAGGGCATTTGATCATTTCCATGGCAAATTAGTTTCAAAAGGCCTTGTATGCATGCAGCATATCAAAGATGATATGGAATATCTTTGAAAATTCTTGAAGGATGGTATCATGAGAGAGGTGAGGGGTCAATGATTTTCCATTTTTGAAATCAAGTAGATTTGGAAATTTATGGAAGACTTCTGATAACATCAATGCGACACACACCATTCTTTTCTTGCTGAAAAAAAGACATTGCAAGTTTGAGGATTAATCCAGGAGTTCTTCCATGATATTGGTACCAGAATTATCCAATGCCCTCACAGATTTGTTGTGTGACTTGAATGACCACAAAACCTCCAAATGTAGCAGCTACAATGTGACCGGTTGCCAACTATCACTGATTTGGTAGTTTCCTGGTGTTTCTCCCACTATATCTCAGCGCAGCGTGGTAGTTCTTCCATGATATTGGTACCAAAATTTTCACATGCCCTCGAATATTCATTGTGTACCTTGAATGACCTCAAAACCTCCAAATGTAGCAGCCACAATGTGATCAGTTGCCAAATATGACTAATTTGGTAGTTTCTTGGTGTTTCCGCCACTATATCTCAGCGCAGCATGGGAGTTCTTCCATGATATTGGTACAAAAATGATTGAATGGCCTCAAGGGATCATGGTGTACCTTGAATGACCTCAAAACGTCCAAATGTAGCAGCCACAATGTGATCAGTTGGCAAATATGACTAATTTGTTGGTTTCTTGGTGTTTCTGCCACTATATCTCAGTGCAGCGTGAGATTTCTTCCATGATATTGGTAATAAAATTTTCACATGCCCTCGAAGAATCATGGTGTACGTTGAATGACCACAAAACCCCCAAATGTAGCAGCCACAATGTGATCAGTTGGCAAATATGACTAATTTGGTAGTTTCTTGGTGTTTTGGACACTATATCTCAGCGCAGCGTGGGAATTCTTCCATGATATTGGTACCAAAATGTTCACATTCCCTCAAAGATTCATTGTGTACCTTTAATGACCTCAAAACCTCCAAATGTAGCAGCCACAATGTCATCAGTTGCCAAATATGACTAATTTGGTGGTTTCTTGGTGTTTCTGCCACTATATCTCAGCGCAGCGTGGGAGTTCTTCCATGATATTGGTACCAAAATGATCAAATGCGGTCAAAGATTCATTGTGTACCTTGAATGACCACAAAACCCCCAAATGTAGCAGCCACAATGTGATCAGTTGCCAAATATGACTTATTTGGTAGTTTGTTGGTGTTTCTTCCACTATATCTCAGTGCAGCGTGGGATTTCTTCCATGATATTGGTAATGAAATTTTCACATGCCCTCAAAGATTCATGGTGTACCTTGAATGACCACAAAACCCCCAGATGTAGCAGCCACAATGTAGTTGCCAAATATCACTAATTTGGTAGTTTCTGTGTGTTTCTGCCACTATATCTCAGCGCAGCGTGGGAGTTCTTCCATGATATTGATACCAAAATGTTCACATGCCCTCCGAGATTCATTGTGTACCTTGAATGACCACAAACCCCCCAAATGTAGCAGCCACAATGTGATCTGTTGCCAAATATCACTAATTTTGTAGTTTCCTGGTGTTCCTCCCAATATATCTCAGCGCATCCTGGGAGTTCTTCCATGATATTGGTACCAAGATATTCACATGCCCTCAGAGATTCATTGTGTACCTTGAATGACCACAAACCTCCCAAATGTAGATGCCACAATGTGATCAATTGCCAAATATCACTAATTTGGTAGTTTCTTGGAGTTTCTGCCACTATATCTCAGCGCAGCGTGGGAGTTCCTCCATGATATTGGTATCAAAATGTTCAAATGCCCTCAAAGTCTCAATTTGTACCTTGAATGACCACAAAACCCCCAAATGTAGCAGCTACAATGTGATCTGTTGCCAAATATCACCAATTTTGTAGTTTCCTGGTGTTCCTCCCAATATATCTCAGCGCATCCTGAGAGTTCTTCCATGATATTGGTACCAAAATATTCACATGCCCTCAGAGATTCATTGTGTACCTTGAATGACCACAAACCCCCCAAATGTAGCAGCCACAATGTGATCAGTTGCCAAATATCACTAATTTGGTAGTTTCTTAGTGTTTCTGCCACTATATCTCAGCGCAGCGTGGGAGTTCTTACATGATATTGGTATCAAAATGTTCACATGCCCTCAGAGATTCATTTTGTACCTTGAATGACCACAAACCCCTCAAATGTAGCAGCCACAATGTGATCAGTTGCCAAATATCACCAATTTGGTAGTTTCTTGGTGTTTCTGCCGCTATATCTCAGCGCAGCGTGGGAGTTCTTACATGATATTGGTACCAAAATGTTCAATGCCCTCAGAGATTCAATGTGTACCTTGAATGGACACAAACCCCTCAAATGTAGCAGCCACAATGTGATCAGTTGCCTAATAGCACTAATTTGGTAGTTACTTGGTGTTTCTGGCAGCTACAATGTGACCTGTTGCCAAATATCACTAATTTTGTAGTTTCCTGGTGTTCCTCTCAATATATCTCAGCGCATCCTGGGAGTTCTTCCATGATATTGGTACCAAAATTTTCACATGCCCTTAAAGATTCACTTTGTACCTTCAATGACCACAAAACCCCCAAATTTAGCAGCTACAATGTGATTGGTTGCCAAATATGACTAATTTGGTAGTTTCTTGGTGTTTCTGCCACTTTATCTCAGCGCAGCGTGGGAGTTCTTCCATGATATTGGTACAAAAATTATCAAATGGCCTCAACGGATCCTGGTGTACCTTGAATGACCTCAAAACCTCCAAATGTAACAACCACAATGTGATCAGTTGCCAAATATCACTGATTTGGTAGTTTCCTGGTGTTTCTCCCACTATATCTCAGCGTACCATGGGAGTTCTTCCATGATATAAGACACCTTACTCAAATCTGGTACAAACATTAAATCAATCTCAGGCCTAGTAGAAATTTAGGATATTGGATATGATGAGTCATATATACAAGCCATTAAATTTGAACAAAATTGATGTAGCATGATATATTGAGACTGATTGTTTTTTTTTTTTTTTTTTTTTTTTTTTGGAAAGTAGATTTCAACACTTTTGCAAGGTTCAAGTGACAATAATTCATGCCTCCCCATTCCTCCTCCCCCCTTCCCCTCCCTGCCTGACTTTACAGACTATTTTTTCTCAGGAATAATTCATATGAGTATGTAAAAATGACCTATTTGATTGGCAACAAAATGAAGCTTTTACTATGGTTGAAAACTAAGAAAGGAGGAAATCAAGGTAAATAGAGATGATAGAAGGGTTATGATGTTGCAGGAAGGAAACAAATTAAAGAGAAATTTCAAAAAAAAAAAAAATGATCAATATATGCCATATTGATCAATATATGCCTTCCCAAATTCATCCATGTTTGTAGTGATAGTCATGAGACGTAGCCAAGAGTAGAAGACAATGAAGTTTGTAAAGTTTTGCGGGTGTGTACCAACAAATTGTTTAGAAGCTCTTTGGTAGCATAAGTGGAAGATGAACAATATTCTTTTGGCGAAGAGATATGGGTAGAACAGTAGAGGTTTGTAGTATACAATGTAGAATAAATAGAAGAGAAAATGGTCTAGCACAGAGCACAACAGAGAAACAAAGTGTTTCGAATGAGGTTCTGATGTATGGTTCTGGAAATTGTGCGCATAATAATGCTTAGGAGTTGTTGGTGAGTATTGAATTTGCCTGGTAGAATCAATGTCAGGACTTATGTATTGGTTGAACGGAGGCTAACACATCGTACCATAATTTTGACCCATCTGCGGGGATTGAGTGAAGCTACTAAGGTTCCCTGAATCAGGAGTCGATCCCCTGGGACAAGGTCATCAAGATGACTCGCTGCAGAGCGGTTCAGCGCTTCAATCTGCATCAATTTTGGCTTTTGGGGTAGTAGTCAATGTCAGAGCATGTTGCGGTTGTGAGGGAAATGAATACTGACATATGGGATGTTATCCGGGACAGCAACGAGGCCACCGTTGTTTGAGTAGACAGTAGCAGTACCTGAAACATGAGAACCTGTGGCCAAGTACTGTTGGTAAGTGGCTGGGGGTACAGTAGAGAAATTGGCTATTGTAGCAAATATATTTATTCTTGATTGATCACGTTGGAAAGATGTATTGTCATAGAAGGATAGATAAGTTGTACAATCAAAGTATAGTTTTTGGTTAGGAGAAGCATGAAATTTAACATAGTAATCAGGTATAGAAACAGAGGTAATGGGACTGTCACAAATGGTGGGGTTACATTGAGAAAATCTAGTGGTTACGGTGCCATTTGAATTCCGTTTGATAGGAAATGTGAGAATATCGCAACCTACTACCTTCATTCTGCGGTTGTGATATTGTAAGATGTAATCTGCTTGCTGGGTAAGGTACGGGATGTGGGGACTGGGAACAGGATTAGTGATTGTGCAATACTTAAAACCTCAAATATATATAGACAAAGGGGATACAGAGGATTGAGTGAATCAGTCAGGCAGTCATTTGTTGAAGCTGCTATGTTGACTGGGCTTTTGGTTTTGCTTATGCAACAGCCTTTTGCGGCAATTGATCCAGTTTAGGAGATTCATTTTGTGAACAGCTCCGGTTCAGGAAGTTAGTTTTGTACACAAATTGCTATTGATACTGATAAAAGGAAACATGGCTTATAGCTTTGTTAGAGGGTTCAGGACACGACGTTAAGCTGGCAATTACTCCTGGAGGTGTCGTCAAAGATCAAACAGCGCAAAAGCAGAGTCTGATGCCGGTCTAGGACATCATAAAGTTACATTTATGTTGTCTAGAGATCAAGGCGCTGAGAAGAGTTTAAATATAGATTAAAAGTTTTTATTCTGTGAACATGGTAATGTCTTGCACACTTTGTGAATAGCTCTGTAAGAGATGATGTCCAGAGTTGCTAGAGACTGTCAGCCTTAGAGTCATCACAGCTGACCTAAAAGCTGCCTGTTCTATCTTTGTTACATATAAATTACTTTATATCCTTTTCATCTTAAGAGATAACCTTGTTTTGACTTCATATTCTGTTTCCTCATGCAATTTTAACCATAGTTACAACCTATCAATTCCTTGTAACTATACTCCTTCCCTGAGTTATTGAGTTGTGGCGCGCTTGCGCAGTTGTGACATGTCAGCGCCACCAGGCGCGCCAAACCACATGTACATATGTAAATTACATAAGCAAACTGTGAAAATTTTTGTAGTCAGGATCCCCCTTGCCTGAGGCGGATCTACAGACTTCAGCACACCAGAACCACCACCCAGATAACCCTAGGATCACCACCAAAGAGTTTACAACACTCCCAGTATACCTACCGTCACAGGCGCCTAGGATATTGACAGTAAGTAACCTCTTTCACTGAACCTTGTTTATCTCAGAGGTACAACTCTGTGTCTTGCTTGATCTGCTCTTTTCTGTTGGTTTTTATCTTCTTCTTGATCACAGGGCTGTCCCTCCAAATCTACTGGCCTTTGCCTCTATCTTGATCACAGGGCTGTCCCTTCTTGTCAGTTGGCCTTTGCCTCAAATCTAGGTTACAGGGCTGTCCCTCAGGTTTCCCTTTAAGAACCTTGACTATCCAGAAGGAAGCTAAAAAATTGTGGCTGGATTAAACTTATCTAATCCAGATACCCTCCTGAGAGGAAGCTGTAGCTCTTTCTAGCACAGATTAGCAGCACTCTTCTGAAGAGTAGCATTGCCAGTGGACGTGCATTCCCACTAGAATAACCTAGTACTTCTCTTTATCCTGATCCAGCTCTGTTTTGTCTCTCTCTTTCTCTCTTTCTCTTATAGTTGTATTTTCTTTATCCCAAGAAATCCAACTATTTCCCCCCCATTTCTTGTGTCCTGCTGTCACTATATAGACTCAGGCTCACAGAGACGCATAGATGTTAAACATTAAGGGCTTGGTATTGGTGACCGCCGCTTAATGGCTTTGCGGGTAGGTAATGAGCTCTGGCTATGAGGAATAGTCAGCTTTAGGATACAAGCGATCGGTAGACGTGGCTTACTTCAACATATACAATATTTTTTCTAGGCAAACAATGACTCCAATGAGCCAGACTTGGCTTGTGATTTGCAGATCATAAACATTAGATTTTGTTCTTGGACTGTTGGTAAGTAGAACAAAATCATATTCCTATGCAGAGAGTCTGTGAGTGAATGGAATTGTTTGAGGAACACATGAAACAGCTCACTGTGATGTTGGATGGGTTATGGGTCATGACTCGGGGAGAGATTGAACGGATTTTGAAGATGCCTGAAATACATAGAACAGCTTTATTAATTAGGCAAGAAGGAATTTTATGGTAATGGGCATTGTTAGGATTGGAGACTGGAAGTATAGTATCTTGGCTTCCGCCCATACTGTTAGGGTAAGGGCTGGAGGTGTTGGTCCGATTAGAAAGCATAGCAAGTTGGCAGGTGGTTGACGATTGTGCGTGGAGGATAGGGATTGTTAGAAGACTTGGACGTGTTTTAACCAAAATAGCTGAGGGAGAAATTTACAGGCGTGGGAGGGTTTGGAAAAGTGAAATATTTACAGTCAGGATGTCGTTGAGGCGCTATTTTAGGCAGAAGGAATAGGTCCTACGTGTTGGTGACAGAGACAAGACTACTGGTACGGGGATCATGGTATCTGATTTTATCCTGCAATACAGCTGTATTACACTTAGGATGTGGAATTTATCACCCAGGACCAGTATTTTGCTATTTATGGAATCGGCAATGTTAAAGGCTTTGGAGTGGGCCAGTGGGGAATAGGAAAAAATTTCATACAGGTCAAGTCGGTTTAAGTCAAAAAAAAAGAGTTACCATAGGCTATAGGTACTTCATGTCCGGAGGAACTGTAGCAGACATGAACATGATTGAGCGGCATGAGGGTGCAGTGCCCACTGGGCTACAGAATAGGCAATTGTCTGAGAGGGGGTGAGGTAATGACTCCAAGAATAGATCATGCAACAGTTGCGCGGGAGCAGGCACTGATTCCGGCGTACTACACTGCATAGATAAATATTTGTTAAGAGCGGTTAGGTTTCAATGTCCGGTTAAAGGATAATTTTGAAGAGCTGTTAGAATTCAATGTCTGGTTAAAGGAATATGAAATACTTGAGCTTTGTTGCGGTTTAGGAATGAGACTCATTGTTTATGCAGTTTATCCAAGACAAAGATGTAGCAGAGGAGAACCGGTGGGAGGGGTAGGGTATACATATAGCTTGGTCAAGGTCAGTTTGTCTTTGAAATAAGGCTCCAGAGCTTAAGGCTTGCATTGGTACCTTGACTTTGGAGAAATGCTAAACAAAATTTGTACAGATTTTGTGGATTCTCTGTTGGAGATCAGTATAGCGTATATTGATCAAATTATATTGATAATTTTTTTTTATTCCTCTTGATATCTTTGTCTGTTTTCCATGTATCCCTGATACTCTTTGATTATCTCTCAACTTCCCCCTGTGGCAGCTTAAAGCCATAGGAATATTTTCTTTTTTTTTTGCCTGATTAAATTCATGAATTTCTACAAGCAAAAAAACCATTCAAAATTTTTGAGACCCCTCAGCCACCCTGGATTAATCCTGAAACTTGCAATTTCTTTTTTTCAGGAAGAAAAGAATGGTGTGTGTAGCATTGATGTTATCAGAAGTCTCCAAATTTAGTTTTTTTTTTCAAAAAAGGAAAAAGATTGACCCCTCACCTCTCTCTCTCATAATACCATCCTTCACGCTTTGTTAACTTGGTGTGACCTTATATTTCCTGAGGATATTGCATATCATCCTTGATATGCTACATGCATACAAGGTCTTTTGAAATTAGTTAATCACGGTTTAGCATATTTTTGTCAGGGTCTTTTTTTTATCTACTTTTGTTATCAACCACAGATTATTGAGGAATATTTCCACAAAAGATTTCATTGGGCAGTTTTCTGCATATAAATCCTGGATTATATTATATTTGGGGTCACATCCATTATGCAGCAGCTACAATCTGATCAGTTGCCAAATCTCACTACTTTGTTAGTCTCTTGGTGTTTCTGCAACTATATCTGCATCCAGCGTGGGAGTTCTCCATGGTATTGGTACCAAAATGATCTAAAGACCCCAAGGGCTCATTTTGTACCTTGACTGACCCCCAAATGTAGCAGCTACATTATGATCAATTGCCAAATGTCACTAATTTGTTATTTTTTTGGTGTTTCTGCAACTATATCTCAACACAGGCTGGGAGTTCCTCCATGATATTGGTATCAAAATAATCAAAAGGAACCAAGGGTTCATTGTGTACCTTGACTGACCACAAAACCCCAAATGTAGCAGCTACAATCTGATCAGTTGCCAAATATCACTAATTTGGTAGTTTCTTGGTGTTTCTGCCACTATATGTCAACACAGTGTTGGAGTTCTTTCATGATATGGGGACCAAAATGATCAAAAGCTCCCAAGGATTCATTGTGTACTAGAGGCCAAGGTGGCTACGCCGCTGCAGGGGTCACTTTATGTAGTGCAAGTTCACAATCTCCCCAACCCGCACCCCAAGGAACCACCCCCCCCTCAATCTCACTTTATACACACACCAGCCATTGCACCTCTGCTTTTAACTACCAGGGAAAACTTAATTAAATTTTTGTGAGATTTGCCTTCCAATCTCGCCTGGTTTCATCTTATCTTCATCTTGTTACTCAAATGCAACCTTGAACCAAAAGTCTACATTATTTGCACAGGCTCAATAAAGTGGCACATGAGCATTTTCACTATCAAAATGTGTAGCCCAGAGTAATGTATTGAGTTGAGGAAGTTGAACAGAAATCAGGAAGTGATAAAGTGTTTGACTTGATCATTCAATTTTTCCAATAGAATTGAAGAATACTTTTTCCCATGTTCAGATGGTTATCTTCCTTTGGTAGTTGAATCTTAGGTTCTAGCTTTCTTTAGAATCCTTACCTTTTTTTACCAACTTCAGTAACAGATGTAGATCAGTAACTCAATGTTCACCCTCAAAGGCCAGTACCAGCCATCAAGACAACAAACACTCCCTTGATGGCCGATACCAGCCATCAAGAGAGCGTACACACCCTTGATGGCCAGTACCGGCCATCAAGACAGTATACACTCCCTCACTGGCCTGTACCAGCCATCAAGTGAGTGTACACACCCCCTCTCAATGGCCAGGACCAGCCATCAAGAGAGCAAACACTTCCTCAATGGCCGGTACCAGCCATCAAGAAAGCCTACACACCCTTGATGGCCAGTACCGGCCATCAAGACAGTATACAATTCAGTTTTATTATGAAGGGCTTGAGAGTGTTTGTAGACAGATTTGAGCGCTAGAGCACCGGGTCTACCAAGGGAAAGTCTTGCCAGAAGACTGACAGACAAGAGGAGTAACATCAAGGGTGTTTATACTGCCTCAATGGCCGGTACTGGCCATCAAGGGTGTGTACGCTCTCTTGATGGCTGGTCCCGGCCATTGAGAGAGTGTTTGCTGTCTCAATGGCCCACACTGGCCATTGAGGGTGCATATGTTTTGTTGATGGCCGGTACTGGCCATTGAGAGAGTGTGTACGCTCACTTGATGGCTGGTACTGGCCAGCAAGGGAGTGTATACTGTCTTGATGGCCGGTACTGGCCATATAGGGTGTGTACACTCTCTTGATGGCTTGTACCGGTCATTGAGGGGTTTGCTCTCTTGATGGCTGGTACCAGCCATCAAGAGAGGGTGTGTACAATCACTTGATGGCTGGTACCGTCCAACAAGGGAGTGTATACTGTCTCGATGGCTGGTAATGGCCATCAAGGGAGTGTACGCTCTCTTGATGGCTTGCACCGGCCATCAAGGGAGTGTTTGCTCTCTTGATGGCTGGTACCGGCCATCAAGGGAGTGTTTGTTGTCTTGATGGCCGGTACTGGCCATCAAAGGTGTTTACGCTCACTTGATGGCTGGTACCGGCCATTGAGGGAGTGTTTGTTGTCTCGATGGCCAGTACCAGCCATTGAGGGTGTGTACGCTCTCTTGATGGCTGGTACCGGCCATTGAGCAAGTGTACGCTCTCTTGATGGCTTGCACCGGCCATCAAGGGAGTGTTTGCTCTCTTGATGGCTGGTACTGGCCATCAAGGGAGTTTTTGTTGTCTCAATGGCCGGTACTGGCCATCAAAGGTGTGTACGCTCACTTGATGGCTGGTACTGGCCATCGAGGGAGTGTTTGTTGTCTCGATGGCCGGTACCGGCCATCGAGGGTGTGTACGCTCTCTTGATGGCTGGTACTGGCCATCAAGGGAGTGTTTGTTGTCTCAATGGCCGGTACTGGCCATCAAAGGTGTGTACGCTCACTTGATGGCTGGTACTGGCCATCAAGGGAGTGTTTGTTGTCTCAATGGCCAGTACCGGCCATTGAGGGTGTGTACGCTCTCTTGATGGCTCGCACCGGCCATCGAGGGAGTGTTTGCTCTCCTGATGGCCGGTACCGGCCATCAAGGGAGTGTACGCTCTCTTGATGGCTTGCACCGGCCATTGAGGGAGTGCTTGCTCTCTTGATGGCTGGTACCGGCCATCAAGGGAATGTTTGTTGTCTCGATGGCCGGTACTGGCCATTGAGGGTGTGTACGCTCTCTCGATGGCTGGTACCGGCCATCAAGGGAGTGTACGCTCTCTTGATGGCTTGCACCGGCCATCAAGGGAGTGTTTGCACTCTTGATGGCCGGTACGAGTGTTTGTTGTCTCGATGGCCGGTACGCTCTCTCGATGGCTGGTACTGGCCATCAAGGGAGTGTTTGTTGTCTTGATGGCCGGTACTGGCCATCAAGGGTGTGTATGCTTTCTTGATGGCTGGTACCGGCCAGCGAGGGAGTGTATACTGTCTCAATGGCCAGTACTGGCCATTGAGAGTGTGTACGCTCTCTTGATGGCTGGTACCGGCCATCAAGTGAGGGTGTGTACGCTCACTTGATGGCTGGTACCAGCCATCAAGTGAGGGTGTTTTTGCTCACTTGATGGCTGGTACCGGCCGCAAGGGATGTTCTTGTTGACAATGCCTTGCTGGTCCAGTCACCGCCGCAGAGGTCAGAGTTACATGCAGGGGCGTGGCGGTGGCATGGTAGTCATGGCTTCATGGATGTGGCAGTCAATTTTGCTGAGGGCAATTCCCGATTGTCTATAAAAGAGGACTTCGGCTGGTGTCTTTGTGTCCCCCAGGGCGTCCTCTGCCGCTGTAATTCCAGTGTGCGGTTTGCTCTCACCCCTCTGCTGTTGCACTTGCGCAGTTTGAGGGGCTAAACTCGTTGGCCCCCCTTTGCATAATGCCTTCAATGCGGCGCGCTGGGGGCCATCCACCCACTATTTTAAACCCTGCTAGACAGGGATGGATAGTGGGTCCAGTTTGTGGTGTTTGGATTTTTTGTTAAGCACACTTTCTTTGTGATTTGTTTTTTTTGGAAGGGGGAACCCTTGCATTTTTTTTTGTAATTTTGTTGATTTGTAGGGGGAACCCTTGATCTTTTATTCCGTGTTTCTCTGTCTTTAATAAACTTGGATTTCTTCTGACCACAAAAACCACAAATGTAGCAGCAAAAATCTGATCAGTTGAAAAATATCACTAATTTCGTAGTTTCTTGGTGTTTCTGCAACTATATCCCAGTGCAGCGTGGGATTTCTTCCATGATATTGGTACCAATATGATCAAATGCCCCCAAAGATTCATTGTGTTGGATGACCACAGAACCCCCAAATGTAGCAGCTACAATCTGATCAGTTGCCAAATATCACTAATTTGGTAGTTTCTTGGTGCTTCTGCCACTATATCTCAACACAGCATGGGATTTCCTCCGTGATATTGGTATCAAAATGATTCAAAGCCCACAAGAATTCATTGTGTGCCTCTCCTGACCACAAAACCCCCGAATTTAGCAGCTACAATGTGATAAGTTGCTAAACATCACTAATTTGGTGGTTTCTTTATTTCAACACAGTGTGGTATTTCTTCCATGATATTGGTACCAAAATGATCAAATGCTCCCAAGGATTCATTGTGTACCAACCACAGAACCACCAAATGTAGCAGCTACAATCTGATCAGTTGGCATATCACTAGTTTGGTAGTTTCTTGGTGCTTCTGCCACTATATCTCAGTGCAGTGTGGGATTTCTTCCATTATGTTGGTACCAAAATAATCAAATGCCCTCAAAGATTCATTGTGTACCTTGGATGACCACAAACCCCCAAATGTAGCAGCTACAATGTGATCAGGTGCCAAATATCACTAATTTGGTATTTTCTTGGTGTTTCTGCCACTATATCTCAGCGCAGCGTGGGAGGTCTTCCATGATATTGGTACCAAAATCATCAAATGCCGTTGGAGATTGATTTTGTATCTTTAATGACCACAAATACCCCAAATGTAGCAGCTACCATCTGATCAGTTGCCAAATATCACTAATTTGGTAGTTTCTTGGTGTCCCTGCCACTTTATCTCAGCCCAGTGTGGGAGTTCTTCCATCAGGGGGGTTCACAATTGAAATTTACAAAACTTTAGGACACATTTTAAGGTGGTTATGAACATTCTTTCAAGAAATTGATAAGCTGCACTGCTTCATCAGTATCACCTGCTGGTGTGCATTTTCCCAAAATTTTAAAATTTTGTTCATAAAGGCCTCAAATTTGGCTCCAAAGTTTAGTAAAATTTATTTATTTTTCCTTCCATCTCATGTGAGATGTTTTTTCTGTTTTAGTCTCCTAGGCCCCCTTTGGATCTTGCAAGGGGGCTTTGTAGTTGTGACTACAATATATATTCTGCCCCTACATTTGAAATGAATTATCAAGTCAGAGATTTTCTTCACTCAAACCACCTCAAGCCTCCTTGGTCCAATCCAAGTCCCTTCTGGATTTTCCCCTCTTTACTTTCTCATTTCTCATGAGCTGAAAACTCTTACCTTGAATGACCATAAAACCCCCAAATGTAGCAGCTACAATGTGGTTGGTTGCCAAATATCACTAATTTGGCTGTTTCTTGGTGTTTCTGCAACTATATCTCAGTGCAGAGTGGGAGGTCTTCCATGATATTGGTACCAAAATAATCAAATGCCCTCAAAGATTCATTGTGTACCAGGAATGACCACAAAACCCCCAAATGTAGCAGCTACAATCAACAATGGGCCTTTACTATACAGACTAGAGTCCAAGGCGGCTACTTTGCTGCACTTTCAGTGTATTTCTCTGAAATGTTGCCATCACCATCCACAAGAAAAATGTGCCATCATGGCCCCTGTTGCATTCCTAAGTTTCAAAGGGGCCTGCCTTCAGTAGATTCAATGGCAGCGTCCAGCAAAAGTCCCATACCTCATTCCAATCAAAATCAGTTCAAAATTAAGGGCACATTGTTTAAGCAACATCCATGTTTCACCTAAATTAAAACTTTCTGGTAAAGCCTCAGGCAAGGGATACTTGCTTAGTTTGCTATTTCAATTTAACATGCCAAAAAATCCAAAGTACTTCTCTTATCAGATATTAAGGTAAAAGTTTGAAGCATTCAGGCTGCCACACCTTTGAAGGCACACAACCACATAGGATGATGAACCTCATAATCTCCACAGCTTTTATAGCGCTTTGGCATACTTTCATACTTTGAAAAATTGGTGAGAATTTCTAGATTTTTTGTCTAAAGGAGTGCTTGGACATATTTTCAAGCTGTACACTCAAGATAATGGGATCCTGAACTTTGAATTCAGGGTTTTGATCTCTTTATGGTGTGAGAAACAAATCAGTACTTAGCTTGGATTAGAAATGCCAGTGAGCTGTGTTAGGCAGAAAATCAAAAATTTAATGGTGCTGTGCACTCCAAGGCCATGGATTTAGCACAATGAAAAAACTGAATTGATCAAGCTTAAGCAGAAAAAAAAAATACATAGTATGCCTCAAAATCTGATCTTGTGAGCTGTTTTTTTTTTCACCCCAAACTGCATGTAATTGAGATACAGTGAAATGTCAATTTCCTGATTCTCTAGAGCTGCAGGTATGACTTGTGTACAAGTCCCTTCTATGAATGTTCCCTATTATATAGAGAAGAAAGACCTAATCCTATCTTTTCTTGGCAAACTATGTAGATTGCTAGATGAGGAGAGTTTGGGGATATCTCCTCCGCTCTCCCTCAGGGTGGAGAGCTGTGACATTTACTAACTACAACATGTCCCAGGCGTGACATAGCGTACGGCGCACGTGCAGCTCATAACAATTATCACCTCTATAGCCAAGTCATCACATATCCTCCACAGCCAAGTGATCCCAGAAAACTAACTATCTTTCATGAAAAAGCCACACAAATTGCCTCCCCATTTGTGTATCTACTAAGCTCTGTCTTATTTGAAACCTATTTGTATGATGTAGGTAGGTGGAGAGAAATGAAGTGTTTTTCCTTTTCCTTACATTCTTTAGGTCCTTGTAGATGTGCTTTGTGGCCTATTCCTGGACGGTTGGCTCTGCAAGGCAGGTGGCCTTCAGTAATGTCTCTGTGAACTCATACACATATCTCACACTACAGCACACACATCAGATCAGTCTTCAGCTGGGAAAGAAAAAAAGGAGGAGGGAAGACGTACTTGATGGCAGTATCATGAGCATCTTGATTGATGGACTGAACCCCTTCACAACAGAATCTCTATTGAAAAGCATCTGGCCCCTTTCCCTCTGCTTCTCTCCCGTAAAATTGTCATCATTTTCCTCCACATTGAGACAATCTCTTTTGCAAAGACAATTTGCTGGAAGATCTAGCCAGTGAGTAAGGCGGAATACATCCTTTTTCTGAAAAATCTCTGCAATGAGTTGGTGTCCGGGAGGCAGGGAGGTTGTTAAACGAGGCAATTGCTCCTGCAAGCAAGCGCAATTGAAGAACTCGTCAACGGAGATGTCACGGTTCTGGTTCCTGTGATTGTCTAACACGTTAGCCGTCCCAGGCGCCGCTTCTTCTGCTTTCTTGTTGCCCGTCAACATTGTGATGGTGGTGGTTTTTCCAGGTAACAGTAGAGTATGGGGTGCAGGTTTGAGTCTTGGCTTCCCCCTCCTCATGAACCAGCTGCAAAGTCATAGGTTTGCGGGACAGTCCATCAATCCACTTTCATGTCCAATATTAAAGTTGTCTGCGCCAAGCACCACAAACAGGTTACGTGCAACGGCTAACATCATTCCCCTTGGCTCAGTTGGGAGCTTAATGTCCTTTGACTTACCCTGATTTTCAAACATGTTGAAAGGGCTGAAACCGTGTATGTACCTTAGCTTCCCAAAATGTATCACTGCATATACAACCCCAACAGAATTTGTGTGGCTTCCAACTCTTTTACAAGCAATGAAACCTCTCAAGCTGACTTGTAAACACTCAAACAAGTGTGTACAGGTGTCAGCCAGCTATGCAGCGCAAGCCAGCGTAACAATTATACAAATAATTATAAATAATATTTCACGTTTTTTGTGTGACAGACATCTATGTAATCTGTCACATACAATTAAATATATAATAAGTACATAGAAATATGATGTACATCTAGTTTAATATTGATATTAATCTTTAAACTAGTGAATATGGGAAATATACTCTGTGGGAATAATAAACTACACAGGGGTACACAAGTTACACCTGTCAAAGACATTCAAGTGACAGGTGGCAAATGTCTGGTAACTTTTGGGAAATAAGATATCATCCCCTATTAGGATCTTCTTGGCAACAACAGCCCCATCAGAACTCAAGAGTAATACCGCTAACTAACAGCCCCAATCAAGCTTGAGAATAATAAACGGACAGATATCGACAGCCCCATTGCAAGTCAAATGATCTTCGAACAATAGAGACTGCCCCAGTCCGAAGTCATTGAAGTGACATCCCCATTGAACCAGGAGACAGCAAAGATATTTAAAGAGGTCTGTTATCTCTCTTTTCCTCTCTCCTCAGCTTAAGACATACAAACAACAATTCTAAATATCCAGATTCCGATTGATCCAGTCTTATTATCCTCTGCATCTTGAAGCCTTCCGCATAGATCTTTGATCTCTCCTTCCATCGCAATAAGATTTGGGTTATATATTAAATTAAGTTAAACCCTTTCTCCTCTTATTGTTGATAATTCTCTTATTATCTTTCTGGGATTCAACCACACCTGCATAGCAGGCCCCAGTGTATTCAGAGGGATCCAAACCAACCCCGCTACATTGGGCCCCTCTTTTTATTCTTTATCTTTATTTCTTTGAAATAACTACCCAAAACCCTTCCAATCTAAATTTTTTTTACCCATCATCACCTGGTGTAGCTAGAGGAGCGTAGCTCTTGGCATCACCAAGGCTGACAACAGGCCAACGTTCTGTCTGCCCAGGTGCAGGGCCCTGGCAACATGTGGTGTTCAGGGGGTTGCACAGGATGTCAGTGCCCAGGGTTTTTTCACCTTGTGTCATATGTAAGCTGGGACTGATGTTAGAGGGCTGGAGTGAAGCTGTTTGTCCTCCCAGGTGATCTGGTTTTGTCCCACCCCCTCCCTGAAGGCCCCCTATTTCACTTGAGTAGGCCCCTTCTTGCTTTGAAAAAACAAAAATTCTGAACTTAAACAAAATTTTAAAATTTTAAACGTCAAACTCACACAAAACAAAAAATATGACCACAATCAAAACATACAAAAAAGTGAAATAAACATCAACAAAACCAAACATTCACACTTAAACAAAACAACTGAGATCCAAACTCAAACAAAAAAACAAACTTATAAACTTTTTAAACTTGAAAAACACAAATATCAAACTTTTAATTTTTTTTGCGTGCAATTTAAATGAAATGCAGCATGAACCCATGAATTCAGTTTCTGTGAGACTGTGGTTTTAATGAACTTGGATATTGGTATAGTATAGTTATCGTATTTTTTTTTGGTCCAACAACAGTACTGTTATTTCCATTTTTCATAATGAATTTTTCATACTATATCCAATTACATCAGGATTTTGTTTTTTTGAAAATCCAAGTTTATTAAATCCACACAAACGCGGAAACTTAGATCTAAGTTTTGGCGTGTTTTATTGCAAAACACCACAAAAATATCACACACACAATAGACAAGTTGGAAGAATCCCCAAACACCTTAAATAGGCACCTTGGATTGACCCTCCAGCCGTGCCAAAGCAACAAGCAAAAAGGGCCGGTTGTGAAGGACTCTGTGAGGAGCCATCAAGGAGGGGCCTAATTAAGCAAATAGGGTGCCTCCAGGGAGGGGGTGGGACAAAACCAGAACCCCTGGGGGACAGCAGACACAAACCTCACCCCCTTTAAATATTGAAACATCTGGCATCACGTGAACTAGCCTTGCCTTGGTCCAGCGCCACGCCAACCGCATCCTTGCCAGCACCATGCCCACTGAATCTGTGCTAACGCCCACCGTAGCCTCTCCAAATGAGCGTCCAAGGCCTCACCTTGAGCCCAAATGCCAGAATCTGCCTTGTGCAGGTCTTCCTCCTCACCGCGCCAAGATGGTCCTCACCTCCAAACGGATCACCCAACCAACTGCTTCTCTGGGACATTTTTGCCCCCCTCTTCTGCTTCAACCACAACATGCAGCTTTCAAGGCCCTCAACTGGAGCCCCCATCAGAACAGCCTCCTTGCCTCCAGCGGTGGCTCAACTGGCAAGAAGATCCGCTTCTGGATCAGCGGTAACCTTGATCCCTGTGCCAAATTTGTCCTCAACTATGTGTTTGTCCCCTGTCTCTTCAACTCTTCACAAACACCAACTCACTAACCCGTTGTGTATAGGATTTTTTTTGGCAATCAGTCCTCCCTCCGGGCATCAGGCAAGGATATTGGCCTTTTGCCAATCTCAGAAGCCAGTTCACTGCGCCGCAGAACCCAATGGTTCAAGCCCAAGTGGAGCCAGAACCCGGCTATCCACAGCAAGTTAGAAGATGCCAAGAGTGAGCTTGGCCTCTCGGGTGTGACCAGGATCATGCGGATACCCTGCTGCTAGACTGCTCATGGAACTTTTGGATGCCCAAGACGTATATGCTGATGATGACCGGTTAGCCTGGTCATCCTCACAGGGAGCCTTTTAGGCGCGGCTCAAAAGCTTTTGGCCACAGGTATATTAATCTCTAGACTCTCCTTTCCTAACATCATTAATTGCTGAGAGCTTTTTGCACGCAGCAATCAAAAGCTTGGAATTTCTTGTCACAATTCCTACCCCAGTTGATCTTAACAATTGTGACTTGTTCCTTTGCGCCGTAAGCACTTCCTTGAACTCCAATATTGTCTTGCAACATTATTTTAACCTGGCCCCAATGGCAGCAATTAGCTTCGGCCACAGAAGTTGGCTAAATTCACCCTTGCCACTGGCAGAGACAATCAGCTGGGATGCTCGCCAGATTGAGTGGGTCATTGCCGGATCCATGGCCATCATATCCATCCTTGTAATCTCGCCCTCTCTTTCTTTGCATGCTCAAAACACCTGCTTACACAGACTGTCATCATCTCCGCCTAATCCATCTGTCAACACACCCAACACTACCTTTGCCTTGCCAAAGACCGCCAGTGTATTGTGAGCACATGTCCAACATATCCTCCAATCAATTCTTCTGTTGAATGGCTTGCTTCTAGGCCTCAAGCGGGTGAAAAGTGTAAACAATATATGTAACAACTGGATTTCCTGTAAGCTATTACATCTTTGATAGATTTTCTTATAACAAAATAAGGTAAGAACAAATGATTTTTGTATCTAAAGGCACATGTTTCCTGTTAAAAAAAGTCAATAGTAATGAGGCAATAAAAATTGTACAGATATTAATCTTTTGAGCTGTCAAAGCAAATAGACAATGTGATCAATGAGTATCAGTTGCACTCTAACTTGAGGAGATAGGTATTATCATCAGTCTAATCATCCCTCTTCTTAATCTTTCCATTCTCAGGCTTAATCAAGCAAATAAAGACAAGACTGTAATTAAATATGCTATGAAATTTTTTCTTTAACTCAAATAATAATTCTTCCTGATCCATTGAATGATCTAAAGTAACAATAAAAACTCTCTTCCATAGAGAATTCAAGGAACTGACAGCCAACTTACATAATAGTGAAGAAAGGATTCAATCAAGCAGACTTGATGAACTGGACTTTGTTGTTGTTCATGAGCTCACAACCTGTTGAATGAAAGAGCAAGTTTGTAGCCAATATGATCCAAGGTATTTATTAGGTGGTGCTGCATATCAAATTTTTCTTCCAATACCCAACAAAAGAAGTATCACAGATTGTATTGGAAAGCCAATAAAATACGGTGGTATTGTATTGGTCAAAAATATGTCTTTTCTGGGTGATGTGGATAAAATCCAATCACTCATCCCAGCAATACATCTGGTATTGTATTGGTGCTCTGATACAAGCTATTCCAATATGATACCACTACCTTTTATTGTGCTAAAAAACAATACAATGCCAAAACATGTATTGGACTGTTACAATTTTGCACTACAAAATAATGCAAGAGTTTTTTGCGCTACAAAAGAGACCATAGTGATAATGTATGCAGGGGTGTTGCACAGCATGATACACCAGGAAAAAAAAATAGTCACTTGATGACAAGTGACATCATGCCAGCTCCAGCGGGCTACCCACCATCTACCCACCATCTACCCATCATCTACCCACCATCTACCCACTGCCTAACCACTTTAAGAATTTCCACAGGAGATCCTCAGTTTCTGCTGGGCACCACTGATCCCCATTTCTGGTCAGCTGATACTCAGCTTTAGCTCCCAGCTTATGCTCAGCTTTGGTGCCCAGCTCATGCTCAGCTTTGTTGCCCAGATCAGAACCAGTCCTGGCCCAGCTTATTTTCAGCTTTATTCCAGTCATGGCTCAGCTTAGACTCAGATTAGGACTATAATTGGCCCAGCCAATGCTCAGCTTTGGACCAGTATTGGCTCAGCTGATTTTCAGCTTTGGATAAATCTTGGCCCAGCCAATGCTCAGATTCTGAGTCTGACCACTCCTGTAACAGCTTATGCTCATCTGTGGACCAGCCTTGGCTCAGCTGATGCTCAGCTGTGGACCAACCTTGGCTAAGACAATGCTCAGCTGTGGACCAGCCTTGGCTCAGCTGATGCTCAGCTGTGGGCCAGCCTTGGCTCAGCTGATGCTCAGCTGTTGACCAGCCTTGGCTCAGCTGATGCTCAGCTGTGGAGCAGCCTTGGCTCAGGTGATATTAATCTTTTGAATAGTCTCAAAAAATCTGATACTCAGCTTTGGAACAGCCTTGGCTCAGCCAATGCTCAGCTTTGTACCAGCATTGGCTCAGCCAATGCTCAGCTTTTGAAAAAAATTGGCCCAGCTGGTGTTAATCTTTGGAACAGTATTGTCCCAGCTGATCCTAATCTCTGCACAAGCCTTTTCCAAGATGATGCTCAGCTTTGGACCATTTTTGGCTAAGCTGATGCTCAGATTTGGAATATTCTTGGTCCAGCTGACACTTGGATTTGTTTCAGGCTTGGAATATCCAATTCTCAGCTGTGGCCCAGGCTCAGCCAATTCTCAGCTTTGGCCCAGGCTCAGTCAATGCCTACTGCTCAGCTTATGATGAGCATCAGCTGTTCCTGGGAAAAAATTAGGATCAGCTGACTGTGCCACATTGAGTGCTCTGGTGCAGTCCTGCAAGCTCTACAAGCGCTGGTGGAGCAGACTTGGAGCAGCGCTGGAGTAGCTCTGGAGCAGAAATCAAAGCTGCATCATGTCACTTGCCATCAAGTGACTATTTTTTTTTCCTGGTGATAGCACATTTAGTCAACGCTGAAACAAGTACAACACATGGAGCATATCTGGTAAACGTTTTTCATGGTTGCTTGCAGGAGCGCAGCGGATGGGGGCGTATTCCATATAGCGGCGGGCCCAATGACTCCCAATCCATCACTGACAATGCGCCGCCCCGAGGTGGAGGTGATGCTGAAACGGCGCGGGAAGCGCAGAGAGGCGCAGCCGCAGTAAACCCACCCACACGGGAGGGATACACCGGCAGAAGGGCTCAGGCCGGAACTCAGGCAGCTTTCCAGATTGCCGCACATCGAACTCAACACCGGACAATCGCCGTCAAACTGCTGGAAGAAATTTTTCGCCACAACCTTTGCTATGACAGACAAAGAAGCATCCAACCACGTCAAACAACTGGTGCAGGCAAGCGCAGAAGACACCCCCAATCTGGACAAACCACTGATTCAACGGGAAATCGCCAAGACCTTGACCTCAAAACCTCAGAAGCAGAAGAAAAAAAAGGTCACAGCCCCCACCGACCGCACGACAAGGTTGTCATCAAAAGCCCCCCCCAAATTGAGGTCTCTGACAGAGAAACCAACCCCAAAAGAAGGCCCATTGGCCAATCAAGAGGAAGCCCAACCAAGCAGAGGTAACGCACTTGCGAGCCTCTGCAGCAACTTGTTCAGCGACCCACGTGGAGATGGAACCGGTAAGTAAAAAAAAAAGATAGAAAACGGGTCCATCAGTCAACACCGGGACCCAGAGGAATTATGCAAGACTGAGTTTTGCACTGTTGTTTACCCTACACAGCTGCAAATACAGTTGACGCCAATGCAGCAGGGCACCCCACTACCACTGGGGACTCTAGCACCAAGGAATCCATTAGGAGGAAGATCAACCAACTCACTGACCGCGCCTTCGCAGCGGAAGAAGCGGGCAACGCAGCACTGGCCGAGCACTATTTTGCAATATGCAAGGGGTTAACCAAACCCAAGACTCCCCCGGCAGCTTGCTCAGACAGAACTGACGCACCACAGGCGCACCCCACACCACTGGCCGGCCAAGAAACTATCACGATCATCTCCCCAGCCCTTGACTCAACAGGCGAGGATGGTCAAGCAAGAAGAACTGACGCAACACCCAAAGGCGTAGTTTTTGACGACAACGCAAGGCCGGCGAGGCATAATGTGGGATTCACACCGTTCTTCAAGAACAATCTTATGGAGCTCAGAGCCTCCCTCCCCCTGACCATCTTCAACGAGGTCTATCAAGATAAAGTGATCCTCCATTACTCCCAGAAAAGGAGTCGAGCGGACAAAACCAACATCAATAAAGATTGGTACACGGGCTACCCTTACCCCTGCGAGTGCACACAGACGTACGCAGAGTGGTTGATCAACCATTGAGGCTTCCACACCGCCCTGATCGAGGTCGCCAACTACCCAAAATTCGCCGGGTGGCTCCTCCTCCACAAGAGACACTGCAACCAACTCGTTACGCAGCACGGATTCATGACTGGGCTCTGCTATGACATCAACGTGAGGAGGACCAACGCGTTTGCCCACCAAATCAAAATGCCAAACAAATCCATCTCAATTAGCAACATCTCTATCTTCAACAACACCATTGCTCAGAAGATGATCGCTCGGTGCAGGAAATTCGACAAAACAAATTTCACAGAGAACCCGTACATTAAAGGCAGCCCTCGGAAGTCCTGGGACCCTGTCACGGGCACCAAGGGCTCGAAATCGGAGACGCAGGCGACAACGGGCGGTCAGGCTGTGAAACCTACAAACAACCAGAACCACCAAGCTTGGAGAGGACAGCAATGAGGCCACTCCCCGCCGGATAATCGCGGCTCTGGCTCCGGTTCCGGTCAATACCCTCGCACTCAGGGGTACAAAGGGAACCGGTACGATGCGGCATACGACGACTGCAACACCAGGAAGGACCACCGAGGAAGGAACTTGTAGGCTACCCGCCCCCCCCCCCCCCCCCCTCATGCACATCCCCCATGACCATGTTGTTGGTCTACCCCCCCCCCCCCCCCCCCCCCCCCACCACCAACCCCAGTCACCCAGCTGGGGAAGACCCCACCTCCCTACCATAGCGCTAAAGATAGTCACCTTAGCTGGGATGTACCTTTCTGATTACATTCTCCTCCTGTAATTAAATTAGATTGTCGGTCCACAGTAATGACAGTCCCCTGTTGCCCCCAAGCGTTAAGAAGCCTTGCTTGAGTCCCATGACACCTAGCCCGAGGTGGCCGAATGCGGTGTCCTGTGAGATGAATGTCCTAGAGTGGACCGCACCTCCACGTAAGTGGAACTTACTGCTTTAATTCAAGGATGTGCTGCACAGATTTGTACATGGCTTCGACCAAGGCATCCCCCAACACACGGTGAGGTCACCAGATCCCTTCTACACCCCCCCGAACCATGAGTCAGCACTTCAGGCACAACAGAAGATCAAAGAGTTGATCAAGAAAGAACTCAACGTCAAACAAATGTTTGAGCCGTTCAGCTGTGAGGAAGTGAACCAACAATTGCCATTTTTCCAAACCAACCCTTTGGGTGCCGTTATAAACGGCGATGGATTGTTGCGTCCAATCAACGACTTGTCCTTCCCCCATGGCGGACACGACATACCGTCTGTGAACTTGTTCGTAAGCGCAAAAGACTTTACCATCACCTGGGACAACTTCAACACCATGGAAAAATTCATCAGGGAGCTGAAACACCCTGTCTTGTTGGCAATATTTGACTGGGAAAAAGCCTACCGGCAGATCCCCACAGCGCCGAGCCAATGGCCCTACCTGATGGTGAGAACCTTTGATGACAAGATCCTACTCAACACACACATCACCTCTGGGGGAGTAGCAGGGTGTGGTTCATTTGGTTGACCAGCCAATGCGTGAAAGCAGATCATGATGAAGGAGTTTGACATCATAACGATCTTCCGATGGGTCAATGACAACCTCTTTGCTAAAGACGCGCGGTCAACAGTAGAAGTGAAAGACGTGGTAATATGATCAGATCAACTCGGCGTTAAGACTAATAAAGAGAAATTTGCCCCGTTCCTAACCAAGCAGAAGTACCTCGGCTTTATTTGGAACGGCGTCCAGAAGACGAGACGCCTCCCCAAAGACAAGCTTAAAAAGCGTATTGGACAACTGGAGAGCTTCCTTGAACTCGGAGTGCGTTTCAAATGCGGGCAGGTAGAGATACTTTTTGGACGTCTGAACCATGTCACCTACGCCCTGCCACAGCTCCGCTGCTACCTTTGCAGTCTCTATAAATGGCTGATGGAATGGGTCGACTGGAAATCAGTTCGCCCGGTCCCCCTAGATGTCAACAAAGACCTCCACAAGTGGCTCTCGACCTTGCTCAGATTTGAATCCACTAGATTGATTTCTAACCCTGACCCAACAGAAATTGGGTGGGTGGGTGACGCGTCTACCAGCTTTGGGATAGGTGTGCTGATAGGCCGCAAGTGGGCCCAATTCCGCTTAAGGTTGATTGAAAAGCTGGAAGAAGGGTTACTGGAGAATACAGAGAAAGAAAGGATATCCCGCCTGGAAACTATTGCGGTACGGCTCAGTTTACTGATGCTAATCAAGATCGGGGCAAAAAAGAGCAAAACCTTCATAGTTTGGACGGACAATTCAACGACTGAATTGGTTATCCACAAGAGGAAGTCAGGCAATAGATTCATGAATTCTGAATGGAAAATTATACAGAAGATGCTGATCAAACACCAGATAAACCTAGTAGCTAAACACGTCTCGTCAGCGGAAAACAGAGCGGACGCCCTGTTGAGAGGAATAAGAGACGGACCCAGGAATTGAGACCAGCTGGTGATAGCGGTACCAAGAGACTTAGAATAGCTGATTACCCACGTAGAATCATAGTCCAAAGAAGCAATGTAAAGACAGACCCGCGCTGAGGGATATTGTTAGGCATGGAGCCAGGCTCAGGCCCCACCTGAGTTACGGGTGCAGGCTCCAGCTTTAGAGGTCCTGTAAGATCAGAGGACCTAACAATGTCTAGGAGTGAAAATGTCTGAAGGAGGGACAACCAGTCCCCCCCTTCAGACAACTTCTACTCACCTTTGAGGCCAAATCCTCCAGGAGCCCCAAACCCTCTTCTGGGGATAGGAGCAAAAAAAGAGAAAGGGGACAAACTCCCCTCAGCCCATACCGGGATGAATTGAGGGCTACAGGAGTAGCACCTGGGTCAACTCAAAGTGGGAATCAATCCCACATGGAGAAATTAGCCTGATTACTACTCAGGCTACTCATAACCGGATCATATCATGCCGTACCATTGGGAAAAATCAACCCAATTTGGGGTTTGTGGTCATAATATATTACAAGAGTTCAAGCTTCAGGGGAGGAAAATTCTTTGGCAAGGGGATCTAGAAGTTCAAAGTGATCTCCTGTGTGTAACAAGAAGTAAACAGGCGTAGGAGTGGGAAAATTGCCGTCTGGAGAGTATTTAACTGGTTGTACAAAATTCTTGTCTGCCATATGTGTTACTGCATATATGATCACGCCAAGGAATGTTGCAAGAATACTTATATAATGTGTTGGAATCTCCCCAGGTGCCATTGCGCTTCATTTGGTTCATCCAATGTTTGGCTAATTCAGGTGATCCAACTACACACTTTTTCTTCTCTCTTGATGTCTGAGCATGGAGTTCCATAGCCCATTGAAACCCATCTTGCGACTTTTGATCACCAAATCTCCAAACCAATATTGCCCAAAATAAACAGTTTCCGTCTGTGCCAATGAAAGCATTGGTGCATCGGAGGGGTTGGTTTATTGTGGGCTCCTTGAAGTATTTTTCAGCCGCTGCTAAATTCTTGGTATTGATCGTGAATAGATGAGAGTTTTTGGGGCTGATAAACTCTGCTATGTCTTCTTGGACCTTTTTCCATGCCCTTGCTACACTGTAGCCATACTGGTTTGATTTGTGTTTGTGAACATCTCCTTCCAAGGTGGCACCTTCTGTTAGAAGACAAGTAAAATATAAAAGATGTATGTTAGTTGGGGGGAAGAACATCCGTGGCTGAAAAGATGTCAACATTACCCTGTGTGGAAGAACTCTGCTTTTTTTTCCTTGCGGGGTTGACTTTAGTATTGGACCGTTTGATTGATTGTTTCCTTTTCATCTTAGGTGTGATTGTTGCGGTTCAAGGTTGTGGGTTTAGAGAACAATAATTGTTAGTAGAAGTGGCAACCAATCTCGGCAAGGAAAACAAAATTAAAACTGAAAAACAAACCTCTTCAGTATTCTCCTGTAGGCAATCCTCACAAGACTCTGCCTTGGTTGGAGTCTGAAACAGGGTGTAGCATTTAATTATCAGTATACTGCAGTCATTGAAGAGATAATTAAAACTGAAAATACAGACATCTACAGTATTCTCCTGTGGGCAATCCTCTGAGGGCTCAACCTTTGTGGATGTCTGGATGGAGTGTAGAGTGTTCAATGAGCAGTGGGGTGAACTGTGTGAGATGGAAAATGGAACTGGATAGAGGTGTGCAAGACAAGATACAAACCTGTTCCTTCTGTATATTATCCTTGGATGACTCAAGTTTGATTAGGGTATGGAGAGGAAGATTTTGTTTAGTGGAGGCAGGAAAGAATGCAACAGTAATGAGACTGACCAAAGTAGGGCTGTGGTTCCCAGGTTGGACATAACCACCTCTCAATGGGGTGTGAAAATCTGCTTGTTCAGCATTGTGGGAACCTATGACATAAGTTTGCATGGAGCTTGTTGATAGTGATGCAGGCTGAAGAGTGTGGGAATCCATCTCTTTTTTGACTTCATTCTTTTCTGTGCCCCCTGGTACCAGTTGGGAAGAAGGAATGTCCTGGTCACTACTTTCTACAATTAACTGAGGGGCATTTAAATCAGAGCTGTTCTCAACCTCTTGAGGACAAGCCATACTTACAGGGTCATTCTCCATGTCTGTTTCAGGCTTTTTACTCCACTTCTTTCCTTTAGCTTTGGGTTTCTTGGCTGACTTCTTGTTGAATGAGGTGAACAGGCTCTGCGTAAGTCCCTTCCTGGGCTTGATGGGCTGGAGGAGAATCAAATCAATCAAGAACATGTTGTGGAAATATATAGTTCACAATTCAAATAAGCTAGGTACTTACAGAGGAAACCTTAGACTTTGGTTTATCAGGGATTTTTCCAGTTGAATTGGGTGGGCAAGGAGTGGCAGACTTACCACTTGGAGTGCCTCCCCATCTTTGCTTTTTGCGGTTAGGCAAAGTGGATGGTGTATCTTGTGATATCCTCGGATTGGGCTTCTTGCCACTAGGAGTAGCAAAGAGGGTAGAAGACATCCTGGTTTGTGAGAGGTAAGAATCAAAAACTGAGCTCATGTATCTGCAGTGAACACCTTGCAGTGTTGTGAAAATGTGTGACACCCCAGGTTAACCTGAGGTTCACATGAGATGCATATCACCCCAAAACTAGCTCACCTAGTCAACTTTTAACACACATAGAAATTTGGTTGAATTTTCTTTCCTTGACACTCAAAAGTAGAAAAATGGGGCACAAAGAATGATTGCGCAAGCTTTACATCCATCTATATTACCTTTTTATTTATTCAATTTGAAATGGAAAGAAACTAAAACTTGAAGGTGTTACCAGACTCATCCATTGGATCATCTTCATCAGGTGAGTGATGATGCCCAGCTCCATCTTCTGCTTTTGATTGTAGTAGTTGGCCCAATCCTCTAATACAAAAACCTGCTTCACCTTATCTTGCCATCCTTCAACAAAATCCTTGAGTGATGTCATATCCAGAGCCCTTCCGCATGTGGAAGATAGTGTGGTGCCTGGCTCAAGGATTTCAGAAAAGAGGTCCTGTGCTATCAATGGGGCAAGTTTTTTGTGGATAATCCAATCAATCAACGTTGTAGAAGCTCTGATCCAGTCAACTGTTTCTGTGAGCCCAATTCCGCTATCAAGAAGTAGATTGATGAGGTAGTTGTTGAGGCTCTCCTAAGGTGAACAGACACTTTTGGAGGAGTTAGCATCCTTATACAATTGAGTGTTGAGTCCCACCCCCTTCAGTGCCATCTTGTGTTGCAAGGCAAAGAGCATATATAGGTCCCTGTAGTTGAATTCTCTCTGGTCACTGTGGCAAGAAAACAAGCCGGCAAATCCATAGATCTGAAAGAGAATAAAAGCAGAGTATGATTGGAGCTTCATCCCACACAAGTCATACTTTGTTCCTTTGTTGCCCTTGACAGTTTTCTTGAGTTGTTCCCTTAGAGCTTCATCAACACTGCCTGCCCCTGGCACACCTGTTTTCTTTGCCTCCCGGTGGCAATTTTAGATCAGCACAGCACCCAGGAACATTTTATACACCCGCATTACAAGGAAAGTCAAGCCATCTTGTTGGACTGGGCCACCGCCGGGACCCATGTTTTTGGTACCGGTTTGGAGTGCTGCAATACGCTGAATTAACCATAGTTTGACCAACCCCAAGCCCCTACACCACAGCACAGCCCCGACCGCAGTCTGACGTGGGAGCCAGCATGGGGCCAATCTCCCTGCTTCCCCCCCCCCCCCCCCCCAGCGTTTTGGTGTGCCATGCAGTGGGGGGTCGCAGGAGCCGCGGTTGGCACGCCTCCCCACACAGATGCCACGTGCGTGCCCGCGGTTGGGCAAATAACAGACAGTGGCCCGCCGTGGGCTAATTGTCTGACGTGGGCCTTGCATTGGCCCCTTCCCAGGGCCGCACATGGGGGAATGCCATCAGGATCCCAAGAGTTGGCCGTCGGCACCGACCTTGAGCACCTGCCGTTGAGCCAACCGCAAAGTGGGCCCCGGGTCAAGCTTTTTTCTAAAAAAGCGGGGGCTATTTGATGGCTCAAACCCGCCGGATTCAGGGTTTGGGCGGTTTTTTTTGAGAAAAGATTGAAAGACTGCTGGATCCCTCTTGGGGAGACCGGCGGATGATAAATTTGAATAAAAAACTAATTACATATCTTGAAAGGGTCACATTTGGAAGAAAAAGACCTTGTTGACAGCATAGATGGAGAGGAAAGGAAGGAAGGAAACACCGGGTGGAATGGGAAAATAGTGGAAAATAAATGGAAAAAACCACGACTAGAGAGGAAAAAGAAAGAAAATAGTGGGGTTCCGTTGACCAACGGATTTTGGAGGATACAAAAAAAACAATACTGTTGAATGATTGAAGGGGTCACTCCAGTGTTCACCAAAGCTTGGACCTCTTCAAGCGTTGGCACGGTGAAGTTGCTGTTGCCCATGTTCTTGTACTCGTATTTGTGAGAAAACAGTTCAAAGTCTTTGTTCAAGACAAGGATCAAGTGGCTTCAGATGAAAAGTAGTGTCAGCTAAGGAGATGTTGGAGATTTAATGGTTAAACACTTGCTGTTCTTGGAATGCAGCTGATGATCCTCGCAGAATACCTAAACACTTGTCAACCTCCAACCATTGCAAGTCGTTCCTGTCTTTGTGCACGTAAAAATAGACCATGACAAATCAGCAATAACACATCCAAGCTCGCATCAAGTAATTTGTGCGGCATTGCTCCTCAATCTGTGCCTCAGTTAGCTTATGTCCCTTTGCCGGTAACTTGTTGTATATCTAAAAATGCAACATATTGTTAGGGCCGCACTATGAGGTGAGAAGGGGTCGGGTTCTGGGGCACAAGATTGTCTAGCTAAGTCGTAGTATTGCTAGATGAGGAAGGTTTGAGGATCTTCCCCCGGCTCCTCTTTGATGTGAGGGCCTGTGACATGTAAGCGTAACTACAATACATGTCTCTCCCCCGACGGGCTACGGTGTGCATGCGCAGCTCGTAACATCATCCCGCCCTTAAAGCCCAAGCACCCGGCTCTGAGTTTTCCCTCCCGGGCAGCGTCAAAAAACCCCGTAGGGAAAAAGCTTAACCCTCACCAAACTCTCTTCGTCCTCCTGTGCCTCTTTGCCGCGTTGGGAAATGTTGAATCAAAATTTTTCACCAGTTCTTGGCAGTTGTCCAGGTTGTTGACCGGTTCCCACAAGTTTTCTTCTGGTCCAAATCCTTTCCACACCACCAGATATTCCGTTCTCCGCCCCCTTTTCCTACAGTCCAGGATTTCCGCCACCTCCCATTCCTTTTCCCCTTCCATTGTCACCGGTTCCGGTACCTCTGCCACGCGTTCTCCTATTGTATCCGTATTGTATTTCCTAAGAACCAATACATGAAATACAGGATGTACCCCTTTCATAGAAAGGGGTAGCGTCAGTTTGTAAACCAAGTGTGAGATTTGAGCAGAAATGGGGAATGGCCCCAGCCAATGGTGTGATAACTTAGCGCTCGGCCTTGTTGTTGAAATTTTTTTGCTACTGAGCCAAACCGAGTCGCCTATCTTCCAGTTGGGGGTCGGTCTCACATGGCGGTCAAATTGCTCCTTCATCTTGTTTTGGGCTACTTCAAGTGATGCCTTCAATTCTTCCTGTACTGTTGCGAGTTTCTTGAGCTGTTCTTCCACTACTGGGAGGCATTGTTCTGACGAGGGTATTCCCCCCAGCGTCAAATCAAACCCATAGTTTGCCTTAAATGGCAACATTCCGGTAGCCGCATAAGAGTTGTTGTTGTGTGAAAATTCAGCCGTTGCGAGTAGGAGCTCCCAGTCATCTTGATGGTAGCTGATGAAATGGCAAAGGTATTGCTCGACTGACTTGTTTGCTATTTCTGACTGACCGTCTGTTCTTGGATGGTATGCGGTCGAAGGGCATAGACGTATCCCTAGATGTCTACTCAGTTCTCTTGTGATCTGCGAGATGAATACGCTTCCCCGGTCCGACACGATTGTTTTCGGTGTTCTGTGCAATTTCCAGACGTGTCTCAGAATCAGGTCAGCAAGATCCGTCAACAATGAGGTCTTTCGACAGGCAATGAAATGTACCATTTTGGTTAAACGGTCCACTACCGTGAGTATGCTGTTGCTCCCGTTTGACTCCGTTAGATCCGTAATCAAATCGTACAATACATCCGTCCATGGTCCCGCCGGTATTGGCAAGGGCTCTAACAAACCAAATGGCTTTTGGGTCAAAGACTTCACTCTTTGGCATGATCCGCAACCGTCGACGCATCGGTTGACAAACTTTTTGATTGATGGCCACGTGAAACAACGCCGCACCAACGCCAGTGTTTTGGCTTGTCCCGGGTGTCCCGCTATGCGGCCGTCGTGTCGGCTCTTCACAATCGCCGTTCTGACTGACTCGTCCGCTGGGACCTCCACTTGTCCGTTCCGGTATAGTACCCCGTCCGTGTACGACCAGTTCAGGCCATTGTTGTTCCCCTTCCGGCATTGGCTAATTAGTCCACTTAGTCTCACGTCCGCGGGTGTAGCTTCTCAAATTGCACTCATCAGGTCCGTGTCAGAAGGGGAAAGATTCGCTTCTCCCTGTCTAGTCTCCTCCACCCCCAAGACGTCCACTTCAAACCAATAATCCGCGTCCGCCAATTTGAATGACTCGTCAACAAAGAACTCGTCGATTTCAGTGATTGCTGTGAATGACTCCGGGGTTATGTTCTCTGGTCTGAGGATGCTCCCAAAAGTCAGCTTTTCCTCCCCTTGAGGGGCCAAATCTGGGCGTCTGGACAATGCATCCGGTTTGGTGGCCTGTCTTCTGGGGCGAAACACTATTTTGAAGTCGAAGTTACCTAATGTCTCTGCCCATCTCACCTGTCAACACGTAAGGCTTTTTGTTGTCATGAAGCTTTTGAGATTTCTGTGATCTGTGTAGACTATTGCTTTCAGCCTGTTAGGGTTGCCTTTGAGATAGTGCCGCCATTCCTTGAATGCCGCTACTATTGCTATGAGTTCTTTATCAAATATCTCGTAATTTTGTTTGGCCTAGATGAGGGATTGTGATAAGTATGCTACAGGATGCAGTTCTCCATCTTTCTTGCAAATCTGCGATAACACCGCTCTCAAAGCAAAGTCGGAGCAGTCGCACTCCAACAGGAAAGCCTTGTAGGGGTCGGCAATTTTCAGGATTGGCGCAGTAGTGAACGCAATCTTCAAGTTCACAAACACCTCTTCACAGTGCCTATTCCACGTAAACCTGGCATCTGCTTGGGTCAAGTTGTGTAGCGGGCGGGTTGTCTTGGAAAAATCCCCGATGAATCGACGGTAGAAATTCGCGAATCCTATGAACCTCTGGAGCTCGGTGACATTCTTTGGGGCTGGCCAGTGGGTTACTGCTTTGACTTTTGCCGGATCCATCCGCACTCGATTGCAGGAAATCAGCAACCCTAAATACTCCACTTCTGACCGCGAAAATTCACACTTTTCTGGCTTTAGCCAGAGCTGTTGCTTGCTAAGCGTCTCCAGTACGGATAGGACAGCTTCTTTGTGATTGGATCCTTGTTGCGTGTAGATCATAATTTCATCAAGGTAAGCCGCAACATCTTTCCCAATCCGTCCTAATAGTATATCCTGCATGAAGAATTGGAAAAACCCTGGGGCCCCGGTGGGCCCAAACTGCATTGTTAATGGCGCAAACTGGCCTGCCCGGCATACAAACGCCAGCTTCTCCTTGTCCCCTTCTGCCACTCTAAGGCTACCGTACGCGTTCCAAAGGTCAAGTTTGGTGAATTTGTCCGTGTTCAGTAAGCTATCGACCAAATCCATCATCAGCGGGAGGGGGTATTTGTTCTTGACGGTTACTGCGTTAAGCTTGCGGTAGTCAAAACAGGGGCGTAAGTTGCCATCCTTCTTTCCGGTAAACAGGATCGGTGCTGCCCACAGCGACGTTGTCCGGCAAATGGTCCCATTGTCTAGACCCTCCCTGATCATTTTGTCCAGCGCGTCGTTTTTGGCTGGTGACAACGGAATGATGCGGCTGGTTTGCGGGAGTGTCCCTGGCAATAGCTCCACTCTGAAGTTGTATTTTTGTTGGGGGGGCAGGCTCTGTACTTCTGATTTGCTGAACATCGGGATGTATTGGTGATACACGTGCGGGACTAGCTCTTCAGGTGTCTTTGGCGGGTCAGCGCTTCTGTTCTTGGCGGCCAATTTAGCTGATTTAGACCATGAGGTCTTCGCCGTGCACACCTGTCCGGAGCTTGAAGGGGGTTCCTGTGGTAATCTTTCCAAGCAAGGTATCCGCTTGCTAGTTGTTCCTACTAACTCTTGGGGGTAATAGCTTGCGGAGACAGAATTGTACTCACATCGTGGGGGTGTTGATCGGCATAAAGCGCGCACCCCCTTGTCAGTTGTCCTAGCTTGCCTCAACCCGGGCTTCTCCCCGTCCGTTGAGGTTGTTTTTGGACCTGACGACACTTTCTTGGCAGTGGCAACCTCCTGTGCGTTGGGTCGGAACTGGCGTGCTTTCCAATCAATGAGATGGCCATTCGCCCTGACCCACGGCATACCCAGTATCCCGTCATAGGTGTCCTTCAGACGGGTAATGATGAAAGGTGTTCATGGACTCGTGTCGGTGTCCAGGAATAGGCTTACTTCTGCTGACGAACGGCTTGTTGATCCGTCAAACCCTGAAATGGTTTTCCCAGCAGGTAATGGGGTGACTTTCAATCCTACTCAGGTGGCAAAGGACTCACTCAAGACATTGTGGGTTGCTCCCAAGTCTATGAGGAATGTGGCTACGGTGATTTTGGTTGTGGCTTGGGGATGGTAGACGGGGGAAATTGGTGTTTTGACAAACAGGCGATTATCAATTTCGTTCAAACTAGTGATAATACAAGCCCCAATTTTCCCTACTATTATCCCTCTTCTCGGGTGAGGCACAACCCTCACACCCGAGCATCGCCATTTTTTGACTGGTCTGCTTGTCCAACGTCGGTCGCTTTCCCGTTGTCCTCCTTAAGCCGTTTGACCTCCTCTTCCAACTCTGAAATCCTGATGGTGTCCTTCCCTTTCTTCTTCTTCATCTTCTCCGGGCACTCCCTTGATATGTGGCCCTTCCCGCCACACCTGAAACAAAGTCCATCCCTCATCATCCTAGTCTTCTCCGTATCTGACAATGGGCCTCGCATGGCCGAGAGGTCCATAGCGTTCGGATCGGTCGCTGGGGTAGGCTTCGAGGCAAGGGTGTCCGCGCCATTGATCTTGTTATCAATCTTCAAAGCCAGGTTACTGAGGTCGGCAAGCTTGGTGAAATGGGTCCGCGCAAGGACCAAAGCTAGTCGGATATCCTTCTTGAGACCTTGTTGGTATTGGCTCATGAGAGTCGTCTTCTCCCATCCTGCGTCCGCTGCATATTGGTTGAACTGAAACGTATAGTGCGCAACTGACTTCGTTTGCTTCAGCTGTCGTAGAGCTCTCTTGGCGCGGGACTTCTTCTCCGTATCGTAATACATCATCTGAAAAGCCCCAGAGAATTTGACGTAGGTGACGGGTAATCCAGCAAAGAGTTGACTCGTGTATGGTTGAGCCCATGCACTTGCTTGTCCGGTGAGGTACGAGATACAGAATATAACTTTGCTGTGATCGTCCGGGAACATATGCGGGTTGGAGATCACATAGAGGCCAACTTGTGTCACATAGACCTCTGCTTTTGGACCTCTCAATCCATCATACTTTTCCGGTACTCCTATCTTGGGCCCCTTTGCATAGGCGCCTTCTCCGGCCGTTTGCACGTTCTGAAGTTGATTTACCACGGGTAAAACGGCTTGGGTTATGGTTCCCGCTCTAGCTGCCGCTAGTTCCGCTTCCGCTCGTTCTTGAAGGCTCCGTTCTTCGTCAATCTTTTTTGCTAGGTCCGTGATGCGCTCCCGAAGTGCGTTCATGTCTTCTGCCATGATTAATGGTCTCGGCGGTGGTCTGATTTCTTGGTGTTTGTTCTGGGGTTTGGTTTGGTTATCTTTCTGGATCACTGTGCGTTTGTTCTGGTCTGGTTTGGTTCGTCCCTCGTCCCTTGTAATTATAGATCTAGCAATTTGTTAGGGCCGCACTATGAGGTGAGAAGGGGTTGGGTTCTGGGGCACAAGATCGTCTAGCTAAGTCGTAGTATTGCTAGATGAGGAAATTTTGAGGATCTTCCCCCGGCTCCTCTTTGATGTGAGGGCCTGTGACATGTAAGCGTAACTACAATACATGTCTCTCCCCCAACGGGCTACGGCGCGCATGCGCAGCTCGTAACACATATTTAAACATGTACATAATTATAATAAAAGTCTGAGAATATCAATTAGTGGACTTACTAATGTTAGCAAAGCCCGGCAATTAGGAACGGGACCAGTAATTTTTATCTTCTTAGTCTTGAGGATATTTGTCATAAGCTAGCAAATACAAAAAAGAACTGAGTGCGGTTTGTTGGATGAAACACTCCACAAAAAAACTTACCAGTTCACAAAGGTTGCTCCATCAATACTTCAGGAGGTCCCCCATGGCATCACGATAATCTGAAAGCCCCGTTGGAGTTTCTTGGATATGCGGTGGCGCAAGATGATCTTCCTTCCATTTGCTAGGCTGTTGGTCAGTGGCTTGCTAAAGGGGAGAAATCAGAATTGGATGAATACAAAAGAAAGAAAGAAAAACTCACGAGCGATAAGAAGTATAATGTCTTTGGGAAAGCCCCATTTTTGTTTGGGTTGTTGGAGTAAGCTTCGAGGGTTGGCTTAAGCAAAAGCATCCGGGCGGTGTTTCGGACAAATTCCTGAAAAGGGGATTGATAATCAATATTGTCAATAAGATGTTATGTTGAAGCTAAACCAGACAAGATTGAAAACAGACAACTTACCTTAAAAGTTTGATCATATTCATGGGCCGCAGGCCGTTCAGAATGGCTGGCGCCAATAGCCCCAATTTGGTGATAGGCACCGTTAGCAAAGATAATCGCCGTGTCACATTTATTGGTAACATACTTGGGAAAGACAAGTAAAAACAGACATATCAGTCTTACAGTTTAATCACATTAATAGATTGACTAGAGATAAATCCAAGAAAACATTACCTTGCTTGCAATAAGAGCAATCTTCAAATGATTGGGGTCAAGGTTCAGTTCAGCTTGAAGTTGCGTGCATACTTGCTGGATTGTATCAGTGGGATTACAAGAGGCCGATGGGGCGGCCATGTCAACATCGCGGGTACTATTTCTGTTGAAATTGAAGAGATCAGTTGGGTTGGTTGGCTCATATTCATCGGAGTCGTTTTGATTGCCAGTGGGTGAGGGTGGTTCTTCATGAGAACCCAGAAGGTAGGAATTCTTGCCGAAATCTCCTTGGAGAAGTTCATTGATGTTCAGTGGCATCACTGAATTGATGAAGGGGGAGGGTCGAGAAAAGAAAGGGATTGAGCAATCACCAAGAGAAGATGTTCAGTGGGGAGGTGAGGATCAAGGTCTGAGTGGAAGTTTGTGATTGCTTGTCTGGGTCAATTGAAGGTTTATAAGGAGGAAAAAACTGAAATAATTGATAAAGGGCATGGTCAGTTAGTGGCACAGGTCAAAAAAATTGGCTAAGTCATCCAATCTTTTGATTGACCTCATAGTTGAGCCACAAGCATCCCAATCATCAAAAAAAGCATTAAGAACAAGTTGCACAGTAGAAAAATCCAGGAAAATTACCCACTTGCCAAGATGGACCTCATTTTTAGATGTAAGCCTGCCTTCCATGATTTTTGCACACAGAATGAAAAAACCGACTTTTTATTAAGATTTTATGGAGAGGAACTTGACAGGATTGAAAAAGTATGAGTGCTGTTTATGTATAGGAAGGGCGACAGCTAACCGCGCTTGACATACCAAGAATCTCCACCACCAAACGCTTGTCCAAGCACATAAAGACCGTCGTGCTGACCAGGCAGCTTGGAGGGCCGCAGCTGAGGTTCCGTATAGCAGGATCGTTTTTGACAAGGAGACCAATTGGCTTGATCCGGTGATAGGTGCGGATGAAGGACTGGATCGGGTAGATGAGTCCAAAGACAAGGATGAAGCTGAGGAGGTTCCGGCTGGTACTTTTGTGGACGGAGAATTGGAAGATGATGATGAGGGGGAGCTGAATTGGACGGAATACATTGGTGTGGCGGTTGGTCAGATTGAATCCGAGCCCAAGGATTCTGAAATAGACCCTTGCCCGCGCTTCCGTTGTGAAGAAGAGAAGATCAAAAAATTCAGACCAGATAATACGGCCTGGTACCCATTCTTAATTCAAGAAGTGAGCTGATTGTAAATAGAAAAAGAAACAAACAAATAATAATTTAAATTCTTACCTTTTGGCTCTTTTATAGTATCTCATTGGTTCGCTGCTTGTTGGGTACCTACACAAACTGATCTCCAGGGACATGTACCATCAAATAAGGAGCATCTTCATGCTCTACCACGTGAATCTTCCCCGCTGGGAAGCCTTGCGACAGATGCAATTGAGGATCCGGACGCTAATCAATTGGGCTATTGTCAAGATGGAGACAATTTTTGGTCAGCCAGTTTTTGGATTTAATGCAAGAGAGCTAGTGAGAGATGTGAGGACAACTTAATTTATTTTTGTATTGCTGGAAGAATCTTTGAGCGTTTGTCTTGGCCGGAGGAATTTTTGAGCTGACTGCAGTGTTTGTGACAGGATCTTATGAATCCTCTGGTTGCACCACACATGGAATTCTACCCGGAACAAGCGCACGGCAAAAATATTTTCAAGCTCTCTCAATCTGCAAAATGGCTGAAGGATAACCCACCAGGCCTTCGAGCGCAGATGGCGGAATTAAAAAATAAACACTTCTACATTTTTGAGCCGGCCCAGTAAAATTCTTCTGAAATTGTCATTCCCATTTTCTTTTACGCTGAAAAAGACAGTCTCTTTGCCAAGTGCTATCCACCGCAATTCAAGTCCAACCAAGATAATTCCAAGCTTCAAATAGGAATTCCTGAAAAGATAGAATTTGAAAATTGTTCACATAAAAATTTTTGACTTGACTTATGATGAGATCAGGATGAGTGGCGGTTCAATGTTATCAACAGCTTGCGCAGGCAAAATTCATCATGAGAATTCCTGTCATTTTTAGGAATATAAATATGAACACACCTTAATATCTTCTTCTAATTTTTTCAAAAAGAAATTGATGATAACAACAGCTGGAATCCAACTGTATTTTTCCCCAACACGTGGAGAAAAAAAGCGGACGGAAAAATCTTACGGAATGTTCCTATCACGCTGTACTGCGACAACACATCCGGAAATAAATCAAAAAAAAGGAATAAACATATTTCCTATTATTTTACACTCTCTGGCTTACCGCCGCAATTTTCTAATCAGCAATTTAATTGCCATTTTCTTTGTACTTCAAACATTGTGGGCGCGCTGGTAATTAAACAGTTAAAGTACAAATTTTATTGTTTTAAATCCATCAGATTTAATTCTTTTTAGTTTACATCTTCTAATTGACGGTGCTTTTTCTTAAAATTCTCTTCTGATTTTCAGTGAAATGGCCGTCAATGGATTTGACGCATACAACAGCACAATTGGCGGCAAAGTTCACGTGATGGCCAGTGTCTTATGTATTATGTATTACTGGAAATTCTCCAATGCACGCCGAACTCACTAACACGCTTGTGCCGGGAAATTCACTCAATTCTTGCCGATATTGTACCTTAAGTTCTGCTACCTTGAAAGACAGAAAAAAACTGCCATACATTGCCCAATTCTTGCAGAAAAACCACCTCGATGGATCAGATGTATCTATTTTTTTTTGTCTTGTTGTCTTTTTTATTCTATTTTGGAAATTAAATCTGATTTTTGTGGATTTTTTTGAACAAAACAGTGTCCAAATCAACTCAGAAGCATGGAAAAAACCGCAGAAGACTCAAAAAAACTCTGGAAATTTGCAAAAGAAACTAAAAATCTCAGCAAACTAGACAAAAAATCCGCGGAGCTGGGTGTGCGTGATCAAGTTAATCAAAAATTCTGCAAAAAAATATTCAAATTCAAGGCAGAGAAAATTGCTTTGCTTGCTTCACTTGACAACCGCAAAGACTTACCAGATCATATGAATCAAGAATTTCCGCAAACCAATCGCCCTTCGATAACTTATATTTAAATCCTTGAAGGTTTGAATTTTGTCTGAAGTGGCTCGTACCAATCTTGTGTTCGGAACCATGGGAGTAAGCACAGGTCAACAATTCGCCATGTTGTAGTCGGCCAGAATTTCAGAGACATAATTTTCTTGAGACAACTCAAGATGATTATCGGCGCGGGATATTTTCATCCCAAGAAGAGAGTTGATCAGACCCAAATCGTCCATCAAAAATTTATCGTTGATGAACTGTTTGAAACAACCAACATCCTCTGAGACGACGACGAGATTGTCCACATAGACGTGAACAGACAAGTCCAATTGGGATCGGCGGAACTGAAGAGACAGGGATCATTCGGAGAAGGGAAAAAATTTATGGATTCAAAGAAGGCTGACAGTTCGCGATACCAAACCCTTGGTGCCTGCTTCAAACCGTAAATTGACTTTACCAGATGAAGACAGGTCCCAGCCGGAGCATCCAAACCTTGCGGAATTCGTAGGTAAACCGTTTCTTCCAAGGTCCCATTCAAGAAGGCATTCTTGACGTCCATCTGATGTATATCAAGATTGTTGTTGACACCGTAAGCCAACACAGGGCGAAGAGCTGGAAGCCGACCAGTAGGAGCAAAAGTCTCGTTGTAGTCGATTCCATCCTGTTGCGCACTGCCTTGCGCACAAAGTCTAGCCTTAAATTTTACGAATTCACCCGCAGCATTGGTTTTAATCCTGAATACCCACACTGTGCCCAGAAGAGTGGCGTCGGATGGTATTGGTATGATTTCCCAAACATTAAGACGATCCATCGCAGCAAGTTCAGCCGAAATAGCTTCTAGCCAATTATGAGATTGAGCTGAGTTGACTGCGGCTTTGTAGGTTTTGGGAACCGAGTTAGATTCTTGAATGGAGGAGCAACACAAGCTATGATTAAAGAACGGCACAAACCAAGGTTCGGTCGTCAAAGTTTTGTTGACCAAGTGAGCTCTTTGTTTGGTGGTAAGGATGTTACTCGGGTCAGTCGGGTCTGAAGTGATATATTTAGGCGCAGGCTGGTTTGCGGGAACGTAATACCAGTTTGGTTTTGGCGCTGATGACGAAGAATCACAAGGAAGCGAAGTGAGTGGAGCCTGGGAGGAAGTGGGTTGCGCTGATGACAAGGAATCAACTGCAACCGGAGCGAGCGAGGGAATAGGTTGAATGGACAGGATAGAAGAAGATGGAGAAGTTTGAATGATTGGAGAAACTGGAAGTAAAAGCAATGACGAATTGTCAAAGGATGACGTCATTGTATCATCAAGTTCTTCATGTAGCTCCGCATAGACAGAACTTGCGGGGGAGATTCCTGGAAAACTAGCCTCGTCAAAAGTGACGTCATGGCTGTACTCAACCCTGTAGTCCGAATTTAATATTCTCCAGTTTGGAATATTAAGTCTATAGCCAACTAAAACACCTCTCTTCGAGGTATCGCCAAACTTCCCCTGCCTTCTTTCCTTCGGAATGTTAACATACGCCCGACAACCAAATACACGCAAACAAGCAAGGTTAAAACAATATCCGAACCAAACTTCATGGGGAGATTTCCACTTTATTTTCTTGGTTGGCGTAATATTCTCGTAGAAAACGGCAGTCATAACGGCTTCCCCCCACAAGGTAACAGGTAGCGAAGCTTGCTTCAGGAGAGATCGCGCCTTCTCACTTGTCGTCCTATTACCCCTTTCAGCAATTGAGTTTTGCTGAGGTGTATAAGGTGCAGTGATATGATGACGAATGCCTTGATCCTTAAGATAACTTTCAAACTCTGCGGAGCAAAATTCGCCACCGCCATCGGTTACCAGGTTAAGAAGCTTCCTTGAGTGAAACGTTGTTACTTCATTGAAATATTCTTTGAACTTTTCAAAAGCTTGACTTTTTGATGATAAAATATATACATGTTTATACGAAGAGAAAGCGTTGGTAATTTTGAAGTAGTATGAACATTTCCCAACAGTGGCTGGCGTTATTTTGCCGCTGAGATCCATGTAAACATAGTCAAGGACACAAATAGGCTTAGGTAGTTGACTAGTAAATGGTTGACGGTGAGATTTTGAAATGCAACACGATTCACAATTTGAAGTTGAGTAGCTTAAGTCGAACATTTTAACTAATGCTTCTCGGCTAGGGTGCCCCGCTCGCCTGTGCGCAAGTTCAGAGTCAACATCCGCTGAGCTTAGTGAAGCGAATTTAGACGGACCTTGAGCTTGCGTAGCATTCGATAACGACTTGGAGGAACCCGGTGGTTGAACAACTCTGACCTGGCAGACAAAGATGTTGCTGCTGATATTTGCTTCAAAAAGGATGATATTCTTAACAATATCCTTAACAAAGTATTGAGAACCATCCCAACGGAGCAAGTCACAGTTGGATGCTGACAAGCGCGCGAGACTCAAAAGCGCGTGAGTTAAATCAGGCACATGAAGAGCCTTAACGACAAAAGATTTCCCGTTGTCACTCTTGATTTTGATGAGACCGCGTCCTTTAATAGGTAAAGATTGTCCGCTAGCAACGTTCACCGCAGAGTCAAATTTTTTGTACTCAGTGAAATTACGATGTTCAAGAAACATATGATCAGAGCAGCAGCTGTCTAGGAAGATCAGTGCGTTGTCGTGGATCACTGCCAAAGCTTGAGGAGTAGAAACGCAGACGTAGACCCCGCTAATATCTTCGGATGTCACGGCGTTAGCTTTCTTCTTTGAAGCAGTTTGACTTCGACGTTTTTTGTATGCTTTGGTTGCCTTATTCGGATGAAGTTGATAGCAATTTGACTTAGAATGCGGAGCATCCTCGTTGTGAACACCGTTTTCACAGGTTGCCACGACGGACTTGAGAGCATTTTCACTCTTTATGATAACCCCTTTGGAAGCAGATGAGGAGTTTTCAGCGTTCAAACTCAAAGATTTAGAGTTGAGGAATTGTTTGACAGTATCGATGTCGATCGGACTCTTATTGAGAAGAAGATCTTTAGTTCCTTCCAGTTTGGAAGGCAAAAGGTTGACAAGGTATTTGGCTAATAGATGTTCATCAAGCGTTTGCTTTTCCATCTTGACGATTTGGATCCCTACCGACCAAACACGAGATAACCCTACATCTATATCCGTCAAAAATTGCTCAAGAGTTGAGTTGAATCTAATTTTTAGAAAATCTTGGTAAACAACCGATTGATTTTGAGCTGACTTTGACTGAAAGTGATCAGTCAAAGCGGTCCAAATAAGATGAGGTTGTTTCTTATTTTCTTCAGTGATGAACTTGGCGTAGTTTTCTACCCCTAAGTTGCGACCTAAGATTCCCGCCGCGACTCCTTTTTGAAGTTTAAGAGTTGCTTTGGCGATCGGATCTCTTTCACCAGTGACCAAGTCAGATAACAAGTGCTCATCGACTCCCTTCTCAAGACAGAATGAGAACATGACATTTCGCCAGTCGTCAAAAGTAGTCCTGGTGAGAATCGGAAGACGATGGATAGCCTTATTGGTCATTGCGTACGAAGACTCGGGTTCAAAGAGGTTGCAGATTTAAGCACAATCTGGGCTCATAACCTAATGAACTCGGAGCTTTAAGGTGTAGTGATATAAGTAACTACACGAGTGTACGACTTAGTACCGCGAACGATCACTAACCTTTAAGGTGTAGTGATATAAGTAACTACACGAGTGTACGACTTAGTACCGCAAACAATCACTAACCTGATCAGTTGTGATGAGAGTTAGCGAAGAGTTGTTTGATGAAACTAAATGAGTTGATTGCTTTTGCACACCTTTAAGGTGTAGTGATATAAGTAACTACACGAGTGTACGACTTAGTACCGCAAACAATCACTAACCTGAACAACAAGATAAGAGTTGGTTAAGATGGAAGGATACATGATAAGATAACCTTAATGAGTAACGAACCTGATCAGTTGTGATGAGAGTTAGCGAAGAGTTGTTTGATGAAACTAAATGAGTTGATTGAGAAAAGAACCGATACATGATAAGAACGGAGTTTTATAAGATCAACTAGGTTTTGGAACAACTGCGGCACAACTACACTAAAGGCGGGAAAATGAGAAAGAACCAAAAGAACTACTTTAAGTTCAACAAAATCTTTGGTAAGTTTGAGTGGGAATTTTCCGTTTGTTACACAGCATTAGACTGATTCGGGACTTTTTGAAAACTGAAGGCCATTAGGAGCGGACTTAATGTCCGACATAACTGCCGCCGTGCTGATTGTGAGCTCACGGCATCAAGGACGGCAACAGTTGAAAGAAGGAAGACTACTAAAAAAAATGCTCAAAGTCACGCATAAAGATATGGAACACTACATCCTAAACATAGCATCACTTTTGTCGTCAGCTGTACACAGGACAATCTCAGACGTTGCCAGCCACTCGATCCAGCCCCTACAATAGGTTGATTCAATGCATAACGGCCTACAAAAGTGGTGTTTGGCTACAGAGAAGAAAGATAGTACTAGAGCCAAAAGGACAACCAGGCCAGCAGCGTCAGCTTCAACGGTTGCTCCCGGTCTCTTGACGTAGAGTATAAACAATTACGTACACATTTTCTTTAGCTTGTTGTCTTTTCAGCTCTATGGCTTTTGCGCCTGCAATTTTTATTGCACATCCAAGGCTAGAATAGTGTGCCACAAGCAAGGTTCTTACTGTAGGACACTCTTGAGGCCCTTTGACGGCCACGGCAACAGGCAAATGAATGGACTGTTACAACGGCAACGCTTGGCCGGGTGTCAGGGGCATAGAATTGTTTTTCATTCTTCTCATGTGGAATGACGGGGGCCCAACCTTCCTCCGCCGTGAGCCCGCTGAGCACAGCAAAATGGGTTGGCTGGGTGAGCTTGGCCAACCCATCTGACTGCTCAGTCAATCCGCCCGTCTTGACGTGCGGGGTATCAGAGGTTGGCCCGCTGTTTGAGTCAGTTGGGTCAAGCCAACGGGGTACCAACCAGTCCCCCACCCCAGTCTGACTGTGCAGTTGAACTCTGGGCGGGCAGGTTGGTGCCCGCCAAAACTCACCAGTCTGCAACTGCGGGGGGGAGCCCCCGTTGGTCTGCATACGGATTCAAGCGGTGGTGTAGATGCCAATTCTTCTGCGCTCATGGTTCTGGTGACTTGATGTTGTTGGTTGCCTTGAGGAGAGAGGAGTTGAAGGAAGTCAACCAAAAGCTACTGAACCTTCAGTGAGAAGATTTGGCTAATGAAACATTGATTTCAGTAAAAAGAAAATAAAGAAATACAATAGAAATAGTTTTACCTAATAAAACAGGAACTCAGATTGAGAATGAAAACAATAGATAACAGAACCAAAAATACACACTAGGAATTTCAAGCTAATGATAAAATAAGAGTGATCAGAAATCTGGAAAACAACGCTCAGAAAGAAGAAGAAGTAAAAGAATAAGAACCTGTAAACAGCTGGCCTAGACTGAGGACCTCAACAAGTAAACCGCGGACACAACAAAGGATGAAGTTGAATGGTTGCGGGTTTGAGGAATGGTGGTTGAGATGAGGAAGGAAAAATTGTGTTGAAATTACTCAGGTGAAAAGAATTGTGTGTTGTGGGATTTGAACCCACAACCTTCTACATTCATGAGAGCTGCTCTTATACCACTGAGCTAAACACACCGTTGGTCTGACTGGTGATTCTTGGATATTAGATCATATAGCTTGGCCCCTCAAATGGAGCTTGAAGCATATATTCCAACACTGAACCTTCATGGTGGCCTGTCTGAGACAATATTTGAAGTCTTCATTGTGCAACGGAACTGTATTGGTGGAGAGAGCCGTCATCATGTGGACTGGGGTCCAGCTGCCAGACCGGGTTTTTCTGGATAATCTATACCGTGAGTCAAAGCGGGGATGTTGAAGTACTTTGAGTTGAAGAATGGATGCGGCCAAGGCGCCTGCGGACTAAGTGTATATGATAAATGGTTGTTTTCAGTCGGTAATCAGTTGTACAATTACCTGAGGGATACTCCGTACTCACATCCATTCATCATGTGCCAAAAATGAGCAGTATTGCAATCTTTGATATCAACCCATGCTTCCAAGGCCAACAGAAATGTTGACCTTTTATTGGTGGCTGAAGATTGACCGGATTTGCGGTTTTCTTGCCAAGTGAACTTGAGTTGCGCAAAGATTTGAGAGAACATCCAGTAGACATGAGCACCTGGCTCAATTCTGCGCTCAATTGTCTGCTCCACCGTTGAAGCGTACTGTGCGGCACAACAGATTTTGTTCCACACCATCAAACCTGCAGTTTGTATGGTGATCAGTCTTAGTTTTAGCTGTGTCTTATTGTTGAAAATGACTTACCCTTGAGGGGGAGAGTCCTGTGATGTACCAGTTCTATTGGTGTATCCTTGAATGGCTCTTCTTCATCTGATTCTTCTGATTCCTCCGCTTCATCCTTAACAGTCTTCCAGGACTTCTTGCTGGAGCAGGATTGTGGCTGCGGGTCAGCTGCGCATTTCTTGGTCTTAGGACTCATGGAATTTGATTGGGCTCCGGTGGCCAACACTTTGTAAGGGCCTTCCCACGGATTCTGTTGGTCAGAAGTCAAAGTGGCAGAAGTGTTGTCTGCCTCCGACTGAGGATCCAGGACCGCCATCAAGAGCATCAAGCCTATTGACAGTTCTGTCTGCGGTGTTGACATGAAGCTGGGGGCCAGCCAAAGCTTTCAAAGTGGCAGTGGCGCCTCCTCTGAAAGAGACCCGTGTGCACCATCAAACTGAGATTGAATGTCCTCCTCCGCACGCCGGTCAGGCAAGGTGGTGGCTGGAGAAGCCTCAGCTGCCGTAGCTGAGGATTGCGGGCCAGCCAAAGCCGTCTAAGTGGTGGTGTCATTGTCTGCCGGTGGCGCCTCCTGTGGAAGAGACCCAAGTGCGCCATTGACCTGTGCTTGAATTTCCTCCTCCGCACGCTGGTTGGGCAAGGTGGCGGCTGGAGAAGCCTCAGCCACCGTAGCTGAGGATTGAGGGCCAGCAAAGGCCGTCAAAGTGGCCGTTTCGTTGTCCGCCGGTGGCGCCTCCTGTGGAAGCAACCCAGGTGCACCATCAAACTGTGCTTGAATGTCCTCCTCCGCACGCAGGTTGGGCAAGGTGGCGGCTTGAGAAGCCTCAGCCGCCATAGCTGAGGATTGCCGGCCAGACAAAGCCGTTGAAGTGGCTTCAGCGGTTCTGGTGGCCGCAGGCAGGCCGGCAGGTGCTTCAGGCGTTGTAGCTGAGTATTTTTTCTTGGTACCCAGATGGCCGCCGGTTAGGAGGAATTTTTTCTCTGAGGAGGACTGACTATGATCGGACTTGGACTGAGACTTGTCAGAATTGTATTTTTTGCCGTCCAAGAATGTCTTTTCCTGAAGTCCATCCAAGGGTTGGTTGTCTTCTGTATTTAAGCTATGGTTCAAATAGTTGCTGCCAGGTTTGGACGTTTTAAATTGCTCCAAGGTAAATTTCAGTTGTGGTTCTTTCCATTGGCAAATTCCAGAAAACGCTAATTCGCCCAGAGAAATTGTCTCCATCCCGGGAATACTTATGGCCTCTGGCCACATGTCCAGCTTTGTCCGGTAGCCCGGGCCACAAAGCAGACTGTTGGCATCTTCTGGTATTGCCGGCAGAAAAGAATCCTTGGCCATCTCGAGGATGGATTGAACACCATTGGCAAATCATGTAACACCATATACACGTTTGGAGTGTCTGGTCTAACTCAAAGGAGTGGCCGCCAACCTCTGTTCCTCGAGGTGAAACACTGCAAATGTAGAGTTCAAGGGATGGGTATGAGGTTAGGGTTGAGCAGGACAAGAATTCACAATGATTTGACTGACCTTTATTAATAACCTTTTGAACTTCCACTACCTGTTGACCGTATGGATAGGGCGGGTATGTTGGCTGATCCAAGGAGGGCACGTGTTGATGAATCCGGGATGCCAGGCCAAAGGGATTGCTAAAGCGGTCCCATTGCTGTATGAGAGAGTAGGGTAAGCTGAATTTCCAGGGGAAGGAAAGGAAAGAAAAACTTAGAGGACTCTTGCCGGTAATAGAAGTGCCCCTCTGAGGGGTATCTTGCAGGCCATGTGGGAATGGTGTTTGCCTCAACGTGTTCACCATGTCTTCAAACGCGTAGTTGATGTTGAAGCGCGGAGGCGGAGGCAGAGCTGGAGGGACGTGGTGGCAAAACAGAACTTGGTTGGTGTTGGAAACACTGAGGCGGAGGCGGAGGGAGCTGGAGGAGTAGTTGCTGGCAAGTTAATGGTGTTGGGAATTTGGCGGCCAAGGTAGCTGGGGGTCTAGGAGTGTTCAGTGAGTGCAAGACAGATAAACACGGTTAGCCAAGCTGGCTGACTGTCAGTTTGGTTAGGTAATGTAATCAAGGCATCAGCACACAGGAGGAGCATGTACATACATCAAACACAGGGCCAACGGTGTGGTGTTCAAATTGGTACAGAGCCTCAAGACTGTCCAAATCAACAAGTCATCAAGATCATCAACTTCAAGATTCCACCCCCCAAGATCAGCCATTTTCAGCTCTTCAAGATCCTCAAGATTCATTCCATCCCCATCCCTTTTCTTTTTATTATTATTTAGTCCTCTTCCTGTTTCTTGGTCCTAACACATGTACTATGTGGGTTTATTATGATGTTTTATTTTTTCACTTTATCCTGTTTGGTTTCCTCTTTAAGCTTTGTTTATTCTTTTCTTCTGCTTGTTGTTTGTTGGGTTTTGTTTTGTTTTCTTTCCTGGTGGTTTTGTTTTGTAGTTAGGGATGTGATGACATGTCCTGTGACATGTCACTCCCCAGAGTTCAAGTTTGAGTTTGAACTTGGAGGATGGGACGGCATGGGACTTGCTCTGATCCACAAGATTTTCCATCAATTTTTGATCCGCTGGCAGTATCCCCAGCACTATTCCTGATCCTTTATCCCTGATTCTGATCCCTCATCATCATCTGATCCTCAACAAACCAACCACCGCCAACGGTATTCCATCCCCGTTGTCTCTCAGAAATCCCCCCCCAACGCTATCACTTTCCAATCCTCATCTCATTTGCCGGACCACCACAAGGGCAGCCTCAACAGCACCCATCCCCTCGACGCTCTGCCTACCGCCTGGCACGGTAGGAGTTCCACATTTGGTCCCCCGAGCCGGGATCAAACCAGCGACCTCAAGATTTACAGTCTTGCCCTTACGGATTTCAAGACGGCGGGTTCTTGGGCTCTTCTAAAGATCTTTTCCTGTATTTTCATCTTGGACCGCCGGGATTTTGACTGTAATCTCATTGCAAGACATTTCAGGACCCAACACCAACACAAGGTTCAGATTTCTTTGAGACGCTGATGGTGACTCAGAGCAATCCCCATCTTGTCGTTCCGGCTCTCCTTTCCTTGTTGTTTCAGGAGTTGACCAAGAGCTTTTTTTTTTTGATTGGACTCAAGTCTCAAGGTTGCTTCAACATCATTGACAGATTCCTACAAAGAAGCTCTCGCGTGCAAGATTGTCAACAAGAACTCCCTGGATCCCCGACAACGAGGTTTTGGGCCCAAGATCTTGTTTTGAAGATTGATCCGAGTTCCTTTGCTCACCAGACAACCAATCCTCCCTTCTTGAGCAGTCTTGAGCTACCACCTGCCTCCCCTTCCTTTAATCTGAAGGTACCTTCTGAACCGACGAAACCGACAGATCGGACAGACCGTCTGGATCCAGAGTTCTGCACTCACACCGAAGCGCTCGTAGCGTCTTGAAGACCGTCCTCTGGAGATCATCATCAGCCGAGCTTAGTCCTTCTTGGTTCACATAGCCGATAGCTGAGAGCTTGTTTGGCTAGGATCAAGCTTACTGGCAAGGCAGGAGGGAACAAAAGTAAGCCTCATCCTTTTAGTTGCACCTCCGGAGTCTACTTCTACGTTGTCGAAGCATCACCAGCCACTCTGTGAGCCCAAGAATTCGTCCAGATTTTTTTCAGTTTAGCGAAGTCAAGAGGCACGGGCTTGGCAAATTGCTGGATTCAGATCCCTGCTTCATTTCGAGCTACTGGTCGCCTAGTTTGCGCTACTGCGGCAAACGCTACCCGCTGTCAAAGTCAACATTGAAAAGTTTCGGCTCTAGCCTCTTTGATCACAACACAATCACTCTGCAAGATCTCTGATACGTTTGGAGCTCTATCTGCCACCTGCCAGCGTCCCCGTTTGCTCCGATCTGTCTGTCACGTACATCAAAGCCTCTCGATTTCCCTGTTTGTTTTGGAACGCCTCCCCAACACTCCTATTCCCTTCTGAAGTCCCACAGAGTCCTGCCAAGCCCTATTCAGTTCTCTGAGATCCTCTTCGCGCCCTTAAAGCTTTTTCATTCATTTTTGAAATCACCATGATGGTTAACTGGCAAGATCTAGGCGCCCTAGTCCAGTCCTGGGTACAGAAAAGTGGAATCTCAGACACTGTGGATTATAAAGCGTTCCGACAAGCTTGGGATCCTATTATTGTTGGTCTTTTGAGGAGAGAACTTATCAAAACGGTCAACGAGATCCGCTTGTGTTTTTATTGGGCCTTTTCATCAAGATGTCAAGACCAGATTCAAGTGATCCTTTTTCAGCAGGATAAGCTGATCCCTGTCAGCGAAAAATTTGTCAAATTTCCGCCGTTTGAGGACCTCTGCGCAGCGGCTGAGGAAGTTTTATCGGACCAGACCACCCCGGCCATCGACACCACTAGAGCCTCCAATCCTGTTCGGGAGATGACACCCACTCAATCGTCTGCAATCATTGATGAAGTCTCAAAGATGCTTAAATTGATGAATGATTGACTAGAGAAACTCAAATCTTTGGAGCAGAGGTTAATGAAGATGTTGTCGGTGCCCTCTGCTTCTGCCGCCGCAACTCGTTGCTCGCGTTTGATCTGCTATTATTGTCATGTGGAAGGCCATGGCACGGCCCACTGTGATGCGCTTCGGAAGGACATAGAAGAGAGCCTCGTCAATCAGAAGGGTCACAACTACTTCCTTCCAAGCGGCGCTTTGATTCCGTTCGATCCTAGCCGACCGATCCGCAGCATAGTTTTGTTGTTCCAAGACTCAAGTCCCAATGCTAATCCTCATCATACAATGTGGTGAGCCTCATCAAAAGCACCTTCACTCTCCGCAGGCTCCAGGAATCAACTATCAGGGCGACCAACCACTCAGGACAACAACACGGAACACCAGACACAGGACCCAGGCGCCTCAACATCAAACACTCCATCATCGCCAAATCCAGAAATGCATCAAAAATCAATCCACATTGGTCATCAACTCAACAGCCCTTTCCTTGTCTCTTGGTTTCACACTAATGCACCTACTTTGGGATTAGTACTTGTCTCATCTTCATGCGCCTCATCCCTTTTGTTCATTTCTCTTACACTTCTCCTTGATTGAAGTTTTTCACTGTTTCATTTTTCCCACAACCACAAGTCAACCGCCCCCCAGATTGTCTATATAAACTGCCCCTTTGTCCACACTTTTGTCCCCCATCAGCTCATCAGACAGTAGTTGGTCAATAGTTATATAGTCTCATAGTTACCTTATAGTCAATTACAGTAGCCATTCTGCCTTGACAATTATATCATCTTGCCTGTTCAACATCCAGTAACCATTCTGTGGGAGAGCATTACTTACTTCGCCATTTCATCACCTTACCCTGATATCTTCTTGATCTTCTGCGCCACACCTTTTCTTGAGTTTCATTACTCTATTGGTGTCCTCTACTCTTTAGCATTTCACCCGGAGGGCAGCCTTTTCACGCACTCATCCCCTCCACAGCTATCTCCACCCCACGGAGTAGTCCCCACAACGACATATAGGACTGTGTGTGGCGCTCTACAGATGCGGTGTCTGCCAGAATTTCCGCCATCATCTCTTCCACAAGGCCATGTGTTTGCTTCTACTAGGAAGAAAGGTTCCGAGCCGACGTCCTTTGGAGTTCCGTCTGATTTCCAACCAGATCCTTGCTGTCCGATCCGCAAGTCACCAACCCCTGAGTTCAGTCAATCTGAATCCCCATCACCAGATCCTGTGTCTGCGCCACGGGGTAATCCCTTGCCGCGGGCAATAGACCACGTCCTGGAGAAGATCTCCGAGATGATGCGCCCTGGTCTGTCTGCGTCCAAGTCCCCTAAGAAGAAGCCATCCATATCACTGTCCGTTTCCGCCGCTCTGCTCACTGCGGAGAAGATGAATACTTGGATTTTGCTCCGCAACATCAAGATTGATCCCCAGGAAGTGAAAGTTTCATCTGGTACCCTAGTTGAAGGCTCTGGTCCAATGGTTTTCTCAGCTCTCCGCCCGCCCGTGGCACGTTTGCTCTCATATCCAATCAACCTCCAAGAAGAGGTTAAACTATCTTTACCGTCTCCAATCTGCCTCCAAGATGAGGTTAAACTAGCTTCCCGATCCTTCTCCAATTCCACCAATCAACAACCTTCCTTTCAATCTCAGATCCGTCTCCACAATGAGAATAAACTAGCCGATCCTGATCCGTCTTCTGATTCTGATCCTGCAGAATGTCTCTGCTCTCCTCAAGTCCACCTCCGCAATGAGGGTAAACTAGTTCCGCGTTGTTTGGGTTTTCTGCGGAGGCATCGGAGTATAAAATTAAGTCCTCCCAAAGTATGCACCTCTCGGGTAGTTTCTACCGCTTTGTCAAAAACTCTACAATTTGCCACATTCGTGAGCGGCCCCCGGGTTCTTCCCCTTTTGTCTTCTCTTGATCTAGGAATGTGTGGCGCAGTCTAGGGACAGTCTGCAAATGGTGGGTGGATGTGGTGGTCATACCGGTAGAGGCCCACAAGAGCATCAAAATCATCAAGTCAAAAAGATCAACAATCTCACCAGCAAGACCCTTCAGCCTCAAGATTCTCAAGATCCCTCAAGATGATCCCTTCCCTCACTTTCTCACAGCCTCAAGATTCTGGATCCCTCCCAGTTTCTCTTTTCCTTTCTTGGTCCTAACACATGTGTCATGTGGGTTTGTTTTGTTTCTTTTGTCTTGTTTTGTTTTCTTTTTAGATTCTTTATCATTTGATTGTGTGTTTCTTTTCTTCCTTATTCTCATCGGTGTTGCTTTATCTTTGATTTTTGTGGTGTTTTCTTCTCTTTCTTCTTTTTTCCTCTTTTCCTGTTTGATGTTTGTAGTTAGGGATGTGATGACATGTCCTGTGACATGTCACTCCCCAGAGTCCAAGTTCAAGTCTGAACTTGGAGGATGGGACGGCATGGGACTTGCTCTGATCCACAAGATTTTCCATCAATTTTTGATCCGCTGGCAGTATCCCCAGCACTATTCCTGATCCTTTATCCCTGATTCTGATCCCTCATCATCATCTGATCCTCAACAAACCAACCACTGCCAACGGTATTCCATCCCCGTTGTCTCTCAGAAATCCCCCCCCCAACGCTATCACTTTCTGATCCTCATCTCATTTGCCGGACCACCACGAGGGCAGCCTCAACAGCACCCATCCCCTCAACGCTCTGCCTACCGCCTGGCACGGTAGGAGTTCCACAACGGTAGTCGGCCGACTACCATCCTACCCCCCATTTGCTCCCCCTGCCCCCCCTTGGTCCCCCTCCCGGCCCCCCGCCGCACTGGAACTCAAAAGTGGTAGTCGGCCAACTACCATCCTGCCCCCCATTTGCTCCCCCTGCCCCCTCCTTGGTCCCCCTTCCCCTCCTGGCCCCCCACCACAATTCCACAACCCAAAACCCTCGCCGACCGGACCTCCAATATCCCAAACTTCCCCCTCCTCCCCGCCTGACCGGTTGCACCCACAACCCAGCCCCCCAGGCATCCACCACTGGTGAGATTCCCCCTATCAATCTTTTTTTTTCCGCCAAACCTGCTGACCATTCTTTCTTTGACCCCTGTTCCCCCTCACACGCAATCCAGCCGCCCTTTGAACAACCATTTGCGCCACCAAAAAACACCAAGCCTAGCAAAAAAAGTTTGGTCAGTTGTCCCCCTCTGGTTTTTGATTTTTTTTTATTATTCCTCTTGATAGCTTTGTCTGTGTTCCATGTCTCCTTAATATTCTTCTGTAATCTCTCTCCTTTCCCCTGTGTTACCTGCACGCCACAAGAATGTTTTCTTTTTTTTTTGCCTGATAAAATCCATAAATTTCTACATTCACCATTCAATTCTTCCTGAAGAAAATACATTACAAGTTTTAGGATTAATCCAGGGTGGCTGAGGGGTCTCAATTTTTTTTTTCTTTTTTTTTACTTCAACAATTGATGTTATCAGAAGTCTCCAAAGCTACTTTTTTTCAAAAAAGGAAAAACATTGACACCTGACCTCTATCATGATACCATCCTGCACACATTGTTAATTTGGTTGGTTGAACTTCCTGAAGATATTGCATATCATACTTGAAGTGCTACATGCATAGAAAGCCTTTTTGAAATTAGTTTACCATGGTTTAGCATATTTTTGTCAGGTTCTTTTTTTTATCTACTTTTGTTATCAACCACAGATTAATGAGAAATATTTCCACACAAAATTTCATTCAAAAATTGTTCTGCATATAAAACCCAGAAATATTGTATTTGGGGTCACATCTATTATGCAGCAACTATAATCTGATCAGTTGCCAAGTATCACTACTTTGGTAGTTTCTTGGTGTTTCTGCCACTATATCCCATCAAGCCCACAAAGTTTCCTTATGTACCTTTACTGACCACAAAAACCCCAAATGTAGCAGCTACAGTCTGATCAGTTTCCAAACATAACTACTTTGGTAGTTTCTTGGTGTTCCTGCCACTATATCACATCCCAGGGTGAGAATTCTTCTGCCATATTGTTACCAAAATGTCTACAAATCCCCAATGTTTCATTATGTACCTTTACTGACCACAAAACCCCCAATGTAGTATCTACAGTCTGATCAGTTTCCAAATATCACTACTTTGGTAGTTTCTTGGTGTTTCTGCCACTATATCTCATCCCAGCGTGGGAAATCTTTTGCCATATAGTTACTAAAATGTTTAAAAGCCGCCAAAGTTTCATTGCATACCTTTACTGACCACAAAACCCTGGAATGTAGCAGCTACAGTCTGATCAGTTTCCAAACATAACTACTTTGGTAGTTTCTTAGTGTTCCTGCCACTATATCACATCCCAGGGTGAGAATTCTTCTGCCATATTTTTACCAAAATTTTAACAAGCCCCCAAAGTTTCATTATGTATCTTTACTGTCCACAAAACCCCCAAATGTAGCAGCTACAGTCTGATAAGTTCCCAAATATCACTTAGTTGGTAGTTTCTTGGTGTTTCTGCTCAAAGGTACATAATGAAACTTTGGGGGCTTTCAAATTACATTTTGATAAGAAGGTCTGGAGGGTTCGAACACTGGGATGAGATATAGTGGCAGAAACACCAAGAAATTATCAACTTCGTGATATTTGGAAACTGATCAGACTGTAGCTGCTACATTTGGGGTTTTTGTGGTCAGTAAAGGTAGAAAATGAAGCTTTGGGGGCTTGTTAAGATTTTGGTCACCATATGGCAGGAGAATTCCTACCCTGGGATGGGATATAGTGGCAGAAACACCAAGAAACTACCAAAGTAGTGATATTTGGAAACTGATCAGACTGTAGCTGCTACATTTGGGGTTTTTGTGGTCAGTAAAGGTAGAAAATGAAGCTTTGGGGGCTTGTTAAGATTTTGGTCACCATATGGCAGGAGAATTCCTACCCTGGGATGGGATATAGTGGCAGAAACACCAAGAGACTACCAAAGTAGTGATATTTGGAAACTGATCAGACTGTAGCTGCTACATTTGGGGTTTTTGTGGTCAGTAAAGGTACATAAGGAAACTTTGTGGGCTTGATGGGATATAGTGGCAGAAACACCAAGAAACTACCAAAGTAGTGATACTTGGCAACTGATCAGATTATAGTTGCTGCATAATAGATGTGACCCCAAATACAATATTTCTGGGTTTTATATGCAGAACAATTTTTGAATGAAATTTTGTGTGGAAATATTTCTCATTAATCTGTGGTTGATAACAAAAGTAGATAAAAAAAAGAACCTGACAAAAATATGCTAAACCATGGTAAACTAATTTCAAAAAGGCTTTCTATGCATGTAGCACTTCAAGTATGATATGCAATATCTTCAGGAAGTTCAACCAACCAAATTAACAATGTGTGCAGGATGGTATCATGATAGAGGTCAGGTGTCAATGTTTTTCCTTTTTTGAAAAAAAGTAGCTTTGGAGACTTCTGATAACATCAATTGTTGAAGTAAAAAAAAAGAAAAAAAAAATTGAGACCCCTCAGCCACCCTGGATTAATCCTAAAACTTGTAATGTATTTTCTTCAGGAAGAATTGAATGGTGTATGTAGAAATTTATGAATTTTATCAGGCAAAAAAAAAGAAAAGATTCCTGTGGCTTGCAAGCAACACAGGGGGAAGGAGAGAGATTACAGAAGAATATTAAGGAGACATGGAACACAGACAAACCTATCAAGAGGAATAATAAAAAAAAATGATCAATATACGCTATATTGATCAATATACAACATCGCAAATTCATCCATGCTGGTAGTGCCAGTCCACCATTTTTTTTACCTGCTGACCAATCCTTCTTTGACTCAAATTCCCCCTCATCTGCAATCCAGCCATCCTTCAACACACCGCTTGTGCTGCCAAAAAACACCCAGCCTTTTTTTTTTCTGGTGAGTTGCCCCCCTCGGCTTTTTTTTTGGGACGGCCAGTCAAACTGATATTTGTTTGCCAGTGCACCACTTTCTGCCTTCCTGGCTTACTACCAGGGCAGTGCCCCCCACCTCTAATGATGCAGGCTCTGTGGACCTCGCGGCGATCACGGATCTAGTCATGTGTATTTCTTAGTGTCCTGTCCCTGAAAATTAGCCAAAGCCCATCTACATACCACCATGTATACATGCATGTGTGCTTCAATTTCTGAACTGAAACCCCATCAAAGATCAAGCGTGTAGCCTGGATGATATTGAGAAATGGAAAGGGTGCCTACTTGGCAGAATTTTTGCAAAGACCAAGAATGTGTGCTCAATCCAGGTGGAAGTCCCCCTTTGACAGGGAAACCAACAAAACCATCTCCATGGAGGGAATCAAATCAAAACTTTCTTCAACCCAGCAGCACCAGTAGTTACAATTCAAAAAAAAAATGGTGCCACACATGACAAGGGTCCATCAATCGTTTTGTTTTGCCAATTGTTCTCCTTGCCCAATTCAAAATCCTCTTTTCAAAAGAGGTTCCAGTTATTTTGTTTATCTTATCTGTTTTTGTTATTTTGGTGAACTACATCTTGTTGCCATTGCTCATTTGTATAACTTAATTTAAAAAATTGTTGTGAGATTTCCAAAGAAATACCCCCAGAACATTGTATTGCAGCAAACTGATCTACTGTTGCAGCTAAAATGTCCTGGATAGGGCCTGAATTCCACTCCATGTTGTTGTCTTTTTGTGACAGATTGTCATCAATCAAGGATAATCTCCACTTAGAACTGGATGAATCACAGACTATTATTGAAATGAAGTTGCCAGTCTTTTGACCTTTGTTTACATCATAAACATCCTGCATCTAGAACAAGAATCTCCACATTTGTCACATGCATGTCAATCCTCTTGTGTTTGCTCATGCTTCAGATTCACATTGCTTGTACAATTATCATTGGCAAGGGGTAGCACTTAATATTCCAAAGACTCCTGCTCAAACTCAGCTGACAGCCCCATTAGCTTGGTTGAAAAGCACACCAATGGAAAACTATAGCCGTCACTGTTCAACGTCTCTAACACAGGTCAGGTAGTTGGCTGAAGCGCAGTAGGTCCAATATTCAAGAAACCACAATTTTGAATTGCATAATAAAATCCTCAATAGTTATATTAGAACCATTGTAATATTGTTTTCTTTGTCCATTATGTGAATTTCCAGAACATTGGTTCCAACTGTGGGTCCCATGTACTTGGGTAGCCAAGCCTCCTTCCTTAAAACATGCAAGGTGAGTTCAAGGTTGATCAGCATACAATTGAGCAGAGGCACAACTTTCAGATATTCTAGAGACTCAAGACAGTGGTGTGGAACTTCTCAAGGCAGGGGAGAATGAGCTAGGAAGGGAAAAGGTGCTTGAAAGGCTTCCTTCCAGAATAACTCTGGAGAAATGCACAAAGAATTCAAGAGATGTGGCACAATCTATTATCTCTTGGTATAACTTCTTTGAAATATCTTTGGGTCAGAGGTTCTGCCTACTTAACACAAAGAGGGATCACGGGTTAGGGTTTTGAGGGATTTAATTTCACTTTAACTTTCAATTTAACAGTTCATTTTATCAATCTAAATTTTCAAAGGCAATGAATCCTAGTAAATTATGATATTAATAACCCTCATGGGGAGAAAGAGTACCAAAAAATGGCCTTCTTTCACAATTAAGCCACTATCAGACTAATTTTTAATCTAAGAAGATTTACACCTATGAAAAGAAAGTATAGTTACATATCAGCTTTGGCTTTTTGTATGTGAATGATTTTTAGTCTAGAATACCTCTGTAAGGCTCCATCTGGCTGCCGCGTCATACAAAATAAATGGTTCAATTCATGACGTGCAACCCCCGGGTGTTTCAAAGTTTTGGTGGCAACGGGGGGCAAACTTTGAGTTGCGGCGTCATAGATTCAACCATTTATGACGTATAACGCAGTAGCCAAAGGGGCCTAAGATGTTAAATGATTCTTAAAGGAGAATAATAGATTGAAGTGTAAAGCAAATCACTGTAAATCTATTTCTATACGAATTTTGTATTTATGAGTAGCTATTTTTAGAAGGATTACATGCATGAGGGGGTATCAAATATGAGCAAATCCACCATTATGTAATTGACTTGTTTGAAAAAAACTCACCATTTTTAAAACATGTTTTTCCTCCACCTACCCCATTTTTGGATCCACTGGTGACAAATTATATTTGTGAATAATTGACTGGTTTCTAATTGTGGATTCCAATACCCCCTGTTAAGTATTTCTTATATTTGTAGTTAGAAAGTACCATTTTATGCGCCTAATTTTATAAGAAAACCACGTAACATCTTTTTGAAAGTGGTAAAAGGTATATTTACACATATTTATTTGTAATTTGTTAGTTTTTGGCTATTTTTGCGCGCTGCGCGTGTTGATTGCGCTCACCTCATCCCCTCCCAAATTATTTGTCTGCCCTCAGACAAACCCCAAAAGAGAAAGAGAAGCAGAGAGAAAAGAAAAGAATTATTTATTTATTTGACAAAATGCTTTATGTGTGGCTGAGGTTAACTCATACTGTAATCAGGCAAAGAGGGTGGGAGGCACGCAATGCGTCTGTGCGGGGTCTTGTGGTGTAATTTGTCTAGCTTTAAATTTGAAAGCGCAAGAAAGAGACTTTTTCCAAGTTGATGCTTTGCCACAGCACATCTGATCCCCCAAGTCTGTTGGGCGGAGTACAATTCTGACCTTCAAGTTATAGCTTTGCAACTATTAAACAACCAAAAAAAGACGTTCTCCAGCCAACTTTAACACTAATTTATCCAATTTGATGAAGTTTATATGCACTGGTATCTTCAAGTTCTCCTCCGCCTAAGCTGACAAGCTCCAATAACCCATGCACCTCAATTCAATTCTAGTATGAACACCGCTGGTTTGCTTTTGTTTGGAAAAGACTTTTCTCAGACCAATTTTGGAAACTGTAACTTGCAAGTTCTACCGTTCCCCGGTACATTTGTTATTTCTAAGTCAAATAATTGCTCACCAGGCCCGCAGGTTTTCTATCATCTCAACCGTTTGTGTTTGCTGATTTTCCAACAACCAATATCATTTCCAGATGCTAGGTAAGGTTTCTAATCCACTAAATTGATTCTAGATGTGTTCTGAGTTGGTTTTTAAACTGGCCCACTGATTTGAATTTGACTGCTTCTGATTACAGATTGGAAAATTGGCGGCTTCCACAGATGTTCACTGGGTTGGTCCAATCTGAGTTCAATCACCAATGAGATTGACTTGAGGAGACAGTGCTTTTAAAGATTTCTTTGCTTTGGTCTTCCGCAGGAGCTCTAGCAGCAAATGGATACCAACAGGACTGCTAATCAAGCGCAATAGCCTTTCAAAAACTTTTTCCTTATTAGGTGAGCTTTGCTGCTCAAACAGTACAGTAAAAATCTGACTAAAACACATACTCTTGTGAAGCTAATGAGCATTAAACTTCTAGAAAATCTGTGTTGGGGAGCTACTGTATGTCTTATTCCATACAATTTGGCTCCTAGAAGTGGCCCTTGCTGGTCATGAGCGGCAACACACCAATTGAAGAGCTCAGCAAGGCCTTGCATACTAGGTGGAAATTGAATGACTGCTGCACTACCCAGGAATACTGGACATGACCACAACCTGGGGGAGAGACCAAATCAACCTTTCTTTCTATTTTTATTCATATTTTGTTGTTTTTTAAGGCCGTATTTGGCAGCTCAATTATTGGGCCATAAATGATCTTGCCATGTGGCTTTAATTAACTTCACACTTTACAATTATTTGTTGTGCAATAGCTAAGCAGCCAACCAAAGCCCAAGTTGGTTATTTCTTGGGTTTTTATGGATTTAATGCTTGTTTGTTTTGCATTGCACTCCTGCACAGATTGCAATGAAAGAATTCACCTGACTATTTGATTCTATGGTGGCTTGGTGCCTATCAAAGGGTTTGAAAAATGGTTACACCAACAGGACTAGTTCTCAAAAGGTGTGGGTGGTTGCCTGATGGTCAAGCAGTCAAACCACCTGTCACTCCACTCCATATTATATCATACTCATGGGTTGTGGCACATCAACCTGCCAACCCCCTTCAGCCTCCTTGATGTTTCCTGGATTTGATAATTGGTCTTGGCCCTAGATATATCCCTAACCCTTAATCCCTGAAACCCTTAATCCGTGAATTTGTCAGCCCTCTGCTAAGCACTCTGACCCAAGTAAGGTTGCATGATCTGTATGATCTGAATCTCCCCTGCTGTACACATTGTTCAATTTACCTGTATCAATTCAATCCATAACTTCCTAATGCTTCTACAACAAGAAAAAAACAAATCAATGGCTTGCTGTCCACTCATTCCCATCATGTGCAGCCAGCCACACCCATTCCACCCCCTGATTTACTCTTTGTGCAAGAACTACAACCCAAAACCTTACACATCATGTCTTCAGATACTGTCATGTGGTCAGATTCTGATTCAGTTACTCCCCAAGGTTTCAATTCTGAAGATGGCACAATGTAAGCATATAGTGATGATGAATTTGACTCTGATGTGAGTCAAACAATTATACTCTTGTTTATCCTGTCCTCATATTTCGAATCCTCATCAACAGGACGGTTATTCAGATGGTTGGCCCTTTGATGAATACTGGAACAGTGACAATGAGGTGGATACTCTTTTCTGCTGAACACCTTGCCACTCAAGCTAATCATCTTCTCTTTTCTTGTCAAAGTCAATCCACTCAGAGCAAACAGACCATACCTTCCCTGACAACATATCAGAGCCCCCTGCTGCAGAGCCTTATCCTCTCGCTCAACCAGAACCCTCTGCTCCTATAACAGAACCTTCTGCTGCCCAACCAGAGCCCTTGCTCCACAATCCACAGCCCTCCTCTTCTCAACCACAGCAAGACTCCTCTGCTCTTCTCAAAACCCCAGATCAATCTCCTACCAAACCCACACCCCCTGCCACAGCTCTGAGGAAACCACGGACCTCGGTTCATTTGGAAGAAACAGATTTTCACTCCAATAGCAATTCAGACGCTGAATCAGTTCACCATTTTGCCGGTTTTGAGGGCAATCCTCATGAAAATGAAGCTCAAGAGGTAATCACTTTTTCCTCCCCCATTGATCATCATGACAGACTCACTGACTCTTCCCCTTCCACTCTCTCCAGGCAGGAGAGAGTCTTCCCCAACAGGTAACAACTTCTAGTAACACTTCGCTCAATTCAACAACAGCTGCTCACTCATCCCGATTTCTTCACTCACTCCCAGCCTCCATTTGTTAATCCTCCCCAACAGGTAATCAATCTATCTTACTTGCACATAACCTTGCATTTCCAGTCAACTCACTCAGCCTGCATTTTTGGACTGCTTTACAGCCCGTAGCCTTCCACAAAAACCTTCCAGCTTGGGATTAGGATAGACTATTGCTGAACGCAGAAGTCCTTCCCTGCAATCTACTCAAGGATGACCTTCCATCTTTAACTGAAATTGGAAGTTCCTTTTCTTCTCTTTTAATTATACCACAACACATTTGCTCACTGCAAACCCCTTTTCTCCAAACTCAGTCCATCCGATCTTCTTATGCTTTCTCCAACGGTGGAGTAGATGCAAGTCTTTGTCTCTTCTTTTCATCCATCATGCCTCTCATCTTGTTGATGCCCTTTTTTCTTCTGTGCAGTTCCAGAACCCTCTGCCTACAGACTTACGCCTAAGCTATCTTCCAATCAAAAAGCCCTCAGAATACAACCTTGACTCTTGGTCTTTATCCATCCTCCCTGGTCATCTCACTTCTTTCCTCAGAGATATAACAACTGCCACTCTTGCTCATCACAACCTGGCTATCCAAGATCATAAAGACTTTGGAGAAAATACCTATGTCAGCACTGGCGGTTGCGCCATTCGCATGCCTCCCGGCTTCAAGCGCCAAATTCTAGACATTCTCTGCAATCATTTGGACATCATCGCACATATGGCCAAAAATCCTCAAGTCCTCACTGTAGGCTCTCCCTCCTGCACATTGCAGATGCTCCAATTTGCCTTTGTCATGGCCCACATCCCTACCCTTCGCTTGTGTGCTTACGGAATAAATTCCCCCACTCACTTCCTAGAGACAAACATTGGCTCTGGTGTCCCACATGCTTTTCAACATCAAAACCACTTTGATATTTCCACTATTGCCCACGCCATCAAAGCAACATCTCAAAAAGACATGAAGTGTGCTCCTACAACCTGCGCTACCGCATCTTGGATAGGAAATTGAACTTCATAGAAACCAGCACTTACACCCAGTTGTGTGGCCTGCGTTTTGAAGTCACCGTCTATGCCAGAACAGAACACAACACCCGCCAGATAGCTCAACAATCCGGTTATCTCCATCCCTCAGAAGAGGAAATAGCCTTGGAGTTCTTAGCCATCCCAACAGATGAGTATTTTATATACGCCAACAAAATCCGCGTCAAAGTCGGTTGTGTTAAAACCAAAATCTCTCAAAGACGTTGAAACAACTCAGCACTCCTGCCTCACTCACCACAAGGCTGCAATCATTGACTTTGGAAACGCCCTTGGTTGGAACAGTGGAAGAGGTCAGCGCCCAACCAACATTGATAGGAGAAAGGTCCTCAATCCTTGGTGGGACAACTGTATGTCCCCCTTTCTGCCTCATTGTTACCATCCTTCTCTTCTCTCCTAGCACTTATACATAATGATTCTTTCACTTATAATTCATCCAGACAATGAGGACTGGGAGGAGAGGAACAAAATTTACCTTGCAACCCTCCCAGATTACCAGGGGAAAAACGCTATAGATCTCTGGGAGCTGCGCCCAATTCAAATCTTTCCATGTCCAGTCTGCCACGCCAACAGCCCAGCAAAGCTTCCCCCCCAGACACAAAAACAGCTTTATCTTCCCGGCTCAATGACATCAACAAACAGAAAAACAACCCTCATTCTCAAGTGCAATTTCTGCAAGCACCGCACAGCCGGAAATCAGGACACCATCAATTTTCTCACTGACTGGATACAGAAACTTAACCTTCCACTTGTGCCAGACACTGCAAGACACCAACAAAGGGGCGGCCACAGGAATGACAACCCCAACCAACTTGCCACACCTATCCCCTCTCCCAAGGCCACCCCTCCTTCTTCTCACACTCCAATCCCAACTCCCCAACACCAAACAAAGAAAAAATCCTCCAATCCCCTATACAGATACCCCAAAGCTGAGGAGAAATACTCCTTGAAAATCAACTCTGACAGCTGGAAGGTTTCTCAAGGTTTTATCCAGGGCAACGGCAACTGCATCTTCTGCGCCTTCTCTGTTTGGCACAGTCTACACCTTGAACAAGAATCAGATGGCATGTTTGATTAATAAATGACACATGGTAATAGACAATAGTAGTGATATAAGATAGCTGGTTGACTAGTGTCTCAAGCTGATTGCTGATTATTGGTGGAGCAATCTTGTCAGCCTACGTGATGCCAAGGACAAACCCTTCTAGCTACACGTGGTGCAAGAATAAGATAAAAGAGTATAAAACTCTAAGACAAAAGTATAAGGGATAATTCCAATGGATATATTGGTAATTATGGTGTAAAATATATGAAAAAATGGCGTAATTATATTAATAAAATTAATATAATTAAATAAAGAGGGGCCTGATAAAATCAGGGGTGTTTAATCCCTCAAAAGCAAACACTGGGGCCTGTAAACAGGTGTGGTTTAAATCCCAGCAAGGAATGGCGAAGAATCTCAAGAGAAAGGGGTTTGAACTTACTAGTAAAAAGCCCTTCAAGTCTTGAGGTTCTTCTGGGTAGAAACTGGGCAGTTGAAAGCGCTTGAAGAAATTGATTCTGAAGGCTTGGTGGACACTGGGCAGTTTCTGGCGACAAAATGAGGCTAAAAACAACTACTAAGGGACTTACCAGGCTAGAAACAGGCTATTGAGCACGTGTTGAAGGCGGGTAAATTCAAGTAGGTAGGTAAAAGCGTGAGGAAAGGCCTTTTGGGGCGGCCAGAGGGCCCTTTAAATACCCATGGCAGCTCTCTGGGGCGCCTGGGGGAGTTACAGGGCCACTGGCCAACTTGTGGGCGCTTTTTGGCCAGGCTGTTGACGCTACAAGGGCTAATTCTTCTTTGGGAAGATGTACTAGCCTATTTGGGGCGCCTTCAGGCGGATTTCCAGCCTGGCTGATGGCGCCATAGAAGCTAGTCTTCTTTTGGGAATATGTACTGGCCATTTGTGGGCGCCTACAGTTCAGGATTCCCTCATCCAGGCAGATGAGCTGTTACGTGTCTCATATTTATTCAAATGGGCCACAGTGCTTCCCAATTGGTCTGTACTGTGTATGCATTAGGTATTGAATTGTTTTAATGCGTCAGGAATATTCTGTTTGCATCCATGTGACATCATTACATATGTACAGCTTATGTAATGTGTGTAGTGTTTCACGTGGAGGGGCAGAATTGATGTCATTACTTCCCTAGTGGGCGTGCTGTAATGTACAGGTAGCCCCTCTTAGGGTTTCATTCATTTTTAGGGCTCTGCGCCGTCTTTAGACGTAGCGCGCAGCCTGCGGGTTTAGAGTTAACTCAATCTGAGTTGGGCTATCTTCTAAACTAAACATAACACTTCTGTTTTGCGGTTATTGAAGTCTTATAAGCATATGTACATATGTATATAAGCATACAGGTGCATTCACATAGGACGTGGTGCACCTGTTAAACTTTGAAGTCAATTTACACAAGGAAGGAATAACAATTAAGGGTACCTTGAAGTGAGGTACCCTAGGTTAAATTAGGCTTAGATTAAGAATATGGAATAATATTCCGGGTTTTATATGTGTAAGTATAAGTAATGGTAGTAATAATGTCTCTTTCTTATGTAATCATATTTCATGTTTGCTTTTGATATTATGTCCTGGTGGCTCTGACATAGTAGCCAGCTGACAAATCTCATGGACAGATTTCCTCTACTTTTTAAACTGTTTTGGTTCTGGTTTGATTCCTTTCACTCCATGGTCAACTTGCTATTTTTACCAATCAAGTGGACTAAGATTTTCAAGTAAAATTTCACAGGAAAGCTCAGTCAAGTCTCAAAATTAGAAATTTTACACTGCAACTATAGCAGATATGAGAAATTATGATTACACTCAACCAAGGCATGGGACCAGATGGAACTATTTTTTTTTTTTTGATATTGTACAAGTAGTACATGTGTAGAACAGTCTGCACCAGGGAAGCTTTGGGGGCACTCCCCAGGGAGTGCCACAGCTGAATTTGGGGCTAGTTTCTGTCTGAACTGGGGCAGAAGTCCTTACAATGTGATGGTGAATCAATTACTGGGCAAGAACTATAGACCAATCCAATTTGGAGTGATATGTAAACATCCAACGTGAACTATCATTCAACTTTGTTGAATTCATCTTGAAGTCAAGTTGATCATGTCAATCCTAACTTAAGTTCTACATTTCAAAATCAGGTGAACAGACAAGAAACAATATATTGGTGAAGCATTGGGAAGACAAGCTCTGCAGCTTGTCTTCCGGGTTCAAATATTGGTCTCAGATGTCTAGCGAGTGTCACGGAGTGTAACCTATTGATTAGGTTACAACACCTGCCCCCTCGCTAAGACACAAGACCCTACCTACAAGACATGAGAGGAAACAAATAAGACTGTATAGGCTGAGAGTAGTGAAGAAGTTATAGAAAGAAAGAGGAAAAAAAAATTGAGGATAAGGAGTAAAGATAAGAAATAGAGAATCATCCAGAATTTAAGAGAAAGCCACGCATGTGTCAGAACTGCTCAGGAGGCAAACTTTTAGTGAACACATCAGCTTTCTGGTCCGCAGTTGGCACCCAGGTCAAAGTGGTCAATTTTCTGTAGAGGGCATCATTAGTAATATAGAAGTCGCGGTCTGTGTGTCGCGTCTGCTTATTTGCAGCATCATCGGTTCCAACTTTCACCGCTGACTGATTATTGCAAAACAAATTACCTATGAAATCCTTCTTTAAAATATCCTTAAGCAGGTGCCGGAGCCAAAGCGTGTGTCTGGTCGCAGCTCCCAGAGCCATGTATTCAGCATGACAAGTGGAAGCCGCCACAGTCGTCTGACGCCGTGCCACCCACAAAATAGGGCATTCTAAAAAGAGAATTAGCACACCATAGGAGGACCTCGAAAATTCTCCACCCCATGAGGCATCACCGAAAGTTTTAAGCGGAGCAGTACTGCTTTCCGGGAATAGACAAAGTCGTTGATTAGTACTGCCAGCAATGTAGTTAACTAAATGCTTAACTCCTTTCCAGTGCTGTACACTAGGCTTTGCCAAAAACCGCACCAAATAGTTCACAGAAAAAGCTATGTCTGGGCGTGTTCCCACCACTAGATAACTCATCATACCCAGCACATGGAGATAAGCAGACGACGTTAAAGGATCACCCTCCTCAGTGGGTGCGTTGAAATTTGGTGGGAGGGGTGTCTTTGCCGTTTGAACTCCATCCCACTCCTCTTTCAACAGAACATTGATCAACTTTTGCTGCGAGAGAATGAAACCTGCTTTTGTGCGCTGAATATCAATACCCACAATGGAATCCAGCTGGTCAGACCACTTGATCTTCAGCACATCTTACAGGTTGCCTTCCAAACGTCTCAGAAAGGATTCATCTGAAGCTGTAACCACACTGTTGTCGACATGTATCCAGATGACACCTGTCTCAGCGGGATGTTGCAGAATGTACAAGCTGTTATCATATTGCAACGGCAAGTATCCAAACTTATCTAGGATCGCCCGCAGGTGTAACCACCAGCACCGCGCTGCCTGGCGTGTGCCATAAAGTGCTTTCTTAAGATGAAATGCATGTCCGGCAGGAAGTGATACACCATCTGGGGCTTTTACCCATACTTCTTCATCAATGGGGGAATTCAAGTAGGCAGCCACAAAATCAAAACTGTGAACTTTCTTAGTGCGCCGCTATTGTAAGTAGCAGCCGCAAGGAGACAAACGTCGCCGTAGGCGCAAAGGTCTCATTGAAATCCTTCCCGGCCACCTGTTGAAAACCCTTCGCTACATAGCGCGCCTTGTAGCGTTTGGTGGCACCATCTACCCCAGATTTCTTTGCAAACACCCACCGGCCGTCTAAAGGCCTTACCCCCACTGGCATGACTTTGGATTTCCAAACATCCATTTGAGCTAGGTTGGAGAGCCCCTCTGAAATGGCATTTGCCCACTGCACTTTATCAGATGACTTCATCGCTTGGTTGTACGTCTTTCGAATGTCAACACCATAGAAAGAACAATTTTGTAGCACAGCATCCACCAGAAACTCTTGGTCCTTGAACTCAATCTCATTGACAAAATTGCCAAGGGAAATTTGACGGGCAATAAATTCCAGAGACATTTTGTTCTCCGACGAACCAGGGTTCACTGGTTGAGTCACAGGGGTTCGTGTGATAGCCACCCTAGGTACACTATCAACAAGACGGACCATAGCCGAGGAGACAAATTTATTGGTGGTTGGAATGTAGAACAGCCATCCTTTACTGGCCTCCAGATGTGCAACAACAAAAGCTTCAATTGCCCTGTCCTCAAGCTTATTCCTCTTTTCAGCTGGTACGTGGATGTATGCTTTAGATCCGAAAATTCTGAACGTGTCGAAGTTAGGTGGTCTGCTGAACATTGCTTCATAAGGAGCTTTTCCTTTACTAGCTTTGTTTGGAATCCGGTTCAAGACGTGGTTAGCCCACAGGAAAGCATAGCACCAAAAATTCCTTGGGAGTTTGCTGTTGCTTAGGACCGTTTGGCCCATGTCTGCCACGGTCCTGTTAAAACGCTCAACCACCCCATTTTGATAATGATGATAGGGTAGGGAGCGCTCTGCGATTATGCCTTTCTCTTTAAGAAAATTGTTGAAAGCCTTGTTTGCGAATTCACCACCACTGTCGCTTCGAAGAATTTTGACTGAATCTCCCGTTTGTTTTTCCATTTTTTTAATGACCTCAATGAGAACATCATTTGCCTCCAATTTGACTTTCAATCCTTTGACATAAGAATAGCCTGTAGCTACGTCCCGAAGCGTCAGAAGAGATTTAGAGCCATCTATGCTCTCTTCCGGGAAAGGCCCCATGAGATCAGTGCATAGGATCTCCAGACGCGCCGGTGACTGCATAGTGCTGTTCAGTGGATTTAGGCTAGTGCTCTTGGTAATTGCACAGATAGGGCAGTGTATTTTTCCAGGAGGGAGATCTGAGGGCAGCCCAAAACCCAAACGTTGTTTGATCAAAGATCGGACCTTTTGAAGACTGACATGGCCAAACACCCAGTGCCAGAAGAGGAGCAACTTTTCTGCCTCTGTTAGGGACTCTGCTCTCCATGAGGAAGGATATATCCTTTCAAATGGCGTCACAAAAGGATCCATCTGACAGGATTGCAAAGCTGTGCTTTTGTCGGTGATAGGAAAAGATAACCGATAATCTTCAATTGCAGAATCAGATGAAACAGGAACATTTGGGTTCGAAAGGAATTGATTGGAAGCAGAACAAGGAAGAGAGACAGCGGGAACAGAAAGAACATGAGAGACAGATGGAGAAGAAAGCGTGGAGATTTTTGAGTTGTCCAGTCTTGAGGGATCCGGTAAGGCTAGAGGTGACACCTTGGGCACAAGAATCATGGGGGACGGAATGCACCATCTATTGCGGTTGCACTCAAACGGGCAGCAAAAAACCAGGTGGCCCGATTCATTGAAATTGTCAAACAAGGCTGAAATTTGGTCATACATAAAAAAGCAGTTAGCTTTCACGAGGGCCGCCAGTGAAATGAGAGTGGAAGACGCTTGCTCACAGAACAACACTCCTTTTTTGGTGATTGTTGCGCCTGCAGGCCCTCGGAAAAACAGGTTGCCTGCACCTGATATAGCGGCTCCTGATCCTGTTGTTGCCACATTGAGTGCAATAGGACGTTTGAGTTTTTGGAAATTATGGAGCAGTCTCATATCTCCAGTGAGATTGTGAGTAGCTCCAGAGTCTACAATAGCAGGCGTACTCACGTCTAGTTCAGCTGTCATCGCCCCAAAATCCATATTGGCAAGCCCATCAGGAAGCTCCAAGACTTCAGCTTCCTTTGCCACTGCCCCACCCCCTTTCGAGTTGTTGTACCTTTGACAAAAGTTGGCCAACTGGTGGTGTGTTGCTTGGGACTGATTCGGGCGATAGGAGTCGGCTGGACAAAACATGGTTGGCTGATGATGCCCAGTTGGGGGCTGAAAGGTTTGCTGCGGGGGGTAGGGCTACTGATTTGGCTGGTAGAAAGACGCCTGATTGTACTAACCAAGATACGGCATGTTGAAATGACCGCCGCCGTACAGGAGGCCTGGCGGAGGATAGACTGCCCCTATCATTGGCATGAACGGGGCTTGCTGAAAAGGTTGTCGCTGGGCAGTTGCTGGACGATACAACATGGCACCCGGTCCTTGTTGACGTCTGTTGACAGGCTGGCTACAAGATTGGGTGGGACAATCTCGGAGATAATGTCTCGCGTCACCGCAGCTCCAACATCAATTGGCGGTGACATTGTAGAACTCAATCGCCGCTCCCCACTCTGACTCTGGAATATCGGCAAGAAATGCTGATTGATCAAAAGGAGGAAGTTCTGCGGAGACTTGAAGGAGTGCCGGAGAAGGCCTAACCATGGAAACTTTTGACGAAGATCGGGTGTGGTTGTCTTGTAACTTGCAGGCATTGAGGAGCTGGACTAAACGGTCAAAAGTCGGGCTTTTGTTGTCACTTGATTGCTGAAGTTCTAGCTCAACCCTGCGGTCAAAATCTTGCCCAAGCGCCGTGTCGCGGCCGATACTGCTTTGTAGAATAAAACCCATGAAGATGTTGATGTCAAGTACCACCTTGAGGTTCTTCCACTCCGTTGGGAGGTTCTTCAATTCTGAAGCCGCAGTCGCCGGAACCGGTTCCGTGGAGTTCTTGTACTCCAAGAATTGATAAAAGACATCAAGTTGCGCCGCTCAACTCACTGTTTTGAACTTTCTGAACATGTGAGAGTAAACAGAATTTGCGCTGCCTGTCAAAAGGAAATCCTTGTTTGCCAGATGTATGCCACTCTTCTCGGCAAGTTCTTGGCTCCAGACCTCAAAGTTAGCTCCGTCCGGTGAAAGAATCACATTGTCTCTGATTTTTGCGGTCGCAGTGTGAATGGCTTGTCCCACGATTTTGGACTCCTTGAGTTGCGCTTTCGCTTCTTCAAGATCAGCAGCCCGTCTTGCTGCAGAGAGATGTGGAGGCACAGGCGGGCGACCGGTGTTCTCCATGACAAAAGAGGCCGGTGTGGGATGGTTTGGGGAAGGTGGGGAAGGTGGGACAATTAGTTTGATAGAGTCGGGGTTTGCTGACGATTGTGTTGGGGATACAAAAGACGGGGGAGGTGGCAGTGGCGGGGCTGGTGGGGGGAAAATTGGATTGCAAAAAGTAGACCGGGGAAGAGGAATGAAATGGCGCTCTGCCAGAACGGGGGCCTCTGTTGGTGGTCCAGTACTTGGCAGGGGGGGGAGTTCAGGATAGTATTGATACCCTGGGGTAGCTGGTTGTGCTTGTTGCCACGCTCCGGGTATGCGGTTGACGTTGATGGTGTCTTCACCGGCTGCTGTCGGAGAATTCTGGTGATTGCCGTCCACGACGTCCCTAGAGGATCCAAAGATTCTTGTGATCGCTGCCGGGGTGTTCTGAATTGAAGCTGCAACTGCGTTGATAAGTTCCTGACCGTCAAGACCGGCAAGTGATGAGCGTCCAGACCAAGCGGAAGAGTTGGATAATCGTTGTCCAGAGGGTTCGTTCCTGCCCGATTGTTGTTGGTTTGACATAAACTGGGAGGGAAGAGAAAAAGAACGAGGAGAGAGGAAGATCGGAGTTACTCAGAATCTACAGGCAACCGGGAATCACTTACTCGATCAACTGAGTTCTCTGGAAAGTTTTAGAGAGAGGGAGTAGATCTTTGGTCGCTGCAAGATAACATCTAAGCTCTGTACCGTGCCAGGGGACAGACTTTCACGGTTTTGGCGTACCACTTAGCTTTATTGTTATGTACTTGAGCTTCCTTGATCAGAGAGAGAAGTGGGGAAAAACGGGAAGAACACAGTTGACCGGATAAGCAACGCCCGACGCCTGTCAATCCAAAGAAACTGTTGATTGGAGAATGGTGGAAGATTGATATGCGAAAAACTAAGAAAATCCAGGCTGATTATACCCTACACTGGGATACCCGGGATAGAGGAATGAATAGGTTGAGGCAGGTTGATTACGCTCTAAACTGAGCTACCTTATCAATAATGATGTGTATATACAGAAAGAAAACAATTTGGTTGTTTTGAGCAAGATTTACAGGCTCATAACCTGAACAGACAAGAAACAATATATTGGTGAAGCATTGGGAAGACAAGCTCTGCAGCTTGTCTTCCGGGTTCAAATATTGGTCTCAGATGTCTAGCAAGTGTCACGGAGTGTAACCTATTGATTAGGTTACAACATCAGGTAGCTCTTGCATATCCATTTTCTTTGACAAAAGTGGCTGATTTTCCCCCTATTGTACACTGTTGAAGCTGCAACAAAAGGTGGCAAGGATGTGAGAAAAAGGCCTTGAGGAAAACAGCTCAGAGGCAGACAACAAAGACAAGGAAGCTTTCAAAGAGGGCTAAAGCTGCTGGCTTGTGTGGTGGAAAAAGGCACACGCACTACAAGAGACTGGATTTTGGTCTGAGGGAACAGGCGCAGAAAACTGATGCGTTTTTATTCTATCACAGCTGAGGATATTTAAGCTCCTACAACTATGGCCAGGTTTTGGGACAGAAGGTGAACTGTATATACATCTGCAGTGAAAAGAAAAGAGTGTGACAGATGACGGAAAGGGGAATGAAGAGACAAGAACGTGAATTTTTGACATACATGTGTCACCCTATTGTACACGTGTACAATAGGGTGACAAATCACACACTTTTCAGACCAGAGGGAATTTTTTTCTGAGTAAATCAGGATGACACAGTTTGGAAACAATCCAGCAGGGCATGTCCCTCTGGTCTGAAAAGTGTGTGATTTGTCAACCTAATAAGGTAGAGTGACAAATCACGCACAAGTCACACACTTTCCAGACCAGAGGGACATGTCCAGCTGAATTGATTCCAAACCGTGTCACACTCTTTTAGTTGGCAAAATTCACCTCTGGTCAGAAAAGTGTGTGATTTGTCACCCTATTGTACACCCGTACAATAGGGTCACAAATCAGACACATTTCATTCCAGGGGGGATTTCTGCCAAGCAAATGAGAGTAAAATTTCAGAAACATTTAGCTACAACTGCCCTGATGGACCATGGTTTGTCACCCTATTGTACCTGCATACAAGAGGCACCTATCACATTCTGTTGAGGCCATAGAAACTGGTACTGGAGGGTGAAATGGTTCCAACACCATTCAGATAAATGTCACCCTCTGGTACAAACAACATTTGAGTGGTGCTTTACACTTCAGTTAAACTTTGATTAAAGGCACTTATATATAGTTGTATATCATGTCATTTTTGATTATAAATATGATGTAGTGGACATTGCGCCAAGTTATGAAACAAATTCAAGGTAAGGCACTCCCTGGGGAGTGCCCTCCAAGCTTCCCTGGTGTTGGTTGGTGTAGGTAACCAAAAAATATCTGAACAGATTTTAAATTGGAACAGGGAGTTGGGCAAGGGGGGAGGTCAGTTGCACCAGGAAAAAAAAGTAGTCACTTGATGGAAAGTGACATGACACAGCTTTGTTTTCAGCTCCAACACTGCTCCAATGCTGATCCTCTCCACCAGCCCATCTAGGGCTCACATAAGAGGTGTCAGGATCAAAGCACTCAATGTGACAAAACCAGATGATTCTCATCTTTGGTCCTGGCCCAGCTGATGCTTGGCTTTTACCCTTGCTCAGCTGATGCTCAGTTTTTGCCCTGTCCTAGCTGATGCTCAGGTTTGGCACCAGATCTTTCGCCCTGGCACAGCTGATGCTCAGCCTTGGCCGTGGCTCAGCTGATGCTCAGCCTTGGCCGTGGCTCAGCTGATGCTCAGCCTTGGCCCTAGCCTAGCTTATTTTCAGCTCTGGTCCTTTCCAAGCTTATTCCCATCTTTTTCCCTTACCTGGCTCAGCTGATATTCCCATCTTTTTCCCTTGCCTGGCTCAGCTGATACTCAGCAAGCTGATCAGCTGGCCATCTGGCCCAGGACTGGGTCAAAGCTGAGCAAGGATTGGTAAAAAGCTGAGTATCAGCTGTGCAAGGACTAGTACAAAGCTGAGCATCACCTGGGCAAGGACTGGTTGAAATGCTTTATTCCAATTCTGAGAGTGAGCTGCGTGAAAAAGCTGAGTATGATCTGGGCAAAAAAGCTGAGTATGAGCTGGGTACCAAAGCTGAGTGTCAGCTGGACAGAACTGAGGATCATTTGAGCTCATCAAACACTGAACAGGGACTCCTTGATAAATTTGGGAAGTTGAGGAGATGGTTGGGAGATTGGGGTAGATAGTGGGTAGATATTGGATACATGGTGGGTAGCTTTGCTGGAGCTGGTGTGATGTCACTTGTCATCAAATGAATATTTTATTTTCCTGGTGTTGGTTGTTGTGTTGATGTTTGATGGGATTATGTAGGTAGCGTGTGAGGATTTTAGCCAATCAGCCCAAAACAAAAATCTGAATTGGTGCAATGGTGCAATTGGTGTCTCTTATGTGACGTGCGGACACAAAGAAAATAGGGGAAATATGTTGTAATTTCAAGGATAACGGTAATTACAACATGGAGAGGAGGAGTAAGATGAAAATTAAGATTTTATTAAGCTTGTAGGCTTTGTTTGAGCGCTTTCAACCTGAAGTTGAGCGTGTATAAGCTGGGAAAACGACTAGCCTCTCCTTCAAAAGAAACTGAAGAAGGTCTGATTCAGCGTGAACTGTAATCAGCCCTAGTTTTTTAGGCTAAAGGAAACTAGCCAGGGCTTTTTACTGGGAAACCTATGGTTTTTGAGTTATACCACCAAACATAGATAAGTAATTGATTCTTTTCAAGTTTTAGTTATTTATGATATTAAGATTCAGGTGTTTTGTGCAGATGATAAGGAAGAGGAAGGGAAAGGGGAAGAAGGGTAAGAAGAGGGAACTAAGTCATATTCATGACTTCAAAAGGAGATTATAGTAACATTCTAAGTTACCAGAAAGGTTACTTACTTGCAGGTACTTGCGCTGGAAGAGGGGTAGCTGGGAGTAAGGCCTTTGTCTGTAGCGGATGGGAGTGCTGGCGGGATGTTGGTTTCTGATCTGGTTTTGAAGTGGGGGAAAGTCGGCCCAGGTCAGGAAGGGTGAGTATAGGTGAAAATTGAGGAACTTCCTCTATTTTTCTGGAAATTTTGATCAATTTTGAATAATAGTGGGCTCTACATTGTGCAATATAATATGGATTGAACACAATTCAATTATATTGAATATGTATATGTATATATAATATTTATATGTAAAAGTACTCATGTAATCCGTAGCGCAGGTGCACGGAACAATTCTATAGCACGCCTATGCTTCAGAATACAATAAATGATAAAGTACTAATATAGAATAAAATAAAGTATAAAAACATTAAATGTTATTGATAATTCATCACTATTATCATATCAATATTTAAAGGGAGAAAAAGGCAAACGTTTGGACATGTAAACATGTCTCTAAGGCTGACAGTCTCCCTTGTCTTCTGTACAAGGGGGTGTGTGCTTTACCACCCCTGCAATGTTAGTTAATAGACTATCCTCCTCCATACACCTTGAAGAGGTTGGCAAGCTTGTTCCCCCTGTAGATAGTGATCTGCACCCAGACTGGAACCCTGACCCACCACAACCTAAATGAAACCCTGCCAGTGACTTTGCTACCGCTCCAGCGGTATTTCCCACCTCACAAACATCTTCAACAGAAGGCCAAGGTCCCATGATGAAGAAAGCTAGGATTTTTGACAAGAGGGTGTTTTTTTTACCGCCCCCATAATGTGAGTCCAATATTTTTTTTCCACAATCATTCTGAGAAACAGCTGGCAAGCCCCTTTCTCTCTCAGAACATTAGCCCTCAGAGATCAGTGCCACCAAAACATCAGGGCTGACCGCAGCTGGAAAGGCAACTGTAGCGCGGACCACTGAAGAATTGGTACCACAGTCTTATCACCGCTATATCAACATGTTCCAGAAGTCTAGCGCCATGAGGCTACCACCGCAGATAAAATACAACTTACAAGTTGACCTAGTCCCTGGAGCCACACCACAAGCAAGCAGGATAATTCTGCTTTCACCAACAGAGAACCAAGCACTTGACACACTGATTGAGGAAGGACTGGCCAGCATTGAGGAAGGACTGGCCAGCAAAACAATCCAGAGGACCACAACCCCGTGGGCGGCCCCTGTTTTGCTCACTGGAAAGAAGGATGGAAACCTCTGCCCCTGTTTTGACTACTGGAAACTCAACATGCTGACAGTGAAGTACCAATACCCCTTGCTGCTGACAATGGACTTAGTCAATAGCCTGCTGAACGCTGACACACACTCACAGAATTGGACCTCTGCAACACCTATGGAAGCCTCTGCGTAGCGCAGGGAAATGGGGACAAGCTAGCTTTCATCTGCAAGGCGGGAAAATTTGCTCTGCTCACCATGCCATTCGGAACTACCAGAGCCCTGGGGTACTTTCAGTACCTCATGCAAGACAAGACCTCCTTGGGTGGATTGGGAAGGACACTGAACACTAACTTGATCTTGCTTTACTAATATTGGATGTCACAAACTTGCGGCATAATCACCTCAACTATTCCAAATCCATGTCTGATCAATGTTGTCCCTGCACAAACTGCCAAAAAAAATTCAAAGGAAATGGACCGTTTGTTACCCAACACACCATTTTAAATCAATTCAAACAGCAGCAAGCACTGTTGACTTCATCCACCACCCAGATGATTCAAAAATTTGCTCCAACCCAATTTGTTGCCAAGGTCCCAGAAGTTCAAAAGACCTGTAATACCCACATTCTTGAATCTATCTTCCTATCTTTGTTTGGTTTTGAACTGATTCTGATGTCTGAGTACTCACGCACAGCCCCACAAAATTCAAAACAAATGGTTTTCCATAGCTCTTGTGCTTGTCTGCTATCTGCACGTTATTGTTGGATTATTGGAGAAGGAGGCCAAAACAGCACTATTTCCATCAAAACTATCCTTACAAGCAGTATCTCTGGGTCCCACCACCCAAGAAGCTCTGGTCTATATTCTTAAGAAATCAAATGATCAAAAGCCTGTTTAAATTGATGTTTTATACCAACACTGTTAGTCCTGAATCCTCTGAATATGAAAATATGTCTTTGGATAAGAACAAAAACTTCACCAAGCCAGAAACTTGATCTTCACAAAAAAATATGATCAGCTGTCAACTTCTTCCATAAAAAAAAATGTCCTCACACTTTCCAGCAAAGTCTCAGACTTGATCAAAGTCCAACGTTAACAAGTACCTTGATATCAATTCCTACAACAATGATAATTCTTACAATGAAAATATGATTTTCAAAAGGCCATCAACTCAATCTCCAGTCAAAAAATTTGGCAACTCTGAGCGGGTTACAGTTGGGAGGCAATGGGCTGCTGGTGAGTAAGTTCTCTTTCTTGAACTGATTTCAGAATTTTAATTATAATTACTGATTGGAATAATCACCTTTTGAATGCCTGTAGATATAATGCCCCAAAGTGGAACTAAGGCGCTTTCTACCCCGTTCCAAGTTCTTGCTTATGGAAATCACCAGTTCATCAACATTGATACTGACAGATGGATTAATGCTAATTACTTTGTATTCTGGACTTTTTCTGCAACTGAGAGTGGATCACTCAAGGCCAAAGTTCAACCTCTCACATTGCAAGTCTATAGCAATACAATAGTGGTTCCAGAAGTATGTGACGCGCTGTGATGATTTATATGGGCAGGCATGATAGAATGTCCACTCAGCTATAGCGCGGGGGGAATGCACAAAGCGGCTGAGCACAGAGTGCATTTTGGTGACATAAGCAGTACTGAGGATGATGTTAAAATGCACACGAAGAAAGCTTACGGAAAGTTGCGCATGTACAGAATCCACAGATAGGCAGGACACAGAAATTGGATCACCGATCCAAAGAGGAGCGGATAGGCAGGGCTGGACTGCAGCGGACCAAGCAGTGGTACACCAGGACAGCCAAAGCGGTTTCCAGAAGGCGGAGCTGGGGCGGAGGCGTCGGTGAGAGACTGACTGGCAGGGGCTAGACAGAGGGCTTGGGAGGTCAAGCGTCAGAGAGGAGCGGAGCCAGGGACAATTACATGCGGGAATTTGTGCGGGGGATGACAGACTAGTGCGGGGAAAGTGACGTTAGATCTGCAGAATCAGGTGGAGGTTAACGGCTTCTCTTCTCTTTTCCTGTTTCTATCATCTTAACTACTACTGATCATTGTACTTACACAGCTTACAGATGTACTAGAGTACTTGAAGACTTTTATGTGACCTTTACTGTTGATTACGGAATTGCCATTGCGGATTTGTGCTTGCAGAAGTGCAGAGCTTTACCACCTGCAGATTATTACGCTAGAGATCAGGCTCAATGTGGAGCACTAAAGGCTAGCAGAAAGTAGCAGTGTAGAGCCAAGACATTGATAATCACTCAGCCTGGACACATATATTCTTGAAGAAGGCGGAGAAAGGGGTCATTTATACCCACTAACCATCCTTTATTCTCACAGTGCATTAAAATCTGAAGTAGAAACAATGGAAACAGCTCTGAATGTATTGAATAATATGTTGCTAAGATACAAAACAAACAGGATTTCCCAAATCTTACCAGCCACACAACCAATACACTCATGTACAAAGCAACTGGACTCATCCTAACCCACTTCAAGGCCATTGTTTTGGAAATCTCTTGCATTCTTCCTGCTTATAAAAAAATGGCAAAGAATCTGGCACGTTAGCTTTTCACTTTGTTCCTATATCCCACATACAAGACTTATACCTTTTTATTTTCAGATTGTTTGGCACACTGTTGTTGCAATGGGGCACTACAGTTTCCCGCATTGTGTTTACATTCTTGGAGGCAGTCCTAAATAAAAGAAATGAATATACCTAAAATATTCCAGTAAAATTGATTTCAATATTTCTGAAAGTCAACCTGGAATGGATCCAAGAATTTGTTGGTTGATGAATGCAATTACGCACTGGTCATCTGTTCAATCAAAAGGTGAAAGGTTAATTTTTGACTTAGAAGGTGTTGATTCAACCCTTACTGACCCACAAATCACTTATGTGGATCAAAAGTAAATGTATTTTTCCTTCTTGCTAAATAAACCATAAAAATTACCAAATTCACTGCTTCTACTATAGGCACTGGGCTGATGGGAGTAATGCAACAGGGGGAATTGGGATGTTTCTTCAACAACATATCTGCAACGGGGTTTGTCAGAAATTAGTACAACTTGTATCACTTCTCAAGATTGGTATTCCAGATGGATCAAACGGCAAACCATCACACTTGTCAACTGTTGATTGGCCCCAAAGCTTTGCTGGACAATTTTCCCCCCCAAGGGAACACCTGTTTGCAAAATCTAAGTATATTAAGTCCACACTATTGTGAAAATTGGGACCTGCAATTTTCTAAAAAGGGGCTTAAAATTTAGCCCCCTGTGTACAAATGGAAAATTGGCACTTGAATCCAACCTCCAATTTTCTCAGGTATCAGCATATTACACTTAATACAAGATAATTAATTTCAAGTCCCCAAACATAAATGCCATGAATCTGCTCCCAATTCCTGAACCAGGAATGAAAAGGGGCAGGATTCAACCCCACATGTCTGTTGCAATTGCAAGGGCAGGAGGGGGGCAAAATAAAATGCTGAGCACGCAATTGCGGAAAATGTCCGCCTTGGGTCAAAAAAAATTGTAATTGATGGAGGGGGGGTTAAAAACCTGTGCAAATGCAACAGGGAAGTAAAAAGAATTTTGTTCAACTTGGGCCTATTGCAAGTGCAAAGGTGGAGGGGGACAGGACGGGGTCTGCACAAACTGCGCAAATGCAACAGTGGAGCTGGAGCTGCCGCCAGGGATAAAGAAAATCAGGGAGCCCAATTATAAGGTCTTCCCCAGGCGCCTGCACCAAGGGATTGGTTTCAGGTGTGAATTCAATTTGGAATGCAAGTAACCTCAAACTGGTTCCTGTATGCGGTGCTGAGCGCCTCACGTTTTGGACCTTCAACCAACAGGGTATGCCAATGTTTCATCTTTTGGGCCAAGGCGCGGCCTGGTGCCACTGACCTGCAACCCAACTTCCCCCTGTGCCCAATCAGAAGAGAAGTCAGAGTGACCTCAGCCCCGCCAAGGCGGTAGTGAGCCCAGAACACCCAACGTTTGACTGCCCCAAGTTGATCCAAATGGCACACCCAGCCAACATTGCCAAAGGTGAGTGAACTGCTAGAGATTCCGTTTCATGAGTGTTACTGACTGCCACACCTGTTTTGTCTTACTGTTACCGCGGCGGCTCCAACACCCACAGACAAGAACCCTATTGAGACTACTGCGCCCCATCTGACTTGGCGGGCGGATTGATGTCATCACCTGCTGTATCAAGCAGGTTGTCTACAAAACGCTTCAGAGGTGTTCTTGAGGCTGGACCCTCATTGGGAGCGGTGCCTTCCAAACTGTTGCCCCGCCAGCTTGCCAAGAGGGAAGTTCCTCCCGGCAAGCTGGTATACATATACCAGCTCCCCAAGAGGAGAGCTTGCCAGGAGGAACTTCCCTCTTGGCAAGCTGGTAACATATACCAGCTTGCCGGGGGCTATCCCCTTGCATGCCCCTACACACACCTGCAGGAGCGGCGGGCATAGGAAAAAAAGGGTGTGCCCTTTGTATTGAGCAAGTCAAGGTTGATGTGCTTTGAACTTGAACTTTGTCCCCTGCAGGTAGCCCATGCAACGGTTTTGTCCAACGATGTGCTGGACAATGATTCCAATGGGACCTCAAGCTGACTCAATGGTGAATTTTGACAGCGGCTCTTTCTAAGCTCTCCTAGGAGTAAACGGGTGGCGGTTTTATGTGTATGATTTCCATGATCATTTCTTCTGGTGTAGGGACTACAATTGGATGTGTATAGGGATTACTTAAAATTTCTACTTGGGACAAGTTTCCATTCAAAATTTTCTTCAGACAACATCTTTCTCTCTCTGCATTCTTGACTTGGAAAAAGGTTGTATGCGCAGTATGAGTAGGATTTAGATTGGCAAGTCCCCTTTGTGTTGCAAGTTGCACTTGAGCTTGAAAAAGTGTTGTGCTCTCAAGTCAAGGGCAGGCTGAGAGCTACAAGGTTGTTTGCTTTGGTGGATTTCTGGAGCTGCCCTGGGAGTACCGCGGCGTAGTGGCCTAGGACTCTGGTATTTAAATTCAGACAGTGTAGTTATTCTTTACACATTTACTTAAACAGTACAGTAGTTCTTTTGTTACAAATTGAGGATTGTTAGAGTAGTTCCTTTTTTGATACAAACTCAGTTGTGTGGATTTGTCAAGCAATGTTTGAGTAACAACTGTTGTATCATTTTTTATACAGACTCCAGTTTTTAGTCTTGGTTGGTTTTGTCTTCATGGGGTTTATCATGTTTACATTTTTTATTTACTCTTGTTTGACAAATTTCATACTTTCACTTTTGGACTCTGTGAAAAAATTGAGAGCTTGATATCCTCCATTGCTGAGGAAAGTCCAGGTACTCTTTGCATCTTCATTGGGCCAACAGGGGTGAGTGGCAGGGTGGTGGCCCGGAGTGGGTGACTTGTATTTTGGTCCCAACGAGTGCAGCGGCATAGCGGCCTTGGACTTTAGTTGATATAAAACAGCATGCTCCTCTGAAATCCAGTCTTGCCCACATCATTCATTTGGCAGAGGGTGAACACCCTGATCCAAACAACATTTTTGAGAATCCTTCCACTTTGACCAACTAACATCATTGATGTCTCTTGAAAGATTGGTTCACTCCTTTTTTCACATGATCCATAATTAGTGTCATGAAGTCCTCATCCATTTCTGTTTTTAAATCCTGATTGTTGTCAATTTCTTATGTATTAAAAACAAAAACAAAAACAAAATCAGAAGATAATATAAATAGTGACTTGAAAAAAGGTTTACAATAGTTTTGTCAGCTGGTTACCATGGCAGAGCCACCGTGACATAAAAATTCAAAATAGAAATACAAAAAGTAGTGTTACATATGAAAGAGACGTAAAACTACACAAAGAAATTGGTATATATACAAAACACTTTTAGGGGGTATCAAATATGAGAAATCCACAATTAGAAATCAGACAATTAGCCAAAAACAAAATCTGTCACCAGTGGATCCCAAAATGGGGTAGAACAGGGACCAGCATGTTTTAAGAATGGTGGGTTTTTTCAAACCAGTCAATTACATAATGGTGGATTGGGTCATACTTGATAACACTCATTACTGAGACCTACAGAAGCAACAGCTAAAATATTATAGCAGATTCTGAATCTACAGCCACAACAACCTTAGGGTACCTCACTTACACGACCCCTAAATGTCATCCCTTCCTTGTGTAAACTAACTTCAAAGTTTAACAGGTGCAACACATCCCATGAGCATGCGTATGCTTATATACCTAAGTACATCTGTTTATACCCAGTTTCTGTGACAAAACTGAGGTGTTGTGTACAGCTTAGAAGATGCCTGTATCTGTTGTGTGGCACATCCAAGCCTGTGTGCTCTGTTGCCTGGAGCTCAAGCCCGCGCACATGGTGTACATATATGCACAATGCATAAACAAGCCCACAACCAAAGCGCTTGGGCTACCAGTATTAAGTAAGAATGGGCCACAATAAGCCTCACTAGGGATCATGTGTTATGAATACTATACACATGTGATTACCTATTAAATGAGATGTAATTACCACATCATCTCATAGGGGGGTTCACAACAGGACAAAAATAAAACTTTAGAGCTAATTTAAGCCCTTTACAAACAACTTTTTTAAAAATGAAGAAGTTTCTCTGTTGTCAAGGGACACTCAATCCTGTACATCTTGCCAAATTTTAAGTTGTTGACAAAGGCCTTAAAATTGGCTCTAAAGTTTGATTTTTATCCTTTTGTGAAACACCCTAATATAAACACTTTACAAATGATCCTGGACTAGAAGGCCATGTGTAGTGTGTGCAGGAGAGCCTAGAAGGGGCCCAGCTTCACCCTAAGCCTCCCTACAAGTAAATTACACCTGTAGTAAATATGTGGAAGGTGTCAAATGAACTGGAGCAATCAAGAAGTGCCTCCAGATCATGTATAAAGCACTGCTTACACATATACAATCCCACAGAAGCTGGTTCTAGTACATTCTGGCACATTTCCACAGAAATAAGCATTACAGAACCTTCCAACCAGCCCATATGACCTGGTAAACCACGTGTAAAATCATGCAGAACCTCTGTAAATTATCCTTGGAAACCCTTGTATCCAAGCTCCAAGGTTCCGCGTCCAAACGTTGCCTTCTAGCGCAGCCAATTTACCTCAGAATGCACCCAAAAGGTTTCCCCTGTCCCCTGGGCGTCCTTGGAGGCCTGCCTAGGCCATAAGAAGGGCTCCTTCTCCCCCCAAAAGGATATTCCCCAGCTTTACATTGAATTTACCCACGCTGAACAGCCTCAACAGCCTGGGATTTGCCATGTAAAAAAACCTTGTTTAGTGATCTTTTGCCCTTTTTTCCGCCCTGAAGCTGTCCAGAGTCACCCTGCCCTCAAGATTACCTTTTCTGAGTGCCTTCAACTGCTAAACTTGCCGCCTGAAGAACCTCAAGTGACCCTAGGGTCTTGTACTAGTAAGTTTAAGCCCCTTCTCTTGAGATTCTCCGCCATTTCTAGCTGCAATTTAAACCACCCCTGTTTGCAGGCCCCAGTGTGTAGCAGGTACCTAAATCTTCTGCTTTGGCACAATATATTTCAGGGATTAAACACCCCTGATTTATCAGGCCCCTCTTGAAATTAATTTTTTACACCATAATTCCCAATATTTACTTTGGAATTATCCCTTATAATTTTGTCTTAGACTTTATACTCTAATATCTTGCTTTGCACCACGTGCAGCTAGAAGGTTGCAGTCCTTAGCATCACGTAGGCTGAGAAGTTTTCTACACTTGTTCAAAATGTCAGTGTTATCACCAACAAAGTATTTATCACCTCTGTTAGTCAGTTTACCAAGGTAGTATCCAGAAAAAATGTGCTTAAATGTGCATCAGTACAACTCATTTGAAGCAAAAAACCAAAGGAAGTAATAGTGGCATGAGGAGGCTGGAAGTTGTGTGTGCAATATTCAAACTGTGCTGTGCTGCATCAAAACCTACCCTACATATACCATTCAACTTTTGGCAATCAATTGCAACTTGATGATCTGGAAAAATGAAAAATGGACCAGTGAATGTTTGATCAAGGTGGCTGTGCAGACAAATGGATCCATCCTTCTTGTTGATGTTTGAAAGAAGCAACAAGGCTGTGTCTGATGTGTCTTTGTTGCAGTGGGATTGGTTGGAAAATTTGTCACATGTGAATGCAATGTTGTTGGCAAAGTCAATCTTTGAGGGTTTGTACTTCAAGTTTGCATTGTAAAAGGCAGTCACTTTGAAATGAGCAAGAAGCTTATTGGCAGCGTTGGAAGCAGTGTTGGGTATTGTGTGGAATAGCTTGTGAATGATTTGACCAGCATGAAGACCTTGATCTATGTGTTCATTGTAACCAACTAGATCTTGATTGATGTCAGCTTGGTTAAGACATCTTCCAGCTGTTTTGGCAAGCTTGAGATTTCCTCCACCCAATGGTCCACATCAGCTCACAAAAGACTCCTTAAAACTATCAACTGTGTTAACGTAAGTACAAGCTTTATTCATGTATGTAGCAAGAAATTTGAGATCATCTATTTCATAGGCTCAGGAATCCTCAAATGGTGTGAATTGGATGTACATCTATTACAGTAAGTTGATTTATGAATTGTCTCTTAATTCCCTCTGCAGATTTTTAGCTGCAGAGTGGTATTTTTTCCTTTTGCTCAAATGATATCTCTTCCTCTTTGACTGGAAAGGCGCACCAACGGCCTTGCAGTGGGCACAGGCTTCATCAAGCAAACAACCCAGTAAGTTTCTAAGCCTTGCTGCAGCTGGGCTCATTATTCACATTTGCTGACTCCTTTGTTGACAGGACCTATTTGTCAGCAGCCCCATCAACAACCAACCGCAGAACAAGGTGCAAGCAATCAGTCTCTGCTAAAGCCCCTCTGTAGCTTAAGAGCTGCAGAGGGGCTGGTTATTTGCCATGCTGACTTGATGGGGCCTCCTTGCAATCATGCTTTCACTTGAAAGCTGCCTCCAGCTAATCCAACATTTGCATTCCACTTCGACTGATGGGGTACACTGGTTTTTGGGTAATGAAATTGAGTTTTTGCCCCCTGATGGAAAAAGATACATTTTCCAACTTAAGAGTTCTGTTATCTGCTTGTATTTCACTCAGTAAAAGTCAACCCTTCCCGGTCTTCTTTTCTTTTTCATACCTTCCAAGTCTTATCTTTTCGCTGGATTTTGCTCACCAATCACCATATATGGGACTGTGATTTTTATTTGTGAACGTTCATCCTTGGATAAATGTCCTCAACTGAATCACAATATGATTGTGTTTATTCTCTCTTGATTTCAATTTGTCTTCCCATATATGGGGTTATTTCTTACTTGTGTGAACAATCACATGTGTTGATTGTCCTCATAACAAAGTGGACAAGGAATCATTAACATGAATAAAAGAGCCAGGTATGACAATAAGAAGAAACTTGAAGAAGATGCTAAAAGCAGCTGCAGCTTATACCAATATGTTCCACCCGGATACACGTACAATGAGAAGAAGCTACAATACTCTTTCATTATATCCTGTTTGCACTGGCAGTAGGAGCAAGATTCCTGCAGCTCATCCAACCATTTACAAATTTGAAGCAGCTGAGAAGATGATTCTTGATCCAAGCATTTGTACCTTAATATCAATACTCTGTCCACTACAGTAAATACACATGTCTGTTTGGATCTGTTGTAGATGATTCCGTCAAATAAGTGAAATTTTCCTTTTTGATAAGATTTTTTCCATGCTTTGTCCAGCGCTGCAACTAGCTCATATCCTTTGTATCTGCTTTAGATAGTTTTTGCACTAGTAAGGCACAGTTTTTGTCCAGTTTGTAGCTATTTCTGATCTCTTCAAAGAACTCATCTTCCAACTCAGTGATGCTAATTCCCACAATTGGTAGTTCTTTTGGGTCCTCTGGTCCCCAGGCTGGGTTGTCTGGTGTATTTCGTAGAGACCATCCGGACAGCCCATCTGTGTTTTTATGCAGTCTTCCTTCTTTATGGATGATTGTCATGTTGCCTCTGTATACCTGTACAGTCTGTGATTAAATCAAAGACACTTCCATCTATGTAGTAGTGAGGTTTTTCTAGGGCCCAGACTAAGCATAGGCATTCTAGCTGGCTTGCTCCATAGTTGGCTTATGTCTTCTTGAGTTGTCTGTATATGAAACAAAAAGGACCCTCTACTGGTTTATCAATGATGATTTGTAGCTGGTGGAGTGCTGCTCCTAATCCTTCCATTGAGGCGTCAACATACAAGACAAAAGGTTTCTTAAAGTCTGGCCTTAATAATAGAGGTGCTCTAGTCAGATGTTCTATTATTTTGTTGAATTCCATGTGTCTTTCTGTGGTCATTTCAAAGGCTGTGTCATTGGAAGCTATTTCATACAGGCTTCTGGCCATAGCTGCGTAGCCTTCTAGATGTTGTCTATAGTAGCTTGCAAACCCAAGAAAGCTTTGAATTTCTTTCTTATTAGTTGGTGCTGGTTTCTGTATTACTGCTGCTACCTTATTTTAGTCTATACATAGTGCTAGTCCAGAAACTATATGGCCTAGTGCTTCAATTTCTGCAAATTCAAATGCACATTTCCACCCCATTTTGGGATCCACTGGTGAAAAATTTCATTCAATTGTGGATTTCTCATATTTGATACCCCCTATTGACATCGAATGACTTTGTGAGGACTAGTTCTATTCTACTTATATGATCTCCCATGTTTCTGAACATATTATTATGTTGTTTATGTATATGATTAGCCATCCCAGTCCTAGTTTTTTGCAGAAAATGGTGTTCATCATTCTTTGGAAGTGGGACGGGGCATTTTTATTTCCAAAAGCCATTCTGAGGTATACATAAACTCCTTTATGAGTTATGATTCTCAGGTATTTCTGTGCCCTTTCTGTTACTACATTTTGGTGAAATCCTTTCAAGGCATCCAGCCATGCTAGTGATCTATTTTGCTTTAGCTGAATTTGTTAATTTCCCTTGTATCTTAGGTATGGAATATCTATCTGGTACTGTGTAAGTGCACGGAAATCTCCTACCCTATGTGATTTCCCATTATGGTATGTTATGATGACTGGTGTAGTTATTTCTACTTCCTCATTATGCCCTACTTTCCTGCGGACATTAAGTATTACTAGCTCATCCAGGTGTTTGCAGGGTTCTTCTCTTGCCCTGGGGCTTGCTGGAGACACTGGTCTTCTTAATAGTGGTGGGTTTCAAAGTAGAGCCGCGTGTGCATGCAGGTCACTTTGCATAACCCATTTTTGCGGGGAGAGTGTCAACATTTGAGTTGAACACCAGCTTGCCTTGCCTTGCAAGTGGCATGTGCGGGTCTACTTTGAATCCTGCTACTAACTGCATCTTCTCATAAATGAGTTCAACTGTCATTCTGACAGATCCTGCTGGGTAAGGGATTATTACAGGACATTCAAATACTTCTATTGGTTTCATTCTACTGCTGGCACCTTTTCCAATTGGTCCTTTCCAGTTTTGGTGGTGGATGTGGCAGCCTGAGAAGTGGCGGGAACAGTTGGCTCTTCATGGGCTACACGCTTGGAGCCACCAGAATCTGAAGTTGGTTTTCTGACCCTCTCCTTGTTGGATCGCTTCTGGGCCTTCATCTTCAACTTGTGGTCGTAGATTGGAATCGCGGTTTTTGGATGAGGAGAGGAAGGCCCTTGGCTTTCCAAAAACCTTGATTGCGGGTCTTGATGTGGGCTCCTCAGGGGCGGCAGGGCTTTGTTGTGGATGATCAGCGGGCGGCGCGGGTTCTGGGTGCTGTTGATTTGAAGTAGGGCTGGCTGGATCTTCAACAGTGGCTGGGGGGGGCTGTTGGTAAAGCAGAACGTTTGGCAAGTCAAGTTGTATTGGAAAGTTGGGGCCCTTGAGTGGGAGCCTTTTGGGTAATAACAATGACTGGCACGGACAAAAGCAAAGAGGCAACCATCAGTATTACCACAAACATCTCCACTCCTGCTAATCAGGCTGTCCGGGAGTTGCAGTGGTAAGACCAAGAACTTACTAGTTGGGCCAGCCATCATTGTGTGGGCGGGTGCCAAACTTTTGGGGTTGTCATGAGGAGTGGCTTTTTGCATGGACTGAGCAGCTTAGGAACAAAGATCTGCTGGCAAGGACATGGAAAGATGACAATCAGCAAGTTGAAATAGAGCAGACAGAGCAAGTCTCCACTCCCAAGAAGTACTTTTTGTTGGGAGTGGATGGCTGACATAAAAAAACTGGCTGAACAAACAACTGCAAGCTCACCAGTTGTGGGGGTGTTCCTTGTGTGCACCTGAGCCACCGTTGCGTGCTTCCCACAAGCAAGGTCTGGTTGAGTGGCAGGAGCGGTGTGGCTATTAAAATTGCCTGGCATGGACACACACCAAGTGGAAGGTTAGTATTTTTTTGAAAGAAATTAATGAAGCAGGGCACTCCCAAGAACTATTGATTCCTGGGAGTGGGCAGAAATCAACACGGATAACTCACCAGTTACAGGCCTGAGTGCCAGTGGTGCGCGTCTTGTTTCTTGATGAGTAATCAAGGAGTGGTTGGATATCTAGTGGAGAAATTACTCACTGGCTGGCCTCTTGTTGTGACGTGCCAAAGTTAAACTGTGGTTGGGGGTTATTTGAGGTAAAATTTAAGCGGCATTTTCAGCAGTCAAGTCAATGATCTCAATATCCTTCACTTGGCCAGCTTTCAACAAGTGATTGATTTGTTTGTTGACCTGGATGCAAAACCTAGATATGCATCTAAAGTTGTGGACGGCCATATCATACGCCTGAGGGATTTTCTGGTCAAGATTGTTTGCCTGCAAGTCCTCAACCGTTTTCGCCATTGGTTCACGGTTCCTCTCCCCTGCAATAAAAGAACAAAAGATGGGTCAGCAGACCCACAACGTTGGGGGGCTGGAAACACTCACATATATCCTTTAAAACCTTCATTTGCTCAAGGGAGGCAGTGGCAATGTTTGGGATGCCAATGGTACAACCTAATGTAGTACTGGTTGAGGGAGTTTGAGATATGGACGCCTTATGCATAGGCGTCAAGACGGCTGAAAGACACTTGGGCATGAAGAGCTGGGGTGGGGGCTTTGTTGAAGGATTGGTGTCGAGCTGGGCAGAATTGTTGGTGGGTGGCAATACTTTGCTCTGTGTGGCTGGAGTAACACTAGTAGAACCAGGTGCAGGCAAGTCTGTTGTGGTCATTTGAGCGGCAGCAGCTGTCTTGATGGGGCTGGCGCTAGTGTTTTTGGGAGGTGCATTAGACGTGCTGACACCATCTCAAGCATTGGCAGAAAATTCCAAGGACTTGAGACCCTTTTGCAAAATGGTGGTGGCCTGTTGCACACAAAAAAGACAAACAAAAAAAGAAACAATCAACACAACGGAATGAAATTGATATGGCAATGAGGGAAAGCTGCTCATGATATCAGCAGACACATCTGCCTCCTGATCATCATCACAATCCATGGTATCTTTGACGGCACCTGACTCATCCCGCTCAGCCTAAGGCACCTCAAGTCAATTGTCACTCAGGGGTTGTAGTACAGGAGTGTGAGGACACTTACTGAGGGTGAGGGACGGCCAGCGCCCTGAAGAGCTTTATTTGTGTGGTCTTGCGTTGGCTCCCCTTCCATTTCAGTTTGGGGCACCTGGTAAGCCTGCACACAAGAGGTGATGTTTAGTCAGCAAGACTAGAATTCAACAAACTTGACTGGCAAAAAGCACCCCACCTGGGCAAAGACTTACTGGTCTGGCCTGTTGCAAGATTAAAGGGGGCCTTGGAGGAAGATGTGGTGAATGACGCGGAGAAACAACGGTCCAAGCCTCTCCAGCATGCTGCCACAAATGAGGGAGTGAGATGGTCAGCTGCTGCAGAACAATGGTTGCAGAGAGAGAGTGTGTGGAAACAACATACCTGTTGCAATGGGGTTTGGTCTTTGGCAGGCATTGAAGAGGATGGGGGGCAGAGGATACGTCTGTGAGGAACCTCTAGGGGCGCATCGGCAAGTTGCTGACCAACCTTGGCTGCAGGGGGTAAGGGATTATTGTGCTGGGCAGCTTGATCTCAGGCAGCACGATCTGTATCCTTCTCACAATATTTATAAAGAGTTATACCGTTCAACACAAATTTATTGGGCCAAGTCTGGGGTATGGGAGCAGGGCGAGGGTTGGAAGAAGGTGGAGAGGTAGGGACTTCTATATCAGAGTAATCTGGGAGCCCCATATAACGGGAAACTAGTGGCGGGAATAGTCGGGTATAAGGTTAATTGAAAATCCTCACTTGAAGAAAGACTGGCAAGTAGGAGGCGGAGAGGATGATGGAAATATAAGGAGCTGGACCCGCCACAGCAAGATGATGATGAAAAAAATGGGGCAAATACTGCGCAGCATGTTGGGGCAAACCATGTTTCATGAAGGCTTGTTGGGGGGATGACGAGGTGAGGGTGGTGTCAGCATAGACAGAGTAATTAAAGATGAAGATTGTTGGGTCAAAGAATGTGTCATCAAGGTTTGTTTGGCGCCTGGCCGTTATGAGGCGGCAGGAAGGGTGGTGTCAGCATCAATAGAGTTGTAGATGCTTCATTAGTGTGTTTGTTCGGCAGAAGAGGAGGTAAGGGTGGTGTTAGCACAGATAGAGTTGCAGATGAAGTTTGTTGGGTTGAAAAATGTGTCATCAAGCTTTGTTTGGCCAAGGACCAGCAGGCAGGTAGGGTGGCGTCAGCATAGATAGAGTTGCAGATGCTTCATTAGCGTGTTAAAGTTTGTTGGGGCAAACAATGTGTCATCATGTTTTATTTGGTGTATGGTTGTTATGTTGGGTGTTGTCATTATAGATAGAGTTTTGTAGATTGTTATTTGGATCTGCTGAATCAGGGGGCAATGGTACTCTGACATGGAGACTGTGAATATTGGGACGGGTGTTTGTGGGATGCAGTATGTCCCACTCCCACTAGCAGACTATTCTTGGGTGTGATGTTCAATGGCAAAGAAGTAGTGACCTTAAAGGCCAGACAAGTGGAGCAGGAACTGAAACATTGCAGACTAACTCTAGTGTGATCCCAAAGACCAAGAGAGTTCAAAAGCTAGACAAGTGTGGTGCATCAAGAGAAAGAGAGCAGAGAAGAGATGAAACACTCCCAAGAATAAGTTGTTGTTGGGAGTGGCAACAGGAAGAAGGGCTTTTTCATGTGTGTGAACAAACTACTGATTCTAACTCTGGGTTCATTGCAAAGACTGAGAGTGCTAGCCAAGACCAAGAGACCTCAATGGGGAAGGCAGACAGACAAGTACGTTGTGGGAAGATAAAGAGTGCAGGTGAGTGATGAAGCACTCCCAAGATTGAGTTGTCTTTGGGAGTGGCAATAGGAAAGCTCAAGTGTGCCAGAAGATATATTGTCAAGACAACCAAAAAATGATAATGCTGAAGCAGCAGCAGACAACAATTAATAGGAGACACACCAACACCGCTGCCGCAGGAGATTAAGCTTTGCAGTAATAATAACTGCGGCACAGCCAGACCCACAAGCTGGCCATGGAGAACATGCGGCGCAGCTGATAAAGCCGGCTGGGCAGAATGAAAATTTTCTTGCAATACACTGGGTTCATAGAAGATAATAAATTAGTATATATACTGCCTCCCCTGAGCTGTTTCCCCCCCTCCTTCTCCCCGTGCATCATTTGCTGTTCTCATAGTGGCTGTGGAGCATAATTTATCAGGTAAATTCTTTCCAGCAAGCAGGAAAAGTTGATTGGTCATCCTGAAATATGATTGTTATTGATGAGATGCAGAAATACGTCAACTAGACTTGATTTATATGATGCGGAGAGCAGCAAGCAAAGCTGCTTGATCAGCAAATCAATACCAAACAATTTATATTTGTTTTTATTGATGCTTTAACACAGTAAACTAGCTGCCTCAAACATATATGTTGACAAGCTTGAACCTATCTCTGATAATGCATGAGGTTTTGTTATTTTCACAAACTGCTGTTCATCAGGCTTTCACCTCCCTCCCCCATCTTGTCCTCATTTGATCTGTTATTGCAACAAGGTTTTTTAGCCTACATATGTATTAACCCTGCCTGTTTCCCTCCCATATATTTTTAGACGCAAGGACTCGCAAACATGGCATCAGCCACTGATACAGCAGAACCGATTACGGAAGGGCTGAGAAAATGTACAAATGGGAACTGCACCAAAACCTTCCCATAGAACAGCCAGCTCAAAAAACACACACGGGTTGTGCACCAGGCTGAGGTGAAGTGTCATAATTTTGGTGAAACAATGTCATTCAACCTGCAGAGGCTTGCTGATGGGGAATTTGTGTGCCCCAACAATGGGTGCATGGAAAAGACAAACGGCCCAGTCAGAATGCAGAAACACACAAAAGCTTGTGACCCCAGTCAGCTTGGAGTACAACAAGGCATGCCGGTCCTGCCGAGTGGTACGTCAAAGATAGTGAATGTTGGGGCACAATTCATTAGTAAGCTGTGACCACATGTCTTCAGCAGGGCAGAGATTAACACCATGAGGACCCCAGCTGTTCCAGAGCTTTCGCACATTGTGTACAACACATACACAAATCACCCTATTTGCATCAGCTGCAACGTGGGCGTCACACTGCAAGATGCTTCTTGCCACATGTTCAACACCCACAAAATGAAGTTTAGTCACTATGAGCTGATCAAGCCGTTCAAGAATCATGACGTTGAAATCATGGATCCGCCACCAAAATATCCTTTGCATAAAGGCCAAACGGATCCATGTCTTGCTGTGCAAGGTCTTTATTTGCATCTTGGTTACATGTGTACGGCACCACACAATGGGAGTACTTAGGGGCATACGGTCAAAAAGGAGAATTCAATGAAGAACCATTTCTACTTGGAGCACAAGGGTAAGCAGTGGGAGGGAGTTGGATGAAGCAAGACAAAGCTAATGTACATTTGGCCATGGACAGCTAACAGCGGTCATTGGGACAATCATTGCTGTCGGCAGTTTGTACAACACCTGAGCAAGACGGATATCAAATACTTTTGTGTCAAGAATGAGACCAGGTCGCCGGAAAGGATCAGCGGTGGGGAGGGTAGTGGTGCGGTGGGCGGAGCTCCGTTGGAGGTGTCAAACAGTTGGGACCAGCTGCAAAAAGCCATCAAGGAGTCTGATGTGCTAGGCAATGGTCCAACGCCGACCAACAGCCTGGCAGCACATGTGTTGTTGGTCAGCAACCACCTGAAGAGCTCTGGGATCTACCATCACGTCAAAAATTTCAAAACAAAGATGGGGCTCACGTCAGTTCAATTGCACGAAGCCATTGACTTGGAGGAGGGGGTGACGGCATGGGGTGGGCCGGTGGAAGATTGGTTAGGAGATCAGATGAAGACACTGCCAGACCTTAACTTTCAGTTGAGGAAAGCTGGTCTCAAGGAATCAACGTGAGTTGTCTCATTTCTGAAAATATCTGCATCTGCACAGGATGCACAGCACTCTTTCTTTTCACCGCTGTCAGCCAAGTTGTTTCTCTGTGCTCAGAACATATTGCATCCCACTCCCAAGAAAGGCATGTTGGCAGGAGAGATTTGCCACCAGGTTTATATCCATGACTGGAAAACTTGACCATGTTGAAAACGTTGCAGCTCTATTGCAGATGTAAACAACATGTGATTCACTCCTGAGATTGAAGAGTTGGTGGGAGTGGCCTGACACTCCCAGAAGACTGTATTGCTTTCCACTCCATGTTGAAATCATTGCAGGTCTGTTCAGATGTAAACAACATGTTGTTATTCACTCCCAAGATTGAGGAGTTGGCAGGAGTGGCCCAACACTCCCAGAAGACCATATTGCCTTCCACTCCATATTGAAAACGTTGCAGGTCTGTTGCTGTTGCAGAGGTAGTTATTCACTTCCAAGATCGAAGAGTTGGTGGGAGTGGCCTGAGATCCCCAGACCATATTGCCTTCCAGTTCCACAAATCTGTAGCAGTGGTGAAGAGCATCTTGCTTTATACTCCCAAGAAACAAGAGTTGGCGGGAGTGGCCAAATGACGTCTTCTCACTTGCCTGTGTTCTTTTTTGCTGAAACACCCATGGCCTTCTACTCCCGATAACAGCAAGTTGGGGGGAGTGGCTAGTGGTCTGGTCTTCACCAATCCATTCATGAAAGCAGAATGATAGTTTGTGTAGCCGTTTTGATTCCTGCTGGGTCATGCTGCCTGCCACCTCTGCTTCATGGGAGTGTATACACGTTCTGCTCTATCCAACATTCATGAACTGTATGCACCCAGTGCAATCAACCAGCGTTCTGACCAGCTATTACTTTTTTGTGTGGACAGTGATGCGGCAACACCAACAGTGGGGTTATCACCACTGCAGGGGCGGCACACCAAGGGACAATATGCCAAGACAATTACAGCATTACTAGTATTCACTTGGAAGCAGGCATCCACGCTGCTTGCCAGTTTTTGGTGTAACAGACAGGGACCTCTGAAGGCAACGCTTGAAGGGATAGCCAGACTGATCAGTACGGGTAGTCCAGACATCAACCAGCTTTACCCACTGCTCAACAAGGCAATGTATCAATTTGTTTCTTTCTTGTGTCGCATGAGGGGAGGATCACATATTCAGTCTGCATTGGAGCAGTTTGTAGCGCTTTCCATGGTGAATGAAAATGGAAGCTATTATGCTGCTCTCCAGTTGACACACACTATTGCGGCAGTACAATACGGGATCTGTCTGGGACTGATGAGCCACTGGCTGACAATGGCAGAAGAATTGGAAGACGATCCAAACAACTTGACAAATGACACTGAAATAGCAATGATGCAGAACTACTTTGGATGGATTTCTCCAGACACACGAGCGTCACCGTTCATGACGTTACAAGACTGGATACGGCTTGGATTGAGTTGCATCATGAACAAGCAACATCCTGATCATACTCATTGAGCAGACAGTGTGATGACCAAGTGGGTGGTTGGATTGGCAACTCTTATGATGGTTGGATTGCAAACTGTTCTGAGAGGGGGGATGATGTAGAGTCAATTGCAATTCCAAAAAGTTCTCAAAGGAGCCAAGTTGCCCATGTTCTCTCCTTCTGCAATGAATGAAAATGCAACCAAAACTCAGTTCCAATACAACTATCTTGTTGGGTCCAAGATTGAAGAATTTGAACCGCTGGATGTTCTCAAGGTGTGGGTTTATAATGGCGGGAGTTCTTCAATCTTGGCAGACAACTGGCAAGAAATTGTGGAATTGCCTGGTAATCTAGATATCACAGGGCTGTTTGTTCCGTGGAAATGGCTCACTGAAGTTGACAAGCTGCTAGAGTTGTTCTACTTTTTATATCATGTTGGTTGTGGGCAACCGGCCCAAGGGACGGAGGAGACTGGGATGCTAGTGCAAAATACAGAAGCGGCACCACGGAATCTGTACTTGCAAGGACCACAATTAATGCTCCAAACATGGTACCACAAAGGAGAAAACATTACACATTGATCTAAGTTTTGCCAAGTGTACCTGACAGGGGAGTTGACAATCCAGATGCACAATTACCTGGCATAAATCCGACCTGTTCAAATGTGAGCCTCTCTTTGCACGATGGCAACCAAAACCAAAAAACAAAAAGGTCTAAGATTGCTAACTACTGGTTTTCTGTGTTGTATATACAGCTTGGTGTTGACGGGCCTGTCAAAGAAGCAAGTTGCAGACAATTTGGAAGATTATCTTCGGATGAGCTCAAAGAAAGGACAATGGGAAACACCAGACTTGAGTTGAATCTTGAACAAATTCTTCAAAGCTGGAGGGACGGATGCATTGGGGATGTGTGCATGGCAACACGCCTCAGTTAGTATAGTTGCTGCAAATCTCAGTCACAGCTTTCCAAAGAGCCTTCTGCCAACAGCGGAGACACTTCAAGAAGACCTTGAAGATGATATGGGACTGAGCACCGTTATGGATCTCCAACAAAACCACACGACGACAACGTCAAATGTACTGTATGGCAACTCTAGTGGAACAAGGGTAGTACAGAATGTTGAATTCAATTTTATGCTGGCAAGCGTTTTGTGGTGTAAGTGCTGTGTTGATATTGGATTTGGACAAGCAGAGATAGCTGATGAAGAATGGCTAACCTCCCAACTGGGGTATATGGCACAGATTGAGTCAATGGTGGCGTGCAATCAGCCAATAGTACCTGTGCCTGTGAATGTGCAACCCAAACAGAAAGGGCAACAAGCACTAGCAATCTTTACCAAGAACCCAGACGCCACGTTTTGTACGCAATTCCAACATGGATGAATCAACAAGCTGTTCAAACCTCACCTTCAAGACATGCTAGTTGTTTCTAGAAAAATTCTTAGGATTCTGCCTGCCACCGTTGATCCAGGTGCATGAAAGGCTAGTATTGATTCAGCCGCTCAAGGTGCTAGTAGATCAGACAATGGAAGATCTGGGACGACTAGAACGGGTCAAGAGCCAACTGTACACAACAGAGACAAAACTTGACAAGACTGCAAAAGTGATAGTGGCGCTTGTTGACCATGCAGCTAAGGTTGATTTTGCCAAACAACTACGGACAAATCTGTCAACACATATCATTGTAGATGTGCCGCACACATTTCTTGAAGATGGATTTTGAACATACCAGCCGGGAGTGATTGATCTGGGGCAGCTGGCAATGCAATTTGTGTTCATGACGGTGTCACTTCCGCCCAGACAAGAAGGCAAACTACTTGGAAGTCTGTTTTGGCAAAGGCGCATTCTAGTCCAACGTGAACCAATGTTCTGACCAGAACTCAGAATTCAAGTCCAGCCGCAGCCTATGGATTCCGAAGTGTTTGAGGCGTTCTGTTGAGAGAAGATCTTGCAGCATGTGAAGCAGAAGGCGGACCAAGCAATGATCTATATTGAGAACAAGGTGAAGGTGATGAAGATGGCCACAGGGCTTGAAGCATCCTTTCACCATGGGGACTTGAGCAAAGTGGGGCGGAAGGCCAAATCTGACGGATGGCTGACGCAAGACAGGTGATGGTTGCTACAAGTGGATTTGGGGCTGGGATCAACTATGCCCATTTGCAACTAGTGATTAGTGAAGGCATTCCAAACTTGAAGGAAGTCAACAAGATCTACCAACAAATTGGACGTGCTGGCAGGGATGGAAAGGAGGCAAGGATTGAGTTAATACCGCAACACATCGATGTACCTCAGTTGGACCCAAAGCAAGACCACAAAGATATGGAAGATTTCAAAAGGGCGCTGATGAATCTGTTGAACTGTCCGGCGCAAGTCTTTTTGGAGGAGGAGGATGAGGAGGTGCAAAGTTGTCAAAACTTTACAAGTTTCAGCTACTGCAGCCAATCAAAGCAGCTCAGCCGTAATCTTGGGTAGCATCACTAAGAGGAGATTGAATGAACTGTTGGCCAGGAGACATAGGAAATGGACCAAGTGGCACCAACACTACAGAGAGGAATTTGAGCTTGACTGTATCAGGACTGCATGCAAGAGGCAAGAGACCATGATTTCCGGATGAACCGGGACCCAGCATGAGCAGGCTTGAGATGATGCCATTGATTGAGAGACAGAAATTCTGTTGTGTAGAAGAGGAGAGAAGGATCCAATCACCACCTACCGGAACAACATCCCGACCTGCAAGTGGCAACTGAGTGGATATGACTGAGGCGCAGCGGATCCAAACAATTGTGGATAATGAAGCAAACTTTCAGTGTCACACAGTGGAGGATATGCAAGGCCATTGTCCAGAATGCTATATAAGGCACCAGGACTTTGTCAAGCACCCAAATCCCAATTGTTGCAAACACAATTGGGGCCAATGCCTGCGCTGTTGATCAAGTGAGTGATGATTTCCATTATTTGTTGGTTGGGGGTGGTGATCTGATCAGGTATTAATCCTATGTTGTAGGAGACCACCAGCCTGGAGGGTGCACAGTCCTATCACTCTTGGACTCAATGAAGAAGGAGCGCACCAGGCCAAAATTGTATACGGCGTGTTACAAATGCCCCCTTGCCAGCCGGGGCACAGGAATGTTTCAACTTTCACCCAGGGAGGAAGATTGCCAGTAATTGCAAGACAGGGTTTTCAGGAGTGGCAGAAGCATTCGGCTGGTATGTTTATCGTGAAAGGAAAGAGCTCCTTCGGGATTGGTACCCTGGGGTTGATAAGATGGATGAAGGTGAATATGCGGAGTGGTTGGGGGTAACTCGCAGAACTCCTCTACACCCTGTTTCATGGCCCAATTTTGTTGAAGTTATGATTTTTTATTTGTTGTATATGGAGGGGTGGAGGTTGGGTGACAATTAACATTGTTAGATGCTTGCACACCACTTAATAAATATTAGTTAGTCATTGCTATCTAAAGTCCTTCAGAGTGTGTTGCCATGAGCTTTGCGCAACTGAGGGGGCAAGAGAAAGAGTTGTTCCCTTGAAACATTGGAATTGAACCACCCAGTTGGCCAACAACAGTTCACTCCCTAGAAAACATGCTTGGCGGAAGTGAAGGGTCCAGCAAATCTGAGTTTCAGATGGTAAATTGATATGTTTCTTCCTTGATACAGAGAAAGGTTACTCCTAAGGAATCCTGGTTGCCAAAGATGAACAGGCCACCTGATTTTTTGATGGAGATAAGAGTTCACTCCCTACAAAACCAAGTTGGCGGGAGTTACCAGACCAGTCACAGTCCAGTGTCTCTATTTTGAATGCAAACAACAGTTCACCCGCCAAAACACTGGGTACCCCTGAGTGAACAGACCAGCAGCTCTGTTTTAAAAGCAAACAACAGGTTACTCCCTTGAAAAAAAGCTTTTCAGAAGTGAAGATTCCAGCAAATTGCGGTTTCTGAAGCAGAATCCATTGGTTTCTTCAACAATTCACTGCCAAGGAATTGGGCTGGCCAAAGACGATCAAGACACACAATTTTTCAATAGAGAAAACAGTTGGTGGCCAAAGATGAACAGGCCGGCTTATTTTTTGATAGAGAAAACAGCTCACTCCCTAGAAAACATGGTTGCCACAAGTGAACAGGCCAGTATATTTGTTTTGTAATGATCAAGAGAACAGTTCACTCCCCAGAAAACATGGTTGTTGGAAGTGAAAAGGCCACCAAGGTGTTGGATATCAATAAGGGCTCTTTCTGGTAAGTGATCTGCTTAGTTGAATGTTCTGATAACGAGAACAGTTCACTACAGTTCACTGCCAAGAAAAGTTAATCATGGAAGTGAAAAGGGCAGTCTCTTTTTGGATAGAGACAACAGCTCACTCCCTAGAAAATATGGTTCTGGGGAGTAAATTAACAGCCCAGTATCTGTTTGATAGAGAGAATGTAGGTACATGATTTATGGAAGTGAACAACCCTATGTAGAAACACGTTTTATACACGTGAATAACCCAGAATTTTTACTTGATAACAAGACTGGTCCACACCCTAAAAAACATGATTACCGGAAGTGGAAATGTGTGTTCATTTTTTTAGGTAAAGAAAACATTCTACTATCAAGAAACCTTGGCCCTCCCAAGTGGTCAATTTAGAAAGCAAACAAACAGTTGACTCCCTAGGTTCCCAGGGAAGAAAAGCCTAGCTATCCAGCTACTCAAAGTGAACATGCCGCCATCTTTCTTGGGAGAGAGAGGGGATTGATTACACCCAAGAAATCTGGATTTCCAGAAGTGGACCAGGCAGCTTATTTTTTGATGGAGGTAAAAGTTAACTTCCTAGAAAACATGGTTGGAGTGAAAAGGCCAGTAACGTTTTGGATACAGATAACAGCTCACCCGCCCAAAAAACAAACATTTTCACAAAGTGAACAGCCCCCTCAAAGGTGTTGATCAGGAGGACATTTCAGTCCCCACCAAAATTATTCCTGGGAGTGAAACCTTTATGATAGAAAGAGAAGCTCACGGCCTAGGAGGAATGGTGCTGGGGAATAAACAAGCCCAGATCATTTTGACAGGGATAATGGCTCCCTCCCTACAAACATGATTTTTGGATGGGAACAACCAAGTACTTTTATATGATAAGTAGCATCTTGAAAATGTCTGGATAGTTTGATGTCAAATTGAATACTATAATTTGTATCTGGTGAGGTGCAACAGGCACTGTACCAGTCCGCTATGATAATATCTTTGCAGGAGCAGCTTGTACATGAGGAAGTGACACCACACACAATATGCAGATTGGATAGGGTCTGATTATCATGCAATGAAATGGAACCTATACACAGCAATTGAACTAGTATTGGATAAAAGTGAGACAAAGCTCAAGGCAAGTGAAACTTGGCTCTGGTTTCTAGAAAAGTTCACTCATGAGTTTAACTGTAGGATAGGCCCACTAGGATCTCAGTGGGCAAGCCACAAACCACCCTTTATTGGGTTGTTATTCAGGAAAAAGGCCAATTTAAATATGTGGTTTTGCAATAAAAAAAGGCACATTGAAGGCAAATGGCAGAAAAGTGCAAATGTGAAGTGGCGAACCACGTGAACCGGCCTAAAACAGGCCTAAATTGAGCATGAGCCTCAAGAACCGGGGGAAAAAAGCCCCAAAATGAGTGTGAACCCCGTGAACCGGGCCCAGAAAGTGAAAAAACTGATGAACCACAAGAGCCCAAGCAATAGTGTAACAGCAGACAGTTTTGCCAGAAACAATTGTAAATCTGCATGCTGGTCCAATATGATTGCAGGAAGGGTTGAACTGATTGCCATCTTTCAAGGATCCAGCAAGAGAAGATAAAGAAAACAACCAGGCCATGCAGGCAGCAAGGAAAGCATAAAAAGGCGGCAGGTCTCAGTAACACTGGGCAGAAACAATACTAAATAGGATGGGACCAAAAGCGCCCCACAAAAGAACCCCAACAACGGCCTTCAGCCCGGATTTTACGCAACCGTCAAACCAGCCTGTTGTTTTCAGCGGCAAGAGCTTCCACCTCCACATTCAAATCATCTATCATATCACCCCTAGTTTTGGAAAGATCAGTGACATAGTCCAGCTCATACGCCTTAACCATGGAAGTGTCGTGCAATGCGTTGCAAAGCTGTTTTTGGACTGGGAGGGGAAAAGGAACACTCAGCACTCAGGCCACAGGAAGACACAGAAAGTAAGCATGGACACTGACAAGTGGTGATGGAGCATTGAATGTTGTTATCAAGGCAATGCTGGCAAGACTTTTTTGATTGAGCGAGATGGCATTCTTCATTTAAGCCAACATCAGCGCATTGGTCGCAAGCGTATTTCTCAAGTGATGGAGTTGGGAGCAGGAAAAGTTCAGTTTCATCACGCAAAGAAGAAGTGCACAAATGATGAATTACTCTGGTGTACCCAAAGGGCATTGTTTGGGGCAAGCCGGTTTGGTAGATGGAGAGGAGAGGATCAGAGCTTATTGGAGTTGCACGACGTTATGGATGAGATCAACAAGAGGTTGGGGAAGGGAGCAAAAACAGAAGGTCATTATAGCGTAGAAGATGTTTGGATGAGAGTTGAAGTGTCAAACAGACCTTGGATAAATATTTCACAAGAGAACAAGCAGAAAGTTGAATAAATCTGGTTACCAGGAAACCTGTAGTGTTGAGATCGCATGGAAGCCAAACAAACACTGAAGAGGGTAAAACAGAAGTGAAACAAACCGGTGATGATTAAGGACCAGAAGAGGAGGGAACCAGGCAAGCTGGAAGAAGAAGTGAACTTACCAAACAAAGAATTACGCCAGATGCATGTGTTTTTCTGGGAAGAAGATTAGAGGCACAAGTCGAGTGGGTTGGAGGAGGAGAGGGAGGCAAGAGAAGTCAAACAAAAACAGTGCTATGCTTGTGCGACCCAGAAGCTGTTGATTGGTGTGTGACATGCGACTGAAATGCCACCTGCTCCATCTGGGACCAGAAAGTCAAAGGAATGAAGTCCACATGTGTCACCCCAAACAGACAAGCAGCGGAAAGAACATTCAACCAGGTGAGATATCTCATCACTGTGTCCATCAAGCCAGTGTAAACAGGAACAAACAGCGCAAACAAATGTAGGACGTCGATTTCTTGGGTTGTGCACCATTTTGCCAGTGTGGAGATTGCAAAAGGGAAACAGTGACCCCTCACCTCTCTCATAATACCATCCTTCACGTGTTGTGAATTTGGTCTGAGCTGAACTTTCCTGAAGATATTGCATATCATCCTTGGTATGCAACATGCATACAAGGCCTTTTGAAATTAGTTTACCATGTTTGACCATATTTTTGTTAACACCAACAAACTACCAAATTAGTGAGATCTGTCAACCGGACACATTGTAGCTGCTACATTTGGGGGTTTTGTGGTCATTCAAGGTACACAATGAACATTTGAGGGCATTTGATTAGGTTGTCACCAAAATCATGGAAGAACTAACACACTGTGTTGAGATATAGTGGCAGAAACACCAAGAAACAACCAAATTAGTGATATTTGGCAACTGATCACATTGTGGCTGCTACATTTGGGGGTTTTGTGGTCATTCAAGGCACAAAATAAATTTGTGAGGGAATTTGATTGTTCTCACTACAAACCTTTAGGCCCTGTGTCAGCTGGCTACGCAGCGCAAGCCAGCATAACACAATAAAAGCAGTTATAAATAATACTAAATTAATATGTCACATATGAGTGACTCAAAAGTAACAGTTTGGTGACAGATATTTATGTGAACTGTCACCTATAATATAAATCCAAGTTTATTGAATCCACAGAAACACAGAACTCAAGATCATGGTTTCTGCCTGTGTTCTTTAGCAAAAGGCACTCATCACTGTTGAATTTAATCCCCAAACACCCCAAAGGGCACCTTGGATTGACCCCCCAGCTCGTGCCGCAGCAACACGCAAAAAGGGATTGGTCATTTTGGAAATCAAGGAGGGCCTAATCAATTGATTAGGGCAGCTCCAGGGAGGGGGTAGGACAAAACCGGATCCCCTGGGGGCCCACTACCCCCACACCCTCACCTTTAAATACCCACCTCCCTTCCACCAGATAGACTTGGCTTGAGCCTTGAGTTCCTCACCTCACCCGTCGCCAATTCCCTACGCCCATTGCCAATCCCCTACGCCCGTTGCCAATCCCCTACGCCCGTTGCCATGGTATGATACATGAAAATCAGCAGCATACTCCCCCCCCCACAAAGCCTCTTTGACGAGGGAGAGGTCGAGCAACAACTAGCCTGGCATCAGAGCCGACTACAATCAAGGATTGAAGCACACCAGAGGTGGATTGTTGCAGACCTTGCGCGATTCCACCGCTCCAATATCTACCAGCTCAGCGTTGTCCGGGTCTTAGGAAGCCACCACACCCGGCCCGAGTTCTTGTCCAAGCTATTTGGCCCGCTCCTTGTCAACGGACAGGAACAAATGCTGCCAGAAATCTTCCGACGTTTGGATGAGCTCCAAGACAAACTTGCCAAGCTGGGCATCTTCTCCCACCTCCAAGTCTCTCTAGCGGCCACTAAGGACAATCCACGGGGATCAAGGCGCTTGTCAATTTTGTCAAACGCGGCCGGTTCTTCCTCAAGGCTTTGACCAATTTTGGGAATGGCAAGGGCGCCCTGACCAGCCTCGCCCGCGCCCAAAACCTCTTTGGTCGAGCCAAAGTCTTTGAGGCCGGCGTTGGCCTGCGGACAGGTCCGGGCCGAGGTTCCGCTCTTGGCGGCAAGAGCACGTGCCGAGCTCGCTGTCAACGCCTGCAAACATGACCTTAGCAAATTTGTGAGCTGTAACAAAACCGTCAAGGGTGTGGCTGCCAAACTGAAGGTGAGTTACAAGGCTCATTCAATTGGTCTTGCAAGAATACTTATTATTTTGCACGTTTGGTTTTAGATTTGGATTGTCTAGACTGAGACCGGCTATGGTGCCCATGAACTAAGCTATGATCTGACCACCCGTACCATTGGCAGTCTACTTCCCGGTGCATCAGATAGGTTAGCCAGATCAATTCCCCAGTTTTTGGCCATCATCACAGAGAAAGCTCAGTTGGCTGATTCAATATCCTTGATGCCTAGCATTCAACAGGCAGCAGCTGCTAGCCCTAACCTGAAGTCAGCTGTCACATTATCTTGGTTCCGGGACACACGAGACCAGTCAGTATTTCCCACAAAAGGCTCTTTGCTCAAAATAGTGTAGGTACAAACTTTGGATCACTTTTTCCAAAGCCTAGAAACAAGAAATAAACCAAATCAATTCTATTGCCAATTTTACTCAAGACAAAGCATGCTCCTCTCTTTAGGCAAACCAATTAAATGAAATCAACTGGCAAATCTGCTATTTCTTGTCCGCTTTTTAATACCCCCACTGTACGTATTATTGGATGTGAAATCATGAGATTTTATTCATACATCAGAAACATGCGGGGACCAAACCGTTGCCATCCTCACGCCTTTGCCGTGTCAAACGGCTGCACTCAAATGGGGGCTTGGTCAATGAGATTAACAGAAGGCTACCCTCAAGCTCAGCAATGAGCAAATTCAGCAGCCATTTGATCTAATTGCATTTCATCCACAACACTGGCAACCTACTTACCACTCCCTCACCTTCATTTTAACTTTTCCTGCAAGTCACCAGCCCAAGTCCTGCAATGATTCAAACTAATCGCTTGCTGAGGTCAATGAACATCAACTTTGTGATAAGCTAAGATTCCGCAGCCAGATATATGTTGAGCATGATGTGAGTTATATTCTGATTGTGAACACAAACAAAAATTGATTGCTGTGGTTGAGGTATCTGAACTTGTTGGTCAATCAGGAATCGGCAAGAATAACATCCTCTGGTGCTCTTTACACTTGATGACGGCCAGTGGCCCTTGGCGGTATGCGGTCAATCTCAGGGCCAGTTGCTTCACAAGGGTTAATATTATCTTTTGTCTACATGTTTGCCTGTTGGAATGCTCTCCATTTTTCTCTGCTTGTTGTGGCCACTATTTGAAAGCCTTCATCATTCCAGTGTCACATTAACTCAGTTTAGCTTGGGTTTCACTTCTTCATGACTTTTTCACTCTCCTGCTCTTTTTTCATATCACGGCTTTGTAACAAGATCTTGTTTTTCAGCCTTTGCCTTCTATATCACTCAATGTAACCTCTCTCAAATGTGAATACAAGAAAACATTATCATGTAATGATTGGAGAAATCATTGCTATCCTCACCTGCCAGCAGACTACCTCAAATTAGTTAAAAAAAAACCATTATTGACTCCTCATGTCAAATGCCTGCGCTATTGTGGTATTGTGGGCTGTTAGGGCTCTGGAAAAAAACCATTGCCTTTACTGGCAAGTGTAAGTTGAAAGTGGGAGGGAGAGACGTCTGGGTGACAAAGGAAAAGGTATCTGGGCGGGATGGGGGTGGTAGGCCATAGGTTTGGACCCTGCAGCGGCAGAGCCGCTTTGGGATCTAGTACATAATAAAACAAAGATAATAGTGTATATTTATTGAAAGGTGCACACTTAATGAATTATATTCCATCTACGCTAGCACCAAATAAGTTACAGGTTACATGTGTTAGAACAGGTCTGGGTGGATAAGAATCCATACCCGCGTGCGCAAGCCGCCAGTACCCATGTCACAGATACTTAAGTGACACTAGTCACATGTCCAATATCCTTCAGCAACTGGGATATCCTCCACAAAGAGGATCATCGCGATGTTGACTGCCCCATCCGAGCTTGCTAGTAATATATGATTGAAAACATCAACAGCCCCATCAAAACTAGCTAGACTGACAAAGGATCTGTTAGCACAAGAGAGAAATAATATTTAAAGAGGTCTGTTCTTCCTCTGTTTTCTCTCTCCTCAGCTTAACATCACCCAACAACATCCTGACCGCTGTCCGCTTGACTCTGTCTGAAGTCCCAGCCGTTTGCAATTTGAGGAATTGTTCTGTTTTCTAAAGCCTCTTGTCTCCCTGAAGACTTGTTGAATTCAAGAAGGAGCCTTATTAGTGAGTAATAAACCCCTTCTCTTTATTCAACCTGTCTTCATTTCCACTCCTGGGATCACAACCACACCTGCTTTGCAGGCCCCAGTGTATATCAGAGGGACTAAACCACTCCCGCTACGTTGGGCCCCTCTTTTTATTATTGTTTATATTTATTTCTTTGAAATAAAAACCCAAAACCCTTCCAATTTACCTTTTTTATCAATCAACTTCTTTACATCTCTACCAGCATGAATCCTTGCGAAAATGCTGAACTGATAAGCATACTACAAGTCTCCGCATCCTCAGGTTACGCAAAGAAGAATCAGATTGGAACTACGTCCCTACAGCCTGAGAATTTCTCACTCCGGATCACGGGAAAGGATTTCCAAGTTAGGAGATGCAAGAAAGCTCAAAAATGATTTATTGGACTCGTCTGGCCTTGGCAAACAAAAATTGAAGTATGCACATCTTGAAGATTACCAGATCATTGCCAAATCCAAATCATCATTGAAGCGGAAAGCAAGCAAAACAATATCTTCCTGAGGCCCTTTTAGGCTTTGTCGTCTGCTTGTCCCAGCAGAGTCTTGAACTATCTTCAAAGCCTTGGCGCCCACCCGAAAGGCCAACCAGGTCACAGCTCAGGAGGAAGGCAAAGAACGCTGGAGAGAGGATCAACTCAATCTGAGCTTGATTCTCAAAGTCACTACCAATTCTCTCATGCATGATGCTCATTATGACCTTGGAAGTCTTATCATTAGCGCCAAACGTCCCCAGTTTAGTGGATATAGTCTCAACAGCCAGACCCCAAAGTACTGCCAGGGAATGTAAGCCAGAGCTCACAAATTATATACCTCTCCTCACATAACTTTGTCTCACTCATCTAAACACTCTCTTGTCCCAGTTTCTTGTAGCAACAAATCCGTTTGCAAGAAAACCGCTCTGGGCGGCAAGCGCAAACCAATCAAACACAAGTAACTTATTCAGGTCAAAAACGCTGCCGACGCCGGAGATGAAGAATTTGGGCAAGTTCTTCAATTGGGTGGTCCACAAACAGCAACATCAACACCAATGTAAAGGGGAAAGTCAATAAATTTGCTCTGTTACACTTTGCTGCCAAAACTGCTCCTTTGGCTCTGCAAGTCCAACTGTAAGACCAACAAAAAAGTGCACCAACTTCTGATTGTTCCCCTTTGTTGCAAATTAGTTTCCGTTTACTTTTGGCGTGTTTTGTGTTCTTACATCTTGAACAATTGTTTGTTGATCTCTTATTTCAATCAGACCCTTTTAGATGAAAGACCCAACAAGCAGGGAAATTAGCCTTTGTGGCTCTAAAGTACCTCTGGGAGACCCGCTGTCATCACAGGAAGTCATCCAGTACTTTGGGTTATGATGAAGGAACCCTATTAAGCTTTGAGTTTCAGTCTTGCGTCGAAATCAACCAGATTTCAAGCCATCTTCATAGCACCCGTAGTCTCCCCTTTGTCTTTTGAGTGATACCCTCGCGAGCTTAACAACGCCTCTCCAAGGAGGCGCAAAGCGTCTCCCAAACGCTCCCCCAAGGAGGGTACACTTGTGTTACACAAGTTCAATACCCGCGCACCGGTTAAATACCCGGTGTTGGGACCATATTCGCCAGGCTCAGATATTGGGCAGACCCGGGCCCGATGCCCTGGGTGGCATCCCCAAGTTCAACGGAAATCAGGAATCTGTTGATCCCACATGCCTGCATGCCAAACCAATCAGGCCAAGAAATTGCAGGATCCCGTCCAGTATGTACGTGAATGTGCGATCAATTATCTTGCACATGCAAAAAGCTGATTATTGCAAGAACAAAGCAAATACAAGCAAACATGTGATACTTTTGTCAACCCAAACGTAGTCTGCGCGGTAGTTTTTTTCCTATCATAGGAAATTGGAATTGTATGTTGGAGGCAGCTTAGGCTTGCAAGAGCACCTCGGGCCACTAAAACCCATTGCCGCCACCACTCATCCAATTTTGGTTGGTTGGCATGTTATTACATTGTTGGCCCTCATCTAATGAATTGTTAATGACATGCTGAATCACCTCCAAATGATTACTGTTGCTTATCAACTGATTTAGTTTGACTGTCAACGATGCTTTGGATCTTCAGGCTAAATCAACCAAGGAAGAGGGCCGCCGGATACTCAAAGCCGGTCCAAGAATAGCCTCTTCCAAAGTTTCTGATAGCATCATCAAGAAAGGATACAATTCCCCTTTTTTGAGATCTGAAACCATCATTGATCCAATCTTAGGAACACTCAATGAATATGCAAAAAAGTGGGACAGATTTACATATTTGGTGCCATACGCTACACTGGTTGGCCCTTCAACGTTTGGGAAAACTCATTTGCTCATGGAGATGTCAAGGCACATTTGCGTGGTTTTTATCTGCCTTCGTCCTGAGGAATCCACTGGCTACCCCCCTAGATCCGCCCTTGCTGATAGTCTGGTACCAGTGGCTTTTGGCAGTATTCACTGGCATTATCAATATCTTATTACTTCTATCTTTAAAGTTGTTGCCAATTTTTTGAACAGTCAGGATCCCGCGGAGGAGAAGCAAGAAAGGCTGAAGAATTGGAGCGACTACATTGAGGTGGCAAGCTTTGAACAGCTTGATATGTCTAAACAAACCCAGCAAAAATTTGCCAACAATGTTCAGGCGGAAATGTCGAAATTTGAACACGGCAAAGACAGCGTTTCAACAGCAGCCAAAGCCATGAGTAGATCTACGGAGTTTGTAAATGAAAACTTGTCAATGAGGGTACTACTTGCACTTGATGAAGCCAGCACACTACACCAACAAGCCCCTGGCTCCAATGATGAACCATCATTCTTCAACACCTTTCGTCAAGCAATCAGCAGGACACCTGAACACATGGGGTTCTTTGCAATCCTGGTCAATGCCACACCCCCAGTAGCCAAATTTAAGTCCTCAAGGAAATTTGACCCAGGCGCAAGACATGGTTTTGTGGGAGAAGAACTGCTTTATCCACCAATCTACAAAATTCTTTTGTTTGATGCAATGGTCCCGTCTGACCAACCCCAATCCTGGGCGGAATTGGTGTCTCCAGGAGCAACTCTTCAAGTAGGGAAGTCCAATCTATGGTGCCTACTTTTGTGATGCCATGGCCAAACAGCATCCACCCGCGGAAATTTACAAGGCCATTTTGAGTTTGGCTGGGCTTAAACTGCTTGGGCCGACCGGACTCACTCAACCAGGCATCTTAACAAGAGCGCAAGCCTTTGCATTCCTTGTTCCCACCATCCAGCCACGGATCAATGGCGCCTTATACGTCAACGCCGAGCTCATCGCATGCCATGCCGCTCATTGCAATCACATCTTCCCAGACTGGGATGCGGTGATTAGTAACTACCCGTTGCAATTTACTCTTGCAGCAGCTTCTCTCAACGTTCTGCAGGATGAAGGTATGTTGATTCAATGCATCAAATCACTCATTACAATTGTGCAACTTGGACTCGCTCCCGCCAGAGGCACTTGTGAACTTGCTACTTGGATCATTTTGTTGCAGGCAATGCAACACGCTCTAGCTACATTGGACCAAGATGGTGTACGCACTGGGCGTCCGGTTTGTTTGGTGAATTCCTTGAGAGCTTTAACTGGCAAAGACAAAAACGACTTGGTTCTTGGTTCAATAGGCCCCAAGCAGAAGAAGGATCTTTTGGATAACGGAATGGTTTTTTGGAATCATTTCTCTTGCATTAACTATTCTCAAACACCCAAAAACCTTTTAGGTTTCATGCACCAATGCATTGCTGCACAATGCCGTTCAGACCAGCTAGGTATCAACCAGATTTTTGCAATATACCTCAAATGTGACTCAGACAATCTGCATGAAAAGAACATCTCATTCTGTGGAATTTGGGCCAGTAGCTGGCAAATGGACCACAGCGTAGAAGATGAACAGTTACCCAATACTTTATTGTATGTTCAACTCCAGCACAGCAACCCTTATCTGATCGTAAATATCAACTTGGACAGTGCTCAGTCAAGTTGGCCTGATCTTACGAGTTCAAATGCTCGTAGGGACATGATGAAGCCAATGGACAAAACATCCAACAGGCCTCTCTCTTCTTTAATGATTTGGATGAAATTAAATGTCTTATTCAAGGGTTAATCAATGCCTTGAAAGAACTCATCAATGCCGAGCCAGATCTTGCAGAGCTTCAACGTGGTGAGGCAGGGAAACAATATTACAAGATAATTAACCCACTCCTAAAATCAAGCAATTAAATAGCACTGTATTTCATCAAGTATCAAATTTACAATGTTCTTTTCTAAGTAACAAAATTCTAAAATAATTCCAGTTAACTTGCCTGGGTCTTGCATTTCTTGGGCTTGGAAATGCTTCCTTTTTTGCAAACAGCTGTGGTGCAATTAGCAGATCCACACTCCACATTTGATACCCTGCTGGTCATCTTCATTTGTAGAAGATGGTTGTCTGAGACCAACAAGGAAAAGGATGATTTGACCAATTCAAGGAAAAAAACTTGATGTATTGAGATACCAATGTCAGGCAGTGATAAAAGTAAATTTGTGCGGTAGGACTAAGTTGATGTGACTGGTGCTACTGATGATAAGGATGATAATTGGGCTGGGTGTCCATTGGCCCGCCCAAACCCGGCGCGGACACACTTTTCTTAGGATTATCAGACTTTGGCCCGGCCTGCTACTGCTATCAAACAGCGTGGGCTGCCCAGCGGGGGCCCGTGGGCTTAACCAATCTGACCTCAATGACCCCCAAAGACCTACCCAAGTACGTAAATGTATGTGCCCTTCACCAAATACCCTTGGTGGTGTCTCTGAAAATATGCAGTCTATGTACACTAAGTCACCTGTTGAGGCTTTTGTGCACCCAAGACTGGATGAAGAAGTAGAATGTGATTTTCTCTCTTATCCTTGGTCCCTCTGCTCTCCATCCTATCAGATCAATCATGTTGTTATCTTTCTTTTATGTCTTTTTTTCTTTTTTTACAAAATCAATGTTATCACAAATTTTTTTTTGCTGGCCAATGGGAAGCCTGCGGGTTGCCTGCAGGTACCCGCTTTACCCGCCTATCTCCAAGCCCGCACGAGCCACCCATGAGCTGCTTGTGTCTGCAATGAGGCAGACACAGGTTTGGGCCAGAAACAATATTTTGGTGTTTGGACCCGGCCTGGCCTGTCCAGCATTGTAGCGGGTTGAGCTGGGCTAGCCCGCGGGCAGCCCCAACCCTCCCAATTATCAACCTTAACTGATGATAGCAGTACATAATCCTATGTGGGTCAATCAAATCAATGGCCCAGATGAGGGTAACAACGAGTTTGACAGATTGCCTTGATAGGCAACTTTGACTATAGGCTTGGCATGACAATATTGGGCAAATTTAAACACTCCAAGCTGACTGGCACAACATTGCCGTTGACTTGCCTGGTTGCATTTGAATCGTAGTCCTGACCGGTATAGCCTATCTAAAGGTTTGAGTTGCCCTTTCTTTGCGTCGAATCGAATTCGTCTCATTGGGAGATCAAGTTAGGCCTAGGCAAGACCAAAATCATTGATCAGGCCCGACTAATGTCATAATTGGGTCTACTGCAATTGATTTTTGGAGCTGTCCTCATGTTGAGCGGCTGGATGAAACCAATGCCAATGGTTGTTAGCCTCCAATTACTAACGGCTATTACACCGTGTTGGTAGACTGACAGAATTGGTTGGATATGTTCAGGGGGCAGGCCAGGATTTGATTGATCAAACAACGGTTCTGAATCACTGTTTTGCATCTAAATCAATTACGGGTAACCAGCTGGAACTGATAAGCAAGATCTTGGCGGCCAATTGGTACCTTAATGTGGGTTGGGGCCTTCCTGTCAACCAAGGCTTTGAACTTGACATTGGGTTAATTGCATAACTCGTGATCTGCACTGTTGGGTTTGTGCGCGGTGTTTGCGGGCAATTGACGTGTAGGGTTTAGATGAGATCAACTCTGATGACATCCTTGATATCAAGCAGACAATTGAATTCTATGAATCAACAATAAACCTTTGACTGACGTGTTGCCAAGAAATTAAACAGCAACTTGGTACTTACTAACTCATCTAATCACTTAACATTGAAGGATCACGCGTGGGGACAGTTTGCAGTAAGCATCTGGTTGATTTTTGTGTGTTTAGTTGTGTTAAAGGTTTGTGTTGAGTTGAGCTTTGCAATGACTCAAAACTACGGTGATGCCAAATGCAATAGAAGTTGATCACTTCTGTTGCTACTACAAACAAACCTTGAAGCTACAAAACAACTCTGAACACAATTCCGTTTTTGGCGCATCTCATCACAAGGGCAAATCATAAAAGGTTGGAGAAGTTGCAAGGATTTGTCTGACAGTACTTGTCCGCGTGTTGCTCTCCAACCTATGTAGTATGATTGGCATAAGGTTTGACGCGCACAAACTGATTCCAAAATAGGGTTTAATCAGGTATTCAGTGGCTGGAGGACAAGAGTCAATATGAACACAAACGGAAAAACAGCTATTCACGAGGTTGCAGGAAGCCACTCTCAATGTCGTGATATATCAGGGCATTTTATGAACATGAGCATGGGCGTTGTCTTCAACTACAGCGTTCCAGATTTGGTCGTGTCATCAAGCATGTGGTGTTCCTCCTGCGGGGCAGTCCATTGGGACAAAGGAGCGGGTTTTGGCCGTCTTGGCAGCTCGCATGAGGGCAACTCATGTTCAGAGAAGATTGTGCGCGATCCAATCTACGGGGAAGGCCGTTACCTCAACTTTGGGGAGACGGTGACCAGTTCGCCTTTGATAAAATCAAGGTGAGAGCGGACTGGCCTGGTAATCTTTGCATTTACTGCGAATCTAACTGTTTGGACAATGTAGACCGTATTAATCGCAACGGCTTGCCGAGGCTGATGGTTGCTTGTAGTACACATAGATGAGTTGTGGAGAGCATCGCCAATTAGAAGTTCAGTTGGTGGGCCTGAGGTATTTTTGTTCAACAACATTAACGCTTGTTACGTGCACACAATCTATAGTGTAGCCTTGCAAATGCAAAATCTGATAGGAGCTGATTGAGCCTGGGGGGAATGGTGTATAATTGTATTGAGCTTAAATCAAGTGTGCAGCATTTATATTAACATACTTTCACTATCCCGCAATGTGACATGTTATTTAACGCAAGTTTAGGTAGTAATTACAAAATAGATTCCGCGTTTTAGGCCCTGATTTCCAGTCAAGAGTTTTTTCCATCAGGCTCAATGTTTGACGCCAAACACTCTTCCAGAATGTATCTAATTGAATGACAGAAGGAGTCAAATCAAGCATGAAAAGATTTTTGACAATGAAGTCTTGCCCGTTTGCAACATTGACCCCAGCCAAATGGCCGTAAAACCAGGCGCGGTGGCCAATGTGGTTTGAATCAAGGTCAAAACTCCAATTGGCATGTAATGGTATTATGAAGTCGATAACGAGCTTTGTCATAGGACTCTGGTCAAGGCATTAGCTGGTTTGTAATTTGCTTTAAGATTAGGCTTACTCACATCCGTCGTGTGCTTGAGGGTGATGGCGCATACCGGGTTCTTGCTTAGGATATTTGCCATCAAAAGTGCGCATATGGTTCCAACTGCGTTGACTGTTAAGGGTGGTTTGTGGTGGGTGACACTCCGGAATGGTTGTTTGGACATCACTGAAGATGTGAACTTCAATTGTAGTGCGCCGTCCGGGCCAATTCCATTGATGAACCCTTTCATGTTGTACGCCCGCTCGGCAACGGGAATTGCGCCATCATTGAATGCCCGCTTCAACTTGATGGGGAAGAAGTTAGAGTTTGCGGGCGGGCGCAAAAATAACCAGCTGCGGAACAATGTGCTTTTGCCCAAGGGCACGCCGTCAGCCTGTGTAGGGAGCTTTGCTATGTTGTCAGGTGTTTGGTTTAAACTTTGTGATGACAATCGTACACACAGATTCATCAATATATATGTGGCCGCAAAAGTTTACCCTGTTGGCCAGTGAAGTTTAATGGTGAGTAGTTTGGAGTAATCTATTGCCTGGGGCCATGGTTCCTGTCGTGACAATATTAATCTGGGGGGTTTTCAATGAGGGGTCTTGGGAAGTGATGTCAAGGAAGGGTGTAAGGGGTGGAAGTTTGAGGTACCTTCGGACATTGGTCTTGAGCCTTGCGCTGACGGTACCGTCGATGACTTGGGTATTGTTAGGGGTGACTGGTAGCGCGCGTCAGTGGTTGAAAGCGCCAGTTGCGACTGACTTGGTCTCAATGGTTCACTGCGGTTGACCCCTGTGTGTGGGCGGACCTGGGCCTTGTGGCGCGTGTTGGTGGGCGGGGGGGGGGGGGGTGATATTGCCTTGGTGCGGTGAAGGTTTTGGTGGGGGGTTGCATGTTGGGTGGTCCGGGCAACTGTTGGGCAGGTGGCGTGTTTGAGCGCGGTAGACTGCTTGGTTTGGGTGTGTTTGCCTCCGGTAGAGGGAGGGGGCTCCCGCAGGGGCCGGGGTGTTGGGGGGACGGGGAGGGCACCCGCTCGGGGCAGGCCTGTAGCGGCGGAGCCGCTTGGCCTCTAGTCACCTACATATAACATTCCTCTTTACATCCCTTACATATAACATTCCTTGTCTCTTGCACACTGAACACAGGTAATTAGGGTTCAGAGTCAGATAGAATTAAGAATAGTTCTAAAGATTGCGCCACACTATAAATTCTTAGTGTATAGTGGGTCATCTAATGTTTTTGGCACCACATTTTTGAATGCAGAAGCTCAGGCCACAGCCGTTAATTCATGAGATTGGCTACAGGGGTGGAAAATAAGTTCCTAAGAATGATTATGAATTCATTTTTTATCATTCTTGTTGTATATTGCCATACTTTGCTCTCTAATTTCTCCCCCTTGGTTTGAACAGTAATGAACATTCTGAGAAATTTGCAAGAAATTGAAAAATTTCCACATTTTTCATTTTTTTATTTTTACTTTTTTTATTTCATAATCATTCTTAGAAACTTATTTTCCACCCCTGTAGCCAATCTCATGACTTAACAGCTGTGGCCTGAGCTTCTTCATTCAAAAATGTGGTGCCAAAAATATTAGATGTACATTCTCCCAGAAGCTTATTCAATGAAGGATGCCCTTCAAGCACACGTGTAGTCTGACATTATCCTTGACTTCTACATTTCCCTTCCAAGCTCAGATCACGCCTAGCGTAGAAGTTCCACACCGGTCAAGCCCTCCACTTGAGGACATTTATTGTCCAACTGCATTCAAAGTTCCCAACTGCTTTCACTTGCTCAATTGAATCAACCATCAATCCAACCGTCTCCCCTCCAACCAAACCAATTACACCCGTTCCTCCTAGCAATGCCCATGACCGCATAACCCCCAGCCCCCCAGATTCACCCCCCGTCTCACCATCTTCTGCTGCCACAATCACTGCTGTTGTACATTCATCCCCTTCAAACTCTGTGATCCCGCTGAATTACTGGTACCCCACTCACTCACCATCTGCTCAAACAGACCCCTAAGCCTTGTTTCTTCTCAATATAGGGGGGTAGACTGTGAAACCTCCGCGGCGTAGGCGCCACATATTTCACAAGCCTTTCACAAGACCCAAATTCAACCCATTATAGCCTTGTCTCCATGCCTTCTCCTAGCTCAGCAGAGACCCCAACTGACTGTTCCTCTCTCCTGAGCTAGGTGAGCACTTCCATTTCCATTCTCATATCTCTTTTCATTATCTTCCTTTTCAGTTGTATATAGCAGGGACCCCAACTGACTGTTCCTCACTCCTGAGCTAGACGTGAGATACAAGTCCCACACTGGTATCAGACCCGCTGAGACCCTAGTTGTCTCCCACCTGTGCCAATTTCTAGCCCAGTGAAGAGCTTCAGCTCTTACATGCCGCGGAGCTTGAAGGTGCCTTTAGAATTCTTTCTCCAAATGGCATTAGCCCCGTCTTCGAAGATTCCTTTACCCAAACAGAGTTTAATGACTTAGAGAAGAATATCCTTTGTGATTATATTATTTTCTACCATGAGGATTTTCCGCAAAACAAAACAGAAGTCTTAAACCAAGCTTGTTTATATATCAAATTCTGTACCTTGTTTGCAAAAGTAAGTCTTCCTAAAATATATCTTTTACCAAGCAGTTCTTGTTATTACTAATTATAATGTTACTTTTTCATTGTTCTTTTAGACTAACATCCATAGGCCCAAGCGTATAATCAAACAAGAAGATCCAATGTCTAGCAGGTCAAATCAGATCCAAGCTCCAGCTCTTCAGGCTTCAGATTCATGAGACCAGTTTATTTTGGTCACCAAAGCAGTAAGTACCTCATTTTATTATTTATCCCAAGGATTATAGAGCTTAACATGAACTGCTGCGTATTTTCTAGATAAAACTGCGCTGTTTAGCTCCTCCAGTTTGTGGAAACTGTTGGTAAATTTGGTAAGGACCATTCCACTTATTCTCAAAAAGCTTCCTGTATTGTAATTCTAGACTTTTATTGTAAAATAAAACAAAATCTTTTTCTTGTAATGGTTTTCTAGGTTTATTTTTATCATTCCAGTATTCAATAGCTTGTTTTCTAGTTTTTTAACAAATTTGAGTGCGCTAGTTGTAGAATTTTATCCCGTCGACACAATTGAAGTACCTGAGCCTCTAGAAGCTCCTGAGTTGTCTCAACCTGTTCCCAATTGATTCCCAGAAAGGTTTCCAGCTCCAGATCCAGCGGTAAAATAGCTTGTTGTCCAAAAACAAGCTCCAAAGGTGTATATCCAGAAGTTTTCTTCATTGATATTCTATCTGCAAAGAGTACTAGCGGAAGAAAAAGGTGCTATTTCTTGCCTTCTTTGCCGCAGAGTTTAACTAAAGTATCTTTTACTGCTTGATGTCCATGCTCCACCATGCCGTTAGCTTCAGGATAGTATGGTGTTGTGACTTTAACCTTAATGTCAAAGTTTTTAATTGATTCCTGGAATTGAGCTCCAAATCTACCACAACTGTTCTTGGCGCTCCATAACAGTAAATCCAATTTTCTTGAAACCAGTGAGATGTTTTCTTTGCCTGAATCTTCTCCATCCCCACAGCTTCAATCCAACCGGATAAATAATCCCGCGCAATTACTAGATACTTCCATCTTCCCGCTTTAATGTGAACCGTATCTAAACTAACTCTGCCAAAGATTGTTGATTCTCCCATAGGGTTTCTTTCTTCTGAAGGTAAAAGCTTGCTTCTTTTCTGACACGGTTTGCAGGATAAAACCCAATTTTTAAGTATTTTCTTTAAATTTGGCCACCAGAAGCGTAGTTTAATTCAACATTACGTTTCTTTAGTTCCCCGGTGCCCAAGACTCTTGTGTAAAGCCTGTAATATTTTACTTCTGTATTTGCGGCGGTGTAGCTGCTACCTGAGAAAAAGGTTGAATCTTTTTATGCAACACTCCATTCAAAATAAAAAAGAAGAAAGACTTTTGAATAATAGTTTTAAATTCCTCAGCGCTAGTGTTTGGTGGCTATTCATTGTGGATAAGTAAATTTCTAACCTCTTCAAAAATACCTCTTGCAAAACTAGAACATCCTCCCCCAACTTAGCTGTTGTCCCCAACAGCTGAACTGAAAAAGGCCTGTTTAGTTCCAAAACCAGGATGGGGGGGATTACTCCATTCTTCATCTTTTTCAAAATACAACACTACACATCTTCTTCATCAGAATCCGGCGGTTGTCTAGAAAGACCGTCCGGCATTGTAAATGTTTTGGCGGGGGTGTGAACTAAATCATAAGAAAATAACTGGATAAAAGCAATCCACCGGTTCATTGGCGCATTTGGTAAGGAGGAATTATTGATCATCCCAATTAAACACTTAGCATCAACGCTTAACTGAAAATGTTGACCCCATAATACTGTCTGTATTTTTTTAAGTATTTTAGATACTCCCCAGAGCTCAAGTTTTGATTGAGAATAGCTAGACTTGCGTTTAGAGAAAACTATGGATTTGTATAAGACAGGTCTGTCCTTATCTTTGTCACCTTCTTGCATAAGAACCGCGCCCGCCGCAATGACACTTGAATCAACTGATAATTTAATTTTATCTGCATTTTCTCCTAATCTAGATTTTTAAGAGTAATATCCCTACCAACAATCTTTTTCAGCGCATCAAAGGATTCTTGGCAAGCTGTTGTCCATTCCCAAGCCACGTCCTTTCAAGTAAGTTTGCAAAGAGGTGCTGCTACTTTTGAAAAATCCTTCATAAAAATTTGTACATATACACATACGCCTAGAAAACCTCTGACTTTGGTTACATTCTTTGGAATTGGCCAGGTTTTGACTTTATTCAACTTTTTATTCAACATCCATCAACCTTCTTTACATACATTGTAACCAACTAGATCCAACGCTGGTACGTAGCAGGCAAATGTTTTAGCTGAAATTGTAAGCCCTGCCTCTTCTATTCTGAATAGAATTCTTTCTAAAGTTACTGCGTACTCATAGATAAAACACCTAATTTTTGAATTTTATTTTAGAGTCTTGTCTGATTCCAGTCCTTTAATCCCACCGTCATCAATAAAAATACCAACATGTTGCCAAATTTCTGGTTGGAGAATCCACATCATTTGGGCTTGATAAACCACAACAGAATCTGTGGCCCCCTGAGGTAATCTTTCATCATAACCACCCATTATGTCGCCTAAACCATAGCATGCACAGCCCGTAAATGACTGAATTAAATCTTCTTTTGATGGCAGAAGTCCTGAATCCTTAATAGTAACTGTATTTAACCGTTTTAAGTTGTGTACAATTCAAAATTTTCCGTCCTGCTTCTTGACACAAAAGACGGGAGTAGAATAGCTAGAAAATGATTGCTCATAAAGACCGGTTTGTAGCCACTCTTGAATTAACTCAATAAAAGTTTCTTTAATAGTTCCTGGAATTGGTATGGGTGTTAATTGCCACAGATTGTGCAGAATAACCGGTATTACATAAGGTTTACCGTAAGAATGCTTGAGGATTCCACGATCTGACTCTGTGAAGGCTAGCACTTTCTGTTGGATTTTGATAACATTAAAAAATAAATTATACTAGAGGCCAAGGCGGCTGCGCCGCTGTGGGGTTCAGTCTCCCACCTCCTTGATGTAGATTAAGTATGTAAATATTCCCCTAACTCAAACATTTCTATACCATGATTTTTCCCAATGTTGATCTCATTTTTCAATTCAAATTAGTAAAAATAAACCCCTTGGAACAGTGCTATTAGGGGGTATCAAATATGAGAAATCCACCATTACAAACCAGTCAATTAGAAATTGCCAAATCCACAATTCCTAATTGACGGGTTTTTGAAACCCACCAACCCAACCAAGGTGGATTTTGAAATAGCTAAATCACACTTTTTTCACTCAAATCAGTCGATTCAAATTATCATAGTTTTTCAACTCACCCCACTTGAGCAACCTGAGCCCCAATTCAGTTTGCCAAGCGTTCAATCCAACTGATGCCCAAATCAAATTCACTTCCTCAAACGTTCAAGCCAACTGACACCCCGATCAAATACACTTCCTGGAACCTTTGGCCCAACTGACACCCCGATCAAATTAACTTCCTGGAACCTTTGACCGAACTGACACCCGATCCAAATCACTTCCTGGAGCCTTCTACCCAACTGAACCCCCAATCAATTTTACTTCCTGGAGCCTTCTAACAAACTGATACCTGGATCAAATTCACTTCCTGGAACCTTCAAGAGCTCAAAAGCAATCATGCCAAAAGTATCTTGAAGAAAAAAGATAGTTGAAGGGGCCAATGTTGCTGCCCTTGCCTTGATGCTTGATTCTGATTCTGATTATGACTCAGACCTTGAAGATTTTTACGCTTTTTCGATGCATCAGCTTCAGAGACAATACCTAGAAGACCGCAATTCCACCACTCGCTTAAATCCTTGCTATGACATGTTTGAACTTCAAGACCTATCAGCCTCAAGCTTTTTACAACTGTTTTGTATGACATTTCCATGTTTCCTCAACCTCCTCCAGCTTATCGAACAAAACCCCATCTTCTACAACAACTCTCAGAACCCCCAACGTGAACCACCTATTCAAATTGCCGTTGCTCTGTGCCGTCTTGGATCAAATGGCAACGGGTCAGCTGTCTTAAGGCTGAAAAATCTTTTCCAAGTTGGCTTTGGAACAATTGACCTGTATACTAGAAGAGTCATCAATGCTATTTACAAATTACGAACTTCTCTAATATCATGGCCAACCAAATCCGAACGAATCAAATCATCACAGGTCATGCAAGAGGAAGGATTTCCTGGCTGTGTCGGATTTGTTGATGGAATGTTAATTCCCTTGAGTCAGAAGCCCCCAGTAGGTGGGAATCACTACTTTGATTGAAAGAAGAGGTCATATTTTTGATACTATCTTCTATAAAGGAATCTTCTAACATGTTGACTGATTTTTTTATATTTGGCCTGCCCCTCAGATACTCAATCTCAGTTACTCTCATATGTGATGTCAACAAGAAGTTCATATCGTACCTGGCGGGATTCCCTGGCTCCTGTCATGATGCTTATGTTTTTTCACACATGAAGGTTGCCCAGGAACCAGAACAATATTTTGATCAAAACCAATTCCTACTTGCAGACTCAGCCTACACCAATGATCAATATGTTGTCCCTGCATACAGAGGACCCAGAGAATTATCTGACCAGCGAAACGTCAATTTCAACTACCGCCTTGCCCAATCTCGAGTCAGAATTGAACATGCCATTGGGATTCTCAAAGGTCGATTTGCTAGCCTATGTGAGATTTGAAGTCAATTAGGCAGGCAGGAAGAGATGAAGGAAGCCATCAAATGGATTGTTACATGCATCATTCTACATAATCTGCTGGCAGACCTCAAAGATCAATGGAACAAGCTCTATGAAGATGACATTCCTGAACCACCCCCTGAAATAGCACCCCACACTGACAAAGCTTTGTATGATCTGAGACGTATCTTGCGTCCCATCACACTGGCCCACTTTGAATAAGGCAAGTGGATCATTTGGGGGGGGGCTGGGGGGGATGATTTTTGTTTGACTGAAATTGATTTCTATTCACCTAGATTGGGTCTTCTAAACCGCTTGAAGTGGTCTGGAACCATTTTCATGCCACGGCGTTACTTTGGTTTCCTTTCAAATAATACAGTGTCACCAATATCATATTCATGTTTCACCTTTGATTTTTTTTCCTCCGTTCCCAGACAAACTCTTCCACTTGAGTCAGTGGATTCATGTTTGCCGTTTCATCCTCTTCCCTTTGACCAAGCCAAGCTTCAACTCTTCATCAAAAGCCTTCCCAAGCGCATAAAACCCCTCAACTCTCAATCTCATAGTCACTGCCACGGAAACCCAGTCAACAAATAACGGTGGGTGATATCAAGGCCAGGGTTTTTTTTAATCTTTGAGGCCTGGCTGACTGTTGAGGCCTCTCTCTGTTCTATCAGTTGGCAGACGACCTCAGAAGGCCTCTGACCTTGTCCTTGCACCTCAACTCGCCCTGGACCCTGCCCTTGTGCCACAATCCCCCACCAACAAACCCAGGTGAGCATTTTGGCGGTTCAACTGTCCTGGGCCTTGATCAATGGATCAAGACCATGTTTTTTTGATATCTGAGGCCTGGCTGACTGTCCAGACCTTGCGGTGTTCTGTCAGCTCGCGGGACCTCAACCTCACACCTCAACTTTCCCCGGACCAGCCGTGGTGACACGATCCCCCCCCCCCCCAACAAACCCAGGTGAGTCTGGTGTTCCCTTTAATGGTCCTGGGCTTTGATCGATCGATTGAGGCCTTGTTTTATATCTATATTTGAGGCCTGGCTGACTCTCCAGGCCTCCCTTTGTTCTGTCAGCTCGCGGACAACCTTCGGAAAGCCTCCAAACTCGACCTTGCACCTCCACTTGCCCTCGACCCGCCGTGTGTTTGCGATCCCCCCCCCCAATGCCTCGCACCTCTACTCGCCCCGGACCCGCCGTGCGGTCGTGATCCCCCTGCAAAGGACCCAGGTGAGCCTGGGCTTATGTACAACACTCCTGGACCTCGATCAATCGATCAAGGTCATGTTTTTTTTATTCTTGAGGCCTGGCTGACTGTCCAGGCCTTGTGGTGTTCTGTCAGCTCGCGGAGTACCTCAGAAGGCCTCCGAAGCAACCCTTGCACCCCTACTCGCCCCAGACCCGCCCTGGTGACGTGATCACCCCCCAACGGACCCAGGTGAGCCTGGGCTTCTATACAACACTCCTGGACCTCGATCGATCGATCAAGGTCATGTTTTTTTTATTCTTGAGGCCTGGCTGACTGTCCAGGCCTTGTGGTGTTCTGTCAGCTCGCGGAGTACCTCAGAAGGCCTCCGAAGCAACCCTTGCACCCCTACTCGCCCCAGACCCACCCTGGTGACGTGATCACCCCCCAACGGACCCAGGTGAGCCTGGGCTTCTATACAACACTCCTGAACCTTGATTGATTGATTGAGGTCATGTTTTTTTTGATTCTTGAGGCCTGGCTGACTGTCCAGGCCTCGTGGTGTTCTGTCAGCTCGCGGAGTACCTCAGACGACCTTTGAAGTAAACCTTGCACCCCTACTCGCCCCAGACCCACCCTGGTGACGCGATCACCCCCCAACGGACCCAGGTGAGCCTGGGCTTCTGTACAACAGTCCTGGACCTCAATCGATCGATCGAGGTCATGTTTTTTTTTATCTCTGAGGCCTGGCTGACTATCCAGGCCTTGTGGTGTTCTGTCAGCTCGCGGAGGATTTTTCCTTTTAGGATTTGTGTTCACCTGGAGTGTTATCACACGCATTCACCGATCATCATGAGCTCACAGGCAAGTCCTTTCACTATCCAAACTATGAAAGCCACCCCAAGCCTCGAGATGTAAACCACCACCTCCCCTAATTACCATTGACATGAATATCCTCAGGAGGCTCCTCTGGTGTACATCAGAACCAATCCGTTTGAGATGCCCTATGTACTGCCAGAGGCAAAGCCTCCTATAAGGATATTCATGGCCAATGGTATATGGGAAGGTGGAATGCTCATCTGCAGATCCCATCCTCAGGAGGCCTCCTCTGGAGTGTGTAAGAACCATCCGTTTGAGATGCCCTGCATCAACCCAAGAGTCAGGGCCTCCCTCATGGATGGGATCGGCAGATGGGCTATGGTTCAGGTGAATGGGGGAATTCCTACGTTTCTGACTTGTGAATTCTCTTTTTCATCAGTTGAACAAGCGGCTTTCTCCAAACCGGATTTCACATGCAGCTTTGCAAACCCCAAAGCGCTTAATCCGGCTCAGCAAAGCATCAACCAAGAAGTACTTCAATCCACCGCCAAACACCCTTGAAACCCCTGTTTGAAAAACCTGTCCTGGCGACTCCCACGATCCTCTTGAGTGTGTCAGAAACATCCAGAATCAATGCCCTAGATTACCTGATGTATCAGGGCTGCCTTTTTGCATTGGGCCACCAACTTCAAACCGTCATGCTCCATGTGCTCCACCTGCCTTACAATTCCTCTCCAAAAAGCAGCTACGACATCGAGAATTCAAAGCAGCCAAACAACTTCAAGACAGGCAGAAGGCCAACCTCAAATACTCTGGCAAAGAACAAATTACGGCACATGTTTGCGGGAAGGACCACAATGCAGGAATTCGGATGTTTCGCAAGAGCTTCATTTCCTACGCCAACAGCAGCCGCAAACACATTGTTTGTGTAGTCAAATTCAACCCGTTTGCCACCATGGACAGCTCATTGAAAGCCCGATTTCAAAATCTCAGCCGCCATCTAATCCAGCAATCCAAATTCCAGAATCCCAACACCTCAAATGGTCCAGCATACAAAGGCAATCTTTGTAGTTTAGGTTGGCGGAAAGCGTACGAAGCAAAGACTACAATTGGAATAACGGGTATTGCGGAGAAGGTAGCTCGTGATTGTGATGGGTGGGAAGAACTTCAAACTGGCCTGAAGTCAATTGATTTATTGGTGAACAATTTGAGGCCCTTTCTAAACCTCTGTTTGATGAAGTCAAAGAACATTTTCAGCCATTGAATGCTCCAGGCTTGTCTCCAGATTTCGTCACAGATCCTGAAGCTTTTACTTGTCACTTATCCTATACCCTCAACAATTTTGCAAACAACTGCCACACCAATCGAGACTCTGTAGAGCGCAGCAGTTGAGTATAATGAGAAATAAGGAAAACTCCCCCAAGGGGAAAATAGTATTGCCATAGAGTTACGGTATTTATAGTATTTACAAGTATGTAATTGGGTTGGTGAGAAACTATGTAAAGGAAAATACTAGAACTATGTAAATAAGTGTAAGTAGATAGTATGTAGATATGGAGTAAGATGATGAGAAATATGCAATAATCTGTAAAGCCATAGTCCCGCCACAACACTCCCCCCCTCAACAACCCTAAAGAAAAGAAACCAAGAAAACAATTGAAGGAAGAAAAACAACAAAATATAGAACCTATGAAATTAACAGTAAAAAATAAGAAAAACACTGATGAGTAGAGAAACAAAAGTGAAAAGTATTGAAACCAAGGAATACAAAAAAGAGACATAAGAATAGGAATTGGTCCAATACGGTCGAATGATGAGAAAAGAACCACCAGCAGTAGATCCTGGATAAATCGACAGACACAATATAAAGACAAATAGGTTAACTTCTGCTGAACCAATCAAGACCCTGCTTCTTTTTTAAATTCAATGGACCCCGGAGAGAGACGAACAATCACGGGGGGCGTATGATCATCGCAGCCAGCGCATACATTCCCCCCAATACTTGCCAAGGTATGAGACGGCGGTCTGAGCCCCGTCTGAGATAAAAAGTCCGAGACCTTGTGCCAACCAAGAGCCTTCGTGAAGATGTCGGCCAGTTGATTGTTTGTCGAAATCCATTCTAGCCGGACTTTGTTGGTGTAGAGTAATTCATTGATGATGTGGAATTCTCGGTCGATGTGGCAATGTTCTTTCCTGGTGCCGCAGTCCTTTGCTATGTAAACAGCAGCCTTGTTATCGGAACAGATGCGAGGTGGGAGAACTGGGAGAAAACCGGACAGGAGGGAGCGGAGAAAGCATGCGTCCTTCGAAGCAAAGGACAAAGCCATGTACTCGGCTTGACATGTGGATCAAGCTACGCAGGACTGCCGCTTAGAAGCCCATGAGATGGGAGAACCCCAGATGGTAGAGATGAATCCGTGTACCGATCTCCAACCTTCACCGCCCCAGTTTGCGTCCACGAATGTCGTGATGCAGTCAAGTTCATTGCCCGTCAATTTGATTGGGAGGGCAAGATGTGCCGTGTAACGAATATAAGATATAAGATGTTCAAGAGCATCCCAGTGGGATTGATCAGGAGCCATTGAAAATCAAGCCAAGTAGTTGACGGCAAACAAAAGATCCGGTTGAGATCCCTGAGCTAGATAAAGAATGCATCCGATGCGAGAGAGGTATTCTCGATCCATCTTTACCGCAGGATTAGAAATCAAGTCAGATGAAGGAAGCGGCGAACGGGTCTTGATGTTGGAGGGATTATAGCTCAAGATTTTTTCCACAAGCATTGGCTGATCGAGTGTGAAACCGCCATTTACTTCTTTCACTCTGATACCAACGATGCTTGAAAGTCGATCATCCCACTTCAGATCAAGAGCAGAATCAAGAGCCTTCTTTAGCCGATCCATCAAGGCCTGTGAGCTCGCCGTGAATAGTCCGTCATCTACATGAACCCACAGAAACGCCATCCCATCGCCCGACTTATAGATGTAAGTTGATTGATCCTTGAGGTTAGGACGAAAACCAATGGACTCCAGTTTTGACTTGAGATGGAGCCACCAGCACCAACTGGCTTGCTTGGTTCCGTACAATGCTTTCCGTAGCTTAAGGACGCAACCAGGAGAGACCTTGACACCTGGAGGGGGTCTGATGTACACGTCGTGATCAATGTCGCTGTGTAGGAAGGCAGACTTAACATCGAAAGAAGCAACCGGCCATTTAAACCGGGAAGCCATTGCTAGTAGCAATCGCAGAGACGGAAAAGTAGGAGTTGGAGCAAAAGTCTCCCCTACGTTCACGCCGTGTACTTGACGAAAACCTTGCGCGACAATCCTTGCCTTGAATTTCGTGATTTCTCCTTCCTGATCCCGCTTGAGAGCGAAAACCCATCGGCAATTCAAAACCTCGTAGTCATCCGAGCTGGGGACTTCTTCCCAGAAGTTCAACGAGAGCATCATGTAGATTTCAGCTTCGCAAGCCTTCAGCCACTCAGCGCTAAGATCGGAATTTACGGCCTGGTGATAAGTGTTTGGGGCATCCGACATGAAAGAAGATATTGAAACCGCCAAGGCCAAGAATGCATCTTGGATTTCAAACTCCTTGATCTGCGCAAAATCGCCTAGATGAAGAGCCTGAATGGAATTCAAAACTGCATTAAGCGTGCCCAAGTTTGTCATTTGGGAAGGAAGCTCATCTTCGTGAAAAATGACCGAGGCTCCGACCTCCAGCTTCTTGGACACTGGGTTCCAGAGGATCCAGCCATGAGAGGTGTCCGATACGCCGACGTGGATGAATGGAGACGATCGCGGTACAAACTGTTTGGTGTACTTGATGTTATGAAGATACGCCCGACAACCAAAGACTCTGACCATGTCTAACGAAGGGGTTTTCCCCATGCAGATCTCGTAAGGTGTTTTGACTGCTTTGTCATGCACGATGCGATTGAAAATGAAAGCGGCCTGCTTGAATGCCAGAAACCAGAGTGAGTTAGGGAGCTTTGCATGAATGAGGAAAGTCCTGGCCATATCTAACAGTGATTGGTTGGTCCGTTCCACACTTCCATTCTGATGATGTTCATATGGAACAGACATCTCGTGCCTGATGTCGTGTTTCTTGAGATAGTTGTTGAATTTATTGGAGATGAACTCTCCGCCGCAATCTGACCTGATACATAGAACGTCGTGAGAACAGTGCTTTTTGAATTTCTCGATCCAAGAAATGACCTCTTTTCCTGCCAGGTCTTTGGTTTTCAAACCAATCACCGAAGTCATGCGTGAGAAAATGTCGTGTATCACTAGACCGTAGCAGCTGCCGTCCAATGCAGGAGGAAATGGTCCAACTAGGTCCACGGATACAATTGCGCCTGGTTTATCAGCAAGAATTTGGGGAGGAGATTTCACCGGTGTGTGTGTGCTCTTCGCAAGGGAACAAGAATCACATTTTCCTCGCATTTGGCTGATTGGTTTATCAGGTAGACCAAGGGTGGCATTGTTGACAATGGATTTATTTACTGTTCGCATTGCTAAGTGACCGAGACGAGCATGCCAGACTTGAGAAGACAATGAGGATAAGACATGACTAGCAGAAGAAAGACAAGACGAGGAAACAGATGCGTCGGAAATTTTGGTTGAAATGAACCATCGATAGTTGTCGACATATGAGGAGAATTGACAGTGACCTTGCGTGAAAGAGAAAAGACCGTTTTGAAACGTAACTTGACCATCCCATCTGTCGAAAAAACCGACTGAGAGAACCGTTCCGCGGACTTGTTTGCACAGGAGAACGTTGCTGAGACAAAGAATGCCTTGCGCCGTGGGAATTCAAGCATCCCCAATGCCTTCTATGGGAATGCATTCTTTGGATGCAACACGGAGTCGGATATTAGCGGGTCTCAGAGAAGTGAAGAAATCTGATTGCGACGTTACATGGTTGGTTGCTCCTGTGTCGCAGAGTACATCGCCAGCATTTTCCGGGTTGGCTGATACAGACGCCAAAGTACCGTCCGAGACAACCAAGCGACCCGATAAAACCGAGGATTTCTTCGGCTGCCAACCAGAAATGTGCTTTCGAGGATCTTCAAGGGGGGGCAGACCGGCCTTAACGCGTGGGCAATCTTGCGCCCAATGACCCCACTCCCAATACACATTACACGGAAATGCAGCGGTGAGGTACTGCTTGCCCCACGAATCTGGCTTGTGTTGTTTATGCGAACCAGAAGTCAAAACACTCAATCGCCCTTGATAACCTCTGAATGACTGTCCGCCTCAACCGCGTCCGCCTCTGCCCGATCCAGAGCCACGCTGAGAAGCCATCCCCATCAGAGAAGAAGAAGACGACTTGGTTTGTCAAAGCCGAGACGCCATGTTGAGAAGCTCCACCGACTTGATTGATAAGTCCGGTTTGATCAATTGTTGGGCATCCAAGGCATCCGTCAGCGGCTGGGTGAAACGTTTGAGGCTGACCAGATAAGAGACGGAGATCAACTTATCTATAGTCAACCCCCCCAGTCGCTTGTCTAAGTCGAGCCAGCTCCTCTTAATAGATTCATAGCTGGCAGCTGGTGAGTCTGAGCCATCCGGGGCTAGCGCAATGTCAGACCATCGACTAACAAGAAGCGACCAGGAGGGATTTGCAAATCGCCTCTCTAACGAGATCCAAGCCCCGTGCGCATTCATCCCGTTGAGCAATGAGCGCAGCGCCGAATTGATTGAAGCCTTGATGATTGCCAGGACTCCACACGCGACGTCCGGATTCTGTTCATATCAATCCTCCTTGAAGTAATCGTCCTTCTTGGTGACCGTCTCGACCAGATCCTTCACAGAAGCCGCCCAGTGTGGGTAGTTGGAACCGTCAAGTAGAAGCAATGGTTGAACATCCTTGCCGAGTTGTTGCCATTTGAGCTGATTCCCGACCACCGCCGATTGCGACACCGTGAGGTTCTTGATGAGCAGTAGCTTGAGCATGTCACTGTCAAAGTTTGAGAGTCCATTTCGGATGATCTCCTGATTTAGCATCGACGTGAAATCCGGTTCGGGAATAATCGATTGTTCTGGTGGTTGAGTGTTGTTTTGAGCCGGAGCTGGGTCAGTCGCCACCGGATCATCGAATGGATTTGGTCGCATTGGTGATTTGCCTTTGGAAGTGCTAGCCGATGGTTGTTCGGGAGGGGATTGAGGCTGAGGGTAGAGACCGGGAAAGAAGGGATTTCGGGACTCTTCGTGATCAGACATCGCCGGAGAAGTTGAGATGAGAACTTTGGGTTTGGTAGGAGTTACGCGAGAAGTAAAGTCAGGTTTCAAAATGTGAGGATGGTTGGACCGAGTATTGACCATAAAAACTTAATGTAAGATATCGAAAAAGTAAGTCTTTGAAAAATCTTAAATGATTTGGGGATATCAAAGTTATAGTTTTGAAAGATCCCTTGAGGAGAGTATGTTTGCGCGGATGTCAGCTATAGCCGAAAGATCCTTAATAACAAGATTTCTCAAAATATACTGCTTTTGCTTAATAAAATAAAGTAAAACCCCGCTGGTAACAGCGCGGGCTCATAACCTGTAGAGCGCAGCGGTTGAGTATAATGAGAAATAAGGAAAACTCCCCCAAGGGGAAAATAGTATTGCCATAGAGTTACGGTATTTATAGTATTTACAAGTATGTAATTGGGTTGGTGAGAAACTATGTAAAGGAAAATACTAGAACTATGTAAATAAGTGTAAGTAGATAGTATGTAGATATGGAGTAAGATGATGAGAAATATGCAATAATCTGTAAAGCCATAGTCCCGCCACAACAGACTCAACCCCCTACAAATTTGTCACATGGCTCCCAATTGACAAATCCACTGGTGACTTAATTGAAGGCAAGTTAGATGGGCACGGTGGCAAATTTGTCTTCCCTAAAAATGGATTTGGTCTTGATTTTTCAGGTTTTCAAGGTGTTGTTGAGTGTGCATGGAAAGCTACACACTATGCTCATCTTACTTTCCCTTCCACTAGTCCCATTTTGTCTTCACATACTCGACTTGGTTACTCCGTCCAGCTGCCTGCCAAAACCCAAAGAGCTTTGCAACGGATCAAAGATGAGTACTACAAAAAAAGTAAAGACAAAAAAGACTGGGTTCCTCGTGATAAAGCTAAACTACTTCATGATTCACTTGCATATCCTAAAAAAGAGAAGAGAAAAAATGTTGAAGATTCACTTGTCAAGCCAAAAAAAAAACAAAAAAAATAATTTGTCATTTAGAGCTCATATATTTGTCTGCAAATAACCCTGTTTTGATGAGGTTCATTTTGAGTTTTTATCTTGATGTGTTTCGTTTTTTAAAATGATAAAGACAAAGTTGATAATAATATTTAACTAATTCAAAATCCAAGTCACATAAAACAAAAATTGCGAGTTAGTTCAAGAGCTTAGCGATTCTCTCAATCTCATCTATAGACTTTCCAGCATCTAAAAACTTGGCAAACAACTCCATCTTCTTTGACTTATTCTCTTGAGAACCTTGGCGATCGAGTTTTTCCAATTCAAACTGTCGATCTTTGTCCCTCTCCTCCTTCTCCAAGGTCAACTTCTTCTCCTCCAACTTGATTCCGTGATCCCACTTTTTTACCTCAAGTTTCTTTGTATGATTGAATTTCTTTTCGTCCAAATCGATTCCTTTACTATCCTTTTCAATCAATAGGTGATACTTCATCTTCTCAAAGTTTAGATTCTCTCAAGCAACCTCAGACTTGCCTAAAAACACATCCAAAAAAATTGCATCAATTACGATTCCAAACAAAAATTCAATAGGATGACGGACCAGCTTCCCTCTTCAATGCGTAATCTTCATAGGCAACAAAAGGACTAGGAACACTGCTTTGGCGAGACTGGCTTTTAGGGTTGATGTTTCTGGATTTTGAAGCTTGGTGTTTCCCTTTATTTGGACTAGGCCTCGGAGTTTCAGAAGATGTGTCGTCATTTGTCAAATCGTCCAAGGCAAGCTCAGCAGCTGTCAAACCAGTGGATGAAGATTTGTGCTTCTTCTTTCTTGAAGCTGGTTCCTTAGGTCGACTGGAGTCTTCATCAGTTGTATCGTGTACTGCAACCTCGGCAGCTGAGAAAAATGTGGACTTCTTCTTCTTTGCTGCAGTTTTCTTTGTTGGGCTTGCAGCTTCACTTTGATCAGAATCGTCCTTTTGAGAAGGTTTGGTGAATGATATTGAAGTTGATTTATAAAGTTCCTTGCGCTTCCTCTTTGATCCCATTTTCTTCAATGGAGAGTCGTTAAAATCATTGTCGTCTCGCAGGCCAATATCTTGTGAAGTGTTGTTGAGATCAATTTGAGAGGCCAGATTGATCGTTTTAGAATTTCTTACGGTGTTGATAAAATCGTTGCCTGATGGAAGGCTATCACATTGTTGAACAAACAATTTCTTGGAAAGCTGGACAGGAGCATGTATCAGTAAACATTATTTCAATGAATTTGATTTCAATTAAAAACGTACATCTAATCTTACCACAGCTTTTGGATCTCCTTGATTTTCATTTGAATGATCTGAATGTTCGCTCTAAGAATTTCAATTTGTATTCAGTTTAGTTATGAAACAAAACAATTTGTATGAATGATTTAGGTGTGCTTACACTCACTCGATTCTCCTCAACATACTCAATTGAGCTATCGTCATCAGAGGTTGGTTTGGGTCCAATTTTTTGATGCTTCTTTGGACTTCTCAACAAAGGATCGATTGCGGAGGAGTTTGATTGCTTCTCTTCATCGGAGCCATCAGAGCCGTCTTGGTTTTTGTCATCTGAATGATCCTCAGAAGAATGACTTGAATCCTCTGCATCTTTCCAACACCAAGGATTCACATCTGGACGATTACCAAATAAGTCGTCCATTTCAGCATAAAGGGTACACATGCTGTCAAGCTTCTCAGCAATTGTACTGATTCCAGCTTGTTGATCGTTGGGGGTTAGACCAAATCCAGCAGAAAGTGATTGTGTATGAGCCTTCTTGTATTTCGTCCGGTAAGACATGAATCAATCTTTCATTTGTTGAGGTGTGAGATCGATTTTTGAGGGAGACTGATTGCAAAGGTTGATAGCCATTAACTCGTAACCGTTGATCTTCCCTTTAACTGGTCGTCCAACTTTAGGGGCCTTGTTGTCTCCAAAACAAGCAATGTAGTTTTTCCTGTCTCTGAGCCAGTTGATTATGATAAGGTAATCTTCTTGCTTCAGATGACCTTGGGTAGTAGCGATTTCGTCCCCCTCTCCTGAATTGTTCTTTGGGAATCGGTTCTTAAGGAACAATCTTGATTCCTTCCATGTTGGTTTCTTCGCTGCCAAAAATTTGTTTCGGGCCATTCTGTTGGTATGATGAAGAAGGATGAGAAAGAGATCAATGGGATCAAAGGTATAAGTATACTTTGAATCAATGTGGAGTTAAAACTTACCTTGAAAAAACAGATTTGAATGAAGTCGGGCTGGTTGAGGTTGGTGTGTGGATGATATTTTGGCTGGGATGATTTGATTTGTACTTCAAAATCAGATGTATTTGGTTGAGAACAGGTATTTTTTTGTCTTATATTTGACAGGCCCTGGCCAAAAAAGAACATTTTTTTGCTTTTGCAATTGAGGATTTTGCAATCAAGGATTGCGTGAGACCCGTTGATTAGGTAATGGTGGGTTTGGTCATATTTGATACCCCCTATTGATAAATCTCACAACAAGAGAATGAATTCTTTGATTATGTAAGACATATCTCACTAAAAAGGCAATTTAGATGATGATCATTGGCATGTGGATGACACACTTTTGGAAAGTGTGAAACCACAGTGCATCAAAAAGCACAGCAAAGCCTTCAGTGAAGTGTTCTTTTTGACTGCTGTGTTGCGCTGAAAACCAGCGGTCCAATCAATGCACTAACCACTGATTGATATAACTGGAAAAAAGTGTTGATTTTAAGCGTGTTAAATCAGTGGCCAACCAGAATTAAACTGGTGTGCTAATGCTTCAGCAGCAAACCACTGCAAAGGAGGCTAAATCATTCTAGGGAAATATGATGCCAAGATGAGTAGAGCTATTGAAAGTAATGGTGCTGAGAACATCTCAGTAGTGGAACACTTGGAAAACCTGTTTCCTGCTAAGGGACAGGAAAAGGAGGGATTTAGTTCATTTTTTATGCCTTCATCCAGGGCACTCATTAGCCCCAGGCAGGGCAATCCATCCCTTGCAGGCCTTTTGGCTGTCTAGCTTAGGGACAAGGTTGTTACCTGTGATGAAAGAGGGTGCCAGTTTACACCAAAGGATCACGCCAGGTCTGTCAACCAATCCTGAACATCTGTTGTGTGTATACTTACAAGACAGTTTCTCTGGTGGCTCTTTCTTGCAAAGCAAGTGACAACGGTCATTAGGAATACAGGAAGATGGCAGGGGTGCACTTGCCACCTGGCAGTAATTGCCAGCCAAGACATAAACATAGCTTGAAAACAAGCATGGCATCAATTGGCTTGCAGGCATGCTCATGGGGGAAGTGACATCTTCATCCCAGGCTTATTTAGTAGAAGCATGCTACTTCCCTTGGAAACACCTTGAAATTGCAACACAAGTAACCTACAGCGGGCCCTGCTACAGTTGATGATCTGGACCTGGCGCTTGATGCGGGACTTCATGGATTGTCGGGCAGCCTGCTTAACCTTGGCATAGCACTAGTCGGTCTCAACAAACCGCTTCTTGAGTGTGGCGAGCTGGTACATGTGGACTGACAGGTTCCTGTCGTGGTCCTTGCGCTGGCGGAGCAGATTGGGGTCGGCCTCAAAGGCCAGGATAGCCTGCTTGATCTGGGCCGACAGCCAGCAGATGTCGCTCAGTTGGGCCAGTTTTTCTTGGAGCTGCTTGCGGTTGGGGTCTGAGGAGGCGTCTAGGGAGCACTTGGACAGGTTGCTCATCTTGTTGATCATATGTCAAAGAGGTCCTTGGTTAAAGAGACTTAGGGGGGCCTTCGAAGTGCCCCAAAGGAGCGCGATGGGACCTTGAGCCAACTGGCGTCATTTCCATCGGCGGCTGGTTGATTGCAGGTTGATAGCGGACAGATCAAAATCCCAGATTGTTGTTTGTGACGGAAGGACCGGGATGAGTTGATCAAGAGGATCAATTCATTCACATTTTCCGATTCAATATGTCCAAGGGCTGATTTGATCACAGAGCTGTAATTGACGGGCAGGACATGAAGGACCCAACAGTCAGATGTGTACTCAATCGCCAAGCAAAAAAAAAGACAAATTGAAGAAAATTTGCAGCACCTACCTGCAAAGACCTTTCAGCTTGTTCATGTCTGAAGAGTTATTGTCCACGGCCTGCTGGGACCAATTCATTGGGTGTTTCCTTGGCCAGGCAGCTTCAAAAAGTCGGGATAGGAAGACTGGAAGGTTTGGCTACCGACTGCTCTTGATCGGAAAAGGATTCTTGAGCTGTGGGCTCAATCAGAAAACATCTTGGGACAAGAATTGTGACAGCTTGGGTGACCACGAAGGTACCAAAAAGGGTGACAAGACCGGCAGGGATCACATACACCCACAAAATATATAGTTAGGGCCAGCGCAGGCCTTGGTCGGGGGCGGGGCGGGACAGTGGTTTGAGGCAGAGGAGGTGCGGGGACCGGTGGGGGTGGCTGCAGGCCAAGCTGGGCAGGCTCTGGGAGCCAGCGGATAATTGCAAGGAGGCTGGGGATTGCGCACTGGCGGCCAAGCCCAAGCGGAAGCTAGCTGAGGACAGCAGGGTTGGCTGATGGTGTTGGCAAGATCTTGAACCAAAAGTCTGTTGGACAACCATCCGATACAGTCAATACAGTGTGTGTGTGGCAGGATGAATGGTACAAGTGATTTGCTTACACTTGGGGTTGTGTTTGTTGCTGTACTTGTTGATGAGGAAGACGCTAGCGGGCTGCAAGGTAAGGGAGAATGCAGAGATAAAGGAGGACCCCAAGGAAACTATGATGATGATGATGATACATACAGCTTGAAGTGGTACTTGGGGAGTGCTCATCTGGGGCAACGGTGTCAAGGCGTAGGATTTGGTTGTAGAGGCCGGGGCAAGGCTTTCCGCTTCTGGATTGATCAGCAAAGCCTTGTTGAGTACCTTGTCTGGGGTTTTTGAGCCCGTTGTTACCGCCTAGTTGGTTACACATTGCTACATAGTTGGGCCTAGGGGAACAGTGGATTGGCTGAGGGCAGTGGTGGATACCAACTTGGCCGGTTTGTCTTGTGTGGCGTGCATGTGGCTTGTGGGATCTGGGGGATGGACCAAATATAAAAGCAGGGGATGTGTGTTTGTGTTTTCCCCAGGGTGTCCTCTGCCGCTGTACTTCCAGCATGTGGTTTGCCCTCATCCCCCTCCGCTGTTGCACTTGCACAGTTTGGGGGGCTAAAGAGTGGGCCCCCCACTGGTCTGTAGCCTTAGCTGCGGGCTGGGGGCCTTCACGTCCATCCCTTTTGACCTGTGCACTTGACACAGGCTGGGGGGTGAGCCTGTGGACACAGCGCTTCTGCTGATGCTGGGGGGCTAGGTTGAGATTTTTTTTTATCATTAATTAAGGGAGATTTGTGCTTTTTTGAATGATTTTTTGTAAAAGGGGAAACCCTTGATTATTTTTAGGGGAAACCCTTGGATTTTTTTTTTTTGTGAGTTGGAAAAAACTGTGTCTTTAATAAACTTGGATTCTTTGTCCGATAATCAATTAGGAGGCCCAAAGTTAATAATTTTAATCTCCCTTCAGTAATTTAATCTGTAGGTTCAAAAAGGGGTGGATTTGGGGTGAATGTAGTTTAATAAGGATCCTGCAAAAGAGGCAGCCCAGAAAGTGGAGGATTAATAGATAACAGCATTGGTATGTTGACTGGTTTAATTTTCTTTGCTATAGTACTATATTTTGTGTTACAGCTATATTCTTGTTGATTACCCAGAACCTCGTCTAGTTTAGACAGCCAAAGCCCTGTATCTAGTCTAAAAAATCCCGAGTTATTGGATTTGGCTGCAGAACAGTTTCAAACTTCTGATTCTGAGGTGTGAGTATTATTGGAATTAAGTACGTCTGGCCTTGTTTGTCCATCATTGCTAATGACTCACCTCCGGTTTTGTTATATTCAATTGTTGCCATTATGTCAACTAGGAAGAGTTTTCCAAAGATAAGTTTTAAGGCACCGCACACTACCCAGAAATGGACTGTTTGAGTAAGTTTCCCAATAGTTACTTCAACTCCCTCTGCAATTCCTATGATTCCTGTGTGATGTCTGTAAGAATCCACAGAACTAAGAGTTGTATTTCTTGTAATTAGATAAAGTAGACCAACAATGGCGTGCAGAGAAAAAGGGAATAAAAGAAAACAAATGTGTCTAAGAGCGGGTCTTTGGCTGGATCTGGTTGGTAGGATAAAATTGGAGAAGGTGGAAATGAGAGACTGAAAAGAAACATCCATTATGTGTAATTGTCAGCCCTCCGCTAACTCAGACAGCGCGGAGAGCCAACAAAAAGACTCAAAGGTGTCTCCGTTGGCAGGATCCATGTAACTGCCGGGCAAGTCAGCCAGAAAGCAGTGCGTACGGCCAGGACTTACCCAGAAGTCGTGCGCTATTTGAGTTTATATGCCCGCTTAACAGCGGGCAAGAAGAGGCTGGAAGATGAGGTCGAGGACCTCTCCTCCTATATAGTACGGGGCTCTTGCCTGAAGCGAGTTCCCCAGAGTTAATTGGTACCAAGCCCGACCACATTGTTGATCATCATCAACGATTGGGGCCTTTCCAGTACTAACTCAACCACCACCCTTTCACTACTACCACCCTTACCTCATCCTCTCCATCTCTCATCCTAGCATCTTCTCAACCCACTCCCTCTGGAACTAGCTCACTCACATTGGATCTGCTTCCATCTCCGGTCAGGTAAGCTAGCCGGGTTTCCTTCATCTCTATTATATAATTACCCTTTCGAGTGGATCCCTTGGATTCCGGTACAACAAAGCTCTACCCAGGCCCCTCTTACTATAAGAGGTGTGGCTCCTCCTCCCGTCATCGGTAGAATCGAGTTTAGCTGCTTGTATTCTTGCTCCGTAGAGCCAAGCTTGGTTATAAAACAACCTCCTTTTTATTCAGAGTACGGTCACTCTAGAGACCTACTCTGAAATTTGGGGGCCTCATCCTATTTATCCAGACCTGTGTTATTGGCCTCATTGAGCCCAGTTCCTTTTGACTAAAAGCTTATTCCACCTTTTTCCTTTTGTATTCCTCCGTCCCTCGGGAGCTCAGCTAGGACCACAGTTGTCCGTGATTGTCTTGCCCAAATAGCGAGATTGTCTACGTTGTTGTTGCGTTATCAGTAAGCGGAAATTCTTTAGTCCCGTTCTCTAAAAAGGCCTAAGCTCATCAAAAACAAGTGTAGTGGCGCCCCGTCAGATATCACTACATAACTTCTTTGTGTTGAACCGTGGGACTCCTGCAGCCCCTAACAATTGAAGTTCGGCTCCGCCAGCAGTAGAGACAGCAGATACTAGATCTAACCCCAACGCCCCAACGGCAAACAGGCCAACATCCACCAAAAACGGAGTAGCGGCTCTATTCAACTCATTGTTCCGTCCTAGGGTGAATACGGCTAGAGCTCCAGCCAGTACCAACCAGGCTACAGGGGCCATACCAGCAAATATTGGCCCGGAGCCGTCGACCGCAACATCAGTCAGATCAGACTCTCCAGTCACCCCAGCAGCAAACCCCGTTTTGCGACGATTCATCAATAGAATTCACGCCCAAGCTCCACCAGCGCCCCAGCCAGTGGCGCCTACACAAAACCAGATCCAGCCCGTAGCATCAACCGATCTAGTCGATCAAGAGTTGCGCGGTAATCCTACTGCGGCTGTTCACCCTTGACCGGAGTCGGAAGCCGGCACGGAAATTATTGTTGATAGTTAGTCAATTGCCTCTTATACTACCCAGGTGTCATGGTTCCTCCAAAGAAGACCAGCACTAACCCTGGTCCTAAATCAACCTGCACCAGGGCCTCAAAGCCCAAACTTGTCCCAGCCGGCAAATTCAAGCAAGGAGGAGGAGGATGTCGAGTTCAGTCCGGCAACAGAGCTAATCATCCAGACCCACCTGCAATTCCGGGAGGCGTTGCAGCAAGCAATGGCGGCCTTGAGCTACAAGCAGATGGTGCTTTTCAGGGACCAATCGATCCCGACCCACGACACCTTAGTGAGACTGATTGGGTGGGAGGGGTTATCCCATATAGTGGAGGGTTGGAACCCTCACAACACGCGCCCCAGGCCCGCCCAAGCACCGGCTCCGATTCCAAGAGGGCCGGCTCAACCGGCAGCGGCTCGCCCCAACGCCAGGAACGTGAGAAACCGTCAACCGCTGCAGCACAGCCAGCCAGACCAACAGAGGAGACCAGCACACGCACTGCAGGTGAACCAGAGAGGTCAGGGTCGGATGCGCGGCCGTCAGCAGTATTGGAACCAGGTGTACGGCGAGCTCTTTTGCATGAGTCGCACGATCCAAGGGGGTTACCAAGCAATCAATCACTTGCGAAGCCGGAACCGAGGGAACCGGCGGGACTTACCCTGAAGGAGGCCAGCCGTCTCCTTTCTTACATGTTCCGGGAGATTGAGAAGGTGGTGGACGGGAACTCTAAGATATTAGTTGCTCACCTTGATAAATCTATGACAAAGTTTATTTCTACTCTTTCTTCCAAAGTCTCCACGCCTTTGTCCAACAAGATATCCTATTTACAGGATCTAATTGCGACTAACTCTAAATCAGTGACATTTTCTCTAACAAAATTGACTGCTATGGCTAATACAACCTTGGCAGCCGCACATTTGGCTGTTAAAAGGATAGATGGAGTAGCAGGAGACCTTAAGCTGTTAAGCAAGTCCGTGAGCGCTCTGCAGTCGTTGTCTGTCACTGGAGCGGTGCAGAACACAACGGGCTTTGGAGATCTTCTATCTGATTCCCTTTGTAGCGCCAATGAGTCTATATTGACGGCATTGGACTCTTGCCCGCAGTGTGATTTGGCTAAAGTAGTACAGGTCCTTCAAGAGCTGGATGCTAAGGTACATTGCTTGCAGGCGGCTGTCAAGCTGAAGCCTCTTATTTTGGATAATAAGAAGCTCAAAGTGGACATAGTGGGTCGGCTAGAGCGCCTGGAAAAAATTATTGAGGCCAAGTCACGGCCGGTAGACAATGGAAAAAGCGTGGCGGCGGCCATTGAGGCTACAATGGCTAAGGTGAACAGCCAGTTTGATAAGTTGCTGGCAACCAATTTGGTCGCAAGACCTGCAGCAATTGATGTGGGGGCGCAAGTGGCTTCTGAGGTACAGCGAGCCATGAGTACTTATGTGGATAAGATAAACCGCGTTCTTGCTAAAGCTAAAGAGCCTGCGATCCTTGACGCAGAGATAACTGAGGAGTTACAATCCCGCATTGAGGAGGCCAGAGAAGGGATTTTTCTAAGCTCAATGAACGGTTTGACACCATGATGAGTCAGAACCGGTCCAAAGGGGCCAGGCTGAGGACCAAGATTAGCGACCTAGCTAAATTAGTGAAAGCCGTGAATGTCGCAGAGACCATCCCTTGCCAGCCAGAAGATCGAGGCCAAGCAGAAAGTTCAGGTGATGGGCAGGAGAATGTGAGTTTAGAGGTCCAAAAACAATTGACTAATGCCATTGCAAAGTCGGACTGGCCTACCTTCTCCGGTAAGGGCGAGTACAACCACATGGATTTCATTCACTGGATCGACTTGGCTAAGCGCCACAGTCATCTGAACGACGGGGTGATAGTGCTCAAGTTGCTCACGGTTCTCACTGACGGGGCTCGCTCTTGGTTCAAGACAATGGAAGCTATACATCAAAATAGACAATGGAGTTTTTGGCGAGCCGAGATCTGCAAGAAGTGTGGAACTTCAAGCTGGAAGCAAAAGAAGGAGGATGCCTTTGACGCTGACAAGTTCATTCCCGGGGACACAGTCCCTTCGGATTGGGTCACGCGCCAGTATGGCAGGCTCCAATGCTTCTCACCAGGTATATCACAAGAATCTATCAACTTTAAGTTACTTCGCTTGATGGATAGCAAAGTGGAGTTTGCCGTTAAGACAGCCATGAGGAACCCTGCGGCGGACCTTAGGGAATTCAAAAACATTCTGGAAGACATTTGCGACAAAACTAGGATAGGTAGAAAGCGGTTCGCAACAAGAGTATCAAACACAGACAAGGCGTCCGCCGTTCCGGTCGCAAAGGCCAAAGCACCGGCGGTGACGGGGGCCATCATTTGTTACACGTTCAAGGAGACCGGGCATACGTCAAGAAGATGCCCTAAGAACGTTAATAATGTTAGTGAAGAGGATCCTCAAGCCAATGAAGACGACAAAGCTAGCGTTTACGACCCTGAAGGTCCCATCATTGGTGAAACGTTGCAAGGAGCATTTGCTATTGGCCCCCCGTCCGGAAAGAATAATCTTGTGCAAATGAGGTGCTGCGAGCTGGATTGCATGGTCCTTCTAGATAGCGGTGCAGTGTGGTCAGTGGTGGGGAAGGATTACCTTCAACAATTTTGCCCGGGTTGGAGGAAATTCATTTTGCCAACAAAGACCGGAAAATTTCATAGCGCATCGGGAGCTCTTGTTCCGCTGGGGGTAGTGAATATTAGATTGCAGCTCAGACATATGCAAATGGCGATGCGGTTTGTGGTCATGGAGAACATGTCTTCCATATACTTTATTGTGGGTAATGACTATCTAGCACACTACAAAATTTCCCTTCTCAATGGGGAGCGTCGGCAGTTTACTATTGGTAAAAAAACCTTTGATTTCGACGAATCTATCAACGCAGTGACACCCGAGGAGTTGCCCGGAGACTCATTTAGACAAGAAGTCCTTTGCGACTCTAAGATTTCCAACGAGTTAACCGCTATACAACAGACCGACCTGATGATCACATTGGAGAAGTTTAGAGTGGCGTTCGCAAGCGCGGACAAGCCTTTTGGTGCTATAAAGGGCCACAAGGTGGAGATAACCCTTACGGTGGACAAGCCTTATCCACCTGCCTTACGGAAGGCACCCTACCCAGCCAGTCCGCACACCAGAGTAGCTATTGAGGAGCATATTGCCACCTTGACAAAGATGGGTATTATTTGCAAGGTAGGGTCTAACAAGGGTGTTGACATTACAACACCAGTAATCATTGCCTGGAATAAGGAGAAATCACGACTTGTAAGTGACTTTTGGGTACTGAATACGTATACTACGCCCAACCGGTACCCTATGCCAATGATCACAGAGTCCCTGACCAGGCTACATGGCGCAAAATTCATTACCTGTATGGATGTGTTAAAAGGGTTCCACCAAAACATGGTGAAAGAAGATAGTAGGAAGTATCTCCGAATAATATCCCACATGGGGTTCCACAAGTATTTGAGAATGCCATTTGGAATCAAGAACGCTCCATCCCATTTCCAAAGGATGATGGATAATGAATTCCACAAGGAGCTCAGTCAACTGTGGCTGATTGTTTACATAGATGACCTTATTATCTTCACCAAAACTTGGGAAGACAATATGAATAAGCTGTCCATAGTCCTGCAAAAAGTTAGCAAGATGGCAATGAAAATTTCGCTGACCAAATGCTGGTTTGGATTTTCGGAGCTGAAGGCTCTGGGTCACATTGTCAACGGATTGACGTTGGGGGTAGACCAAGGCCGGGTAGCTGCGGTTTTGATGAAACCAATACCAGTCACGGTGAAGGAGCTTCAGTACTTTCTAGGTTTTGCGGGCTACTACCGGCTGCACATCAAGGATTTCAACAAGATGGCTTCGAGCCTTTACAAGATCTGTAGTCCCAATGTAGCGTTTGAAATGAATCAAGAAAGGGTGGAGGCCTATAAAGCCCTGCGTGTAGCGCTGACCACTGCACCTTTACTGTTTTACCCGGATCCTAAAAGGCCATTCTGGCTATATGTTGACGCCTGTATGGAGGGCCTGGGCGCAGCGTTGCATCAGATTCAAATTGTCGGTGACAAGAAACAGGAGGGCCCTATATGCTTCATCTCGCGTCAGTTAAAGGAGTCAGAGAAGAGGTATGGAGCTTCCCAGTCGGAATGCCTGTGCCTGGTGTGGGCCCTAAATAAATTATACTACTACCTGGATGGATGCGTGTTTGAGGTGATTACGGACTGTATTGCGCTGAAGTACCTGCTTAATATGAAGCCTCCCAGCCAACACATGTTGCAATGGCAAATTTCCGTGCAGGACTGGCGAGGCTCTATGACTATTGTCCACCAAGATGGTTTGATCCATAAGAACGCAGATGGGTTGTTGCATTGGGCATTACCCAACAACAAAACAAACCCAGCATCCGATCTTGAGGAGGTGACTCGCAAGGTGCCTATCATGGCCATTGCAATTAGCGGCTTGGTGGACGATTTCTGGGACTTGGTAGAGGCGAGTTATGGTGTCAAGAAGAACACAGCCTGCTTAGTGAGTATCTTGAAATCAAAGCACGTGCAGCAAGACCTGGTGGCTCAGCCAGATGAGCCTTGGAAAACTAAATTCGCGGCGGGGCGGTTTGTTCTGCTTGATGGTCTACTTTATCACCGCAGCGGAAACCACTGTGCACTAGTATTGGTGTCGGAAGAACACATCAAAACTATGCTCCATGAATGCCACAACAATATAATGTTGGGTCATTTTTCTAAAGACCGCACCATTGAGCAATTGGGGGTTTTGGCTTGGTGGCCGGGTTGGCCCAAGCATGTGAAGAAGTATTGCCGAAGCTGTGACCGGTGTCAGAAAGCCAACCGATCCACTGGTAAGCGTTATGGGCTGCTCCAGACGATTGAGGAGCCAAAACAGAGATGGGAGGTTATTAATATGGACTTTGTCACGGCACTACCAACCGCAGGGCAGGACAGCTACAACTCAGTGCTAGTGATAGTTGATCAATTTTTGAAGAGAGCGCGTTTTCTGCCGTGTTATAAAGATAGTACTGCGATGGACATTGCACTACTCTTTTGGTCTTCGATCATCAGCGACGTTGGGTGCCCCAAAGTTATCATCAGTGATTGCAACCCCAAGTTTACGTTGGAGTTCTGGCAGAACTTTTTTGATTTGCTGGGCACAAAACTGGCTTTTTCGACAGTGTACCATCCTCAGACAGATGGCCTCGCAGAACGTATGATCCAGACGCTCGAGGATATGATACGGCATTACTGTGCTTTTGGTCTTAACTTTAAGGATAGCAAAGGCTATACCCACGACTGGGTTTCCTTGCTACCCGCTTTGGAGTACGCTTATAACTCTAGCATTCATGCTTCAACGGGGAAGACACCCTTTGAGCTAGAGAAGGGATGGGTTCCCCACATGCCGCGCGACTTGATTCTCAGCAAGGCTGTTACATTGCATCCTTTGGCGGAAAGGTTCCAACACATGATGCTGAGCGCCAAAAAGCACACCAGCCGGTGCGTCCAGGAGTCAGTGGCCTATAATAAGGAGCGCTGGGATAAGACTCACCGCGAGCATGATATAGCGGTGGGAGACAGAGTATTGGTGTCAACCGTCAACTTCCAAAACCTGGGAGGTAATAGGAAATTGAAGGATGCATTCGTGGGACCTTTCTTTGTTAAGGCACTCCATGGCTGCAACGCGGTCGAGTTGATACTCACCGAGGGATATGATATTAAACACCCGACATTCCCGGTGAGCCTGTCAAAAAAGTATGTTGTGGATGGGACCAACAGCGAAGTGCCCCCGCCTGTTTTACTACCCAAGGCAGAGGGTGAAGCGGAAAGGGGGTTTCCATCAAAAATTTTGGATGAAAAGCTTGTGCGCGTTGTGGTGCGCTATCTGGTACACGCGGTGTCAAGATCAAAATTCACAATGGCACGCGGATTGGCGTGCAGGTTCTCTTTTCCTCTATGTAGTTTTGTGTCCATTTTCTCATGTTCTTTCTTTTCTTTATTTCTACTTTTGTCTACTGTTTTGTTTCTTATCTGCGCGTGTTGGATGGTTTGGCTATGTGGTGGGTTGGTTTTGTCTGAGTTTTGTTGGTTTTGTTTTGGTTTTGTTCTTTTTGTCTGTCTCTTTTCTTCTTGTGTTTGTTATGCGCACGGGGCATGATGAGCTGTCCCGCAGCATGTCACAACCCCAGAATCTGAGTTCAGCTCAAACTCAGATGATGGGGCGGCATGGGAAACACTCTGAACCATATTTTCCATCAAAATTTTATTGATCCTCATTATTCATTGCGATCCTGAGTATTCTCAGAGCTTTATCCATCCCGCCGGCTTGCAGGACTCTTATCACGCACGTGGCGTAGTTTTGTCAATCTTCTTCCTCTCTGACTCCGCCTTCCGGCGCCCTTCAACAATCCCTTCATGCTCAAACTTTCCTCAACCTTCCCGGTTTTCTTTCTTCCTCCTTTCAACTCACAACCCCGCCGACGGGCGCTCAACGCCGTCGTAAATCAAACACCCCCATACCTCATTGCTCTCAGATCCCCCCCTCTTTCTGCAACCATCCCCGGAGGGCATTCCCCCAAATCTTTTTCCCCTCCAACAGCTGCTGCCGCCTGGCACAGACGGAGTTCCACAGCGTCCAAGGCCAAGACTGCTGTCTTTACCTGACAAAATTTAAAAATCAGTCCACTGATGCCAATAAATGGCTTCCCAAGTCGGCAATACCCAATGCGGACACCTTACTGAGGAGGTTCCGGGCGCAGAAGAGAAAGCCTGAGGCCTGTATACAAGCCGTCCTTTTTTGTGGGGGCAAGTGTCAGCCCTCCGCTAACTCAGACAGCGCGGAGAGCCAACAAAGAGACTCAAAGGTGTCTCCGTTGGCAGGATCCATGTAACTGCCGGGCAAGTCAGCCAGAAAGCAGTGCGTACGGCCAGGACTTACCCAGAAGTCGTGCGCTAGTTGAGTTTATGTGCCCGCTTAACAGCGGGCAAGAAGAGGCTGGAAGATGAGGTCGAGGACCTCTCCTCCTATATAGTACGGGGCTCTTGCCTGAAGCAAGTTCCCCAGAGTTAATTGGTACCAAGCCCGACCACATTGTTGATCATCATCAACAATTGGGGCCTTTCCAGTACTAACTTGACCACCACCCTTTCACTACTACCACCCTTACCTCATCCTCTCTGTCTCTCATCCTAGCATCTTCTCAACCCACTCCCTCTGGAACTAACTCGCTCACATTGGATCTGCTTCCATCTCCGGTCAGGTAAGCTAGCCGGCTTTTTCTTCATCTCTATTATATAACTACCCTTTTGAGTGGATCCCTTGGATTCCGGTACAACAAAGCTCTACCCAGGCTCCTCTTACTATAAGAGGTGTGGCTCCTCCTCCCGTCATTGGTAGAGTTGAGTTTAGCTGCTTGTATTCTTGCTCCGTAGAGCCAAGCTTGGTTGTAAAACAACCTCCTTTTTATTCAGAGTACAGTCACTCTAGAGACCTACTCTGACAGTGATGCAGTTGTTTTGGATTCATTTTACATTTGCAACTGCAAAATATAACATTTCTCCAAAAGCATAGGTACCTCACATGAATGAAACATGAAGTGAAGTTCATCTTGCATTCCCATCTAGTTAGTCTTATGGCTCTTTCCATTTTTCAAGTAGCAGAATTTTCCAATATAACACAGCCTTTCAAGAAGTCACATTCATTGTGCCTGTCTGTCACAGTGGAATTGGTTTTGAAGTGGAGAACAGCAATCTTTTTCACAAGGGCAGGTGACAATGAAAATCTTTTCTGGAGTTATGATTGAGTTGATCTGGTGTTCCACACAAATTCAACTAGATTTACTGGTCAAATGTAGTCAATTAATGTCTCAATGTATAATCAGTTGACCTCAATTTACCCAGAGGAAATCAAAGCGTTCTACATAAAATTGTATTAGATCCCAATAGTTTTATGGCTGACTTGAGACCCAATACAACCTCATTTTTTAACCTTACTGATGCATCAATGGTGAATCACTTTTGAATGAAGTTCAAATCATGTCTGACTCACTTGTGACCAAGCTCACAATCATGTAGGGATAAGTTACTATTCCCATCAGGCTCACATCCAACCAAAACTCACATAAAATTCAGCGGTTGCACTCCCTGGGGAGTGGGAACATATCTCCCCTGGTTTTTTGCCTGCAATTTCATTCAATGAAATGCAGCATGAACCCATGAATTCAGTTCCTGTGAAAATGTGGTTCTAATGAACTTGGATTTGGCAACTGATCAGATGGTAGCTGCTACATTTGGGTGCTTTGTGGTCATTCAAGGTACACAATAAATTTTTGGGGCCTTTTGATTATTTTGATACCAAAATCACGGAAGACCTCCCACGCTGGGCTGAGATAAAGTGGCAGAAACACCAAGAAACTTCCAAATTAGTGATATTTGGCAAATGATCACATTGTAGCAACAATGGTCCTATCACCAGGAAAAAAAAGTAGTCAGTTGATGACAACTGACATAACACAGCTCTGGTTTCAGCTACCAAGCTACTCCATCTGCTAGTGCAGGGCTGGCTGGCACACAGCTCAGTGCCCATTTTGGCACAGCTGAAGCCTCTGGAATTTTCACAGGCTGCTCCTCAGCTTTGTCCCAGGCACAGCTCCTGCTTAGCCTTGGCCCAGCTGCTGCTTAGCCTTGGCCCAGGCCCAGCTGCCCCTCAGTCTTGGCACGGGACAAGCCACTGCTCAGCCTTTGCCTGAGCAAGAACGGGCATTGATAAACGCACGCCCGTCCCACGGGGGCACGCCCACGCCCTTCGAAAAGGGCGCGTGGGACCGCACACCCTTTTTCAAGGGCCTGCAAGTCCGTGCGAGGGCGTGCACGCCGCCACACCGTGCCTGCTTGCCGGGAGCCCCTTGGCAGGCAGGTGCAAGTATACCTGCTCGCCAAGAGCCCCTCGGCGGGCAGGTACAGATCCCACCTCACCAAGAACCTCTCAGAGAGCATGTATACATGCACCTGCTCGCCAAGGGGGTCTCGGTGAGCAGGCTCGGCGGGTAGGTTTATGTATCCCTGCTCGCCGAGAGTCTTGCCTGCTCGCCGAGAAGGATAACTCTTGGCGAGCAGGTATACAAACACCTGCACGCCGAGCCTGCTCACCGAGAGCCCCTCCGCGGGCAGGTGCATGTATACCTGCTTGACAAGAGAAATCCTTGGCGAGCAGGCATACAGATCACTACCAAGATGGATGAATTTGCTATGTCGTATATTGATCAATATAGCATATATTGATCTATTTATATTGATCAATTTTTTTTTTGATTATTCCTCTTGATACCTTTGTCTGTTTTCCATGTCTCCTTGATACTATTCTATAATCTCTCTCCTTCAGCCTGTGTTAGCTTCAAGCCACAGGATTTTTTTTTTTCTTTTGCCTGATAACATTCATAAATTTCTACATACACCACTCAATTCTTCCTGAAAAAAAGACATTGCAAGTTTTAGTATTAATCCAGGGTAGCTGAGGGGTCTCAATTTTTTTTTTCTTTTTTTTTTTTACTTCAACAATTGATGTTATCAGAAGTCTCCAAATTGACTTTTTTTCAGAAGAGGAAAAACATTGACCCCTGACCTCTCTCATGATACCATCCTGCACACATTGTTAATTTGGTTGGTTGAACTTGCTCAAGATATTGCATATCATACTTGAAGTGCTACATGCATAGAAGGCCTTTTTGAAATTAGTTTACCATGGTTTAGCATATTTTTGTCAGGTTCTTTTTTTTATCTACTTCTGTTATCAACCACAGATTAATGAGGAATATTTCCACATAAAATTTCATCAGACAATTTTTCTGCATACAAAACCCAGAAATATTTTAAAATATAATTTATTTGGGGTCGCATCCATTATGCAGCAGCAACAATGCGATCAGTTCCCAAATATCACTAATTTGGTAGTTTCTGGCCCTTTCTGCCACTATATCTCAACACAGCGTGGGATTTTTTCCATGATATTGGTATCAAAATGATAAATAGCCCCCAAGGATTCATTTTGTACCTTAAATTACCACATAACCCAAATGTAGCAGCTACAATCTGATCAGTTGCCAAATGTCACTAATTTGGTAGTTTCTTGGTGTTTCTGCCACTATATCTCAACACAGCCTGGGAGTTCTTCCATGATATTGGTATCATAATAATCAAGAGCCACCAAGGATTCATTGTGTACCTTAAATGACCACAAAACCTCCAAATGTAGCAGCTACAATCTGACCAGTTGCCAAATCTCACTAATTTGGTAGTTTCTTGGTGTTTCTGCCACTATATCTCAGCGCAGCATGGAAGTTCTTCCATTATATTGGTACCAAGATGATTAAATGCCCTCAAAGATTGATTGAGTACCTCCAATGAGCACAAAACCCCCAATTGTAGCAGGCACAATGTGATCAGTTGCCAAATATCACTAATTTGGTAGTTTCTTGGTGTTTCTGCCACTATATCTCAGCGCAGCATGGGAGTTCTTCCATGATATTGGTACCAAAATGATCAAATGCCCCTGAAGATTCATTGGGTACCTTGAATGACCACAAAACCCCCAAATGTAGCAGCCACAATGTGATCAGTTGCCAAATATCACTAATTTGGTAGTTTCTTGGTGTTTCTGCCACTATATCTCAGCGCAGCATTGGAATTATTCCATTATATTGGGACCAAAATGATCAAACACACTCAAACATTCATTGAGTACCTTGGATGATCACAAAACCCCCAGATGTAGCAGCCACAATGTGATCAGTTGCAAAATATCACTAATTTGGTAGTTTCTTCGTGTTTCTGCCACTATATCTCAGCGCAGCATGGGAGTTATTCCAAGATATTGGTACCAAGATGATCAAATGCCCTCAAAGACTGATTGAGTACCTTGAATGACCACAAATCCCCCAAGTGTAGCAGCCAAGATGTGGTCAGTTGCCAAATATCACTAATTTAGTAGTTTCTTGGTGTTTCTGCCACTATATGTCAGCGCAGCATGGGATTTCTTCCATGATATTGGTACCAAAATGATCAAATTCCCCTGAAGATTTGTTGTGTACCTTGAATGACCACAATACCCCCAAATGTAGCAGCCACAATGTGATCAGTTGCCAAATATCACTAATTTGGTAGTTTCTTGGTGTTTCTGCCACTATATCTCAGCGCAGCATTGGAGTTATTCCATTATATTGGTACCAAACTGATCAAACACACTCAAACATTCATCGAGTACCTTGGATGACCACAAAACCCCCAGATGTAGCAGCTACAATCTGACCAGTTGCAAAATATCACTAATTTGGTAGTTTCTTTGTGTTTCTGCCACTATATCTCAGCGCAGCATGGGAGTTATTCCAAGATATTGGTACCAAGATGATCAAATGCCCTTAAAGACTGATTGAGTACCTTGAATGACCACAAAACCCCCAAGTGTAGCAGCCACAATGTGATCAGTTGCCAAACATCACAAATTTGGTAGTTTCTTGGTGTTTCTGCCACTATATCTCAGGCCAGCATGGGAGTTCTTCCATGATATTGGTACCAAAATGATCAAATGACCCTGAAGATTCATTGTGTCCCTTGAATGACCACAATACCCCCAAATGTAGCAGCCACACTGTGAACAGTTGCAAAATATCACTAATTTGGTAGTTTCTTGGTGTTTCTGCCCCTATATCTCATCACAGCATGGGAGTTCTTCCATAATATTGGTACCAAAATGATCACACGCCCTCAAACATTCATTGAGGTCCTTGGGTGACCACAAAACCCCCAAATGTAGCAGCCACAATGTGATCAGTTGCCAAATATCACTAATTTGGTGTTTCTGCCACTATATCTCAGCGCAGCATGGGAGTTCTTCCATGATATTGGTACCAAAATGATCACATGCCCTCAGAAATTCATTTGTTACCTTGGATGACCACAAAACCCCCAAATGTAGCAGCGACACTGTGATCAGTTGCCAAATATCACTAATTTGGTAGTTTCTTGGTGTTTCTGCCACTATATCTCAGCGCAGCATGGGAATTCTTCCATGATATTGGTACCAAAATGATCAAATGGCCCTGAAGATTCCGTTTGTACCTTGGATGACCACAAAACCCCCAAATGTAGCAGCCACCATGTGATCAGTTGCCAAATATCACTAATTTGGTAGTTTCTTGGTGTTTCTGCCACTATATCTCAGCCCAGCGTGGGAGACCTTCCATGATATTAGTACCAAAATTATCACATGCCCCTGAAGATTCATTGTGTACCTTGAATGACCACAAAAGCCCCAAACCTAGCAGCGACACTGTGATCAGTTGCCAAATATCACTAATTTGGTAGTTTCTTGGTGTTTCCGCCACTATATCTCAGCACAGCGTGGGAGTTCTTCCATGATACTGGTACCAAAATGATCAAATGCCCTCAAAGATTCATTGAGTACCTTTGATGACCACAAAACCCCCAAATGTAGCAGCCACAATGTTATCAGTTGCCAAATATCACTAATTTGGCAGTTTCTTGGTGTTTCTGCCACTATATCTCAGCGCAGCATGGGAGTTCTTCCATGATATTGGTACCAAAATGATCACATGCCCTCAAACATTCATTTGGTACCTTGGATGACCACAAAACCCCCAAATGTAGCAGCCACAATGTGATCAGTTGGCAAATGTTCTAATTTGGTAGTTTCTTGGTGTTTCTGCCACTATATCTCAGCGCAGCAAGGGATTTCTTCCATGATGTTGATACCAAAATGATCACATGCCCTCAAACATTCATTGAGTACCTTGGATGACCACAAAACCCCCAAATGTAGCAGCCAAAATGTCATCAGTTGCCAAATATCACTAATTTGGTAGTTTCTTGGTGTTTCTGCCACTATATCTCAGCGCAGCATGGGAGTTCTTCCATGATATTGGAACCAGAATGATCAAATGCCCCTGAAGATTCATTGTGTACCTTGAATGACCACAAGACCCCCAAATGAAGCAGCCACAATGTGATCAGTTGCCAAATATCACTAATTTGGTAGTTTCTTGGTGTTTCTGCCACTATATCTCAGCTCAGCGTGGGAGTTCTTCCATGATGTTGGTACCAAAACAATTAAATTCCCCTGGAGATTCATTGTGTACCTTGAATGACCACAATACCCCCAAATGTAGCAGCCACACTGTGATCAGTTGCCAAATTAGTGATATTTGGCAACCATTCACATTGTAGCTGCTACATTTGGAGGTTTTGTGGTCATTCAAGGTACACAGTTCATCTTTGAGGGCATTTAATCATTTTGGTACCAATATCATTGAAGAATTCCCACGCTGCGCTGAGATATAGTGGCAGAAACACCAAGAAACTACCAAATTGGTGACATTTGGAAACTGATCACATTGTGGCTGCTACATATTGGGGTTTTGTGGTCAATCCAGGTACTCAATGAACCTCCGAGGGAATTTGATCATTTTGATACCAATATTATGGAAGAAATCCCACGCTGCGCTGAGATATAGTGGCAGAAACACCAGAAACTACCAAATTAGTGATATTTTGCAACTGATCACATCCTAGCTGCTACATTTGGGGGTATTGTGGTCATTCAAGGTACACAATTAATCTTCAGGGGAATTTGATCATTTTGGTACCAATATCATGGAAGAAATCCCACGCTGTGCTGAGATACAGTGGCAGAAACACCAAGAAACTACCAAATTAGTGATATTTGGCAACTGATCACATTGTGGCTGCTACATTTGGGGGTTTTGTGTTCATTCAAGGTAAACAATAAATATTCAGGGGCATGTGAGCATTTTGGTACCAATATCATGGAAGAACTCCCATGCTGCGCTGAGATATAGTGGCAGAAACACCAAGAAACTACCAAATTAGTGATATTTGGCAACTGATAACATTGTGGCTGCTACATTTGGGGGTTTTGTGGTCATCCAAGGTACACAATGAATCCTTGGGGACTATTGATCATTTTGAAACCAATATCATGGAAGAACTCCCAGGTTGTGTTGAGATATAGTGGCAGAAACACCAAGAACCTACCAAATTAGTGAGATTTGGCAACTGATGAGATTGTAGCTGCCACATTTGGGGGTTTTGTGGTCATTTAAGGTACACAATGGATCATTGGGGGCTACTGAACATTTTGATACCATTATCATGGAAGAACCCCCAGGCTGTGTTGAGATATAGTGGCAGAAACACCAAGAAACTACCAAATTAGTGATATTTGGCCACTGATCAGATTGTAGCAGCTACATTTGGGGATTTTGTGGTCATTCAAGGTACACAATGAACCTATGGGGGCTTTTAAAAATTTTGGTACCAATTTCATGGAACAATTCCCAGGCTGTACTGAGATATAGTTGCAGAAATACCAAGAAACTAACAAAGTAGTGAGATTTGGCAACTGATCAGATTGCAGCTGCTGCATAATGGATGTGACCCCAAAAACATTATTTCTGGGTTTTATATTCAGAAAAATTGTCCAACGAAATTTTATGTGGAAATATTCCTCATTAATCTGTGGTTGATAACAAAAGTAGATAAAAAAAAGAACCTGACAAAAATATGCTAAACCATGGTAAACTAATTTCAAAAAGGCTTCCTATGCACGTAGCACTTCAAGTATGATATGCAATATCTTGAGGAAGTTCAACCAACCAAATTAAAAATGTGTGCAGGATGGTATCATGAGAGAGGTCAGGGGTCAATGTTTTTCCTTTTTTGAAAAAAAAGTCAATTTGCAGACTTTTGATAACAGATCAATTGTTGAAGTAAAAAAAAAAAAGAAAAAAAAAAAAAATTGAGACCCCTCAGCCACCCTGGATTAATCCTAAAACTTGCAATGTCTTTTCTTCAGGAAGAATTGAATGGTGTATGTAGAAATTTATGAATGTTATCAGGCAAAAAAAAAGATTCCTGTGGCTTGAAGCTAACACAAGGGGAAGGAGAGAGATTATAGAATGGTATTAAGGAGACATGGAAAACAGACAAAGGTATCAAGAAGAATAATAAAAAAAAATTGATCAATATAAATTGATCAATATACGCTATATTGATCAATATACAATATATTGATCAATATACGACATCACAAATTCATCCATCTTGGTAGTGGATCCCAGCTCGCCGAGAACCTCTCGGCGAGAAGGTATACATACACCTGCCCGCCGAGCCTGCTCACCCAGAGCCCCTTGGCGGGCAGGTGCATGTATACCTGCTTGCCAAGTGAAATCCTCGCCGAGCAGGCATAGAGATCCCACCTCGCCGAGAGCCTCTTGGCAAGCAGGTATACACACACCTGCCCACTGAGCCTGCTCACCAAGAGCCCCTTGGCGGGCAGGTGCATGTATACCTGCTCGCCGAGAGAAATTGTCGGCGAGCAGGCATACACCTCTCGGCGAGCAGGCATACATATCCCCGCTCGCCGAGAGCCTTGCCTGCTCACCAAGAAGGATAACTCTTGGCGAGCAGGTATACAAACACCTGCCCGCCGAGCCTGCTCGCTAAGGGCCCCTTGGCGGGCAGGTGCAAGTATACCTGCTCGCCGAGAGGCTGTTGGCGAGGTGGGATCTGTATGCCTGCTCGCCGAGGATTTCTCTTGGCGAGCAGGTATACATGCACCTGCCCGCCAAGGGGCTCTCGGTGAGCAGGCTCGGTGGACAGTTTTATGTATACCTTCTCGCCGAGAGGCTCTCGGCGAGGTGGGATCTGTATGCCTGCTCGCCGAGGATTTCTCTTGGCGAGGTGGGATCTGTATGCCTGCTCGTCAAGGATTTCTCTTGGCAAGCAGGTATACATGCACCTGCCCGCCGAGGGGCCCTTGGCAAGCAGGTGTTTGTATACCTGCTCGCCAAGAGTTATCCCTCTCGGCGAGCAGGCAAGGCTCTCGGCAAGCAGGGATACATACACCTACCCGCCGAGCCTGCTCACCAAGAGCCCCTTGGCGGGCAGGTGCATGTATACCTGCTCTCTGAGAGGCTCTCGGCGAGGTGGGATCTGTACCTGCCCGCCGAGGGGCTCTAGGCGAGCAGGTATACTTGCACCTGCCCGCCAAGGGGCTCCCGGCGAGCAGGCATAGTGCACGCCTATGTGGGGGCGTGCACGCCCTCGCACACCCATACAGGGGCGTGCACGTCCTTGATAAAGGGCGTGCGGTCCCACACGCCCTTTTCAAAGGGTGTGGGCGTGGGTGTGCCCCCGGGGGACGGGTGTGTGTTGATCAACGCCCTTTCTTGCTCAGGCAAAGGCTGAGCAGTGGCTTGTCCTGTGCCAAAACTGAGGGGCAGCTGGGCCCGGGCCAAGGCTGAGCAGCAGCTGGGCCCGGGCCAAGGCTGAGCAGCAGCTGGGCCCGGGCCAAGGCTGAGCAGCAGCTGTGCCTGGGACAAAGCTGAGGAGCAGCTGGTGAAAATTGCACTAGAGGCTGGATAGCCAGCTGGAGCAGGCGTCATGTCAGTTGTCATCTAATGACTACTGATTTTTCCTGGTGTATACTATACTCTACTATAACCGGGCATTTCTGTTATTGTATAGGTCTGGTTGTACAACCCTATACTAATAACTGTACTAGTATTGGCCCTTGCTGCAAGTGGCCCGTATAGTATTCTGTGGTTTTTCTCTGAAACAAAAAATACAGGTATAGTAACTTTTTTTGCCCCTGGTTACCGCGATAACACCAATTAACCAGGTGTAAACATAAAGCAATGACATTTGGGCTCCTGATGATTGTACAGGCAAACCATGAAACCCACCTGGTCCTTGCGGTAATAGCAAGGGATTATTTAGAGCATCTCCACCGCGGGTGCTAAACTGCATTGCCAAATCTTTGAGTTCGGCAACTGGGGCTCAGTTTTAGCAACCTGCAGCAAGGCAGCTTTGCACCACGAGTTGCCATGATTGGCAGTTTGTGGTTTTGTATTGCTTTTGGGGGAGAAGATGAGAGTATCACACAAGAGATGTGTGATACTCGCAAGGGTGGCGCAAGGTTGGGGTGCTATCCTGTTTCCAAATTTGCCAACAGGATAGCTCCAAAGAGGCAAGTTGGCAGATTTGATGTGTGTTTGGCACCCGCGGTGGTGTTGCTAAAGCGGGTTTGGGGCGCTATATCTGGTTTAGCAACCTGGTTTAGCACCTGCGGTGGAGATTCTCCTAGGAACACTGGGTAGGTCTTGTTCTGTTGAGAGATTGTTCTCTGTGGCTCCAGACGTGGTTTTCTGACCCCTTCAACTACTTCAAAATCCTTCAGAAGCCTTATGTGGCTTTGTGAGGATTTTCCCCTCTCAGGAACTTTGCTGAGGCCGTAAAGGCTTTGGGTGCTCTGATCCCCAAGCCCAAGAAATAGATAGATTTTCATCTCTACTGAGTAGTGGTACTTGCCACATCTGTCCAGTATAGTATTGAGATTTTTTTTATTTCTTCCTTCATTTGGATATAGTACTAGAGGCCAAGGCGGCTTTGCCGCTGCAAGGTTAAATTCCTGTGTTTGAACAAAAAAAGCTCAATTTGGACCAGTGCAGTGCTTGTCTGATAAAACACCACATCAGTTATCAACAAGTCTAGTTTTCAGGAATTTAAATAGAACTAAAAGACCCAAACCCCTGCTGTTTCTGGCAAGTCAAATTTTAAAGCAGATTTGTGCTAACACTGCACTAAATCAATGCTGAAACAAGTACAATACATGGAACGTATCTGGTAAATGTTTTTCATTGAAGATGGAGACCTACATGTCCTATTTTTTGTTTTCAGCCATCCTATACATAATCAGGGCTAAAAAAAAAATAGGACTTGTAGGTCTGTATCTTCAATCCATTCCACTGTGATGGGCATTCCTAGTGCTGCAGGCTCATATCTACAGACCCCATTTCATCTTTTGTTTGTCTTTGGAAGTAATAATGCTCAAACATAGCTCATGCTTGGTGCCAACCTTTGCCCAAGCCTGATGGAACCCACTCAAAAAGACCTAACATCCTCAGGTCCAGATGTTCTGGTAGCAAGTCTGCTAAAAGGAGTTTGTATCCCCTGATATTCTTCAAGAAGATCAACAATTACCAGGAGCTGACAGGGGCTAAAAATGGCTGCCAATTTCCAGATGGCCCTAGTTACCTGGTTTATGAAGCTGATGCTGCTGTCCAAATCACAAGGGTTAGTCAGCCAGAAGCCCTCAACAGACTCTCTGGAACATAAGGAACATCAAATTGTAATAATTTAGAATCTGGTCTTATTCCACATTTCCAACCTCTTGGGGTTCAATGTGTATTGTGTTCCTTTTGTAGGATATTATTTCTTTGAAGAAACAAAGTGGAAGACAAAAAGAGGTGCTAAAATGGGCTAGGTCCAGCTCAGCAACTGGAGTGCTTTGGTCATCATATCTGCTATGCTGAGATTTTTGCTGCCCACAATTAAAATGCCATCTACCTAAGTCATTCAGCCACACAGCCGGACTTGGAAGAGTAGTCAGGCTGGCTGCTCCACCAACAAAAATATCAATTCCTGCTGAAGGCTCTTGGCAACTCTAGGGCCCAAGTTCAGCTTTTCAAAGGAGAGGTTCAAGGATTGTATTTACTCAGATAGTGGTCCCACCAGATACTACCTAAAGTTTACCTGCCACAGCCACTTAAAAGACTGAGGTCAACAATTCTGCAGCTGTCATCCATGAGCTAAAAATTTTTGTAATTTGATTCATATTGCTGCATCCAAGCAAAATCCCCAGATAACTGATTTTCTGGCCCAAGTCTTGAAGAAAATTAACTAGCATGGTTTAACTAACCCCATTTCTCTGCAGCAAGCACAGTAAACCCAGGAAGATTCAGGGGGTACAACATTCTACTAAGCCCCTTTTGGTGCCTTGATGCAAATTGCAATATACTCTTCATCATTTCATGCATAGAGGACAAGTCCTCACTACTTTTGATAGAATAATTCTAGCTTTAAACAAATCTAGACCTTGAAGACCCTGCTGAACTCCCATTCACTTCAAAACCAAAATGGAGTAAAAAACACTGTTCAAATTCCAGGAGATGCGAAGGGCACTAGACTATGTGAGTACTTCAATGTGGTAACGTTTTTCAAAGGTTCTTTCATCCATTGTCAGGTAATGAGAAGCTAACATCAAAGCTAAAGAGGCACGAGTATGTAAATACAAGAGAGGAGAGAATAATTGCTAGATTCACAAAGAGAGAACAACACATAATGAGGCTAGAAATACAAGGTTATTTATAGTCTACATTATGTGGTACTTCACGTTATTAGTATTAAGCTGGTCCGGGATCTTAATATTAATATTGCAAATCTGGAACTTTCTTTTCCAGTCTCCACCTATGGTGTAGAATCTGTCTTTGCTTTGGAATATGTCTATTCCATACATGCAGAATGTATCATTACCTAAGATTAAGTAATTACACACAGCATCTTGTAAAACAACAAATTCCACATTTAGTATAAGGGAGCCCTTGGAGTGCGGGAAGACTAGTGGCATAACTACTACTCCTACTGGTTTCATAGCAGAATTGCAGCTACTGAACTTGGCTTTTGGCATGGGGAGCAAGTGGTTTCCCCATTCTGGATAACAATCTTCCAAAAAGGTGCTACTGACGCAGGAGCAGAAGGCGCCTATGTCTAGCAGAGCTCTCAACTCTGTATCACAGAACAAGACAGTTGTATAACTGGTTTTACCCATGGTATAACTCATCCCTGCTTCAGGTTTATTGGTTAGCAATTTGGCGTCAGAAACATGGCCAACTTTCATGGAGGAATCCCATTTTTGAGGTAAATTGGAGTCTCCATGAATGGAATTAATGGACAATTCATTGCCAATATCAGCTTGGATTACATGTATCCTGGGCTGGTCTCCGTCTGCAGGTTCAGTAGTAACAACCTCAAATTGAGATTGAGTATCATCTTCACTGTCAAAGTCATCTTCTACTTCCACATTGTTAATCCTTTTGCGTGGATTAGGACATTCAGGTTTTTTGTGGCCCTTTTCCCCACAATTGTAGCATTCAGGGATTGCAGTCCTCTTTACAGGGGGATCTCCTGCAGGAGGCTTGGGTGTTTCAGATTTGGGGAGATCTCCTTTTTCTGTAACACCATTTCTCACGTACTTTTTGTTAAGACCATTCAGTACTACAGTTTCATGCAATATACCTATAAATTTAGCTAGATCTACATTCATATCACTGAGTCTGCATCTCATTAAGCTTTTGATTTGTCCTCTACACTGATTAAGGAGTCTATCATTAACTTCTTCTTTGGATGGGTTGTTGTAGATACAATCTATCCTCTTTTTCTGGCGCAAGCACCATTCTGTAGCAGCTTCTTTGGTTGGGTCAAAGTAGTCTGTTTCAAAAGCTTGGTGCTTTTCAGTTCTCCAGATTCTGGTTCCCCATTCCTCTTTGATAAGCTCTTTCCACGCACTCCGGCTTTGTTCACCTACTTCCTCTCCTTTGGTGATGAACCAATCTGCAGCCACACCCTCAAAGAGTCTAGGCATCCTGGAAATAACAGCTTCCTCATCTGCACGGTAGGATCTTAACATATGATCAACGGTCCTGATGAAGTTCATATGATCATATTCTCCTTTGCCGTCAAACTTAGGCCAGTCTTTGATTGGAGGCATTAATTTATTTATCTCCACCATGTCAAGGGTTCTGTAAGGAGTGTTCTGGCGTGGATTATGATTCTGGGGAGGAGCGGAGTTACGCATAAAAGGGTTGTTATGTCTGGGAACTTCTGCTTGAGGAGTGTAGTGTGGTTCACACTGTTGTTTTCTCTCTTGATAAGCTTGGCTGCCATATGAGGCATTTTTGCCACGCTCATGAGCCACTGGGGGAGGAGACTGATTATCATCAAGATAGCTGTTGGCACTCTTCAGATGTGGAGGAATGTCTCTTTGAGTACCATCACTGCACCTCAACTCAGGTACGGGAGCGTAATTTTCCGCAATATGGGGAATATTACAAGAGTTTTGGACTTTGATATCAGATCTTGATTTCAAAGTCTTGATTTCCGCAGAAAGCGTAGAAATCTGAGACGTAAAATTCTCAGTGAGAGCATGAATTTTTCCATCCATGTTGGCATTGAGCTGTAAGATTAATTCCTTAATCTCAAAGTTCTCTGCTTTTTGTTTGGCAAAGTGTTCCTTTTCCAATCTGGTCACTATCTGATCAGCGGTAGAATTATGCACGGCAGCAGAATTCCTGGAGTACTGTAAGATCTCAGACACATCATACTTAGTGTCATGGGTGGTATTTTTGAGGCTCTCACAATCTTTTCAAATCTCAACAATAAGCTCACAATGCTTATTTGGCAACTCAAGTTTTTGGAGGACAGATAAAGTTCTCGAGTTAACAGCTTCTTTAATTTCTTTTAAGCTGTTTTCAATACTATTTACAATAGATTTTAAGTTGGTCTCACTATTATGATCTAAGGTAGAAAGATTGACGTTGATGGCGTCGAGTGAATCAAAGAGAGAAGTGAGAATACCTAAGTCTAATCGATGTTCTTGTAGAGATTTGCTGCGATCTGAAGGAGGTTGGTTGTTCTCTTCCACCAAGCCGGGTCGTCGAAGTTGATTGAACTCGAGCTCGAACTGCGATTCTTGCCGCCTTCGATCTTCTTGAATTTCATCACTGTCTTCTTCGGCGGGGCTGGGAAGTGGAAGTTTTTTGCTTCCCAGGGGTTCCAGCCCTTGACAAGGGCTTCGATCTCGTGATTCTCCGTGAGCTTCTGGAGGGCTTTTTGCGACTCTTGAGCCGTAGTGAGCAAAGCTCGCAGCCCGGCTGTCGCACCGTTGTTCGCGATCGCTAGGTATTGCTTCCAGATACTCACGTGCTCTCTGGCCCGGAGTTTGATCTGTTCCTCCTTCAAAAGGGACTTGATTTCGGGAGTGATGGGGCGTGTGCGGATAGGAGCCAATGAGGTAGGGCAGAGCTCGTCGATCTCAATAGCGGACTCGTTGGCTTGGTCGGACAAGGGCCGTCCTTGCATGGAGGAGGGATCTCGGAGGGAGCCGGGGTAGAAGCTGGGGTAGCGGGCATCGGGTCCTTGCGGGCGATCGTGGTGACCTGCATCCTCTTGACCCGGTCTTGCAGCTCCTTTGCCGCCGCAAGCTTGCGTTGGAGGTGGGAGTGGCCCTCGTAGTTCGGGACAAGTTGATCTGGTTTTTTGTTAACCATGATGAGTGATTGGTTTGTCGGAAGGAGAGTGAGTTTTGGTGGGAGAGATTTGACTTACTAGTGGGGATTTTGTCAGCGGTTGAAGCTGTTGGGGCGGGAGTTGGGTTATCGACGGTAGTCTTGGCGGCTATGCTTGCGGACACTGTAAGGTAGATGAGAACAATATGTAAGATCAGTTCTGTGAGGATATGGTGATGTGGATGGAGGTGAGAGAGAAAAAAGGGAAAAGAACTAACTCTTAGCTTGGTATTTGGCGTCGTAGAAAGCTTTTTTCTTTGCTTTGGCTTCTCGGCGGTATCGTTGGATCTTGAGGAGGGTATCGAGATCCTCTTCTTCGCGGATATGGGCGTGGTAGGCGGCAAGGATGATTTGTTCCTCGGGGGTGAGCTGTTCCCACGGGGTGGGTTGGTAGTCGCAGAGTTCGGCTTCTTTGCGCAGGCGCAGCAATTTCAGGTAATACTGAATTAATTCGGTGTTTCCTGTAAATTCACTGGAAAAAATACGCTACAAAAGTCAGAAATTAGACTTGAAATTATGTTTATATATTTTTTTAATTTTAGTTGAATTTTTGACAAAGAAAATGACTAACTTGGATGAATTTTTAGGGTTTTTTGGTTTGATTTTGGCGTAAAAAGTAGAAAAAAGGGTTATTTTTATCAGTTTTAATGTTTTTAAAGGCGTAAAAAATTCAGAGAGTAGTGAGAATATTTTTATGTATTTTTTAGATTATATTTTGGAAATTTTTGACGTAAAAAAAAATTAAGATTTATAAGGGTTCTTTCTTTCAAATGAATTTGAAGGAAATTTCCCGGCCAGACCCCCAATTGTCAGCCTACGTGATGCCAAGGATATTATCCTTCTAGCTACACGTGGTACAAAGCAAAACATTAGAGTTATAAAACTCTAAGACAAAGTTATAAGGGTTAATTCCAACGTAATTGTTGGGAATTATGGCGTAAGAATAAGGCAATTTGGGCCAAGTTGGGCCAATTTGACGTAATAAAATGAATATAATTAATTTTAAGAGGGGCCTGATAAATCAGGGGTGTTTAATCCCTCTAGAATGAAGAACTGGGGCCTGTAAACAGGGGTGTTTCAAATCCCAGAAAGAAATAGCGGGGAATCTCAAGAGAAGGGGCTTAAAATTACTAGTACTAGAGACCAAAGCGGCTCAGCCGCTGCAAACCCAAAATGTATTATCCCCCATTGGCAGGCTAGCCAGACTTGTTTTCTTGTGCAAGCTGCCTAGATCATCAAATTTCAATTTCACACTCTCAGTGAGATTGCTTTAACAGGGTTCAAAAAAAGATCAACCACTTGATGTTAACATGCTACACCTGTGTTAACAATTGTTTAATGGGCATATTGATGATATGTGACACCCAGGGATTCTAAAATTTGGTGGGATGGGGGTCAAAATTTGGGGCACATGTTATAAATTTGCCCCTTTGTAGTGCACATGGGTTCATCCAAACAGGGCATCTCATATCAAAGCTTTTTATTGAAGATTGAGGGTTCTCTCTGCAGCCCTGAATTTGTAAATATCCAGCTCCAGTATTTTTAACATTAACTTTCATATTGTGATTAACTTATTGCAAAATATTACCTCCACTTAAGTCTCACTTGAAACCAGCCTACCCATTTATATCTTATCATTTGAGAGTGGTAACTCCAATATATGTGGAAAATGAGGTCACATGTAGCTGTTTTGTTTACCTGTAATATCCTAATATTATTATTTGATGTGCCTTGATGTGAATTCAGTTGTCTAAAAATAAGTTTGTGTAATGAGATGTGAGATGTGCTCCAAATCACAATGAGAATGGATGCACTTGATATGAATATGAATAACTATCATGTAATCTATCATCAACTCTGACTTTCTTCTACATACTGCTACTACCTTCCATTCCATTAATCAGCTTTGGGGGGAGGCACCAGGATTGAAACAATCAACAAGCTAACAAGAAGAAATTGGAAAGCATGTTTGGAATTAAGAAGGGAGTTGAGATGGATTAAGTTAAAATGACAGGTTGTTGATTAATATATATGTGTTTATTAGTGGATAGACAAAAACAGAGATTATAATCTTTCAGAGTTTTGAAATGAGGGCAAGTAGAGGAATCCATGGGGAGATGGTGGCTTTCCAAAAAAATATATACTCTTTGGAGGGAGACAGAGCTGAGAGATCGTCAACACTCAACGGGCTGAGTTTAGTGGCCACGGCGCCGCAAAGACCGCGAGGAAGCGAGCGAAGCCTTGGGGGCAAAGAATTCAAAGAGGGTGGGCGCAAGCCTGAGGACGACGCGGGGAGGGTGGGCGCGAGCCTGAGGACAACGTGGGGAGGCTTGGCGTCCAGGACAATTGTCTCCAGCGTGGAGGAGTGGTGGGCTAGGTCTGTTTCACTGCAACGATTAAAAGCTTGGGCGGGCAGGTCCGACAACTCCACTGACTGGCTTCTCCGAGCAGTTTTTGGACATGTTGATCCGACATGAGGACTTGCTTGCCCAAGCAAATAGACCCGCCTTCTGACTGCTCGGACAAGCCTGTTCGACAACTTGTCGGACGGCCATGTGAGAGAGCTCCTTGGAAAGGCCAGTCCGAGGACTCGTCGGACCTGCTGATCAGTGATCCGACCAGATAATTGAGGTAGTATTGGGAGCTGAACGGAGCCATGGAAAGAGATTGTGGTCCGTTTGAAATATGTGCATTGGAGGCTGCTTGCTCACCCATTGCTTCTCTTGAGTCTCCAGTTTTTTTTGGAGGGGGCAAAGAGGGAGAAGTAGACGTATGTGTGGATGCTCAGGCCCATTTCTGTTTAAATAAGCCAAGGATCTGTCTGTTGGAGCGGCCGACAAGGGAGTGGGGGATGGTATTGAGGTGGGCAACAACACCTTTTCCTACTGCCCATCCTCAAACGCGCTCTGCAGAAAGTCGCGATGAAGTTGAAGGGCAAGCAGGGTGTGGACCAGGAAGCTAACAAGCTCGTCGATGGCAAAGCTGAGGTAATGGGCCACGAGCCCGTCCACCCGGCGATTGAACAGCCACTTTTTGTACATGGTGATCAGGACTGGTTGACTGACTTTCTCCAAGCTTCAACTCAGCCTCTCACATCATCGGCGTGCGGGGCAAGTTTGGGATCCTTTGATGGTCGCAATTGGTAAAGGGTGAGAAGGTCAAGTTCAAAATATGGTTGGGTGAGGGTTGCTGGTCAACGCTGGACATAGCAACTGGACCAGTCAACGTGCAGGAAAGGGACAATGGCCACGGCGTGGCTTTTGGTGCAAGGGTACACAACGGTCTCGCATCCAATTGTAGTGGCTGGCACGGTTGCCTTGGAATTGATTACATTAATGAGGGCCGCGGTGTGGCGTCTGCGTAGACGTGAGCGAGTGTCCTGGCCTGCCGAGGTTGAGAGCTTATAAAGAGGGGGGCCTGTTGTTGCAATTAATCCCCAGGCAATTGGAGATGTTGCACTTCCAGCTATCCATTGTCCTCAACCCCTCCGCTGTTGCACATGCACAGTCTGAGGGGCAAAGAGTGGGCCCCCCACGGGTCTGCAGCCTTTGCTGCGGGCCGGGGGCCTTCACGTCCATCACTTTTGACCCGTGCGCTTGATGCGGGCTGGGTGTTGAGCCTGGGGGCACGGCTTTGCCGCTGTTGGAAGGCTAGGTTGAGTGTGGTTAAATTTTTGTGTATTTTTTTTGTATGTTTGTTGATAGGCTAAGTTGCAGTATTTTTCTTTTTCATTTTTGTATCTTGGGGAAACCCATGATTTTTTTTTTGTGATTTGATGTATTTATAGGGGGAACCCTTGATCTTTTTTTTTTTCAATTGTGGAAAAACTGTGTCTTTAATAAACTTGGATAAGACCCTAGGGGCACTTGAGGTTTTTCAGGCGTGAAGTTGGGCAGTTGGAGGCGCTCAGAAGAGGTAATCTTGAGGGCAGGGTGGTTACTGGACAGCTTCAGGGCGGAAATTGGGGCTAAAAATCACGAAAATAGGTATTTTACCTGGCAAATCACAGGCTAAGGAGGCTGTTGAAGGCGGGTAAAATTCTAGTAGGTAATGTAAAGCTGGGGAATCTCCTTTTGGGCGGAGAAAGGGCCCTTTTTATAGCCTAGGCAGGCCTCCAGGGGCGCCCAGGGGACAGGGGGACACTTGTGGGCGCATTCTGAGGCAATTTGGTTGCGCTAGAAGGCGCTGTAGGTCGTGGAACCTTGGGGCTTGGATACAAGGGTTGCCAAGAGCCTTTTACAGAGGTTCTGCGTGTTTTTACACATGCCTTACACGTCATGGGGGCTGGTTTGGGGGTTCTGTGACTCTCATTTCCGTGGAAATGTGCCACAGAAGGTACTAGAACTGGCTTCTGTGTACTTGTACACGTGCAAGCAGTGCTTCATACATTTTCTGGAGGCGCTTATTAAGTGCTCCAGTTCATTTGATCCCTTCTACATATTTACTACAGTTGTAATTTACACGTAGTGAGGCTTGGGAGAAGCTGGGGCGCTTTCTAGTGTCACCTGTGCACGTTGCAAGAGCCTTTTTCCATCTAGAATGTTTTGATATTGAATGATGTGGTAATTACATCTTGTTTGGTGATTGATTACATGTGTACAAGACATATAACACATGTAATATTGCTATTGGGGTGTATTCTAGCCCATTCTTACTTACTGGTAACCTGAGCGCTTTGGTTGCGGGCTAGTTTATGCATCATGCATATATGTACACTAGGAGCGCGGGCTTGAGCTCTAGGCAACAGAGCACGCGGGCTTGGGTGCGCCACGCAACAAACAAAGCCATCTTTTAAACTATACACAACACCTCAGTTACGTCACTGAAAATGGGTGTAAATATATGTACTTATATATATATGTGCATACAAGTGCATCCACGCGGGGCGTGATGCACTTGCGCAAACTTTGAAGTTCAAGGAAGGGATAATAATTAAGGGTACTTGTAAGTGAGGTACCCTAGGTTATTTTACCCGTTGAATAAGAATCTTTTATACCTGACTTTTGGGGGCCTCATTATTTTTTTTCCCGGACCTGCGGTTTTTTCATCACCTCATTGTTCCTCATTGCTCTGCTCACCAAGTCCAGCCAATCGTTTGCCTGTTTTTCAGTTTGCACCAACTGATCTGTGCTTTTCCATCATCTCTCTTCCTACTATCTGTGTGCGTTGCTCCGTGGAAACATTCAGTTATACTCGCTCGCTTGAGAACTTTGCAACATCACTCGGAATCTTCGCAGAACCTATACATACTATTAAGCCAGTCCTTTGGACTGCCTCACCCTATCAAACAATAGATAATCATTTGGACTCCGTCAGTGTTGTCCCGTCAGACTTCCCTCCACAGCTTCTTTGTGTCGGACTGTTGACCCAATAGAAGCTTGGATCTGCCAGCGATAGGGTTAAACTCAGTTGCTAGCATCCCAGGCCCACAAGGAGTCAACAGAGCGGCAACCAATAACGGTGTAGCCGCACTTTTTGACTCTCTGTTTGTCCCTACCGGCAATACAGCCAGGCCTTTGATGAACCGCAGGGTAACCCAAGCTTCCCAGGCTCTGAGTGCTACAGCCCCGGCTGCACTGCCTGTCAAACCGGTGTTGCGTAGGTTCATAGATCATATCCACGCTCAAGCTCCACCAGAGCCCGCGCCAGCTCCACCTACAGCCAAAAATACCGTGGTCACTAGTCAAGAGTTGAACAACGGCCAGGTCAATTGAGATATCCCAGGAACCAATCATCCTTGTCAAGTGTCAGAAGTGCTGACGACCATAATTACTGAGGGTTTGTTTTTGATCTAAGGATATCATGGCTCCCCCAAAGAAAACTACCTCTAACGCTGGTTCTAAATCATTGTCCACCAGAGCCGGCAAACCCAAACTTGTCCCAGCAGGAGATTTTAAGCAAGGAGGAGGAGGACATCGAGTTCAGTCCGGCAACAGAGCTGATCATCCAGACCCACCTGCGATTCAGGGAGGTGTTCCAACAGGCGATGGCGGCCTTGAACTACAAGCAGATGGTGCTCTTCAGGGACCAATTGATCCCAACCCACAACACCTTAGTGAGACTGATTGGGTGGGAGGGGCTATCCCACATAACGGAGGGGTGGAATCCTCACAACATGCGCCCCAGGCCCGCCAAACCACCGGCTCAGATTCCAAGAGGGCCAGCTCACCCGGCGGCGGCTTGCCCCAACGCCAGGAACGCGAGGAACCGTCAACTGCAGCCGCACGGCCAGCCAAACCAACAGGCGAGACCGGCGTTAGCACCGCAGGCAAACCAGCAAGGGCAGGGTTGGATGCGGGGCCGCCAGCACTACAGAAACCAAGTTTATAGGGAATTTTTCCGCATGAGCCGCACAATCCAAGGGGGCTACCAAGCAATAGATCAATTGCAAAGCAGGAACCAAGGGAACCAGTGGGACTTACACTAAAAGAGGCTACAGGGTTGCTTTCCTACATTTTCCGCCAAATAGAGAAAGTTGTGGATGGGAACTCCAAACAAATAGTTACCCAGTTAGATCAATCTATTAAGAATGTTGTTTCTTCTCTTTCATCTGAAGTCTCTATTCCCATGTCCAACAAGATATCACATGTTCAGGACTTAACTCAAACACATGCCAAATCAATGACATTTTCTATGACAAATTTGCTCAGTGTGAGCAACTCAACCTCTGTCACGGCGCAATCTTGTGTTGAAACTTTGAATTTTGTCTCCAAGGAAATGGATTCATGAGTTAAATCAGTGAAAACAACACAAGCTGAGCGGTTGCCAAACCTGGATTTGTCAAGGTTTGAGCAGCTCTTTTCCACGTCTCTACAAACCGCTGTGGATACAATATTACCGGCGGTGCTTACTTGACCTGTGTGCAATCCTGACAAGCTGGTAGCAGCTATTCAGGATCTGGACGCCAAGGTGCATCACCTAGAGGCAGCTATTGAGTTGAAACCCATAATGTGAGCCTGTGTCTATTATGTAACAGCAGAACACAAGGAAAGAGGGGGGAAATAGTTTGGATTTCTTGGGATAAAGAAATACAAACTGAGAGAGAGGAAGAGAAAGAGAGAGAAAAGAGAAGATCAGGCCTAGCCTTTAAGTCTTTATTAATTGATCTGGGCTATTCTCAACCTGGAAAAGTTGGATGCCAGCTGTGCCAGGCCAAAAAGAGTGCAACAGCCTCCACTCACAACAAGGAAACATTGGTGGGATTCAGAAGTAGGGTTACTACTCTGCTCTGGTTTTATAGGTCTTAACCAGAGATAACCTTTTGATCTTTTATGATTGGAAGAGTTGAAGAAATGAAGAAAAAATCAAGAGCAGCGGAGTTTCACTCTGGATAAGCAAGGTTCAGTGAAAGAGTTTACTTACTGTCAATATCCTAGGCGCCTGTGATGGTAGGTATACTGGGAGCTTGGTAATCTCTTTGGTGGTGATCCTGGGTTATCTGGGGTGTGTTTCTGGTGTGCTGAAGTCTGTAGATCCTCCTGAGGCAAGGGGGATCCGGGCTTCAAAAATTTTCACAGTTTGCTTCTGTAATTACATATGTACATGTGGTTTTATGCGCCTGGTAGCGCTGACACGTCACAACTGCGCATGCGCGCCACAACTCAATAACTCAGCAAAGGAGTACAGTTACAAAGAATTGGTAAGTTGTAACTAGGGTTAAAATTGCATGAGGAAACAGAATATGTGTTGAGTTGTCTGTTAGTCTGCTACCATGATGTATCACCACAGTATGGAGGGCTGTTGGATCGACCCATGAGCACTACCAACCAACCACCCAGCTGGCAGTCACAAGCGTTTGTAGCCTAGTTGGTAAAGGCAGCACTCTAGTATGTGTCTCAGCATAGCTGAGGTCGTGAGTTTGACTCTCACCAGACACATCTTCATTTGACAGTCTCTACAGGTTATGAGCCCAGAGCTACCTGAGCGCTACTTGCTTACAATAGAGACTTGATGAATTTGTGAATGCTTACTTGTAAGACCACGCAAACCCCTATAAGCCTACATCTAGATCACGGGTTCAATCCCTACACTGATCATCTTTCCTGGGTCTCATTTCCACTCTCTCTTGGGGTCAATCCCCACTTCCCATCATGTAGCAAGGGGGGGTGTTGAGCTGTCTGTTAGTCTGCTACCATGATGTATCACCACAGTATGGAGGGCTGTTGGATCAACCCATGAGCACTACCAACCAACCACCCAGCTGGCAGTCACAACCGTCTGTAGCCTAGTTGGTAAAGGCAGCACTCTAGTATGTGTCTCAGCATAGCTGAGGTCATGAGTTTGACTCTCACCAGACACATCTTCATTTTACAGTCTCTACAATATGAAGTCAGAACAAAGATATCTGTTAAGATGAAAAAGATATGAATTAATTCATATGTAATCAGTATAAAAAGGCAGACTTTAGGTCAGCTGTGTTGACTCTAAGGCTGACATTCCCTACCACCAAAAAGGTTGGATTTCTGTAAGAAATTAAACCATAGGGGTAGACCTCTTCTCACTTCTGAACTTCCTGAGAAAGATAGCAGAGTCTGGAATGTCCTTCTCAAGGAGCCATTCATCATGATCAGCACTCATACCTTTGTATCTAGCTAATTACATCATCACATCTCTGTTCTCTACTCTCAATCTTTTCTCTCTGAGAATCTTCTGTATGACTTTACTCTGGGGGGTCTTCTCCATGGGTGGTATGACAACTTTAACCTTCTGTCTTAGGGGGAACTTGTCTGGATTGGGGTCTTTCCATGGTTTCACTAGGCTGACAGGGAATGTAGGATGTTTTCTGCTGTCATCCTTTCAGCTAGACCATCAGTCTGGGGGTGGTAAGCAGTAGAAAAGGAGAGTTTTGTTCCTAGCATACTGTGCAATCCAGTCCAGAATTCAGATGTGAATTTGGGATCTCTGTCAGAGATGATTATTCTTGGGATGCCAGTTCTAGGCATTACTCTGATCCAAAACAGTATGGCAGTGTCCATTGCAGAGTCATCCTTGAAGCAAGGCACAAATATTGGAGTCTTGGAGTATCTGTCTACTATTACCAGACAAGCATTGAAACTAGCAGCTCCTCCTGGAGACAAGGAAGTTACCCAATCCATGTTTATCACATCCCATGGTTTAGAAGGTTCTTCTATCTTCATGAGTAGTCCAAATCTCTTTCCTGTAGCCTTATTGGCCTTCTGGCATCTGTCACAAGAAGAGCAATATTCACCAGTATCTTGTCTCCAATTAGCCCACCAGGCAGTATCAGCCACTTTCTCCAAGGCCTTGTCTTCAGAAAGGTGACCAGAGTAGACACTGTCATGGCATTAATGCAAGATTGTGTTAATGCTGTCTTTGTCAGCTAGAACCAGGACAGAATTGTGTTTTTCTCTGAAGTAGATGGGGCCATCAAATAGAGAGAAACTTCCTTCATCATATAGCTTTCTCCAAGGTTCCTGCAGAGAGTTTTTCAGTTGAGAATCCTTGGCCTCTTTCAGCAAAAGCTCAGACAAAATAACAGTGTTCTTATCTTGTTGGTAACCTTCTCTCACTGAGTCAAAGAATTCATTCTTGAAAGTAGAGACATGGATGCCCATGATGGGGAATCTATCATCATCTTTGTCTTCAGGGTCATAAGCTGGGTTACTTGGATCATTTGGCAAAGCCCATCTGCTAAGTCCATCAGCATTCTTGTGAATATTACCATCTCTGTGGATTATGGTCATATTGCCTCTGTATTCTTGAATAGCAATCTGCCATCTGAGCATGTGTCTATTGGGAGTCTTCATGTTCAGCAGTGATCTCAAAGCTGTGCAATCTGTTACAACATGAAATACACTGCCATCCAAGTAATAATGGAGTTTTTCCAGAGCCCAAACCAGACACAAGCATTCAAGTTGACTAGCACCATATCTTGTTTCACTGTCCTTCAGTTGTCTGGATATGAAAGCAATGGGTCCTTCTTTTCTTACTCCATCAATGACTTGTACTTGATGTAAAGCAGCACCTAGACCAGTCATGCTAGCATCTACATATAGTGTGAAGGGATGGGCCCAGTCTGGGAACAGTAGCAAGGGAGCTGTGTTCAGTTTTTATTTCAACAGGTTTTATGCCACTATCCTATGATGATTCATCTCATATATGACATCTATCCTGGTAAGTTCAGTAAGAGGCTTTGCTATCTCAGCAAACTTCTCAATGTGCTGTCTGTAGTAACCAGCAAAACCAAGAAAGGATTGCATTTCTTTCCTACTACCAGGCACAGGCTTTTGGAGGACAGCAGCTACTTTGTTCTGGTCTATTCCTATGGCAATTCCAGAGACAAGATGGCCTAGAGCTTTGATCTGATCAAATCCAAAGTTACACTTCTTCAGGGAGATTTTCATGTTCATGTTGATGACAACTTTAAGGATCCTTTTTATCCGAGTCAGGTGTTCTTCCCAAGTATTGGACATAATGATAATATCATCAATGTAGAAAATGACCCACTTCTCATCAATCTCTTTTCTGAATTCAATGTCCATCATTCTCTGGAAATGGGAGGGGGCATTCTTGATTCCAAAGGGCATCCTCAGGTATTCATAGATTCCTTTGTGCATAATAATCCTCAGCAGGTGTCTGGAATCTTCTGCAATGACATTCTGATGAAAGCCTTTGAGTACATCCATGCTAGTCAGAAATTTAGCTTTGGCTAGATTGTTCAGAGTCTCACTGATCTTGGGAATGGGATATCTGTCTGAAGCAGTGTAGGAGTTTAGAGCTCTGAAATCTCCTACCATTCTGGACTTCCCATTATGCCAGGCAATGATAACAGGAGTGGTGATCTCAACTACTTCATTATGGCCAACTTTCCTTAGAACATTCAGGTTTACTAGCTCTTCAATATGTTGTTAAAGGGCTTCCCTGCTTTTGGGGCTGGCAGGATAAGGAGGTCTTCTGAGAAGAGGAGGATGAGGCCTTTCAGTTGTCAACTTGAGATGAACTTCATGACCCTTGATGGCACCAAGGGGCTGGTTGGTGTTAGAGAAAGCAAGTTTGTTATTATAGAGGACTTCAAATAGCTTCTCTTTCTGCTCAATAGTTAACTTATCACTGAAATTGGCTTCACAGAGTTCTTCTACAATAAATTGCTGCAGTTGAGGATGGGACTTCTTTACAGCAGAAATTTCATTGGAAGGACTCATTTTCTCCAGATGATGAGATTTAAAACTGAATTTCTTCATCTTGTTCTCATTTCCAATGGTAAAGAATCTCTCTTTGCTGTTTGTGATATCAAAACCATAAAGAGACATGTAATCATTTCCAAGGATAAGGTAGTTTATTCTTGCATTTTTCATAACTACAAATTCTGCTAGAATTCTAATGGAACCTTTAGTGTGAGGGAAAATTAAAGCCATTTCTATTATGCCCATTGGCTGTAATTGATCACTACAGCTGTGGAATTTAGCATGATTAATTGGCATGAGTTTGCTTTCCCATTCTGGTATTATAGAATCTAGCAATTTGTTGCTGATGATTGAACAAGAAGCTCCACTATCCAGAAGGCATGAGTGCTCTTTGGAATCAATAAGGACAGTAGTGAGATTTACTTTCCCAGTGAGATGAGCTTTTCCTCTATCAGGTTTACATTTCATGAGTCTGTCATCCTCTATGTGGGAAGATTGACAGGATTTGTCCCAGGTCTGGGGTTGATGAGTCTCAGCTTGGATTTCAGCAATGGAGAATTCTTGATTTATCTCAAATTCTACAGCATGAGCTCCAAAATCAAAGTCAACCAAAGGATCATAGTTGCTACCATTTCCATTGTCCATGGCAATGATCATGTGGTTGGTTCTATGATTCTCTTCTTCTTCATCTAGCTCAGATTCAGACTTCAGTTGCTCACCTTGATCTTTTCCATTGTCACTCTTGGCATCATCATCATCATCCATTCCCACATTGTTTATCCTGTTCTTCTTCTTAGGGCATTCCCTGGAGAGGTGGCCAATTTGTTTACAGAAATGACATATAAGTTTGTCCTTGTCAGGGGCAGAGACAGGATTCATTTTTGAGGAGGACTCAGTTGGCTTATCAGCTTTCTCAGGAGTAGGATTATTTCTCCATTGGGATCTGTTTGGGGCATTATAACTGTTTGTCTCAGGCTTGTTCCTTTTCATGACTCTATCTATGACTTCTTCAGCAATTATAACCATGTCAAAGCTCATTTCAGTAGCATCTCTCTTATATCTGCTTTTAACAGCATGCTCAAGATTTGGAGGGCATTGCTTTAGGATCTTCTCACAAATGAGATACTCACTGAGCTCAGGTTGATAAGCTTTCAGTCTTTCTCTTTGAGTACCAAAACATTTATGAATCCTTCTTCCATCACAAGTAAAGTGATCACTTTCAAACTCCTGTTGCATTTTCCATTTCCAGTTATCAGTACCAAATTTGTTTCTGATGGCATTCCTCCACCATGCCCAAGACTTGTTCCCACACTTATCTCTGATTCCAAGGTACCAGTTTCTAGCAGTGTCAGTCAAGATGATTGTCAGTCTACTAATTATCATATGGTCCAACATTAAATAGTCTCTGACAAGGATATCAGTGTTCTTGATCCATAGCTCATGATTGTAAGGCAATTCTCCTGAGAACTTCTCCCAATCACTGTTTTTTGGTATGCCTTTCCACAGCTCTTTCCTCATATCAAAGTCAATTGGTCCATGATCAATGTAAGGGAATTTATCATTGGGAAATGGACTGTTATGATTGTTAGCTGGTTTGGAGAAGTTGGGTTTATCTGATTGGTGAGAGTCAGGTAGAGGAGTATTTTCCATGGCAGGAAGTGGTCTGTGGGAAACAAAATGAGCAGGATTTCTCAGATTGTCTTGCTGGTGTTGGCCCTCACTCTGGGCATTAAGCACTGGATTATTATAGTTGAGATGAGGGGGACAGTCTCTATCAGCAGGTCCAATCAATTGCTCTAACTTGGTGTTGGTGCTATTTACTACAGAAGAAATGTCACAGAGTCTTCTTTTAGTCTGCTCAAATCTATTGTAACTTGTGAGCCTGAGTCTCTATAGTGACAGCAGGACACAAGAAATGGGGGGCAATAGTTGGATTTCTTGGGATAAAGAAAATACAACTATAAGAGAGAGAGAGAAAGAGAAAAGAGAAAACAGAGCAGGATCAAGATGAAGAGAAGTACTAGGTTATTCTAGTGGGAATGCACGTCCACTGGCAATGCTACTCTTCAGAAGAGTGCTGCTAATCTGTGCTAAGAAGTGCTACAGCTTCCTCTCAGGAGGGTATCTGGATTAGATAAGTTTAATCCAGCCACAATTTTTTAGCTTCCTTCTGGATAGTCAAGGTTCTTAAAGGGAAACCTGAGGGACAGCCCTGAACCTAGATTTTGAGGCAAAGGCCAAATGATGAGAAGGGACAGCCCTGTGATCAAGATGAAGGCAAAGGCCAGTAGATTTGGAGGGACAGCCCTGTGATCAAGAAGAAGACAAAACCAGCAGAAAAGAGAAGATCAAGCAAGACACAGAGTTGTACCTCTGAGATAAACAAGGTTCAGTGAAAGAGGTTACTTACTGTCAATATCCTAGGCGCCTGTGACGGTAGGTATACTGGGAGTGTAGTAATCTCTTTGGTGGTGATCCTGGGGTTCTCTGGGGTGCTGTTCTGGTGTGCTGAAGTCTGTGGATCCGCCTCAGGCAAGGGGGATCCTGACTACAAAAATTTTCACAGTTTGCTTATGTAATTTACATATGTACATGTGGTTTAGTGCGCCTGGTAGCGCTGACACGTCACAACTGCGCATGCGCGCCACAACTCAATAACTCAGGGAAGGAGTATAGTTAAAAAGAGTTGGTAAGTTGTAACTAGGGTTAAAATTACGTGAGTAAACAGAATATGAGGTCAAAACACGGTTATCTCTTAAGATGAAAATGATATAAAGTAATTTATATGTAACAAAGGTAGAACAGGCAGCTTTTAGGTCAGCTGTGATGACTCTAAGGCTGACATGACCATTAGTTTGAAGGTCACTCATTTGATTTTCTAAAGAGGAAAGTTTGTAATACATTTTATCTTCCATTTCATCCAAATTCTTACCAAGTGAGTCCATGTTGGAATGACATTGGGATTCATTGACTAGAATGAGGTCTTGCACTCCTTCTAATTTCTCTTGAACACCTCCTAGCTTTTCTTCAAGGAGTTTTCTCAATTGTTCAAACTCACTGGAATTCACAGGAGGTCTCTCTTTGGCACAGTCTCTCATTTGATTCAGGAATTAGTCAAGCAAATGAGGCATAAATTCCTCTCTAAAGATATCAATGATGGAAACATTGAGGACTTCTCTGAAATTTTGGATACAAGATTCTAAAAGAGTTCCAGGGATTGTCTCTACAGTTCCAGAAAGTTCAGAAAGAAATTTAGAGAACAATAAATGTAATTTTTCTTCTAACAAGATAGGACCATTGTTAGACAAATCATTATTAAGATGACTAAGAAAAATTTCTCTGCTGGATTGGCTAGAAAGATTATCAAGATCTAGACTTAAACCCATGGGAGAGGCTGAACTTATTGGTGAAAACCTCTGCCGCGGCCTCTCCCGTTGGACCTGGTCAACCTCATCAAGAACTCCCCAATGTTGATGATCCTGTGGGTATTCCCCAAGGGCGGGTTCCAGTTCCTCCCGGATCCTCTCGAGTTGTGAAAATGTGATTGATGCTGGTAATTCCCGCGCTGACCTCCCCACTGTTGATAGTGGGGTTGAGGTTGATGGTAATGCGCGTTGGGGCGCTGGTAGGGATGATGGCGCAGCGCTTGGGTCCCATCTAGCTGTGTAGAAGCTGGTGGGAGTCTCGCCATTTGCTGTTGTTGCGGAGGGGGCAGCGGCGGCATCTGATGAGCCTGGTGGTTGTAGGGGGGGCGGCATTCACGCTTGGGGCGGGTAAGGGGGGGTAGGACCCTGGTAACCGGTCTCTTGCGCTTGGTGTTGCAAAGTTTGAGGCTCTGGTGTTGGCATAGCTACTAGAGGTTGGTGGCCTGGGTGTGGGGCTAGAGCTAGGCCTGTGTTGGTCTGCGCGGTTATTATCGGCGGTGCTCTGCGCTCGGCGTCTAGAGTCTGCTGGTATAACGTCCTCTCCAGGGCGTTGAGGTCCTCCCTGGGGATCCAGTCCTGGCTGAGAAGGATAGCTTTGTCTCTCCCATTAATGATGTCCTCTATCATCTCTTGGGTCATAGCGGCCTGAGAGAGGAGGCGCCTCAAAGCTCGTGTGCTCTGCATCTCCCAAGCTCTGACGTGAAATTTGTACTTCTCATTGAGAAGGTTTACTAGGTTCAGGATCTCCTGATCCTCCGGCATAAGCTCCATCGGCCCGGAGGAATCTTGAGGAGCCTGGTTCTGAGCTGGGGGAACCAGGGATAGATCTGGCGGCACTCCTGGTCGTAAACCCTCTGGGTTGGTAGGCTGGGGGGAGGGATGAGCTACGACTGGAATCATCTGCTCCCTCTCTACGGGTTGCGTTACAGGCGTTGACTTGTTTGAAGCTAGTGCCAGGGATGTTTCCCTTGGATTGTACAAAGCTGGGGGAATGCCTGTGTCCGGCGGCAAAGGTTCCTCTTGAGGGAATGCGAGAAAATCCTTGTCCAATGGCGGTAAGGCCGACTCTAGCTCGCTGAAGCCTTTCCTCTGCGGCTGGGCTGAGTTGATAGCGGAGTTGTTGCTCTGCTGAGAGGTCCCTTTCATTTCTAAGATGGGGGGCATTTTTTTCATGAGTTATTATTAGTTTTTGTTTTGTTTTTTTGTTTTTTATGTTTTATTTTTCAGAAGTAAAGAAATAAAGAAAAGGAAATACCTAAAGCCTTGGCTTTTGCGGAAAGTCTGCGGCTTTTACGCGTAGTAGAAGAGACTTTCTTCTTCTTTTCTTTTGCTTTGGTTTTCGCGGTAGGTTCAGACGTCCAGTTGGCTATATTAACAGTGGCTGTGACCTTCTTGCAACGGACTTTTGGGTATGTAGTTGTAGCAATGGGCGGCCACAAAGTACTACTAATCAAGTTTCCGTTTTGCGGGGTAGCTATGATTTTATATTTGTAGTCTTCTTCCTCTGTGCTATCCTGCGATGTTGGATCAAAGTTTTTGGTCACTATTGGCAATTATGCTTTGGAAGGAGAGGAATCTTTTAAGCGCACTCTGATTTTTGATATCTCTTAATTTTGATCCAACAGTACAGTGGATCCAAGTGAAGATAAGTCCGACAAAGGGATAAAAAGGTCTGCAGAAGAGTCGCAATTCTGCACTTTCACAGGTAAAGAGGACGTGAAATTTTTTTCTTCAAGGGTTCAGTTAGGGATTTAATCAATGTAGAACCAATTTGGGATAGTTTTGAGAGAATTTCAGCGTTAGTAGTATATGTAGAAGGAATTTTTTGTGATTTTTTCAAATTTTTATGAATTTTTGTTTGATTTAAACAGGATGATCAGTCCTTGGCTTTTAAGAAGTCTAGAAGTATGAAAATGGAGGATATTTCCCAATGAGGCCCCCAATTGTGAGCCTGTGTCTCTTATGTAACAGCAGGACACAAGGAAAGAGGGGGGAAATAGTTTGGATTTCTTGGGATAAAGAAATACAAACTGAGAGAGAGGAAGAGAAAGAGAGAGAAAAGAGAAGATCAGGCCTAGCCTTTAAGTCTTTATTAATTGATCTGGGCTATTCTCAACCTGGAAAAGTTGGATGCCAGCTGTGCCAGGCCAAAAAGAGTGCAACAGCCTCCACTCACAACAAGGAAACATTGGTGGGATTCAGGAGTAGGGTTACTACTCTGCTCTGTTTTTATAGGTCTTAACCAGAGATAAACTTTTGATCTTTTATGATTGAAAGAGTTGAAGAAATGAAGAAACAATCAAGAGCAACAGAGTTTCACTCTGGATAAGCAAGTTGACTCTAGGGCTGACACATAATGACAGGGGGAAGTGGCAGCGGTACAGCTGAATTGATTGATTGGATTAAGCAGCTAGAGAAGCTCATGGATGCCAAGCCCCGCGTTGTAGACAAAGGGAAAAGTGTAGCAGCAGCAATAGAGGCCACAATGACCAAAGTCACTGCTTGCCTGGACCATCTGCTGGCATACAGCATCACTGAGACTCCTAGACCATTAGAGGTCAAGGAACAGGTGGAATGCGCTGTGGAAGCCGCAATGAGCAGGCATGTGGAGCGGCTGGAGCACCTTATGGCTACTAGGTTGCCCGAGAGGTAGGAGCCTGAATCCAGCGACGCGGGTAGGGCTGAGGAATTGCAAAGTCAGATTGAGGAATTCAGTGAAGGCCAGTGGCACGATTTTTTGAAGCTAAATGAACGCTTCAACACTATGATGAGTCAGAGCAGATCAGAGGGGGCCAGATTGCGCACCAAGATAGCCGAGTTGGCTGAGTTGGTAAAGAGCATGGCAGTAGCCAATAACAGATCCCGCATGGCCAAGCAGCAGGGAAATGTGGATGATTCCAAAGGTGAGCGCGCATCTGTTAGTTTGGAAATCCAAAAGCAGTTGACTAATGCCATTGCAAAGTCGGACTGACCTACCTTTTCCTGAAAAGGCAAATACGACCATATGGATTTTATCCACTGGATTGATTCTGCCAAACAGCACAGTAATATCAATGATGGTGTGATAGTGCTTAAATTGCTTACCATTCTCACCAACGGAGATTGCTCTTGGTTCAAGACCATGGAAGCCCTTCATCAGAATAAAAAATGGAGCTTCTGGCAGGCCAAAATTTGCAAGAAGTGGGGTACTTCCAGCTGGAAGCGCAATAAAGAAGACGCATTTGACAAAGACAAGTTTGTTGCTGGGGATTCAGTGCCAGCAGACTGGGTTACCCATCAATATGATAGGATTCAGTTTTTTTTTGCCTGGGATCTTGCCAGAGTTGATCAACTTTAAGTTGCTTTGACTGATGGATGATGAGGTGGAGTTTGCCATCAAAACAGCAACGCAAGACCCCGCCGCAGATCTTAGCAAGCTTACAAATATCTTGGAGGACATTTGCAAGAAGACGCGATTGGGTAGACGTAGGTTTACTTCAAAAGCACAAGCCCAGGATAAGCCCTCTGCAGTCTCCACAGCAAAGCCTAAGGGACAGGCTGCAGCAGGTCCAATAAAATGCTACTGATCATGTGATGAGACTGGGCACACCTCACAACAATGCCCTAAGAAGGTTAATAATGTAGCTGAGGAGGACACTCAGCGTGAGGACGACGGGGCAAGTGTTTACGACCCAGAGGCTCCGACCATTGGGGAAGCATCTAGTGGCGCGTTTGCAATTGGTATGCTGTTGGGAAAGAACAATCTTGTCTGCATGAGATGCTGCAACCTAGACTGTATGGTTCTCCTGACAGTGGGGCAGTAAAGTCTGTGGTGGGGAAAAGCTACCTCAAGCATTTCTGCCCGGGTTGGGAAACATTTATCTTGCCAATAGAGACAGGAAATTTTCATAGCCCTTTGGGCTCTCTTACTCCAATGGGGGTGGTCAACATTAAGCTGCAACTAAAGGATATTACAATGGTCATTTGATTTGTAGTTATGGAGAACATGTCCTTGCAGTATTTTCTAATTGGCAACAACTACCTGGCTCATTATAAAATCTCTCTTCTTAATGCGGAGCGTAGACAGTTTCCTTTTTTCAAAAGAGTCTTTGATTTTGACCAGTCAATCAATGCAGTTATACTGGGGGGGGGGGGGACGGGGGGTTTCCACAGGATCTACAGGATTCTTTTTAGATGAAGTTAACCAAGACGCTAAGATATTGGGTGAGTTTTCAGCCTCACAAAAGGCTGGACTGTTTTCCACTCAAAATTACAACACCCGTGATCATTGCATGAAATAATGGTAAATCACGCCTTGTTGGAAAATTTTGAGTGCTAAATACGTATACTACACCTGATAGATACCCAATGCCTAAGATTACAGAGTCCCTGACCAAGCTGCACAGGGCAAAATTTATCACGTGCATGGACGTGTTGAAGGGATTCCATCAGAATGTTGTTGATGAGAAAATTTGCCGCTATCTTTGCATAATCTCTCATATGGGGGTTCAAAAATACCTGCGGATGTCTTTTGGCATTAAAAATGCGCCGTCCCACTTCCAGCAGATCATGGACACCAAGTTTCATGAGGAGCTCAGTCAGCTCTGGCTAATAGCTTAAATTGATGACCTTATTATATTCACGGAAACATGGGAAGATCACCTTCATACGCTGTCAACAGTTTTACAAAAAATTTGCGGGATGGGGATGAAAATTTCACTCACAAAATGCTCTTTTGGATTCATAGAGCTGAAGGCTCTGGGCCACATTGTTAATGGATTGACCTTGGTGTCAGAATCTGAGCTTTTAGTCCGCTCACTTTCTTTTTTCCCAGTTCCTGTTCCTGTTCCTGTTCCTGTACCTGTTCCTGTTCCAGTACCTGTTCCTTTTCCCTGTTCCAGTCCCAGTCCCAGTCCCCGTTCCCTGTTCCTGTCAAGTCCTCTGTCCCAGTTCCAGTTCCTGTCCCTGTCCCCTATCCCAGTTCCTGTCCTGTCCCCAGTTCCAGTTCCTGTCCCTGTCACTGACTTGTTACAGATGTTAGTTTATTTTGTCTTGTGTGTTACATGCTGTTAGGCCCCCTCTGGATCTTGTGCAGGGGGCTCTCTAGTTGTGTATACGTGTCCGCTCCTTGAGTATGAAATAAAACTATTGAGTCTGAGCCAAAAACACTTTAGCCCTTCCTGAGCCATCAACCTTCAGCAAAGCTCCTTGGTCAACCCCTCCTCCTCGCCTCTAAAGTTCCCCATTCAAAAGTGAAATCTCAACACTTGGGGGTGGATCAGGGCCAAGTGGCCGCGGTATTGATGAGACCAATACCGGTTACTGTTGAAGAGCTGCAATCCTTTTTGGGGTTTGCCAGATACTACCGGCTGCACATCAAGGACTTCAACAAGATGGCCTCGGCTCTCTACAAAATATGTAGCCCAAATGTAGCTTTTGAAATGACTCAAGAGCAGGTGGAAACCTACAAAGACCTGCGTGTAGCGTTTACTACGGCACCATTGTTGTTTCACTCGGACCCAAAGCGACCGTATCGGCTATATGTTGACGCCTGCATGGAGGGTCTGGGCGCGGTGCTTCATCAAATCCAAAGGGTTGGTGACCGGGAGCAAGAGGGTCCCATATGTTTTATCTCAAGGCAGCTAAAGGATCCAGAGAAGAGGTATGGAGCTTCCCAGTTAGAGTGCCTGTGTTTGGTATGGGCACTCAATAAGTTGTATTACTACTTAGATGGTTGTGTGTTTGAAGTAATTACGGACTGGATCACACTGAAATCTCTCCTTAATATGAAGCCTCCAAGCAGGCACATGTTACAATGGAAAATTTCAGTGCAGGACTGGCGCGGTTTTATGATGATTGTCCATAGGGACGGTTTGATTCATAAAAACACTGATGGTTTATTGCGCTGGGAGTTACCAAATGATGACACCAACCTGGCGTCCAAACTGGAGGAAGTGGACCGCAATTTGCCTATCATGGCCATTGTCAGGCGCGGTGATGCCAAGAGTAATACTCTTCTAGCTACACCGGTGACTGTGCAGCGGTGCGGTGGTGCGCGCGGCAAAAAGCGCAGTAAAGAGTGTGAAATAACTGGGATAAGTTATTTCTAAAGACCCAAAAAATGGTTTAACGGAGGGGCCAGGAGCGCCTGGGGTGTTTAAGTGGGGGCATTCTAAATGCACCCCAAGTTTTTACTTCATGTACACCAACAAAAAGGGGTACACTACTGGGTAAACCAACAAAATTGGGGTATTCTTGATTAGACCCCAATATTCAAGGGGTACCCAACTGGCCACCCCAAAAACATTGGGGTACTTGCATCAAAATTCCAAAAGAGCTTAGGTATTGGGGTGCAATCCAATTTACCCCAACAGAGATGGTGTACATGAGGGGTGCACCCCAAACACACTTCTGGAGGCGGTCATTGAGGGCAGGTGGACTCCAATTGATGCCCGGTGCAGACTGATTGTTGGGGAGTTGCTACTCCCTCCTCCCCTTGGTGACTGGCACCCACCGGGCATTTAGAGGAGGTGGACTCTCCTCGGTCGCCGGTACCTACCTGTCATTGAGGGGAGTAGCAACTCCTCTCAATGACCAACCCAGACTGGTCATTGAGGGGAGTAGCAACTCCTCTTGATGACCAACCCAGACCAGTCATTGAGGGAGTTGCTACTCCTCTCAATGACCGACCCAGACCGGTCATCAAGGGGAGTAGCAACTCCTCTTGATAGCCAACCCAGACCAGTCAGCGAGGGGAGTTTCTACTCCCTTCAAACTGGTCATCAGGGGTAGTAGCAACTCCCCTCAATGACCAATGCCAACCAATCATCAAGGGGAGTTGATACTCCCCTCAATGACTGGTCTCATCGAGGGGAGTAGCAACTCCTCTCAATAACCAACCCAGACGGATCATGAAGGGGAGTTGCAACTCCCTTTGATTACTGACAGAGACCAGAAATCAACTCCCCTCAATGATTGATTGGTGTTGGTCATTGAGGGGAGTAGCAGTCATTGAGGGGAGTTGCTACTCCCCTAGATGATCAGTTGGTGCTGTTCATTGAGGGGAGTTGCTACTCCCCTCAATGTGCGGTCTGTACCAGGAATCAAGGGAGTCACCTCCTCTTGATACCTGGTTTGTGCCAGTCACTGAGAGGAGGTGGTACTCCTTTCAATTACCGGTCTGTGCCGGGAATCAATGGGAGTAGCAAGCCCCCTTGCTGACCAGTCTGTGCACCCAGGCATTGAGGGGGGTTAATGACCGGCACACCAGTGGTTGAAGGGAGTGCACAGACTGGCCAACCGGTTTCTGCGGGTCTTAGGACAAGACCGGTCTGTCCTCTTGGTGGCAAGCTGCGACCAGTGTGACAAGTTGGGCTGGGTGCCAGATATGTACATCTGGGGTGTGAAGGGGCTCACCCCTGGTATCAGATTGGAGTGCAGGGGGTTTGAACCCCAGGGTGTCATGGCCATGTACATCATAGATTTCACTTGTTTTGGGGTACCCTGTGGCTCACCCCAACTTCCATGGGGTATGAGGTGCTGTACCCCATCTTCACAGGGGTGTGTAAGTGTATACCCCAAGTGGTTTGGGGTACACATCAGCTGTATCCCTTTTCGGTGTCCATCAAGTGAAAACTTGGGGTGCATTTAGCATGCCCCGTGCGAGTGCCCTCCGATGATCTTACAGGGCCTGCGCACAAGATGCGCAGGGGTTTTTATAGAACCTGTGACTTCTGGGGCCCAACTAAGGGTGTGTTTTGAACGTTGGAACGTTCCCAGGATAGGGGATATGCTCCCGATAAAGAAAAGGAAACAGCGGACTTACTCTTGAAGAGGGTCTGCAAAAAAAGGATGGCAAACAACTCAACAAACCAAGATTGGAACAATACAGACAAGCGACCGGGTCTGATAGACGGGGGCGGGGCTGGTATGGCAACAAGGTGGTTGGTATGAATCTGGGGAGGCTCTTACTTGCTCAAAAGCCTCCCTTTAAATATTCTTGCGGCAACCGGTAGGGTCACCGTTCTATTTTCAAATTCCTTGCGGCTTCTCGGCCCCAGGAAAGATTAGTTAAAGCAGGAGTGGTAGAGCGTTCTATTGCTCGCATTGCTCCTGTCCTTGTTACTCAACGGCAAGTATTGCTCTTCCTCGGTCCAAGGAAGAGTTCTACTCTTGGTGTTTTTTTCTTGGTTGTTCATCTTTGGCCGGGGGAGAAGCAGTAGTTTACTTCTTTACTACTCTCCTCCGGCTGTTTCCTGTAGAATGTTCTACTGTTTTTTGTTTAGTTCAGAAATAGCAAACCCGTTCTCTTGGCCTGAGAACGGGTTTTTAAACATGTTATTTTTCTTCTCTGGCCGCTGCCTGCGGCTGGAGTTTTGACAGTCTCTCCTTGACTCTATCCGTCATTTGAGGGGAAGGCTTTGTTACATATTCATTTTAGTATGCGCGGCGCTCTGCCCCGCTATTTAGTGTTCAATAATGAATATGGTATTCATTTTATACGCGGCTCTCTGTGCTGCAATAAATATGTATAGTTAATACTTGGATATGTTAGTTAGCTGGGCTCTACCTTATTATAGTAGCCCGGCTGACATTCCCTCCCACCAAGATAAGTTACTCGTAACTTATCTGAGCTATATTCGCTTAGAAACTCTGTAATTGCGTAAGTGAATAGCTCCATCTGGGATATTATTTTCTGGCAGCCATTCATCTTTACCTGCAGATTGGTTTCTGTATCTTACAAGGTACAGCCGAGTGTCTTTACCTAAAACCCTCTCTTTTTTATATGTACTTTAAGTTGCTCTTTAGGAGATGGTTCTTCCATCAGTACAGGTACAGGTTTGGAAGTCGGTTCATTTTCTCTTGGAACATATCTTTCTATCAGGCTCACTGGAAACACTGGGTGTTTTCTGCTAAATTCTTCCATGAGAATTACTTCTACCACATTTTTACCATGTAGTTTTTTAATCACAAAGGGTCCTACAAAGGCAGGTTTAAGTTTCCTCCAACCTCCCAAGTTGTTAAAATTCACAGTAGATAGAAGTACTTTTTCTCCTATACAGAATTCTGGTTCTTTATGACTCTTGTCCCAGCGCATCTCACTGTACTCAGCCGCTTCTTGTACACATTTAGCAGCATGTTTATTTGCGGCTTCTAGCATTTGCTTAAAGTCTAAGGCCGTAGGGTGCGCCAGTGGCAATTTGTTGTTAAGAGTGTCCTTAGGTAGTCTGGGAATCCAATCCCTTTCTAGGATATATGGCGCTACTTTAGTAGTAGAGTGCTTACTAATATTATAAGCCATCTCTAGGGCAGGGAGTAAATTAACCCAGTCATGTGTATACCCATCACTGTTTTTAAATTCCAGCCCAAAGGCGCAAAACCTTTGTAGAAGATCTTCTAGTGTCTGGATCATTCTTTCTGCTAGGCCATCAGTCTGCGGGTGATACGCGGTTGAGAAGGCTAATTTGGTACCCAACATATCATGGAGATTTCTCCAAAATTCAGACGTAAAATTTGGGTCTCTGTCACTGATAATTATTTTGGGGATACCCACATCAGCCATGATCCTGTTCCAGAATAGCATAGCTACTTCCATAGCTGTGTCATCTTTGTGATGTGGAATAAACCCAGCTCTCTTGGAAAATCTATCTACCGCTACTAGGACTGAGTTATAAGAGAAGACTCCTCCCGGTGGTAATCCTGTCACAAAGTCCATGTTAATGATTTCCCACCTAGTTTTGGGTTCTGCTATGGTCTGCAATAATCCAAATCTTTTTCCAGTCTGTTTGTTGGCTTTTTGGCATTTTTCACAGGATTTAACGTAGGCTTTAGTTTGATTTTTCCAATCAACCCACCAGGCTGTCTGTTTAATCCTCTCCAAGTTTCTATCTTTGGAGAAGTGACCTGCGCCAGCATTGTCACGGCATTCATGCAACATATTTTTAATGTGATTTACTTTACTCATGACTATCTTACTTGAATGTCTATGTCTAAAGTATAATATGACATCTAACAGAGTAAACTGTCCTGCCTTGTATGGGGTCAATAGTTATTCCGGTAAGCTAGAATTAATTTTGGAGCACTGTTTTCATTATCCAGAATATTGATTAACTTGAGAAGTTCTAAATCTTCACTATAGCTGATTCTGACTTCTTCAAAGAATGTGTCGTCAATGTCACATACGTGAATTCCTAAAATAGGGAATACATCCTCATCCTCTGGATCATAGGCAGGATTGTCTGGAGTATCAGGCAAGGCCCATCTACTTAGTCCATCTGCATTAGTATGCTTAGCTCCTGCCCTATGGATAATGTTCATATGTCCTCTGTACTGTTGTATTGCAATCTGCCATCTGAGCATGTGACGGTTGGGCGTCTTCATGTTCATGAAAGTCTTTACTGCTATACAATCCGTAACTACAATGATCTTACAACCTTCCAGGTAAAAATGTAGTTTCTCTAGAGCCCATACAAGACATAAGCATTCCATTTGACTGGCTCCATATCTCATTTCTGTCTTACAGACTTGTTGAGAAATGAACAACACAGGTTTTTCTACAGGAATACCATCAATTATGAATTCCTGATGCAAAGCTGCTCCTATGCCTTCAAGGCAAGCATCTATGTACAGTATAAATGGCAAAGAGTAATCTGGTTGTGCTAGTACGGGAGCTGTAGTAATAAGCCTTTTTAGTTGCTCGTATTGCTCTACTCTCCCGTACGTCATCTCAAAGAAGACGTCTTTGCTTCATAACTCGTATAAACTTTTCAAGATGTTTGCAAATTTAGGGATATGTTGTCTGTAATAACTGCAAAATCCCAAAAATGACTGCATTTCTGTTATTGTCTGCGGCATAGGTTTAAGCAGAACTGCGGCTACTCTGTTTTGATCTATAGCTAGAGATAATCCGGAGACTATATGACCTAAAGCCTTGAGCTCTTGAAAACCAAAGTTAAATTTCTTGATTGACATTTTCAGACCTGCTGTAATAGCTGTACGGAGGACCAATATTATTTTTTCTAAATGATCCTCCCAGTTTGTAGAATATATGATAATGTCATCTATGTATATCATCATCCAACTTTGTCTAATAAAGGATCCAAATATGGTGTCCCTCATACGCTGAAAGTGCGACGGAGCATTTTTTATACCAAATGGCATCCTTAAATATTCATAGACTCCTAGATGACAGATTATTCTCATAAATTTTCTGCTCTCTTCTTTAATGGGTATTTGATGGAACCCTTTAAGAACATCCATTGTAGTGATGTATTCAGCTTTTGCCAAATTATGTAGTGAATGATCTATCCTTGGAATAGGATAATTGTCTGCCTTTGTGTAATTATTAAGGGCTCTAAAATCTCCTACCATGCGGGATTTATCATTATGCACTGCAAGAAAAACTCTAGAAACTGCTTGCAGTTGAGATGCAAGAGCTCAAGGCAAGCTATGCCTCATGCATGTATCAAGCACTGGTTGATTCCATGCACATTGCCTAATTTATGCAAGAGTGAGTCTAAGGTACAAAAACCTGAGTACAGGAGTTGATACCTGTGCAAATTCCCCTTTCATGTGGAAATTCCCCTTTCATTTGCACATACCCCTTTCATGTGTGTATATCCCTTTCATGTGCATGTATCCCTTTCACAATGTGTACATACCCCTTTCATCATGTTTTCATGACCCATTCATGTTTACACGTCCCCTTTGAGTTTTTTAAATCCCTTTCAATACCCCTTTCATCATTCAGGTTTACATACCCCTTTGATGTTTACATATCCCTTTCATGTGCAAATACCTCTTACTGCACATACCCCTTTCATGCATGAATACCCCTTTCATGCATACATACCCCTTTCATCAGGTGTACATATCCCTTTTATGTGTTTATACACCTTCTCACATTCCCCTTTAATGCGTACATATTTCTTTCATCTGTACATATCCCTTTCATGTGTACATACCCTATTTATGTTATTCTGGCTGAATTCAATGGCACATGGAGTGTTTAATAAAAGAAAATAAAAGGGTGCTCAGGGGGATGCTCATTTGCCTCAGCCTACTGCATGAGCACTTCAGCATGTTCAACATTGAAATGCTGAACAAGGTACACAGTGAAGGTGTGCCAGCACAGAATTTGGGTGCTTAACTCCAGCTTGAGCCAATCTTTGATTGAAGCTTGCTGCATCTCAACTGCAAGCAGTTTCTAGAGTTTTTCTTGCAGTGATGCCAGGCTATAATTACGGGCGTAGTTATTTCCACTTGTTTGTTGTGGCCTACTTTCCTCAAAACCTTAAATTCTAATAGTTCTTTGATGTGGATCTCCAAGGCTTCCCTAGACTTAGGGCTGGGAGGATAGGCAGCTCTCCTTAACGCAGGAGGGTAGGGGGGCTGACACGTGAGTTCTATTTCAATATCGTGTCCTGAGATATTCCCTATAGGTTCTTCCTTTGTGCAAAAAGCTTCTTCATGCTCAAAGCAGACTTTCAACACATCTGATTGTTGTTCTGCGGTTAAATTACTACTAATAGCAGCTTGAGACATATAATTTTGACTGAACTTGGTCAGTTCTTTATTCTCATGGTTTTTCTCCAAAAGGGTTCTGAAAGCTGATATTACATATCTCAAACTTTTGTTTCCAATCACCACCTATTGTGTAGTATCTATTTTTGCTTTGAATTACATCTATTCCATACAAGCAGAATGCATCATTTCCCATAATAAGATAATCACACACAGCATCTTCTAGGACTACAAATTTTACATGTAATCTCAAAGAACCTTTTGTATGCCGGAAAATAAGAGGTAACTTAACAATCCCTATTGGTTTAAGGGCTGAGTTACAACTGCGAAATTTAGCTTTGGGCGTGGGGAGAAGGTTATTCTTCCAGTCAGGATAACAAGAGTCTAGTAAATTGGTACTAGTGCAAGAACAAAATGCTCCAATGTCTAAAAGAGCTCTGACTTCTCTCCCATCAAAGATAACTGTTGTATAGCTAGTTTTTCCCAGAGTATAACTCATGCCTTCCTCTGGCTTATTTGTCATTAGTTTGGCATCTGATACGTGCCCAACTCCCAGTGAAGAGTTCCATTTCTGTGGCAAATTGGAATCTCCTTGGATTACCGTGATATGTAATGGATCACCAAGATCAGCCTGTCATACATTGCATTTGGAATTGATTTCTGGTTCATCCAAGCAATCTCCAATTTCAGGCTCCATACTGACAATGTCAAATTGGGAGCCCGTATCAGATAGGTCAACTTCATCTGACTCTACTTCTATATTGTTGATGCGTTTACGGGGTTTAGGGCAATCAGGTCTCTTATGGCCTTTCTCTCCACAATTATAACACTCAATACTAGTTGGTTTTCTAGTAGGCACTTCTTCATTCTTTCTTTCTACAGCCGTGTTTTCTCTAGGAGCTAGATTACGCCTTTCTTTGTACATTTTGGGTTTCTTGTCTAATTTCTTGGCCACAATAATTATTTCTATTGTGGCTACTAATTCAGACAAGTCTACGTCTGCATCTTTCAACCTGCACATTACATCATGTTCTAAGTAATTAGGGCACTTTTTCAAGATTTTCTTAGTGACAAATTTCTGAGCTGGTTGGTTATAGATACAATCAATCCTTTTCTTCTGACTCAGACACCATTTGTATGGATCATCTTTAGTAGGATCAAAGAAATCATTCTCATATGTGGCTAGCATTTTATCCTCCCAGACATCTGTACCAAACTGTTTGTGGATCAGTTTTTTCCACTCTTCCCAGCTTACTTTTGCAACTGATTTCTTTTTTCTGACAAACCAGTCTAAAGCTACGCCTTCAAATAACCTTGGCAATCTGGAAGTTACTACTTCATCAGTAGCTTTGTAGCACTCAAGGAGATGATCTACATAGTCTATGAAGTGGATATGATCATATTTGCCTTCTCAAGAGAATTTAGGCCATTCTTTCATTGGCGGCATCAGTTTGCATTTGGTCACTGGGTCTAAACTATTCAAGAAAGAAGTAGTCTGTCTTGGTTGTTCTTGGTAAGGTTGGGAATCACTGGCCGCGTTTGGGCGTGGCAACCTAGTTGGGTCCTCTTCTTTAGGAGGTAGAGACCTTTCTTGGTGTTGAAACACTCTGTTCCTGTTATTTAGTAAAGGATTGTTAAACCTTACTTCTTCCGTCTGAGTAGATTTGGGGTTATGACTCAGGTGCGGGGGAGTCTGTATTCCAGCTACATTTTGTTTAAGAGTTTTTATCTCTTGTTTGAGAGAGCTGATTTGCTCCGCCGTGAAGATGTTGATTTTATTTACCATCTCCTTCATGTTATCTTCCTGATGACTCACTAAGTCTATCAAATTTGTAACTGAGCGGATTGATGGTCTTCACGCTCTCTGTTTTCTTTGATAACCTCAGTTTTCAAAGTAGACAGCATTTGGCTTTTAAAGTCTGCCATATCAATGTCAATATCCGTAAGTTTGTCTTGTAGACTTTGATTTGTACCAGCCATATTCTCAAGTCTTTTTGTTATCTCACTTGTTCTACTCTTAATTTCTCCAATGTCTTGGCAAAACTCAGGGATTCTAACAAAATGTTCTTGAGACATTTCTATTGCACGACTAACAGCAGATTCAAGAGTGTTAATAATGGAAGTATGACATTCCACAATTTTTTTGTTTGTAAACTTATATTGATTACTAGAGATACTATGCAATGTAGACAAATTTCCATACAAGTTATCAAACATATGGAAAATAAAATCTCTATCAACTACATCTGGTTGTAGGCTTGTTCCAAGGTGTTCACTGCCTTCATGACTTGAGCCCATCTGCAGGGGTCTTTGCGGAGCTGGTTGTTTTGATTGGTTGGAGGAGCTTTTTGTTTCTTCAAAGTCCTCGCTGGAGGGTCAATCTGTTTCTTCAACATCCAGGGTTTCCAACCCTCCGCGAAGGACTCTAACTCCTTTCAAGAGAGGAACTTCTGAGCCGCTTTTTGGCTCTCTTGAGCTACGCGTAGAGCGGCTTTGAGCTCCTCCGGAGATCCTTGAGCCTGGAGAGAGATGCATTTTCTCCAGTTGGCTCGGTGGACGTATACCAAATTCTGGATCATCTTGATCTGCTCCTCCTCCAGCTCTCTGGGAGTTTTTACCGGAGCTTTGGCTTTCAAGGTGCTCGGAGCTGGGTCCGTGTTCTTCTTGAACCGAAGCGGGACCTTGAAGTCTGCCGGATCTTCCTCCAACTGATCCTCCCACGACAGATCCTTTGATGGCGGACCCTTTGCGGCTGACTCTTTTTGGAGTGGCAAGGGGTCCTTCAATGTCAGGTCTGGAAGAGCGGGTAGACATGTGTTATTAGTGTTTTTGTTTTTTTGTGAAAGAAATGGACTAACTTTTGACTTCCGGTTTGGAGTTGCTGACGTCAATATCTGCTAGGTTCTTGGCGGGAGCTGGGTCTATTTCAGCTGCATAGAACGGAGAAATTGGTCAGTGATGCGGTTTTTATCTGCGAGTGATTTCGCAGGAGAGAGTTACTTACGGGTGTCTCTTGGGTGGCGTATAGTACCGGCAATGTAGTTTGGTTTAGGAGCTGGCACTATTTACAGGGGCGTGCGTTGAGCTAGAAAAACTGTGTTTCCTTTCTCTTTTCTTTTTCCTTTTTCTCTCTTTGTGCTTTCTACATGTCACATCTCTTTCTCCTCAATTTCACCAGTCATGTAGACTACCTGAGGCAGCAAGTGTGGAAGGAAACCTTCCTCATCCTTCCACACACCTCTCACTCAGCCCACCTCGTGCTCGCTGCCCTCAGGTAGAGTTCTCTCTTGTTTCATTTCTTTCTTTTCTTTCTCTTTCTCTCTCTTTGTTCTTTGTTTTTCTTCTCTCTCTGTTTGCTGATGAAATGAAATTATCCTTCCACACACCTCTCACTCGGCCCACCTCGTGCTTGCTGCCCTCAGGCCTGGTTCACTTCATCAGGTTATGAGCCCGCGCTAGGCTCCAACTTTGCACCCAACCAAGCACGTTAAATACCGGTCTCTTTCAAGTGACGTTTCTAACAAGTGGACTACTAAAAAGGATCAAAGCAACCTTGTTGCCTCGGTTGTCGATATGTCCGACGATAAACAATCCTCAACCTCGGGCAAAGCTCCCGCATACTTAGTCGGTGCAACGGTGAACATCAATCCCGATTCATCAGCTGCTCTCTCTCAGAAGTCAGCCGCTGCTCGTCTTCCCATTCTCACGGAACCCGGCCCAGATTCAAGCTTCCCGGACTGGGACCTTTTGATGACTTCCTACTTTGATGCCGTCAACATGGACTATGTCATCGAAAAACCAATGCCCGCGCAGCCGCCAGCCTCGTGGGCCGCAGACAACAAGACTATCTGCGCGATTCTTACACAAACCATCGTAGGCTCAAACTTGCTTATCGTTTGACCCTACAAGAAGAACGCCTACGGCATGTGGCAGGCGCTTGTTTGATCTCATCTAGACTCCTCCACAGGCGGCAGAGTCTACTGGCTTTGCAAACTCCTCCTCACAAAAATGGAAGGCAATGACCTTCTCTCGCACCTCAACACCATGGCGAAGGCGTACAACTGCCTCAACGCCCTCATCACTCCGGAAAAACCTCTCACTCCCTCCAATGTACACGCTGCGGCGCTCCTCAGCTCGATTCCGGACGACTGGATGGCATGCGTTTCTCATCTAATGAACCAAGATGGAGTGAAGTCCGAGTCAATCGTACTGGCTCTGAAAAACAAACACACCAGACAACAATCTCAAACTGATAATGTCCCCTCAGCCTCTTCAGCAAAAGCCGGACCTTGTCCCAACAAACGATCCGGCGATTGCACGAGAAAGCCCCTTCATTGCGACTTCTGCAACGTGGATGGCCACGATCTCAATCGCTGCCACAACACCCGCAAAATTCTGGCCAACATTAAAGCTAGCCAGAAGCCTCAAACCTCTCAATGGGACGATGGCGTGAAGAAAGGCTCTCAAAGTCAACCAGCAGCACGTGCTGGCCAAACCTCCGCAGCCACCCTTGGCCAATCCACCCACACATACGAGGAAGATGATGAGTTGGATTACTCTGGTTCTCAGATCAACGTTGTTGCTGGAAACGCGGTAGCCGCTCTATTGGCCTTCTCCGGCTCTTTCACGGCCGGCAATGCAAACCTGGACTCAGGCTGTTCGATGTCAATGACACCGGATCTCAACACGTTGAAAATCCCAAGCCAGATCACACTCCCGTCCGCCTTGCCAATCACTCTGTGGTCGAAGCCACCCACAAAGGCACCACCAAACTTCCAATCAAAGGTGGAGTCAAGGTGAAAACTCTGGTATTCCCCTTGCTCCATGAACCTCTCCTCTCCATTGCCGCTATGTGCAATGCCGGAGTTACTGCGGTATTCACCAAGTCAGCCTGTGATCTCTACCGCTTGGATTCCACCCGCATCACCGGCACTCTATCCGGTCGTGGCTATTGCCGAGGGAACCTCTACTACCTGGCATCTGAGCCTGTGAGCTCTTATTCATCTGACTCAATTATCTCTCCACCCGTTGACAACTCCCTCCTTGCGTATCACTATTGTCTTTCGCACGTTGGTCTTAAACATCTCAAAGCCTTTCTGAAACGTCACAACATCAATCCTTTGACAATGAATGAGATAGAAGTCCAAAAATGCCCTATCTGTATCCAGTCAAAAATGCCGCGCAAGAACTTCAAATCCCGCTCCCTTCATCGCTCCTCAACCCCAGGCGAGGTAATCCACTCTGATGTCTGCTCGTATGAAGTTGTTTCCCGTGAGGGGTATAAGTACTTCATTACTTTTATCAATGATTGTTCTAAATTCCTTCAAGTATTTCCTATGAAATTAAAAAGCGACTCGTTTGCATGTTTCAAAATGTTCTGCGCATTCTTTGAGAGAACCGGGTGCCACAAAATCCTTTCCTTACGCACGGACAATGGTGGAGAGTACATATCCAATCAATTTGCATCTTACCTGTCTTCCGCAGGAATCAAACACGAACCCGGTCCTCCTCACTCGCCGGAACTGAACGGAGTCGCTGAACGCACTAATCGGACAATCAGCAACCTGGTGAGGACCTCACTCCTTCAAGCTAAACTTCCGAAATCCTTCTGGGCCAATGCCCTACGGCACTTGGTCTTTTCATACAACTCGATCCCCTGCAACACTCCTCAAGGTTTCATGTCGCCATCCTCAATCATGCAAGAGCATGAAATTGACGTGAAACAAATGCATCCCTTTGGCTGCCTTGTTTGGTACAAGGTACCGGAGGCCAATCGCAAGAAGCTCGACCAAAAAGGGCGGGCCTCCGTTCTCCTCTCTTACCTATCCGACGGCAACGGATTTCAACTGTGAGATCTCGAAAATTGCAAGGTTGTTAAGTCACGCGATGTTGTTTTTGTTGATTCTGCATTTCCATATGGAGCAAAACTAAACTCGCCCTCCAATCCAATCACAGTCGAAATGCCGTGGTCTCAGCTCGAGAAAGACCCGCCTTCCGACACACATGAACCCCTCAAGGTCACTCCTCCAGAAAGCCAAGCAAACAACCCTTGCCCACCATCTCCCTCTGTTCCCTCGCATAACCCAAATCCCCCTCCTGCTCCACCTCCCACAGCCCAGGTTGCCACACCAGACCGTCCACCCTTGAATATTCCCCTTAAACCTCAATCCGACAGGCGGCTAACAGCCTCCACTCATGCCCTGGGTAATGCTCCTTGTTCCGCAGATACAATATCCTCCAACTCGGATTTTTCTCGGCAATCCCCTCTACCGTCCCCCTCGTTGCTGTCTCCAAATGACTTGGTTTCGCCGGACCTCACTTTCATATCCCTTCCTCCACTTTCCTCTTCTCTCTCTCCCTCTCCTCCTTGCATTCCCCCATCTCCTTCTCCCTCTCTTCCCCGCGTTTCCCCGTCTCCCTCTCCTCCCCCTCCTCATGTTTCCCCTTCTTCCTCTTCTCCCCCATCGGCAAGAGCTGCGCCACTGAAGCCTCCCTCGCCTCCTCCTCCCCAACGTTTGATGAGAGAACACAAGGCACCGGAGCGCTATGGTCAGTGGTTGAAGAATGCGTTGACAGGTCCTGATGTTGACACACCAAAGACCTGGCGTCAACTCCTGAAATCTCCGAATAAACATTGTTGGTTGAAGGCCGCCAAGGACGAATTCGCGTCCTTGTTGGGGATGCAGACCTGGAAGCTCGTACCACGTCCGGAAAAGAGGAGGATCATCAAATCTGAAAGATTTCACACAACTAAGAGATACATTTCATAGTGAGATTGAGGTCTATCTGTCATACACAGAGACATGGAAGAAATTTGGGAAACCAGTTTTACCTAAGAGCGGATCGGTGGCCGACTCTGGTGTAGAGATGAGAAATAGATGTAAAAGGAATTGTGGACTGCAATGCAGCTTGAACCGCGCAAAGGTGGTTTAAGACGGATATGTCTGTAAACTAAAGAACACTGCAAAGTACGTCAGTGCTGTGACTTCCTGAAGGTGAAGCTGTGAATGAGAACATAATCTCTTACAATGACTTGGTAGGCTATGTGTTTAACACTGGCCAATCCGAGCTATGAGGTTGCAGATGCTGCCAATATCTGCTATGTGTGCAGTCTAGCGTTCAGCTTCTGACAACCCTGGGTGGACTCTGCAGCGCAGGACTTACCTCCTTTAGAGGAGCTGGTGATCCTGTCGCTGAGGCTTGGACCGAGTCGGTCTTTGGCGTCGGAAGTTAGTAAGCTGTATCAGGAATTAAGATCCTGTCAGCATAACTATCCTAGCTGAGACGATCCCAGCATTCCTCCTTACCTTGAAGGTATTTGGGTCTGCTTGGGTTGCTTAGGCACTCCGTCAATTGGTGACGTGGCTGGAGGGGAAGGAGCAGAGGCTACAGCTAAAGCTTAGTCCTCTGCCTGGGAGTCACATGCATATGCATGGACCTGAAGGTCGCGCGGGCTCACCTTGTCCCCTTGCGGTTTTAGGGTTGTGCTCCTTGCGCTTCCTCTGGTTTGGGTTTAAACCCGAATCCTGACAAAATCTAAATGGGTCTTCAAGGTTAAACGACGACCCAACCAGACCATCCAGAAACTGAAGGCCCGCCTGGTTGCCATGGGCTATTCCCAGATCCAGGGGCTCGACTACAACGAGGTCTTTTCCCCTACGCTCCGTTTGGAAACACTCCTGCTAATATTCTCTCTCCTAGCAAGCCAAGGATGGAAAGGGCGCCAGGTTGACTTCAAGACTGCTTTTCTCAACGGCCACCTCCACAAACCCGTTTTTATGGAACAACCGCCGGGTTTCGAAGATCCTCAACATCCTGATTGGGTATGTGAGGTCAGCCAATCTCTCTACGGACTGAAGCAATCCCCTCGACAGTGGAATCTGGAGCTACACAAAGCTCTCATCGAACTCGGCCTGACCAACTCAAGATACGATCCAACCCTGTATTTCAAACTGAACGAGGGCAAGCTCGTTGGAGCCCTCACCACTCACGTAGACGACCTCGCTGTAGTCGGTGAACCCAGTTTTGTTGACTCCATCATCTCCTCTGTCGGCAAGCGATTCAAGATCGGCTCGGACGAAGAACTCAGTCACTTCCTATCTATGAAAATTACCCGGGATGTACAAAACAAGCAACTATTTCCAAACCAGGCACATTACATATCCAAGCTGTGCAAGAGATTTCCGAACCGCCATCACACACCCGTGCCTACTCCGATGGACTCAAACTTCAAGAACATTTGCCACCACTCATCCTACGATCCTGCTTCTTCAGGGCCCTATCCCCAATTGATAGGCTCCCTCCTATGGGTGTCACAATGCACCCGGCCCAACATATCCTTTGCGGTCAATCGTCTCTCCCAACATCTCCGCGATCCCTCCAACGCACACTGGCACGCCGGACTTTGTATACTCAACTATCTAGCGTCAACCAAGGACCTGAAGCTTTGCCTGGGAGGAGACTTGATTCTCTCAGGGTACTCCGACTCCAATTGGGCCAAAGATCAAGACGACCAACACTCCACATCCGCATACACCTATCAAGTGGGCGACGGAGCAATTTCCTGGAAATCCCGCAAACAAGCAACAGTCTCGCTGTCAAGCACGGAAGCCGAGTACAAGGCCCTCTCCGACTCGTGCAAAGAGGGACTCTGGCTTCGTCATCTGCTCACCAAACTCGGCCTACGTCCCGACACTTCAATTCCCCTTCACGTCAACAATGAAGGGGCAGAAGCCCTGGCAAAAAACCCGGAACATCACGCGCAGACGAAGCACATCCACGCACGCTATCACTTCATCAGGGAATGTGTGCAAGACAACCAGATCTCTCTCCTGCACATCTCCACCAAAGACATGTTAGCCAATATGCTAACCAAACCTCTTCCCTGCGTTGCTCTGGAAAAACATCGTCAAATGTTTGGTGTCGTGGCGTAACCATCAAAATTTTCTTTTCCCTTCTTATTTTCCTTCCCTTTCCTTTGTTCATTTCTCTTTGTTCTCTGTTCCATGTAGGTAGCAAGGGGTGGTGTTGAGCTAGAAAAACCGCTTTTTCCTTTCTCTTTTCTTTTTCCTTTTTCTCTCTTTGTGCTTTCTACATGTCACATCTCTTTCTCCTCCATTTCACCAGTCATGTAGACTACCTGAGGCAGCAAGTGTGGAGGGAAACCTTCCTCATCCTTCCACACACCTCTCACTCGGCCCACCTTGTGCTCGCTGCCCTCAGGCCTGGTTTACTTCATCAGCGCAGTTGTTAGCGCTGTGGATCTTTTGGGAAGACAGAAAGAAAATAGAGCTTACTCGTTGGCTTCTTTAATGGGACGTCTACCTCAAGTTTCGGCGCGGTAGAGGTCGCTAAGTTTCTTTCGGACTGAGTTTTCCTAACCACTGTATAAAAAGGATTAGGGTTAGCGCGTCTTATCAAGGGTAGCTAAGAAAAATCGGAATTTCAAGCTCACTTTTCCGTTCTAGACAAGCTTTAGCTTTGCAAGCATAATGTTCTCGCAAGAAGAGTTGAAATCAAATTCTTCCTTCAATGCTTTCTTTTTGTTCACGTTCAATTTGGTCGGTAGCAATCTTGAGCTGCTCTGCGTACAAAAGTTTTTCCCAGGCGGTAGGAATGTAGTTCCGGGAGCGTTCTTCTTTCTGTTCTTTAAGATAACGGAGGTAATACTGAATCAGTTTGGCGTTTCTCTGTAACTCCACTGAAAAAAATGCAGAAAAAGGAGGTTTTTTCAGAAAATGTTCTGCGGTTTTTTCTGTGGTGAAGGGGTTTGTTCAGAAGGATTAAGGGCTTCTGAGGGTACGCGCAAAAAAAAGACATGGTTTAGGTTGCGCTATGGAGCGCAGTTTAGTGACGCAGGATTAATTTTGCGCGAAGAAGCACAAGTGATAAGCTACAGAGAGCAGGTATAGAGCGCTTGGGTGCACTGAGTTAGTTGCGCTGAATGTTGCAACTTAGGTTGCGCAAAGTAGAGCGGCTTTGGTTTGCGCTATGTAGCGCGGGTGGTGCGCTGTAGAGAGCGGGTAGGTAGCAGTTACTAAACTTAGTAAATTAAGTTTAAAGGGCTTATTTTGCCTACAGCGCTCAGAGCGCGGGGGTTTAGACTTAACGTAAGAGTTAAGTAAGCTTAATTAAGCTTAAGAGTAGGTTTTGTCAGGTTTTAATCGTTGGATAAACGAAAAAACTGAGTTTTTATTGTTTTATGGGTTTAAAAGGGTAACTTCCCGGCCAAACCCCCAAGTTTCAGGCACGGTGATGCCAAGAGTAATACTTTTCTAGCTACACCGGTGACTGCGCAGCGGTGCGGTGGTGCGCGCGGCAAAAAGCGCGGTAAAGAGTGTGAAATAACTGGGATAAGTTATTTCTAAAGAACCAAAAATGGGTTTAAAGGAGGGGCCAGGAGTGCCTGGGGTGTTTAAGTGTCCTCCAATGATCTTACAGGGCCTGCGCACGAGATGCGCAGGGGTTTTTATAGAACCTGTGACTTCTGGGGCCCAACTAAGGGTGTGTTTTGAATGTTGGAACGTTCCCAGGATAGGAGATATGCTCCCAATAAAGAAAAGGAAACAGCAGACTTACTCTTGAAGAGGGTCCGCAAAAAAGGACAGCAAACAACTCAACGAACCAAGATCAAAACAATACAGACAAGCGACCGGGTCTGATAGACGGGGGCGGGGCTGGTATGGCAACAAGGTGGTTGGTATGAATCTGGGGAGGCTTTTACTTGCTCAAAAGCCTCCCTTTAAATATTCTTGCGGCAACCGGTAGGGTCGCCGTTCTATTTTCAAATTCCTCGCGGCTTCTCGGCCGCGGGAAAGATTAGTTAGGACAGGAGTGGTAGAGCGTTCTATTGCTTGCATTGCTCCTGTCCTTGTTACTCAAAGGCAAGTATTGCTCTTCCTCGGTCCAAGGAAGAGTTCTACTCTTGGTGTTGTTTTCTTGGTTGTTCATCTTTGGCCGGGGGAGAAGCAGTAGTTTACTTCTTTACTACTCTCCTCCGGCTGTTTCCTGTAGAATGTTCTACTGTTTTTTGTTTAGTTCAGAAATAGCAAACCCGTTCTCTTGGCCTGAGAACAGGTTTTTAAACATAGTTATTGTTCTTCTCCGGCCGCTGCCTGCGGCTGGAGTTTTGACAGTCTCTCCTTGACTCTATCCATCATTTGAGGGAAGGCTTTGTTACATATTCATTTTAGTATGCGTGGCGCTCTGCCCCGCTATCTAGTGTTCAATAATGAATATGGTATCCATTTTATACGCGGCTCTCTGCGCCGCATTAATACTTGGATATGTTAGTTAGCTGGGCTCTACCTTATTATAGTAGCCCTGCTGACAGCCATTGCAATTAGCAGCTTAGCAGAGAACTTCTGGAAATTGGTAGAATCAATCTATAAAACCAACAAGAATACTGCTTGTTTGATAAATATCTTGCGGTCTAAACACGTGCAGCAAGACCTTGTAGCCCAGCTGGATGAGCCTGTCAGCCTACGTGATGCCAAGGATATTATCCTTCTAGCTACACGTGGTGCAAAGAAAGAGATTAGAGTTATAAAACTCTAAGACAAGGTTATAAGGGTTAATTCCAACGTAATTGTTGGGAATTATGGCGTAAGAATAAGGCAATTTGGGCCAATTTGGGCCAATTTGACGTAATAAAATGAATATAATTAATTTTAAGAGGGGCCTGATAAATCAGGGGTGTTGAATCCCTCTAGAATGAAGAACTGGGGCCTGTAAACAGGGGTGTTTCAAATCCCAGAAAGAAATAGCGGAGAATCTCAAGAGAAGGGGCTTAAACTTACTAGTATAAGACCCTAGGGGCACTTGAGGTTCTTCAGGCGTGAAGTTGGGCAGTTGGAGGCGCTCAGAAGAGGTAATCTTGAGGGCAGGGTGGTTACTGGACAGCTTCAGGGCGGAAATTGGGGCTAAAAATCACGAAAGTAGGTATTTTACCTGGCAAATCACAGGCTATTGAGGCTGTTGAAGGTGGGTAAAATTCTAGTAGGTAATGTAAAGCTGGGGAATCTCCTTTTGGGCGGAGAAAGGGCCCTTTTTATAGCCTAGGCAGGCCTCCAGGGGCGCCCAGGGGACAGGGGGACACTTGTGGGCGCATTCTGAGGCAATTTGGTTGCGCTAGAAGGCGCTGTGGGTTGTGGAACCTTGGGGCTTGGATACAAGGGTTGCCAAGGACCATTTACAGAGGTTCTGCGTGTTTTTACAAATGCCTTACACGTCATGGGGGCTGGTTTGGGGGTTCTGTGACGCTCATTTCCGTGGAAATGGGCCACAGAAGGTACTAGAATTGGCTTCTGTGCATTTGTACACGTGCAAGCAGTGCTTCATACATGTTCTGGAGGCGCTGATCAAGTGCTCCAGTTCATTTGACCCCTTCTACATATTTACTACAGTTGTAATTTACACGTAGTGAGGCTTGGGAGAAGCTGGGGCGCTTTCTAGTGTCTCCTGTGCACGTTGCAAGAGCCTTTTTCCATCTAGAATGTTTTTATATTGGATGACGTGGTAATTACATCTTGTTTGGTGATTAATTACATGTGTACAAGACATATAACACATGTAATATTGCTATTGGGGCGTATTCTGGCCCATTCTTACTTACTGGCAACCTGAGCGCTTTGGTTGCGGGCTAGTTTATGCATTATGCATATATGTACACTATGAGCGCGGGCTTGAGCTCTAGGCAACAGAGCAAAACGGGCTTGGGTGCGCCACGCAACAAATAAAGCCATCTTTTAAACTATACACAACTCCTCAGTTACGTCACTGTAAATGGGTGAAAACATATGTACTTATATATATATATGCATACAAGTGCATCCACGCAGGGCGTGATGCACTTGCGTAAACTTTGAAGTTTAGTTTACACAAGGAAGGGGTAATAATTAGGGGTACGTGTAAGTGAGGTACCCTAGGTTATTTTACCCGTAGAATAAGAATCTTCTATAATATTTTACTTATTAATTACATAAAGCTGAGTAATTAATTATTTGTATGTGTTTTTAATGTTTTTGCGTAGTTTTACATATGTAGGAGTAATAATGTCTCTTTCATATGTAACACTACTTTTTATGGTTTTATTTGTATTATTTCTATGTCACGGTGGCTCTGCCATAGTAGCCAGCTGACATTCCCTACCCCTAAGATGAGTCTCTGCTCAGAAAAAAGAAAGGTAAAAAAAAAAAAAATTGGGCATCTCACGTTGATCTCTTACTTGCTCTGTAGTTTCTTAGGTGAATGGGTCCATCTGGTATATTACTTTCTGGTAGCCATTCATCTCTATCTGCGGATAAGTTTTTATATCTGACCAAGTAGAGTCTGGTGTCTTTTCCTTGTATTCTTTCTTTCTTGTCTTTTAAGATTTTATGTACTCTCAACTGTCCTGAGGGTGGAGTTTCTTCTATGGGGACAGGTTGCGGGGGGGCTAATTCTTCTTCTGGCCTGACTTTGTAAGGTTTGATCAGGCTTACAGGAAAGACAGAATGCTTCCTAGATAGTTCTTCACTAAGAATGACTTCCACTGCGTTTTTACCATGCAATTGCTTAATGGTGAACACCAGGAAAAAAAAATAGTCACTTCATGACAAGTGACATCATGCCAGCTCCAGCGGGCTACCCACCATCTACCCACCATCTACCCATCATCTACCTACCATCTACCCACCATCTAACCACTTTCAGAATTTCCACAGGAGATCCTCAGTTTTCACTGGGCACCACTGATCCCCATTTCTGGTCAGCTGATACTCAGCTTTAGCTCCAAGCTTATGCTCAGCTTTGTTGGCCAGCTCATGCTCAGCTTTGTTGCCCAGATCAGAACCAGTCCTGGCCCAGCTGCGTTTCAGCTTTATTCCACTCATGGCTCATCTTAGACTCATACTAGGACTATCATTGGCCCAGCCAATGCTCAGCTTTGGACCAGTATTGGCTCAGCTGATTTTCAGCTTGGATAAATCTTGGCCAAGCCAATGCTCAGATTCTGAGTCTGACCACTCCTGTAACAGCTTATGCTCATCTGTGGACCAGCCTTGGCTCAGCTGATGCTCAGCTGTGGACCAGCCTTGGCTCAGCTGATGTTCAGCTGTGGACCAGCCTTGGCTCAGCTGATGCTCAGCTGTGGAACAGCCTTGGCTCAGGTGATATTAATCTTTTGAATAGTCTCAAAACATCTGATACTCAGCTTTAGAACAGCCTTGGCTCAGCCAATGCTCAGCTTTGTACCAGCATTGGCTCAGCTGATGCTCAGCTTTTGAAACGTTTTGGCCCAGCTGGTGTTAATCTTTGGAACAGTATTGTCCCAGCTAATCCTAAGCTCTGCACAAGCCTTTTCCAAGATGATGCTCAGCTTTGGACCATTGTTGGCTAAGCTGATGCTAAGATTTGGAATATTCTTGGTCCAGCTGACACTTGGATTTGTATCAGGCTTGGAATATCCAATGCTCAGCTGTGGCCCAGGCTCAGCCAATGCTCAGCTTTGGCCCAGGCTCAGTCAATGCCTACTGCTCAGCTTATGATGAGCATCAGCTGTTCCTGGGAAAAAATAAGGATCAGCTGACTGTGCCACATTGAGTGCTCTGGTGCAGTCCTGCAAGCTCTACAAGTGCTGGTGGAGCAGACTTGGAGCAGCGCTGGAGTAGCTCTGGAGCAGAAACCAAAGCTGCATCATGTCACTTGCCATCAAGTGACTATTTTTTTTTCCTGGTGGAATGGTCCTATGAATGGAGGCTTAAGTTTTCTGCTACCACCTAAATTATTAAAATTCACCGTGGATAATAGAACTTTTTCTCCAATTTTAAACTCCGGTTCTTCATGGCTTTTATCCCATCTTCCTTTTTTATATTCAACCGCATCATCTACACATTTCCTGGCATGTTGGTGGGTTGAGTCCAGCATCTTTTTGAAGTCAAGAGCGGTAGGGTGCAGATGAGGTAATTTGTCATTAAGTGTCAGCCGCTGACTAGTTCACACAGCGCCAACACTGACACGGCACGCGCCGCGGACAATGCGAGACGCGTCGCGGACAATGCGAGCGTGCGCAAATGTTAGGATTCAATACAATTGAATCCCGGTGATAGATTGTTGTGCTTGGCTGGGACGTATCTCCCAGTTGTTGCGCTCGAGTGAGCACAATCCACATGAATATTCCACGCGTGGATTGTCTCCTAATATGTGAAGATACAAAAGACCGCCTGATTGCTAAGGCATAAAAGGCTCGGGACCTGAGCGCAAGCAAAGGTCCCCCTAGATTATTTATTAGATTACAACGCCCGTCTACCTTGTTTGATACAAAACGACCGGGGCTTATATCTTAGTTACATCTCACCGTTCTTCTATTCCTCAAACCTCCTTTACGTCGACTTCCCAACCTTTGCCGCCGCCACTACTCCCATCTTCGTCGCCTACTCCTCTTTCGACAACCCTTCTTCCTTTCCAACTTCCTTTCACTCGCTACCTTTCTAGGTAAGCTCGAGTTTCCTTTTACAAACCTCTTTAGGTTCAGGTACGACATAAGCTCTACCAGCCCCTCCAACGGAGGCGCGGCTTTCTCCTCCCGCTTCGCGGTCAAGTCGAGTGTGTTTTCCTTTTTCGGAACTCACTTTCTGTGTTTGTTCATTCAGAGCGTCGCCACTCTAGAGGCGCGCCCTGACATTAAGATTGTCTTTGGGCATACGTGGGATCCATCCTCTTTCTAGTACATATGGAGCTACTTTAGTAGAGGAGTGTTTACTACTATTGTATGCAATTTCAAGGGCTGGTAATAGGCTTACCCAATTGTGAGTGTATCCATTGTGATTTTTAAATTCAAAACCAAAGGAGCAGAATCTGCGCAACATATCCTCTAGAGTCTGGATCATTCTCTCTGCTAATCCATCCGTCTGGGGGTGATAAGCTGTAGAGAATGCCAATTTAGTGCCTAGCATGTTGTGAAGGTTCCTCCAAAATTCTGAAGTGAATTTAGGATCTCTGTCACTAATGATAATCTTTGGAATTCCTACGTCAGCCATGATCCTGTTCCAGAATAGCATAGCTACTTCCATAGCTGTGTCATCTTTGTGATTAGGGATGAATCTGGCCCTCTTGTAAAACCTGTCTACAACAACAAGGACTGAGTTGTAAGAATAGGGTCCTCCTGGGGGCAGTCCTGTAACAAAATCCATGTTTACTATTTCCCATTTTTCCGTGGGTTCTGCAATTTTCTGGAGTAGTCCAAATCTTTTACCAGTCTGTTTGTTCCCTTTCTGGCACGCATCACAGGATTGGATGTAATCATGTACTTGTTCTTTCCAGTCAATCCACCACGCAGTTTGTTTGATTCTTTCCACTGTTCTCTCTTCAGAGAAGTGGCCAGAATTCCCATTATCATGGCATTCTTTCAGGATGTCTTTGATTTGATCTTTGTTACTTAGTACCAAAACACTAGAGTGTTTATGTCTGAAGTAAAGAAGTCCATCTAGCAATGTGAATTTTCCCAGTTTATAGTGTTGGGCTAAATTTTCTGGTAAACTAGCAATCAGTTCTGGTGGGCTACTGTCATTTCTCAAGATTTCAACCAATTTGAGGAGTTCACTGTTCTTGTCATAGCTTTTCTGAACCAAGTCATAGAAAGCATTATCTAAGTCACAGGCATGTATCCCTAAGATTGGAAAAATGTCTTCATCTTCAGGGTCATACGCTGGATTATCTGGGTTATTTGGCAAAGCCCATCTACTTTGACCATCCACATTCTTATGTTTGGCTCCTGCTTTATGGATGATAGTCATATGTCCTCTGTACTGTTGTATTTCAATTTGCCATCTAAGCATATGTCTATTAGGAGTTTTCATATTCATTAGGGTTCTTACAGCAGTGCAATCAGTGACCACTACAAAGTTAGAGCCTTCCAAGTAGTAATGAAGTTTTTCTAAGGCCCATACCAGTGCAAGGCATTCCATTTGACTGGCTCCATATCTCTTTTCTGAGTTTTTCATTTGTCTTGATATAAACAGAACAGGTTTATCATCTATGACAAATTCTTGGTGTAATGCAGCACCCAGACCATCCAAACAAGCATCAATATACAATATAAAGGGTTTGTTGTAATCTGGTTGGGACAGTACGGGGGCGGATGTGACAAGCCTTTTAAGCTCTTTGTAATCTTGTACTCTGTCGTATGTCATTTCAAAGATGGTGTCATTATTACATAGTGCATAAAGACTTTTGCTCACATTGGCAAAGCTTGGTACATGTTGGCAGTAGTAGCTGCAGAAACCCAGAAATGACATCATTTCTAATTTATTCTGTGGCATAGAGTTAAGTAAGACAGAAGCTACTCTGTTCTGATCAATGGCTAAGGATAGTCAAGAAACTACGCGTCCTAAAGCCTTAAGTTCCCCATATCCAAAGTTACATTTTTTAATGGACATTTTCAAACCTGCCTCTATGGCCGTGGACAGCACTAGGTTAATTTTCTCCAAATGAGTTTCCCAATCATCAGAGTAAATAATAATGTCATCTATATACACCATCATCCAACTTTGTCTGATGAAGGATCCAAATACAGAGTCCATCATCCTCTGGAAATGTGAGGGCGCATTTTTGATACCAAAGGGCATTCTTAGGTATTCAAAGATTCCTAGGTGGCAGATAATTCTGAGGTATTTTCTGCTTTCTGGGTCTATAGGGATCTGGTGGAAACCTTTAAGCACATCCATAGTGGTGATGTACTTAGCTTTGGACAGGTTGTGCAAGGAGTGATCTATGCGGGGAATGGGATAGTAGTCAGGCCTAGTGTAATTATTAAGAGCACGAAAGTCTCCAACCATCCTAGATTTCTCATTATGCCACGCAATTATTACAGGTGTTGTAACTTCAACTTGCTCATTATGTCCTACTTTCCTCAAGACACCTAATTCTTGGAGCTCTTTGATGTGAGTTTCAAGAGCTTCTATAGACTTGGGACTTGAGGGATAAGGGGGTCTCCGTAGCTGAGGCGGATAAGGTTTGCTTACCGTGAGTTCTAGTTTCATGTCATGACCTTTAATATTACCAATGGGTTCTTCAGTAGTACAAAAAGCTTCTTTGTGCTTGAAACAAGATTTCAGAACATCAAGTTTTTGATCTTCCGTCAGGATTTCACTAACAGCTGCTTGGGACAAGTACTCTTCTTTAAAAGAGTGTAGTTCCTCTTGATATTTTACATTATTAGTATTAAGCTGGTCCGGGATCTTAATATTAATATTGCAAATCTGGAACTTTCTTTTCCAGTCTCCACCTATGGTGTAGAATCTGTCTTTGCTTTGAAATATGTCTATTCCATACATGCAGAATGTATCATTACCTAAGATCAAGTAATCACACACAGCATCTTGTAAAACAACAAATTCCACATTTAGCCAAAGGGAGCCCTTGGAGTGCGGGAAGATTAGTGGCATAACTACTACTCCCACTGGTTTCATAGCAGAATTACAGCTACTGAACTTGGCTTTTGGCATGGGGAGCAAGTGGTTTCCCCATTCCGGATAACAATCATCCAAAAAAGTGCTACTGACGCAGGAGCAGAAGGCACCTATGTCTAGCAGAGCTCTCAACTCCGTGTCACAAAATAAGACAGTGGTGTAGCTGGTCTTACCCATAGTATAACTCATCCCTGCTTCAGGTTTGTTGGTAAGCAATTTGGTGTCAGAAACATGGCCAACTTTCATAGAAGAATCCCATTTTTGAGGTAAATTGGAATCTCCGTGAATGGAATTAATGGATAATTCATCACCAATATCAGCTTGGATAACATATATCCTGGGGTTATCTTCCTCTGCGGTCTCAGTAGTAACAACCTCAAATTGAGATTGAGTGTCTTCCTCACTGTCAGAGTCTTCTTCTACTTCCACGTTGTTAATCCTTTTGCGTGGATTAGGGCAGTCAGGTTTTTTGTGGCCCTTTTCCCCGCAATTGTAACATTCAGGGATTGCAGTCCTTTTCACAGGCGGATCTCCTGCGGGAGGCTTGGGTGTTTCAGATTTGGGGAGATCTCTCTTTTCTGGAACACCATTTCTCACGTACTTTTTGTTAAGACCATTCAGGACTACAGTTTCATGTAATATACCTATAAATTTAGCTAGGTCTACATTCATGTTACTGAGTCTGCATCTCATTAAGCTATCAATTTGTCCTCTACACTGGTTAAGGAGTCTATCATTGATTTCTTCTTTAGATGGATTGTTGTACATACAATCTATCCTCTTTTTCTGGTGCAAGCACCATTCTGAGGCAGTTTCTTTGGTTGGGTCAAAGTAATCTGCTTCAAAAGCTTGGCGCTTTTCAGTTCTCCAGACTCTGGTTCCCCATTCCTCTTTGATAAGCTCTTTCCACGCACTCCAGCTTTGTTCACCTACTTCCTCTCCTTTGGTGATGAACCAATCTGCAGCCACACCCTCAAAGAGTCTAGGCATCCTGGAAATAACAGCTTCCTCATCTGCCCGGTAGGATCTTAACATATGATCAATGGTTCTGATAAAATTCATATGATCATACTCTCCTTTGCCGTCAAACTTAGGGCAGTCTTTGACTGGAGGCATTAGTTTATTTACCTCAACCATGTCCAGGGTTCTGTAAGGGGTATTCTGGCGTGGATTATTATTCTGGGGCGGAGCAGAGTTACGCATAAAAGGGTTATTATGCCTGGGGACCTCTGCTCGAGGTGTGTAGTGTGGTTCATACTGTTGTTTTCTCTCTGGATAAGCTTGGCTGCCATATGAGGCATTTTTGCCACGCTCCTGAGCTGCTGGGGGAGGGGTCTGATTATCATTAAGATAACTGTTGGCACTCTTCATATGTGGAGGAATGTCTCTTTGAGTACCATTACTGCTCCTCAACTCAGGTACGGGAGCGTAGTTTTCTGCAATATGGGGAATATTGCAAGGAGCTTGGACTTTGTTATCAGATGTTGATTTCAAAGTCTTAATTTCCGCAGAGAGCGTAGAAATTTGAGACGTAAAATTCTCTGTAAGAGCATGAATTTTGCCATCCATGTTGGCATTGGTAAGATTAATTCCTTAATCTCAAAGTTCTCTGCTTTTTGTTTGGCAAAGTACTCCTTGTCCAATCTGGTCACTATGTGATCAGCGGTGGAATTGAGCACAGCAGCAGAATTCCTGGAGTACTGTAAGATCTCAGACACATCATACTTAGTGTCATGAGTGGTAGTTTTGAGGCTCTCACAATCTTTTCCAATCTCAACAATAAGCTCACAATGCTTATTAGGCAACTCGAGGGGCAGTGGCCTCTCCAATTTTTGGAGGACAGATAAGGTTCTAGAGTTGACAGCTTCTTTTATTTCTTTTAAGCTGTTACCAATAGTATTTACAATGGATTTCAAATTTGTTTTGCTATTGTGGTCTAGAGTAGAAAGATTGACGTTGATAGCGTCAAGAGAATCAAAAAGGGAAGACAGGATACCTAAATCTAGTCAATGTTCTTGTAGAGATTTGCTGCGATCTGAAGGAGGTCGGTCGGGCGTTTCCATCTGGCGGGGTTGTCAAAGTTGATCGAACTCGAGCTCGAACTGTGATTCTTGCCGCCTTGGATCTTCTTGAACTTCATGACCTGTTTATTTGGCGGGGCTGGGAAGTGGAAGTTCTTGGCCTCCCAGGGATTCCAGCCTTTGACGAGAGCTTCAATCTCGTGGTTCTCCATGAGTTTCTGGAGTGCTTTCTGGGATTCTTGAGCCGTAGTGAGCAAATTCCGCAGCCCGGCTGTCGCACCGTCGTTCGCAATCGCTAGGTACTGCTTCCAAGTACTCACGTGCTCTCTGGCCCGGAGTTCGATCTGTTCTTCCTTTGACAGGGTCTTGATCTTGGGAGTGATGGGGCGTGTGCAGATAGGAGCCAATGAGGTAGGGCAGAGTTCGTCAATCTGGTCGATCTCCATAGCGGACTCTTTTGGCTTGGTCGGACGAGGGCCGTCCTTGGATGGAGGAGGGATCTCGGAGGGAGCCGGGGTAGAAGCTGGGGTAGCGGGCATTGGGTCCTTGCGGGCAATCGTGGTGACCTGCATCCTCTTGACCCGGTCTTGCAGCTCCTTTGCCGCCACGAGCTTGCGTTGGAGGTGGGAGTGGCCCTCGTAGTTTGGGACGAGTGGACCTAGTTTTTTTATTAACCATGGTCAGCAAATGTGTTCGATTTGTAGAAAGGTAAGTTTGGAGCTTACCAGTGGGAGTTTTGTCAGCGGTTGAAGCTGTTGGGGCGGGAGTCGGGTTATCGACAGTAGTCTCGGCGGCTATGCTGGCAGACACTGTAGGATGGATGAGAGTGGAGTGTGAGATCAGTTCCAAGTAGATAGGTTGATCGGGAATTTGAGAGCTCTATATAGAAAAGAGAACTTACTCTTGGTGCGGTATTCGGCGTTGTAGAAAGCTTTCTTTTGAGCTTTAGCTTCTCGGCGGTATCGTTGGATTTTGAGGAGGGTGTCGAGGTCCTCTTCTTTGCGGATATGGGCGTGGTAGGCGGCGAGGATGATTTGTTCCTCGGGGGTGAGCTGTTTCCACGGGGTGGGTTGGTAGTTGCGGAGTTCGGCTTCTTTGCGCAGGCGCATCAATTTCAGGTAATACTGAATTAATTCGGTGTTTTCCTGTAAATTCACTGGAAAAAATACGCTACAAAAGTCAGAAATTAGACTTGAAATTTTGTTTATATATTTTTGTAATTTTAGTCGAATTTTTGACGAAGAAAATGACTAACTTGGATGAATTTTTAGGGTTTTTGGTTTGATTTTGGCGTAAAAAGTAGAAAAAAAGGGTTATTTTTGTCAGTTTTAATGTTTTTAAAGGCGTAAAAAATTCAGAGAGTAGTGAGAATATTTTTATTTATTTTTAGAGTATATTTTGGAAATTTTTGACGTAAAAAAATTAAGATTTATAAGGGTTCTTTCTTTCAAATGAATTTGAAGGAAATTTCCCGGCCAGACCCCCAATTGTCAGCCTACGTGATGCCAAGGATATTATCCTTCTAGCTACACGTGGTGCAAAGCAAGAGATTAGAGTTATAAAACTCTAAGACAAGGTTATAAGGGTTAATTCCAACGTAATTGTTAGGAATTATGGCGTAAGAATAAGGCAATTTGGGCCAATTTGACGTAATAAAATGAATATAATTAATTTTAAGAGGGGCCTGATAAATCAGGGGTGTTGAATCCCTCTAGAATGAAGAACTGGGGCCTGTAAACAGGGGTGTTTCAAATCCCAGAAAGAAATAGCGGAGAATCTCAAGAGAAGGGGCTTAAACTTACTAGTATAAGACCCTAGGGGCACTTGAGGTTCTTCAGGCGTGAATTTGGGCAGTTGAAGGCGCTCAGAAGAGGTAATCTTGAGGGCAGGGTGGTTACTGGACAGCTTCAGGGCGGAAATTGGGGCTAAAAATCACGAAAGTAGGTATTTTACCTGGCAAATCACAGGCTATTGAGGCTGTTGAAGGTGGGTAAAATTCTAGTAGGTAATGTAAAGCTGGGGAATCTCCTTTTGGGCGGAGAAAGGGCCCTTTTTATAGCCTAGGCAGGCCTCCAGGGGCGCCCAGGGGACAGGGGGACACTTGTGGGCGCATTCTGAGGCAATTTGGTTGCGCTAGAAGGCGCTGTGGGTTGTGGAACCTTGGGGCTTGGATACAAGGGTTGCCAAGGACCATTTACAGAGGTTCTGCGTGTTTTTACAAATGCCTTACACGTCATGGGGGCTGGTTTGGGGGTTCTGTGACGCTCATTTCCGTGGAAATGGGCCACAGAAGGTACTAGAATTGGCTTCTGTGCATTTGTACACGTGCAAGCAGTGCTTCATACATGTTCTGGAGGCGCTGATCAAGTGCTCCAGTTCATTTGACCCCTTCTACATATTTACTACAGTTGTAATTTACACGTAGTGAGGCTTGGGAGAAGCTGGGGCGCTTTCTAGTGTCTCCTGTGCACGTTGCAAGAGCCTTTTTCCATCTAGAATGTTTTTATATTGGATGACGTGGTAATTACATCTTGTTTGGTGATTAATTACATGTGTACAAGACATATAACACATGTCACCAGGGGAGACTTTGACGCACTCTCCAGAGAGTGCCATACCATACCCTTTTTCTGTAACTGTGCTGGATGCCTTGAGTAATCATAGTATGAAATATGAGGATAAATTCTGGAACTGTTGTGGAACTTATTTGGAACTTTGGCCAAAATCCTCCAGAAATTACCCAAAATCCATGTGGAACTCAACATCAAATCCTCCAGAACTCCTCTGGAATTCATTTGGATATCAACTGGGATCCACCAAAACACAATTGGAGCTACTCTTGAATTACTTCTGAGCTGATCCACAACTTATAGCAATAGTGTTATAAGATTCTTGCCGAAGTAAACTAGAACCTAAACTGATCAAGAATCACAAATTGGCTGCAATTGAAATATAAGTAGAATTTAAGAGAAAAATAAAATTCAGATGATACATAAAGACTACAGTCATATAATTTTATTTATAATGATTCAGTATGTGCAACAGGCCATAAAAAAGAAGCTGTGTAAAATGCTCCAATCAAACTTCAATCCCAATTATTTGGGAGCGCAATTCACAAGTGGCCAATTCAACCAAAAATGATTTTGGTTGAAATAGATATATCGCTGAAACACTGTCAGAATCTGCTGCATTGCCCAGTGAGAAAAAAATACCACCAATTTTTGGCAGTTTCCTTTTTCAAATTTCCATACAAAACATAAATTCAGGAAAGCATCTTCAACAGACTGGATTAAAACTGAAAAACTATTTGATTGGTGTTAAAACTACCCAATGTACCCCCAAACTCAAAATTACAATGATTTAATTATGATTTCAACACAAAATGAGAGAAGGTTTTTGGCACAATGAGTTTCTCAGATTTGATTTGATTCTGAAATTTAAATAGCAATGGGAAATTTCCATGGCAGCACATTTCAAGCAAAAGGCTTGATGATTTTCATGTAAATTAGTCACTGTCATGTTCTGGCAACCAAGGATCCATTTCCAATGTGAAATATAATGAAGATTAAAATTGCACCCAACAGGAAAAGGAGCACTGTGGTATGAATTGGATGTACCAGTGCCTCAGAATTGTAATTCTTATAAATATCAGGCTTTTGCTACGTATAACTTTGTAATTTCCCATTTACCTACACAGAATTTTAGTTTGGGGGAAATAGACAAATTTTAGGGATAATTAGATACTTCAACACACCATGAGTGAGAATAACATATCAGGTCTTTCTCAAATGAAGTAAATTTTAGTTGAATGGAACAAACTGAACAATCTTTTTCACTGCAAGAGATAAAGAACTGAGTTTAATGGTTGGTGATTCTGGTAGATAAAGAGAAAAGAGCCACAAGAAGAAAACATGCCAACTAAATACAACTAGGTCTTTCTTTTTTTGGGAGGAGCATTTGCTTCTTCAATTTGATCATTCAGACCACCTATTTTTAATTTTTTTTCATAATGCCCTTGAATATAAGCAGTGATAGCTTTTGCCATTCTTTCGTTTATTTGACAAGAAAATCCAAGTCTGGTGTACATGCCAGACGGGGAACAGCCAGAGAGAGTTTGGTGACAATAATCTTGGGAGCGGAACACACAGAGGGTAACACCCAGTGTTTTATTCAAGTCCAAACACACTTGAAAATCACGAAAAGTAAACTGCCCACCAATCATGTCAAACCCTTCATCGGCTAAGGTTTGAGGATTGTCGCCGTTTTGAGGATTGAAGATTGGGATCCAACCCACCAAGGTACAGTCGTTGACGTCGTTGTCGTTGTGTGGGAGATTGTAGAAGTCATACATAGTGAAAGTGAGGAAAGAGGCGAAGTCGGAAGATGTGTAAGGTTCGCCAAATTCTGTGTGATTCATCGAAGGATATTGGTTGATTGTTAGGGTTTCGTGATAGTTTTCGTGCACAGTGGGTGCAAAGGCTTTCAAGTGGTCTGAGAGCCATTTGCCAGCTTCGAGTAAACGGGCCTTCTGGTCATCGGGGTCGAATCTGAGCAGGCGCATTTGTTTCCGCAGCATTTCAACAGCACAAAACCTTCCAAAGTGCTCAGTGTTCTTGGAGCACTTACGCCAACCATCACCCCACAAGGTTCCACCTTTCTGTGGGCCGTTTTTTTTGAATTCGGCTACATAGTCGATTCGGCTGAGAAGGTGCAAGACAAATCTTTCCCACCCTTTCTTCTCATCGGCGGCCATTGTCTCGAAAGGATACCAGGCGGCCATGCAGAATGGGGGGAGGTCCTCGGGCGCAACGATGCAAACACCATGTGTGAGCGAGTAGTATTCTTCCTTGATGGTCTTCTGGCTTGTGAAAAGTTTGGAAGGGCACGGATCATGTTGACGAGATTTTTCAATAACACAATGGTAGATGTGGTGATGCTGGTTAGGAAGACAAAGCGGTGCTTCTCGTTTTTCTTGCGCTTTCTCATGGTGTTTCATTTGTTTCTGTGGTCGAATTCGGCGGTGGGGCCTATGAATAGGAGGCAAATAAGAAAAATCAGTAGCAAACCACACTTAATTTCAGTGTTGAGAGTGGTGCGATGGGGGTGCAGCCAGCAGCATGAGCGCGGCCAAAATGATGGTTTGGCCAACACTCTTCTGCTTGCACCCGAATAACTTTCCCTCAATCAGATAGCATATTGTAGGAGTAGCCGTGGCAAAAATGATGGTTTCACCAACTGCACTACTCCTACGCAATACCACTGACAAGGGAAGAAGGAAATGCACGAAGGGAAGAAAGGACATACACAAATGGATTGGTTGGATATTCCTCTTTTGCAAGCAAGGAGAATATTGGCGAGAGAGGTTGACTGGCGGAGGTAGGATTCACGGGGATGTTGAGAGTGTGGTAAAGTGAAGTATTGCTGAGCTTTCCCAGATTCGTTGCCTGACCACCCCAAACATAGATGGATTCGTTCCAAGAAGCTAAGAGCTGGCCACAATTGATGATTTGCTCAAGGCCACCGACCGGCAAAGCATACCAAACATGAGCTGAAAAATTTGTTGGAAGTGAGTCATACAAAAAGATCAATTGGAGAGAGAAGCAAGGAAATAAACACGAACATTTTAGGTTTAGAGCATACATGTCGTGGAGTATGGCACCATCATTGCCAGTACCACCAAGAACGTACATGTAGTCTTCAATTTGGCAATTCGGGTTGCCGAATGCAGTTTGCGAGGAGCTGGGATTAAACCGGAGCAAGAGATAGGCTTCCACTCTTGATTTTCAAAAGAGTACTCCCAGAGATCGTTGAGTAGATCCATACCGCTTGTGCCGCCAAAGATGATCCAGGATTTCCTGTACTGTACTGCTGAGTGCCTGGTACGAGCAGGAGGTAGTTTCAGGTCCTGTGCAAACGAGTAACGATGCCAGTAAAGAGGTGATGGAGCTGGGTTGTTGTACATATAAATCAAATTGCAAAAATCAACTCTACTGGGTACCAGGCGCATGATTATAGACAGATGATGGCTTACATGTATCCCAATCCACACCTATTCGCCAAAGGTCGCCATTGATGGAGCCATCAAGGTTTTCACCAGCGAAGAGGTAAAGAAAATCCTCGAATAGTTTAGCAGTTGAGCCAGCCACAGCATGGGGAGAGGGGCCCGACGTTTCTGAGCGAGTCCAGGAATGTGTAGACAGCTTAAGTACATAGAGATTTGTGTCTTGCTCGGCGAGGCCCTCTGAGGAGAGCTGGCCACCCCAAAGAAAAAGCTGGCCATTGTTTGCAGCCAAAACGGCATCAGAGCAAGGTGCCGGGTTGGAGCCGCGTGTGTTGAGAACAGAGACTGTGAGGTGCAATTCGGGACATTGAGGATCAGGAGAAAAGGAGAAGAGATCTTGCTGCAAACAACCATTGAAAGAACCACCAAAGGAAAACATTGTAGGTGGAGCCATGAGAGAAAAGTGAGTGGTGGTGGCCGAGCCAACACGGGGGAATGGTGGCTTCACGGAAACCTTCTCGTTCCAAATTGTCTGTCTGGTTGCCCAGGTGTATCGCAGGGGATGATGGATCAATTGGCGATGATCCTTACAGGCGATGTATTTTTCAATCCAACTTTGTTCCGTTGATGCTGTTGAGCCAGCATATACATAACCAAAAAAAATTGGTCAGAAAACGACAGGTATGTTGTTTGTTTACTACTTGGCAGGACTCACTACCCTCAGGCCAATCTTGAACAGCATTTTGAGCATCCTGACCCATTGATATCTATTCATAAAATTGAAAGGAGTGGCGATGAGTAATTGCTGATTCAGGTAGCAAAGAGTTGGAATTAATGAACTGACCGAGGTAGATTGGTCTGTCTGATCCAAGCGGACAATATCCACCGAGCTGGATTGATTGGTTGATTCTGGGGGAGCTATCGCTAACACAGGCAGGAACGGGGTTTAATCAGATCAGTCTGCATTTTCTGCTGAAGTTGGTCGCGCCAGAGCTCACGGTTGTTGATCCGAGACTCAACACATGATCGATTGTCCTATAAAAAGATTCAATGATCCAAATGGAGTGGACAAACGATTACCAATCAGTTATTTATCAACAACAGATCGCTTCAACAACATAGATAGAGGTACTTGCCATTGAATCGCGCAATCGAGCGGAGAAATCAGCATTGAGAGAGATGAAGACAGCTGCGGGGCTTGTGCTGGCATTTGCTCCTATTGAGTTATCGCTGCTGCTGGCAAGTTGCGATTTGGGCATGCTGGTTTTTTTCAGGGGAGATTGGCGAGGTGATGGCGAGTGTATGTTCAGGGGCAATTGGCGAGGTGATGGCGAGTGTTTGTCCAGGGGCGATTGGCAAGGTGATGGCAAGTGGATAGAAACTGAGTGGCAAGGTGTGTGCAAGTCTTGATGAATGGAGTCTTGGAGTTGGTCTCAAGGGCAACGGGTGAGGGTTTCACAGTGAAACAGCAAGCTCGGATTTTCAAACACAAAGCAAGACAGCTGGGTCCAACCGGACATGGTGGGCAGGAACACACATCAATTCCCACACGTGCCAGTCTGAAACAAGCACACAAAAACTTTGAAAGAATTTCAGCACACAAACCATATTTTGTTCAAATGTGGACAGCTGCCTGTACTCCCTACGTGTGTGAATTTTTTTGCTTATTTTGACGCAAAATGTATCAACACATTGAAATACATACATGACAAGATTTGGCACATCCCATGATGAGCACAGCGCTCTCATCAATAACAGGCCAAATTAAACTGAAATAGCAACTAGAATTGAATACATGCAAGGCAGTGCAGCCAGGTCAGCATTCAATGAGGCGAGGGAATTCTCAATAAGCCTGAGTGATGCATATAGGTCTGAGTGATATGTACGGGAGAAAAAAACTAAACAACCACTTGAACAGTAAATCCAGCTTCATTTAATAATCATCATTGACATCAGAGTGTTCTGATTGATGAAATGAGGTCTAGAAGCGGTATGTTATGAGTGGTGGAAAGTTCAATTTACTCTGGCATGAGAGAAGACGTGAATACCCAAGTGGTGAGAGATTGATTAAAGGTGAAGTTATAACAAAAATTAAGTTGGTTTAAAAGTTGAAATCAAAGCTTCGAGCTATATATACTATGGATAATTCAAAAGAGAAATCCACCGGAGTAAACTTAATTAATACATATACGTAGCAAAACGTCATGTGATGGGTGTATTCATTCAGAAGCTCAGCAGAAGGGCAACGAGTTATCTCTGCATCAACTGCTTTCAATCTGATAACCTTTCTAAAAATAAACTTTGTGAGTGTGGGGGCAAGTGGATTTGGGGAGCAGAACAGCGGTACAAATATTCAATGACATCAATGGAGATGTGGGAAAAAGGATGAGTATTGTCACCACTATGTACGCGCGTACAACACAGTGACATCAAAATAGACATCTCAAGACAAAACTAGGTTGCCTTCACATGAATCTGAGATCAGCCTTGGAGGTAAAATGCCATATGAATGCCATGGGAGGACAAGTGGTTGATGATTTGAATGATAGAAATGGATCATGCTTCTGAGGAGCCATGGATGAGCGGTGTATGAGGGGGAGAGCTGTTCACGCAGTATTTGAGAAGCCATCTGTGTATGTATAACAAGTGGTACCAAGGGACAACTTGTGATTTGAGTATGATATGAGACAATGCAAAGAATTAACAAAAATAAAGACATGAACTCAAGATTTGGGTAGATGGCTCCTGAGCCAGGTTTTCACACTAGCCATGAGTTATTTTTCACCCAAATGACCCATTCAAAAACAAAACGGAAAAACAAATCATGCTTTCCCTTTTGAAAAACTGCTTTTCAAACTTAACCAACCTGATAGTAACTTTGATGTGATTGGCTTCTGGAGTCAGATTTTGTCTTGTTGTGCTCAGTTTCTCTTTTATCCTCTGGAAATGTGACATATTTTTGAAATAAGCCTTTTTAACATACCCAGGGGGTTTGTCTTTACGCCTGCTACAACACAAACGTGCTTGCAAGGAACCCTTCTCCTCACCCGCAAAAATGACTTCACAATGTTATTTTCTGGATGCAGACAGTGGATTCCACAGTCTGGAGAGCTTTTTCCGGGTCTTCAAAAAAGAAAGAGATGAAAGTGTATTCATAGCCGGGACAGTACCAATCACAAGCCATCTTTTTTGGATTGGGACAACTCATCTGACAGATTTCTTGTGGCTGTTGATCTGGGGCGAAAACATCTGTGCTATCTTTCTGGGTATTAAAATCAACAGCCAAAGTTAAAAGAGTAATGACTAATGCCAAGCAATTGCCTATTTCTCATCACCCCCCCCCCCCCCCCCCCCCCCCCCCAATGCGCATAATTAGTGAACCTGGGCTGGATGATTTCAACTGTGGAGGGTTCGGACCAGGAGATGAGGTGGAATTGGGTGGATACATTGAGCCTTGAGACATAACCATGGTGATAAAATTCAACGTAATTTGAAGGCCAGTTTAGTTGTTCTAATGTGGGGGAGATGATAATATTAACAATTTCTGCTGGCTGCGGATTATTTTTGGTCAGGTGCACCACATGTAAAAAGTCTCACAGAATCGGAATGCAGGACACAACTAGGATCTGCAGGAAAGACCTACATCGCACTTTACATTGAAGAAATGCAACCACTAATAAAATGGGTTGATAAATATCTTGAAATATTGTAAGTGTTGTGGATGCATCAAAGATAGGTGATTTCCATCCAAATTTCTATTTGTATGACTTCAGAGAAGCATTCAGAAAACAAATAATCTAATTTTACTTCCAAGATTTAGTTTGAACACTTGTGAAATTTTCTTTGAGATGCAACTTAATTACAAGGTTGGAATTTTGTCAACACAATTTTCAGAAGATAATGAATTATGGAGAAGTTTTTTTACTATAGATTGAATGTTTGGATCAGAGCTTGGCAGAAGCCAGGGACTGGGGTCTCCAACGGGATTGGGACCAATGCCATTGACAACAAAAACATTTGGTACTGTTGCCTTTTTTGTTGGGCCAGATACAATGCATAAATTTATACAATTTGGTTAGTCTTTATTATAGGGCATTGGTCCCATGTCTGTGGTCAGAGGAGGGGACAAGAAGCAGAAGACTACTCATGTCACTACCATGTACGCGCGTACATCGCAGTGACACTGGCATGTTGTCAGGCCTGAAAGGGACCAAGTGTGTCCAAATAGAAGAGTGAAAGGGAATAAATTCACAAGGGGATTGCTGAAAACAAATTCAAACAAACAAACAAACACCCTCAGGACCAAACCCACGGTGATTGTAAGGGGTGGTCCAACTACCAACGGTGAAGGACAAAGGCACCTGTGAATACCACTAAAGTAACTACCGTATGTAATGGTGTCCCAGCAATTAATCTTTAATGTTAAAAAATTCATGAAGGCCTGAGAAGAAGTGTTGCCTTTGTTGGCTCAAACCACCAAAAAGGATCACTGCCAGACCCATCACACATGTGGGCCATAAGATGAATCAACCCTTGAGGTGGTTGGGTCTGTTTTTTCTCATACCTCCCTTGCTCTTGGTGTCCCCAAGCACTTCACTAGCTCTCATATTAATCAGCTCAATTTATCAACAGAATGATTGAAATTGCAGCAAATGTACTTCTTTCAAACAAGCGTAGTATACACAGTGATGGGCTAGAGATTCATATGCAAACCCCTATAGCCTTATTTCATCTTCCCTACCGCAACAATAGCTATCAAGAATATCACATTGTTCTCAAGTCGTTGGATGCAGCTAATCATCCCATCCTCAATGATAGTTCTAGCCAGGTATTCTTTTGCGGAAAATTAACCATATGTCCTGATTCAGACCAACCAACAATTAAAGTAGAGATGTTAGACTGGTATGTACACCAGGGGCAACTTCCCGGATTATACGAATATGAAAATGCACAAGTATTTGGGACGGCTTGAGTGGCAAAGGTGGAGTGGCATCCAATTCGGGAGTGTGTGACTTACATTAAGGTAGTTGATGGGACCATGAAGCAGGTATGAATTTCCCTCTAGAATTAATAAATAGTTTCAGAGGAGAAATTATACGCTTAAAAAATGTCTATTCAATGTCCTTTTTCAGTCCCAATCTGGCTGTATCAAACTGGCTTCACTCAGTCGTCAGGCACTTCAAACTTTTCAGACAATTAGCGCTGGCGATTCCATTCGGTTTGGGGGCATGGCATCGCGAGTCCCAAGTCTTGGTGGTTTACTTGCTGTAGGTGTACGTGTGGTTCAATATCATGATTTTTCAGGTGACACATATGACATTTCCTGATAGATTTTTGGAGCTTTTGTTAGGTCGAGTGTGCGGTGAAACTTGGTCGATCTGAAATATCAAAATATGGCTTAAGGGGTGATCCAAAGAAGAGGTTCCAGCTGAAAGTGAAGGATTGGAGGCTCCCTGTTGCCTTAAGAAGAAAGAAAAACAAAAAAAATTGACACAAGCGGACCTAACTCAATTTTACACCACTTCTTTTTTGTCTCACACAATAAATGTATCAAAAATTCCAACGGGCATGTCAATGGATAGTATGACTCATGAAATCTTCTCCTGATTTTCATCTCTTCATTCCTCAATTCATGTGTTCTATGCGTGCCAAAGCTGGCTCTGCAGTGTGTTTGCATATGATCCACATTTCACCGTGTTAGAAAGTATATCTGAATTTTGGTGTGAATGGGTGAGAAGCTCAATACTCCCCCCATGTACAAATCACAAGAAGATAAACACGTAAAATTTGGGAAAAAGGCAGTCAAGAGTATTGATTTGTCTAGCAAAAAGAGATAATCTCTTGTCTATGTACACGCTTTGAGAATCAACTTTCTTGAATTTGATGTGATGAATGAGGAATAAGAAACGGGGAAGTGGGCTGGATTTCACACCAGTGATTAAGAAAATCCATAGTGATCGCTTCAGCAATCTCATATTGAGTTGGTGTCTTTTCAAGGTGGGATATTTTGTTTGGCAAGCGAAAGACAGGTGCAAAGATTTTGACGATATAAGCTGAGAGGTTCTTCCATATGGGTTCCTCAGGCGTGTGTGACGCAGTTGAGTGTTGTTTAATTACCGTAATTGCCTGATTGAATGACATGCAATCAATTGTGGAAGCATGGCGATGGTTTCTGGACGCTAGAAAAAGGCCCCGAACTCCAGCAAGGACAAAGAAAATCAATGGCTGGTAGTTCTGGCGGTGCTGGTATGATTGGAGTTGACGGTTTGATTCAGCTCGAATGTTCGCCAAGTCCAACGATTTGTTTTCAGAGGTAATAACAGTGCCAGATGGGTTCCAAGTGGTCGTGCAAAGGTTGCGTGAATTGGTCTTCTTCTGCGCATCCGTCAATGGTGGTTCGCTCAGTGCATGGGTTTGGAAGATAACATATGCTGATAAGACATCAAGAATTGAATTTTGAAATTCGTGAAGAACATCAACGGAATGAGAACGTTGAGTAGGTTGAGAGTCTTCGCCAGGGTTGTCTTCCACAGTGTCAAAGCTCGAGGAAGAATTTTTGATGGCCTCAATATGTTGAAGTACTTGCACACCTTGAATGAGTTGGTCTTCATCGTGTACGGCGGTGGGTGCAGGTGGGACATAAAGACTATTGGCCATGAGTTCAACAGAGGCTGCAACCAGCTTGGCCCAATCAGAGATTGAAGTTTGAGCAGGGTGTAGAAGGCAATAGAGAAAGCGGACTAGGGTTGACTCCGGATGAGGGGTTTTGGCAGCTGTTGATATATAGGATTGGGGAGGGATATCTTTGTTTCCGAAGGTAGAAAGCAGGGGAAAGTCAATAACATCAGGGCAGTACCATTGTTTGTTGGAAGATGGTGACAAGAACTCTGTTGCTACATAAAATAAATGGTTATAAAGTTAGTCGTAGAATGATTTCTAAGAGGAATTATGATATAATGATGGAGTACTTGCACAAAGAGCTTATGGTTTTGATCCACAAAGCATATGAGCAGGAGGTGCGTTGGAAGCGGAATTCAGGGTTGGATGGAACTGATGTCTGCATTGACTGTGCTTGGAATTGGACCAGGAGAGTAAGGGACGCCCAGGTTGTTTGGTACTTTTGCCAGGAAGGCTTGGCTCCATCAAACTCGCGGTGGATGCGAACCACTTCAATTCGCACATTGTCAGACTTGAGAATGGTAAGTAGCCGAGCAGGCGATTTTGAGGGGGGGTTGGTGGAAAATTGGTTCTGTGGGCCGATGCCAGTTTGATTTGGTTGACCTGAAGAGGTCGTTGGGCCAGGGTTTTGGTTAGAAGGGATTGATTTGGTTGAATTTTGAGTTTCCGAGGTGGAGCTATTTTGGTGAGGGTGGGAAGCAGCAGGTTGATCGTTTTTGGAAAGGGCTGGTTGTTGATCATTGTTCTCCGTGGCATTTGATGGGGAAATACTGGGGGGATCTTTGGCAGTTGATTTTGGTGCAGGGTTTTGGTCAATAGGAGCAAGTTCTAGGGGATTGGAAGTTATTACAGGAGCCGGAGAAGCTCCTGGATCAATTGAGTTGACCGCGTTGCCTGAATCGGTGGTGGTGCTCTGGATGGGAAGATCTGGGGAATGAGGATCTTCGGGAGGACAATGTTCAACTCGAGAATCTTTGCAGACCGGAATTTGGGATGGGTTTGGCGAGTTTGAAGGTGGTATCGGTTGCAATGGGGTGGTGAGTGTTGACGTGTTATTTTTTTTGACCAACAAATCGACTGGCTTGGAGGAGTTCGCTTTCCTGGCGCGTTTCTTGGGGGGCTTGCTGGATCCTTTCGATGTTTTTGGTGAGTTGGAACTGGATTTACCGGTTTGTATCTTAATGGCTTCGTCATCTGGAATTTCACCAGTTTCCTCCCATGCTATAAAATGATGTCAGTAAGAAATTCACCACGAAGTTGTTTCGGGAGGGGGAAATCTGGAACTAGATGACTTACTGCGCTTGGTGCTGTTGATGGAATGAGAAAGTTTGTCCACCTGTTTCTTCCAACTTCGGGGGAGCTTGAGTTTGGCAAGATGTTTAGCAGCCTCCTCGGCGGCTTGGATCGTGTAGCCAAATTCTTCTGCTGTAATTTGCTGGATTTCATTGTCAAGGATGGGTTCATCGGGATTCAGTGGGAGAGGTGCACCAGGGTCGTCTTTTCTGATTGCAAACTCTTCGAACGTGGGGGCCGGTAGAGTCTTGGATGGAAAGTTTGCTTCAATGACATTTTGACCTATGGAAAGAAGCAAGTGAATTAGATGTACATAGAGAGCGGGTGATTATCTGAAAGCTAGCAATAACATACTTGGGGGGGGGAGTCAAAGCACCCGGTGGAAAAGATGGGTCCAAAGAGGATGAGGTGTTGGAAGGCGCATTTGAAATAACAGGCTGATTGTTTTCCATGTTGATGTGAAATTTTAGATTTGAACAATGAAGGATAGGATGTTGAGATTTTTGGTTGATGTGGGGTGAATGGGCTGGGAAGGAGACCTCTTATGTAGCCTTTGTGCACGGTTCTAGAATACTCCCATTGTGTGAAAAACCTTTAACCTAACCTTTGTTCACCCACAATCCACCTTTGTTATAAACTACAAAGACGTATTTGTTTGGCATGGCCAAACCCTTCCCAATCTTATGTATTCATTAGCCTGAAATATGCATGCTTATTTGAAGAGGAGGTCAGCACTGGAATATCACGTGACTTTCTGTTTACAGAGTAGTGGATTATCTCGTCATTAGCCAACCATGAAACTGTTGTACTCTCAAAAGATACAGCAAATCATGGAATTCCAAACGTAAGCACATACTTATTCAGAGCTGCAAAGAGATTTCTCAGGAAGGCATGTGGTACTGACAACAATATATGTGGGTTTAGAAGAGGAAATGGGTGATATGTGTGCTGGAAGTCCATCTGAAGTGTGTATGAACTTGAGTCACCCTTTTGTACGCGCGTACATCAGGGTTACATCATGCAAATGTAACATGAAATTTCACCCGCTACATGAAGATCTACATGCAGACTGCCTCGCATGTCATTTTTTTGCTATGATTGCATTAGAGGGCTATGTCACTGCTATGTACGCGCGTACATGAGAGTGACAAATAAGGACAATCCTCTTTTTGGCCCTACTCCAGCAGAGTGGAACTCAAACATACAATCCGGTTAGCACACAGGAGAGTACGATTTCATATTGGCACAAAGTACCCCAACTATCTCCAATTTTGACTAAGGGAAAATGGATAGTCAAAAGCATATGGAAAATAAGCATAAAGAGAATTCAATCTAATCCACATTCATCCCTCTCCCTCCATTTTCACCCAAACCTTCCCCAGACGTCGTACTTGGACCAGCATTCCCAGAATCGTCTTCCAATCGTCGCTTGTTCTTGGTCTGAGTGGGACTTCGAGATGCCGCATTTGAATCGCCCGTTATAGTTGTACCATGACAGTGTGTTTCAAGGTTCTTCGTAATATCCTTGATGCCAAATGATTTGACTGTTGAGATGGTTTCCCGCTTGAATGGACTCAACTTTTCCCACCAGGCGTCATCATAGCAATCTCAAGGCAAATCTCTGGGCACCCCCCTCGTGCCTTTGAAAGTCTTGAAAATTGTCTTAGAGCAGCCGTAGATCTTCTCGTTGGTTTCAATGGTTTTGTGGTGCTGCGCCTGTGCCTTCACCATTTTGTCAAGGCAGTGGAGTACCAAAGTGAGATCGCCACTACGCCAATTCGGACACATTCTTACTGGTAACATGTTCAGCTCGCCATCTTCAATGTCGGAGCCACAGTCCTTGTTTTCAACAATGTGCGCCAGCTGGACATTCTTTTGGAAGACTTTGTCGACCATTTTGCACCTGTTTTCCCTTATCTTGAACATCCATTGGCCAATGCAAAATTTGTAATTCATCAGACAGGGACACAAAACAAAATTTAGCAATAAAAAATTGTAACTTACCTTCTTTTTCCATCTTTGGTACTGCGCCTTTTTCGCCTTTTCGTCCTTCATCTTACTATAAGTGTTGCTGCTCATGTTCTTGAATTATTGAATCTCGAGGGACTTGGTACGGACCCATTGTTGGATTATTGCTGGCGCCTGGGCTGCCTGTTCATCGGTGACTGGCATAGATCGTCGAAGCCATTCAACAGACTTGCCTCCCAACACCTCTAAGATGGTTGAGTTCCAGGTTGATACAACGCCGTGGCTAATTTCCCATTCAAAAGTGAGCCTTGAGATGCCGGCCAAAGCAAGAGCTCTCTCCACATCACCCTTAGTTTGCGAGCTGACAGGTTGACCTTTATGATTACCCTTCTGAGCGGCGGGAATGAAAGAAGGCAACTGGATGTTCTTTCGGATTTCCTTCTCTGCCAGAGATACGAAGTAGTCCAACTCTGCAGGAGTCTTCCCTTGGAGCCTCTGGCGTAATCGATTGAGTTCCCTTTTGATTGAAGCCGTCCGTTGGACCACCCAGTACTGGGCCTTGATTTCTTCACGCGTCGGGGCAGGCGGATAATCTTGAGGTTTGTCAGGATTTCCAAGAAAGAACTTTACAAAGCTTTGGATACCACGAGATAGTTTGTCGCAATGTTCTGCCAGAGCCTGTTTTCCCGCAATACCCCTCAACCTCTTTTCAGCTTGATGGTGGTCTTCATTTGCTTCTGCCTCCTCCCTTGCACGCCGGGCATTCTCCACCACAAACTTTGGATCCAATCGAGAAGTCTCTGGCAGTTTTGATGGCTGGTTTGGCTCCTGGGCATCACTTCCTGCTAGTAAGTGCACCCATCTATCAGCAAGCAGAAAACCAATCAAATTTAACTATACACTGACCACCAACACCGGTTTCCATTGTAGAAGCGCTTCCATTGACTCCAAACTTGGGAATTAATCCATCTACAACCGCCGAAATCCAACTATCATCCGGACCCACACCAGAAGAGGCATCATTCCTGTTGTCTTCATTCCCAGCCCCGTTTTGTTCGTTGAATTCTGAAGGCATGACACACAGAAGTTTGTCTTGAACACTTGATGAAAGCAGATCTCAGAAGAATGACAGTATATGATTGAAAGAGTATTTTATGCAGTAGTTCAAGAGAAAAAGCGCTTTGAGCAGAGTTTGACGGTTGAAAAGGAGAAAGTAGAGTAATAAAGGATAAACTGGCTAAAGTGCATCAAATTCGGTGAAATATTCAGCAATTGAGGCTGATGGGGATTTGTATCACTATTGCAAATCAAGGGAAACAACACCGAATATGTGGAAAATGCGTTTCTGAATTTTACAACAAAGAAAAGGGAATCAGTTATCCCTTTTTCTTCCTTCAATTTTCAATCAATTCACAAGGCCCTCCCACCCCTTCATACGTAAAAAAAAACAAAACCAAACAAACCCAAAATTCAGATAAGTATGTACACAAATGTTGTATCAAAATTGAATGAGACTCACAGCTGTACCCAATCCAACAGCACTGATGGTGTTTGTCGAAATTCCAAAGGTTGAGATCGGATTTGCCAGGATTGCAACATGACCAATAACCCTTCCACTGTTAATCACCTCACTAACCTCCTGATCGGATTGAACTAGACGGCAGTTGAGATCCGGGTAATCCCTGTATGGATCTTCTTGTTGTGCTACTTCCTTGAATGGTTTGACTATCAACCAAGTTTTTGCAGGTGTTTCTTCTGATCGGAATATTTGTTCCACCTCTCCAAATCGTTGATCCCTCCCTAAGTAGAACTCCACTAAGCAATTTCCTGGGTGATGGCTTTTTGTGGTGAACTTCTTCTCATTGATATTGATGTATTCAACAACCTCAACAGTCGAGGAAAGTTGAAGTTCTTCTACACTTTGACCCAGCCTTCCCCTTGAACCCTCCTTACCAGCCACAGCTTGCTTCCATTTCTTCATCAAAGTTCCATTCAACTGAGTTTGAGTTGTTTCCTTCTTGTCGTTTTTCCCTATGATACCAATGTTTTTTTTATTGTGGTCTTTGAGAATCAGCTGGAACGTTGAGTTGATGTGCCACTCCTTCATCAGTGTTTTAGGTATCTCATCTGCAATAGACCCGATTTATTGTCAGCTTAAAAATTCTACAAATTGAGTACAAACACACTAATATAAAACTCACCCATGTGATGGTTTGTAGGGAGTTTCTGCAACATTCCATTGACTCTTTCCTGTGCCCAAGCGGCAGTTGATTGAGGGGGTCCAAAACGGCAAATAACATCAGAGTAATGTTGTGTTAGATGTAGATTTGGCTTGCTTGGTTTTGTTGGCCAACCTTCCTGAAGGCACCTTCGGTATTCCAAAACCAAGCCATCAAGCTCACTAAGATCCTGTAGTTTGATCTTTGGAAGAGTGAGAAAGTGTGAGATTTTCTATAGTGGGGTGGTTGATTCCAGGAGTGAAGATATTCTTTGTTTGCTTTCAGCTGTTGCACAATCTTTGTACAATTTGGTCCATAGTGGAATTAACGCAATGGGATAGTAAACTTTGTACAGTATCAACCATTCTGCTGCTTTCAAAGATCCATGGCTTGCCAATCCCAAGTTGCATGGAACACGATCAATCCAAGAGGGGACAATTGTATGTAAGATTGTTCTCCGCACTATTTCCAGCTCCTCCGGCAAGAGTTTAGGTTCATTAACGTCCAGTATTGGTGATGGAGCAGCTCTGCGGGATCTATGTCGAGCTCGAGTGGCAGTGTGATCACTGGCACTATCATCTTCTGAGTTGGTGGTTACCTCCTCATCCGCATCACATAAAGCCTTCTTCCAAATCCGAAGCCGATATGAATGTGATGATGACCCATCTGAAGTTGTCTCAGAGCCACTGCAGAGCACACTGTCAACGATATCTTGCTTTGCTGTGGTAATTTTTTGCTTTGTTACAGCTGCACAAGCTCGCTTGTTTGGTTTGTCGGATTTCGCATTTGGATTTTCAAGATCATCTAGTTTACGTTTCCCCTTGTTTATGGAGCTAGGGCCAGAATACGTTGCAAACGGATGCTCGGTGTGTGACTTGTCGTTCTGCCATTCTGCATCTTTCTCTTGAATAATCTTGAGCTTGGACGCAACCGATGGCAAGGACATGAAGCGCATTGTGTGATCCTTTAAGTCGCCCAAAATCAATGCATGCATTAACTCAATAGAGCAGAACTCTATTGGCCTCCAGTATGGAAGGTTGTTGAGTACACTCCACCTTGCGCCGTGTTCCTTGACAAAATGTTTACGTTCAGTTGCATTTTGGAGTTGGAGCCATGCATTTGCTTGTTTCCGTTGTTCATCATTTGTGCGCGAGGGGAATTTTGTTTTGTCCGTTTCTTCAATTTCATTCTTGCTCAACATACAAAAAGAGCAAAATCAAATTGAGGCATGACTTCCAAATCCAGCAACCTTGCAGAGAGCAGGAAGATCTGCAATGAGAGGAAAAATTGCCGCACGGATAGTTCTTCCTTGTGCATGAGAAGCTGTTGATTCAAAGAATATTCCTTTCCAAAATTCCTTCAATTCATTCACTAGCGGCCGTAAAAGATGGTTGACTTCGTCTAGACTAGGCTCGTTTGGCCCTGGAATAATTCCGAAAAGGAAGATGTTTTCCTGCTTGTAACGCTGAGCTGGAGGAAGATTCAAGCAGATCAAGATGATTGCTCCAATAGAGTTATGCTTTCCAAGATTTGAAGTTCCTTCAGCATTGAACCAGTCAAGATACAGGCTAAACACAAGGTTTCCGGAATTCTGTGTGTAAACGCCCGTCCCATCGTCTAAGTTTGGAAATTCTCGCCAGACACTTCCATGCCACACGTCTTCCATTTCATTGTGTGGTTCCCAACTAGTTGCTGAAAGACTTGCATCTAGAAGCCCCTCAAAGGAAGGTTGGGAAAGCCGATCTTTCAACCAGGACTTGAGAGTCAGATAAGAGTATGTTCAAATCGGTTTGCGTGATTGATGCTTGTCGAGCTTCATGAGTTCTTGATCACACACAGGCACAAGTTCTTGTGACTTTGCCCACTTACAATATCCCTGATATTGGGAAAAAAAAGACTGAGTACATTTAGTCGAAGGTTCTCGATTATCCTTTTTCAGGGGGTAAAGCGCAAAGCATTTTTTACAACATATCTGTGTTGTAAGATTTGGAAGAAGTCCAAGCCGATGGAAAACCGCCTCCTGAGTCTTAGGGATCTGTTGAATCATAGATTTTGTATTGATGATCCGATCTTCAGTGCTCCACAAGTCTCCTAGAAATGAGACGTTCTGCCTTGCTGCCTCAAGGAAAGCAGCAGAACACTCCTTGCTTAGCCGGTTTTTTAAAACAAATTCAGCCATCTGCATCATGACCTGTTTACAAAAATCCTCCTCCAAGTGTGGCACCTTCCCTGTGGTGGAGGCACTTTGATTTGAGTTGGAGGTGGTCGGAACAGTCTGAACCACACATCCATCAGCCCCAAGAAATAAATTTTATGATTGTAAACCAAACTTCGCTCACTTCAATTTGGTTGTAGTTGATGGGGCCAGTTTGCAAAAGGGTGGTCGCATTCTTCTCCAGTTGCATTTTTTCTTTCCTCTGGTGCATATGGTACGTTTTGCCTATCAAGACCCTCCCCGAAGCAACCCTACCACCCGCGTCTTCATGCTGGGCCTTATTGCACCCATAGAATTTGCAATGGCAAATCAAATTGGGTGGTCGGGACATGATGTGTTGGCTTTAACTCAAATTATGTAGGCAGAGCAGATGACTTTGGACTTTTTCAGGAAGGAAGAATAAAATAGCGGTAATCAAGCTTCACACTTCACGTGAGAAAACTTGATCCAACCCAAGCCTTAAATCATCACCACCAATAGATGAAATCACACTGCTCTTCTGTTGTTGAGTAAAGATATGTGTACACAGCAAAATAACCAGCTGTGCACGTGATTGGCTGCAAGAATTCCAGACAAAGAATCTTTTGGAGAGTATATTCAAGTCATGTGCTACCCTCATGCAGGAGATAGAGTCATCATAACACATGCACTCAGGTATCATGTGATTCGGAATCGGAGGAGATAAAAAAGTCTACATTGGTGTTTGAGAAAAGCTGCACTGCATCCTCATATAATTCCTTGTACATTCTGAACTTCTCAAAAATACCACCACCTTATGCCCGCAAATTTCATATTCAGCAGCACTCCTGTCCGACCGGGGTAGATGATTCTTGAATCCGTAAAGAATTTTGTGACACTGTTCCACATAATTAGTGGTGGGTCCCACTGTCTTTCCCACCAGAATTGAGCAAGAAAATCATCACATCCCAAACCAATTTCTCGTTGTTCTGAGTTATATGTCATGCCGTATTATGGTGATGAACCACCTTCCTACCATCAATCATCTCCCGTTTGTGGTACCCTTTCTCCCATCCAAGTAAGATGGCTCCAAGACATGCAGATCTTGATTGATAATGCACTCAAGATCTGGGAGCCAGAAAATGAGGATCACGAGTCCACCACATCCAACACAAACCAACAAGAGCGTGAATTGGAGGCCTGGAAATGGCATATTGTCTGTCAGGGTAAAATGACTTTGGGGCACATGATATGGGTATTCCCAAATGGGCAGTTCCAAATGTCAAGGCGATTTGGGACGCCAAGAGGAACCGTCTTGGAAAAGGTACGTTTGTTTTGAGTGTAATTGTTTAGCGTATTATCCAGCTGATTCCTGTGTTCCTTGACCCATGTGTTGAAAAAGGGCCACTGATGTTTATTAGTCCAGGCACAGTCCCACCAAATGTTGTTCAGTGAGATGGAATTTGTTAGGATCACTGTTGTGGCAAGATCGAGTGCTGATAGATAGTGAGTAAAGTTGCGAAGTCAAGAATTTCTCATTCAATGATTGCTGAGTTCTCTCTCCATAATGCCTCAAATTCCAGATTGGCTTCCTATTCCAAAAAAAACCTTCTCCTTATTGCCTCTGCATTCATGATATGGCCTTCTGTCACACCATTATTTTTAGTTGTTTTTCTCAGCCAAAATTTAAACAGAAAAATGATAGTATAGGGAACATGTCACACACACCACATTTCCTGTGGCGTTTTGCATGTTCCCATAAAGTCAAAAATGAAATGTCCAGTTACTACCTCAAAGAATATTGTGGTTCTCATTTTGTCAACTTTTTGACTATTGTTAATCAGGTGGTGAGGAAAATTTGATATGTATTGAGCGTGAAGCCCAGGGAAATTAGATTTGTACTTTGGTATTGAGTTCAGAAAAGGTGTTGGTTTGTCTTTTTGAATGCCTTGCAAGACTGCATTGTATGAGTTTGGGGATGGGAGGGTGTCCCGGCAAGATAATATTGCAACATGACACTGTCATAAAGTTGTAGTTGAGTGAAGGTCACTCTTATGTTCGCGCGTACATTGCGGTGACATGTACCTGTAGACAAGCCTTTTTCTTCTGTGTGTCGTTGAAAAAATACAACTCCACACAATTTCAGTTTTGCTGACCAATTTCCCTCCCAGCCAATTTATTTGACAAAAGTCACCCGCATGTACGCGCGTACATAAAGGTGACACTCAATTTATGAAAATTCAACCCTTTCACTGTAACCAAATAACGATCAACATTTCAAAGCACCCTTTGTAGTTTACATAACATATGAACCCCTTTTACCTGAAAGCTACATAATTCTGACCATACTCATCCCCTTGTTTATTCTGAAATACCATTGCTCAATGTTACGATATATAATCTGACCCTTCTCCCTCCTGCCCCATGCTCAATTGCACATTTCTCTTCTTGACTTTCCTCACTTTGCAATGCCTCCATCCCAGACTCACTTCTGTGATGGCAAACCTCCAGCTGGTGCTGCACAAGTTAATCTTGCTCATTCCACAATCTTGCCCAACTCCAATTCACCATTTTCTCGTTGTATGTCTGCATTCATTCGAGCTCTCCTAGATATAGAATATAACCACAAGAAAAAACCTTCAGATTCTTGGATGCTCTCTCCCTCTGCCCACAATTTTCACGTTGGCTCGAACCTTCCAGACTCCATTCTAATGCGTCCCATAGATCCCATTCCAATCAATCCAGCATTGCCAACATCTCAAAAGATATCACCAGCATTCCGAATACTATTCTTACAAGACCTCTCAGAATCCAATTTCACTGGTGTAACGTTTGCCTGGTCTCATCCCTGGGATTCTCACTGGAATCAGCTCTTTGCAAAATTTGTCTTGAAGCATTGGAGGAATGCCTACACTTCTGGAGCTTTCACCCACTTTTTCATGGATCCGGTTCAGGCTTCAAACACCTCCTTGCAGCTTGGTATTCTTCATAGATGGTTCATGGGAAGGCAGAAAGGAATACAATTAGGTCATTTTTCCCATGCGTTTAAATCGAAGAAGAGCAAATCAGAGAGTAGATCCAAAGTGCGAATGCAGGTATGCAAATTTCATCATTTCTTCCCTGATCCCTCTTTTGTTGAATTCCTGGATTTTAGATTTCCCAGCATCGTCAAGAAACACTCTCCACACTCCCATTCAACTCCAACATCAAAGCGCTATTTGACAACATCAAGGCTACCTCTGACACTGAAATCAATCCTCCCCAAAATCTTGTCAAAATACCCTTACGTTGGAGATCAACAGAATTTGGAACCTTCTCTCAAGAACTGGACAACATATTCATTCAGAAAAAGACATGTACCAAAGGACGTCAATTTGTACACGATTACATTTTGGAAGCTCGTAGGAAGACTTTGGCCGTATCGTCTCGAGATTCTTTCAAAGATGTCCCTCGCAATCTCCCGTTAAACTGTTATGCACCCAAATACCTGTCCACACTTTCCAAGTCGCAGAAAATTCTACTTAATTCTCAGGATCCAATCAATATGTCTGAATTGCTAACAGTTGGATAGGTTTTAATACAGTAAGTAATGAGTGCTTACTTTTCAACCCATCATATTTCTCATCAGTAACTGAGCACATTCGTAATTCTCATTTCCCCCCAATGGTACACTGAGCCTATTCCACCACCAATTCTACTTTCAGTGAATGCAAACACAAAATATAAATTCATAGTCACTTACAGTGCAAGCTCCCCTTTCCTCTTCTGTACCTGGTAGATATTCATTTCCAGACTTCCTCTCAGATAGTATCGATAGACATGAACTGGATGTGCCTGTCCCAAGCGGTAAAGTCAATCAATGGCTTGGGTTTCTGCTGCGGGGTTCCAACCTGGCTCCTAAATAATGTATTATTATCAGATTTGTCCTTTATACATGTAACACAATGCCTATGACTTGCCATCATGTACACATTCTGTGCACAACGTAAATCAATTCCTACCCCAGCAGCTTGGATTGAGGCCAAAAGAACATTGCATTCTTTGTTGATTCGAAATTTTTTCAGATTTTCATCGCGCCTTTTAATAGTCTGTTCCCCAGTAAGCCAGGTTGATTGAATATCATTCTCCTCAAGTGCACGTTCAATACTTCAAGGTGAGATCAGCATCTGCAGCTTTCTACTGTAATTTTGTGAAATTAAAATTCACACTACAAACATTTATTATTTTGCCCAAAAAAAAAATAAAAGTCAACATGAAAAAAATAAAACCAAAATTTCACTCAGGGGAACAAACTGAGCATGCTGAGCCAAAAAAATAAGATGTCAAAAACTGAGCAAAAATCATTGGACAATGTTTTGGGATGGTTTTTTTTCACGGGCCTGGCGGGCCTGGAGCGGGCTTGAGCGGGCCTGAGACGGGCCTGCCCCAAAAGCACATTGGGTCAGTATTAAAGGTGTTTTGCCTTGCCCTGGGAGCTGCTGGGTCTTTTGATGGGCCCAAAATCTCAACATGGGCTTTTGGTGGTCTAGAAGTATCAACTCGGGCCACTGAATAGCCCATGGGCCTTTGAATTCCCAGAAAGCCCACCATGAGCCCCCACATAGCTAATGGGCTCTTGGTAGCCCATGAAGATCTCCATGGGCCAACAGATACCCTCATGGGCTTTTGGTGGCCCATGAAGATCTCCATGGGCCAACAGATACCCTCATGGGCTTTTGGTGGCCCATGAAGATCTCCATGGGCCAACAGATATCCTCATGGGCTTTTGATGGTCCAAAACGCTCCCCATGGGCTTTTTGTGGCCCAGCAAGGAGGCAAAAAGCCCATGGGATCCCATGATGGAAGTATCTGTTGGCCCATACTACATAGGAATCTTCATGGGCAACCAAGAGCCCATTAGCTATGTGGGGGCTCATGGTGGGCTTTCTGGGAATTCAAAGGCCCATGGGCTATTCAGTGGCCCGAGTTGATACTTCTAGACCACCAAAAGCCCATGTTGAGATTTTGGGCCCATCAAAAGACCCAGCAGCTCCCAGGGCAAGGCAAAACTCCTTTAATGCTGACCCAATGTGCTTTTGGGGTTGGCCCGTGTCAGGCCCGCTCAAGGCCCGCTCAAGCCCGCTCCAGGCCCGCCAGGCCCGTGAAAAAAACCATCCCAAAACATTGTCCAATGATTTTTGCTCAGTTTGGGACATTTTATTTTTTTGGCTCAGCATGCTCAGTTTGTTCCCCTGAGTGAAATTCTGGTTTCATTTTTTTCATGTTGACTTTTATTTCTTTTTTGGGCAAAATAATAAATTTTTGTAGTGTCACTTACATTCCTAGAAAACCAGTAAAGCTGGAAAAAACCACCGCCTTTGTCCTTTTAACTCCTTGAACTCCTTGCAAAAACAACTTGAGATTCTCAACTAGGTGGATGATCTTTCCCGAATCTTGCCATCGCCATTCAGGTTGGAAGTGTATCTCTGATCGTGCAAATAACGGATGATTGCAAAATTGGCGAAGCATTGTTAACTGTTTGAAAAACTCCGAAGAATCCCATCTCTCCCCCGCCGCTCGTAACCTTCCAAAAAGTTGGATAAAAGACTGGTGCAAATTTTTTAACATATCCTCCCATTCTGAGCTGATGTTCACTACAACACATTTCTCAACTTTTTCTGGTAGATTCAACAAAACGTCCTTGGTTCTTCTCAAAAAAATTGCTTCCATCAGTCTATTCAAGCTTTTGATTGCCTCTCGAGATCCAACATTCATTTGAGGAACCAGACAGCTCTTCCAGACCCATTCTTCGCTCCAAGGATATATTTTCAATAGTGTGATCAAGCTTTGCAAGTCAGTCAATCTGTTTTGGACAGGTGTCCCCGTTAAGCAAAGAACAAACTGGTACTGAAGGTTATGGATGCTTTGGGTTCGGTTGGTTTCTGGATTCCTTATCAAACTATCATCATGCAGAAATATGAATCAGAACCAAGTCCAATGCTCATTCACATGAATTATTTCACTTACTGTGCTTCGTCCAAGACAATCCTGAACCAAAATATGCCCAGAGATTCAATGTTAATCTGGTTGGTATGTTTCTTGTTACCGCTTGTCCCAATCATTTCGTAAGTTGTCAAGACAAGCATTGCAGACTGCAGGTCTTCTTTCGATAATTTTTTCCGATCATCTCCGTGGAATACCTTGTAATTTATTGCGTGATCTCTGAAATGAAGACTGATTTCGTTTTGCCAATTTGACAGGGTTGCTAGAGGGCAGATGACTAGAGTAGCAGCTGATTGTGTGTTGGTATTACCGTCTCAAAAGCTCTTTCCTTTGTTAATTGTCGCCAGAATGAATGCAAGTGTTGTCAACGTCTTTCCTAATCCCATATCGTCAGCTAGTATTGATCCTTGGGACCTTTGGTGATTGTGGGAATTTGTCTTGCTAGAATTAGACTCGACATCGAAGCGATCACGAAGCCAGGCATTATCATTGTGGTACCACAAGGCTTCTGGCTCGTGATTTTCTGGGTCCTCATTCTTCAGGAGGAATTCTAGGGCGGATAGCTGATGTGTTTTCATATCTGTTTGGCACTGTTGAAGTGATGCCAAAAGCCAAGGGGGTAGTCTGGAGTTCGAGCCATCTGGAGTGGTTTGAGATGTTAATTGTGGAATTTCAAAGAAAACAGCTGGGTTGTAGTTCCAGATTGGGATGAGATCCACGTTTGCAGTTTTGAAGGCTAATTCTACTTGAGCTATGTTTTCCAAACGGCTGAAGACGCAGCCCCTGAGCTGAGGCTCTATGCAATTCTTTTTCACAAGAAAGGCACGCAAATTAACAAGGGAAACATTGTTGGGGGGGATATCTCGATTTGTTACTGGAGTTGAACAGCTTGAAACTGGTCCTAACAGGGGACCTAGATGGCGACTTTGGTTTTCACTGAGATCACCAAACCTATTCTGCGGTGCACAATATACATGAACTCGATGGTGCCCACGTTGAAAGAAGGCTACCTGAGGGACATCAGAGGTCAGGCCAAAAGGACTAGAAGAAGATAAAGATATGATAAATTGGCCGAGGCAGAAAGTTGAAGACATGCTTGGAGAGCAATGGATAATTCAATTGTTTTTTGTGGTAAAGACGGGAACTGAGAAAAACATGCAAGGAGGTTGTCTCCTTTCCATATATTGGGGCAATCCAACCCCAAGAATATTATTGACCATGATGATATCCTAAAATCTATTGTTAGCTTTGTTTGGTCCTTGTATTTGGGCTCCTCACCATCACATACTGGAACGATGTGTGGTGAAATGCTATTAGAAGACATCGATTGGATCTGCAAAAAACATGCTTCAAGGTAAAGATATCAAAACACTGAAATCATTAGCCCTGTCCCTTAGACGAATATCAAATCTCTCAGAGACCTATGCGCAATCATGTCTTTCTGAATTATTTGTAAATTGGTAAGATTATGTTGTAAAAATATGTACGTTACACACATTTTTTTGCTTGATGTGATATGCTGAGTACCAATTCATAAGATTGGGGCCAAAAGCACAATTATTTCATATGGTAGAAACTATAATTTTAGTTAAACTTGTCTAGCCATCAAGTAATTGTAGTTAGCTTTGTAATTTTGAAAATGTGTATCCAAATGTCAAAACAAAACGCTTTGCCAGAAGGGATTTTAACTCTGCCTGTTGTTTTGCAAAGTAAACATGTTGAAAGGTACTTTAAGGCATTTTTTGGAGGTTTATTGGATAAGATTATTTATGATTGAGTTGAACTAGAATCTAACATTATTTCAACATAAGCTCTTGCTGAATTAGCTTTCAATATAATTTGAACCTTTTTCCATTTGGCCTAAACTTCCACTTAGGAACTGAATGAGTTATGTTTATTAACTCCCACTCAACTTCTGGCACAATTCACACTCACTTACAACTCAATTCTGGTAAAAGTTCCAACCCACTTCTGAATCACTTCCCGTCCACTTCTGAATCACTTCCCGTCCACTTCTGAATCACTTCCACATAACTCCCAACACAATTCTCATTCACTTCTGAATCATTTACTAATCACTTCCTAATGCACATGTGACTAACATCAGACCTGAATCAACATAAAATTACACTCTGGCACTCTCCGGAGAGTGCGTCAAAGTCTCCCCTGGTGTGTAATATTGCTATTGGGGCGTATTCTGGCCCATTCTTACTTACTGGTAACCTGAGCGCTTTGGTTGCGGGCTATTTTATGCATTATGCATATATGTACACTATGAGCGCGGGCTTGAGCTCTAGGCAACAGAGCACGCCGGCTTGGGTGCGCCACGCAACAAATAAAGCCATCTTTTAAGCTATACACAACTCCTCAGTTACGTCACTGTAAATGGGTGAAAACATATGTACTTATATATATATATGCATACAAGTGCATCCACGCAGGGCGTGATGCACTTGCGTAAACTTTGAAGTTTAGTTTACACAAGGAAGGGGTAATAATTAGGGGTACGTGTAAGTGAGGTACCCTAGGTTATTTTACCCGTAGAATCAGAATCTTCTATAATATTTTACTTATTAATTACATAAAGCTGAGTAATTAATTATTTATATATGTTTTTAATGTTTTTGCGTAGTTTTACATATGTAGGAGTAATAATGTCTCTTTCATATGTAACACTACTTTTTATGGTTTTATTTGTATTATTTCTATGTCACGGTGGCTCTGCCATAGTAGCCAGCTGACAAGTCGGCACAAGGCCCAAGATGGAAAATTTTTGAGTTATTTAGTGGGCACAAGGCCAAACATTGAATAATTCAAGAGCTATGTACCAAGTTCAAGAATGGATGCAAAAATGGCCTTCCCCTGAGGGAAAAATATTGGTAAGGGTACAAGTCCTGCTCCAGCTGGACTTGATTGAATTTGAGTTGGTATGTACTGGAGGACTTCCTGTGCAATCTGGGACCCCCAAAGATGTTGGTTTAGACCCAAAAAGTCTAGATTTTCTCAGGGAAATCTGGCTTTTTGGGCTCTAGATCACTTCTGGAAGACCTGCAGATCTCAATGGGAATTCAACTACTGGAGGACTTCCCATTGGTATTTAGAGAGCTCTAGATGCCCCTCTAACTCCTAAATTAAGACCTCTACCAAATCAACAATCAGTGCACATGAAAGTCATGAGCTGTAGGGTTAGGAAATTTCCCTTCTACCAAAAATCAAGAGTCTGGGTTTGTAAACTGAGATCTGGGAGGCTCCCAGACTCAACAGGAAGTCCTCCACTATGTAGATCTTCTGGTGGGGTATGTCAACTTTTTCAGCTGCAATACCCATCTACAATTTACAAGCCTCTTGAGTTTTTACAAGTCTTTCTTACTTTGAAAGGAATAGTAGAGTTGGCTTCCAAACTTTTATTGACAGAAGAAAAAAATACAATTCAAAGCCACTTTGGTGTCACAGGGGATGTAGGAATGCTTCAAGTCGACCAGATGAACTCTGCAATCGTTGTACATCACACTGGCAGGTGTTTCTGGCATTTATCTGATCTTCTTAGCAACCCTCCTTGGGGGATTACAATGTGGGTTTTCTTTTATTCTTTCAAGCTTCCCAGAATACAGGTAATTGATTACCAGGAATAAAAACCCTCTCGACTTTGTCTTCGGTAATGATCGCCATTCGAATCGTCCCCCCCGAACTTCCATCTCGAGACATCGCCAAGGCCAATGCTACAAAACAAGCATGATTTTCCCCGAAAGAAATGAAAAGCGAGATAAGTCAAGTTGGATCGAATTGAGAGGATTGTAAGCAACGGACCGTTCTTGACAAATGCAATGGTTTCCTCTTTCGTCCAACCGGCACGGTAGTTTGAATCACAGTATCCGTAAATGTAAGTGGATCCACTTCCGCCAATTGCCCATGGCTGCTGGAAGAGGCCTCCTCCTAGCGGGACTACGTTCGATCAAGGCAACAGAAAGAGGTTTAGTGATCCATGTCCGAGTGATGTGACATGTCAGAGCGATTTACTGTTATAAACCGATCCTTTCTTCGTCTGAGCATCCCATCCAGCCACTATGATCCCTGCCGACAAATTATCCTTGTTTGCTAGGCGCGTTGATGTGTGGAATTTCGTTCAGTTCGTCAAACCTCTATCTCGAACACTATTCGCCTTGATTTCATTCTGTTTTTTTTTTTTTTGAAAAAAAGACTGACTAACAGTAGCAGATCTGCTCAAATATTGTACCAACTGTATGGACCGAGGGAGCGTGTCCATGCTGAGCACTGATGACTTGGAAACAGGACTTAAGTCAGTGGCTTGTTTGAGATCCGTATGATCATAGGGACAGTATTGAGACTCCTAAATTTTACTGACGTGTACATCTGACAGTAAAGATGGACGTAGTCGGCGACCGCTTGAGTATCAGCGGCAGAACCAGACCGACAACAGTATACGCGATCGTGGATGTGGGTGAGCTTGTCGGTGACTCGATTGGCCTGTGAGTTTCCCAGCGCAAGTTTTCGGTTTTTTTTTGTTCTCAGCATTCATGAACATCTGACAGTTCAAGAGATAAAATGGTAGACTGACAATGTAGCTACCGGAGGTTGTTCGACTATCTGCCCCGATCACCACTCCGCCCTCAAAAGCGACTGCCATGATGGATGTGCCGAGGTTAAGCTCACCAGACTTGAGCCGGTTGATGTCGAGGTCGTGTTCCATCTTTGAGAGCTTATGAGGTTCGAAGACTGGGATGTCTGGGAGCACAAGGAGCAGAGGTGTTCTTGAGATGCTCAACTTCGGCGAAGTGATGTCAATTGGATCACTGCTCCCTCGTTACAACCATCTCTTACGCAGCCCGGGGTCATGCCTATGCTTCAACCGGGGGACTGACGACGGCGAGCCCCGATGACGACAACTGATCCGATCCGGCCCTGCACCCAAGTAAACCTCCAACTTGTTCCTTGGCCACATCCATTAACACAGTCAAATCGAAATTTTATCACCATGAAGCTCACTCCAGACGCCGAAAGAATGTACACACAACTCCAGCAACAGTTTCGGGCACCGGGCGGAAAGGATCCGGCGATTGCTCAGCTGCTTCTTAAGCTCAAGGTCCGAATCTGCTTACCTTCCTCATCGTATATATTTTGTTTGGTTGGAAAACTTACCTGAGCCGTTGGATTTATTCATCTTTCTTTTCAAAAAATAAATGAATAAATAATAGCTCGCGCTTGCCCAAAGCTCATTGTTGATGCCGTCCCTCGCCGATAAGAACGCGATCGATCCAGAATCACTTGCCAAAGCGCGTAAGTTCGATGTTTTAATGTCAAAACTGTTTATCGGCTATTGGTAACCATGATTGATTCGATGTATTCCTGTTTTTCAGGTGATATTCTCGAGATCGGAGCCTTCTACTCAGTAAGAACTCAGGACATCCCAGCGTTTGAGCGTTACATCTCCCAACTAGGGTCGTACTATAACGATTACAGGTATTCCGACCTGATCTATGAGGATCTCTAATCTCAATCATCGTCATCATCATCTGACGTTTTTCTTTTGATTGAGATCAGCTCACTGTTACCTGCCTCGCAACGGCGCTATCCTCTCGTGGGTCTCGACTTACTAAGATTACTATCTCAAAACAAAATCGCCCAGTTTCACACCGTTTTAGAAGGATTAGTAAAAGAACACGGCCAAAAAAACATCGATATTCGTTTTGAGTGACACTTCCCCTTTGTCCAAGAAATTCAGAAAACTCTAATCAGTCGAACTAACTCGGAACTTGTTGCCGTTACTTTTACTGTTTTGGACATTTTATAGTTCACACAAATCAGTATATTTCTCATCCAGTCAACTTGGAGCGATGGTTGATGGAGGGAAGTTACTCAAAGGTCTGGGGAGCCAGATCACAAATGCCGATGGAGGAATATCGTTACTTCGTTGACCTGCTTGTCGATACGATTCGGTCGGTTTCTTTTCGAAAACTTTTTGCTTATGATCTCTGGGCTGATTTTTCCGTTGCCCATCTGATGTTGTAGGAACGAGATTGCTTCTTGTCAAGAGAAGGCTTATAATTCTCTCCCCCTGAACGATGCGGGAACTCTGCTATTTTTCAAGACCCCTGGAGAAGTAATTGAGTTTGCACAGCAAGTTGAGTTGATTCCCCACTTTGCTGTGACAGATTGCTTTCCTTTTTTTGTTGGATATGATGATATGAACCTGACAAAATCGCCACGATTTGTTTAGCGAAAATGGTTTGTTGATCCGCAATCGCAAACCATCCACTTCCCAGCCGAAAACAATGCTACCAAACATGAGCTGGCCAAAGAAAAGATCATTGAAACCACTCTTGGTTACGCCAAAGAACTAGAAACTATTGTATGATTATCAAGAAACCGCAATACAGTCCATTTTCCGGTTGTAAATGGGCCGGTCGGTTGACCCGCAGTTGACCCAAAACCCGTCAGGTGGAGCACAATCCCCATGTTTCAGAGTCTGAGGAACTGGCCCGCCTGGGGTGCCTTGCAAAGTGAGCCTCTAAAGAGGGGCTTGTAACTAAATGTGAACTTAGTAGCACTGTTCACGTAAGAAATCTATGACCATGTGAGAGATATACATCAGCATACTTTCCCAGCCAAATTGGCTGGCACAATGGGATAAACTTTATTTCAATCTTGCTGATGTTTAGCTTACATGAACAGTGCTAGTAAGTCCCTCAATTGGCGGCGCAGGAGGGCAGGGAAAGCTGAATCCAGTATTTTCACATTTCATATTGCTCGGAGTAAAATTGCATGCTACACAGGTTTTCTTAGCTTTGACACAGTTTGATACTTGAAGAATAGAAATTTTATTTCAATTCAATTTTATGTTGCGGTCATAAGCACTTAATAGGTTGGAGCAGCCCAATACTGGTTGGGTTTTTCCATGACCCAAACCCAACCCAACCCAACCCAACCAACCTAGAATGGCATCACTGGGTTTGGGCAGCAAATTTTGCAATCTTCTGCGACCCAACCCAACCCAAAATAAAGGTTGGGTTGGGTTTAGCGTTGAATCTAGCCCAGTTTGCGCATCATGATCATCAGTTCTGTGCACTGCACTTGACACACGCTGAGCATCACATGACTCACTCCAACCCTAAATGCTCCATTATGTACTGCAACCGGAACATTGCTTCTCTTCTCAATGTTCTCAATCCTTTTGTCCCTCAAATCTGATACTCCACAATTCCTCAACGTTCATCAAGATAACTCACTATAGAACACTCTGCCCTCACATCAAGACTCAACAAAGCTTTAACTTGGACCATCTTTGCAGCTTCTCAACTTGGTGAGAACTGCACTTCCATTTCCAATTGCTCTCACTTTGGCAAACCTCAACACTAACCTGTCTCACCAGGAAAGAACAATGATCACTTGCCTTCAACTGACATGAAATGGTAAAAAGGCCCCTTTGTACTTTGCTGTGTCACCTGCACACAAGTGATCATTGTTTTTTCCTGGTTTCTTCTGTTTTAGCTCTCCTGCCCCTGGTCTTAGATCATTGTTGCTCTTATCCTTATACTCTTTTATTTGATTACCTATTTCTCAGGGTTTGTTTCTCATCTTTCCTTTTGTTCATATCTTCAACACTCAACTAACCCCACCAATCCTCATCCAGAACTTTATCTACAGCTCATAGTGTCCTTGCCTATAGTTGTCCATCTTTCACACTTCCATTATTTCTATAGAGTTGTTTTTCATGTCTTGTTCATTGACCTTCTCAAAATTCCTCTTCAAATAATTTTACTTACATTATCTTCTATAGTTCTGGTCTTATCTCTTACAGAAATTTAGCCTAGGTTTCATGTTTAGGCACTGTTTTTTGGCCCAAACCTGACCCATTTATACCCTGAACTCCAGCCACCAGCTACGCTGGTAGAGGGTGCAGTAATGAGAAACGTTCAGTGCTGGGTCTATGTGAGCCTGTGTCTCTAAATTGAAAACAGGACACAAGGAAAAAAGGGTGGGCACTGCCTGTATTTCTTGGGATAAAGAACTATAAACAGAAAGAAGGGAAGAGAGAAAGAGAAAGATATGATCAGAAGGTGGTCTATCTGCTCTTTGTAAGAGGATCCTCAAATTCAACTAGAACAACCTGGGAAGGTTTCAAGGACAGCTGTGCCAGAACAAAAAGGGCTAAAGCCCCCGCGCGCAGCAGGAGACGGTGGGGGGACACAGAATAGTAAACTAATCTGCTCTGATTTTTAGACTAAGTCTAGGATTAACATAGTAACCTTGATCTTGAGAGGTTTTGAGTTGAAAAGAGATGAAGAAGAAGCAATAAAGAGACACAGAGTTCACTCTGTGATAACCAATTTTCAGTTAAAGACTATACTTACTGTCAATATCCTAGGTCCCTGTGAAGGTATGTGTACTGGGAGTGTGGTATCCTCTTTGGTAGTGATCCTGGGTTATCTGGGGTCTGGTTCTGTTTGTCTGAAGTCTGTGTATCCTCCTGATCCAAGGGGGATCCTGACTTCAAAAATTTTAACAGTTTGCTTATGTAGTTACATATTTACATGTGGTTGGCACGCCTTGTAGCGCTTACTTGTCACAGCTGCGCATGCACTCCACAACTCAAGAACTCAGGGAAGAAGTAGAGGTAAAAAGAAGTTGTAGGCTGTAATTAGGGTTAAAATTGCATGGGGAAACAGAATCTGAACTCTGAACAAGGATATTTCTTATGATGGAAAAGATATGAAGTAATTCACATATGAAAAGGTAAAAATGCAGACTTTAGGTCAGCTGCACTGACTCTAAGGCTGACAGCCTACCTGCATGGGTGGTGGATGGCGGTGTGCAGGGATTGTTCTGAACGGTGAAAGGCACCCCCCAACAGATTGGAAATGATGATCTCTAGGCCACAGGCTGCATCCTCTGATTACTTTTTTTAAAATATTTTTTTGTTGGATCACTGGGAGCTGTCTGCCTAGAAGGACATTCAGAGGACTACAGCCCCAGCATCATGTGACCCCTGTATAACATTGTTACACAACATGTAACCCCCGTACAACATATTTCTGCAACAGATAAATGACATGTAAATATTTCAGCAACAAGTAACCCCATGTAAAATTTACAACAAGTAATCCATGTATCAACCTTGTGCAACATGCAACATTTTCCCACAGCATGCTATCCCCTTGTAACATGTTTCTGCAACATGCTGTTGAACCAGAACTGGGAAACTCCCCCAAGGGGGAACTGATGTTGTCATGGTGTAAGGTATTTGTAGGGCCTATGTACATGTAATTGGGTTGGTGAGAGAATATACATAAGAAAATGCTAGAACTATGCAAATAACTATATTTATAGAGTATGTGTTTGTAGTATGTAATGGTGAGAAATATGTGACAGCTTGTAAACCCATAGTCCCGCCACAACACATGCAACCCCCATGTAAGTTGTTCCCGCAACTTGCAACCCCCAAGTACCCCACATGAATGTCCTGCACCATGTAGCCCCCATGCAAGAAGTTTAAAAACAGTGTAACCGGTGTATAGCATGTAACATGTATGCACCACCTGTGACATGCACAAGCACCATGTAAACCGTAAGCAACATGTACACACAGGCACCATTCAACATGTAACCCAACATGTAACATGTCCACACCATGTAACATGTCACCCCAGCAGTAACACCCCCCATGTACCAATTTGTTAGGTTAAGTTAACAAAGTGAGTGCACTGCCATTAGAGAAAAAGGCTGGGAGGAAATTGCTGTACAAAATGCAAACTTCAAAAAAAGCCTGTAAAAACTGGATCATTGGAAAACAGAGATTCAGGTGTAGAGTAAAGCAGCAAACCACTGTTGGCTGGGGAAGGCGTATGGAGCTGGCCAAGAAACGGTCACAGCCATGTAAAACAGCTTCAGGGAGTTGTTTTCCCAATTTTTGGGAGTCATTTTTCCATGCCTCTTTTTTGAGGATTTGAATATTGCCATAAACTTCTACACATTTTTTCAAGTATCAAGCCATCTTTGGAAGTCCCCATAACCACTGGGAGCAGCCCACACTGATTTAACCAGAAAACCAGGTGAGCTCAAAATTCAGATTCAAAGAGGGGAGTTTTTACAAAAAACAGATTTTACCACTAAATTCTAAGCCCTTCAAAGTTTTGGGAATATTTTTAGAATTTTTGAAAAAAAAAAACTTCAAAACAAGCTGAGAAAAATAATTTGACAAACTACATCTAATTGCGGTCCAAAACCGTGTGTGATGCACAGTCCCTGGTGTTGAGGTTTCACTTGAGGACTGAGGGATTGAGAGGCGAGGAGGAGGGGTTGAAAGATGAGCTTTGCTGAAGGTTGTTGGCTCAGGTGGGGCTAGAGTGGTTTTGGCTCAGACTTGATGATTTTATTTCTCCTCCAAGGAGCGGACACGAACACACAACTAAATAGCCCCCTGCTCCAGATCCAGAGGGAGCCTGGACGCATGTAACACACATGACAACAGGAACAGGACATGTCTGGAACTGGGACAGGAGCAGGGACAGGAACAGGAACAGGAACAAGGACAGGAACTGGAACAGGGACAGGAACAGGAACAGGAACAGGGACAGTAAAATGAAAAATTAGAAAGAGAGCGGACTAAAAAGCTCAGATTCTGACACCTGGGCCCCCGCAAACCACCAAACTTAGCTAAGTCCCTTGATCAGAGGTGTGGGAGCGCCATTGCAAAGCAACCCTCCAAAGGAAGGACTTATGCCCTACCTTACAAAAGAGTAGGCAGCAGACATCTGTTTTCAGCCTTTTTTGCTTGTCCCAATTGAGGCTATGCAAGGACAGCTAGGGCCAAGTCAGCTGCTTCAAGAGATATCCAAGAAGCATGGCTTTCTGCTGGTATCTTTCTTTTATCTGTAACACCTGAACTTGATTTTTTTTTTTAAAAAAATAAGATCTGCAAAGTTTTGACAGGTGTAATGTCAGCCTTAGAGTCAACTCATCTGACCTAAAGTCTGCCTTTTCTACCTTTTTACATATAAATTACTTCATATCTTTGTCATCTTAAGAGATAACCTTGTTTTGACTTCATATTCTGTTTCCTTATGCAATTTTAACCCTAGTTACAACTTACCATTTCTTTGTAACTCTACTCCTTCCCTGAGTTCTTGAGTTGTGGCACGCATGTGCAGTTGTGATGTGTAAGTGCTACCAGGCGCACCAAACTACATGTACATATGTAATTACATAAGAAAACTGTGAAAATTTTTGAGGTCAGGATCCCCCTTGCCTGAGGAGGATCTACAGACTTCAGCAAACCAGAACCACACCCCCAGATAACCCAAGATCACCACCAAAGAGTTTACAACACTCCCAGTATACCTACCGTCACAGGCGCCTAGGATATTGACAGCAAGTAACCTCTTTCACTGGACCTTGTTTATATCAGAGGTAAAACTCTGTGTCTCTTTGATTGCTCTCTCTTTTGCTTGCTTCTGCCCAATCTTTGATCACAGGTCTTCTTAAATCTTGACCTCATAACCTAAGGATTCAACTGCTTCACATCCTTCTTTTTCTGTGGTTTTTGTAAGAAACAAACCACATAGGTTTCCCTTTAAAGAACCTTGGCTATCCAGAGAGAAGTCAAAAAATTTTTGGCTGGATTAAACCTGTCTAATCCAGGAACCCTCCATTTTTCTTTGGTGAGAGGAGGCTGTAGTACTCTCCAGCACAGCTTGGCAGCACTCCCTTAAGGAGGCAGCATTGCCAGTGGAAGTTAGTACCCACCAGAATAATCTTGAATATCTGCTCAGTTCCTCTCTCTCTTTCTCTCTCTATCCAATCGTTGTATTTTCTTTATCCAAATAAATCCAAATATTGCCCCCCCATTTTCTTGTGTCCTGCTGTCACTATAGAGACTCAGGCTCACATGTCACAAGTATGGCTTTGACCAAGGCCTGTTTGAACAATGCCCTCCCAATACCCATGACTCCTTTTTGTTTCATTAGCAATTCAAGAGAGTTTTTGGAGGGATCCAACCTCAGGCAGGTGGCAGGTGCAAGTGCTGATGTAGTTGGATAAAACTGTCTATGCAGGATTTTGATAGCCTATAGCTGAGCCAAGATATAAAGAGTTGAAAATTTTGAAAGTTTTCCCCAGCCAAATGGGATTTCTGCTGCCTACTGTTTTGCGAGGTACGGTGTAAGTCCCTCCTTCAGATGATCGAGGGACTTATGTAGCTAAGTTTGGCAAACCACGTTTTTTCGCGGGAAGCCACAATTTTTTAGTAAGGCCCTCTTTTTGATTGGCCCAACTGCTAGGCTCTGCGCACAATAGTTCAACGATCAGATGTCTCATTTTTTTCTTGCCCCCTTTCCTTATTCTTGTTTTTCCTCCCGTCAGACTGAAGCGCGGGACTGTCTGCAGGTTGCACTGCATCCACAGTTCGGAACTCGTCGAGTGGGCAGCCCTAACCCGGGCGCAGTCTCCGCAGCGGGGCTGCACCCACTTCCCCCGACCCGCCCCCTCCTCCGCTGGGCCATCCCAACCACCAACGACCTCGGCTCGGACGGGCACCGGTGTGAGCATCTCCCCCCTCGACCACAATCGCTGGTCTCCTGCCCCATGCTGAGGATGATCCGGTGCTGAACGAGATCTCTCTTGCTCTTTTTCTAGACCTCGCTGACCAGATCTCGCTGCTGGAAAACCCTTGTTGACCAAGTTCTCTAACGCCCCACTTACCTCAGCCACCTGCCCAAGCTCAGAGAACCAGACCCAATGTTAGCTCACAACGAAATGACCAGACCTCCGCCTGATCAGCATCACCAGCATCGGGAAGACTACCGGGCCACTCGCGCACGCGTCGAGGATGATGTCCGGGACCCCGACCGAAGAGGCTTCCATCCGTCCTCTGTGCCTCGAGAACGCCACTCTGAATCTCGTCCAGCTCCGCGAGACAGTCCTCCGAGACACCCTCCATCGCGCGACCGGAATGCTGCCGAGCGCATCTATCGAGATCCGCCAGCACTCGAGAACATCCACCACCATCACCATCAAAGTCTGCCTGCAGGAGCTGAGCCAGTCGAGCCGATCCCAAACGGGACAGTACCGAACCCTAGTAAGATCTATATCGGCGGGCTGCCTGAGCTCACCAGACCCGAAGACCTTCAGGACTGCTTCTCTCAGCTAGGCCGGATCAAGAACGTCGAACTCAAGACCGGCTACGGATTCGTGGTGAGCTTAAGAGACCTCAGACTTTGTACTTGATATCATATCATACCATACCATATCATCATCACTCCTCAGCCTTAGCCGCTCTCGCAACAACACACACTCTTCCATCCATCCTGCGCATCATCACCCTTCACTTCACACACACATCCACCTCCATTGGCCTCAATGCTTCTGACCTCTGGTCACTCTGAGCTCCACACTATCGGAGTTTCTCTCAGCTGATATCTCAATTGAAACCACAAGCTCAACCAACTCCCTTATCTGAAGCCGTTCTTCACCCGGCAATGAGGATGAGTACTGTCACTAGTAGCCGGTGCTTGAGAAATGGCCCGCCATCATCCTTCGCTTGGTCTTGACATCTAGAATTGGTTTGAACTCCCACTGTTGTTTTGTGGCCATCGATCAAATCTGCTCAGTGATCAACTTTGGCATCGATCCCGCCTGGACAACCGATGCGCTCTATGCAAGTCATCAATGGCGTCTACTAATTATTCACCAGCTGAACAACACTCATTTCTGTTAATGATGACTGAAGACCAAACTGGCCCTAGTGATCAGTCTTGACATACGCAGCAGCTCTGCCCAACCACCTAGAATTCCCCGCTGATCTGGCTGAAACAAAAATACTCAAACACTCCGCTTGTCTGCCGTTTTCTTGAAATCTCTCTCTCTCTGACAGGAATACGATAGTCCACAAGCGGCATGCGATGCGGTCTCAAAATATCATGAAGGCACCTTCCTGGGATCTCACATCAAAGTTGAACTCTCTCACGGCGGAAGTCGACCTCGCCATGTTGCCGTTTCCAACAACCCAGAAGCTTGCTATACATGTGGGATCATCGGACATTGGGCCCGAGACTGTCCTGATGCAGAGAGCTCGTTATATTCCAAGCGGTGTGCATCTTTACTCGCCTTCGATTTCAATTCAACTGGGCACCATGACTAGCTGCTCCTCTGTCTTATCTTCTTTCTCGCAACTGTCTCGTCTGATGATCTGCTCTGTCCTACTCTCCACCCTCTCAGTCGATTACGCGCCCGCTCACTCACCCCGCCTCGCCATCGAGAGAATGCGTACATGAGCCGGGACCCTAGACCGGAGTTGGAGCTTGCATCCCAGGAACATCGCCACCATCGTCGCCGAAGCCCTCTGGGAGAGATCGACTACACGCGTGTGGACCGAGAAAGGTTGCCGCCCTCGTCCCGAGAAAGCTACTTCCAACCCGCCCACTTTGAAGACAAGCGTCATCGCCCGGAGATTTCCATACGAGATCGCGAACGCGATGAGCAGAGGGCGCTCCATCTCAAAGTCTTGCCCCGGGGCGAAGATCACAGGGCGCCCTACATGATCACTCCTTCTCGCTCACGCTCTCCCCCGCCCGGCTCGCGTGACTACTACATGACCGATCGCACCCGTGCGGCGGATCCGTATTCGCTCCGACCTTTACCCCGAGACGACTACCAAGGTCGGGTGCATATGCTGAAACCGCATGCCGCTGAGCCGGCGTACTATCGCAATCATGTCCGCGCTCCCGAAGTCACTCGTGTCGGCAGATACGAGGATAGGTCGCCGGTGAGACCCAGCTGGGCCCACCCCGTCGAAAGACTCGTCGAGCCTCCCCGCGTCGACCGAAGGTTTGTCCCGTCCCAGTTCCCAGCTTCTTCGCATGGCTTCACCCGTTGACTTCCCCCCCTCTGTTACAGATACGAAGCGGTTGATCCAAGAGTGGCAGCCAGAGGCCATTCCCCCCGTCGGTGAGTATCTGGCGCCCATCCATATTCGCATGTCTCCCCAGAAGAAAGCACCTTTCTAACGCCGACTGTGGCCTCCGTTGTGGTCCATCTAGCGCCCGCAGCCCGCGCCGCTCGCCCTCGCCCGCCCGTCGCCCGCCCGTCCAACGCAGATCCCTCGGCCGGATCCACTCCCCGCCGGCGTACGAACACACAGGATACGCCCGACCCCCCTACCCCATCCGCAGATAGCCCGTCTCGCGCCCCAGGAACCCCCTCGACCCTGATCTCCACTATCGGCCCCCCGTTTCTTCCCGTGTTGCAGCCATAAAAATAGCCTATATTTGTCGTCCTCAGTTTATCTATACAGAAAATGCTTACCCCTACCTCCTCCTACTTCCATGATGTGAAATGAAGAGTCGGTCGTGTGGTTGTGATCTCTGAGCGGCCTAGGGTCCTGGTATACTGCACTGGAAGCACTGTCCGTGTGAGGGAGGGGACGTGGGTGGACGAGAAAGACTAGTAGAACCTGTCCTAACCAGGGATGATAATCGGGCGGGTCCGCCGCCGGGCCGCCTGAACTCGCCCGGGTTCGGCTCGGGCTCGGGCTGCCCCTTGCGGGGGAAAAGCAATGTCAGCCCGACCCGCTACTGGGTCCGGGGCAGGGGCCGGCTGACTTTCCAATCTTCCGTGATTCGGGCTGGATGGGATGGCCGGCCTTGACTCCTCGGCCACTCGCGAGCAGATCAGATGGCGTCGGTCCCTCGGCGGTCGGCCTTCCTCCATCTTGGGACTCGGCGGTCCGCCCCAATCCACCCAGGTTCAACAACCCAGGAAACAAGAACAGGCTTACATATAAGTCACTTTGAGTTATTTTTCTTGTTGATCAAACAGATCTAATCAACTGTTTCTAGAAGATGAAAACACGTCTTGTACTCGATTGGAGGTTCTAACATTCCTGAAACAGAAAATGGACTATTGGCAGATATTGGCAATGTATAAAGGATTTGACATATTCCCCGCCGTGCGTGAGGCGCTGCATCATTTCTTGATTCGGCCTCGATGACCAGGGCTGCGAAATCATGCGTCCCTCACGCTGAGAAAAGACGGCACTGCAAGACGGCACAACTGTTCCTTCTGTTTTTCACTGGCAACTGCCAGTAAATAGCTCAAAAAGTACAGAAAACTTGTGGGTTATATCTACGATTCCTGCCTATTCTCTGCATCCTTCATAATTCAAATCTGATGGCTCGAGACAAACATTGTACTCAGTTGAAACTCGCCCCTAAAGCTCCAAATCGGAGTTTCAAAATCCCTCCTTCCGAGGCAGGTGCTTCGCGCCCGCGAGGGAATTTTTGAGGTTCGAGTGTTTGTATGTACCAGGTATAACGCGAACATGATTTCTCGAAAGGCGAAAATTGGGTAACATGTACGATTGTGTCCCCACTGGCGTTCCATAGAGCAATCTAAATAGAACTCAGATAATCACCATACATAACTTGCTAAAGAAATCCGTACAATACCAACATGATTTGTATCCAGCAAACCTTATTGGGAGTTGCCCTTTTCCATTTTAAATTGATCACCACAGCTAATGATGGGATGATTCCAACTGACAATCCCGAAATTGATTCAGAGATATTCCAAAACCTCGGGAAAATAACCAACTGCAATCCATCATGGCATTCAAAAATGCAATTCCCAGACGATCACACTTTTCATGATATGGACCTAGATTTATACAACCCTGCGCCGCATGGTGGGCCCTTCATCATCTATTGTTATGGAAGTTATGCGAGCTAATTGATGTGTGCCCGTTTTGTAGAATCCTTTAACAGCTATTTCCCCGACGTTTACGATAATCGATATAGCCCCGCGTCAGAGCCAACTTTCAGCTTGAGCACCAGCAGTGCAGATGGAGAAAAAGGTCAGCTCGAAGGCTGCCCGCAACCTTTAGTAGATACTCACTGTTAATGATGAGCGGTAGATCTAGGTATTCAAAATGCAAACAACGCCTTTCAAACCTCAAACCGCTTACTCGAAGGACGTGAATTGTATGAAGGGTCGGGAGTGGATCAACAAGACCTGGATCAATCCCTGCCTATAGTCAAATTCACAACCAAGCCACGTTCCTTGAGTATGACAGTTTATCCTCAAAACGACTTCATCATCCTGGAGTTAATTTCTGTCAAGAATGAGCTACTCATAAACTGATCATTTCCTCGCAATTATCTAGGACCACACCTCGGAGATCGAAAATCAAGAGCCAAATCTATGAAATTTCATCACAAAATGAGCGAAATCCGGCTGATCACAAACAATGATGAACCTGAGAGAGTCATCCGTCCAAAAAAGCAAACTGCAAATCAAAAAATCAAAAACTCTTTCAGCGTCAAAACGCGTGGGCCATTTTTCCAGGAACTTCAGGAAGCCAAAGAAGATGTAAACCTTGTTCATATGGCCCAACAATTCCCTCATCCCCTGAAGGCCAAGGATCAAAAAGCAGTTAATGATCTCCAAAATAATATTGAAAATAAAAGAATTGCGTTAGAGGAAGCATATCAGATCAAATCCACCAAAGAATACAGATTTGCATTAGTAAATTTTTTACAGAAAACTGATCCAGAACTTGAAGATAAATCTATTGCTGTTTATCCTTCAAGTCCCAAACTCAAATTACCAACTGATGGGAAGAAGCCCACTCACAATGTCTACATCAAGTTTCCATTGCTATCGCCACAAAGGGTAGCCAAAGACAAAGTACACCGCCTGCTGAGCAGAAGCAAAACAATTGGAAAATATTTAAGTCATGCCAACCAATTTTGGGGAGAGATTAGAGATTTGGATCACCAAAAGCTTCTTGAATGGTTTTACAATTTGGTATTTGAGGACACTGAAGATCATCCACCTCTCCTGGGTTGGGCTCAACTCACCTTTCCAGTAAAGGGAGGAAATCACAAGAAATTCAATTCAGCTCAGATTCTTATTTACAAAGCTTTAACACAGTATGGTACACTATCACCTCCTCAATTTGCTTATGTTGCAAGTGAGTTGCACACAAAATGGTTAATGTCACAGCTCCCAAAACACATACATTGAACAACACTCCTGAATGGAAGAACTAGAGAAAATTTTTAATTCACACAGCTTTCAACAATTGATAAGAAATGAAAAGATGTATGTTTTTCAATTAAATATTACTTCATCAGAAATACAATATTTAAAATATGTTAGTCAGGGAAATTTAGCTGGAAAGACATTCAATTCTTCTTTTAAGACTGATGGAGGAGTTTTCGAATGGCAAGGCAGGCACACTGGGACTGCCCCCCTGGACACCAGGTGCTGCAAGAAATACACCGTTGAGTAAAATTGTAAATATTTTACATCCATTCTACTGCTGTGCTTATTCCGGGTCAGGCAGAGGGGCTGCGGGCGCACCGCTCATGTTGTGCTGTCATGGTTTGCGCGCTCCGCACCACCTCTGTGTGGTTCCTGAGTCAGACACAGCTAAAAGATCAAAGTGTTCTACCCCCTTCAGGGGGAGCCCTTTTGTCTCACATTTGCCTTGCTGTGTGTGGGTCAACGGGGAGAACGTGTCTTATTGCCAAAAACTGTTGCCAGTTTTTGCCCACACTCATGTGGTGAGGCCAAGAAGCTGAAACCTGATAGCTCAGGGAGTGGGGGATGAGGCGCAAAGCCCAAACCCCCTTCCTGGGCTAGGAACTGAAGGGTGGGTGGGTGGAGCAGAAAAATGAAAGGGGATTTTCCCTGTGAGATGAAGCAGTGAGCAGGAAATGCTTGGGCACACAGAGAGACTCCTGGGTACCAAGCCTTGCTCAAATTCTCAAAAAATCAAGTTCCTTCTGTGCCAAAGATCACCACTTGCGGGCAAGTCCCTCCTGTGGAGGTCATGCTTTGTGCAACCTCCTCAGAGGGACTTTGTTACAGCAATTCCAAAAAAGGATGGTGAAGGGGTCGCGGATCTTCCATGGATGGATTTTCCTCACCCAGCCAAACCTTGCTGCTAAATTTCAGGTCTGATGACGTCTAAGTTGGATTTTCACAAACCTAATGCCAAAAATCCCAGCAGTCCAATATCTGAACTGCCTACCCATAACCAAATAATGCTAGTTCCTAGGGATCCAGGTTTGGTGGAAAACGGAACCCAGAAATCATATCACACCAATGATTTCAGGCCAGGTGGCCTTCATGATCCATGCGGATTCACGTTGATAGGAGGACTGAGGCAAAAATGGGAGGGGCAGAAGAGCATTCTTAATCAATCATGGGTTGCTGCTGCACAGTCGAAGTTTGACAGTAGCATCAACCTGTGTCAAATTTAACAGCAAAGTTTGGCTGGGCAAGGAAAATCCCTAGATGGAAGATCCGTGACCCCTTTGCCATCCTTTTTTGGAATTGCTTTAAAAAAGTCCCTCCAAGGAGGTTGCGCAAAGCGTGACCTCCACAGGAGAGACTTTCCCGCAAGCGGTGATCTTGAGCACAGGAGGAACTTGATTTTTTGAGATAATCACCCTTTTTTCAGTAATCCCTCATCTGACCAAATTTTTTCTCACTTCTTTCACTACATGAAAGCTCTTCATGTTGCCAAGGGAACCCCATCTTCAAAAGTGTCCTTATTTTGTTTCTTTGTTGTGTAATAAAAGCAACAATCCATCCAACCTCCTCCTGAAGAGGAGGGGTGATAAATCCATACAGCGCCCTTGGCCCTTTTTTTTACTTTCAAGGTTAGATAAACAATTCACACACAGTGTCAAAATTGTTAGCAATTTCTCATTGACTTGGAAGTTGGGATTTGGATGTTTTCTCATCCAAGTTCAGCCACCTCTGAAGAGTAATCATCCTGATCCAGCAGACAACTTGGCCAAGCGGTAAATTGCAGCCCAACAACCCTTACAAAGGCAAACCCCAGAATGAGCACTTGGATTCTCCTTCCTTAGTTATCTACCTGTAACACTCTCATCATTTCTCATGGCCTATTGTAAGGTTAGACAACCAATTCACACACAGTGTCAGAATTATTAGCAAGTTCTCATTGACATGGAAGTTGGGATTGGGATGTTTTCTCATCCAAGTTCGGCCACCTCTGAAGACTAATCATCCTGATCCAGTGGAAAACTTGGACAAGTGGTAAATTGCAGCCCAACAACCCTTACCAAGGCAAACCCCAGAATGAGCACTTGGATTCTCCTTCCTTAGTTATCTATCCATAAAACTCTCATCATTTCTCACGGCCTATTGTCAGTAATCTTGAGAGAGATTGACCTGCATAAAACTGTCAGTGAGGTCGTGAGATTGTGGAGATTCAAGTTCTTAAGTTTGTTTGTGGTGCTTTTTTGCCTTTGAAGCACCTGTACAACCAGGGTTGAGGAGCCAAAGGGGTAAAAAAAAGACAAAGATTTAGCCATGCATCTTGGCTATTATTTGGTGTAACACACTATGAAGAAAAATGATGGAGAGAGGTACAAAAACTGATGTAAATTTTTTCTACTTGCATTAGGCTCAAAATATTTTCCTGCCACACCAACATTCACCGCTCAGGTGTAAGTCCCTCCTGCGGAGCCCCCCTCAGAGGGATTTTGATAAGTTCTGCTCAAATGCCTACACAGCGGGACTACCCCACGTGAATTGGAACCGCCGCCAGTACGTGACAGTAGCCATGGATAGCTGTGGCGTTGTACAACCTAATTGGGCCAAGCTTAACTAAGCCTCTCGTGGTGAGCGGGTCTGGGCGGCAGCCCATTATCACCAGAGAGGCTTATACACTAAAACACAAAGCTTGCGTGAGCTGAGCGTGATATTGAGGTCACTTTTGATACTTCCTTTCCTCCCTTCCATGTTACTCATCATAATTTTTTGTTATCTTGTTTTTCTCAATGTTTACCATGCTTGTGATTTTTCAGTATTTTTTTTATTGTTGTTTTACCCCTCCTTGATTTTTGAAAACGGAAAACAAGAAATTCACAATAAATCCTTCCATTTAATTAAGCGGAAGGATTACAATTAACAACATCACATGATAATGATGACTAAGAATAATTAACAAAACAGCAATTACGTAGAGGGGAGCTAAATGATCATCAAAAGAAATTCCAAGTCCGCACACAGCACCTTGATTGAAGCAAGTTGAAGTCGGTAAAAATCAACTGCTGGAGAAACTCACAACTATTCTTTGAGATCACCATGGCGGGCAGCCAGATCAATGAGGCCCCCTTGCCACCTTCTGGAGAGGATGATCACTTGGATTTGCTTGGATTGTTGCCGCTCAATATTACAAAAGAAGATCCCTTGCCCTTTGAAAAACCTCTTTGGGGTCAGGTTTAGAGAGTTCAGCACATCACAAATGTATGTCACCTTTGAAGCCTCAGTTGTCAGATTGGCAGGTTGGTTGTGGGGCAGGAGCATTGTGGATAATTGGGAGGGTGCAGAGGAGTGTGATTGAGTAGTATGTAGTGAGGGTTGTGATTGAGTGATCAACTGAGAGTTACTGTGTGATATGAGCTCCTTGGTAGATTCATTACCAAAGTCCCTGTTAAGCATAAATATCTTTGTAGTGTGATTGCACTTGGTCCTTGTCATATGGGCCTTGAGTACCAAAGTTGAAAATCTTGAAAATCAATATTTTTTCCATGGATGCAAACAAGATTTTGCAGTAAAAAAATATATAGAAAAATCAAGCTTATGTAGATCTATTATGTGCTAGAAACTAGAAAGAAACTCGGAAGTATTGAAGGTGTGGCGATGGAAACAAGGCCACTCCCAGCCAAACCTTGGAATTGTCTCACGCAAGAAAGGGGTTTTAATATATATAAGTCCCTCCCTCCGGTCGGGCAACAAAGTAGGGACTTAGTTAAGTTTGCAATTGGGCGCACCTGTGACTGCAGGTCACCATGTTGCACCTATACCAGTACTGGGACGTTCCCAGTCACCAGCCCAGCTCCCCCACGCACCTGTGACCCAGGAAGGACTCGATTGTCCTGCCCACGTCACCGGGTGCATCACAAGAACAGTAGGGCTCTGTCATTAGACAGCCACCGCCAAAACCCAGCAGTAGTGTAGCCCCTTCCATGGGTGCCTAGCCTTGGCTCGCACCCACAGGTCTGACCTCAAAAGTGTTTTTCAAGCAGTGGAGCCCTTTCCGGGGGGCTCCAGGTTTGTTTGAGGTTTTAAGAGAAGTGTGGATTGTGCAATCCACTATGTTCCCTCCACTCCACGGTCCACCTGCCCAATCCGCCCAGAACCTCTCCCCACCTTTGAGGGACAGACCCTTGGCTCCTGCCCCAGACTCCAGACTCATGTCCACCCTCTCCAGCAGAAACAAGTACATCATATCTTTTCTAACCTCATAAGAACAATCATGCCTCCGCGCTCACCCAATCCCCATCCTCCCCCATTCCCTGACTGCCCCATAGCAAGTTGTTATTTTTCCCGTCCCACAGCATTTTGTCTGTGTGATCTCCCGTGTACCCCCAGTTCCAATTATGACCTCAAGAGCCCATCTGTGTACTTCCCCCCCCCCCAGAAAATCACATCAGAAATAAAATACTATTGGCAGTGTCTTTTTCTGTAACCATGCCTGACCCCCAAAAAAAACAGATTGCTTGGTCAGTCCATCCAAGTACCCCTGCCCCCAAAAAATATCTTGCAACTTGATTGCAAGTCAATGTCTGCACAGCTTTTAAAACCCTGCCACCAGATAACATGATCTACGTGATCCAAAGTGGATAGTCTTCCAGCCACTAATCCAGTTGGATGAGTCCCAGATCATAACACAAGGACGCCTTTTGAGCCCTGTGACCCAGGTGATCTGACTGGATCCAATTGGTGAAAATCTCAGAAGTGTGTTCCGGGGACCTGCTTTCCCCGTTGTGCCACCCATCCAGGACCCTCACGGGTTGCGTCCCCCCTGCATGAGACCTGACTACCTTGACCACGACGCACCCCAATGTCCCCTTGTTGCGGGGTCGCGGCGACCATCTGGGTGTATCCCCAATTCACTGAACTTATAATCTCCTAAATATTTGAATTCCCCAAATTTCTCATCTGTGAATTATTCTTTCAGATAACCCTTGCCTGTTTGATTCATACCTCTCAAAAAAACCAAAAATGCAAGTCCAAAACCTCTGGCACCATAACCCAGCAAATAATTAAAGCTGGATCTTGAGTGAATTGTTTCTTGAATTTCAACTAAGGCTAATCCTCATCTTACAGCATAGGACTACATCTGTGCTAAGAAGATGCAGTTGGGAGAGGGGAATAAAGGCTGCCCTGTTTGTTGGTCCAGATGATGAGACAAAAGAATCAAATCTGATAGCTTGGTTGGGGGCTAGCCCGCGACCAAAGCGCTTGGGTTACCAGTAAATAAGAATGGGCCACAATACGCCCCAATAGGAATATTAAATGTGTCATATGTACTATACACATGTAATTAACATTTAGATAAGATATAAAAGCCACACCATTTAATATAAACACTTTAACCGTGGTCCTGGTCTAGAATAACACGTGTAATGTGTGCAGCAGAGCTTAGAAGATGCCCTAGTTTCCTCCTACGCCTCACTACACGTGACCTACGCATATAGTAAATATGTAGAAGGGGTCAAATGAACTGGAGCATTCAATGAGCGCCTCCAGAACATGTATAAAGCACTGCTTACACGCGATGGTGGGCTGTTACAGTTAACCGTAACTGTAAAGTACCGTAAAGTATTGAAAAATAAGTTACAATACAGAAAATTAAGATTATCAAGTGTATAAAATAAGTTAACTATAACACCCACAGGTGCAAAAATACGCAAAAATACCCTAAATAACAGCAAATATTGGCCATTTTTCATAGACACAGCCAAAAACGTATTGTAATTTATTGTAAAGTATCAAAAATTTGATATTTTTTGATGAAATTAACACCTTTTTCTTAAAAATAACGGTCAATGTGTTACCCATTTAGCAACAGTGGGCCACTACGCTAAACTACGCTATTTTAGCCCTAAAGTTTAGCGTAGCGGCAAAAAGCTCCAACCTTTTTTGAATAGCGTTAGCGCGCTGTTAGCGCCGCTACGCTTCACTAATTTTCAGCGGCGCTAACAGCATACCAATTTTTGTTTAGCGTTAGCGCTGCGCTACAGCCGCTACACTACGCTACGTTGCGCTAAGGCGCTTTTAGCGGAAAAAAGGCGCTTTTTTGCCGCAAAAAACACTTTAGCGCAGCATAGCGCGCGTTCTTTTGCGCCTTGCATGCTTAGCGTTAGCGCAATTGCGCGCATCTGCGCTAACGCTACGCTCAAAGCTAAAATAGCTTTGTATCCTTTGCGCGTAGCGTTAGCGCAGATGCGCGCAATTGCGCTAACGCTACGCTAAAAAATAGCGCATTTGCGCTGCGCTAGGCTACGCTAACAGCTATGTTAGCGTAGCTGACCCAATGTTTAGGCCTAAATATTGTAATGTAACACATTGGCCCACCGTTGTTACACGTGTACAACTCCACAGAATCCAGTTCTAGTACATTCTGTGGCACATTTCCACAGAAATAAGTGTCACACAACCTCCAAACAAGCCCCTATGACCTGGTAAAGAAGGTATAAAATCACGCAGGACCTCTGTAATTGGTCCTTGCCAACCCTTTTATCCAAGCCCCAAGGTTCCACGACCATCAGTGCCCTCCTGTGCAGCTAATTTGCTTCAGAAGGCACCCACAAGTGTCCCCATGTCCCCTGGGCGCCCCTGGAGGCCTGCCTAGGCTATAAAAAGGGCTCTTTCTCCGCCCAAAAGTAGATTCCTCATGCTTATTTACACTATTATATTTTATCCGCCTTCAGCATGTGCTCAATAGCCTGTTTCCAGCCTGGTAAGACCCTTAGTAGTTATTTTTAGCCTCATTTTTTGCCAGAAACTGCCCAGTGTCCAGCCTTCAGAATCAGCTTCTTCAAGCGCTCCCAACCACCCAGTTTCTATCCTGCAGAACCTCAAGACCTTAAGGGCTTTTTACTAGTAAGTTTAAGCCCCTTCTCTTGAGATTCTCCGCCATTCTTTACTGGGATTTAAATCACCCCTGTTCACAGGCCTCAGTGTGTTTCAGGTACCTAAATCCTCTGCTTTTGCACAATACCTTTGAGGGATTACTGTTGTGTGAAATGTCACACGCATGACCATGATCAATAAACTTCTATGACTGTTCCAGAAGGTTCACACATCTCAGAATTCTCGGACAACTTACGAGCGGAACTGGGAGGAAATTCTCAACCAGAACAACAATTTCATTGAACGTACCAACTCATCAAATCAAGCCAAATACTCAACACACATCAAATCACACACCACACCAACACCACGCACGGTATCCAGGGGGAGATCCATAGGTATCTGTGATTCAATGCTCATCCGGCGATGTTGTTACTTATGTTGTTTTTTTGTTGCTTAGTTTCTGTCTCAAGTTTTTGTCTTCACTTTCATCTGTCTGCTTTTGATTGTTGTTTGGTTGTTTCCAGGTAAAAGTCCTTTTTTATTTCATTCATCATTATTTTTCTTCATTGATACTTATCTTTCTATTGTTTGTCTCAAGTTATTACTACTACTGGTTTTCATAAGTGTTTGCAATCAAAAGATCAGATCTATCAATCTCACAATTACACACCCCTGATTTATCAGGCCCCTCTTAAAATTAATCATATTAATCTTATTAAAATATAGCATAACTAAGCCTCTCATACGGAGAGCGTCCCGCGGGACGCAGGTCAGAGGGCGCCCGCGCTGCTCAGGCACTTTAGGCATATAGACGAATGCCCTCTGAAACGATGGGACTTGTGTTCTGTTAGGATTAGAATGGGGTACACCGGGCTGTAAGTGACGCAATAGCCTCGCCCCGGCCACCTCCCGGCTGGCATTCCGATGTTTCGGGATTTGGGCGGGGTTGGATGGCTGCAGGCCTCGAGCAGATCAGACGGCGTCGGCGCGGTGGCCGGCGATCCGGTCAGCGTTCAACTCGGCTCTGCAGATTTTTTTCGAATGTGTACTCAGACGAGCGCCAGTGCGGCGGGACAGCCGGCCCCGCAGCCCACGATCGGTCATCTACCTGTCGATCTAACCCGGATGGCTTCACCTCGAACAGGTAAGATTGCCAACCCGGCTACCAAGTACTCAGCATCTCTCAGCATCTATCTGTCCGAATTCCGCTCCGCAATGCATTGGGACAGTCCTGAGGCGGCACTAGACAAGCTAACTTAACAGTCTGGGGAAAAGATGAGGAGACTGGCAAGCAAGAGGAAGCGTGTGGCGCCATGGACGACCGGCGTGATGGGATCAACGTCGGCAAGATGAAGAATCGTATTTCTATAAGCTCTCATGGATGACAAATAAAATGCTTCAAAAACCATCCGATCCTCCACCACCAACCAAATCAAGTTCTCATATAGATTTGGGATCATTGAGCTACTACGGAAACGCTAGGAGAACACAGTTGTAACTCCAAAGATTTTCAGGAGGTGGCAAGACGCTGCTCCAGCTAGTCAGTCCCTGGTTGTCTCTGTGAAGCGGATGAGAAATTCTCTCAGCTCTGGACAGCTGGAATCATCCAAGTTGCAAGTCCTAGACCGATACATAGCTGTTCCGACTGGTTGCAACTTGCTGCACGTGCAACTCTGATCGGACCTTATGCTTGACTTCTCGACCCGCTCTCTCCACAACAGCTGAGAAACTTGGCAACCGCCAAATCCATAACCTGCTCGCTACATATGTGTTGGACTCGAAATGAACAGCCAAGAAAAGGAATCTATAGACATACATAGATTTGTCCATGTTTTCTTGTCGGGATGTCATTCTGCATTGGAATATGAGACCAGGATTTCCTCGCCAAACGAGCATGATGAGTTGCAATTGAAGCACCAAAAGGAACTGGAGGAAGCTACAAATCTCCCGATCATCTGCAACGACCAGAACTGTGTATACTCCTGGCTTGAAGGAGGCGATCAAAAGTGCCAAGCGCACTCTCTATTCTAAAGCCCTCCCTGGGCCATCTGCTCATTATTCAGAGTGTGATCGTAGCAGCTACAAGTCCATGCCGTGGTTCCTAATCCCCCCTGGTGGGACTACGGAGAGCCCTGCGGGCGGAGTCCCCCGGACCGGCCTCCGTTTGAGAGGCCGAGTTAAGCTGGCCGTGGCTCATGCCCCCACGCCCATGACTTGTCCCACCCTCGTCACTTCGATGCGGCCCTGCTGACGGACGATTGGCAACTTTTCGGGCTATCCGGTTTGAACACCAACAAGCCTCTTGCTACCAAACCGACATATCACGCCATTGCCTCTACCTTGCGTTTTGGTTTGCTTCCTTCATGCCATGGCTGAACAGCAATGCGTAGTTTGTAAAAGATAAACAGATCAAGATCGAGAGGCTTCAATTGGAACGAATATTCCATCCTTGGGTCCTACTCCGTGCGCTGTCGTCGAAAGATGATTCATTGGCTTCAGGAGGATTTGGTGCCGGATGACACATCTTCTTTGATGAATATTTGGGAATCAGTCGATAGAATCATTTGCGCCGATATAGAATTCGTTAAGCACACATGTGGTACCCATGGCCGGCAGCCATGAAGGGCAGATGCATCGGAAGCTCAGTGCCCCAAAAGGAGGATCGCAAAACATATAAATAAGAGCCAACCAGGTGCCCTTTTCTTCTTCCCCAGCTTCCAAGCGTCTCTTACTCATCCCAGCACTTGCAACCATCCTATTATTTTCAGCAAACCTTTAAAACAACAGCTCGACACATGTATGTTCATCTTTGGTATCAAAGCCCAGCGGGGTTTTCTTAATGACCTGACCTTCGACATTCTAATTTGCAGACAAATCTAAGATGATCCTACCAAGTGTGGTCACCGTGGCTATCGGCCTTTACCTTGGTAAGTTTTTCTTCATCAATCTCACATGTTGCCGGACGGCGGCACTGAAGTCGGCGAAGAAGAGGTTGCAATCTAATGACTGATTGAATGTCTCACAGGCCAACTTCCGTTGTCCGCATCCGCCCATGGCTTGTTGGCCAGACAAAGCTCAGCAGACCCTCAAGCGTGAGCAAAGATTTCTCTATCCTATAATGACCGACATACATATTCTCTCTGCATTGTACTGAAGTAGTTTTCTTTGATCTCAAGTCTCAAAGGTGCCGCCCTCGGCCGCCGGGATTACGACTACGGTAAAGACCACGGCTATGACTCCGGAAAGGGCTACTACAACTCCGGCAAGTACGAGTACGGCAAGGACTCCTACGACTATGGCAAAAAAGATTCCGAGAAGAAGAGTTATCACCAAGAATCGCAAAAGAAAGAGGTCTACGACAAGCAACAATACGAGAAGAAGGACTACGACTCCAACTACTACGGTTCGTATTACAAGCACGGCCACAATGACAACAAGAAAGACTACAAATATGACGGAAAATACGACAACAAGGACTACAACAAGTACGGCGACAAGAAAAATTACGACGATGACAAATCCGACAAGAAAGACTACAAAGACGACGGAAAGTACAACAAGGACGACAAGAAGGACTACAACGACGATGGAAAGTACGACAAGAGGAACTACAAAGATGACAAGTCCGACCAGAAGCACTACAAGGATGACGGGAAATCCGACAAGAAGGACTACAAGGACGACGTGAAATACCAGAAGGACCACAAATACGACGGCAAGGACGACAAAAAAGACTACAAATACGGCGATAAGAAGGACTACAAGGAAGACAAGAAGAATTACTCGAAAGACGACTCCAAGAAGTACGACGACCACAAAAAGTACAACGACGACTACAACAAGGACGACAAGTCCAAGGATTCGTACAAGCATGGCGACAAAGACTCGTACAAGTACGGCGAATACAAGAAGGATGGCGACTACAAGAAAGACGACTACAAGAAAGACGCCTACAAGAAAGACGACTACAAGAAAGACGACTACAAGAAAGACGCCTACAAGAAAGACGACTACAAGAAAGACGACTACAAGAAAGACGCCTACAAGAAAGATGGCGACTACAAGAAAGACGACTACAAGAAAGACGACTACAAGAAAGATGGCGACTACAAGAAAGATAGCGACTACAAGAATGATGGCGACTACAAGAAGGATGGGGACTACAAGAAAGATGGCGACTACCATTAGACCCCTCCTCTTTCTTTTCCTCCAGCGCATTGCTTGTATGTAGCTCTATGTCGAAGCAACCAGCCCCTCCTGAATCTCCTTTTCCTTCTTTTTTAAAAAGCCTTATGTATCTCTCACTCTCTCTCTCTCTCGCCCAAAGAGCTTCCGCGATGCCTCGGACATTGTCGAGTCTCTCTTCTTGTTGTCCCCTCCCAATCAACATCAATTCGGCCAAAGAAAAAGCGTTTTTAGGGAAAGAAATCCCTCGTTTGCTTGCGCATTTGTGTATGCGCTCTGGGAGGCTTTCTCGAGCTTCAGTGAGCGGATCAAGAGGTAAGAGGCGAGCAATGGATAGTGCGGAGAGTTGAGAACTGAGAGCGTTTGAAAAGAGGCGTCTTTGAGTCTTTGAGACGAGAGCTAAAAGCATGTCGAGACCGCACTTGCATCTTTCAAGTTGGTCTTGATCTCGAGAATAATGCGTCCAGATATAATTTCTTTTCGGTGCTCATACATTCCAAGAAAATGGGTGCGTGTGCGACGCATCTATTGCAACCAAAGTATCTGGTTGAAAAAACGACGATGAATCACTGTTGAGATGAAAATAAACCACAGTGGTCTCGTGGTTTTCCTGCACATACAGGGGGTCCTTGAGAGGAGGGCACGATGCCCGTTGCATTTCATGCTCTCTCTCGCGCGGAGTTTATGGATGGCGCGTGTCTGCAGGCAGCTTGAAGTGCGATCTGTGGGTATGTAAATATGTGTGTTGCTAAAGAGGCCAAGATGAGTACTACACGAAAGAGGAGATTCAAAACGGATGAGAGAGATATACAGGTCAAACAAAACATAACGTATTCCTTTCGAACGGTTGATGTAAAGAAAAAAGAGGAGGGATGCATCATGCAAACATCAACGTCGAAAACAGGTGAATTGGGAACCCAAAATCACACTTCAGCCCAGCCGCTCGAGGAAAGACTATTGCCGTTGGAGTTGACACCAAACGGCCCATTGGCGAGGCTAGTAAGCAAAAAGACGGCGATATTAGCGGTCAAGCCGACGTTGAAGCCGCGGAAGAGGGCCCAGAAGCCGTGTTTTTCTTCCGAGATGATCCGGTAGATGGTATCGACGATTCCGTTGTAAGGGGTGGGTCTGAGCCGGACGCAAGCTTTCATAGGAGACGGAGGGGCCGAGGAAGGGGGATGACGGAGCTGGACCTGGAGGCGTTTGCGGACGATTTCGAGGGGGGTGAGGAGGACGAGGGCGGCGGAATTGAGGGCGAATTCGGCGAGGGCGAAGCGGAGCGGGTCGTGGGCTCTGTCGAGGCCGAAGTATCGGTCGACGATGAGCGGGGTGGCGAGGTGGAGGAGGGGGCGGAGGAGGTTGTCGAGCAGGGCGGGGAGGAAGAGGGAGGGGTGGAGGAAGAGCGCACGGACGCCGCCCTCGTCCCGGATGATCGTCTTGAGCGCGTCGAGGGGGCCGGAGTAGGTGCGGTGGCGGAGCTGGGCGCTCTGGACGATGAGCCGGGTGCGGACGAGGTCGAGCGGGGCGAGCAGGAGCCCGGTGGCGAGATACGAGCCCACGCTGAGCGCCAGGGGCAGCCCCGGATACGCCTGGTGTTCGAGCGGCAGAGTGGCGGCGGAGGGGCTGCTGCTGAGCAGGCACAGGGCGCTCAGGAGGACCGGCTGGAGCTTGGAGGAGACCTTGTCGATGACGCAGGCCGTCAGTTGGCCCTTCCACAGCCCCAGGAACCCCTCCCCCCGCCACCGACTGATCGCTCGCATCATGTCCCCGACCCCCCGCTCTACTACCACTGGCAATACCCACTCCGGCCACGTCCCTGGCTCGCCTTCCCCGCGCGTCCGCGTCGCACTCGTCGACCCTGAGATCGTTCGCTTCGATATCGTCGACCCAATCGACGGCCGTAGAGCAGGCTTGACTTGCGTAAAGCTGTCCCTCCCAAGAAAAACCCCCCACACACAATCTGCGGTCAGTTTCTTTTGGTGTGTGTGTGTGAATGTAGAGGAAGAGTGGGGGCTCAACTACGTGTCCAGGGAGTCGTCCTCCTCGTCTTCGTCGAGATAGTCGTCTGGGGCGGGATGGAGCGAGGAAGGATTGGGGAGGAGGAGGGGATGGTCTGCGGCGGGGATGGACTGGACCTGGAGGAGGGTTTTGCCGACCTCGAAGGGCATGACGATGGCGGTGGAGGTGAAGGCGACGAGGCCAGCGGCGAGATATGCGCGGAGGAGGACGGGGAGGGAGGCGGGGTCCGGGGCGGGGCGGAGGGAGGCGAGGCCGTAGTCGGGAACGACGGCCGAGGCGCGCCGGGCGGGCAGATAGCCCGGCGGCGCCGGCGACAGCAGGCCGTCCAGCGTGGCCGGCGCGGGGCTCGTCGAGGGCGGGCGCAGCCAGTGGGTGGGCGGCGGGTGCTCGGCTCGGCGCGGGCTGGGCTGGTAGTATGGCCGGAGTGGATGGGCGGGCGTGGGGGGCTGGGTGGAGGCCATGGTGTGGGAATATGTTTGTTGGGGGAATCGCCTCTTCCGCAGAACGGGTCACACCCCATCCCACTGGTTACGTAAGCCAAACACACCTTGTGAGCTGGACCGATCACCATCATCTATCAAATCCAGTGGCACTGTTGCAGGTTTCCAGCAAAAACTAGTGTGGTATTTCCTCTCAATTGCCATAATTAAGGGCATTCCCATCTGAACCCAGCTTGTAGGCCACTTTGACATCAAGCTTGGGCAGTGCTGGGGTTCCAATGCACATTGACTTTCCTAATGTGCCAATTGCCAATCAACCTCTTGACAACCCTAACAAACACCAAATTGCCGCAGCCAATCTTCCTCATACAGGAAAAAATTAAGATCACCCTCCAGACTCAGTCACGGAAAGCCAATGATTCCGAGCCGCAGAGATAATAACAAGTATCCTAACCGGGCCGGGCTCTCTGTTACTTTCAGCAGTCAACTCATGGTGGCCATGGACTGATCTCAGCTTGCCCAATGGCCGCCCAACCGCCCGGCACTATCCCAATCTGCACAGGGGATGGGACTTGGATCCTGATTTTCTTGCGGCCAAGTGGGCAACCTGGGTGGCCATTAGCTCCGGGCTGTCCCACCACAGTAACAGTGGTAAATATGAGAAATGTATTGAACGCGTGAAAAGTATGGTCCGATTGAAGTGGGTATTGAACCCATAACCTCATGTACTGTGAAAGGCAAACTCACATACTCAGCATTCATGAGTGATGCTCTAACCATTGAGCTAAGTACACATTGCGTAGAGTCTGAGGTGATGACACACATAATATGCAAGAGGTTGCAAACTAAGTGCATTTAACATTGGCATTGTGGTACACTGCAACTGAGCAGACAATCTACTCTCAATAAAATGGACTTTGGAAACTGGCTGCCAACACACGTAAGGTGCGTACCAAAGCGGAAAAAAAATAGATTCTCAAGCGAGTTTTCACTTTTTTTCACAAGAATCTATTCTGAATTAGAATTGTGTACCACAGCACAAAAATTCTGGGTAGATTCCAGAATGGATCCACATCAAAAAACAAGTGTTTCCGGAAACAGGGGTACCCCCGTTTCTTCCAACTCTGGGAAACAGTTTCTTGCCGCATCCGTCTCCCATCAACATCTCATTGTCTCTTGTTCATCATCAAACAACATCTTCTCTCACCTCCATGGATATACTACTGGACCCGGCAATCCGTGTTCATCATCAATCAACATCTTGCCTCTCATCTTCATTGGATATACCTCTTGACCCAGCAATTCTTGTCACAGCCTCAGTCAAAAAACCTACTCCAAATAACATGGCCAACAACTTGGCAAAGAAAGCACCCAAGAAGAAAGTCCCTGAAAAAAAGGCTGAATACAAGACACCTCCACATTTGTGGACTTACAATCAAAAGGAGCATCTATTAGAGCTAATTGCAAAATACGCGGGGAAAAGATTTGCAACCAATAATGGCGGCCTCATCAAGCTTGGTTGGTCACATGTGATGGGCAACCTCAACGAACACTTTGACATAGAACTCAGCCGTGATCAGATCAAGAATCACAAGGCCAAGCTCCGCAATCTGTACATCAACTTCAAATTCCTTTGTGAACAGAGCGGATTTGGATGGGATCCAGAAAAAAACACTGTCACAGCTGACCTGGCAACTTGGAACAAGCTGATTGAATCTCATCCATGTCGCGGGTTTGGAAAATTGAGGGATAAAGAATTCCCCCTCTATGATCTTGCGCACCAGGCCTTCTAGTGTGGGACCTATGCTACCAGCGAGATGGCGGACAAGGAGGATGTACCAGACTTGAACAATACACCTGTGGCCAATATCACTCCAGTTAACCAAGCAAAGACAACCACAGCTTCCAAACCATTGGCAAAGAGACCTGCCATGGCGTTGGATCCTGATGATAGTGATGTCAAAGTCAACCCAGCTATAGCAGCCCCCGCCGCAAAGCGCACTTGTGAAGGCAAGAATGATGCGATCAAGAGTGGCTTGGGGGGATTGACAAATGCAATCGAAAAACTGGCCGAGTCAAAGGCCAAGAAGACCAACGGAGCCCAACCTGCTGAAAACTTGACGTGCTCCAAGAAAGCTATCAATCTCTGTTCCAAGATGTTTTTGAAGACAATTGCGGCTCTTGAATTCCTCAACTTTGCATCAATCTTAGAAAAAAAAGATAAAGCCCAAACGTTTCTGACTTTGGCTCGCTCATCCTCTGGATCCATCTGTGAGGTGTGGCTTCAAAAAGAAGTGTCCAAGATGGTAAGATCATTCTTTTGTCCTCTCCTAATGGTTAATACCCTCTGACATTGTTTCCTCTGGCACTCATTGTAGCAATCTTCCTAGCTCTATTTCCTCATACGCATAAAGATATATACTTGTTTCATTCTCTTTGTCTCTCTGCAATGCCAACATGTGAGGACCAAATGCTTTTGAGTGAGAGAAACCAGAAAAAAAGATTGGAGCAAGAGAAAAAACACAGATTGGAGTAAATAGAAACATAGTGATCTAGGTGCAAGTCTTATTGGCCAGATGATTGCGCCAAAACTTCATGTACGTGTCTTCTTGAGCAGTGGTGGGCGGAGGTTTGTCAGGGTCTGATATTGATGCCGCGTGAGCAGCTGCATTGTCCTCGGTGAAATCCTCAAACATCCTGTTGGCCAATTCGTGTCTCTGCATAAAATTCCAGAGCATGACAAGCCCATAGATGAGACAGAATTGCTTTTTGAGTTCAATTTCTGGAGGCACCTTCAGTATTGGGAACTTTTTCTTTAAGCACCCAAATATTTGCTCGACGCAGTTGCAAAGTGTAGCATGCCTTAAATTATACAATTCCACCAGGAAAAAACAATGATCACTTGTCTGCAAGTGACATAGCAAAGTACAAAGGGGCCTTTGTAATTTTTCATGTCACTTGTAGGCAAGTGATCATTGTTTTTTCCTGGTGTTCCTTCTTTGTTTCTGGTCAGAGTCCGGCTGTTGCTTGCTCCTTAAGGTGATATTGAGTGGCTTGATATGGTGTCATCAATCCCTTTCGGAGACCGTATCCTGCATCAGCTAAGAAGTATTTGTTTCCGGGTATCTTCAAGGCTTTGGAGGTCGCATCCGTAAAGACGCGAGTATCATGAGCACTTCCCTCCCAACCTGCCAGAACATAAACAAACTCAAAATTAAAGTTGACTGCAGCGAGAATGTTCTGGGCAATGATATGCTTGTGCGTTTGGTGGCTGCTTTGATTATCCAATGGAACAGTTGCTGGGACAAAAACACCATCAAGTGCTCCTAAGCAGTTCTTGAACAGACAATATTTTGGATTTTCCAAGATTGTTCCTGGTTGTGCGCATGATTTAAGGTTGAACCAAACGCAGATAGGGTAAAGAGCAACTAAAGCCTCTAACACCAAACCAAAGTACCTAGGGTGATTAAGAAAAAAAATTGAGATCAATCCCAGCTCAAGATAACTGGATTGAGAAAAGCACCAACCTGTTGACCGTGAAAAGACCATGACAAAACTTGATTGCTTTTGGCCGCATTGCGTTGTTGTGGCAGACAATGTTAAGAAAAATCAGCACCTGCTCTTCAACGGATGTCCTTGAGAAGCCCATATCAACAGAGCTCAGAGACAAGCTTTTCAAAGGTATCACATTCTATCCGGGCAATCTCTTTGAATAAGTCAGGGCGAGCATTTAAGAGGAGTTGAGCGTAAAGGGCTTGTCCGCCATCGCCGTAATACGCTTCAAATTCATGTTCATTCCAGTATTGTGAGACCATGAATATTGCTGCTGCCGCTGCAACAATGGCGATGAGTAGTTTGTGATCCATTGAAGGTTGTTGAGAAGTCTATGTGTTGGCTACACGTGGCTGGGGAGTGTGATGAGTACACGAAATGATTCCTGTGGTACAACAATTAGGCTTACCTGCTTCTTAAAAGGTTTCACAATACTAAGAGAGTTTTATTGCTCATAAGATATAGGTCTATCTGTCAATCACAGAGACAAGAGAAACAAAAGAAAACAATGTTTTACCTAAGAGCGGATTGCTGGCCAACTCTGGTAGAGCAATAAGAAAATAAAGATAGAAAAGATTTGACTGCTAAGCAGCTGAAGTCGCTCAGAGGCAACAAGGACAATAACGTCTAGGAGAGGCAACTGCGCTTGTCATCAGTGCTAGGGCTTCCGGAGACGGAGCTGCTAGGAGAGAGAAAGTTCTCTTACTTGGACTCGGTAGGCGGAGCGCTTAACACTTGCCTATCCAAGCTGCAAGGCTTTGGGTGCTGCTGGTATCTGCGGAATAAAGATTCCTGCAGTTAGCACTTGTGTGCTATCATGAGGCACTGCAGCACAGGACTCACCTTCTCTCAATGGGTCAGTGATCCTTTTGCTGAGGATGGAACCTTGTAGGTCTAGGTGGGCGTCGGATGTTGGTGTGCTGTATTCAGGACAAGGATCCTGTCAGCATCGCTATCCTAGCTGTGAGTCTGTGTCTCTTGTGTGACAACAGGACACAAGGAAAATGGGGGGATTCTGGTTGGATTTCTTGGGATAAAGAAATACAAACAGAGAGAGAAGAAAGAAAGAGAGAAAGAGAAGATCAGGCCTAGACTTTAAGTCTTAATTAATTGATCTGGGCTATTCTCAACCTAGAAAAGTTGGATGCCAGCTGTGCAAGGCCAAGAAAGAGTGCAACAGCCTCCACTCACAACAAGGAAACGTTGGTGGGATTCAGAAGTAGGGTTACTACTCTGCTCTGGTTTTGTAGGTCTTAACCAGAGATAACCTTTTGATCTTTTAAGATTGAAAGAGTTGAAGAAAAGAAGAAACAGTCAAGAGCAACAGAGTTTCACTCTGGATAAGCAAGGTTCAGTGAAAAGAGTCTACTTACTGTCAATATCCTAGGCGCCTGTGACGGTAGGTATACTGGGAGCGTGGTAGTCTCTTTGGTGGTGATCTTGGGTTATCTGGGGTGTGTTTCTGGTGTGCTGAAGTCTGTAGATCCTCCTCAGGCAAGGGGGATCCTGACTTCGAAAATTTTCACAGTTTGCTTATGTAATTACATATGTACATGTGGTTTGGCGCGCCTGGTAGCGCTGACACGTCACAACTGCGCATGCGCGCCACAACTCAAGAACTCAGGGAAGGAGTATAGTTACAAAGAATTGTTAAGTTGTAACTAGGGTTAAAATTGCATGAGGAAACAGAAAATGAAGTCAAAACAATGATATCTCTTAAGATGAAAAAGATATGAAGTAATTTCATATGTAATAAGTAGAAAAGAGGCAGACTTTAGGTCAGCTGTGTTGACTCTAAGGCTGACATTCCCTGCCACCAAAAGGTTGGATTTCTGTAGGAAATTAAACCATAGGGGCAGACCTCTTCTCACTTCTGAACTTCCTTAGGAGGATAGCAGAGTCTGGAATGTCTTTCTCAAGGAGCCATTCATCATGATCAGCACTCAAGCCTTTGTATCTAGCTAAGTACATGATCACATCTCTGTTCTCCACTCTCAATCTTTTTTCTCTGAGGATCTTCTGTATCACTTTATTCTGAGGGTTCTTATCCATGGGGGGAATGACAACTTTAACCTTCTGTCTCAGGGGGAACTTGTCTGGGTTGGGGTCTCTGTAAGGTTTCACTAAGCTGACAGGGAATGTAGGATGCTTCCTGCTGAATTCTTCAGTCAGTATCACTTCTACAGCATTCTTTCCATGTAAAGCTTTCACTAGGAATGGTCCAGCAAAGGAGTCTCTCATCTTCTTGGGGCCAGATAAGTTGTTGAAGTTTGCTGTGGATATCAGGACTTTATCACCAACTTTAAAGGATGGTTCTTTATGAGTCTTGTCCCATCTTTCTTTGTTATAAGATGTAGCTTCTGTTATGCATTGCTCAGCATGTTTTCTAGCTTTCTCAAAGATTTTTCCATAGGCAAGAGCAGTAGGATGAATATCTACAGAGTCTTGTTTCAAGAAATTCCTGGGAAGGTTTGGCATCCAGCCTTTCTCCAGGATGGCAGGAGGTTTTCCAGTGGTTGAGTGTATACTGGTGCAGTAGGCTAGCTCAAGAATTGGTAAAAGTGAGACCCAGTCATGGGTGTACCCATCATTGTCTTTGAACTCTAGTCCATAGGCACAAAATCTCCTGATCATATCTTCAAGTGTTTGGATCATTCTTTCAGCTAGACCATCAGTCTGGGTGTGGTAAGCAGTAGAGAAGGAGAGTTTTGTTCCTAGCATACTATGCAAGCCAGTCCAGAATTCAGATGTGAATTTTGGATCTCTGTCAGAGATGATGATTCTTGGGATACCAGTTCTAGGCATCACTCTGTTCCAAAACAGTATGGCAGTATCCATTGCAGAGTCATCCTTAAAGCAGGGCACAAATATTGGAGTCTTGGAGTATCTGTCTACTATTACCAGACAAGCATTGAAACTAGCAGCTCCTCCAGGAGATAAGGAAGTTACCCAATCCATATTGATCACCTCCCATGGCTTAGAAGGTTCTTCAATTTTCATGAGCAGTCCAAATCTCTTGCCTGTGGCTTTATTTGCTTTCTGGCACCTATCACAGGAAGAGCAGTATTCACCAGTGTCTTGTCTCCAATTAGCCCACCAGGCAGTGTCTGCTACTTTCTCTAAAGTCCTGTCTTCAGAAAGGTGACCAGAGTAGACACTGTCATGGCATTCATGCAAGATGGTGTTAATGCTGCTTTTGTCAGCTAGAACCAGCACAGAATTCTGTTTTTCTCTGAAGTAGATGAGGCCATCAAATAGAGAAAATCTTCCTTCATCATATAGCTTTCTCCAAGGTTCCTGTAGAGAGTTTTTCAGCTGGGAATCCTTGGCATCCTTCAGTAAAAGCTCAGACAAGATAGTAGTGTTCTTACCTTGTTGGTAACCTTCTCTTACTGAGTCAAAGAATTCATTCTTGAAGGTAGAGACATGTATGCCCATGATGGGGAATCTATCTTCATCTTTATCTTCTGGGTCATAAGCAGGGTTACTTGGATCATTTGGTAAAGCCCATCTGCTAAGTCCATCAGCATTCTTGTGAATATTCCCATCTCTGTGGATGATGGTCATATTGCCTCTGTATTCCTGAATGGCAATCTGCCACCTGAGCATATGTCTGTTGGGAGTTTTCATGTTCAGAAGAGATCTCAAAGCTGTGCAGTCTGTTACAACATTAAAGACACTGCCATCCAAATAGTAATGGAGTTTTTCCAGGGCCCAAACCAGGCATAAGCATTCAAGTTGACTAGCACCATATCTTGTTTCACTGTCCTTCATGAGTTGTCTGGATATGAAGACAATGGGCCCTTCTTTTCTCACTCCATTAATGACTTGGACTTGATGTAAAGCAGCACCTAGACCAGTCATACTAGCATCTACATATAGTGTGAAGGGATGGGCCCAGTCTGGGAATAGTAGCAAAGGTGCTGTGGTCAGTTTCTCCTTCAACAAGTTGTATGCCACTATCCTATGATGAGTCATCTCATATATGACATCTATCCTTGTGAGCTCAGTAAGAGGTTTTGCTATCTCAGCAAATTTCTCAATGTGCTGTCTGTAGTAACCAGCAAAACCAAGGAAAGATTGCATTTCTTTCCTGCTACTAGGCACAGGCTTTTGGAGGACAGCAGCTACTTTGTTCTGATCTATTCCTATAGCAATTCCAGAAACAAGATGGCCTAGAGCTTTGATATGGTCAAATCCAAAGTTACACTTCTTCAAGGAGATCTTCATGTTCATATTGATGACAACTTTAAGTATCCTGTCTATCCTAGTAAGGTGTTCCTCCCAAGTATTGGACATAATGATAATGTCATCAATATAGATAATGACCCATTTCTCATCAATTTCCTTTCTGAATTCAATGTCCATCATCCTCTGGAAATGAGATGGGGCATTCTTGATTCCAAAGGGCATCCTCAGGTATTCATAGATTCCTTTGTGCATAATAATCCTGAGCAGGTGTCTGGAATCTTCTGCAATGACATTCTGATGAAAACCTTTAAGCACATCCATGCTGGTCAGAAATTTTGCTTTGGCCAGGTTGTTCAGAGTTTCACTGATTTTTGGAATGAGATATCTGTCTGAAGCAGTGTAGGAGTTTAAGGCTCTGAAATCTCCTACCATTCTGGACTTCCCATTGTGCCAGGCAATGATAACAGGAGTGGTAATCTCAACTACTTCATTATGGCCAACTTTCCTTAGAACATTCAGCTTTACTAGCTCTTCAATATGTTGCTCAAGAGCTTCTCTGCTTTTGGGGCTGGCAGGATAAGGAGGTCTTCTGAGGAGAGGGGGATAAGGCCTTTCAGTTGTCAGTTTGAGATGAACTTCATGACCTTTAATGGCACCAAGGGGCTGGTTAGTGTTAGAGAAAGCAAGTTTGTTATTATAGAGGACTTCAAACAGTTTCTCTTTCTGCTCAATGGTTAGCTTATCACTGAACTTGGCTTCACAGAGTTCCTCTGCAATAAATTGCTGGAGTTGAGGATGGGACTTCTTTACAGCAGAAATTTCATTGGAAGGACTCATTTTTTCCAGATGATGAGACTTAAAACTGAATTTCTTCCTCTTGTTCTCATTTCCAATGGTAAAGAATCTCTCTTTGCTGTTTGTGATATCAAAACCATAAAGAGACATGTAATCATTTCCAAGGATAAGGTAGTTTATTCTTGCATTTTTCATGACTACAAATTCTGCCAGAATTCTAATGGAACCTTTAGTGTGAGGAAAAATTAGAGCCATTTCTATTATGCCCATTGGCTGTAATTGATCACTACAGCTGTGGAATTTAGCATGATTGATTGGCATGAGTTTGTTTTCTCATTCTGGTATTATAGAATCTAGTAGTTTGTTGCTGATGATTGAACAAGAAGCTCCACTATCAAGAAGGCATGAGTGTTCTCTGGATTCAATGAGGACAGTAGTGAGATTAGCTTTTCCAGTGAGATGAGCTTTTCCTCTATCAGGCTTACATTTCATGAGTCTGGCATCTTCTATGTGGGAAGATTGACAGGATTTGTCCCAAGTCTGGGGTTGATGAGTCTCAGCTTGGATTTCAGCAATGGAGAATTCTTGATTTATCTCACATTCTACAGCATGAGTTCCAAAATCAAAGTCAACCAGAGGATCATAGTTGCTACCATTCCCATTGTCCATAGCAAGTATCATGTGGTTGGTTCTATGATTTTCTTCTTCTTCATCTAGCTCAGATTCAGACTTTGGTTGCTCACCTTGATCTTCTCCTTTGTCACTCTTGGTATCATCATCATCATCCATTCCCACATTGTTTATCCTGTTCTTTTTCTTAGGGCATTCTCTGGAGAAGTGGCCAGTTTGTTTGCAGAAATGACATATAAGTTTGTCCTTATCAGGTGCAGGGACAGGATTTCTTTTTGAGGAGGACTCAGTTGGCTTATCAGCTTTTTCAGGAGTAGGATTATTTCTCCATTGGGATCTGTTTGGAGCATTATAACTGTTTGTCACAGGCTTGTTTCTTTTCATTACTCTGTCTATGACTTCTTCAGCAATTATAACCATGTCCTCAAAGCTCATTTCAGTAGCATCTCTCTTGTATCTGCTTTTAACAGCATGCTCAAGATTTGGGGGGCATTGCTTTAGGATCTTCTCACAAATGAGATACTCACTGAGCTCAGGTTGATAGGCTTTCAGTCTTTCTCTTTGAGTACCAAACCATTTATGGATTCTTCTTCCATCATAAGTAAAGTGATCACTTTCAAACTCCTGTTGCATTTTCCATTTCCAGTTCTCAGTACCAAATTTGTTTCTGATGGCATTCTTCCACCAAGCCCAAGATTTGTTCCCACACTTATCTCTGATTCCAAGGTACCAGTTTCTAGCAGTGTCAGTCAAGATAATTGTCAGTCTACTAATTATCATATGGTCCAGCATTAAATAGTCCCTGACAAGGATATCAGTGTTCTTGATCCATAGCTCATGGTTGTAAGGTAATTCTCCTGAGAACTTCTCCCAATCACTGTTTTTTGGTATGCCTTTCCACAGCTCTTTTCTCATATCAGGGTCAATTGGTCCATGATCAATGTAAGGGAATTCATCATTGAAAAATGGACTGTTATGATTGTTAGCTGGTTTGGAGAAGTTGGGTTTATCTGATTGGTGAGAGTCAGGTATAGGAGTATTATCCATGGCAGGAGGTGGTCTGGGGGAAGTAAAATGAGCAGGATTTCTCAGATTATCTTGGTGGTGTTGGCCCTCACTCTGAGCATTAAGCACTGGATTATTATAGTTGAGATGAGGAAGACAATCTCTATCAGCAGGTCCAATCAATTGCTCTAACTTGGTATTGGTACTATTCACTACAGAAGAAATGTCACAGAGTCTCCTTTTGGTCTGCTCAAATCTATTGTGGCCATTAGATTGGAGGTCACTCATTTGATTTTCTAAAGAGGAAAGTTTGTGATACATTTTATCTTCCAATTCATCCAAATTCTTACCAAGTGAGTCCATATTGGAATGGTGTTGGGATTCATTTACTAGAATGAGGTCTTGTACTCCTTCTAATTTCTCTTGAACACCTCCTAGCTTCTCTTCAAGGAGTTTTCTCAATTGTTCAAACTCATTGGAATTCACAGCAGGTCTCTCTTTGGCGCAGTCTCTCATTTGATTCAGGAATTGGTCAAGCAAATGGGGCATAAATTCCTCTCTAAAGATATCAATGATGGAAACATTGAGGACTTCTCTGAAGTTATGGACACAAGATTCTAAAAGAGTACCAGGGATTGTTTCCACGGTTCCAGACAGTTCAGAAAGAAATTTAGAGAATAATGAATGTAATTTTTCTTCTAACAAAATGGGACCATTGTTAGACAAATCATTGTTAAGATGACTAAGGAAAATTTCTCTGCTGGATTGGCTAGAAAGATTATCAAGATCTAAACTTAAACCCATGGGAGAGGCTGAACTTATTGGTGAAAACCTCTGCCTCTCCCTCTCCCTCTGCCGCGGCCTCTCCCGTTGGACCTGGTCAATCTCATCAAGAACTCCCCGACGTTGATGATCCTGTGGGTATTCCCCAAGGGAGGGTTCCAGTTCCTCCCGGATCCTCTCGAGCCGTGAAAATGGGATTGATGGTGGTAATTCCCGCGCTGACCTCCCCACTGTTGATAATGGGGTTGAGGTTGATGGTAATGCGCGTTGGGGCGCTGGTAGGGATGATGGCGCGGCACTTGGGTCCCATCTAGCTGTGTGGAAGCTGGTGGGAGTCTCGCCATTTGCTGTTGTTGCGGCGGGGGCGGGGGCGGCATTTGAAGAGCCTGATGGTCGTAGGGGGGTGGCATTGGCGCTTGTGGCACGTAAGGGGGGGTAGGACCCTGGTAACCGGTCTCTTGCGCTTGGTGTCGCGAAGTTTGAGGCTCTGGTGTCGGCGTAGCTATCAGAGGTTGGTGGCCTTGGTGTGGGGCTAGGGCTAGGCCGGTGTTGGTCTGCGCGGTTATTATCGGCGGTGCTCTGCGCTCGGCGTCCAAAGTCTGCTGGTATAACGTCCTCTCCAGGGCGTTGAGGTCCTCTCTGGGGATCCAGTCCTGGCTGAGACGGATAGCTTCGTCTCTCCCAACCATCTCTTCTATCATCTCTTGCGTTGTAGCGGCTTGAGAGAGGAGGCGCCTCAGAGCTCGTGTGTTCTGCGTCTCCCGAGCGCGGACGTGCAGTTCGTATTGCTCGTTGAGGAGGTTGACTAGATCTAGGATCTCTTGATCCTCCGGCGTGAGCTCCATTGGCCCGGAAGAATCTTGAGGAGCCTGGTTCTGAGTTGGGGGAACCAGGGACAGATCTGGCGGCGCTCCCGGTCGTAAACCCTCTGGGTTGGTAGGCTGGGGGGAGGGATGAGATCTCATTTGCTCCCTCTCTACTGGTCGCGGTACTGGCGTCGACCTGTTCAAAGCTAGGGCCAGGGACGTCTCCCTCGGATTGTACAGAGCTGGGGGAATGCCCGTGTCCGGCGGCAAAGGTTCCTCTTGAGGGAACGCGAGAAAATCCTTGTCCAACGGCGGTAATGCCGACTCTAGCCCGTCGAAACCGTTCCTCTGCGGCTGGGCTGAGTTGGTAGCGGAGTCGTTGTTCTGCTGAGAGGTCCCTTCCATTTCTAAGATGGGGGGGCATTTTATTTACAAGTTGTAATTAGTTTTTTGTTGTTTTATTATTAGTATATCTATTTTTTTTTTTTTTATGTTTTATTTTTCAGAAATAAGGAAATAAAAAATACCTGAAACCTTAGCTTTAGCGGACAGTCTGTGGCTTTTACGCGTAGTAGAAGAGACTTTCTTCTTTTTTTGTTTAGCTTTGGTTTTCGCGGGAGTTTCAGATGTCCAGTCGGCTATATTAACAGCGGCTGTGACTTTCTTGCGGCGGACTTTGGGATATGTAGTAGTAGCAATGGGTGTCCAAGATGTACTACTAATTAGATTTCCGTTTTGCGGAGTAGCAATTATCCTATTTTTGTAATCTTCTTCTTCTTCGCTGTCCTACGCCGTTGCGAATTTTTGTACGGTCAATTGCGGCAATTGTAGTTCAGAAGGCAAGGAATCTTTTGAGCCTACTCCGATTTTTGATATCTCCTCTTGATCCAAAGGTATAGAGGAGTCAAGGGAGGATAAATCCGACGAAGGAATAAATAGGTCCGCGGAAGAGTTGCAATTCTGCACTTTCACGGTTAGAGGGGACATAAAAAAAATTTTTCAAGGGTTCAGTTAGGGATTTAACCAATATAGAACCAATTTGGGAAAGTTTTGAGAGAATTTTAGCGTTAGTAGTATATGTAAAAAGAATTTTTTTTTTTTTTGATTTAAACAGGATGATCAGTCCTTGGCTTTTAAGCAGTCTAGAAGTATGAAAAAGGGAGGATATTTCCCGATGAGGCCCCCAATTGTGAGCCTGTGTCTCTTGTGTTACAACAGGACACAAGGAAAATGGGGGGATTCTGGTTGGATTTCTTGGGATAAAGAAATACAAACAGAGAGAGAAGAAAGAAAGAGAGAAAGAGAAGATCAGGCCTAGACTTTAAGTCTTAATTAATTGATCTGGGCTATTCTCAACCTAGAAAAGTTGGATGTCAGCTGTGCAAGGCCAAGAAAGAGTGCAACAGCCTCCACTCACAACAAGGAAACGTTGGTGGGATTCAGAAGTAGGGTTACTACTCTGCTCTGGTTTTGTAGGTCTTAACCAGAGATAACCTTTTGATCTTTTAAGATTGAAAGAGTTGAAGAAAAGAAGAAACAGTCAAGAGCAACAGAGTTTCACTCTGGATAAGCAAGGTTCAGTGAAAAGAGTCTACTTACTGTCAATATCCTAGGCGCCTGTGACGGTAGGTATACTGGGAGCGTGGTAGTCTCTTTGGTGGTGATCTTGGGTTATCTGGGGTGTGTTTCTGGTGTGCTGAAGTCTGTAGATCCTCCTCAGGCAAGGGGGATCCTGACTTCGAAAATTTTCACAGTTTGCTTATGTAATTACATATGTACATGTGGTTTGGCGCGCCTGGTAGCGCTGACACGTCACAACTGCGCATGCGCGCCACAACTCAAGAACTCAGGGAAGGAGTATAGTTACAAAGAATTGTTAAGTTGTAACTAGGGTTAAAATTGCATGAGGAAACAGAAAATGAAGTCAAAACAATGATATCTCTTAAGATGAAAAAGATATGAAGTAATTTCATATGTAATAAGTAGAAAAGAGGCAGACTTTAGGTCAGCTGTGTTGACTCTAAGGCTGACACTAGCTATGGCATTCCCAGCTCTCCTACTTACCTTGAAGGTGTTTGGTTCGGCTTGGTTTGCTTTGGCACTTTGTCTGATGTTGACGTGGCTAATGGAAGAGGAACAAGGTTTCAGCTCTTGCTTACTCCTCCTGTCTGGGAGTCGCATGCATATGCATGGACCTAGAGGATGCACGGACTCACTGCTCCCCCTCGCGGGGTTAGGGTTTCTTTCCCTGCGCTTCCTTTGACCTGGGGCAAGCCCTGAGTCTTGACATTTCTTGGAAGGGAGAAAAAAAATACAAAGTTGACAAAGCACTTTTTCAACTTGCGCAGGAATCCATTCCAAAAAAACCCAAAATGTCTGGTACACACCCGTAGTGTTGAGGCGGGCCTACCCGCCACAAGTGCCTCCCATATCTCGAGTGCCTGGAGCAAAGCCACAGGATTTCAATGATTGCTTGTGTCAGCCTGTGGGTAACTAACCGTGTCTGAGAGGGTTGTTACTAGCAAGATGATGCTGTAAAGTGCCAAGGATGGGCCAATGGGTTCGTGGTAAGACCTGTAAAAGGTTTCACTCTATCAGTAATCTTGACTGAGAGGCTTGCTCAATGAAGGCACATCCAGATCAACACAAGGTGTTAATAGGCATCCAAGGAATTACTCAACTTGGGTTTGTGGTTTTACCTACAAAAAGGTAAGGGTAATCAAGAGTTGATGTTATTCCTGAATTGAAAGATGGGTGAGAACGAAAGCACTGTTTAACTATAGTATGGGTTAAACTTTGCTGTAATAATATTCTGAGGGATAAACAGTCCTGGGGGGCGTATTTATGTAGAGAGGGAAAAGAGCAGGAGGGGATATGAGGCGCTGGGAGGCACTTCAGGACCAGGGGGGGAACTGAAAGCACTCAAGGGAAGCAGATCCTCATGAGGATCAACATTGGAAATGATCAGGGCAGTGTAATGATAAGTAATGATCCCAGATCAGTAGCTGTGTACACTAGCTGATCATTGGAATCAATGATTCCATTCAGTGCTCTTTGAATTGGATTACATCATTTATTGTTCATGTATTTATATCATAATCAATAGTTTATGTATGTAAGAAATGAGGTGTAACAGGGGATAAATGAGTGATACCTGGCTTGGGAGTGTTTCATGTGTACAGTAATGTTAAGGTATATTGTAATCTTACTGTTTGCAAGTAACTTAACTCTTATAACAACAATTAGAGATGGCCAGTGGGTACCCATCTGGCGGTACCCGGCACCTGCGGGCGGGTACCCCTCCCTGTCCTTGGGTACCCCCCCCCCCCCCCCCCCCCCGCAGGTGCCGTGTACGGGTACGGGTCTGTGACATATGGCTGAAAAATAGCAAGTACCCGTGTCCAACACAGGTACCCGTTCAGGCACCCGACGCAGAGTTGACTCCGCCAAGTCCCGACTTGTCCCACATCAGACCCGACTGCACACACCCAATACCGTAAACAATACTGCTCTTGCCTCATCTGACTCATAATTGAGTCGCAACCATCCCCTGTAAGCTAACAATCTATCTGACAATCCAAGCCTTCCCCCCCTCACCGCAAGAAAGCTTCTAATTTGTGTGCTTCTACATCCAATACAGCTTGCTGCTCTTGCTCCCAGTTTCACTTCCTCTGAATCATAATTGGTTCACAGCCCCGGTAAGTCCACTTCTCACTTTTCTGGCCTCACCCCACCTCAATTGTTATGCCATTCACGGCGTGTATGGTGGACCCAATCAAGCATATGCGGATGGGACAACATGCAGGCTATTGTGATTATTATCTCATGCTGAAATTTCCCAAATAAACCTGTTGGCTGACATTTATATAAGAGTCTGGCCCATCCTCTGGCTCCGTGAATAGTGACACATTCTCACAGAGACCTCACACCATGAAACAATCAAGCAAGAGATCACGCCAGACCTTGATTTCACCAACATCATCGCCTCAGGGACCGTCAGATGGTTGGACCAAAGCAATACAATCTGATGTCGCTGATACCAATATCTTGGTTGAAAATGATGATTCCTCAGCTACCCGTACAAATGTCCCTTGGGCCAGCCATCCTAATACCAGTCGGGAACTCACTGATCATGAAGAGCTTGATAAGCTTTCTTCCACATCATTCATCTCACCGACTTTTATTAGAGCATCCTTACCGGTCGAGCTATGTTGGCGCGAGTTTTGACTCGCAGCTGTTGCAAACTAACTTAGCGACAGCGATTCAGCCATATTGGTTCGGCTTGCGCGGGGTGGAGCTGAGTGGTGGGCGCGGGAAATGGCAGTTAGCTGAAATTCAAGCTTCTCACTAATTTAGCTTGGGCTTAGCTACACCCGGTGTGGTTGAGATTGGTGGCTAAACTAGCTAATTTCGAGCTAAACTAGTCACCGGTAAGGATGCTCTTACAAATTTTTATCTACAAATGACAGACCATTGTGGATTCGATAATCCAAGGTTTTTTTTTTATGAGATATTGTTATCCAATAACTAGTGGCTTTGAAATTGAAAAAAAACTGTAGTTGTGTAAAATATAGTGAGGGTACCGGCGGTACCTGTCCGCGGGTGTTGGCGGCGAGTCCGGGTACCTAAATTTTTACAAAATCATGGCGGGTACCCGGACACGCCGCGGGTACCCGGGTCCCCATGGCCATCTCTAACAACAATACATTGGAGTAACTATATTTAACTATGACTATCTGTAATGTAATGTATAACAAGAGTACATTCTTAAGCTTTTATCTAATGATGTATGTATCTAATAAAGGTGTGAAAGGAATGTAATGTGTGTAATATGAACAATTGCAAGTACTTGGTACGTGTAAGGTACTGTGACATGTACTCTGTGGCTGATAGCTTGTCATGTTTTTATATCAGTGGCCAAATGATCAGTCCGTTCAAAATGGAGATCGCCCGTGGGTATCCAGTATCTGTGGGCGGGTACCCGCCAGCCCTTGGCAGGTACCCCCCGGATGGGTTTTCCTACTTTAGGGTAGCCTTTAGCGCCTCCGGTGGAGGAGCTAAATCGGATCTGGGGAGCTAAATTTGGTTTAGTACCTCAATTTAGCAGGACCCTGGAAGCCCCCTATAGAGGTGGGTAACCAAAAATCCAAGATTTGGCCGAAATTCATACATTTTCACAAGTCATTCATACCGGTTTTGTGCGTAGGCCCAGGGCTCTGCCCAAAAATACATACAAATCTGGTGTGTACCCTTTTTTTTGGCCCAGAAACCCCACAGCGGGCCTTTTTGCGCAGCCAGCTTGCCGTTCTTTTCACTGCATAGCATCTTATAGGCAGCTGTAGCATTTTAAGTCAAAAAAATGAAAAACAAATAGATTAAAAATCACAAAAGATCAATTGGGAGCTTGTCCGCATTCCAAGAGGGGTGACCACGAGCTTTCTTCAAGTACTCAAGCACAACTTCAATGCCAAACTTTCCACGCCTGAGATTTTATTTGCAGTTTTCAACACCAAAGACCACGTCCATGCTTTTATTCACAACATACCACATTCCCTCATCTTCTTCATCTTCAGGGATTATTGGAGGAGAGCTAAACTGCCAATAGATTAAGTCATTTTGTGTTCCGCAAGGTATTGTGAATCTGATAGAGAGATTGAGAAGAATTTGTCAAACAGATCTGGAACAATAGTATTGACCAACATTTTTACAAAGATGAATTGGGGATTGAAATGAAGGGATATGCGATGAAATGAGCTGGACCAGGCTGGAGAAAATTCTGAACAAGTCCAGATGAGCTCTGATTTGCTCTGATGAGCCCAGACATGTTTCTACGTTTCTGAGAATTAGATTGAATTTCTGTGTATTCAAGTAAAATCTAGATTAAACAGGATTAAGCCGGCTACTAGTTGTGGGCTCTCAAACCCCCTGGAACCCCTCCTCCTTGCCGGCAGGCAGTTCAAAAAAACAAATTGTTGGCTGGCCTTGACTTGCTGCTGAGGGGGGGGGGGGGGGGGGGGTTACCGGGGTGCTTTTCTGCTCAACCCTGAACTTTCATACAATCTTTGTTGCCAACCCCCCAACCCCATGAGAAAAAAAGTACATTTTCCGTGTGTACCCTCATGCCAAAAAAAGGCCATTCATACATATTTGGTGAGTACCCTTTTTGGTTTTGGCCTACATTTTGGTTACCCACCTCCACAGGGGGTTTCCAGGGTCCTGATTTAGCTCCCGCGGTGGAGATGCTCTCAGGTCCCACGCATCGGGGACGCAACCTGTGAAGGTCCTGGATGGGTGGCACGACGGGGAAAGTGAGGGCTCTCCGTCTCACATCCATGATACTTAAGGAGATTCCAGAAGAGCCCCGCCATTCTGTAGGTCGTGCGTCAAAGTCATCAGCTCACGGTTTCGAGAACACACTATACACACCCGGTCAAATCAAGAAAACTGCGGCCACTCGACGCATCAGTCGTTCATGCACCAGGTGAGCAGTACAGCACCCTGGAAACCCCCGATAAATGAGACTCTCACAGTGGATGGAATTCGGAAGCTGATTCTTTCGCGCGGCCGAGTGGGCAACCTGGGTTCCGGGCTGTCCCGCCACAGTAGCGGTGGTATATATACGAGAAATGGACTTTGGTAACCGGAGGCCAGGTTTAATGCAGTGTTATGTCGGGCATTACCGCCGCGAGCGCCTCCAATATCTCACGTGCCCGGAGCAATTAAGCCAATCCAGATGGTTGCATTATCATACGATTGCGAATCGGGGCGGCGACTGATGAGGGGGGCTGGTTCCTTTCGGACCAGCTCAGTCAATTCCCCGAACCGACCGGTACGCCATCCTGATCCTCCCCGCTGTTTTTCCGGCTGGACGGCCCTGAAGGATAGCGTACGCATGGGAAATTGCGAATTGGTCTGCCGGCCGGCAGGCGGAATTTGTGCTTTTTGGCCCAGCTCGATTAATTAGCATGGATTCAGATGCTGACCGGCCCGCCATCCGGTCCCGCCCCGGTCACGGTTGAAAGCCTCACCCGCGGGTGGGTAGCTGTATTAGAAAGCAGACTGGCCTAACGGGGTCAGACCTTCCGCGTTCCGCTGGTCCAGCAGGCCGGCCCGAGTCAGAATACGCGCTCGGTGGGCCGGCAAATCCTAGCCACCACACTCTATAAAAGAGCACCTACTTTCCCCCCCTCGTCCCATTCCCCCCATCCCATTCCCACCCCACCCACCACATTCCACCCCTGCCACCACAATTTTCCAAAACCTCCAAAACAGTCCACCCCGCAAAAAACTGACCCCATCTACCCAAACCTCCCGCGCTTGCTAACCCCTCCCCAACCCCGATCGCTATCCTTGTTTCCCTTTTGCGAGATGCCTGCAGCCAGAATTTACTCAATCGATGATTTTTCGCTATACCTGATGCCCAAGCAAGCAGCCCCCATCTGCCCACCTTGCCAATCAGATGTTCTCCAGTCGGTCTTCGAAGACGACGACGAGGATGTTGAGATTGGGAGAGAAATGACCGTGCTCTCTCGAGTCAATCAAGTGTTTCAAAAGATCATTCTTATTCGAGCTCAGCTTCCTAAACAGGCTTCTTCTAAATTCCTCTCTCGTTCGCGTCTTCGTTCTTTGACTTTATCTCGTCGAAGCTCGAAATCCTCTAGTCTAATTAGTCCATGCTCCAGCAACCTAGATTAGTTTTTCTCTTTCATCTTTCTCGACCGTAAGAGATTAGTAAAAGTATATAGCAGTCTGTTTCCTCCTTTTCCCTCTGGTTTTCCTCTTTTCCCTATCCTTGGCCCGGTAGTCTGTTTGGTTGCTATTTTCTGGTTTTATCATTCCTCATTCAGACCTTACTTTATTCTTTCATCAGTTCCTTCTTTTTTTGCCTTGGGTTTTTTTATTCCTCCCAACGGCCAAGTGGCTCGTCCCCATGAGAGTCACGTTAACCAATCCGCCAGGACAAACAGGTGGAACAGCCTATTACCTTGGATCCACATTCTTTCGCGCAAGCACAGTGGGTGGCTGCCGGCGAAGAATAATGGTCTCTTGTGAGCAGATGTTCCTCCTGCATGTTCGAGTGTATGTGTACATACGCTGCGGACAGCAGTGCTGGTTTTTGAGGTCTCCTCACAAGCGGAGGTGCTGCGCCCGCGGGTGGAGATTTCTCACCGGTGAAGAGGTGACCGTTCTGGTTCACATGAAACGGCACTTTTCACCTGCGAGTTATCTGGGTTTCCTGATAAGGGGGCTCTTTTCCCGGCTAACATACAATACCTGCCGTCTATGAAGTCTTCTTCGTTGTCTAGAAGTAGCTTCCTCGCCGCTCGAAAAGTCATGCTCAGCGATCCCACCTCTTCGGAAATTAGATATAGCGGGGCCGCCGTGCCTTATGAAAAAGGCGAGCAAAAAAATACATTACCTACCGAGTACTATGTAGTACGGGATATGGATAAGATATCCACACGGTGGCACTCTGGCTTGTTAAGCCTACGTGGCTCGGGGAGTCGCGAGCTGGACCGAGCGAGCTTCAAAGATTACTCCGCTCCAACAATACGCAGCCGACCTGGATTTGACTCCGACCGGTCACGCAGTGTGAGCGCCGACCGCCGAAGTGCCGAAACCATCTGATTTACCCGAGGAGTCGAGCAGAGTCGAGCGGGAGCCTGATTAGGCTAGCCATCACATCCAGCCCTAATGCTGCGCAAGATTGGCAGTTATTACACATCTGTAGCAGAATCACCACATGCAACAATGGGAAGTTATGTTATCCAGTTTGCCTAGATGTCATTCAGTTATCCGGTTGTATGTGGTGTAAAATATAACATAAATTGAATCTGTAGGTGTCAAGAGAAAGGTACAATGTTGTTTAACAATATGGACACCAATTTATTCCAAGGAGATCCTCTTTTTGATGTTAAAATAATGCTTTTGTGACCAAATATCGGTTATCTGGTTTAAGCTACCCAGATAACTGATTTTTGGTCACAAAAGTTATATTTCAACATCAAAAATAGGAGTATATTTGAAAAAAAGTGGGACCATACTGTTAATCAACATTCAGCCTTTCTTTTGACACCCACAGATTCAATTTATGTTGGATTTCACAACCCAGAGGACTGGATAACTAAATCACACCTAGGCAAACTGGATAACGTAACTTCCCATCGTTGCCACATGGCATATGCATCTGGCTACCCCAACACGTCCATACTGTGAATACATGGATGGCCTGAAAGCATCCGCATCTGTTGTTAAGTTAGTCTGGACTAAACAGCTCGGATTACGGTTGGAGTAGGCTAATCCAAGTGGCCGACCGCATCAGTGTAGATTGGGAGGCCTGAGGCTGTCGGAGATTATGTGATTAGGTGCCTGTATGGTATGTGTTTGGCACCTAAACACATAGAGTTCATGCCATTGAGCATGATGCATATGCATTTTAGAGGTTAGTTCAAGGACTAGTGGGGGATAGATTTATACCCCACTAGCTCCAAACCAAGCTCCGGGTCAAGTTGATCCCCGGTTGATCCAACCCGATGCGGTTGCAGGGTCGAACTAAGTGCCCTAATCCGGGCTAACTTAGCGCCTGGTGCGGATGGTCTGAGAGTCATAATTCGACCTTGCTCAGCCTCCCGCGACCATGTTACACAACTTGGGAGTTTACATGTCCTTGTACCTCAAGTTCGCGCGGGCCCGCTGACTTGCTCCTCTCAGCCCAGACGGATATCCGTCCCTGGATTGAGGCCAGATCTCATGCCGGAGCACCGGGGTGATGTGTAAACCTAACCAATACGTTGTCGTGGTGGACTGCTTGGTTTCCCCCCGGCCGCACTCAACCTCCATCAGCCCCCATCAACACCACAACTCGTGCACTCCATCAATCAAACACTTCATCGCGCGATCCATTTGGTATGATGTTGATCAAAATCCAAGTTATTTTGTTCATCATTGTCTGCTGGAGTAGGGACGTGGGTTGGCCTTATATCACGTGGTGGAACTTGACGCATCCCAAAATCCTCGGCGAGTTGGGTTGATGCAGCAATGCAAGTGGCCTCGTCTTGGGGATTTGTGCGGGGCCTTGAGGCTTGGAATCGTCCTGGCCGTCTGGGTCCATTGAGCAGCATTGAGCTTCCGCCAAGTTGACGATTCCGATGACTTGGTGCCATAGTATCGATATTTTTTGAGGAAACCACGGCGAGGGCAACATATAACTTGGTGGTTTTCGAGCAAGCCAGGAGGATCCGAAGCCCTTGATCCAGGGACAAATATTTGTTTGGGCTGAGAGTAGGGTTGACGGCGCCACATTTGAGAAAGTGCGCGCCAATGGGCGCCTAGAAGACCCCCTCAAGGGGCGCGCCTTTGGCTGGCGCAAGGGCGGCGCGCCCAGGCGAGGCTGAGAGGGCAGCATATCAATGATTTTATTTGGTATTTTGGAACTGTGGAGTTTATTTTTCTTCCTGTGTAGGGTAGTATACCCGCGGGTTCCCCCACAGAAACCGCCGCAGCCGGCAGGTCCCGACCTCACCCGTGGAGATATCCCCGCGGGTAACCCCAACGAAACCCCAAAAATAGTTCAAGAATGCTTCTCGGCCCCCCCGATCTCATGCAGATGTGAGATGCACGCACACCCCTCATTTTTGCCCAAAGGTGCGCGCCCGGTGCGCGGATGCAAGGCGCCCGCACATCGGCGCGCACCTAGGGGTGGCGCCGTCAACCCTAGCTGAGAGGAGCAAGTCAGCGGCCCCGCGCGAACTTGAGGAAGGACATGTAAACTCCCAAGTTGTGTAACATGGTCGCGGGAGGCTGAGCGAGGTCGAATTATGACTCTTGGGTCATCCATGTATTCACAGTATGGACGTGTTGGGGTAGCCAGATGCATATGCCATGTGGTGAGCAGAACGAACTTAACCCAAGACCCTTGCTGCTGCGGGCGTCTGGTCTTGCAAAGCAAGCGTCCAATAGCCCTTGGCAGGAGGGACTTGCGTGCTATTGCCCCTTTTTGGCGTGCCAAGATTCTGAGTTTGGCTGGGTGGTTTCTTCAAACCATCACATTTCCTTGCCCTCAAACCTTAATACCCTAGAAATTTGCTTGGCGCAAAGCCTTGCTTCTTGCGCGTCATCTCATACAATCTGAGTTTCAATAGACTTCTCCATTCACTCCAAATAAATTATCAAAGTTGTCAAAATTTTACCTTTGCCCCAGTTGGTTTACAGAGAGCGTCCGTGCTGTAGCTACACCTGAGGTAAGCCGGGGTAATTGAATGAGGGCCCGTGCTCTAGCAAAATGAAATATTTACAGATCTCCCTTACAGAGTCGGTTACTTTTTTGTGAGTATTTTGGTTTGTTTAATTTCTCAAAGAATATGTGTCGCAGTACATAAATATAAAAAAATACAAGGCTCTTGAATAACATCTTGCCCTGACAAGCAGCCAAAAAAAATTCAGAAAGAGTGATCTATGAAAAGTGTACAACAAACAAAGTGAAAAGAGGCATGAAAAATCCAATCTCCGTGCGCCAACTTGGGGTGGTATGGTCTAAGTCCCTCCTGACAGAGGCTCGCTTCGCGAGTTCAGCCTACCCCCCGGGGGCCCGAAGTCTCGAGGGACTTTGTTAAGTTCGTGAGCAGAATGTCTTTGACCAACATTGCTTCGTGGTCCTTGCCCTCTCCGTGGTCCTCACTTGCTTCTTTGCAAGTCTCTCGAATCAAAGGCCAGCTGAGTTCAGTGGCAGCCCATATCCTTGCAAATCAGAATACAGCATTCAAGTCCGTAAGGGCGTGGGTGCGGAATAAACGTTGAACAATGCGTCCACGTGCATAGGACTCCATGGCGCAATGGTAGCGCGTTCGACTCCAGTCACCATAGCTTGTGTCATCGAAAGGTTGCTTGTTCAAGTCACGTTGGGGTCAATTCACTTTTGCTCTGGTCAGCTCCCGGATTACTCGATGTATGAAAGAAAACTACGCACAAAGCAATACTTTTATGAGATGTTTGAGCGATTTAAACCTCGCTAATGGAGAGTCAAATAGGGGGACCTCAAAGATAAAGTCAAGACGGCAAGCTAGCCGGAAATCATCGCAGGAAGAGAGCAATGGGATTGTCTCCCGGAATACAAGCTCCTCCGGATCTTGTTCGAGACAACAAAAGCCTGCCTTTTAGGACATTACACTCAAATATACCTTCACACAAACACACATGTATATATCTATGAACAACGGTTGTTTATAAAGAAAACAAGAGAAAAGTTTACAGCGCGCGTCTCTACATGTAACATGCTTTGTCTGCGATCGATCGATGGCTTTATCTACATGAAGTTTGGATGAGAAGGTGGGGAAACGAGATTTGGAGCTATGCAGTTTTCTTTAGTTTGGTTTTATTGGTACTACATAAGAAAAACAAGGTCTGATCGCAAAGAAGGGGGAAGGAGTCTAGGAAGAGTGATGAACAGAGGTTTTGGTGCAGGAGAGGAAAGGGAGTTAAAGTTTAGGCGAGTTTTTACCGTTCCAGCTCGCCAAGAAGTGTCTACCGGAGAAGACATGTTCGACCTTGCTAGGTTCTTCTACGGCAGTTTTCTGGCGGCTATCGATCTCGACATAGTCGCGCTTGGCCGCGCCGACATAGACCTGTCTGGGACGCCAGATCTTTACCCCTCCCTGTTGGTGTTGCATCTGTTTCCAGTGCGCCAACCATCCTACTACTCGCGGTACTGCAAACAATACCGGGAAGAAATCCGTCGGGAATCCTAAAGCTCGGTAGATCAATCCGCTCCAGAAACTGTTTCATAGATATCAATGTTAGTCTGTGCCGATTCAAACTAGAACATTTTATCAACTTACTCGACGTTCTGAAACGGGAGAAGAGAAAAAGAAATAACCGGGACAAAGAATCAGTCAGCTTGTTCCCCGTCATGATATTCCTCTCCTAATCAAGTGACATAAAAACCCCAAATCACCGGGTAAAGATTCCTGGACTGGAAATATTCATCTTTCATTGCGTGCTCATGTAAAGCGATGGCGGTGTCCAACATTTTGTCTCTACCAGTAACCGCGAAAACCTGATCAAACAGATAAGCAAATGGTCAACACACAATTCATATGAGAAGGACGGTAAACAAGGGAGATGGAAGAGAGGGTCTGACTTCGTCGGCAGTTTTACGGATGATGAAGGACCTAGGATCAGAGGTCTTGTAGACCCGATGGCCAAACCCGCTGAGGACCTCCTTCTTCTGCTTGACCCGCTCGATAAAATTAGGGACCGCGGCGGGGCTGCCGATCCGCATCAGCATCCGGATCACCGCCTCGTTTGCGCCCCCATGGAGTGGGCCATAGAGGGCTGCCGTCGAGGCGGCTACGGCGCTGTAGGGATCCACCAAGGTGCTTCCCGTCTGCAACATGGTCGCCGTGCCCGCATTTAATTCCTACAATCATTATTTCATTCGAAGAGCAGTCCGGACGAGAGGTCAGTTCTTCGAAGGGCGGGCTAGAAAAAGGTAGGTAAAAAAATAAATAGAGATCGAGACAGACATGGTCGGCATGCAAGATGAAGAGGACGTCGAGCGCCTTGGCGATCACCGGGTTCGGACGATAGTTTTCGCCCTCGTTCAAGTAGTCGAGCATGTAGAGGAAGGTCTCGGTGTACGACCGGCCGACGGGGGGACGATTGAAGGCCCGACCCATGCGGACCCTGTAGGCCATCGCGGCCAGTGAGATCGACTTGCCGAGCAGCCGGAAGATCTGCTTGTCCATCACAGTCCGCGAACTTTCCTCCTCTGGCCGAGTGTATAGCTTTTGCCCCTGCAAGGACGGATTCGCTCCCGGCGCAAACGCGCCTAGAGCCCCAAATGACGAAATCAGTATCGCCATCGGATGCGCATCGTATCGAAAGGCCGATATGATCTGCTCCAAATCTACGTGCACATATGTATGGTGCTAAACATGCCATCGGATTGCTGTTTATCAATTATACGGTTTTGTAAAAAAACGAAGAAAAGAGTCGGGTTGGTCTTACCATTACTTCGTTGTTGAAGTGATGAAACTGTTGTTTGGTCGGTAATTCGCCATAGAGTAATAGATAAGAGACCTCGAGATAAGTGCTCTTTTCGGCGAGTTGTTCGATCGGGTAACCCCTTTATTGATGAAGAGCGTGAGTTTGTGTTCAAGGACTGCTACGCTATTGAATCAATACGAGTGGAACAGACCTGTAGCGAAGCTCGCCGGCGGTGCCGTTGATGTAAGTGATTTTGCTCTTGATGACTGCAGTGTTCATGAACCTGGAAGTTCAAGTAGAAAGGACCAAGCGTCACAACTGAGGTTCCTATCGGGCAGACGGGGCATAGTGGGAGAAAGAGAGACTGACCCGGGGTCATAGACCCTAATCCCGGCCTCCAGCTCGTCTTCCGGGCGGCTGTTCGCCGGCAACCCCGCCGCCTGGCCGCCCTTGATCGCTAGCTTCTTGAGCGCAGTGGCCGGGATCGAGTTCTGCTCGATCGGAACTTCGATGCTCTTGCCCGTCCGGTTATCGATCACTGTTTATCCTCATCAACCTCGCCTCTATATCAGCGAATGCACTCTGGAGACTGTCATACCTGTCAGGGTTTGCGGTTGGACTGAGGTTGCTGCTACTTTCCCCATCTCGTTCTGGTGTATGAAGCTTCCAAGTTGTGTGGTTGTTGTGGTTGGGCTGGGTTCTGGATGTGTTGGGAGTGAAGTGTCGGAGTAGGAGCCCGATGATGTCACTCGAGTCGAAGTCGACAGTCACCCGGGCTCCCCGACGGGGCCCGCCTTAAGCCCCACCCGCGGCAGCTTTCCGGCCGGCACGCGGATCGGCGCCGACTTATCTTTACGGAAGTCCCCGCTTCGGAGGGCCCGGGCGGCCTGGGCTGGTGCGAAGCGCGACCTCCGAAGGAGAATGGGAGATGCTTCGCATCGGAGCGCTCTGCACCTCCAGTCCCGGGAGACTTATTTAAGTCAGGATCGGCGTGGGGCCCCTTGATGTCTGCCAGTGTCGGCCTATGTCGGCGTATGTACTGGCACATATCGATTGATACTGTATCCAAACGTTGGACATAACCACCGGCTCTGAATCAAAAGGGATGCACGCATGCCTGTTCGGATCCAGTGGTGCAGAAGGGGGAAGGCGGCCGTGGACTGGTCAGTTTATTTATAGAATATAGGACCCCACCCCGTGTCCTCGTTTTTTCCTCATCATCCTCCAGACAACAGCTGATTGCCGCTTACTTCCTCTGGCTTCACCCTCATTCTCAACCGTTTTATTTCTCTCCTCTCAGCTTGTTGTGTTGCTTTCATCCTTGACTTACTACAAGATGCCTGCAGGAACTGTCCGCTCAGATGGCGCTTTCTTTATCTACCTGATGCCAAAGCCGGTATCCCCATCTGCTCTCCCACTTTCTGCTATTACTTCGGGCTGAAATTCCTAAACATATTTGCTTTCGTGTCTTTCTCTCAGACCTCTCTTCGCTCTCATGCCTTATATTTTTGGAGCCCACTCATATTGGCGCGGGTCTCACAGGTGCCTTCTCAGAAGTCTCAAGGATGCAATAAAATCTTTAGTTATTGATGGAAGCATACAACGAGCCAAAGATGAAGTTGAGTTGAAGAGAGACAAAGAGAAATTACATGGATGGCTGCCTTAAGGGGTCAGGAGCCAGATCGTGTGGCCCAGGTGAGGTGGGCGCCATCTAGCCTCATCCAGCGCACCGTGCACCTAGTCCGCCATTTCCACGACCTCCATGTGCACATTCCTCATGTGGTTCCGGAATCTTCCCCACATCTTGTACTCCTTTTTGCATACCGGAAAGTACTTGCACCGGTCTTGAGAATTATTGCCCAAAATATTGGCATCACAATCAGTGATAGGAAACCACAAGAGCAGGGACTTCGGAAGAGGGGTACATACATATTTTATCAGGCACCTTCAGGTTCATTTTCCGACGCTTCAGAGGTGGCACATTCGGTTCGTTCCTCTCTCGTGAGGGGCCAGGGACCGGATCATGAGGCCCAGACAAGGTCGGCACCATCTCGCGTACCAAGAGTCCCGACATTTGCACGTCAACGTTGTGCACTTTGTTCAAGTGTGCTTCAATTCCCTGCACAGTCTTGAATATCTTGCGACACACGTCAGAGTAATTGCACCAGTCTTGTAAATTATTGCGACAGATGTTGGAATGAAAATCAGTTAAAAAAAGACGTGATCAAACTCGGGAGGAGAGCGTTGGGAAGAGAGTACATACAAATCTCGTCGGACGCCTTGGCCTTCATTTTCCGCTTCTGTGCTGGTTTCCCCTCGTGGTCCTTCCTCTTATGTGCCGCAAGTTCGCCTGGAAAAGCGTATGATTTACCGCAACCAGGGTGATCACAGGGATCTGGGATCATTCAAAAGCAAAGTCTCAATCATGAGTACTGGGAACTGTCATCTTCAGAAAGGACAAACAAAGAAAACTTACACCTGGGGACAGGGAATCCTGGCATTGGGTGCTGATGCGTGACATGCCGCCTGATATTATTCTCCCGCCTACAGACACGGACACACATGTTGCAGCTGAAGGTGCCATCCGGCAAAGCGCGGTATCTCGAATCAGCAGCATTGGGATCTGAATGCAAAAAAAGTTAGTGTTGCTTATCGTTACATGGGTTCAAGATCTAGTCTCTGGTAATACGAGGCAAGAAGGAAATGCTACCTGGTAGTACCACATCTTGGGCAGCCGGGTGGTTTTCGCCATCAGAAATACTTTGAGGCGTGATGGTAGTGGGGGTCTCACCGCTTGGCAAAGGAGAGACTACGGTCAAGTTATTCGACAACACATTATCAGTCATACTGGAGATGCTAGAAATAAAAGCAAACTAAGAAAAGCAAACTCACAATCGGAGGGCAGAAGGAAATTTCCTTGGTTGTTGTCCAAACTCGGCATTGCCTCCAGATGTGTTGTGGCCGGTAACTCACGGTATCTTGAATCAGCAGTATTGGGAGCTGAATACAAAATAAAATTAGTGTGGTTTATTGTTATATGGATTCAAGATTAAGTCTCTGGTAATACGAGGTAAGAAGGAAATGCTACCTGGTAGTGCCACATCTTGGGGAGACAGGTGGTTTTGGCCATCAGAAATACTTTCAGGCGTGCTGGTGGTGCCATCAGAAATACTTTCAGGCGTGGTGGTGGTGGTGGGGGTCTCATCGCCTGGCAAAGGAGCGACTACGATCAAGTTTTTCAACAACATATTATCAGTCATACTGGAGATGCTAGAAATAAAAGCAAACTCACGATCGGAGAGCATAATGAAAGTTCCTTGGTTGTTTTCCAGACTATTTGCATCCAGATCTGCTGTGGTAAAGATTAAGTCAAAGAAGTTTATCAACAGTGATCTCCATACTATGCGAGCATTATAGGTTCACCATTTAAGAATTGCCGACCCAAAATTTTATCATGATCATCTGCTTCTGGCTCCGTAGAGACAAAGGCTATAGTCGAGTTTTTCCATAGTATTTAGTCAGTCACAATGCAGCAAAGTGTAGAAAAATAAAGAGACTCACAATTCGAGGGCGATGAAGCAACGTTTTCCCCGCCGTCATCCGAACTCAGCGTGGCTGGATGAGCTATGGTGACGATTGATTGGAGTCACAGATATTTATGAACAGGAATATATATACATTATGCGAGCATTTTTGACTCGCCATTTGAGGGCTGAGAGGCCACAAGGTTAAAACGATTAGCTGATTCCAGGTCGTGAGGGAGAAAAGCTAAAGTCAAGTTTTTCCATAGTATTTTATCAGTCACAATGCAGCGAAGTTTATAAACATGAAAAGAATCACCATTCGAGCGCAGCGAGGGTGCAAAACTTTCTGGGTTGTGACCCACGCTCGGCCCCAACACTGCATACTGATAGGCTGCGGTGAAGATTTGAGTCACGTCAATTTGTCAACAACGATGCAAAAGGTGTGAGAGCATTATGGGCTCACCATTTGAGGGCCCAGAGCCCGATAAATCAACATCAAAAGTTGCTTCCAGCCGCGTAGAGGCAGACGCAGGTCGATACGTTATCTCCGCCTGATTAGTTTCATCATTTATCGAAAATTGCAAGGGGCGAGAGGCGGCCGCCGCCAAACTGAAATGCTTCGTCGCCCGCCTTTCTTCTGAGCTGCTTTCGTTACCAGTATCAAAGAAGGGAGAGCTCATAGTTCTACGGATGATAGGTGTATGGGAAGTGGATACAAGTGATTTTGGCTTATAGCAGGGCAGGATCTGCTTTTGGGGTGGAAGAGGTGGGCTGGGAGAATCAGATTTCCAGGATATCTGTACCTTTTTTTATAGACAAGGACTCGTCTTCTCAAAGCACTGCTTAACTCAGTCCTCTTACCTTACCGACTGAGGTTTATGTTCTTTAGCGCCGGTGAGTTGTAAGGCTCAGCCTCAGTATATAGATTCTAGCGAAGTAGACTGAGACAGAGGCCATCGGCACATTTGTGTCGGTGGCAGTGCTAAGGGCAGTTTTTTAGGTATGTAAGCTGAAGTCGCCGTGTTAGATATTTGCTTCGCTGAGCTTGTCGACATGGCATTCGTAATTCTTTTTTCCCTAGCTCCTGCGACTTAGATGCTCTCAACCTCAGTGGGTTCAACCTAACAACAATATTCAGCTACAGTTAACAGGTTCCCTCAGGCGGAAGGCAGTCGGCGGGAAGTATATGCACAACGGCTTAACTCTAATCACACCGGATTTTTTCTCCCAGCGGAAACGCATATTGAGTTGTCTACCGGCTCGTACCAATATGCCCATGACCGGTGGAAGGAAATCAAGAGCAATGTAATCCAATCGTTGATCGGTCAACGGAACCGCAATACACAATTCGGGGGGTGTGGCGTGCTTTGCTAAACTCGAATATCTCATTCCTAATCAATAACGAATTTGACTATGGCCTGGGAGGAGAGAGGTTAGGCTCAGGGTTAGGTCCTGGGTTAGGCTTAGGGGCCTAAGTATGAAAGAACCCTACGTTGTTTATCAATTCGATCGAAGGTCGTTCGGATTTTGCGAAGTCGACCGACTCTGTATCAGTGTGCCTGCCAAAATGCTGTTTGAGGCATTTTTGGCATGTTGTTATCCCGAGCGTGCGGGAGACATCAGGAGACATCCTTCGAGGGCAATGCGTTACACTCAGGTGATGATACTCTTTCAGCCCACAATCCGGTTGGATGAGCCCCGGGAGGCCCCAGGTCATATGTACACACCGGGGCGGATGGGGCGCCCCGAGGGCGATAATTGTTGCGCCCCCGAGACCCCGCAAACCAATGACCGCAACGGTGGCGCTCAGTCTTGACATGTCCCAGGGGCGCACCACCATGACGCACCTGGGGCGTCATGAACCGTCCCCGTTGCGCAATTCGGTCACGCACCTCTTGCGTAACTTGGAATGGCGCGCCAACGCGACGCGCCCCTGATCGTCCCTCGGGCGGCCCATGGGCTTGAGTATCACAATGCTGGAGCGTCCCGGTTGCTGGATATGGCAACGTTGGGGAGCGCTCAGCCGCTACCAGCGGATATTTGGTCCGGTACCCTTGCGGTGCTCAGCGGCGACCCGCCAATATTTGATCCGGCACCGAAAATGTATTGGGTCATGCTATCCGGTCACAGGACTCAAAAGCCGTCCGGACATTGCCCCGCGAAAAAATTGCGGGAAGTTTTTGGAGGCACGGGCTTCTAAGTTCTGGAAGGACAGACCAACCAATCCCATTTGTGCTTTTGGGTCAGGTACGGTTACAGCAATACATACTACCAAGCATATTTTTTATTTCTGGTGAGACTTTCTGGAAGGGGAGGAGTACATGGGTGGGGCTCTTGGGGAGATTATTGACACTGGGGGTAAGTAGGATGACACAAGAGCAATGTAAACAGGTACACCACCGCTTGAATTCGAGCTTGGGTTGACGTGGGCCCAACGGCGCGGTCGGCAAAAGTTTGGCCCGGGTGGGCGCCAACCTGCCCGCCCAGAGTTTGACCGCGGGATCGGATTGTGTCAAAGATTGGTCGGGCCCCCCTTGACCCAACCCATCCAGCACCACAGGCAGGTTGGATGGGTCGGCCGTGGCTAACCCAGCCAACCCATCCCGGCTCTGATCAGCGTGCCCACGGGGGAAGCTGGTTGGGCATGACAAGAGCCCAAACAGCTTCAATCAGCGGGTGGGCCAAGCCAATCATGTCTGGCACTGAGTAGCGCGCCAACGTTGCCCTCTGGCTGAGCCCGCGTTAGGCCAACCAAGAAATGATTTTTTTTTTTAAAAAAAAAAAATATTTTCTGAACCTCTTTCCATGTTTGGAAAAAGTCTACATACGTGAGATATTACAACAAAAAAAAAGGATGAGTCTTGGTCCAAATCCGCAGATTTTGTCTGACAAAATTCAGAGAAATGGTCTTTATGATACGGTAAACCGCGGGCCAAACACTACAGGCAGACAGCTGTTGCTCCCGCGCGCAGCGTCACCTAATTTTGGTGGCCGCAGTGACTGCGCAGGTGACGCTCCGCGTGGGAAAGTCACCTGTTTGCCTGTAGTGTAACATAGAAATGTGTGGCCACCTAGTTGGCAAGGCTGGCAGTTTGTCCTTCCTCGAGGCAATGGATGCGCTGGGTTTGATCCCGGTGTTGAGTCAATTTTTGCCGGGACATTCTTGTACCGCTCACCGGACCCCGACCGCGGCGCGCACGGCAGGCCAACGTGAGGAATTCGCCGACCGCGGGCCCCGCACGTGGGAATCACGTGGGAATCACATGGGAGGTCGCGCCGACCGCGGGTGGCGATCACTCCCGCTCTGGGTGACACCAAAACTTTAGGGTGGGGTCGTGGGGCCCAGGGTTGTCTCCGCATTGTGTCCCACGTCAAACCGTGGTTGGGGGCGCTCCATGGTGTAGTTGAACAAAGAGGGGAGGATGGCTGGATGCTGCTCTGAAGCAGACTAGCTGATGACTGCTGGATATGAGGGTGGGATGGGGGCCGATGCTGGCTGATGGACCCGCTGGAATTTGAAAGAGACCAAGGGGGTGGTGGATGGTGAGACAAGAGAGTCTAGGGGAGGAGAGCAGAGGGCCTGGTGCTCATGAAGGGTGGGGAGAGGTGTTGAGCAAGTACGTTGGAGCAGACACTGGATCAGATTTGTCTTAAAAACTCAAACAAACCTGGAGCCCCCGGAAAGGGCTCCACTGCTTGAAAACTACTGTTGAAGTCAGACTTGTGGGTGCGAGCCAGGGAAGGGGCTACACTACCTTGGGGACAGGCACAATAATGATGTGGCAGACTCGTGCAGGCTGGACTGGTGGGAAGGTGTCCCTGGATTGTGAGGGCAATTGATCAGTGACCCGGCGGCAACATCCAGTGCGTGATGAGGCCAGTCATTGTCCCGCGCCAGTTACCCCAAAGGCCCTGTGGCGTGCTGGGTACCTCTCCGTTACGCCAGGGGACGCAGGGCGTCACGTGTGCGCTATGGGGGCGGTGACTCATGTGTGGGTCACCGCGGCGTAATCCTAACTTAGGGCCCCAGTGGTGCTAGAGATGGCAACTTTGCACCCGCCACGGGTACCCGCTATCCGTTGGCGGGTACCCGCCAAGGCCGGCGGGTACCCGCCAACGGATGCGGATGCGAGTGCGGATGTCTGAGATTCCGACAGAATTTGAGCGGGTACCCGGGTTATTTGCAGGCGCACCCGCCCACACCCGCCCACATATACACCGCAGTTGCACAACACATGATCTCCAGCTCGCTGCGGGCAATACGGCATCTCCGACCCGGGCTTCCCTCCGCCCTCAATTTGCGTGCTTCCCCCATCATATCCTCCAAATACCACGCTATGGCCCAACCACAAAAGAGGCTCCGAAGTCGGCCTGCAACAGATGATGAAAACGAAGCCCCCCCTCCCAATTCAACCAATGAACAGGACAACATTGACTCAGGAACACCTAATTCCACACAGGTGGGAGCTGAACTAACTGATGATCAGCGTCTAGGTAATATACTCTGCTTTCTTTCTTGATTATTCAATTGGCTCAAAAAACTGAATAAATTGCAAATGTAGAACACGCAAAGAAACTCGCGTGTAATCAAATCAGTTCAGCTTATGCCTCTTACGAGTCACCCAGATTGTCTGATCAGCAAGATAAATTTAACCGCCGCATGATTGCGTGGAAGTGTAAGATGTGAGTCTGACTTTCCCTACTATTTATAAGAAGCAAGGAAACAATATCTGAAGCATTTCAAATCTTGATAGATGTTCAAAAAATATCAATTGACCAGCCTATGAATCTTTGTGCAGTAATCTTCTCACGCATGCAGGCCGATGCCTGAGGAAGCAACAAAAACCACCAAGTAACAAAACACTTGCCTCAGTTGGTATATCTGGAATGGGTGAAATTGACCAGCAGGAGGTAAGACTCAATATTTATTTATTTATCTCAATTTTCTCCCAACTGACCAGTCTTCTCACTCTAGGTCTTGCAGCGGTGTGTGATTTGGTGTGCGGAGGGAGCGAAGCCCTTTTCGGCTTTGGAAGAAAGCAGCCTCAAGAAAATTCTCCATCCAACAATCTTAAAGCATCTTCCTAACCAAAGGATGGTTTTGAAGGCGATTCAGCAGCTTTATTTGTGTGTTCAGGAGAAAATTTGTCACGAATTGAGTGTAAGTCGTGGATTGTTTGATTTCTTTGTTTAAAATTCAGATAACGACCCAACTGACTGCACCTTAAACCTATTGCTTTTTATATTCAGGTCCACAAGGGGGCACTTTACTTGGGTGCTGATGCCTGGCAGACACCAAACGGATTCAACATAATGGGGGTGGTTATCTACTGACTTTTGGATGATGGGGCCGGCAGGATCAAATTGGATGCAATGCCCCTGGACTTTGTCCAGCTTAAGGAAAGGCATACAGGTGAATACTTAGCGCGCATGGTTAAATTCATTGTTGAGAAGTTTAGATTGAAAAATCGGGTATGATATTTTTTTTTTTTGATTTTGTACATTATATTATCTGAGAATCTGATCTAACCTGCTGATTATATTCATTAGATTTGTGGTATTGTTTCCAACAACGCGGCAAACAACAGGACAATGATTGTTGAGTTAGAAAAACTTTTGTGGAAACGTTTCCAAGGCGAGCCGCAGTGGATAAGGTGCTTTGCACATATCCTCAACCTTATTGTAAAGGCAATACTCCGACCCTTTGCGCGTAACAAAAAAAGCTCCCCTAGAGCTGGTGAGTATGAGGAATCCAATGATGAGGAGGAACCACAAAATCTCATTGAAAGGCAAGCTTAATTATTCTGACATCATTTCAATTTGTCTTTGATTTCTACCCGCTGATTGTTACATGTGTGATTGCATTTTCAGGTTTCATGAAGAGGAAGACAATAGTAGCTCCACTGATGACAACAAGGAGGAGCTTCCCGCCAATATCTCTGAGCGCTCCAATGGCGAATTAGCAGAGGACGACGAGCTTACACTGGCTGATGTCAAAGATGTTGAAGATGAAAAGGATGATGATGTTTATACGTCAGAGTCATGTCGTCGATCTCTTGCAAAGGTTAGTTGATTACTTTGGTCTTCCTTTAATTTTTTGGATAATGAATTTGTTTTGTTCTACTTTTCATCAGTTTTGCGCCATTGCAACGAAATTGAAGAAGTCGCCAAATTCAAAAGCCAGATTTATTGAGATTTGTCGTGAAACTCAATGCCAGAAGCCTCATAACGTTGAGCATGACGTCCCGACTCGGTGGAACTCCACATACTTGCAGCTTTTGAGCATTGTCCGATGTGAGAACGCCATGTAAGTCTGTTCAAAATCATAAAAATAACTTCAGCAGTGAACCAGACTGACTTCTTTGTCATGCTAGTGTTACTTGGCAGTGTGATAAACAGTTTGGCACACCCCGCAACCTGCAGGTGAACCAGGAGGACCTTGACTTGGCCGCAGACCTGGTGCAGATTCTAAAACCATTCTACAAAATGACCCTTCAACTATCAATGAAAGCATTGGACCGGGTAGCTGAAGTGGTAGTCATGATTGATCAAATCACGGCGACCCTCTCGGCCGTGATTGCAAACAAAGATGGACAATATCCTGCCGCATTAAGAAATGCATGTTGCTTTGGGCTTCAAATTACCAATAAGTACTATTTGCTCACTGACTGCGCACCAATCTACAGAATAGCAATGGGTAGGCCTTTTCTTCGAGTCTAATTGGCTTTTTTCTAACATGTTTTGCAACTAACATAATATCTTTTGACCATTCAGTTCTCCATCCGTCATTCAAGGATGAATACTTTAAGCTGGCCAAATGGCCTAAGTCATGGATTAGTGAGGCGATAGATCTCACTCGCGAGATGTACAATACATGGTATAAGCCTTCAAACACAATTACCGCACCAAAACCACTAGAGATGGCAGCAGGTAACTGTTGTCTGATTTTGATAAAACTACTTCCAAGTGCTTGTCATTAAAGAACGTCAATAGGTAACACTTTCATCTCATGAAGTACAATTTGGACTTGAGGAAGACACTCAGCTAAATTTCTAGGAAGGCACACATAAAAGTACAGATGCCAAATACCTGCGCACAGGTACCTGTCAACAGGTATACCTGTTGGCAGGTACCTGTACAACATTGTTTGACTTCTTTAATCTTACTTGTTCTGGCCTATCCGGCTAGCTGAGTGTTTTCCTCAAGTCCAAGTGGTACTTGATTGACTGAAGCTGTTACATATTCATTTTAGTTACTCACAAGTACTTGGAAGCAGATTCATTAAAATCAGTAAAATCAGACAGCAGGTACCTGATGCCATCTCTGAAAACCACCCAGGAAAGGACCAATAAAGGTAAACGAAATCTTGTAATCTCTCACACTGAGCAATTCAACTGACCAAAGGTTCCACCAGCCACAAACTGGTGTTCTGGCCGGGCTTGGCGCTGCTGCTGTTGCAAGATCTTCCAAAGCGCTATCAGATCCTGTGGACATATGGCTATCTGGCGGCCTTTATTTGGAAGACCGCAAACCAATCAATGGGCTCAAGTGGTGGGCTGAACAAAAACTTAGCGGAAATAACCACCATGGACTCTTACAGATGGCACTTGATGTCATGTGCTGCCCCGGTAAGATTAATTTTTTCTGCACAGGCATCAAAACACAAAACTAATCAATTGTTTCATTAATTATGTATAGCAACAACTGTTGATGTCGAACGGACTTTCAGCTTTGGCCAAGACTACGTCTTGGCCAAGAGACACAAACTCAATGCAAAATCGGTAGGGAGAGGGATGGTGTTGTTGTTCTACTCAAAGAACGACAAGATTGAACCTCTGGATCTCCACAAACATATGGAAAATATGAAGGATAAGTCTAAGGGCAGGATGAAGGCATGTGGTGCCACCAAAGGCAATGTGGTGACAGTGGAGTGATATTCTCCCCCTCTACTGTCACCAAAGAAAAGAAAACATATGATATGATGAAATGAAAACATGATCTTGTCTGTGAGGAGTGTTTTTGGTGGCGGGTACCCGCCAACAAGTGCGGATGCGGATGCGGATGTCAGGATCTGGCCAAAATGGCCGGCGGGTACCCGCACCCGCGCGGGTACCCGCACCCGCGCGGGTACCCGGGTGCAAAAGTGCCATCTCTAAGTGGCGCCTGTGTGGCGTGTACTGCCTGGGGCTCGGGTGGGGTGCAACACCTTTTCTAAATTTAAGGCTGGCACCCGGGTGTTTAGGCGGGGGGTCAGCCTTGTCCCAAACCCCAGATCCGAAACCACCTGGGTGGAGCGGGGTCCACCCAGGTGGTCACAATTATTATTTTTACTGTGGAAATCTTCATTTTTTCTGTCTGTGACACCATCCAGATGACCCATAGTGGGAATGTGCTTGCCCGATCAGGGAAATGAGATCAATAAAACCTTAATTAACCTTCCAAGGCTGTCAAGCAGCCTCCCAAGCCCGTCCAATTGGCCTCCCAGGCCCGTTCATTGGACCTTCCCAGGGCTCAAGCCTGTCCAAATAACCTTGAAAGCCCGCCCATCATGTACTGCCAAACAACCCGGGTGTTTGGGTGGGGTGTTGGCCTCATCCCAACCACCCGCACCTGGGGGGTCCACCTGGGTGGTACTTTTTGGGTGCCAGCCTTATCTCAATTTGCCCCGCTGTGTATTTTCAGAAGTGCGTTCTGGGGACCTGCTTTCCCCGTTGTGCCACCCATCCAGGACCCTCACGGGTTGCGTCCCCAATGTGTGGGACCTGATACCTTGACTGCAATGCAGCCCAACGTCCCCTTTTTGCCTAGCCAAGTAAGCCTCTCAAACGGAGGGGGGGACCCCCACGTCCCAAAGGGACTCTCCGCAGGAGAGGCTTATGACTAATGTTGCAAATTTGGCCTGAGAGTTCCGGGCGATTGTGGCTTTTCAACCATTTTTTTTCTTCAGCCCCTCACACAACAAAAACCATCCCAACCCAGGTGAAGTCGTGAAGGGGCTGAATAGACATCCATCTTAGCTTCCCGCTCCTGTTCTCAAAAAAAAAAAAGGACACCTGAGCTGGAATTGACAAGACATCTTAACAAGAGCCTGGTTTCCTCCCATGCCATACTGCTTTCTGCCACCACTATGGGTAAAAGTGGTAGTATGCATTTTCAGTGTACCTCATTTGTTGGGCAAACCTTTGGTTTATAGTATAATTCACAGGAATACAGCTTTCCTGGTATGCAAGCCACAGGAAGGTGTGTCAAGCTAGATACATACACGCATAATGTACAGGTCAAGAAACATTGAAAACCAAAAGTTTGACGGAACATGGAAAGCAAAGGGTTGGGCCTTCAGGGATGGGGGTAGCAGCAAAAGATGGGGAGGATCCAGACAAATCTTGTGGTCCAACAGGCATGTGTGGGGATGTTTGGGAAGACAGTGAAAATTTGAATGGCAAAGAACACCCACCAAAAGGCCTCAAACCCTCAGGCCAAAAAGTGGACATTAGTCTCAAGTCCCTCCTTCGGAGGTCGCGCTTTGCGCCAGCCCAGGCTGTACCAGGGCCCTCCAAAGTGGGGGACTTGTGTTAAGTTTAGCCTTGTTGCAGGGTCGCAGCAACCATCCGGGTGCGTCCCTGATTGGTCGCCGTGGGCCCACTGTGTACATACAGGTCAAACATCAGCTTGCTTCAGCACTCCTCCCTATTTAATTGGATGATACATATAAGCTAGGTAGCTGAATGAGAGCAATAGCGACTTTGATAATCACAAGTGGCTTACCTGAAATAACCGCCTCCATATCATCGCCAGATACATTTGGATAGGGCTGGCCCCCGTTCCCGGCCTCTCCCGGTATACCCGCGGTCTACCCCGCGGGTATAGGGCTCCGGGACACCTCTTTGCCTGGACCGTATCTGGCCTACCTGGCGGGTACAGTCCACAGGCAGCCTCAGAAATACCCGCGGGTATATTGGGTATTAGGAAGGCCATGTTCAGGTGTGCTGTGGCTACCAATTTGCACCCGCGTGGAGGAAGCGAGCAAAAAAAATGCACATATCAAAAGTACAAAGGTCACTCAGCCCGGACTGGGGCCCTCATGGCTCATGAGCGCAAAGTGGGTGCAGTAGCTCTGGGCCTTTATGGGCCTTACCCACGGGAATCGGAATCGGGTCGCGGGTATACCCGTAGCCAGGCTGCCCCGCGGGTACCCTGTTCCTGTTCCCAATCCCCGCGGGTAAGGCTCGGGCTGCTTGATTTTGGTACCCAAGTGACGGGTATACCCGCGGGATGGGCACTGGGCTATCTCAAAGTGGCCGGGTACCCTGCGGGATCCAGCCCTACATTTGGACCATGGAATATTTCCTAGCTTAACAAAGCCACTCAAAAAGAGGTCTGGGGGACCTGCGCGGAGCACTCTCCGTAGGAGAGGCTTAATTGCTATCCCTCAATTTTGGCAGGAGCAGAAGGGATATTCAGTGCAAGAAATAAAAGTACAGCGCTATAAATTGTAATAATAACAATAGAAGAAAACTGAGTAGACAGTCTTGTAGCCTTGATAAATGCGCAAATTTTGACATCTGTTCCAGCATCTCAATCCAAAGACTGCAATCCCTAGCGGCAAAAGTGTCCAGGAATCTAGGTCAAGGCAGCAAATCAAAATTCCAAACCATGTCTTAAGTTTGGAAGATCCATGTGTGGATCCACATTTTGCCAGAGGGAAGCACAGTGGTGATCTTACATTATATACATACAATGTGTCAATTTACATACAACCTAGAAAGCATGCAGATTTGTTGGTCCACAGGATCTACAAGCAATACAGCCTTGTGAATCCTTGTGCAGATCCATTTCTTGAGAAGTCACTTTTCAAAAATTTATTAAAAATACATTGATGGTGATACAGAAATTCTGAGGAGACAGAATTGTAGAGGAGATGTCAAAGGGTCAGAAGGCTGTGGCTCGGACCTTTGGAGGTGCTGGGGGCGGAGCTATTAAAAAGTCATACAGCGATTTGGTACTTTCTGCTCCCCTATGAAATTGGGGATAATATGCAAGTCCCTCCCTGCGGGAGGGGCCGCTTCGCGGCGAGCTACAGCGAGCCTCCCACCAGGGGGACTTGTGTTAAGTTAGGAACATTTCCGTCTTGACAATGACCGCCCCCAGTTGTCGCGCTGTTCACCACGATGTCAACCACCTCTTGCGTCCAAACTCCGCCGATAGTATTACCTGAGGCTGCACCATCAGCAAAGGCGTGCCTGAAGTGTTCTCCAAATCACAATGTCTGAAGTACGCTTATCATCACTGTCCTTTTTCTCACCGTCGTCGTCCACTCTATTTTCGTTCTCACCTCGTTTTTTCAACAGGGCAGCTCAAACTTTGTGCAAGATGAGCTTATACGCTACTTGCAGTGGAAGCTGCCAAGTCAGTCCGCGGGAGGAATTCCTACGGGCGAACGAGGAATTCCTCCAGGCGATATGTTCTAACCATCTCTCCAAGAGGAATTCCTCTTGGCGAGATGGTTCAGTGAACCAGCTGGCCGAGTAGAAGCCAACTTGACGATCTGCGTAGAATCATCTCGCCAGGGGGGGGGAGCACTCCGGGTGAGATGGTTGCAACCATCTTGCCGAGAAGAATGTCTCCCAACGAGCTGGTCAGAACCATGTCGCTGGAAGGGATCGCTCCTGACAAGCTGGCTACAACCATCTTTCCCAGAGGACTTCCCCCGGGAGGGATAGCTGTAGCCAACTCGCCCAGAGGACTTCTAAGATCTAACGTGTTCCTGTTCCTTGTTTCCATCTGAAATCTTGCTTGGGTGTTTTGAACATGTCATTTGGCTCACAGACTTGGAAAGAATTCTTCCCCCTTCGGTAGCTTATGTTTCGAAGATGAACCAACCTGAACTAATGTTCCCTCCACGAAAATATATGATACATTCTGATACATACTCATTTGAGAAGCAGGAGACGTAGGCGGGTCCTCACAAATGGGCCAGTGGACCCCACAGGAGTTTTCCCTGCCACACGCCAGAAGAGGTTCCGCGGGACTGTATCGTGTTCCAAGTGACCGTGGAGCTGGGTACACAGAGCTCACTTGAGCTCACCCCATGGTATCGTGGTGCATGTACATTAACATATGAACTGCCTTTATATCAGCCGGGTAGCAGATGAAACCTGTTTCACAAAAAGGCTTTGTTGGGGTGGTTGCCTTGACTTCTTTTCAATGAGGGATGAAGCAGATGTCTTGAAGACGGGTTTAGATGGGCGTATGCATCGAAACATCGGGCATCCAGAGCGCTCCGAGTTGATGATACGTCCTGCTTCTACCCGCCATTGATACTCCATTTCAAAATCGAGCCAATTTCTGATCACCTGTCTGGCTTTCTCTTGCGATTATGACTTGGGAATGGCCACAGTTAATTTGCCTTGGCGTAGTACTTCTTTATCATTTTTATTTTACGTTGGCAACACCACCCTTGGTCCCCGAACTTGAAGCTAATAAAGTTAAGGAGCATTTGCATATTGAACCTGATATGATTGAAGACTGGCCACATTTGACAGCTCAGCCTGCAGAAAGGAGAGCGGTCTCCGATCAGTATTTCCACGCTAGTTCTCTAAATGCGCCCTCACCTTTTTTCTACCCGCACGATGATAATTTTCAACCAAATGGAGAGCTATTATTGTCACATGGTGTGTTCTCAGCACGTAACAGTTTTTTCTACCGCACTGATGTGAAAACTCTCTTTGTAGATCCTCATTTTGTAACCTGGATGGAACAAGAATTCTCCAACCATTTGGAAACCGTAACCCGGAGTAGCGGATCTCCATCAGGAGAGCGTACGAATTCTATGATTTTCATTGATGTGAATGCAGACAAAGGTCAGATTAAGCGCAGCCCACTTCTTCGGCCCGGTTCCGTGTTCACCTGCTGATCAAGTGAATTACAGACCCTTTTTTAAGCTGGATAGGACAATCACCCTCCGATCATTTAGGACCAGCCCGAAGGGTTGGAACTCCATCAGGAGAAAGTTTGAACTCCATGGTGGGCAATGATGCCAAAGCCTACAAAGGTCAGATCAGCTGCAGTCTTCTCAACGCAACACTTCTTTGGCCAAGTTGAATTACTGATCACACGTCCAGCCTGTGTTCCTCAATTTATTTAGAACGGGTTGAACAGGTCTCCAATCCGGATGAAACCACCAATTTCATACAGGTGAAACACTCAACATCCATAGTGGGGAAACATCCAAGAGACAGACCAGCAGAAGAACTAGATCATCCACTCAAAGTGGCTAAGAACTTTGAATGGCATACGTTGTCAGAATTATACAGCAATGATGTTCATATCGCGACTCTTCATAAATTAGCAGAGATTAGACTTAAAGAAGATCATGAATATATAACAATCACTCAAGAGTACATACAAACTGTTGGAAAACAATTGCATGCTATTTTCGCCAGAGGAAAGCGTTTGTTCAAAAAGATACCTGAATCAGATATCCCGTCAATTAGAATATTCAAGCTCGAGAATTCTGCTGGAGATAACGCACACCATTACAAGATCAGACTATTGGACGGTAAGGGGTTAATGCGCAGAGAAACCATCAACACCCGAGCCGTCAAAATCATTCAATCTCTTAGCCGTTATCACAATTTGTTCAGGTTAGGCGGACTAGATCAATTTATGTTTGGGGAGACGGGGAGGAGACAAAAAGATTTACTTGGATGGTTTTTAAACATTCTACTTGAAGGAAGTGACAAAAGATGGCCACTCATTGGCCAAATGACATCCCAAGAAGATCCAGTATTTCATAGACAATTCTTTCAGAGCAAGGCTCAGCAATACTTAATCAATCTACTCAGTTCAAATACTGACAGCGGCAAAACGGTTAACATGAAGTTGGGTTTGATGGCTGCAATTGAATTGATGGGTTTTTGGTATGAACAATCCACTTCTGGCATCAGCCACACAGATACTTCAACCATCAGTCTCAATCCTCCCAGAATCTTTAACAAGAAACATTATGAAACACAAGTTGTGCTGGCATTGCAGAAAAACCATTATCGAACTACACAAATGAAAATCAAACATGATTTGCAGCTGCAAAATCTATAAATTTTATGATGTGTTTTTGTATAAAAATACCTAGTATACCTTCACCTGAAAATATATGCACTCAATTCTAAAAATAAACTGGATCAACTTCTCACAGTTAAAATCCATTCTGTTTTTCTAACCCCACCTTTTTACATAAACCACAGGTTTTGGAATACAGATGCTCAACCTCAGGACCCTAACAGCTTTTGCCAGGTGTGGCACCCTTGCTTGCTTTGGCTTGGCCCAGCAGGGCTTTGTGCCGAACCCAGCCAACTCAGTGGTGTGCCAAGCAGGGGTTTTGGATGACGCGCTTTTGGCTTGGAAAAGTGGGATTTGGGTGAGTTCCCAGCGCGCTTGTCCTTTTCACCCCAAACCTTTTGCATGTGGGGGGAAGGGGGGGGGGAGAGATGTGGTGTTCACATAGGGGCGCAGGACAGGATAAATATGTTGGATGCTTCAAGAGGTTCATATTATTCATATTTGTGTCAGTTTTTAATGTCTGCCGCAGGTGGAGTTGAATATTCAAGTTTTTATCCAATTGATATTCAGGGTTTTAATTTATGCTGTTCCAAATTTTTCTTTGTTTCCCACAGTGAGTTTTGAGGGGGACCAGGTGTGACTGAAGCTCAAAGGGCTACTGGTAATCACAAGGGGCTTGACTGTGAATATAAGATATGATTTCAGTGAGGGAAGAGCTAAGAGTGAGAAACCTGTAAAGGAGTACAACTGGGCTACTTATTAGAAGCATAACTATCTAGAAGCATACAAGTAGTACATATGGGCTACTGAATCTTAACAGTGAGGATGAAACCTCTGGTGACATGTTCTGCCCAGAGTGCAAATGCAACTCCGCACCTGGAGGATGGGTTGGGATGGGGAATTTATGAAACACAGAATAACCATTGTAGTTTTTGATTGATTTTTATAGTTTCTGATTCTTGCAGAGTCTGTTATTTCCTTTTTATTTTTCCTGATCCCCACCAAACCATCCAAACTGTTTCTGAGCTTCCAACCTTGGTTCTGAGCTTCCAACCTTGGTGTTTTCTTGTGAAATCAAACCCCCAACCAAGCTATCAACTATTTGTCTGCCTCATCATCTGGAATGACACAGAGGGAAGCCTAAACATAATTTTTTACCTTCTCCCGACTGCCTCTGCCTAGGAAAATGTAGAAATAAAGGTTGTTCTTAGTCAGAACTGTCCAATTCCACCTTCTTCAAGAATGTTTGCTGTGATTGAGTGATTATTGATGATGCCCCCTCTGCACCACTACTTTCCACTAATATTTAGTGATATGCAATGAGCCTGATCTTTAGTTTAATGATCTGTGTGTGGTCAGGCTCCGCAATCCACAAGCACCACATCTGCAATAGCAAGTAGAATAAGGGCCTGTACCATAGGGCTTGAAAATTGAAATTTTCCAAATTTATTTGCCTCAAAATTTCTTGGGACAAAAACTGAGCCTGGCTGAAATGTAGGCTTGAGCCCAAATGTGAAGAATTTCAACATTGGAACCCTCCGCTAGTTTTCAATTTTTGTGTACAGGGCAAAAAAAGTTGAAATTTTTCAAAATTGAGGCCCATGGTACAGGCCCTAAGGGTAATGCCTGCCCATATAAACCACCACAACGGATGGAGTCTCATAGCAGCCAAACACTTCTGTAGCCTAGTTGTTAAAGGAAGCACTCTAGTATTTTCCAGCATAGCTGGTTTTGTGAGTTTGAATCTCACCAGACCCATCTCTATTTTACACTCTCTGGAACAGCTGCCTGAGCTTCAATTCTCACAGGAGCTGTGCTCTTCTGCTTGTGAATTTCCCAAAGCTCTAAACAGTAAAGCAAAAAAGAAGCCTTGGTCTTTAGTAAATATTTTAAGCGCATGCACATTGCAATCCATCTTGTCATTGTACTAGTAGGGCAGATTTAAAACATGAAGTACAATCTGTGCCATGGTGCAATTTGCTTTAAATATGTGTGTTTTATAGATTCATGGTTTCATCATCACATGAAAGATTCCAGATAATATTAATAATAAAATCTTATTCTGTGGCATGGAAGGAAAAAAGAGTTTTGTAAAAATCCATACATCTCTGGAGTCTTAGTGTCAGCCTTAGAGTCAACTCAGCTGACCTAAAGTCTGCCTTTTTCCACTTTTTACATATGAATTACTTCATATCCTTTTCATCTTAAGAGATAAACTTGTTTAGACTTCATATTCTGTTTCCTCATGCAATTTTAACCCTAGTTACAACTTACCAATTCTTTGTAACTATGCTCCTTCCCTGAGTTATTGAGTTGTGGCACGCATGCGCAGTTGTGACGTGTCAGCGCTACCAGGCGCGCCAAACCACATGTACATATGTAAATTACATAAGCAAACTGTGAAAATTTTTGTAGTCAGGATCCCCCTTGCCTGAGGCGGATCTACAGACTTCAGCACACCAGAACCACACCCCAGATAACCCCAGGATCACCAACAAAGAGTTTACAACACTCCCAGTATACCTACCGTCACAGGCGCCTAGGATATTGACAGTAAGTAACCTTTTTCACTGAACCTTGTTTATCTCAGAGGTACAACTCTGTGTCTTGCTTGATCTGTTCTTTCCTGCAGGCCTTTGCCTTCTCTTGATCACAGGGCTGTCCCTCCATAACTGCTGGCCTTTGCCTTATCTTGATTAAAGGGCTGTCCCTTAGGTTTCCCTTTAAGAACCTTGACTATCCAGAAGGAAGCTAAAAAATTGTGGCTGGATTAAATTTATCTAATCCAGAGACCCTCCACGTTTCTTTGGTGAGAGGAGGCTGTAGCACTCTCTAGCACAGCTTGGCAGCACTCTTCTGAAGAGGTAGCATTGCCAGTGGACGTGCATTCCCACTAGAATAACCTTGAATATCTGCTCATCTTAATCCTGCTCAGCTTCTCTCTCTCTTTCTCTTTTTCTCTTATAGTTGTATTTTCTTTATCCCAAGAAATCCAACTATTGCCCCCCCATTTCTTGTGTCCTGCTGTCACTATAGAGACTCAGGCTCACACTTAGTTTTGGTTTGTGTATATATGGCCAAAAAGCTGGTAGTGCAGTGTTTCATCCTTGAAGTGTACAGTATGAAAATCTTGAGCAATGCACCTGATGTTTTGTGTGGGAAAGTTTCAAGCATAATTGTACATAGCTAAGTGAAACCTGCCTGTAATGATATATGATTTCAGATGAATCTAAGGTTAATCTAAGTTGGATCAGCTGCTGTATTTTTAGTTAGCTGATGTGTGAGGGGATGGGTGCTGTTTAGGCTGCCCTTGGGGTCAGATGGTCCGTGAGTATGAGTTCTGGAAAGAGGGGATCTGGGATAGCTTTGTGGTTGTGGGGTGGTTTTGAGATGTTCGCCGGGTGTTGGATCCTTGGCCGCGGTTGTTTTTTTTGAGAGGTTGGGAGATGTGATCTTAAAGATGAGGAAGGAAGGGATCTGGAAAGCTTTGGATGAAGGTGATTGGCGAGCTGAGCTCAAAGGTTTGAACTCTGATAATCTGATCTATAAACTCAGGATGGACCGTATTCTGGGGATCAGAATGCCATGGCCACCCATCATCCAAGTTCGAGCTGAACTTAGACTCTGGGTGACATGACACATACATTTCATCACATCCTCCGCGCGCCACGCGCGCACACACACAGCAAACAAGAGAAGCAGGGAAAGAGAAAACACAGCACAAAGAAATAAGGGAAGCAGAGTGAGATGAGACAGAGAGAAGAAAGAAAGAAAAGAAAAGAGAAGACAGGACACAATCAAAGCAGACAAAACAAAAAGAAGAGAAAGAAACCCAAACAGAAAACAAACCAGGGAATAAACCCACAGCAGGCGCTGTGTTAGGACCAAGAAAAAAAAAATGAAGAAGGCTAGGCAATGAGAAAGAAGGGATATGGGAAAAAGAAAAAGGAAGGGGGGAAGGAGTATGGAAGAGAGGGGTGAAAAAGTGAATTCTTGAGAGCATCCTTACCGGTGCGGCTAGTTTGGCTCACAGCTAAAATTAGAAATTAGCTTAACTAAGTTAGCGCGGCCGTTTCAACAACACCGGTCTCAGCTAAACCATTGAGCTATACTAGTAAGCTCACCCAATCACACTCAAACGTACCAGTAGCAATCTTAGCTACTGCAAACCATGAACCATGAACGCAAGCGACACCGCCTTCTTGATGACCTGTTTGGATCTGAAACTGAGGACGAAGAAGATGAAATCGACTCACTAGATGATTTTGATCTCAACAGTGAAGAAGAAGAAATTCCTAAGCCCAAAATCCAACGTCGCCCTAACAAAGACCAACGACATGCGGAGGGGAACGAAAAGCTGATGAAGGATTACCTTCTGGACAATTCGACATACGATGATCGTGATTTTGTGCGCCGATTCCAACTCAGAAAGGAACTCTTCCTGAAAATTGTCCGAGATGTTGGGTCAGCGTGCCCTTACTTTGTTCAAAAACCAGTATGTCCTTTATTTTTTCTTTATAATCTGTCTACACAGTATGCTGAAGAAACTTTGATCTTCTCTAGGACTGTACTGGTAAGCTTGGTTTGTCAAGCTATCAAAAAATCACCTCTGCACTTCGACAGCTGGCGTACGGATGTGCGATGGATGCAACAGACGAGTACTGTCGGCTCAGCGAAACAACCGTGCGCAGGTGCCTGATTGAGTTCACTAGCACAATCGACTGCCTTTACAGCCAAGAATACCTTTGAAGGCCCAATCGCGAAGACCTGATTTGGCTCCTTGATGTCAATAACGATCGGGGCTTTCCTGGCTGCATTGGCAGCTTGGACTGCATGCACTGGGAGTGGAAAAACTGCCCAAGTGCAGTGGCTGGTCAGTATAAAGGAAAAGCTAAGAAACCGTCCGTTGTTTTAGAAGCTGTGGCCAATCAACGGCTATGGACATGGCATACTTTCTTCGGTACCACTGGGGCGCTCAACGATATTAACGTGCTTGATTGATCACCTCTCTTCTTTGAAGTTTGCGGCCAAAATTACGAACACGCTTATTACCTCACTGATGGCATCTACCCGGACTGGTCGACACTTGTCAAAACAAGAGGGATTGTTCAAGATCCTCCCTCCCAGCACTTCAAAACACTCCAAGAGGCATTCCGAAAAGACATCGAACGAGCGTTTGGCGTCTTACAAGCCCGCTGGGCTATCATTACTATACCGTCTTGCATATGGAATCCTCAAATAATGATGTCAATTATGAGGACTTGTATCATCCTCCACAACATCATTGTGGAGGACCATGAGCGCGATTCGACTGATACATACAAATTACCTGCCTCCGTCACTCTGGTTCCACCGCAAGCGAACCCTTACACATTCAGAGAACAGCAGATTCAAACGGTGCAACTCAGATCAGGCTTGCAACATCAAAGACTTACGAACGATCTGATCGATCTCAACTGGGCCCGTTATGGAGCAAGGAACAGGGATCAAGATGAATAATTCTGATGTTTTTTCTTCTACATATTCAAAAAAATGAAATAAGAAATACAATATAACTAAGATTTCTTCTACGCTATCAATCTTGTTTGCAATTGAGTCCAAGAGACATAAAGACCGACCGGAAAGAAATTTTTATTTTTGTTTATTTCTTTTTCAAGAAAACAGATGCGTGTTTTTCTGTGTGAAAAAGATTTCTTGAGAGAGAAAATTTTGAGAGAATCACAAGGTCTTCTTGAAAGTTTATTTCTTTGTGGAAAAAAAGAAGATATACAATTTTTGAGGGAGTCACAGGAGTTGCAGAGGATATCAATATCAGCATGAGAGTTTTAAAGATAACCAAGTGTTGGATCAATATCAACATCAATGTGGCCCTCTACATCTGAGTTGTTTGAGTTGGAGGCCTCTTCTTCATCAGACTCCTCCTGTTGATCAGTAGACGCCTTGTGTTGACCACTCCCCAAGGATTCAGAGCATTTTTTTGCCGAAGATCCCAACCGCTTGTTTTCCTTAGCCTTTTGGGCTGCTAATTTTTTTCTTGCCTCGAGTTGATTGCACATGTCCTGCAAAATCATCTCCTTTTGGAGTCGCAGGAATTCTTGGGAGGCCTTGTCCAGTAAGTCGTTGATGTCCTTGGACATTATCTCCATGTTTGTCTGGCTGACTTCAGCTTTTGCAACCGCTTGACAAATTTTGTTTATTTTTTTCATTGCAAGTGTTTGGTCACGGTAGTTGCTTGAGCGGTTTGATAATATCTTAATCTTTTTTGCATTATAATGATCTTGCTTCATGGCTTGTTTGGTAGCATGAACACCTGGAGGACGCTTCCAAGAAACTTTGGAGACCATTTGGGATGCTGACGGTGATTGAGACGTGATTGGCAAAGTTTTGGCTGGAGTTCTGGGTGTAAATGGATTCAGAGCCAAGATCGTTGCACCCAAATCTTGAGGGTTCTGATTTTCAAAGAGGTTTATTCACTTCAGCAAGTCCTTGATAACCAACCAAGCTCACTCAAAAGAGAATTGTTTGCCTTCTTGTTCATAGTAAGCCTTCTTGGGATCAGGAAGGAGATCTGTTAAGACAGAGCCGGACAGTTGGTTTTTTTCAAGCTTGCAATATATTGCAGAGAATTTTAACAAATCTTTCTGAATGTGTTGGCCCCAACTGCATGCAAGGACACAAAAAAGTTCAGACAACAATTGGAAAAACAAAAAGAAAAATCACGAATCGGTTCTTGCAGTGGTTCCAATCTCTTTCAACAGCGCCATAGGCATTGAAATCCTTGGCAATACGCTTCCAAAAATCATCTTTCTTTTGGCCAGTGGATTGGATGGTTTCCTCCAAGATTTTGATCCAGCTCTTTGCAAGCTGTTCATCATCTGGGGGGATCCAGTTTGGGCCTTGTTTGGGTGGCATTGTTCTGTTGGGATGGTATGGCGGTATTGATGGGACGATGTGGGGGTATTGATTGGATGGAAGCCAAGTTGTGCGTAGATATTGTGGATTTAGCTAAGAATTTAGGTCGTGACTAACTGTCACTAATTTAGTGACGGTTAGCTGAAATTGGAGCTTCCCACTAATTTAGTTTGGGCTTAGCTACGCCTGGTGTGGTTGAGATCTGCGGCTAAACTAGCTAGCTGCGAGCTAAACTAGTCACCGGTAAGGATGCTCTGAAGGTCTTGAGGATCTTTAGGAGGGGGGGGGATTCTTGAGTCTTGAAGAATGAGAAGAGAATGGAGTCTTGAGTCTTGATCTTGATGTTGCTGGCGGTGGGGAAGCTCCTGACTAGCTGGCCACAAGAGGGGCCACCACACCGGTGTAAGACTCAAAAGTGGTTGTGAAACCCTTTTGCTGAATGGAGAAGGGGATGATGGAGGTGCAAACTCTTCCCTTCTATACTGTCAGATAACAAGACCCACCAAGCTAAGCTTGGAAAGTTTTAATCAAGTGATAGGTCTGGTCTAGTTCCAGATGAAGTTTTTCAATGACAGGTAAGAGTTGAGAGTGAGTTCAGTAGTTATTTACAAATATAAGGGTTGTAGTGATGTGTGGTGGTGGTAAGTGTGAAGGGTGGTATGTAAATAACTGGGGAATACTGAGCTGAGGGAAAAACAACTGGGGGGGAGAGAGCTCCTTATATAGACAAATGTGAGGGATTTTAGCTACAAGGGGGACCCTGGATGAGGGATTTTAGCTGGTGTGCTGCGTACAAGTGGTGTCAGAAGATACTAAATACAGACAGAAAGTGGGGTGAGAAATGAAAGATGATGTCATACTAATGCAAGGGGCGCATAAACAAAGCAGGGAATGTCAAATACAGAGGTACTTCATGCAAGGGGTGCATGAGTGGTGTCAGACTAATGCAAGGAGTGCAGAAATGGGGTCAGAAGACTGCATGCAGCTGCAAGGGGTGCATAAATGAAGCGGGGACATGTCAAATACAGAAGAAATGGGGTTGGTCCCCTGCATATGCAGTGGAGATAAGAGGGATAGAAAAGAGTATGTGTTTGGCTGGGGCTGAGTATGTGTATACCTGAGAAAGGTGACTTGAGGGTTGTGACAGGTTGATGACTGGGGCTGGCCATGTCCATGAGGGTCTGAGAGGGTGTAACTTCCAATCCAGCGGGGTTCCAGTGACGCTTCCAGTGGTGACTAGGGGTAAAATTGGCCTTAGAATCCATTTCTGAGGTCCATTTGGTGGTATCTTGAGGCCTAGGGTGAGTAATTATATATATGAGAAAAAAAATTGATTTTTCACTTTTCCGTCTACCACACCGGCAAGAAAGCTTTTTATCATAATTGGTTTGTATCAGCACAGGATAGCCCTTTTTGGTGCAAATTTCATCAATACATTGAGACCAGGCGTTTGACTCCAAAAAACAGACCCAAAATCTAGCTTCTCTTTGCTCTGTGTATTTTATTACAACTTATTTTCCCATCTGGTCCTCTCAGAATATGAAAATGTAGTCTTACTTGCTGTGTGCTGCTTGCCAGCAACACAGTGCATGTTTGGAAAGACTTTTGGAACAAAAGGAAAAAAATATTGCACCAAATAGAGGTATGTATGACAGTTACATATCATAGATTAGCAATTTATTTGGTTTGATAGAGGAGACTCACAATTTTCCTTCTGCATAACATTTACATGAATCCAGGTCCTATTTTGGCTCTCCACTGGAGTAACCTGGATGAAAGCTCACAGGGGCTTAAGGTTCCCATACTTTCATATACAAAAGAAGAAAAAAAAGTTCTTGAATTTATAGAAGACATTCCAGAGCTGAAAACACAAGGGGGAGAAGCAGGGGGGATTTTGGAAATAGATGGTGAGTAACCACAATGAATTAGACTCAAGCAGTACTCACCAGAAGAATTAAATATCACCAATCTCTCTTAAATCTACGGACTTACTTCGCACACTGCGGAAAACTCTTTGCGCACTGTGGGGGTCGTCGTCTCAACGTCCAGCCCCCAGTGCGCGCTTCTGCCACGGCTCTTCGCGCACTGCATTTTCCGCCAAAAAAAGGGCTTGCATTTTCTTGAGATATTTTTTGATGAATCAATATAATGGCTTTTTATGATCCCCCTAAAAAATAATCAAGTCATTTAGGGGTCTCCTTGAGCCTAGAGAAAATTGACATGAAAAAATCATATTTTAACGCGGCAGGGACCTGTAATATCGTTTCCTGTGCCCCAGTAGCCCCAAAAAATTCACAGTATCATGGCACATGTGCAAATTCATGACCTGATAATTTTCAGAATTTTTCCCAGAGATATAAGGGGTGCGCGGCAGGCTTAGTAGGAAAATTACTGCTAACTGTATAGCTTTTTTGTTACACACCAAAACAGTCCCAAAATTTCAGAAATGTTTTCATTGTGGATATTCTCCGCTCCATAAATTTCTTGGCAATAGTGTGTCATGATAACATGAGATGTAGTGCGGCGGGCTTAGTTGAAAAATGACTGCTAACTTATCTCATGTTTTAATGACACACTATTGCTAAGAGCTTTATGCCGCGGGAAATATGCAAAATTGAAACATTCCTGAAAATTTCAGACTGTTTCAGCGTGTAACAAAAACTCTATACATGTAGCCGCCATTTTCCTACTAAGCCCGCCGCGCACCCCTTATATCTCATGTTATCATGACACAATATTGCCAAGAAATTTATGGCGCGGAGAATATCCACAATGAAAACATTTCTGAAATTTTGGGACTGTTTGGGTGTGTAACAAAAAAGCTATACAGTTAGCAGTAATTTTCCTACTAAGCCTGCTGCGCACCCCTTATATCTCAATTTATAATGACACACTATTGCTAGGAATTTCAGGGAATTAATTTGAAGCATATTTCTCTGTGCTCTCAAAATTTTGTACCTTTGTTGTGTGTAACAAAAAAGTTATACATATACGCAAAATAATAAACGCAATACCTATTTGGGCTAAAGGAAAGCTGGTGAAAATTCTGAAAATTATCAGGTCATGAATTTGCACATGTACCATGATACTGTGGAAATTTTGGGGCTACTGGGGCACAGGAAGCGGTATTACAGGTCCCTGCCGCGTTAAAATATGATTTTTTCATGTCAATTTTCTCTAGGCTCAAGGAGACCCCTAAATGACTTGATTATTTTTTAGGGGGATCATAAAAAGTCATTCTCTTGATTCATCAAAAAATATCTCAAGAAACGCAAGCCGTTTTTTGGGGGGAATGCACAGTGCGCGAAGAGCCGTGGCGAAAGCGCGCACTGGGGGCGGGACGTTGAGACAACGACCCCCACAGTGCGCGATGAGTTTCTCGCAGTGCGCGAAGTAAGTCCGTAAATCTAATATTTAGAAATAAGAAGTCCAGACAATTTTGAGGGTAGAAAAGGTAGGTCTATTTTTCTGTTCTTCACTCGATGAAGTAAAAAAAGAGATGGATTTCTGAAACAAATTTGATAGTTCTTATGAAGTGCCTTCTGCAGGAATTGAATTCCTTAAAGAAAAATTCACAATTAGCGCAATTAAGTTCTACAGATTACAATCCAAATCAACAGCAACCGTTGAAAGCTGCTATAGCAGAGGTTGAAACATTTCTTTTGGTTCATGTAAAGCATAGGCTTTCAGTCTTCCTTCCAGATTCAGGAGAGGAAGAAATGTTGATGATTTTGAATGATGATGAACTTGGTGATCTCTTGAGAGATGTCAATAGCCTGACTTATTTGATGTGAGGAAGGGTCAGCCTAAAGGCACCCCAAAAATTTACTTCATGTACACCAAAATTTTGGTGTACCCACATGTGCACCCCAATATTACTGGGGTGCACTTCTGGAGTACCCCAATTTATTGGTGTGCAGACCTGCTTACCCCAAAAACATTGGGGTGAGGGTGTTGAAACCCCCAGACTGCTTCAATTTTTGGGGTGAAATTTAATGTACACCAAGTGAAATGGTGTACATCAGTCGCGCACCCCATTGAGGGGAGTTACTCCCCCACCCACCCGCCCGACTTGTTAGACCTGCACACATCGGTCATTGAGGGGAGTAGCACCCCTCAATGACCATTACAGACCGGTCATCAAGGGTGCTACTCCTCTTAATGACCAACAGAGACCGGTCATTGAGGGTGCTACTCCCCTGATGACCGGCACAATCAGTCATTGAGGGGAGTAGCACCCCTCGATGACCAACACAGACCGGTCATTGAGGGTGCTGATCCCCTCGATGACCGGCACAATTGTTCATCAAGGGGAGCTACTCCCCTTGATAACCAACGCAGACCGGTCATCGAGGGGGGTGCTGCTCCCCTCGATGTCCGGAAGAATCATTCATCAAGGGGAGTAGCACCTCCCCACGATGGCCGGCACAGATTGGTCTTCAAGGGGAGAGTAGCACCCCCCTTGATGACCGGTCTGTGTTGGTTATCAAGGGGAGGTGCTACTCCCCTCAATAAACAATTGTGCCGGTCATTGAGGGGAGCAGCACCCTTGATGACCGGTCTGTGTTGGTCATCAAGGGGTGCTACTCCCCTCAATGACCGATCTGTGCCGGTCATCAATGGGAGGTGCTATTCTTCTCGAGGACCAATCTGTGCCGGTCATCGAGGAAAGTAGCACCCCCCTCAATGACTGGTCTGTGTTGGTCATCAAGGGGAGGTGCTACTACCCTTGATGAACAATTGTGCTGGCATTGAGGGGAGTAGCTCCCCTTGATGAAAAATTGTGCTGGTCATCAAGGGGAGTAGCACCCTTGATGAACGGTCTGTGATGGTCATTGAGGGGTGCCACTCCCCTCGATGACTGTCGATGTGTAGTTGGGCGGGTGGGTGCGGCACCCCAGATACATCTGGGGTGTTGAGTGGCTCACCCCTTTCACAGGGTGACATATTGGAGTACTGGGGGTTTGCACCCCAGTATGATGGGGTGTTGTGGCTGTGTACACCACAGATTTCACTGGTTTTGGGGTACCCTGTGGCTCACCCCAAATTACCTGGGGTATGAGGTGCTGTACCCCATCTTCACAGGGGTGCGCAAAAGTACACCCCAAGTGGTTTGGGGTACATTTCAGCAGCACCCCTTTTTGGTGTACATGAAGTAAATTTTTGGGGTGCCTTTAGGCTGACCCTGTGAGTAAATGTGTGAGCTTCTGATTCTGAATCCAATTTGTGCATGATGTATTTCAGCTTTGTTTCAAAGGGAGGCTTTTGAACTGATCCACAACCAACCATTTTTTCTCAAATCAGGTTTGATTCAAAGAAAGGAATTGGGAAAGATCTTGGTAAGTATGTGATTAAATTGATTGAAACCAGGCGTGGAAGAGGTACTTATTGAAGGATGTATTTTCTGCAGCTCACTGCAAAGATATCCAATACAAACATGAATCACCTGAAGTTCTTAAAGGAAGCATGACTCATAGATATTATCATTGCAATTGTCCAATGCGCCAGGCAACCATCAAGTTGATGGAAAAGATGCATGTTCTATCTGATCAGATAAGTTTAATCCAATCTGAAAATGAAAATTTTGGGATCAAATGCCAAAGGATTTTTTTCCAAGCTGCTTATTTCATGTACAAGCATGAGCTCATCACTGTTCAAGATTTGCAGTCTTTGTTCAACAGACCCAATCTGCAACGTGCTGCATCACATTTGGAAGCACTGGATGCATGGGAATACATCTGAGGCTGTGCTGATAATGGGAATTGCCAGTATCCCACCTTCATAGGAGGGGTTTACAACCACTGGTATTTCTCAGATCTTACAAATTTGCTCAAAGGTAAGGGAAAATTATAACACAACCCAGTCAAGATTTCCTTGATACTTACAATTTTCATGTTTTTGGAAACATCTTTCTCTCAAGTTCTTGGGCGTGAACAACAGAGTTACTTTGCATACCATCTTCTCATTCTCAAAGCCAAAAATGCTTGTCTGAAGTTCAGAAGTATTCTCAAGACTTCAAATTCCAAGCAAGTATGATCAACCTTTGCAGGTCATTCTTAATGATTGAGCAGGATTTCAAATTTGAGGAAGTATACAAAGGCTTGGAAAATATCCAGCTTGATCAAGTGGCGTATAAAATCTTAAAAATAAAAGTGCATCCAGCATTGGGAGACATTGGTGGTTTGGAGACCATCCTTTTATCTCATTTTCTTGAATACATTCATGAATATCATCCAACAATTTTCTCAGGATTGAAGGATCAAGACCAAGATTTGATTGAGAAACTCAGTTTGTTACACTCAAGCAGACATTTTCTTTCTGAATTAGACAAGGTTTCTATATATCTTTATCACAAGTATGGTACCTACTCATCTCACAAGTATTATGGACAAAGTTTCTACATCATTTCATCAAGGAACCCTGCCATGCATCATGAAACAGCTCCAAAGATGAAGTTAAAGGAGCTGGATAAATTTTCCATGCACATTAATCTGCTGACACAAGAGCATTCCAGGACTATTTGCTCTATTCTGAAAGTCAAATCCATTCAAGCATATTTCCTTCACACTTATGTTGAAAATCACATTGACTCCTCACAGAGAATGATTATAAATCTCAAGGCAAAAATATCATTTGAGGATTAATTTCTAAGGTCACTAGATTTTACAGGAAGCAAAGATAAATGATCTTAATTTTTTGATAAGATTCATAGGATTTTCTAGAAGAATTCAAAAACTTACAATTATCTCTCATAACAAGCTCCCTTGCATTGAAAAGTGGTCTCTCAGGTCTTTTCATGTTCCCCTTTAGTCACACTTCTTTGGTTCTGAGTACATGTTACTCCAATTTTTTCATACTTTTTTGGTCCTGTCATTCTTCTTGGGCTTTGTCATCTCCCTATGCTCCTGTCATATTTCCTGGGTTTTTTCAGGTTTCTTGGGGTTCTTTTACATTCATGTTTCCCAAGTTTTGCACATTCTTCTTTTGTTTTGCCATGTTTTCCAGTCCTTCTGATCTTGTCATGTTCCTAATCTTTGGATATGTCATGCTTGCTTTTTCTATGTTTCTTTGCAGGTTGCCCCTGAGGATTTTTCACATGAGTCCTGTGATTTGCCAGGTTTGTTATGCTTGTGTGATTGTGACATCCCTGAAGACTTATTTTGGTAAACAGTAAAAGTGCAAACAGCCCCAACCCACCAAAAGTTGTGCCAGATGCCTTCTTCTAACCTATCAAAGTCTCTTGTCCCTTTGTGGCAAGAAAGGGAACCTTGTCGAGGTTATGCCCAAGCGGCCGTGTCTTGCGAGTGAGGATGGGTTTTGGTGTAAACCAACTTCCATGAGGAAGGATACCTACCACAACCCAATCAAAGAGTGTTTGAGGGCCACTAACCCTGAGCTTCTTGGTGTTGGATCCACCACCTCAGCGTCATTGAATCCCGCGCCTATCATACTTTTTTCCCTGCTCCAAAGTCCAGATTTCCATGTACACAACCTTCAATCACCTGGTCAGTCGACATAAACCTAGTATGAAGCATACCCCAGACCCGCGTGGGAAACAGCCTCCAAGCTACCTTTGCCGCATTTTGAAAACTTCCCAAACTTCTGGAGCATCCAGAACTTCCGGCCGACTCCCCCCCTTCAGGTCGGCCTTGAGCCACAAAGTCAGAACTCCTACACCTCTCCACCCTTACAACCCTTACACCTCGCCCCTCGCCACCCTTAAAAATCAGTAACCCTACATCCGGCTAGCCTTACACCTCGCCAGCCTTACATCTCGCCAGCCTTACACCTCGCCAGCCTTACACCTCGCCAGCCTTACACCTTGCCAGCCTTACAACTTGCTACCCTTACAACTCGCTACCCTTCCCTCGCACCACCTCGCTCGCACCCACCTTGCTCGCACCCACCTTGCTCGCACCCACCTCGCTCGCACCGTTACACCTCCCTCGCTACCCTTACACTACATACCTAGCACCTCGCTCCAGCACCCTTTCACCTTGCTGATTTCCCTGATAGACTCCTTGGTACCCATATGTATATACCATTACAAGTCACTCCACTTCACCACCCTGACACCTCACAACTGGTGCTACCTCTAAACCTTGTCCCCCTTTTCCCCTTCAGTCATTTCAAAAAGCTTCACATGTTTTCTGATCAAGTTTGACTAATATGTTGTATCTTGTTGTCCAATCAATCAGGTATTTGCAAGTCATTGTTTCAAAAATACAGATGAGAGCAGATAAATGGTTATAACAGGCAGTTATGAATTCATAGAAAGATAAGTCAAGGATATTAATGAAATAGAGCAAGCAACAGATGATGAGATGAAATGGAGTCAGATTGATCAATCAGTTGCATCAATAGTTATAAGCAACTATGAACCATCCATTTGTAAATTTTTACAGCTGCCACGGCACCATCCTCCTCCACATGCTCTAGTGCATCCTCTTCTTGCGTCTTTCCATTTGCAGGAGATGGTGAGGGGCAAGATGAGGATGCACTGAAGAGCAAGGAGCCAGAAATGAAGGAGATGATGCCCTCAAGGCTGAAACGCTGTTCTGCGCTACAAAAAAGCGGTATTTTAGCGCAGCGCAGCGGGGAACCACTGCGCAGTCAGCCCAAAAAGCGGTAGCACAGCGCCAGTCCCGCTGCAAATAGCGGGGCTTGCTTTTTCCCCAACCCAAAAAGTGGTGGCGGCGCCGCTCCTTTCAGTGCTGCACAGTGGACACCAAAAAAGCTGCACCTTGCACTGCGCTGCACTTTTTGGCTGGCACAGGGGGAGTGCTACGCGGCCAGCTCAAAAAGTGGTAGCGCAGAAATGGTTCCGCTGCGCTACCACTGAAAATAGTGGGTAACCGCTTCTTGCCAGACCCAAAAAGTGGTAGCGCAGTGGGCGGGGATGCTACTTTCAGTTGATACCGGAGCTTAGCCTTGAGCAATTTGAGCTTTCCTTTCATGGGGAATTGGGGCAGGATATCTTGGAATTGAACATCTGGATTTTCAGGATCAATTTTGCGCGTATCTGCGCTGAAACTACACTAAAATCTAAAATAGCTTTGCACCCTGTGCGTGTAGCTTTAGCGCGGATGCGCGCGATTGCGCCAACTCTACACTAAAAAATAGCGCATTTGCGCTGCGCTACACTACACCACGGTCAATAGAAGGTGTTCCTGATGTGTAATATCTCCTTGGAGCTTACAATGTCTTCTAGAGAGTGTATTCTTATTGCAGAAAAAATTTGGGGCCGTTTGGAGCACCTCAGATAAGGTTTTGGGGGTTTACCTTAGTAGGAAATCCGCCAAATCCGCCCCCCCGGCTACACAGGGTCTCCCTGAGGAGGGATAATGCCGTGTTTTAAACAGTGCATTCCTATAGCAGAAAAAATTTAGGGTTGTTTGGAGCACCATAGATAAGGTTTTGGGAGTTTGCCTTAGTAGGAAATTTGCCAAATCCGCCCCCCGGCTACACAGGGTCTCCCTGGGGAGTACTAATGCCGTGAAGCTCACAATATTCTCTCAAGAGTGTATTTAGATTGCTGTAAAACTCTTAGGGTGTTTGGGTACAATAGCGACAAGATATAATTTTTTTTGTATATTCCGTCATCTTTTGTTAAATTAATGTATCAACTCCCATTCTCGAGAGGGGAATTAATTAATCAACTCCCAAAATGATTTTGGGGCCGCGCGAGGTCCCGAGGACCCAGGGGGGACGTCCCAAGACGGTCCACCCAATGTAAACGACTTTTGGGAGTTGATTTATTAATTCTTGGGAGTCAATTTTTCAACTCCCTAATTTTATTCATTCAAAAGTTTCTTTTGATGATTTCTGGAAACATTATCCTATGGTTTTAATGAGGAAAATCCAATCAGCATATTCCAATCCACCAGTGGTCAATAGGAATTAACAGATGTGAAAGTGTGTAAATTGGAAGCCACAATTTTTCACTGGGACACCCTGGATGTATTTTCTTAATTCAGGTATTATTTAATCATGATTGAGCAAATTCAAATAAGTTTTAAAATTAAGAGGGCATGAAATTCATCAAGGGTGTCCCAAGCAACTGGTGTTCATGAATTGAGATGTATATGCACATCTTGGGGGGTATACACCCTTGATGAATATGAAGCACTCAGAATAGATGCAGAATGCATTAAAAATTGATCAAATCACAATTACTTCCCCAAATCCAAAAATCATAATAAGGGTGTTCAAAGTTGAAATCATATTTTTTTCAAATCATAAAATCATAAAATCATAACACTTTTGAGTGATCATTTTTTATGTACCATTTTAGAATTGTTGCTCTTTTTTGAGTGATTGGGTGTTACACATTTTTTTCAGATTAAAATTTTATGAATTTATGGTGTTATAATTTTATGCAGTCAACTTTGAACACCCCTAATGCCTTCCTAAAAATTAAATCCAAAAAATCCATTCACAGACCATATTTATCACCCTCTCTAGCAGAAAGAATCCAATCTTTGTTTGACAATAAATTCCAAACCACTCATATTTCTTGAGATTTTATTTCATAATACAACCAGGAACACTTAAAAGTACCCAAATAGAGATGCCAGGTATTATAAAGCTGTCATAATTTTTCTAGCAGATCTTAATCACTTATTTTTGAGGTAATACCCTGGATGCAACCTATATTTGATGCTCAATAACTTCTAAACAACTGGGATTTCTCAAAATATTTCTTCAGAATAAAATCAAAAACATTCAAAAGCCCCCACAGCAGGGTGCCTGGCAATGCGCATTGGAAAAACTTGAATAAGCTTTCTAGCAGTTCAGAGATGGCCCCCAACTGAGTTCCCCCCACCGGGCCCAACCGCTGCCCAGCCACCAGCCAGGAACCAATCCAGCACCCGCCCAAAAAAAATTCATTGGTGAGCCGTCTCTTTTTTCACATCCATTGCCTGCCAACCACTCACAATTTCTTTTTGGCTCCCTCCTAATTGTCTCCTGCCCAATTGCCCACACGCCGCTAGGAATCCCAGCCCCCCAGCCTCCAGCCGGCACCCGAGCAGCCAGCCATCCATTTTTTTCATTCTGTTGTGTTCCCTCCCCTCCCCACCCCCCTCCTTCACATCTCTCCCCAGGAAACCTCTTCCAGCGGCCCGGAAATCCCAGCTGGTGACTCACACTGGTTGGTCCTAACCCTATTCCAGACACCAGCAGCTAGTTTGTTGCAACCGCGGTCAAGAACCTCATCTGTTTAATCATTGTAAGCGTGGGTTTTTTCCTCAATACCCCGCTCCCCAAACCACTGCTGGCACCAATGGTGCCCCCAGACAATGCCGATTGAACCATCCAACAACCAATTCAGCATTACCCGCCAAGTAAACCTCTTGCCCTTTGCCAATGCACACGGCGAGCCACAACAAATCCTACCTGCTGCCGATTCAGCCGCCTCACTCACAGGAGGAGGCCTGCAGGTTGTTCTTTGAAGACAGCGACCTCAACCAAACCAACCGCGGCCGCACCGGCCCGGCCATCTGTCTCCCGTAGCGCCCAAGGAAATGTTTGAGCCCTCCATGGCAAACCTTTCCTTGGTGCCGAGATAGGCTCGCCGCAAAGATCTACCTACCCCTTGCTCGCCCCTCCCGCCCCCCGCAAACCCGGCAAGGGGCCCCACTGGTGTTCCTACTCTCTCAATCAATGGAGCAACTCCTGAAGCCAACATCCATCCCCCTTCTGCCAAAGGAGCACCCGCTCCGGCCTCACCTGAAACCAAGCCATCCCACAGTATGGTTTTGCAGGCCCAAGTCCAACCATCTCAGGAGATATGACTTGGGCCAATTGGTCTCAAATAAATGGTAAGTTGTTTTGCTATATTGTTATCAATCTGTTTTCCTTCCTTTGCTGCTTTTTAGAGCAGTGAGAGCAATGAGATACACGCTTCCTTCATGATTTTGCCCCCCAGCTACCTCTTCACATTCACATTCCAAATCAAACCTTCTCCCCAAATCCGTCACAATTGTCATGCTCTGAAATTTTCAATCATCATCATCATCATCATAGTGCTGGAGAAAATGGCCAAACGGCCACCAATGGCACCAATCAACAATCTGGTCACGGACAAGGCAAAGGTGGTAAGAAGGGCCCCCAGAAAAGCACTGCTGAGTTGGATGCTGAGATATGTCGTTGTTCTTGTGCCTCTACGGAACCTTCCCTGGGCTAATGATTGTTTCTTGTCACATCAGATGGATGATTACCAGAAGGCCAATGTGTAACAGTGAGGTGCTCCTCACTGCCACCATTCGGTATCAGAAACTCAAAGACTACCAAATGTTTCTCAACAAAAAAACTTAACGGTTGTATTCCTATCCAAGTGTCAAATTGAGTTGTATCTGATAGCCTCCCACAGTGTGTGTGATCAAACACGGGGAGCTATCAGTTTTTCTTAGTTATTCCAGTTGGGTTATCATCTATTTTAGATTTTTTCCCTCCCTCCCCTCCTCTGACTATGGTCCATGGAATCTATGCTCCAATATTGTGCAATTCTAGTTTGTTTTCCAACAAAAAATTAAGTGAAAAACTGCTACATTTCCTCCTTTTTATTGTGTTTTTTTGTCTCATTGCCATGATAAAGCTTGGCCCTTTCAGTTATGATTGGTTTGAAGGGGTTGCTTATACATATCAACTGTCTGGGAGATCACTCCGCACCCCAGTGATCATCTGCTTTGCCTTTTTGCCATACACTCAGGAACTTATTGCATCTAGACCAACAAACCAGGTTCTTTTTCTTACATATCTTCTAAACTGTAAGTGTCTTAGTGTACATAGGTAGCAAGGATCAAAGAAAGCATAAGCTGAAAGATTGCTGGAGAGAGGTGTAGCAGCAAGGTGTAAGGTAGTAGCAAGCTGTAATTGGTAAGGGACACACAGTGTATTTAGGGACTTTGGACTTTGGTTTGAGGCTGCGCTGGGAGGTGGGAGGCAGGCGGTAGCGAGGTGCTAGGTATGTAGTGTAAGGGTAGCAAGGGAGGTGTAAGGGTACGAGTGAGGTGGGTACGAGGTGTAAGGGTGCAAGCGAGGTGGGTGCGAGCGAGGTGGGTGCGAGCGAGGTGGGTGCGATCAAGGTGGTGCAAGGGAAGGGTAGCGAGTTGTAAGGGTAGCGAGTTGTAAGGGTAGCAAGTTGTAAGGGTAGCAAGTTGTAAGGGTAGCGAGTTGTAAGGCTGGCAAGGTGTAAGGCTGGCGAGGTGTAAGGCTGGCAAGGTGTAAGGCTAGCGAGATGTAAGGCTGGCGAGATGTAGGGTTACTGATTTTTAAGGGTGGCGAGGGGCGAGGTGTAAGGGTTGTAAGGGTGGAGAGGTGTAGGAGTTCTGACTTTGTGGCTCAAGGCCGACCTGAAGGGGGGGAGTCGGCCGGAAGTTCTGGATGCTCCAGAAGTTTGGGAAGTTTTCAAAATGCGGCAAAGGTAGCTTGGAGGCTGTTTCCCACGCGGGTCTGGGGTATGCTTCATACTAGGTTTATGTCGACTGACCAGGTGCCTTCAATCCCCGCCAACCCCATATGTGTAGACATGCCCTCCATTGAGAAAGCCGGCTGGGACAAGCCACCCCTTCGTTTATTGACAGAAAAAGAGACATTTGCGGGAACAAAAAAGAGCAAAAAAAGTTGAGGAAGGCGGCACTGCCAGGGAACGAGAGCGAGTGATGCACGAGCAAGCAGCCCAAGTCCTTTGCAAAACTCCCCGCGGGACCGGGAGGGCCGAGATTCAAAAAGAAGAAAAACGAAAAAAATGCACCTCAAACTTCTCACGCGCCAGCTGGGTATAAGCCTGGCATGCACTCCGCGCAAGGCTCTGGCCAACAAGACTGCGAGGCCATGCCAAGCCAGTGCCATCTTATCCTCCGAAACGGCCCGCCTAGAGGGGGCCCGTCGGCAGCGAGACGCGTGTGGCCAGGCCTTCCCAGCGTCTGCTGCACGTCCAGACCCGCGGCCTCTGATCCTCACCGCCCGACGCTCCAGCCCGCGCCGCAAGCCCCCGCGCGGCCGACCTGCCCAGAGGGAGCGATGCGCGAGACGCCGAGGGCTGGCGCGAGACGCAGACGGGACGGTCCGCAGGTTAGTTTGCCCATCCTGCGCGGGCTGGTCCAGTGCCATCGACCAGCCGTCGCCCGGCGGCAGAGATCCAGCCGGGGCGGGGAGGGGCCAAGGAGGGTGGGCTTCGACGGCGGCGGCGCAGCGGTCGGCCCAGCTCCGAAGAAGCACTGCTCGGTCTCAGGCGCCCGGTCCGGCGAGGACATCGGCCACGGAGCAGGGCAGGGTGGTGTCCGGGGCAAGGAGGGCCGACGGGCGCACACTATCTGCAGCGACTTGCACACGACAAGTTGGACTGATTCTTAGGAAACCTCCTACAGAGAGTGGCATGGCCGCGGGGTCTCCAGCCCATAGAACATGCCCCGCCGGCCCACCCCAAGCACATCCCACACTCCAACACACCGCCCTCCTGGTCAGGAAGGAAGACTCCCGCTCCTTCAGGGAAAAGGATTTCTCTCTCTCAAGTCAGAAGACCAAATATGACAACGAAAAGGGGAAGCGAGGCGCCCTGCGGGGAGCTGAGAGGGACTTATATATGTGTGTGTGAGAGTGTGTGTGTGAGGGTGTAGGTTGGAGGAACAACGCAGGGGGAAAGAAACGGCGAGGAAGGAAAAGGAAGCTTGCATACTTGTGAAAACTAACTTGAATAAGGGGGAACAAATATCACTGAAAAAGGCGCACAATGTGGGGGGACAAGGGGGGGGGGGGGGACGGGAAAAAAGTTTTGTTCACGCGAGGTAAATAATTCAAACGGGCAAAGAAAAAAAAAGAGAGGATTGGGGGGAAAACATTGTGAATTTTATGGGGGGAGGGGGACGGCGAGGGTTGTGGGTGAGTGGGTGGGGGGCGCGGAAGTGTGCTCTTGCTTTAGTGGAGATAAAGAAGGACTAAATCATGCTTCAACAGCAGGTTCGGCAGCTCCCTCAGCAGCCTGTAGGATAGCGGGAGTGGTTATCGGTCAGCTTCCGGTCCGTCTGGGATTGATAGGGGGAAGAGGCACATACAGCAGCAGGCTCCGCAGCCTTTTCTTCCTTGTCATCGGGCACGCTGTCGTTCAAGTCCGAGCTGTCGTAGTAGACATTGACGTCAGCAGAGGGACGGGGAGAGAGGGAGGGGGGGATACATACGTCCAGAGTGTCAAGTTATCCCTGAGTAACTGCATGATCAGGGTGGAGTCCTTGTAGCTCTCTTCACTCAGCGTGTCGAGCTCGGCAATGGCGTCATCGAAGGCTTGCTTGGCGAGCTGGCAAGCCTTATCGGGCGCGTTGAGGATCTCGTAGTAGAACACGCTGAAGTTGAGCGCAAGGCCGAGGCGGATGGGGTGGGTGGGGGCGAGTTCGACGGTGGCGATCGATGAGGCAGCCTTGTAGGCCTCGAGGGATGCATCCGAGGAGGCAGTGCGCTTGTCTCCGGTTGCAAACTCGGCAAGGTAGCGGTGGTAGTCACCCTTCCTGCAAAGCTCGCCAATCGAACAGATCAATCTCAGACCAAGTGGGCAGTGAAGCGAGCAGGAGCAGCCACCGACATTTTGTGGTAGAACACCTTGCTCTCACCCGACTCGGCCGATTTGATGAGGTGGCTGTCGAGGACCTCTAGGATGTCTTCGCAGATCTTACCGAGCTCAGCCTCGATCTTGTCACGGTAGGCCTTGATCTGGCCGATCTGAGCCTCGTTGCCCTTGGCCTGTGGATGGACCGACCACACAGAAAGCGTGTGGATGAGTATGGGCGAGATCGGCGATCGGAAAGCAGAGCGAGAGATCGGATGACTCACCTCTTCTTTCTGCTCGATCGAGCTGACAATTCTCCAACTCGCACGGCGGGCCCCGATGACGTTCTTGTAGGCAACTGAGAGCAAGTTGCGCTCTTCGATCGTCAACTCTTGATTGAGCTTTGTGAGTGGATGGAAGCCAAGGTCAGAGTGTTTTCTGCGTTGGAGACGTGTTTGAGGGTGCAGATAAGGGAAGAGTGTGCCGATCGCTCGGTCGGGCGAGGCTGGGTGAGGAGAGAGAGAGAGAGAGAGGAAGATCTGGCTGACCTTTGCCACATCCTTCATGTAGGTGACCATCTCATCGTATCGCTCGGCCTGTTCGGCCAACTTGGCCATGTAAACGGAGTCTTCTCGGCTAGCCATTGGTGGAGTGGGTCTGGAAGAGGCAGATGACACGGGCCGGGGTCAATACAGAGCAGACAAGCGACACACACAAGAGGAGGATCGGCGGGGGGAATGGGAGGGAGAGGAAGGAAGGAGACCAACAGACTTTGGAGGAGGAGTGCGGTGGATGGTGGGTTTGGACAGAAGCGAAGGGTGGAAGTGGCTGATGAGGTGGAGTGGGAGGAAGCAGGGCGAGGGGGAGGGCGGAGGGCGGAGGGCAGCGAGCCGAGCGAAAACCAGGCGGAAACCAGGACAAAACCACGCCCAAAACCACCCTAAACTCGACAGAACCCCCGGATGGGCCATGCCAGAAACCGCAACCAACCGATCATGGCATCTCACAAGAATCTCTCCTGTGCTCTGGATACTGCCAGAGCACAGCCCGGTCTGCTATGTAGCTGAAGACTTGCACACACACAAGGGCTGCAGATTTCAGAAAGGCTTGCACATAGCGCATCCTCATGCCTGATCCCCAACACTGAAGAACGCAGACGGAAACGCACGACGAGCAAGACCCATGGATACAGACACTGATTTTTGGATGCTTGCTGGAGGAAGTCAGCGAGAGGATGACGCCATGTGCGAGAGCGATGACGAGGCGAGGCACGGCTGGCCTCCGAGGGGTGCGACGGGGGAGAGGGGGGCCCCAGGCGACAGGCGATCGTCAGCGAGACCGGGACAGCCCCGCGACAGCCCCCGTCTCTGCTCCTCTCCCGCCAGCAACGCCCGCAAACACCCACGTCCAGCATTCACCACCTCCACAACACTCTGCCGAACATCGCCGCCTCAAGGTCACATTCTTGCGAAGGACTCATGGACTGGGCTGAGTGCGTCTTTCCTTCCAGCGTCCACCCTCTCGGAAGCGCACGACTGACGGTGTCAATGACTTGTGTGGTGCCAGCTGTCCCCCGATTACCAAGGTCTACCTGGTGTAAGTGCGCCCCGCCACCCTCTCACCACAGCTCTCGGTGATCCCGGGTGGGAGCTGATGCTTGTTTTTGGTGGCACCCTTGCAGGGGAGCCTTGGCGGCCAGCGTCGCAGTGGTGAGTCGCCAATAGAGCTATTCCTATCTGCTCAGCGCGCTGTCTGACCTCCTTGCCTCTCTCCTAGCAATGCCATGTCCTCACGCCCTACCAGCTGTACTTCACCTATCGGGCCACGTTCGAACACGGCCAAGTTGAGCGGCGTCTTCTCCGCCCGGTCGTCCCCTGACACACTGACTTCTGACAATCCTCTTCTTTTTCTTTGTTGTGGCGGACCTTAGCTGTGGCGATTGGTCACAAATTTCCTGTACTTCGGCCCGCTGAGTCTCGACTTCTTCTTCCACCTGTTCTTCTTGTGGGCCCTCCGACCATCCCTCTTCATCACACTGAAAAAAGAAATGGACTGAGTGGTTGGTCGTTTGTTGCAGCATGCGGTATTCGAAAATGTTGGAGGAGAATACCTATCACGGGCATCGGGCGGATTACGCCTGGTTACTGATAGTATGCTGCACGCTGTTACTGGTGAGTGCGGAAGAACGCAGCTATTTCTAGCGAGCCGAAGCTGAGCCATTTCGGGCCGCCGCCCGGGACACAGCTGCTCTCGCCGCTCTCGCCCGCCCCGTTCCTGTCGGCCCCGCTGAGCTTCACGCTGGTGTATCTGTGGGCGCGGCTGAACTCGAACGTGCGGCTGTCGCTCTTCGGCGTCATCACCATCTCCGCCGGCCATCTGCCCTACGCCCTCGTCCTCTTTAGCTGGGCCCTCTCGAGCGGATACCATGGCGTGATCGGCGACCTGCTCGGCATCGCCGTCGGCCATTTCTGGTCCGTCCCTCCATCCTCCTGCTCGCATCCCCTCACCGTCTCTCACACTCTCCTGCTTCTCGTAGGTATTTCTTCACCGAAATTTGGAAACGTGAGCTCGGTAGTGGAGAACGGAATTGGCTCAAGACACCCGATATCCTGTATGCTCCCCCTCATCTACATTGTTTTAGGTTGGTCTGACTGACTGGGGTTTGTCCGGTCCACAGGGTCCGACTGATCGATGGTCCTGAGGCCCTGATACAGGAAGAAGACGACCAGGAATAAAACGGACAGACTCTCACATCCAACAAAATAAATAAATAAATAGACCCCACTGCTTGCTTTTTTTCTCTTCCTTGTACTGTTATCATTTTCTTACTGCTCTGAAGAATTGCATTCATATCCGGAAATTGTTTATACCCTGTCCACCCATCCACACCTGAGCTTTCTTCCCCTGCTTCTAATTGAGGTCTCGCTTCTGCTTCTGATAATGCCCCACAGACCCAAACAATAGGGGGATCCAAAGTTGGCCATGCATGACTTGCATGTACTTTTGCAAGTTGGTGTTGAAGGCTTTTCTTGAACACCAACATTCACAAAAACATTCAAGCAGGTTTGGGGGGTGTAGTACAATGTGACTTGCAGGCACTTTTGCAACTCCAAGCCAACAACAACCACCACAATGATAGTCAATGACAAGTGACATCATGCCTGCTCCAGCTTGCTACCCACCATCTACCCACCATCTACCCACCATCTACCCACCATCTACTCACCTTCCAGAATTTCCACAGGAGCTCCTCAGTTTGCACTGGGCCCAACCAATCCTCATCTCTGGTCAGCTGATGCTCAGTGTGGGCTCCCAGCTCATTCTCAGCTTTGGCGCCCATCTCATGCGCAGCTTTGGGCCCAGCTCATGGCCAGCTTTGGGCCAGTCCTGGCCCAGCTGATTCTTGGATCTATACCAGTCTTGGCTCAGCTGGGACACAGATTTGGACTAGCATTTGCCCAGCAAACGCTTGATTTGGACTAGTATTTGCCCAGAAAACACTCAGCTTTGGACTAGTATTTGCTCAACTGATGTTCACATGGTAATACTAGATTAAAATATGAAGGGAATGCGTTGGAAAATAATAAGGTTGAGAGAAAATAAGAGTTTTGTAACCACAAGGCTGTTGAGCAACAAGCATCTGCCACCTTATGTATACTCTCAACTCAGCCATCTCAGGAAGTGTCACCAAACATGTCACAAGAAGCAAATGCCCCCAGAGCATCTGATCTTGACATTGACAACCCCCGACTACCCAAACTACAGTCTCTAGAACATGCAGAGCATGTTTTGATTGCTTTCAGTCAGCACCAAAAGCAATACAATCAACAAAAAGCTAGTCGGCGTGGTGAAAGCTCAAGTAAGGAGCTAGCCAAGCTTATAGATGCAAATACAAAAGCAATTGCGGGGAAAGTAAAAGCAGCAATAGGGTTGAATGCCCGTAAGAGAAATGCTCTCTGGGCTGATTGTGCAACAACTAAGAGACTCCAAGTAACACTTGGAAAGTACAGAATGCGGCGAGTAGGCTACACTGAGAAAGCACGCATACTTAAATACAGGTACGGCGGCGAGTCTGGCAAAGCGGGCCCGGATATGCTTGAGGAGGGCGTCGAGGAGCAGTCTGCTGACGCCAAACCTGTGGTAGGCCGGGCTGACGCAGAGGGTGAGGATGCGGACGGAGGGCGCGGGGGGGGGGGGGGGGAAGCAAGCCGGGCGGTGATGGAGCCAACAACATTGAGCAAGATCGGCTTGCGGCCAGAGAGGGGCAAGGTGACGTGGTGTGGGGCCAGATGGCCATGGTGGGCTGGGCTGCTTTCAATAGGAGAGGAGGGCCTCACGGGCTCGTGCACACCCACCAATGGTGGGCATTGGTATAAATAGGCCAGTGCCACCCGCTCAGTTGTATTCCCATTCATTCATATTCATCATATTATTATTATCATCATCACTTTTGTATATATCTCAATAGCATCCTGTCTGGTAGCCTCGCTCAACAGACATACATTCAATAATATATCATTTATTTCAAAGCACAAATCTAACAAAGGCAACATCACCTCAAAATAGAGAATGGCATTTGAGACTTGGGCACCTGCTAGTTTTTTGGCCAAAATCAGTACCTCACACCACACCCAGAACCGCTTGGTGGGTACCAGCAGTACTTTTGGCAGGTACCGCAGGTACCCCCTGTATGTTTTTTTGCATTTTTCTCTGTGAAAATCAATCTCAAATTGCCTTTAAACCAGCAAGATAGCTGAAAGATCTCTTGCATCTATGCAGCTTGGCTGTTTGGCCAGGAGTACAGACTCCTATAACCCAAATTTTCATCTTATTCTTTTCTTTTCTCTCTCTCAGTAGAGAGCCGCTTGCTGCCTGCTCTTAGGTAATCTACCCTCTCAGATTACTTGTCATAAAACATTTCTATTATGTTGTAATGAGAATTATCTGACTAATAAATAAACTCTCTTAGTTCTCCATATTCTTTCAGAACATTGGTTCCACAGCAGTAACCCACATGTCAACTGCTAGCAGTTGCTTGACTTCTTCTGGCAGTGCCTGAGGCTTGAGCAAGGGGCACTCAGTATGATTAGATCATTAGATATAGCTCATGAGATATTGCAGATTTCAAAGGAGAGAGAACCAATGGAGTTGATTGCAAGTATAGGCTGTGTTTATATAGACTACATACAAGGATCAAAACTTGGTTAAGAGTGGCAATGAATATGAATGAAAATGAATGGAAGATAGTCAAAGCTCATCTAAGATGTTGCAAGATATCATATCACAGTCAAAGAGTGCACATTCATATGTATAAGCAGTAATATTAAAAGTTGGCAGGCTATTATAATCAGGGATCAATGTCACAAGTTTTGCAATGAACTGGGCCAGATGGAACAGATCATGGAAGGATATCTGCCCAGCTGACATTGAAAACAGTAACCCTTTCAACCATACACCACCGGTGCAGCTGGATATCATCCGGATGCTTTAATGGAGAGTGTTGCAGTGATGTCAACTGCCCCTGCAAGGCTAGGCATTGGAGTTGGTTTGCCACAACATTATATCAGGTGGGTTTCAAGCACCAAAACTGCCCCACTGTGTCAGAGGCGTCAATGTGATGCCATGGGCAAGACACCTTCCCCTCAAAAAGGTACCTGGTACACCCCTGAGGAAGCGCTCAAATTTTACTGTAGTCAAATGCAAGCACAGAACGTGTGACTACACCAGCGCGCCAGCACCACAGTGGTACACGTCCCCACATTGACTAAAGCTCATATTTCTGGAGTTTGGCTGCAAAGTTATATATTGTGTGTTGCACTGTGCGCCAGCGCACAAGCAGACTCAAAGACCGTAAAATCCGGGCGTCACGGGGTTCTTCTCAGATATTACCAGGATGTTGAATGGGAGTAAAATCCTGGTGGCATTCTTGTTGGGGCAAAATGGCAAAGTTCGCGTCTGAGCAATGAAGTTTTTTACCCCATCCTGAAAGGGGTGTGTACCACCCCAAGTAGTTTGGGGTACAGTTCAGTTTTATCCCTCTTTGGTGTACATGCAGTAAAAACTTGCAGGGGTGCATTTGGCAGGCCTAAACCCTCTTTTATCCCAAACCTGTAGGAAACACGTCTCACAGGTGAATTTCAGAGTACTGTGAACATCCTTCATATTTCTGAAGTCATACATGTCATGTTGCTGTTGGGGAAGTGGGGGTTTTCATACAAAGGACCAAAATACATCCAGCCATTTTTCATTTGAAAACATATCAGATGGTTCAAATTTACAGAAGACGGTGTATCATTTGGTACCTGGTGCAATAATTGGTTTTGATGAGCAGGTAACAGAGGGGCTTTTTTGGGAATCAGGAGCTGTCTAAATGTTTTGCTGAGTGAAAAAAGCCTTCTTTTATGTAATGAAACACTATAAGAATCAAAGTTACAGCTGCAGCTTTATCATTTGGTACATGAAGCAAGAATTGGTTTGTATCAGCAGAAAATAGCTTTTCTCTCTTGCAAGTCACACTCAAAGGTTTTTTTACTCTCTGCAGTTGATGCCTATAAGTCTCAAGCAGCCTTTTTGAAATAGACAGACCCTGAATCCATCTTCCTTAATTTTGTTTGGTATTTCATTTCAACCTATATTCACAGCTGAACCCCTCAGACACTGAAAAAAATACTCCTATTAGCTATATTGTGCTCCTTGCCAGCAACACAATGTATGTTCAGGCGTTTTGGAATAAGAGGGAAGCCAAGTGCAACAAAACAAGGTCTGCATGAAAATGAAATTTCATTGTATTAATCCTCTATTTTTGCTTTGATCAAGGATACACATGCTTTGCTGATTCATTTTTTTGTCCTTTTTTGCACAAGAAAAATATATTGATTCCAGTTCAACCACCATATCTGATACAAACTGGAGTAACTTGGGTGAAGGGATGGAAATCTCCCAGTTTGTTGGGAGTCCAGAACTTTCATACACCAAAGAAGAACAGAGTGCTTTAGATTTCATAGAAAAAATCCCAGAGCTGAGGACACAAGGAAATATTCAGGCAGAGGGCTTGGCAATAAGCCGTGAGTGACTGCAGCTCATTGAATCCAATGCTCATTAACAAGAAGGAATAAATCTAACCAATATATCATACATTTAGAAGTTAAAAATCCAGACTCTTTGAAAGGGAGAAGAAGTGGGTCTTTCTCCTTGCATATTCTAAACTTGAAAAACTCATCATGCAAAGAACTATTCCTGACTAGTATCAAACAGGTCTTATAAATTTACTTCTGAAGGACTTGAATTATATAAACACAAATTCACCAGATATCTTATTGATTTTGACAACAATGGATCAAAATAAATCACTTATGACAGCCTTGAACAAAGTTGACAAACTGATTTTACTTCACGTGAACCATAGGCTATCAGTGTTGAAGAGTATGGTTAACATTGAGATTTTGAGGTCAGAGGGAGAGGAAGGTCTTGAGGAATCATCTGATGTGAGCATATTGAGTCATGGAAACATTTTGAGAAATATCTATGACTGCCCACATATAAAGGTGTGAGTAAATTCATTCTGTTGGCTGCTCTCATTCACACATGATGAATTACAGCTTCATTCTAGAGGATTTGGAATGAAAAACTGATCTGAAAACAAAAACTTTCTCTCAAATCAGTTTTCTTCCCACAGAAAACCCTGAGGAAGAGTGGGGTAAGAATTATTTCAAACTCTTTCAACCCAGGCCTGATGGATTTACTGATGGAATTATTTGTTTTTGATACATTCCAGATCATTGCAATGGGAATACATCCTTGTATGAATCTCAATCACCAGCAGCTCTTGGAGGAAGGATGTCTCATAGGCATGACTGCAAATGTTCAATGCGCCAGGCAACTATTGATTTGATGGAAAATATGCTGACTCTGGCCAATGAAATAGATGATATGGGGCGCCGCCAAATTGATGATCACAATGCAATTCAATTCAGAAAGGTTTTTTTTCAATCCATCAACCTCATGTACAAGCATGAGTTCATTACAGTCCAAGATTTGAATGATTTTTTTAACCAACACATGTTGAAGTATGCCACATCATATATGGCAAGAATAAATAGCTGGTATCATTCCCAAGGTTATGATATTTATGATGGGAGCTTCTTGTATCCTACAGTTGTAGAAGGTCTCTATAACCACTGGTTTTTTACAGATTTTCTGAATTTGTTTAAAGGCAAGGGAAAATAACACAACTGAGTAAAACTTCCTTTAATACTGACATCTTGTGTCTATGTGGTTGTTTTTGAAATGATCTCCCTTCAAATTCCTTGAGCTTGAGAAACAAGATTTTTTTCATACCACCAACTTGTTCTCAAATCCAAGCACTACTTGCGGCCTTATGGTTTTGCACGCTCTCAAAAATCAAAATTTGAAGGAAGTATGAGTGAGTTTTGCAAATCACTTATATCACTTGAAGATGATTACTACAAAAAGGAAGGGGACCAAATTTTAGAAACCATTCAGCCTGCCATTCAAGAGGCACTTGAAATATTCAAGAAAATTTCATCAGGCCAAGAAGGTGGTTTAGAAATCATATTGTTATCACAGTTTTTTGAGTTTATTCAAAAATATCATCAAGGGATCTTCTCAGCATTGGAGGATCAAGACAAAGATTTAATCCAGAAACTCAATTTGTTGCACTCAAGTCAAAAGCTTCTTTCTGAAATGGACAAGGTTTATGTTTATGCAGATCAAAAATATTCTGCAGATTATAGTTTAGTTTCTCAGAGCCTTGGATTTGTTGAAAAGTTAAGGGATCCAGAAGAATCATTGGTAGAACTGGATAAGCTATTGTCTTACATCAAGATTATGAAAAACAAGCATTCCAAGAATATTTCTTCTATCCTGAAATCTGCATCCTATGATGAATACTTTTTGAAACCTTTGGTTGAATCAAAATGTCAATCCTTACAATGGTCAATCTCATGTATCAAGAGGAATCTATAGATGAGGAATGATGATTAGGATGGCAAGATTTCAGATTTTCAAAGTTGAAATAATGAAATTTTCATTACATGAATTCATAGCTTATTTTTATTTTTTAGGTAGCATTTTAGAAATATTGCTTCACTTTGAGTGTTTGGATGGTATACATATCTTTTCAGCTTGGAAGTTTCCAATTTTATAGTGTTATGATTTTATGCAAGTCAATTTTGAAAACTTACAAAGATCATTTTATTGACAAGCTTCAAAAAATGTTTCAGGAACAAAAAAACAGCACCAATTGGGAGCTCATTTACACTGTGTTGAGGATTCCATTTCACTTCTTTCCCTCCAATTTTCTAGAAAAATAGTTAGTGACAGCTTATTTCACAAGTATTAATTAATGGCACAAACCATTAATTGTTGTCTGTCTCATGTTTGCCCACTTATTGTTCCTCATCTTTTTCTCTTGAGTTTTGTCTTTTCAAGAAGTGTGAATTATCATGCCCTGCGCAATGATATCATTTTCCAACAAACTGTGTGTTATTGGCTGTCCTGGGTTCATTCCTGCAATTCTGCAAGAGCTACGCTTTGCTACAAAAAGCAGCACTTTTGCATAGCCAATCAGGAAGCCTCTATTTTTGATGAAGAGTAGTGTTGGAACTAGCACAAAACAGCTACCCAAAGCGCCACCACTGCTCCTGTAAATCTGACATTCTTTTGCTTTTGCTACAGTTTAGCACAGTGGCAGGATTGGCACTACTAGCGCTCTGTAGCACCAAATGTGTAGCAATCCAGTCCGCCTTCCTGTGCACAATGTCACCAATGCAAATCAATAATCAATATGATGATGACAAGGATTGAGAATTGAATGAGGCTAGCAGCAAAATTGCAAGATTAGTACTTGTTTTTGGCTACTATAGCAAGAAGTGTAGCAGGATGCTGATCCGTACAACTGAAAAGAGCTCACCATTATGATGTGTTTTCTAGTTCCCTTGACAATAAATGCAAAGCGCCCAGCCCCAGATCCTCAAAGCGTAGCAAAGTGGAGCCAAAATTGGCACGCTTTGTCCTGTAGCGTAGCTCTGGCAGTGGTGAAATTTGCTGCTGATCTTATCAGACTACATATAAGAAAATCTGCCCAATCTAGCATTGTTTTTCAGCGGGAAATGACTGGTGTGTTGTGATGGGCATATTGTGAACAGCTGGTAGCAGTGGATGCACCCCCCTGGCAGCTGTGGTGTAACAACCACAAACCTGATGGCAAGCTGGTTGTTAGGGCAAGACAGATGGTTTATGGCAGGTGGAAAGAACAAGTGGCAAGGATGGCTGCCAAAAGAGGGGCCAATCAATGGCCACAGGTGTGCCCCAAGGCGCATCCAGAAGGGAGTGGGGCGCCCAAGAGGTGCGTGATTTGGGGGGAAGAAAGCCAGCCAGAAGGGGCCAAGAATGTGGCGCTTACTGAGGTGCATGGAGGCAAGACAGCGCGTCTTGGAGTGCCCATGCGAGAGCCCCTCTGGTGCTTCCACCCATGTGCCAGTAGACCCCGCACAGCCCCAGCAGGTGCAAATGGTGCAAGGATTCTCCAGACCCTCTTTGGCCCCGGCCCGGCACTTACAGAGCACAGCCCGCCCTGGCCAGGCAGAGCGCTGGCCCCAGCAGGGTCAACTCAAACTTAACATGCTCCCTCTGTTGCGGGGTGTGTGATCTGGCAAAGCAAGCCTCCAACAGCCCTTGACAGGAGGGACTTGTGCGCTATTGCCCCTTTTGCGGAGCCACAAATCTGAGCGTGGCTGGGAAGGAATGTTGAAGCCCTGCAATTCCTTGCCCTCCATGCTGCATTTAAGATAAAATAGCTCAGGCTGTTGGCCTGATGGTTGCCATCCAACTCACATAATCTCAGGTGTGTGATGAAACTCCCGCCAGCTCACACACATTCCTCACAAGTTCCCAAGCAGCTGGATTTGCACGCAGTGGTTGACACGACTGCGGCACCTTGCAGGCGGTGTGCACAATTGGCGGTTGGATTCTTTGTAAGGAGTTGGGATCTCCTTCACTTTTGAATGGCTCAAGAGCGGCACAGAGACTCGAGGTCTAGTTCACGGGCCTCTGAAATTGCAGATAGGCAAGGGCTAGCCGGGAGAGATGGGAAAACAAGGATCTCTCTGTGAGTACAGCTTTAATGGACTAGGAAGGGGCATGGAGTAGAGAGAGAAGAAGAAGGGAAGAAGGAAAAGAAAGAGAATGGATTAACTTACCTAGCCAGGAGAGACGGGAAAACAAGGATCTCTGCTGGCTAGGATGTGGAAGCAGGAGCTGAACTAAGTACACCAGGGCCTTTGGGCCTGTGATATCTCTTGTGAAACCTTGCTGTGTGCGGGGTCTTCACAGTCTCCCCCCCTATGAAGAGATGAGGGGGAGGCTTGGGCCAGTCAAGTAACAAGGACCAAGGGGGGCGGCGGGCAGTGGAGTTTTGTCTAAGGGATGATGATGTGAGAGAAGGGTTGGCAGGAGAGGACAGCTTAGCTAAGTTGGTTGGGGTTGGCCGCGTTGGTTGAGGGAGAAAGAGAGAGGAGGGATGTCCAATCAACTTGTGCGAGGGGGAAGATCTGGTTGCGGTTGATGGAGAGGGGGCAAGGAATAACGGGGAAGGAAGTTCAAGGGGAATGGTTGATGGTACTGTTTGAGGCCTCGGTATCGGAGCAAGTCGAGTTTGAAGGCTATTCTGCCAAGCTGCAATCGGGTGTCCACGTAAGCATCGGCCCTTGTGGAATTGGTGCACAACGTGTGAGGGGGGAGGTACATACATGTTGCTCCCCGCATCAAATTTTTTGTCAAATTGGAACAGGATAAGATCCTTGGCAAATTGAGGGTCCTCGGGGATGAATTCATCATCCATAATTGCCGCCAAGCTCGCTAGCAATAAGGAATCGCCTGAGCCGATGTCCGGGAACGGCAATCCACGACCCGGGGGTATAGGAGATCCCAAGGTCTCGATGGTGTCCGGTTTGCCTGCTAGGGCCGCCGCCTGAAGATCTTCCATGACTTCTTGCGGGACGTCCAAGGAACCGATCTGTAGGGCCTGTACTTGGCCGTCTATTTGCGCCGCACTAGAGGCCAATAATTCATCCATATCAGGTGCTTCATCGGCTACACCAGCAACTCCAGCTGGACGGCCCACGGGTCGGCCGGCAGCTGGCGGTCTGTTACGCGGGGAAGGTTGCCCTTGAGATGTCCACGCAGTCGGCTGAATGTAGATTGAAGGCTTAGGAGGTGTCACAAACAAGGAGGGAATATTGCAATGAGTCCGATCTTGTAGGTTTGGGCGATTCCCGGGGGCACTGCTGCAGTGCTTCCTACAAAAGTGACAGCGCCCTACGTTGTTGAGGTAAGATTGCAGGCGCCATAGTCCGTCTCCTGTGAGCAAAGGGGTCGGAGTGGCAGTCCTCCGGAGTCGCAGGACAGAGTCCTTAACCATATTCTTGTAGAAACCGCTTGTGCGGCTCTCGAATTCCCCATAAGTGAAATCCTTCTTCTTCAGTGCTTCGTGATCGTTGATTTTTGATTGGAGACGCTCCAGCAAGCCAAATGTCACGGCCTCCACGAGTTCAAAGTTGCCTAAAGTATCAACATCAGAGCTCAGCAGGCTTTGAATCGTCCGGGCCCGCGTGCTGTACTCCAGGAAAGTCTCAGTATTGGCCATTTTGAGCTGATTGACTGAGCGCTTCAGGTTGGTGCGCCGTTTGGAGGGGAGGGAAAACTCGCACAGCCTTGCCTTGAACGCATCCCAACCCTTCCCACTAAGCTCGGGGGACTCGTTTGCGTAGAACGACAAGAGATTGGTCTCCGTAATGAGGCCGCCAAGAATGAGCCGTTTGTTGTCCGGGTGGGTGACCCCTTTCATGTCTTGGACTCCTTGAATCCATGTGAGGAGAGGTTCAACTTCCTGAAAAGGGCCCTTGAAGGAGGGCCTGTCTGATACTCAAAATCACTGCAGGTCAATACGCCCGGACGTCAGGCAAGGAACAGAAGTGTTTTTGTCTTTGACAGTGGTCGCGCTGGCCAGATTCTCGAGAGTGGCAAAGCGGGCAGCACTTGCCTTGGGGTCAGATTGAGCTTGTTTGTGGGCGGCTTTCACGTTGGCCCGGGCTTGTTGTTGGACGGCCTTCATGTCCTCTTGGGCCTGGCGCTGTGCTTCCTGGACTTGCTGTTGAGTGACCAGGAGTTGGGTTGTGGTGTTTTGTTGAAGAACCATGATTGCCTTCAAAAGATCAGAATGAGACATCTCAGAAGGATCTGGTACGTCTGAGGATGAACCTTGTTGGTTCTGCATAGCTGGGAGCAATGGATAGATGGGAGGAAGTAGAGATGGTGGTCTGTTTGCAGTCTCCAAAATGTTGTTGATCTGGCTGATAGGGGCAGGAACCAGGATGATTCAAGCTTGTTCAAGAGCTGCAGCCAATCAAGCCTTCCAACGATTGTCTTGGATAATCCTTTCTGGGTCAGATATCGGCGCGAGTGGGTCTGTGTTAGAGTTCCTGGTGCTCATGCAGCCAGCGGGTTGTTTAGACGCAAGGAGAAGAAGATAGGATTTCCTGGTGATGTCCTTTTTCAACCAGGGGGCAATAGAACACAATGAGATTGATGGAAAGATGAAGGATGTTCTGCCAATGTCCTTTTTCGACCAGAAGAACCGAGATAGATAGGTAGATAGATTGCTGGTCCGGTCGCCAGCGCAGAAGATCAGATCAGGTTTGCTCTTGCTTAGCCGCTAAATTGGGTTGTAGAGACTGTAAAATGAAGATGTGTCTGGTGAGAGTCAAACTCACAACCTCAGCTATGCTGAGACACATGCTAGAGTGCTGCCTTTGCCAACTAGGCTACAGACGCTTGTGGCTGCCAGCTGGGTGGTTGGTTGGTAGTGCTCATGGGTCAATCCGACAGCCCTCCATACTGTGGTGATGCATCATGGTAGCAGACTAACAGACAACTCAACATGGGTGGTGTGAACAAGAAAAAAAAGTGTAAGGAGTTGGGATCTCCTTCACTGTTGAATGGTTCGAGAGCGGCACAGAGACTCGAGGTCTAGTTCACGGGTCTCTGAAGTTGCAGATAGGCGAGGGCTAGGCGGGGAGAGATGGGAAAACAAGGACCTCTCTGGGAGCACAGCTTTAATGGACTAGGAAGGGGCATGGAGGAGAGCAAAGAAGAAGAAGGGACGAAGGAAAAGAGAGAGAGAATGGAGTACCTTACCTAGCCGGGAGAGATCGGAAAACGAGGATCTCTGCCGGCTAGGATGTGGAGGCAGGAGCTGAACTCAGCACGCCGGGGCCGTTGGGCCTGTGATATCTCTTGTGGAACCTCGCTGTGCGCGGGGACTTCACATTCTGGTGCAGCGTTCTCAGCGGAGGCTACACTTGTTCACCCGCGAAGACGATACCTGACTGACAGAGGAAGCTGAGCAGCATTCTCGCGGTGCCGATGTACCCAAGCGGGCCCGGGCTGCGATCAAAGAGATCCGCCCGGCGGGGCCGCGGCGGTTCGGATGCCGGCGACGGCGAGGGCGCGGCGGAGGCGGGCGCCCGAGGCGTCGAGGGCGGCGAGGAAGCGCATGAGCTCCTTGCACAACTGTCCAGAAACGGGGGGGTCAGCGGGGCTTGCCGGCAGGGATGGGAAGAGAGGGAGATGTACGGGCCAGTTGGTGGCGGCGACGGCGCTCACGAGCAGGCGCTGGGCGTCGGCGGCGAGGCTGTCGGCCGAGCCCTCGTCGAGCCCGTCGTCTGCAGGCGAGTAGTGCGGGAGGAGGAGCAGGAAGGCGGCGGCGACGGACAGCCGGTCCTGGGCCAGCGCGCTCTCGAACAGTCTGCGCGGCGGGCCGACGGCGCCGAACAGGCGCGGCCACAGGGAGACGTCGATCTTGCGCGCACAGCCCGCGACGACCTGGAGCGCGGGCGCGAAGTGGTCGAGGAACCGCGCCACCCTCGCCATCTCTTCCCCTGCGCCGTCATCCGCTCGCTCCTCTCCGTCCGTCGGCCGAGGCCGCTGGGAAGCCGCAGCCTCGATCGCCCCGTGCAGCAGCTTCTCTAACGCGTGGCCGAAGTAGGCCAGCGACGCGTAACAGGTGCCCACCTGCACGGCCTCGTCCATCCGGTCTCGGCGCAGACAGGCCGCGACGACGTGCTGGATGAACAGCTCCGTCTACACCACCCCGCGCAACTTCAGCTGGGGCCTGTTTCTGGGAGAGGAGAGAGGGAAAGGACTGACGTGGGTGACGAGGCTGAACAGGGCGAAGGCGAGCGCGGGCTTGATGCGCGTGCGCTGCTGGACGCCGACGACGAGGCCTTTGTGGAGCAGCACGGCTGGCGGAGCGGGGATGTGAGCGGCTGGCATCTCGGGAGAGAGAGAGGGGGGGGCGCTTACCGAGGGGATAGAAGGCGAGCGGGAAGGCCAGGCTGGGGGCCGGGGGGCCGGCGGAGAGGGCGTCGGGGAAGCCGAGCCAGACGCGGACGGCGGCGGCGTCCCAGGCCCACAGCGAGGGCTCGAGGGCCGCCGGGAGGACGGATGCGGGGCCGGGGGTGCCGGGGGAGAAGAACTCGACGCGTGTGGCCAGGGTGTGCACGTCGTACGCCAGGGCGGCGGGGCGCAGCTGGAGCAGGGCGCCCCCCACGAGCAGGACGATCGTCGCGTGGGCCAGGTCGGTCTCCGGCTCGCCGAAGCAGTGCTGGGCGTCCGGCACCCGCCAGCCTAGCCCCCGCGCCTGCAGCGGGTCCGCAACCGCCGCCGCCAGCCCCACCCGCCCGCAGCTCACCAGCCGCCCGTCCTTGATGATCAGGTGCTCCAGCGCGTTGGCCGCCGTGTACACCAGCACCGAGCTGTCGTGGATCGACAGCAGGACGACCGGGTGGGCCAGCGCGTGCTCGGCCAGCGCGTGCGCCAGCGTGAGGCTGTTTTCGCGCGCGAAGAGCCGGATCTGAAGACGGGGATTGTTCAGCGCGCGGCAGCGGGAGGAAAGAGGGGAGGGAGACGCACGGAGTAGGCGCCGGCCTGGTCGATGGCGACGACGAGGAGGGAGCCGAACCACTGCATGCCGCCATGGACGCGGATGCGCTGTTCCTCGTGCTCGTGTTCGAATAGCTTCCAGCGCCCAGAGGCGGCGCTGAAGGTGGTGAACCCGCGCCGGCCGGCGACGGCGAGCAGGCCGGCGTCGGCGGAGATGCAGCTGAGCTCGATGGGCCAGTTGGCGCTGATGTAGTCCGCCGGGATCTTGATGTCCTGCCACAGGTCTGCGCCCGGGTCGAGCATCGCGCCCTCCGCGGCCTCCGTCCCCCGGTACACCGACACCCGGTCGTCCAGCTGCAGGAAGCCGTGCCTCGTGTTGTCCTGCACACACTCTCGGTCAGCTCGCTCGCTCCAGCTGGGGCACCGCTGCGATCTCGCCGCTCACCGGCGAATGCATCGTCGCCACCGCGCTCTTCGCAAACGGAACCACGAACACCTGGGCGTCGGCGCCGGCCCGGGGCGCGGCGAGGAGCACGAGCTCGAAGTTGCCCGGGCCCCAGAACTGCACACAGGGTATCAGAGACGTGCCGCAGAAAGAGAAAGAAGGTGCGCAACTAGGTCCTGGCAGGCGTGCATGAAGCCGTCCTCGAACGGGACGCCGGTCGGCGCCGGCTCCGGCGCGAGGCCCGCGGAGCCGCTGGCGACGAGCAGGCGGCCGTAGACGGACCAGACGGCGAACCCGGCGGGGCCGGCGATGGCCAAGGCGTGTCCGTCGGAGGTCCTGCACACACACACACTTTCAGACTTCGGGGGACTTCGGGGGGAGAGAGTGGGGGGGAGACAGACCATGCACAGCTAGCCACGGCGCCCCCCGCGGGGTCGGGGGTCTGGGGGGCCAGCGAGTGGGAGTACACGGGGGGCTGGGCGGGCGGGGCGAGGCTGTAGACGTCGACGGCGTCGCTGGAACGTCGGGAGAGAGGTGTCAGGACAAGACCACGGAGTGCATGGGGAAGACGTACCCCTGGACAGCGAGGGCGACAAGCCCGAAGCGGAAGTTGAGCGCACAGGCGCCCGTGGCGGGTCGGCGGCCGGGCCGGGCTTCGGGGTCGTGGAAGCATCTGCCGGCCCAGCCGGGCGGGCTGCGTGCGGCCATCATCTGGGCCACGTAGGCGCGGCCGTCGGAGGCAACGAGGACGTAGAGGTCCAGCGCGGGGTCGTGGGTGATCGAGCGCAGGGAGACTGGACAAGAGAAGGACGGGTCAGCACTCCACAGGGGCTTCCGCGGGACGCAGAGGGACACGCACCGGCCTTGTCGACGAGCCATGCCTGGTCGGCCAGCCGGGCCGAGGGGCCCGGGACGGAGAGGGCGGTCCACGGGATGGCGCAGAGCTGGGGCGTGGGGCCGGCGAGGCTGAGCAGGATGTGGTCGGGGGAGAGGTGGAGGCTAGAAGGCCGAGGCCGATCAGTGCAGATGGGGCCGGCACAGGAGAGAGGGGGACGGACCAGGAGAGGGGGTGGGGGGGCACGATCTCGCCGAGATAGCAGAGGGCGAGTGCGGGCAGGGCGATGCGGTCGGCGGGGGCGGTGAGCAGGAAGGAGGCGTCCTGGGCGGCGGGCGGGGCGTAGACCGGGGCGGGGAGGGCCCGGAGCCGGTAGACGAGGATGGCGGCGCTGGCGGTCTGGAGCGGGCGCGGCAGGGTCAGCCCGGGCAGGCGCAGCGAGGGAGATCAGGGGGAGGAGACTGGCCGCGAGGACGAGGAGGGGGTCGGCCTGGCCGGGCCTCCAGCGCAGCAGGGTCGTCGGCCCGTGCCGGAGGAGACAGGCGTGGCGCCGGACGAGCGAGGCGAGGATGATCCGGGGGCGCGGGCTCCACACGATGAGCTCGGTCGGCGTGGCGGTGGCGGTGAGGCCGAGCGGGGCGTGCGGGGAGGGGCCGGAGGTGGCGAGGGCGACGAGGGGCGTGCTGCTGCTGGGGTGGGCGAGCCGGGTGGCAGTGCCTGTGGGCCAGTACATCGATGCGTTCCTCGCACAATCACGCGGGCGACGAAAATTAATAGACATGCAACACCACACCACACCCATCCACATCCACAACACCACAGCTTACACAGCCAGACAACAATCATCCCCCCAGTCTGCAACCCAAACCCAACAAGTATAAATTAGCAGTCACAACAACATCATATGAAATATCTCAAAGCACAAACCAATGGCCCACAACACAACTCTCTTGACCGTGAAGAAGCGTTCAGTTCCTAAAAAGTCAGACCCAGCAAGCAAGCAGTTTATGAGTCTCAATTATAAGCAGTGATAAGCCTGAAATTCAGCATGCAGGGCATTTGATGTTCCAGGCCACGTGGCCAACTATCCCAAATCTGTATCATCAACACCGCTTCAAGGCTCAAAGATAGCAAACCTCTGCTCCCAAAGCTATCACAAATCCAACCAACACATGAGGGGGATTCAGAGCTGGCTAGAGATGAACATTCAGTGCCTGTTAGGGGGGTACCGCACCCTTGCGCTCACCACACACCCACACAGCCGTGCCAGGTGGGGTACAAGGTGCTTGGGTTTGGCCAGAAAGCAGTGCGGGGCCTGGGGAACGCCTGCAAGTACCTCCCTCCTCAATGACCGGCACAGACTGGTTGCGGAGAGGGTACAGAACTCTTTCAAGGACCGGAAAGACCATTTTCTGATATGGCACACAACCCTCTTAATGACCAGCACAGATTGTTTGCTGAGAGGGTGTTTCAAATTCCACAACACACAATCCTTTTTCACCTGAGTAATTATTTCAACAGAGGCTCCACACCCAGGCGCACTTTTTTCAGCCAGAATCACTCAATGGCAGTGTATGGCCCTTCTGGACCAATACCTTGTCCCAGCACCAATACAGTATGCCAGGCTTAATAGGATTGACCCCAGGACACCACGCTTTGTCCAACTATCTCCGATTGTGTATTTATTTGGCAAGCAAACACCAATTAGTTTGTTTGACCTGGTGGCTATGTGCAGTGGGACTGTTTGACCTTCTTGGCTGGATTTTGGGCTAAATTTCCAGTGATTATGTCCCCTGGATTAAGCAATTATGAGTGGCAGGAATTGTGATTGCTATCATTAAACCCCCTAATAGTTTGGTTTGCAAGTCCAGAACAGTCCAGAACCTGCTTTGGGGTGGCCCTGATGGGTGCCCCTGGGACACCCCAGAACTCTGGACCACACAAACAACATCACTCCAAGGGGTCACACCGGTGCTTGGCTATGGCCCATGAGTGGAAGCTTGCTTGTGTATGTGCCCATTAAAGCTAGGGGTGATACCCATTGAAATAAGGGTAGAAACTCTCCATCACATGTTGGATGTTTGGCAGGTACCCCAGGTGCCCCCTGTGGCGGTGAGCTGGATACATATGTCTCCAGCTCCCCGGTGGATACATATGTATCCAGCTCACTGCAATAACTTCTCCCAGAGAGAATGTATCCATCTTCAAAAGGGATCAGTCGTCCTGGCAAGCTGGATACATGTGAAAGCGGTGGGCAGATAGGTTATGGTATGTTACAGGGGTCATTTTGGATATTGTAACTTCTTTGAATATCCAATTTGCTTTGTTTTGGATAACGTAACCCCATCATGCAAGTAACATAACGTACTGTAACTAAATTTTCTTTGTGAGTTTTTAAGGCTCCAATAACATACTGGTGCGGTGATTACTGCACCTGTAGGTAAATTTGGTGTTTTATGATACCCGTAACTTGAAATACAGCTTAAATTTGGTACCGGTGGCAACCGGGGCCCAAAAGCTCAGGCGGGGACGTGCAACGCAATGGGGAATCAAACTTGTGCATCACAGAAGAGGCAGCAGGCATTTGACTGACCCCTGCCAACTTGGCCATCCCAGATTATCCAGTGGCCCCAATAACGGGTCTCTCATACAGTTACAATAGTAACTGGACCCGTCTTACCCCCATGTTTGAATTGCGTAACGTACTTGTTCCCCCAGTTATCCGTAAATAGTGGTTACGTAACATAATTAGTTACGTTAGGGCCAGCGTTACCCAGATGGTTAATGTATCTGCCCACCGCTGCATGTGATCTAGCTTGGCAAGGGAGGTCCACCCGGTGAGCTGGCATTGCCAAGAGGACTCCTGCCCGCAAGCTGAATCTGTCCAGCTTGCTGGGAGAACACCCTTGTCAAGCTGGATCTACTGGGCCCAGCCCTGGCCCCCTCCGGGGGGGGGGGGGGTACATATGATCTCAATGACTGGTTGACACCAGTCATTAAGGGGGGGTAGATAAACCCAATGCACAACCCCCAAAAGGAAGGCAATGTGCACACATTGCCATGTTCAATACATTGTTAATACCAAGGTATTTCACACGGCTAACCTAGGTATTACAGAATATTAACCTTGTTGTTCCAGAAGTTTTTTACAGAAGTTTAACCCTCTCACAAGAGTTTAATTCAGTTGTCACAGAAGTTAAACCCACGTAATAGAAAAATTCAAGAAGAAATTTCAACTGATAATTTTGATGAAAATATTTTTTGGTGTGGTTTAAAACTCATGCCCTGGAGTACCCTGTCATTGGTTTAAATTCCTTTGAAAGCGCATTATTGCCGCATATGTAGGAACCTATCTGCAGGGGTTATTATTCTGAAATCTCAATGTAGTTGTTGTATTTTAGCCAAATGGAGGTACAATAAAAGATATGAGAACACAGTTCATATATATTTGTGTAATACTCTTCAATTGTCCTTGTATTGAAAATCAAGTTGTTGATCATGTGTTTTCTCAAATCAGTTTCACTTCTTAGTTGTTGTTTTTCTATCATAAGTTCATTTTCTTTTTGAAATTGACTAAATAATTTTGCGTAAAAAATGGTTGAAAGAGTCCAGATGACTTTGGAAAATCATCAGTCACATTGGAGATGGTGGAAGCTCAAAATCCTTTGGGTGGAGGTTGCAGTGCTACCCAATCCCAGCAGGTATTAGCCTGTCCCATCCAGGAGGGTATGGGTCGCCAGATGCCTTGGCTACACTTCTGGGCGCGCCGTAACGCTGGAATATGTACCAGGGCTTAACAGGTATATCCTGTCCCTTCCTGGTGGGTTTGGGTCACAGGACAACCCTGAAAGGGCCGGGTACCCCACAAGTTCCAGCCTAGGTGCACATCTACCCTAAAAGCAACTTTGGGGAATCGTCCAAAGTCACCTGGCCTTGATTTGGCCTCCCTGATGAAGTACAAACTCTATTTTTGTCAGCCAGGCTACTATGATAAGTTAGAGCCCAGCTAAAAATGCTAGCATATGTAGTAGCGGCGCAAAGGGCCGCTAAAGATAAGATAGAAAATACATTCTTTCGCTAATAGTAGCGGCGCAGAGCGCCGCGCACAAGGATGGAAAGGGTATTCATTAATGAATATTAATTGCAGCGCAGAAGCGCTGTGCACCAGAAACTATGCAATACATATCCCCTCAAACCTTAAACCAAGTTGAGGGGTGAATAGTAGAACTCCAGCCAAAAACGGCCGGAGAACCAGTTATGAATTGGTTGAAACCCGCTATATATCTCATCCCAGCTTGGTAAATATTCTGACATATGGTTACCAAAATGCTCACAAGCCCCCAAAGTTTCATCATGTACCTTTACCAACCACAAAAACCCAAATGTAGCAGCTACAGTTTGATCAGTTTCCAAATATCACTACTTTGGTAGTTCTTTGGTGTTTCTGCCACTATATCTCATCTCAGTGTGGGAAACCTTCTGCCATATAGTTTCAAAAAATGTTTACCAGCCCCCAAAGTTTCATTCTGTACCTTTACTGACCACAAAACCCCCAAATGTAGCAGCTACAGTCTGATCAGTTTCCAAATATGACTACTCTGGTAGTTTCTTGGTGTTTCTGCCACTATATCTCATCCCAGCGTGGGATCCTTCTGCCTGATGATGACCAAAATGTTTACAAGCCCCCAAGGTTCCATTGTGTGCCTTTAATTTCCACAAAACCACCAAATGTAGCAGCTACAGTCTGATCAGTTCCCAAATATGACTACTTTGGTAGTTTCCTGGTGTTTCTGCCACTATATCTCATTGCAATGTGGGAATTCTTCTGCCATATGGTTACCAAAATGGTCAAAAGCCCCCAAAGTTTCATTATTTACCTTTACTGCCACAAAAACCCCAAATGTAGCAGCTACAGTCTGATCAGTTCCCAAATACCACTACTTTGGTTGTTTCTTGGTGTTTCTGCCACTATATCTCATCCCAGCCTGGGAATCCTTCTGCCAGATGGTGACCAAAATGTTGGCGAGCCACCAAAGTTTCATTATGTACCTTTAATGACCACAAAACCCCCAAATGTAGCAGCTACAGTCTGATCAGTTTCCAAATATCACTACTTTGGTAGTTTCTTGGTGTTTCTGCCACTATATCTCATCCCAGCGTGGGAATCCTTCTGCCATATGTTTTCCAAAATGTTGAAAAGCCCCCAAAATTTCATTCTGTACCTTTACTGACCACAAAACCCCCAAATGTAGCAGCTATAGTCTGATCAGTTCCCAAATATCACTACCTGGTAGTTTCTTGGTGTTTCTGCCCCTATATCTCCTCCCAGCGTGGGAATCCTTCTGCCAGATGGTTACAAAAATGTTCAAAACCCCCAAAGTTTCATTATTTACCTTTACTGACCACAAAACCCCCAAATGTAGCAGCAGTCTGATCAGTTCCCAAAAATCACTACTTTGGTAGTTTTGTGGTGTTTCTGCCACTATATCTCATCCCAGCGGAAGAATTCTTCTGCCATATTGTTACTAAAATTTTAGGAAGCCCCCAAAGATTCATCATGTACCTTTACTGACCACAAAACTCCCAAATGTAGCAGCTACAGTCTGATCAGTTTCCAAATATCACTACTTTGGTAGTTTCTTGGTGTTTCTGCCACTATATCTCATCCCAGCTTGGTAAATATTCTGACATATGTTTATCAAAATTCTCACAAGCCCCCAAAGTCTCATTATGTACCTTCACTGACCACAAAATCCCCAGATGAGATATAGTGGCAGAAACACCCAGAAGTAGTGATATTTGGAAACTGGTCAGATTGTGGCTGCTACATTTGGGGGTTTTGTGTTCTTTAAGGTACATCATGAACCTTTGGGGGCTTTTGAACATTTTGGTAAACATAGGGCAGAATGATTCTCATGCTGGGATGAGATATAGTGGAAGAAACACCAAGAAACTACCAAAGTAGTGATATTTGGGAACTGATCGGACTGTAGCTACTACATTTGGGGGTTTTGTGGTCAGTAAAGGTACATAATGAAACTTTGGGGGCTTCCTAACATGTTAGTAACCATATGGCAGAAGAATTCTCACGCTGGGATGAGATATAGTGGCAGAAACACCAAGAAACTACCAAAGTAGTGATATTGGGGAACTGATCAGACTGTAGCTGCTACATTTGGAGGTTTTGTGGTCAGTAAAGGTACAGAATGAAACTTTGGGCGCTGGTAAAAATTTTGGAAACCACATGGCAGAAGGATTCCCACACTGAGAGGAGATATAGTGGCAGAAACACCAAGAAACTACCAAAGTAGTGGTATTTGGGGACTGATCAGACTGTAGGTGCTACATTTGGGGGTTTTGTGGCAGTAAAGGTAAATAATGAAACTTTGGGGGCTTTCCAAAATTTTGGTCACCATCTGGCAGATGGATTCCCAGGCTGGGATGAGATACAGTGGCAGAAACACCAAGAAACTACCAAAGTAGTGATATTTGAAAACTGATCAAACTGTAGCTGCTACATTTGGGGGTTTTGTGGTAATTAAAGGTAAGTAATAAAACTTTGGGGGCTTTTAAAAATATTGGGAACTATATGGCAGAAGAATTCTCACGCTGGGATGAGATATAGTGGCAGAAACACCAAGAAACTACCAACGTAGTGATATTTGGAAACTGATCAGACTGTAGCTGCCATATTAGGGGGTTTTGTGGTCAGTAAAGGTACGTAATGAAACTTTGGGGGCTTCTTAACATTTTTGTAACCATATGGCAGAAGAAATCTCACGCTGGGATGAGATATAGTGGCAGAAACACCAAGAAACTAGCAGGTAGTGATATTTGGGAACTGATCAGACTATAGCTGCTACATTTGAGAGTTTTGTGGTCAGTAAGGGTACATAATGAAACATTGGGGGCTTGTAAACATTTTGGTCACCATCTGGCAGAAGGATTCCCACGCTGGGATGAGATATAGTGGAAGGAACACCAAGAAACTATCAGGTAGTGATATTTGGGAACTGATAAGACTATAGCTGCTACATTTCAGGATTTTGTGGTCAGTCAAGGTACAGAATGAACCTTTGGGGGCTTGTAAACATTTTGGGCACCCTCTGGCAGAAGGTGTCAGCCTTAGAGATACAACAAGTATCCTAAAGTCTGCAAAAACTTGTAAAACCACTTACAAATCCTCAAATATTATTGGATATTCAGAAAACTTGTGGCAAATTAAGGGGGGTCACCCACTCAAAGTAACCCCTCATTCCTACTCCTTCATACATTTTTTCACATATGTACACATAGCCACAAAGCGCTCCAAAGAGCAGGAAAACTACATAAAAAATCTTTACATAAATTAAATCACATAAAATTATATCAATGAGCAAAATTCCTTTCCCCCATGAAACATGAGCCATGGGTGAGATTAACACTTAGTACAAATTGATATTACACTTCATATTAAGCTATTTCACGTGACAATTGGTTATACAAATGTCACGTGTGAGAGTAAGGGAAGTTGTGTAATATTGTACAAACAAAATACCCATAACCAAGGCAGATTACACGTCTACTCTTGGCATTTACCCATAGCCAAAACTAATGAGAACTTTTCAACACCCTCAAAGATCTCTCCAATATTTAAGGAGGTAATTGAGCCACTGGAATTGTCCCCCCAGACATTTCACCACCCATTAACCTGTAAGTTAACTGGTGAAAATTCTCCTCTGGCTTATTAAAGCCACCCCTTCCTTTATTTCTGCCCTCCTGGCACAAAACCCACTAGATCTTAACTTTAAAATTGCCAATACCCCTTATAAGCATTTATTACAGTTATATCTTTATAAATAGTTGCTGTAAGACCTTTGCCTCTGACGCACAGCCAATCAGTTTAAGCGCTTACCAGCTATTTCTAAGTCAAAACCTTATATATAAAGGAATTGTAGCAACTGAAGTGTAGATTAGACAAAAGACTCTCAAGCACGGCACAATCCTGTGCTGCCTTCAGGTAAACAGAAAACTCTCAAGATTGTTTCTTTATTTTAATATGTACTTGTGTGTAATTACAACATATTAAAATAAAGCAATCTACACTTCAGTTGCTACAATTCTTTTAGATTTACAGTCTCGAATAGCTCAAACCGACGACCCCAAACAACAACTGAAGGCGGTACAAGATGGCAAATATGCGAAATCAGAGGGCAAATACTTTGAGGCAACTTTGATCATTGGGTTGAACATGGCCTACAAGAGACCATCCACACTTGCTTGTTTCAATTTTTGTAAGTTCTTGATCAATCAGCTGTACTCAAAAAGTACCATTGAGCAGGATCAGCCATCCCCCTCCATTTGCTTGGTTAAATACAAGAATTCCTATGGACAGATAGAGGAGAAATGAGTGGGATTGGTTTGAACGATCACCATTGCTTTTACATCACTTAAGAACCAAGTTGAGAGTTTTGATGTTATCCCATTCTAGCAAGGTGAACTCATAGCCGCTGAAGTACTTGCCCTTCCCATTCTTGGTTTCATTCACAAGGAGTTGGTTTATAACCTGTAGATATGATCAAAATATGAATACCCAGATGAAGTCAATCACAGTGACAACAAAAATGGTTAAGACATTGACCTTTCTTGCCCGGTAAGCTCAATTACGACTGTTGTACGTAATGTTCCATTGCATGCCATAGCCACCAATTATACCAGGCCTCTCATAGCCCAAATTTTTGGCCCACACCTTGAATTTGGCTTGTTTGGCAGGTGAGCTACAAATACAATGGCAAACATAGTCAATCTGATTCAAATATAAATGATCAAGCCAGCTACTTGACATTGAAGTGATGTGATCACCCAAGCAAGGAATTGTACAACCTTTTTTAACGTGAATCCAATTCCACTGTTGGTATACTTCCCTCAAGTCTTCTGACTAACGATTGAGCCTGAACTGGCGGGACTGAGTGGGAATGCAAAACCAGCAAACAACAGTGGTGGTGGCCAACCTTAAAACAGAAACACGCACAGTCTTCACCAAGCCCTTCCCAGAAGGAATCTGCAGGGGCCTTTACTCTGATGTTGGATGTCCAACGCTTGAAGGCATTACTGACCAATCAGCCAATAGAAATCATCTTGCTAGAAGACATGCTCCAAGCGCTTCTTGGCAAGCCAATATACAATGAAAACAACCTAGACAAGCATGGGAACATGGCCGTTCCGCCCTACGCGCCGCCAGAAGCCGTGTTTGCGCTGCAAAAGTCACACTTGTTCTCTTCTGTTAGATGATGAATACCCCGGATCTGATTATGAATACGCAGCAAATGAATACAATTCTCACCAGCATCTGAAAAATTACCGGTTGCAACCCTAACCGCATTTTTCCACCGCCATCAAAAGAATTCTCCTGTGCGGCCAACCTTGCTGGTCTTTTCCTCATGCGTTTACATCATATTACTTGTGAGGAGGAGACTAGTAAGCAAAATCAACCTTCACTAACATCATCAAGATTGCGGATCACCCAAACTAACCGCAAACTTTCCTCATCCCCATTCTACTCCTCCCATTCGTTTTCCCCTTTACAACATAGACATAAATCTCTTGCGCGCGTGTCCCTCACTATCATCACCAACAATAAAAATAAAACACAAATAACCCCTGCGTCATTGCAGGTATGATTTTCTTATTCTCTCAAGTATGTATTTACCATTGAATCTAATACTTGTTCTCTATTTTTGTTATTCTTTTCAATCCTATTTTTCAGGTGTGTTGCTGGGTTCATAAGTCTTTTCAGGTCGTCGCTGTTTGCTCAGATTCAAACTTCATCATCTTAGGTTTGCTATTTTGTCATTTCATCACATTCATCATTGTTTTTCTTTTCATCATCATAAGAAATATATATACGGGTTTACATCATATTACTTGTGAGGAAGAGACTAACATAAATTTCTCTTGCGCGCGTCCCTCACTATCATCACCAACAATAAAAATCAAACACAAATAACCCCTGCGTCATTGCAGGTGTGTTGCTGGGTTCATAAGTCTTGTCAGGTCGTCGCTGTTTGCTCAGATTCAAACTTCTTCATCTTAAGTGTGTTGCTGGGTTCATAAGTCTTTTCAGTTTGTCTCTGTTTTCTCAGATTCAAACTTCATCATCCTAGGCACATTTTCTTATCTCAAAATCACATCTTCGCCCTCCCTGGGCTAGGTCCCAAGGCCTCCTTGTACCTGGCCGCCGCTTTTGAGAACCAGGCCGAGCTTATCTTGGCCAGCGGGCGCTCTTCCAAATGCTCATTGGTTGGTGACAAGGCAGCCCCTTCCAAGTTTTAGGACCCAAAAGTAACACCCTGTTTGATCCTGTCCGACCTTGGCATGCTTGAGGAACCACTGTTTGCCAGGGCGATCACCCCTGACGGTGGGGCCTGGGTCACCTCTTTGTACGCCCCCTCGATACCCTTGATATTTTCTGGTGGCATTCTAAGGGTTGTATTCTATGACTGCTATCTATTAATGTTGGGCTACTAACTTTGCTCATAACCAAGTCTCACTTATTGCCAAATATTTATAGTAACAATGCCAACAACAAACGACATTGGTAACTACCAAGATGCTAATCTAAACACTACATATCCACCCATCACCCAAGTCTCACTGCAGAAAGCAGCTATCTCCCAAGTACCTCTCCATTGTATCAACTCTTGGCCTTGCAAAGTCACATCATAGCAGCAGTAGGTATATGCTTTGACCAGTACCAAGACAGCGCGTCCTTGGCCCTAGATCCGGGTTGATCCAATAGATCTGGTGGGTCTGGCTTCCCCCAGACTATTTGAGGGCCATTCCTCACATCCTCTCTCATCAAAGGAAGTCAAGTACACACTGCACAGGCGTGACCGAGGGCGCTGATGTCCTTGCGGCCAAAGGTGAAGTCAATCTTCATCGCGGCTTCACTTTGTTCAGTCAAAAATGATCCTTTCCTAATCACCCCAAGCCTACTTCTCCATCAAATGTTGTCCATCCTTGCCCCACAGATAGCCACCATTGCTTGTATGCACCTTCCCCCCACATACACTCTATAGCAAACCTTTTCACACCAAATTTAGATAAAATTTCATCACCCTAGAAATATATCTCCCAGCATATATCTCTTTACATTTAATTTCAGACCATTGACCCATCTCACAGTGTTTCAAGGACTTCTGCCTTTTATTCTCCTCATCTCTCACTTCTCTACTCTCACTCAGTTATAGGATTGACATAAACCTCAAACACATCAGTGTTAAAGCCATCTAAGTCAAAGATATCATCAGCCACACCTTTTTCTTTTTCTTAGTATAACCTTCTCTTCATAAGCATTAGTCAAGAGGGCAGCCTCACCAGCACCTGTAGCCTCCTCTACATTATTAGTGCTGACTATTTCCCCTCACAGCTCTTTCCTGATCTTTTAGGAGTTCCACACCATTCATTGATGAGATTTCTGATGGGGGGAATCCCACCTGGTCATCAATGATCTTGCTGATGGGGGGAAACCCTCCTGGGAATTGAGGGGAATCCCTCCTGGTCATTGATGAGCTTGCTGATGGGGGGAATCCCTCTCATTCAGCGGGTGTATTTGTCAGCCTTAGAGTCAGCGCAGCTGACCTAAAGTCTGCCTTTATCATTATTTCTACCTCAAATCTCTTATATCTTTTCATGCTTAAGGTTTAACCTTGTTTTGACTTCAGATTCTGATTTCTCATGCAATTTTGACCCAGCTAGTGTTCACTGATCACTTTACAATATCTCTACTCCTTCATAGAGTTTGTGGTTTGTGACACACATGCGCAGCAGCGCCGTGTAGTTGCGCCTGAGCGCTCCCAACCACATGTACATGTGTGATTATGTCATCCAACTTTGAAAATTTTCGAAGTCAGGATCCCCCATGCAGCTGGAGGATCCACATATTCCAGCACACCAGAACCACCACCCAGATAAACTCCAGGATCACCACCAAAGAGCCTACTATACTCCCAGTATACCTACCGTCACAGGCGCCTAGGATATTGACAGTAAGTAACCTCTTTCACTGAACCTTGTTTATCTCAGAGGTACAACTCTGTGTCTTGCTTGATCTGCTCTTTCTTCTGGTTTTGCCTCCTTCTTGATCACAGGGCTGTCCCTCCAAATCCTCAGGCATTTGCCTCTATCTTGATCACAGGGCTGTCCCTTATTATCATTTGGCCTTTGCCTCAAAATCTAGGTTCAGGGCTGTCCCTCAGGTTTCCCTTTAAGAACCTTGACTATCCAGAAGGAAGCTAAAAAATTGTGGCTGGATTAAGCTTATCCAAACCAGATACCCTCCTGAGAGGAAGCTGTAGCACTTCTAGCACAGATTAGCAGCACTCTTCAGAAGAGTAGCATTGCCAGTGGAAGTGCATTCCCACTAGAATAACCTAGTACTTCTCTTTTTCCTTATCCTGCTTGGTTTCTCTCTCTCTTTCTCTTTTTTCTCTTATAGTTGTAGTTTCTTTATCCCAAGAAATCCAACTATTGCCCCCCCACTTCTTGTGTCCTGTTGTCACTATAGAGACTCAGGCTCACAGTATTGCTGATCAGGAGATATTTCTCACGCGCAATGAGTACATATATCAGAGTGGGTACCTGCCCCCTGTCACCCAGGTACTTGCCCCCTGGCACCTGGGTAATTGCCCTCACAGGTGTGGGTGCAGATGCGCATGTTGAGAAATTGAGAAATTTCAGGCGGGTACCTGCACCTGTGGTGGTTACACATGTAAAAGAGGCCATCTCTAAAAACAATGTGTATTCTATCCCAAACCATTGAATTATTTTTAGGGACTGGAAATATGCATTTGTATTGGTAGTTGAGTGTTATAAAGTTTGAGAGGAGAAATTCATGCAAAAAGAGGAAACTAAACAAAAATTCCAAGAGTATTAAGTGCAGAATTGTATCCTATAATTCTATGGACTGAGTGAAATTCTCAATCTGTGTGCAGAATCAAATTTGAATCCAGGTTAAGGGAGAGTTATTCTATGAATTGCAACAGTGAGTTGTCATTAAAATTTTCCATAATCCTATCAGACATTAAAGGGTAAGAATTTTGGAATTGATTCCATTCATGTTCCGTGTATCTTATGTATGTAAGGTCAAAATCCTGTTTCAATCAAGCTTTCAGAATTAAATTCATCTTTACTTCAAACAAGTTGAGATGACTCACATTAAATCCATCTCTAGGGACATCGTATCTAGCAAAAAAATCTTGTAAACGCAATTTAAGTCCTTTTTCAAATGTTGACTTGTAAACTGGAAGCTCTGGGTCTTCTTTTCTGCATGTGGGGCATGTGTAATGTTTTCCTTCCCAAGGAGCTACACAATCCACATGGAATGAGTGTGTGCAAGTTGTCCTTTTTTTGGTTAATCTTTGATTCAAACTTCCCAGACAAATGGCACATAGATCTTCTTCTTCCTGGCGGACTTTTTTCAATCTGTTCTCAAATTTGTCACTTGCCTTTTTGTCTTCATTGGAAGTTGGTACATTTGAGGATGATGAGGATAGATGTTTTTCTATCTCTTGAGAGGAAGGAATTTCTCTGGGGATTCCATCAACCACATTGGAAATCTACCACCCATCATTCACATGGCATTTTTTTCAATATTGTTTCCTTCTTGGATGGCCTCAACCAATAAGATTACTCACCAGAACTTCTGGTTGATCATTAATTAGCACTGTTGACCTAAGAACAGAATTTCCAGACATTTCTTCCCCATTGAAACCCTTTAAAAACGGACAAAAAAAACAATTTTATTTAATTTTGTTGTCCTGCTGGGTGGTCCAAAACAGCTGTATTACTCACCAAATTAGTTTCATGATCATTGTGAACCTCTGGCCCTAGAAGACTATTACCGGCATTTTCATTCCCATTGGAAACCTTCACAATCCATAACACAGATAGGATATTTTTAATTTTCATTTTCCTCCTGGGTGTCCCAAATAACCAGATTACTCACCAAATTTCCAGGCTGAGAAGTTTGAACTTTTGATGTATGAATAGTGTTGCCTTGGTTTTTTTCATTTCCATTGGAGCTCTCCAAAACGTATACATAGGTCACATGTTAGAAACTAAATCTACTGCTGTTGCATTTTTGAATGGTCTGTCACTCACAGAATCTCCTGGATGATCATGCTGTGATCTCAACCTAGGAAAGGTATTCCCAGGTAATTCATTATCCATTCCTCTCTGAAAATCAAATGATTGATATGATAATAAAAAATAAGTTTTGTTACCATCATGAATATTAAAAAAACTGTATCCATATTCACTCACAGAGCTTTCAGCCTGATCAGATAGCACTTTTGATCCAAGAACAGAGTCACTAGAGATTTCACATGCTTCTTGTTGATCATGCAGGGCATTTGATCCAACGTCTGAATCTAAATGACAGCCATCCAACCTGTTTGTGCTGGACCCCAATTGATTAGGAATCTCGTCCCAAAGTTCTTTCCCATGAGGCAGGGGTGCAGTAACCAATACAGCTACCTGAAGAAGCTTTAAAGACAAAAAAAGCCATGTTCAACTTCAGCTCTTTCATCTTTCTCAGTGGAATGTAGAATCTTACCACAATCAATCTCATTCTATGAATAATTGAGTTGGTCAAGTTTATTATGTAAAATAGCTTAGAAGAGCTGAGATTGGTTGAGAGACAAACGTGTAGAATTCTAAGAGGGAATCTTTTCCTCTGGAATTGAACCAAGCTTGTGCCTGCCTTTCATTCCTGTTGATGGCCATACATACCAAGCCATTATCTTGATACTGGTGGTGCAAGGAGCAACACACCCTTTGACGCAACTCAGCCTTCGACACAACTCAGCCTTCGACGCAACTCAGCCTTCGACGCAACTCAGCCTTCGGCGCGACTCAGAGGCTCAGCCTTCAGCGCGACTCGCCCTTTGATGGGATTCCTCATCATGCTTGAATGCAACTCAAGAAAGAAAAAAAAAGCCAAAGTATTTGCAGCTTGATACACGTGAAGAATCAAGTGCTTACCTTTTACTAACCTGGCAACTTCAATGTAACTCAGGGGAATCAACCCTCGGCATCTTATGATTTAGATCTATCAGAGCTGCTCAAACATTTGAATAAGGGCATTGTTGCAGCCATCAAGTTTGTGTTTGCTTTTTCACCAACAAGCAACAGCATTAATGGAACTTTGTGTGCTTTTCTGAGTTTTTGTTTTACGTCATATTTGAGCATCTGTATAAGCCCAACTTTGGCGCAGTGTGTCATGTTTTGTCGGTGACTGATGCCATGGGCCAAAGCTCGGAAGACAGCGGAGGGCGAGTGGGATGTTTCCGGTGTCGAGGATGTCACATGACTCAGCTGTGACAGGCGTGTCCCACAGGTCGAGCCTCGCAGTGAAACCTAACCCTACCCGGCCTTCTGCTCGCCCCTCATCCAGCCGTCCCCGAGAAAAAGCCACCCACCAGGAACCGGATACCCAAGCACCACCATGTTCGCCAAGCAACTCGTCTCGACCAGTCTGCGGGCTCTGAAAGCCAGCTCCCCCTCTGCCGCCCGCCCGGTTGCCGCCGGGCTGAAGACGCTCTCGGCCCGCTCCCTCGGAACGACCGCCGTCCGCTCGATCGCCTCCTCCGCCTTGCGTCTCGAGGAAGAGCCCAGCCCCGCCCAGCCTGCGGCCGCCGCCCAATCCGCCTCTCCCCTCGCCACCGCTGACCTCCCCGCCGTCTACCTCAGCAATCTCTCCTTCGCGGTCACCGAGGAGGCCTTGACCGACTTCATCAAACAGTATTCCCCCGTCAAGAAGGTCGACGTCGTCCGTAACAGTGATGGTGCTATCAGAGGGTCCGCCACCTTTCCCCACACAATCCCCCCCCCCGTCTCGGGGGCCGATTCTGACCAGCCCAATCTTCTCCCTTCGTACCACAGCTTCGGATTCGCCAAATATGCTACCGTAGCCGAAGCTGAGGCTGCCGTGGCCGCGATCAACGGACTGGACTTCCTGGGCCGGCAGATCGTGGCGGCGATCTCGCAGCGGCGCCCGATGATTTCGGATGCCTCGAACCAACTGTTCATGTCAGGCTTCCCGACGCAGGGAGAGGCGGATGAGGCGAGTCTGCGTCTGGCCCTGCACGAGACGCTGGGGGTCCAGCCGCGCTCGATTCGGCTGCACAAGTTCCCCGGCGGGTTCTTAAAGGGTACCGGCCACCTGGAGTTCGAGGACGTGGCGACGCTCGAGAAGGTGCTCGTCAAGCTCCAGGAGCTCGGCGCCGACCAGCCCATCGTCGTCAATGGCCACCCCATTACCCTCGTCAAGGCCCGCCCCCTCTTGCAGCCCCGCTCTCGCTCCGGACCTGGCACCGGCGCCCCCGGCCGTGGCGGGTTCGGCGCCATGCGTGGCGGCCGCCCCGGCTACGGGGCTGCTGGCTACGCCGGCGCCGGATACGGCGGCTACCCCGCTGGCCCCGCCGAAGGCGGATACCCGGGCCAGATGGGCGGCTACCAGAACCAACCCGGCTATGACAACGCCGTGCGTACACTCACCGATTTTCTGTATATCTTGGCTACCTCATCTAATCATCGTTTCTCCTCATCCTCCCACAGTACTACCCTCCCCCTCCTCAAGGTCCCCCAGGCTCTGGCGGATACGGTGACGGCTACGGCTCGCAGGGCGAAGGCGGACAAGGCGGCGGAAACCAGCAATACTGAACACATCCCGCCTTCCTCCTGAACTGATTGCCATAGAGATGGGCTTGATGACCTCAAAGTTTGAAAGTTTGGTGGCAGTTGTACAACTGTTGTGTCTTCATACCCAAAAGACATCAAAACTCTACTGTGCGAGACAAAGTAAACTCATGATTGACTTACCCTAATCCAATACCTTGCTGAGAAGGAGATTGGACTTGGAATGCACCGGCAAATAGCTTACTGTTTGGCGAGCATTATGGGTAGTGAAGATGAAATTGCTAGGAGAATTAACAGGTCTTTGGAAAGCATGACATGCTTCATTGTGAAATGGGGATGCTTCTGTGGGAAAAGCAAATTCCTACTGATTCAAACTGTTCTGCCAATAAATCTCATCAAAATTGATGTTGTGTGGTGGAGATGACAATTCCACAAAATGTGGCTGACAACCAGGCTGGTGGGTCCCTTCAAAAATGGTGGAGAAAGGAAGATAATCCCACTTGAAGTGATGGCGCACATGAGGCAATCCAGATCAGGTTGTGGCAGAGAAAGGTGTTGAAAGCGTGTGAGGAATGTAGGGACTGTTTGGCGTATCAAAAAGTGGCAAATGACGCGGTTCTTGGGAGTTCTAGGATGTCAAGTGATTGATCAAATGGTTGTTCAACAACACAACTATCAGTGGATATGTCTTTAGATGGGCAACATCTACAAATTGTAGGTTAATAGGTTTTTGGTTGTGTTGAGTTTTCGACCGGAGAACCCAAAAAGGGGGCGGAGATGCGGCAAGAATATGCTGGACAGTGAGAGGAGGATTTTCTCACTGGATCGGCTCAAGGGCGGAAAAGGAGGGAGAGAACCAATAAGTTGATTACTCTGGACTAGGCTATGGTTATATAGACTATGTACATGGCATCAACTTGTGGGTGAGAGAAAAATGAATAAAAAATGATAATGAATAAGAAACTTCTCAACTCATTGTAACATGTCAAAAGGTACATCAATATCCCCAGCAGAGAGTGCGCACACAAGAGGATAAGAAGGATTTGGGAAAGTTTGACAAACTAATCTAGGCAAGGAGCAAAGTCAACAAGGCTAGTATGGTGAGCAAACATGACCACTAAATACAAGCAGACCATAATATGTGGACTCATAAGTGTAGAATATCTTTGATCTGAAAACAAGCCCGTAGAGGAGGATAAAGTAGGTGGAGATGGTGTGAGGAGAAAGTGAAGGGGTTTTAGGGATGAGTGGAAAGACAGAAATCCAACAGGTTGGCTGAAAGTGGTGCGGTGATTGGATTCAGATTTGCGTGCGCCTTGTCTTCTAAATCTCCTTGCCGACATGGGACACTATTCTTGATATAGAGCAAATGTTGATGGTTATTGATTGGTCGAGGCATGCTTCCATTCCGACTGCCAACTGTGGTGGCCTAGCACCTGTCCATCATGTGGAGAATGCCCCAAGGCAATCTCGAGTTCGCTCCCGCTATCACTGTTGATCCAACCGCCACTACGCGCAGCTTTCATGCTTTTTTTCCGCAACTACGCAAAGCTTTCATGCTTTGTTTGAGTTTTTCTAATACTTCATCAAAGCTCTGGCTGCTTGGATTTGAAAGATTGAATGCCTACATATCTCAACCAAGCCAAATTGGACAAGAGACGTATTTGTATACGCGATGACTTGTTCTTTGCTGCACAAGTCTAGCATCAGAGAAGACCATTGGTAATCAGCATGATGATGAATATCAAGCCCGCAAGACTGTTTGAAAACCAGAGAAAAAAAGGAAAGTATGATTACTTGTGAGTAGCTGACATACGTGAGAGCCAAGCAAGGCGGCCAAGCAAGAATTAGCTGATCAAATCTCAAGGTGAGGATTGTGTATACTGAAGTTGCTGGCAATGACAGCGGGCTTGCTGGCCAACTCGGGCAAGAAGGAAGGGTGGCGCATGCGGCTCTTGGCCTGGTGGATGATGTTGTTGTAGAGCAGTGACAAGACGTGCATGAGCCCAACGCTCTTTGCAAGCCGGCGTTAGCTGGGCATGATTGGGACGGCTCCGGATGATCACAATGATGAATATTAGGTCTGTATGGGCTTGCAAGGGATGCTGTCGAGATGGCTTTAACCCTCCTGGAGCTCCAGACCAGCCGCCGCAGAAGCTGATCTCAAGGTGAAGGAGGCTCAGACCACCGGGCGCTAGATGGATAGGACCTCGCCAACAGAGCGTGTATATGTATTAGCAGTGCCTTATCCATGGGTCCAGATGAGGTTGTGTGGCACACCCAAAGGCTTGTCTGGTTGTTATGCGTGGAAAGTGTCCGTTGGGCAGGCCGCGGCAAGATTGTAGGTAGTTACTGGCATATTTGGCTAGATTGAAATTGGTTGGCATGGGGGCAATGTGGCGTCGTGGAACAAAGAAACAGTTGCTGAGTGGCATCAAGGAACGGAGAGAGACAGCTTGAGCAGGTGGACGGGCCGTGGTTTGATATATAGGAGGGTGTTATACAATAGTATTTTCCCCAGGGCGATTGGGGATGCTGCACTTCCAGCTACCCATCGTCCTCAACCCCTCTGCTGTTGCGGGTGCAGAGTTTGAGGGGCAAAGAGTGGGCCCCCCACTGGTCAGTAGCCTTTGCTGCGGGCCGGGGGCCTTCATGTCCAACCTTTTTGACCCGTGTGCTTGACGCGGACTGGAGGTTGAGCCTGGGAGCACAGCACTGCTGATTTTGGAAGGCTAGTTTGTTTATAGTGCTACATTTTTTTTTTTTTTTGATTCATATTGATTGAGGAAAAGTTGTGGATTTTGTATTGGCTTTTTGTACACTGCCCAGAAGAAAGTTTTCATGAAATTTCTTTTGACTAGAAAACATACAAACCATGCCTGTTGAGTTCTGATTTATTGGGAGGATGGACAGAAAGGTTCCAAAAGAATGAATATAAGTAATGTTTTTGGAAAAAATAAGTGCATACTAGCTGAAAATATTTTTTCATTAAATGATAATTTTGGAAAATCTTTAATACTATTCCAAAAAAACCATGAATAATCAGAATCAATAGACTGACATGTGACGTGAATGATAATAAATGGAAAAAATGAATTCCAAAATCCGTCCTAAATTTTTGCGGGCAGGGAAAGGACATCCAAAATTTCAGATTTGCACTGCAGGTAACAAAAAAACAGTGTCTGGGGTGTTTTCACTGCCAACTAAAATTTAGGATGGATTTTGGGATTCATTTTTTTCATTTATTATCATTCACGTCACATGTCAGTCTATTGATTCTAATTATTTATGGTTTTTTTGGAATAGTATCAAAGATTTTCCAAAATTATCATTTAATGAAAAAATATTTTCAGCTAGTATGCACTTATTTTTTCCAAAAACATTACTTATATTCATCCTTTTGAAACCTTTCTGTCCATCCTCCCAATAAATAAGAACTTAACAGGCATGGTTCGTATGTGTTCTAGTCAAAAGAAAATTCATGAAAACTTTCTTCTGGGCACTGTACAATGGGGAAACCCAAGATTTTTTTTTCTCATTTTGTGTGTTTACAGGGGAAACCCTTGATTTTTTTTTTAGGGTTCTGGAAAATCTGTGTCTTTAATAAACTTGGATTCTGGTAACAATATTGTGAAATGATCACCATTCCTGGTTGAGATATAGTGGCAGAAACACAAAGAAAAACCTAATTTGGTGATTGTTTGAGGCCCATGAGACTGTAGCTGCCACATTTTGGGTTTTTCATGGGCAAGAGCTGACCCAAATTAATCTCTCAAAAGCTCTTATGATAATGGTATCAATATCATGAAATCATTCCCATTACTGGTTGAGATAAAGTGGCAGAAACACCAAAAAATACCCAATTAGGCAATATTTTGAGACTAATCAGACTATAGCAGCTCCTTTTGGGCATTTCCATTGTAAAGCTCAAAAGTGTTCCTGAGAACCTTTTGCTGAGTGTGGAAAGGGATGAATGAGGTTACCTCTGCCTTTCGTGGGTCACTAGACACTAAAACAAGCCCCCCAATCTACGATTGGAAGGTTTATGTAGTGATAGTGGAGGTGTATCAAAAGATAGCCTACATTGAACAAGTGGCTTAGGGGATATGGGTGATGTAACCGGTGCTGAGTGAGTTGTGAGTTGATATGGTCCATGTGTTGCCGCAAAGAGGTTGTGGAACGCCCTGACAGAGGGGTTGATGATGATTGAGCAATGTAATAGTGTTGTTGTATGTATGTAATTGTTATGTAATAAGGGTAAAACCACAATATAGTGGGGGCTAATACTGTAGAGTGAGCAAGTATTGTACTGTTATGGGGTAACCTGAGTGCAAGTAGTTTTGCTGAGAGAAATTACAACTGGGGGGAGGAGAGCCTCCTTAAATAGAAAAGAGTGAGACATTTTAGCTCCAGGGGAACAAGAGAATGAGGGGTTTTAGCTGCCCTGAAAGCTATAATGAGGTATTTTGGCTTGTGGTTGACAGGTCACATGAGGTCATGATGTCATATGAGTAAATTTAGCTAGTGAGAAATAGGAGGTGAGATATTTTAGCTGGCCTGGCCTGTCAACTGATGTCATCTGCAAGCTGCATGAGGGGTTTTTTGCTATCTTGACACCTGCATGATGTCATCTGTCAACTGTCAGACTGTAGCCCCTATTACACTAGTCTGCATGCACCTGCATAAGAATGCATGAGCCTGCATCAAGTGTGCATAACACTGCATGACACTACATGACATGTGCATAACACAATGAAATGAGTGCAGCTGATGAGGTAAAGTATATGTAAAGGGTAGACAAGCTGTCAGGGTGGTCCATGTAACGGATTACATGTCCTGGTTAAGTGTGGTTCATGTAACGGATTACATGACCTGAGTATGGTGTTTGTGTGCGTGAAACTGACTGATGGTGTCTTGAAAGGGTTGTATCTTCTGATCCAGAGGGTTGTAATTTGTGTTGTCCATGGTGTCCTGTGTAGTTTTGGCCGTAGAATCCAGTGGTGCTGCCGTATTGGTTGATTTGAGAGTGTACATATGAGAAAAAAGGAAATTTTGAAATGGGCTAGATGGGTAACCATAAAGCATACCACACCATACATGAAAGCTATACCAAAATAATCTTTGGAAATGAATAAATATTCTGGTACCAATATCATGAAATAATCACCATTCCTGGTTGAGATATGGTGGCAGAAACAGAAAGAAAAGCCCAATTTGGTGATATTTTGAGACTCATGAGACTGTAGCTGCCTCATTTTGGGATTTTCATGGTCAAGAGCTGACCCAAATTAATCTCTCAACAATTCTTATCATAATGGTATCAATATCATGAAATCATTTGCATTTTGGGTTGAGATACAGTGGCAGAAACGCCAAAAAATACCCAATTAGGCAATATTTTGAGACTAATCAGACTATAGCAGCTCTTTTTGGGCATTTACATACATGAAAGCTATACCAAAATATTCTTTGGAAAAGGATGGATATTCTGGTCCCAATATCATGAAATGATCACCATTCCCGGTTGAGATATGGTGGCAGATAGTGAAAGCCCCTTGCACCCGGGTACTTGCCACAAGTACGAGTACTTGCCCGGAATTTCTCAAATCCTGGACACTCACACCGGCACCCGCACCCGCGGCCTCAGGAGGGGGCAAGTACGCGCGTACTTGTCGCAAGTACTTGCGGGTGTGAGCACTTTTTTTCCGGCAAAAGAACCAGAGTCTCATTGCAGGCATGTACATTGTAATCAGCATGTATTCTACTTTTAATTTATCTTCGCCTTGATTTCTCCATCATTTTCTTGTCTTTCCTTTTATTTAGCTTCCATTTGTACAGAAGCCCCTGCTTGATCTTACCATTTCTTGAATAAAATGCCACCGTCATTCCCCTAGTGACTGACTGTGCGCTGAGCCTGTGCCTCCTGAAAGAAACATAGTCCCTGCCAAAGCTAAACAATGGCTCCACGTCAACGGTGGTTGCTGTTGAAGATGCAGGCCAATTAGTATGAATTTTTTTGTTTAGCGATTCTAGAGAATGATATCTCACCTGGACAGCTCAGCACATCCAGTGCCATCTGGAGCAGCCCTCCATGAGTATTACCAGCGCTTTGTTGTTGCTTCCACCATTTGAGGGGATTGACCGGCCTTCCTTCTTTGGTCAGCGCCAACCCTCCAGCGAGCCAAGTTTGAAGAGGATCAGTGAGGCTGGTTCCTCCGCGGGATTCGGAAGCCTTGATCAACCCCACATGGACACCTGTTGTGGGCTATTTTATATCATGTTAGCTTGAAGGTACAAAAAACATGAAATAACAGGACAACATTACCTGGGAAGCTCGTCGACTGGGTGGCTGGCTTGTGGTTGGCTGAGCTTCAGGTTTATAATAAGTATCCCACATCTCGCGGGTGAGTCTAATTGCCTCGCTGATCCACTCGGGCTTCCACTTGGCTAGTTTAAAATACTTGTCCTTGAAAGAAGGGTGAAGAACTGCAACAAGACAAGACTGTCAGTATGGTGCTTTGAGGAAGAAATACAAAGAATAGCTTACTCATGGCAACTCGGTACAATGGGGAGCAGTCGGTGAGAGTGTAATACTTATTTGTTAGCTGAAGACCTGCCCAACAGGCGTTCCTTAAAGCTGGCGGGTATTTTTCTTGCTTATCAGAAATCACCAAATAAAGGTGACCGGTGATCTGGTTGATGAAGACCACAATTCCAGATATCCTACCAGCACCGCCAGTCGAGACTTGCTGGGTGATAACGTAGAAGGGTTGGAGGACCTCCACAAGGTCTCTGGCTAAATCAAGATTGCTCTTGTTGATGTGATAGTTGCGGGAGGGGCCATGACGTCTATCTTTCTGCCAGTCAATACTAACAAAACATTGATGATATTAGCAAGGGGCTATTTGTATTTCTGGCAAGACAAATATAGACTAACATGGCTTCCAAGCATCTTATGATACTTTCCAATTGCAAAAGAGTTGCGTTCCACCTTGTCCTCACATCCTGGGGAATGTTATGTGGCTTCAAACACTCGTGTTCCTGACAGAGCTCAATGAAAAGAGCCTTTGAATTTGGGGACTTTTTTAGCTTCTGAGAAATAGCTCAAAACTGATCAAAACAGTTTGTATGTTAGTTCCAATAAAAAGCGAGGTAGATAGACAAGGGTGGCTGACCTTGGCAAGTGTTTCTTTGCAGGATTGGGAAGTGTATCAATCCTTGTCCTCTTCATCACTCAACTCTTGGACATCCTCATCCTCGAGTTCAATCTCTTTGTTGTCAATAAGCTCTGCCGCCAGCAGGGTATTTGTAGGAGGTCCTTCAGAGTCCTCAAACTCAGTTTCATCTTCAGATTCACTATCATCTTCTGTCATCCTAGATAGGTGCCCAAAGATTTATAATTTCAGCAATTACTACCGCCACCAATTGCAATGAGAAGAACATGAGAAACATACAATTGTATTTGGGCCTCTGGATTGTTGGATTCCTCGTCATTTTCTGATTCTTCTACAAGGGATGCAAGTCTTGTTTGTTTCTTGTGGCTTCCAAAAGGTCGCAAGATGACCTGAGCAATTAAATTTAAAATGTGAGCAAAACACCATATCCATTGCGGTTCACCTTTAAAGCAAGGCCAACGGAAACTTCCAATTGTATCGATCATTCTCTGGTTGTTGGTAGCGTTATTGGTTACAATACCATAGATCTGTGAGAAAAACAATCAAATAAGACATAGATTAGAAGCCAAAGAAAGAAAAAGATGGAATAATGGTGCTTACCTTGTCCTTCAACCCAAACTTTTCAACAATTGTCTGGACTGTTTCAGCAAGATACTCACCTGTGTGACTTTGTTCGAGTCTGACTAAGTCCAGAGGCATGGCCTCCAATTTAAACCCAATAACGTCTCCTTCAAGTTCGACCAAGCGGTAAATCACGGTTCCTAATATGTCGAACCCATTTGGGGACTGCCAGGCATCAAGACCTAAATACATTGCACCCTTGTGATTCTTGAAATAAAAAAAAAAGTCAGCCCAATGAAACGGGTAAGGAAGAAGAAATCAACAACCTTGAGAGTTTCTATGAAAGACTCCTGCACAGCCGTGTATAATCAACCAATATATTTAGATACTGCCTTTGCTCTTGGTAGATTTTGTATGACAACTGGGTGCAGAATTGCTTTGTGTGCAAGTTCGCCAAGAGCTGAAAATGGGTGTGCTGCTTCTGCACACCAGATCGCACAAAGCTGAGGTACCTATTGTGTTGTGAAAATCAGTTTCATATGCATGAAAGGGATCCAAGAAGAAGCTGCTATTACCTCTTGCGCATCAACATTGCCGGTGCCAGAAATCCCCAGAGCTGCAAGGCTTTGCGATTTTGATTCCTTTGCCTTCTTTGTGCAAGTCGCGACATGCTTGGAGAGATTGCTGGGTGAAGTATCATAAATTGGACGGTGAATGTTGTTGCCGCAGCTGAAAAAAAGGTAGTATGAAAAATGAAAGGGCAATTAGGTAGGTGATAGTCCAAGCAAGTACGGTTGATAAGTGAATGAGTACCTACGTTTTACACTGGTAAGCAATCATTAAGCGGCCATTTTTATCCTTCTGATCGGATAGGTGCGGGGAGTTGTAATAAGCATAGCAAGAACTGAGTTGATTCTTATGGACTCTCCGCGCCTTTCCTAAGAAAAAACAGATATCCAGAGAGCCTGAGGTCAGTGTTTTGATCCAATTGATTCAGATGATGAGTTCAGGGTGGATGTTACTCACTCAGCTCTTGTTCATCAGTAAGTTCCTGAGTCTTTGAACCTTGAGTGCTCCCAGGATTTGCATTATCTTGGTCAGTAGGCACTACTTCTTCATCAGAATTATCGAGTTCAACAATTTCGCGGGTTTTTCTCTTATGAGAATGTTGCTTGGATTGAGGTTCATCGGAATTGTTGAGTTCAGAGATTTCTTGGATTTCCTGGGGTATTCTCTTGTGGGAAGTTTTCTTGGATTGAGCTGGGGTACTAGAGACGGAAGAGGAGGGTGATGGCTTGCGGCGCTTCTTGCTGTTCCCGTTACCTGCCATGGTGTTGATGATATATGTGGTTGGATATGGGCTGCACCTGCGGTACAGATGGCAATTGGCCCCCGGGTGCGGCGGCAGGGTTAGGGTGTTTGGAAGGCAATGGTCCCGCGGCAGGACGTCTGACTGCCGTGCAACCAAGATCATCTCTGGCTCCGGGTGTATAGCAAGTACTTGTACCAAGTACTTGCCTGTTTTTTAGCCCAGAAACCTGACACCCGCACCCGCACCCGGCACCTGTAAACAAGTACTTGTTGCAGGCCTACAAGTACTCCCCCACGGGTGCCGAGTACTTGCAAAGGAGTACTTGGGGCTTTCTCTAGTACCAGATCAAAATCAGACCTCCCACTAGAGCTGACACTTTGCACCCGGGTACCTGCGGTGGGTCTAGGTACCTGCCTGAATTTTGACCCAGAATAGACACCAGCACCTGCTGGCAGTTACCTGCATACTTCCATGGGTACCTGCCCACAGGTACCTAGTACCCGCCAATGGGCACTAGGGGCAAGCAGAGCTGTGCATAATGGTGATTTGTGCAGGGGTACCTGCCTGAATTTGGACCCAGACTGGATACCTGCACCCGCACCCGGCGGATACCTGCGCACTTCCACAGGTATCCGCCCGTGTACCCGCCAACAGGTACTAGGGACCAGCTCTACCTCCCACAGTATCACTACACTCCATCCAAAGTTTTAACCATGTGTAATAGAAACAAATCAAAAAAAAAACTGGCAGATTGTTGATTTTTCGCCGTGATTGCCCTGTGAAAGGGCTGACTCAATAGCTTCCGCGGACTCTTCTCAGACAAAGTTCTTCAGTCCGCTCTTCCGCCTGCTCATCCAACCACTCCCTCTCTCCCTGGCTCTCTCGCTCCCCAGTCTTGACATTGCTCAAGACATCAAATCTCCCTCAAGTCTCGACATCGATCAAGACCTCACTCTCACTTTTGACATCGCTTGACTCTCGACATTGTTCGAGACCTAAACACTCAGATTGGCTCAATTCTCAATTTGGTGAGAAAAGATCGATGACATCCTCGGTCTTCCCATCCTCGGCTGATCCCCCTTTCCCTCCTTCTTTACTTCCATCTGTCCTAGCCAGTGTCCTTGTTCTACTCCTCTGTCTCTTCCATATTGTCTCAGGTTGTCTTTAGATTGTCATATCTCTTGTGGTGGTAAATTCTTTTCTCTTTCTATTCTATTCTTTTTTCTCTGATCTGATCTTGTCTCTCCAGCCTGGTTCTTATTTCTTAGCAATACAGATTAAAATTTCTCACAGATTTTTGGTGTGTGCCCTGAAAATAAATACAAAAAAAGCTTCAGAGAAACCTACTGGGTATGGGTTTCCAAAGAGGTCAAAAATCATGATAATTGAAATATGAAGAACCTTGGTTAAGCTTGAGGATCAAGTAAACCTTACCATTGAATTGGCCTGGTTTTCAGCATAGGCATGGCATACATTTACACAGACATTGCACCACACATTTGGTATGATTCCAGTTCTTATGAACTTACTTTGTGGCAGACATGAAATTGCCTTCCAACCAGCCTCTAAATGAGATCCAGCCAAATCTATGACTGAGTTCAGAGATGGCACTTGCACACAAGTACCAAGGAAACTCCCATGATGAAATGTAGCAAAACAGCTCTCATTTACAGTAGCGGTGCTGGCGCTTTGCTGCTGCTTAAAATAGTGTTTTTCCACTATTGCTAACACTACTTCCTGTGAGGATTAGCAGGGCCCCGCTACGCTACAGAAAAGCACCACTTTTTGTAGCAAAGCATAGCTCTTGCAGTGTTGAGGGGTACCCCCCAAATTTTCACCCTTGCTACATAGCTGCTTGACGGCTTCAAGGGTAGTGAGATATTTGTGTACCCTCTCAGCGACCGGTCTGCACCAGTCATCAGAGGGTTGTGTACCCTCTCAGAAAACAATTGGTGCCGGTCATTCAGAGGGTTGTGTGCTGTATCAGAAAATGGTCTGCGCCGGTCATTGAGAGAGTTCTGTACCCTCTCAGTGACCAGTCTGTGCCAGTAATTGAGAGGTTTGTGTACCCTCTCAGCAATTGGTTGATGCCAGTCATTGAGGGGGTAGATACACCCAAGAATCCCTTACGGCCGGCACAGACCAGCCATCAAGGGGCTGACAATGGCGGGTACCCAGTGTTTTTTCAGCCCCAATTGCATACCCGGACCCATACACATGACCCGCTGACAGGTACCTGTGGGCAGTGGCCGGTACCCGCCGACGGGTGCTTGGTACCAACTGGCCATCTCTAATTTCATATTGGGGGACATCCCACCAATGCTTTTTTGACCTGGTTGCAAAACAACCCAAATGGCAGCCAATGTGTTGTTAGATCAGGGATGCCCAATGCAATGGGTGACCTGTAACCTCCTGGAACACTTGTGGATTGGTGTGCACAATAATTTTCCAGTGTTGTAAATTGGCACACTCCTATAACAGAGTGTGCTTTGAGTGTGTGTTGTGTAGACTCTTGCAAAAGTTGTTGTATAAGTATGTGAAGACCAAAAATAACCCGGTTGGTTGCCCCTGTATTCTTGTCATTATCATCATCATTATGGTGTTTGTGTTTGTGTACACCTCTCTCTTTTTTTTGCTGTTGTTGATTGTGTTGCTACTGTGTTGCCATCCATTTTATACACCCACTCCTTTGCTGTCCCCCCACATACATCTTTCCACCTCCCCTCTCTATAGGTCTCTTTGCTGTCCCTTTCTCAGTGTATATATATATCTTCTTGCTGTGATGATACACGAATCACTCTTTGTTTGGAATCTTTTATTTATGGGGTCTTGGAAAAACAACTCCCAACTTTTGGGAAAACAACTCCCATACGTCGGCGCAACTGTTTTTCGACCAACGCTCGACTTTGACCTAGACCCTTTTTTTTGGGTACGGGTTTTTTGGGAGTCGTGGACCCAAAATAATTTTTTTTTGGGAGTTGTTGTGCTAATTTTTTGTGTTATTGTTTATTATTTTTAATATGTATAACTTTTTTGTTCCACGTACTAGAGACATAAAAATTTGAGAGCACAGAGATTTATGCATAAATTGTACCCCCTGAATTTCTTAGCAATAGTGTGTCATCAGAACATGAGATATAAGGGGTGCGTGTTGGGCTTAGTAGGAAAATGACCGCCAGCCATATAAGTTTTTTGTTACCCACCCAAAAGTTCCAAAACTTTCAGGAATCTTTCCATAATGCATATAGTTTTTGCTATCAAATTATTAGCAATAGTTTTCCATTTTAGAATGACATATAAGGGGTGCGTGTAGGGCTTAGTAGGAAAATGACCGCCAACCATATAACTTTTTTGTTACACACCCAAACAGTCCAAAACTTTCAGGAATATTTCCATGATGCATATATTTTGTGCTATAAAATTATTAGCAATAATGTTCCATTGTACAATGATGTATAAGGGGTGCGCGGAGGGCTTAGTAGGAAACTGACCACCAACCTCATATCTTTTTTGTTACAGACCCAAACAGTCTAAAATTTCAGGAAATCTGTCATTTAGCATATTATTTTTGATATGAGATTCTTAGCAACTTGATGTGATAAAAATAGGAGATATGGGGTGTGCGCGGCGGGCTTTATCCGCACTCACCTTATATCTCTTATTTTGATTACACCCCATGGCTAAGAATTTCATAGCAAGCTTAATATGCTACATTGAAAGTTTCCTGAAATTTTTAGACTGTTTGGTTCTGTAACAAAAAAGATATGAGGTTGGTGGTCATTTTCCTACTAAGCCCTCCGCGCACCCCTTATACATCATTGTACAATGGAACATTATTGCTAATAATTTTATAGCACAAAATATATGCATCATGGAAATATTCCTGAAAGTTTTGGACTGTTTGGGTGTGTAACAAAAAAGTTATATGGTTGGCGGTCATTTTCCTACTAAGCCCTACACGCACCCCTTATATGTCATTCTACAATGGAAAACTATTGCTAATAATTTGATAGCAAAAACTATATGCATTATGGAAAGATTCCTGAAAGTTTTGGAACTTTTGGGTGGGTAACAAAAAACTTATATGGCTGGCGGTCATTTTCCTACTAAGCCCAACACGCACCCCTTATATCTCATGTTCTGATGACACACTATTGCTAAGAAATTCAGGGGGTACAATTTATGCATAAATCTCTGTGCTCTCAAATTTTTATGTCTCTAGTACGTGTAAAAAAAAGTTATACATATTAAAAATCCAAGTTTATTAAAACCACAGTTTCACAGAAACTGACTTCATGGTTTCATGCTGCATCTTATTGAAATTGCAGGCAAAAAAGAATAAAAGGTTTCAAATTTGTGTTTTTTAAATGTCTTTGTTGTAGTTGAAAGTTTGTATTTTGTTTGAGTGTGAATTTTTGGTTTTATTTGAGTTCAAAGTTTTTGTTTTGTTTTGTTTGATTTTTTTTTTTCAAGAGTTGAAATTTTTTGGTGTGTTTGAGTTTTGTTAATTTTGTTAATTAAGTTTGAATTTTTTTTGTTTTGTGAAGCCAAGAAGGGGCCTACTCAAGTGAGTAGGGAGCCTTAAAGGGAGGGGGTGGGACGAAACCGGATCCCCTGGGGGGACGAGTAGCTTCCTCCATGCTGTTTAAGTATCCGACCTGGCCCACCAGCTGCATGCCACACCCTTCGGAATGACACCACCTGTGTTGCCAGAGCCCTGCTGGGCAGGCACAATACTGGCCTGTACACACCCATCCAACTATGTACAGGCCAGGTTGAGAGGTGTATTCATCTTGATGACCCTGGACCTGACCGGTTTAGGGTCATCGAGATGTGTAATCCCCTCGATGACCAGCCCAATGGGTCATTGAGATGTGTAAATTCCTTCGCTGACCAGCCAAATGGGTCATCGAGAGGAAAAAATCTTGATGACCAATCAGACCAGTCGCCGAGAGGAAGAAACCTCCTGATGACCAGTCTGACTGGTCATTGAGAGGTTGAGGTCTGACCAGCCATTGAAGGGATCTATGCATGCACTCGCTCAATGGCTGGTACCGGTCATGAAGGGTACCGGCCATCGAGATACACACTCTTTTGATAGTCGGTGGCCAGTACCAGTTCTTGAGAGTGCTAGAAAATCACTTACGGCCATCGGCCTGCTCGGGCCGGGACCCAGAGCCAGCCGCTCGACACATACGACCTGCTTGTTGCCCCCTTGTCCTCTCCAACTGCCTCGACCCCGACGATTGGCTGAAGTTTGGAAGGAGGGTAGAATTGGGGGGCTGGGCCGATGGCGCACCTCAACGGTGTTGATGCGCCAGACCTCAGCCAACGCCGGCCGGTTACCCGCAACCCCCCTCGCGATCAATCATATGCTGAAGCCAATCTGAATCCTGCCCATCTCCCTGGCCATGCCAGCAAGCTCGCTCGCTACAAAAGATCCCCTCCCCCTCGCGTGCATGTTCTTGTATGCTTCCTTGTCCCACTCTACCCCTGCCGCATCCTTGTGTCACTCCTCCTCCTCGACCTCCCTAAGCAAACTACACTCAACGGCGCAGTCAAACTAGGAGATTCCTGCATGGTGGGCCGAGGCAATCAGCTTGAATGTGAGTGGGAGAGAAAGAGGCGACAGCGTTGGAGGTGGGAGAACGGCTTTTAAGGCGTGGCAAGAGCTGGCTGAATCACACCTATCTATCCACAAGCTCGTCAGCTCTGTGTCCTCCGAGTCTGCCGTCTTGCTGCCCACCCGCCCGCCATTGTCTCTTCTTTCAACCACGCTTCTCGCGCTAGCGACCAGCATCTTCTACTCACCGTGGGATGTGATGAGCTTTAGCTTCCTCCAAGCGATACCTTTGTCAGAACTTGAAAACCTGACTGAAATCAATTCTGGTCTATCTTGTTTTACAGATTTTTGACTGGGTATACAAACATACAGAGACATAGATGTACGTCTGTCTCTTTCTTTATATTTTCCTATCCTTGGTTTTTACTAAATACAGCCCTCCTCATGAGCATGTGTCCCCTGTACTTGTTTGTAACACAGTCCTATTCACTCATCCATGAATATATGGGTGGAACTGTCAATGATCATAATAAGCAGCAAATAAGAATCAAACGTTGATCAATCATTTTTAATTTGAATTTTGGCTTTCAGATTATAGACAAAAGTTAATTGACTCAATATTTTTGTCAAGGATAGCTTTGCCACTTGTGGCATAGGCTCCATTAGGAATATCACAGACATGCTGATAAACAACACTATTTGTGTCAAGAGAGTGTAGAGTGAGACCAAATGATAATAGAGGATCCCAGCAATCTCAGAGGGGGCAGTTTCTCTTCCTCCATTGCAAGACAAATAATAAGAGTAGGATTTATCCTTATCTGCACACTTTCTATCTTCATTTTAGGCAGTTTTCATGATGAACATGTTTACTGCCAGTTACTTGATCTGTGTTTTCAAGTGGGCATGTCATTCATGGGAGTCCTATAATTATTTCCTATGCATAACCATTTACTGGTGTGCCCATTTTACTCTTGACTTGTCAATTGCAGAAATCTCATCCAAATTTATGATTCCTTATACAGATAGGAGTCTTGACCAAAACAATATTGCTGCATATTTCAGGAGTTTAATCTATGGAACTAAGGGTGCATTCTCCATGATGAATACACTTCTTTGTATTTGTGTATTCAATTTCCATTGACCATACCACAGCTTTGTGCAAAAAATGCATAAATCATCTCCTTGATGTATGTTATTCTCATCTTGTTGAAAATAATAGTGGGATTTCTGAAAGAGGGCCAATCACTAATAAATTCAAAGCTTGCCTTTGGAAAACATTGAGCTTCAGAATAAGTTTGGAAAACAAGGTACAAAAGCAATTCTAAAACCAGCTAGAAACCAAGCTTGGGATACCAAGGGTAAGGAGTATTTGGAGCAGTGGAATATGCTTGTGTGAAATTGGATACATATTTCTTTATATCTCTTCTTTGTGATTAACGTTAAAACACAAAGTAGGATGTCTATCTCCTCATTGTCTTGTTGGAAACAAAGCAGAATATATGAAAGCTGTTATCCAATCTGTTGAGATTCATTTTCCCATGATTTTTGGATCTCAGGGGAAAAGCAACAATTGGTGTCTGCAAGGAAAATGGTTTTTTAACTGCTATCTAGGTAAATTGGTGAGCTTATTTCAAATTGAGTGGATCTCACTACAAGAAAAACTCACACAACTGACGGCAGTTGACATGCGAGATGCTTCCGTGTAGCCCTTGTTCTAACTCCACCCAAGCACTCAACAGTCTTTTGTTGCACAGTCACTGTGCACCATGCACAGTGACTGTGCATTGAAGATTGTTCAACACAAGCTTCAACAAAGGCTTGAGTAGCACAGCAACCTTCCCCAGCGCTCTTGCATTTCAACTGCTTGCAGTTGCACAACTTTTTCTTGTAGTGTCTGAATCTCTCAAGCTGTGAAAGAGAATTTGGCAAAGAAAAAGAAAATAATGTTACAATGGAGGACTTCCCGTCACTTTTGAACAGATCTGGAATTTCAGATTTTGCAGGGAAATCTGGAATCTGGAACTCTGGATCACTTTGGGGATCTTTGGGGACCCAGATTTCCCTGCAAAATTTGATATCTGGTGGCTCAGATCTGACTTTACAGATTGACAGGAAGTCCTCCAATAATCAATATACATGATAGGCTGCTGATTGATCCAGTCAAACTATTACAACAAAACATTATTTCATGGAGTACAACAAAAAACATGTTACTGGTTGGTTTTCTGGAATTGGAGGAGTATTATCCTGGTGTTCATTTCTCTCAAGCATTCTCTTTTGGATAATTTTGGATATGCTATTTCACTGCTGAAAATTTATAAGAGAAAAACCTACAAATAAGAAAAAATAAAAAGGTGAATCTCATTCCTGCAGCGGCGCAGCCGCTTTGGCCTCTAGTAATAACAAATAATACAAAAAATTAGCACAACAACTCCCAAAAAAAAAATCATTTTGGGTCAACGACTCCCAAAAAAAGGGTCTACGTCAACGTCGAGCGCTGGTCCAAAAACATTCGCGCTGATGTATGGGAGTCGTTTTCCCAAAAGTTGGAAGTCGTTTTTCCAAGACCCTATTTATATTCATCCAGTAGTAGTAGATAAATGGACTAAAACAAAGTAATGAATGAAACAAATATGATAAGTTGAGAATCACACAATCAACAAAGAAATAATACACTGAGCAAAGATCCTATCTATACTGGAAACTGAACAACATAAACAACACTTGAGATAAAACAAGACTAGAACAGAACACACTAAAGAGAAAACAAGTTTTAGTAGTTACTCTAATCAAAACCAAATAAGACAATACACAAACATAATATTAACCTAGAGTATGTTGTTGAGTAGCTCCTCCTGAACAAGTTGACCTTTTGGTGACTTGACTAGATGATTGAGTATCAATGAGAAGTGTAAGTTGATTGACACGTTTAATGTATTGATGTTTAATCTTTACCTTGTGATGTTCTTCTGGTGCTGCTTGACTTGACTCTTGACTCGATGTCTTGAAGTATTGATTGCCCACAATCCCGACAACTTGAGAGCGGTACCGAAGTGAGTGAGGAAAATTTTCAGAGATGAAACTTAAAAGCGCCCGTACGTTCCCGCACAAACACAACAATGCATATTCAACATGCACTATTCCTGAATTACACTCAACACTTGCCTGCCCGCCTTGTCAACAAGCTTCTTTGTTTCCATGTTGTATTAAGCCTTGTCACCCTCTTTTTATTAATCTCCTTTTTGGTGTATGCAGGGGGAGGTTTCAACTGTGTATGTAGATGTAGATGTCTTGATATATCTTTTCTTTCTTTCATGAAATTGAATTGATTGCGTGGGGCCAATGGTACCCTAGAACCCTCCCTCATGTTGGATGCCACAGCCCAAAAAACAGGTGAAGGGTCCCTGGAAGTCATGCGTGTCTGGACCCAATTTTCTTGTCGGTTTTAGCAACACAGTACATAGAAAATCAAGGGACTTTGGGGTTGACAAGAGCCTGAGGTAGTTCTGAACCATGAGTAAAAGAGTTTTTGATGTGGAGACTGCAATGATCTGACAGAGCAATGAGCTAGTGGAAAAATGGCGGGGTATTTGTGGAGTAGATAAAATTGAAAGAGCTTGAAAGACCTGGAAGATATAAATTTAATGTGCAAGAATACAACTAAAATTAGCACAAGAACTACAAGTCTTGATGAATCAACTCAATCTCAGAACTAACTTGTCCAAGATCCTCCAGAGCTATTTAAAGACTGGAGGACTTCCTGTCAATCTGATCTGAGCCGCCAGATTTCAGATTTTGCAGGGAAATCTAGTTCCCCGAAGATCCCCGAAGCAATCCAGAGTCCCAAATTCCAGATTTCCCTGCGAAATCTGAAATTCCAGATTTATTCAAAAATGACGGGAAGTCCTCCACTACTGTTTCAGATCTTGTTGCTTGTCTAAAATTAGCAGGACTGTGCTCAAGAGGTGCAGGTTGACATCTTGTAAATGATGATTAATCAAGAATATGAGCAGAGAGACTCAAATTCCAGCACATCTGGGGGGCACTTGCTTTCAAAATCTATCAATCACGCAACGCTCTGGACCGATTCCACTACACAGTGTTCATTTCCAGGCCCGTCCAAGCTGTTCTCATGTGTGGTGAGGATGTCCCCGCTTCAGGTGGGGGAGTGTGTTTCTTATGGGTACAGATCTTGACGGTTGCCGTTGAACAGGGAGGGGGGTTTGAAATTAGGACTTGTTTGATGATGGCCGAGATTCAGCTGTTTTTCCACAGGGATAACGTCACCCTGTCACGTAAGCTCTTGCTTGCAATCAATGGGATGGTCATTGATCACCACTTACGGCACGTGCAACTGGCTATCTAACTAGACACCTGTCATCAAGTAGTCAATGTGATGCAGAGAAAAAGAAATGTTGGTTTAATAGTATGTAGAATATTTCCATATTTCAAACGGTGTCGTTTTTGTGAGGAGGGAAGCTGATGATCATACGGAGCTCCTCTCTCACACAACGTTCTGAGCAACAGCTAATTCGGCATTCATGATGCTACTGGTCGCAGCACCAATACTGACGTTATTCGAAAGCACGATGAACTTGATGTCCAAGACGGGGCACTACAGCAAGGCAAGAAAACATTTGTTTTGATGTTAACAACAGTTGTCGATATGTTTTTTAGGGAAAGAAGGACGAGTTACTTCTCTGACTCTGCCCACGCTGACTCCGGCACCGTCCTGGAAGTATCGGTCCAGACGGGGCTGAGGCCGATCCTCTTCATCATGCACAAAGATAGAATGCACCGGAGCAGAGGGGCAATTGAAGGTCTGAGGAGCTGAACGATAGGCTCTTAGAGCTCTGACACAGTCTTCAGGAGAAGGAGGCGGCTGGTTTTTGAAGGAGAGTGAGACGGTGGCGGTGTGGCCATCAAGCACAGGGACTCTAGTGGTGGTGGCACTGATCTTCATTGGGCCCGTCGACGTCTGCTGGATCTCTGTCAACGAGCGGTCGGTCGCTGTCTCGCTCCGTAGGACGATTGAAGTCGGGTTAGACGCGTCGTCTAGTGTTCCGAGGATCTTGAGACACTCCCATTCAATCTTCTCTTCTTCTCCAGAAATGAACGGGACCACATTGTCCAGGACGTCCAGTGAAGGCACCCCGGGATAGCCTCCACCGGATATCGCCTGGAGGGTTGTGACGATGACCTTGTCGATCGGCCCAAAGCTTGCTTCTAGTGCTTTCAAGGGGACTACCAAGCCCGTAGTCGAACAATTCGCATTGGTGACGATAAATCCCTTCTTTAGAGGCGAAGGTAGCTTTGTCATCGGGTCGACATGTGTCTTCCTTTGGTGATCTACGATCCCTAAGTGGTTCGAGTTTACTAGTGGCACGATCAATGGACACAGCGGGTCCCGACGGTAGTTTTTTGCGTTTGAAAAAACGGCCAAGTCGTGCGCTCTAAATCGGGACTCTTCGGTGCGGCAAGATGGGGTAAATGGGATCTCAAAAACATATACATAAGACCAGAACCGAGCCAAAAGCGGAAAGACGAACCGATATCTCCCGCCACATCGGCATCCAAACCGCTGAAGATGATGTCGCAGCCTTTGAAATGTTCGGGAGAACATTCTTGGACAATCATGTCTTTGACGCTCTCGGGTATCGGGACAGCTTGTTTCCATCGAGCTGAGAGGGAGTACGCTTTCCCTGCAGACCGCGATGATGCACCCAAGGCGACCAACTTGAAGTTGGGATGCTTCGACAACAGAACAATAAATCGTTGCCCGACCGTCCCTTCATGCGTTCGTTTTTGTTTTTTGCCATGCAGGGCATTCGAGGAGAAGAAAAAAGTCAGCAACTCGAGGGTTTAATCCATTCCTTCTAAAATCGCCCAGATAAGATACTGACCAGTGGCTCCAAGCACACCAACAGTACGGGATTGGGTTCTCCAAGATTCCGGGTCCATTTCTGCTATTCTTGTCCTTCGTCGGCTCGGGCGGGCTCCGGTCGGTGATTCACAGCGGCGATGATAGGGATGTCACGGAAACCTTGCACTTGCCCGTGAAGCCGGGCTCGTGACACCCGGACGCCGGCTCCTAGGTTCACCCGACCCTTGCCCTCCCAACGGGCTTGGGCCTTTTGAACGTTTCAGGACTTCAGCCCTGCGACACTTCCATCTGGAGCCCTCGCACCGGGCTTGGGTGCTAATGGCCATCACGACATGTGCGCCTCCGCCTCAAGACAACAAGGGTGCCACACAATTCTCTTCCATTTCCCCTGGTTGTTTCTTTGTTTGGTCTTTGGGCCCATTTCCATTTCAGTTAGGGTGTTCAAAGTTGACTTGCATAAAATCATAACACCATAAAATCATAAAATTATAAGCTGAAAAAAATAAGTTGCACCCAAACACTCAAATTAGAGCAACATTTCTAGAATGGTACATGTGAAATCATCACTTGAAAGTTTTATGATTTTATGATTTTATGTATTGAAAATTTTATGATTTCAACTTTGAACACTTGTATCCTGACTTGTTCCTTAGTTACCTTTTGGGTTATCTTCTGTTCTGATTGTTACACCTTGAGCCCCTCAGGGCTCTCCCTGAGGGAGCACCCACTTACAGTTGTTTCCTCATGATAGCCGTAGGGTATAAATATGTAGACCCTGCTGGGCTGTTGTCTTTCTTTTCCTCACTCATCTACATAGCATGAATTACATACATACCCTTTTGAGCTTTCACCTTCATTTTGTGTGGCATTCACAGAGCTTTCACAGCTTACATACCTGTCCCGCATAGTCTATAGCCCACACCACTATACCCGCTTGGAATAATACCGTGGCGGGCACACACAAAGTGAATATATGCACTATCACCCCGGGCAAATTGGGGTCATGAGAAGCATACAGGTTGCACGTCTCCCAAAAAGCTTGCTTTGAGGGACTGGTCAAATTTGCAAAAAGGAAATATTACACCTCCAATTTTCTATGCCACTCCATATTTTACCCGGTATGGCTACAGCTATTGGGGGGAGAAATTGTAGCTTCTTGGCAACTTTAAGGCTAATTGTGTTGCATTGTATCACAAACTTTTCAATCATCAGAATTAGTGATGTTATATGAATCTGAAAATTTTAAAAATCTGTAAAATTTTAATGCTGTATGTGATGAAAATAGTGTGCAAATTTCAATGCAAACCAGGCTATTACTGGAGGACTTCCCATTGCAATCTACAAACCCTGCAGAACCAGATCTGCAGCCCCTGGGACAGCATGTGCTGTAAAACTTAAATTTTCCTGGCTGCAGATCTGGTTCTGCAGGGGGCTGTAGATTGACAGGAGGTGCTCCTTCCAAAGTGTAATGAGATTAAACTATAATCATATGTATACCTTTACTTACCTATAGAAATTTGAGTTAAAGGATTGAGAAAAGGCTTGGTCTTAACCTTTGTTCTTTTAAATACCTTAAACTGCCCATATTGCTTGGTCAAACTATCTTTCCCTCATTTGTTGAACCTTACAATATCACTAGCTTAACACAAGCCTCAATTGGAGCTCTGTTGAGACATTGCAAAGCAAGCTTCCAAAGGAGTGGCTTGGGACCTAAGCCAGCTTTTTGGCATGAGTGAATTGGGTGTTTTTGGTGGCAAGAAGATTGCCCTACATTTTTCTCCTTTTCTCAAGGTGGATACGTTCTTTGGTAGTTTTGCTTTGCTGACAGAAAAAAGTGTGGCATTTTAGTATTGCAACAAGACACTACAGACTTTTTACTGCTGATTTGTTGGTGTAGTTGAGGGGATTCAGAAACGTTTTGTGACTTCTATATCAGGGGTCTTGAGGAGGACAGATTGTGGAATTTAATATTGTTTATAATGATCAAACACTGAACCAACAGTGAAACCAATACAATGTTGAGTTGTCTGTTAGTCTGCTACCATGATGTATCACCACAGTATGGAGGGCTGTCAGATTGACCCATGAGCACTACCAACCAACCACCCAGCTGGCAGCCACAAGCGTCTGTAGCCTAGTTGGTAAAGGCAGCACTCTAGTATGTGTCTCAACATAGCTGAGGTCGTGAGTTTGGCTCTCACCAGACACATCTTCATTTTACAGTCTCTACACACAATACACATATCATTATCAAATTGGTATTGGATTGGTTTGGGCTCTGATACAATGTATATGTATTGCATTGGTGACCCAATGAAATCTGATACGTGTGGATTGGGTTGCCAAGATAATCCAATTCAATCCAACGCTAAGTGGATTGCTGGGATAGGATGTTGTGTTGGCCACCTCCCAAAGGAGAGACTTATGAAGCAATTGTGTTTTTGGACAAGCAGTTTTTTCAACTTTGTGCTGGAAAAAGTAAAAAATAATATCTGCAAGGACGCAAAAACTACACTACATTTAGTGTATTTTTCATCTAAATTATGTGGTCCCTGCAGGTCAATAAAAGGGGCTGGGGACTGAACATCAGGATCATCATTGCCATTTTCCTCCATCACAATCTTTCTTGTGGCTGCTGGTGTGATTTTGATCACATTGGTTGTCAGCAGAGGGAGCAGTGTGCCCACTTTTTTGTTCCAGTGAATGAGCTGGAGCAGCAAAACACAATGCAGTTTTGAGATGAGAATGGTTGAGGAAGGATGAGGAAAGTTCTTCTGCGCCTGCTGCTACAGAGCTATGTATACTACAACTCAGATGTCACAGAAAGAGGAAAATAAAAGTAAATGTGTGAAAGAATACAACCTAAAACCTGTGAAACTCAGCATTTTTTGCTGGTGGCCACTGTCCCATCAAAGACATGACTCAGAACAATATTGTATAACAGAAAGGGCTTATCCTTTGGTTTGGCAAATCCTCTTCTGTGATGATCTGCAAATCACTCTTTGTTTAGAATTGATATTTATTTCAGCCAGTAGTAGTAGAAAACAAGCTAATAGAAATGAATGAAAACAAATTTGATGAGCTGTAAATCACACAATCAATGAGATGAGAATCAAAGAAAAACACAAAGAGAAAAGATGCTATCTATACAGGAAACTGAACAACGGCAACAACACTTGAGATAAACAAGACTAGAACACAAAACACTAAAGAAGCACAAGATTTAGTAGCTTATCTAACCAGACATGCAAAACAATAAAATATACAAACATAATGTAACCCTTGAGTATGTGGTTGAGTTAGCTCCTCCTGAAACAAGTTGACCTTTGGTGACTTGACTAGGGCCCCGTTTGGCACCAACATAATCAGTGATATATTTCACAAATATTTCACAATTATATCGGTAAAATGCTGATGGCGTTTGGCAAACTGACATATTCAAAACATGAAATAATTTATAATTACAGTTCCTACATGCCGATATATCGGCAGCGAAATCAGACCCACCCTTGCAACTCCCAACCTCGATTATCAACCTCATTGAGTGGATACATCATACAACACTCCACTGGCTCAATGTATCCACTCAATGAGTGGACTCATATATCCACTCAATGGCCCAGTTGGTCATTGAGTGGATTATATAACACTCGACTTGCTCGATGACCCTTGATGACCAACCGGGTCATTGAATGGACTTATCCACTCAATAGCCTGGTTGGTCATTGAGTGGATGAATACTCCACTCGATGGCCCGGTTGGTCATCAAGTGGAGTAGGTATCCACTCAGTGACCCGGTCGGTTGTCGAGTGGAACATACTCCACTCGATGACGAATTGGGCCATTGAGTGGATATGTATAAGTCCCCTCAAACCGTCCTGTTCATTGGGTGGACTACAATACATCCACTCTATGACCGACTGGGTCATTGAGTGGGTGAAGTGGGTCATAGGCTATACACAATGACCGGGTGGGTGGTCATCAAGTGGAGGGCGAGTTTGTCCATTCGCTTTCTTGGTTGATTGAGAGGTGGGTGGTTGGCTGGCTGGGTTTATACCAATGTGACAAACGCCAGCAATATATTCAATTACATTTTATTTCAGGTGAAATAATCAAAATGTCACGGATTATTTCACCCGTGATTTTTTCACCAATTATATTGGTGCCAAACGGGGCCTAGATAATTGATTATTGGTACAAAGTTTGAGTAAGTTGAGTGGTTATTTGATATTTGATCTTTACCTTGTACATGTTCTTCTTATCCTCACTTGATTTGACTCTTGACTTGGTGCCTTGAAGTATTGTCAGCCTTGGAGATACATCAAGTATCCAAAAGACTGCAATAACTTAGTAAATAATAATTATTATTAAATTATTATTGCAGAATCAGATTCCTCATCATAAATTAAGGGGGGTCACCCACTTAAAGTACCCCCTTATTCCTATTCCTTCATGTACTAATTGTATAAATAAGAATTGGCCCCAGAAAGCGCCCAAAAATAATATTACATACATAAATTTAGTAAAACAAACAATGTACATAAAATTAAACTGTTGTATATTAATGAGTAATATTACTCGTGTGAAAATACCCCGTGAAAGTATTATGTAGACTTCTACTGAAGCTCTTTCACATGACAATTGGTTATAAACATGTCATGTGACAGAGTCAGGGAAATTAGTCTATTACAATACAATTAAATTACCCACAGCCAAGCCCTTTTTCACGGCTACACCCCTGGATACTCCCATAGGGAGAAAAGGACTCAGTGTTTATGCCCACTGAAGTCCCCTCTATAAATAGAGGCCTATTTGGCCCTCAGGAAAAGATCCCCCAGACCATTCACCGCCCATAAACTGTAAGTTTGCCGTGAATATTCTCCTCTGCTACTACTGTAGCCCTTTTTTTCCTTTAAACTATCCCCAGCACGTAAAATCCACTGGATTAAACTTTTAAATATCAAAAATCCCTTATTACCATATTTACAAGCTTTATCCTTAAAAGTAGTTGCCGTGAGACCTCCGCCTCTGACAAGCAGCCAATCAGCTTAAGCGCTTACCACCTACTTTTTACGCCAAATATATTCCCTGTAATTAATAATTATATATTATTAATTACATAATAAATCCTCCTCTTTTTAAAAGAGTGTTTAAAAACCCTTGTAGTGGCTAAATTACCACGTAACAAGCTTAGTAATTTACATTACTAGTGTTTACATCAGCACAGTTATAGTGCTAGGCGCCAAAACCCTTAATTTTGACGGGTTTTTGCCCTAAGCTTCATAAACAGAGCTGTCAAGTATTGACTGCAAGCAAACCAAACAACTCAAGACTGGGAACAAAGTGAGTGAAAAAAAACCAGAGAGTGAAACTTGAATTCTGAAGTACAGCCATTCTCGAAAAGCTTGCGGTTGGGTAGGCCCAAATTTTGGACTGCTATTTTCAGCCTCAAAGCCTGTATAGCCCCTGTATGACAGGCTGCATACATTAATGTGATTGTAAGAAAATCACTACTTTCTTTGTTTTTAACTTTGGGGCCTCAAGGGCAGACCATAGCACATCAAATCAAATTGATTTGAGTATTTGTATTCGAATTCAATTCGAGTCAAATAATGCCTGGGCAAATTTAAGCTCAAATAATGGCTCAAAGGGGCGCGTAGAGGGCCAATGCAAGCTTTCCTGGGGCCCAAAGGCCTCAGATGAGTTTGAAATGGCCCAAAAGTGGGTCAGCTACGCTAACCATAGCTGTTAGCGTAGCGTAGCGCAGCGCAAATGCGCTATTTTTAGCGCAGCGTTAGCGCAATTGCGCCCATTTGCGCTGACGCTACGCGCACAGGGCGCAAAGCTATTTTAGCTTTTAGCGTAGCATTAGCACAGATATGCGCAATTGCGCTAATTAGTAACGCTAAGCACGCAGGGCACAAAAGAGTGCGCGCTAAGCTGCGTCCGCCACTATTAAAAGTGTGTCCGCAACTATGAAAAGTGCGTCCGCCACTATCAAAAGTGTGTCCAGCACTCTGAATAGTGCGTCCGCCATTATGAGATATGCCTCGGGCAACATTGCAAGTGTCTTTGGCACCATGATATTTTTGAAGGATGACCTCCTCAAAAATGTATGGGCCATAAATGAGCCAAAGGAAGTCAAAAACAAAAAAAATGTAATTTGTTTGGTGTTTTTAATTTATTTTGGAGGTTTTTCTGTCAAATATCTCCGAATACTCAAATATTTGACGAATCAGTATTTGACGGGCCCAAAAAATGTGTTGAATACCACCGTGCTCTGGTCTGCTCAAGGGTTGGACCATTGGAATCCTGGACCAATTTTACACTGATCGGACCCTTTGCCACATCCCCCTCCCCTGCCCTGTGGCCAGCGCGGCACCCTCATCAAGCCAAACAGCCGCCCAAAGGGATTTTGACTGCCTGTACAGTGAAGCTGTACAGGCCTTTGGCTGAAATAAAAAAAATCTTTTTTCAGCCTTGAGCCCGCAAGCTTTTTGAGAATGGCTGTACGTTCCCCGCACAGACACAACAATGCATATTCAATATGCACTAGTCCAGAATTACTCTCAACATTTCAAGGATTACTCATAAGCAACTCTTCCCCAAATGTTTTCTTGGTGATGACCATTTTTACGCTTGTCATCCAATCCAAAGCTGCTTTGGTCACGGAGAAACTTGAAGTCAATGAAAGGTGTTCAAAGATTACTTTTTTTGGTTCTTGCATTGGTTGGTGCCAAGATTTAACCCATGCTTGAGGTTGAGTTTTTGGACAACAATTTGCCATGCCTCCCTCTTTAAACCACCACTACCAGTTTGTTTACCAGCTGCAAATTCTGTTTCAATCAACTGTAGGAGGGAGGCCCGTTGGTAGTTTGGTTTCTTGGATCTTTCTTTGGTGCTTGACATACTGGAGCAGGCAAAGCCAAACTCAAAGCAGGTATGGTAGAGCGTTAGGTGTAGCGGAGGGGGGAGCAGGTGAGCTGCTGGTCATGTGAACCACTGGATCAATGAGATTGCACTGAGGATTGTGTCTCAATTCATGTGTTTGAGGCATATACTGGGGGTGTGTGAGCAGCAAGTATGGAAATTGCTTGAGAAAACAGGGACAGACCTGTTTCTGGAAATTGGCAATTTCCGAAGGGGCTTGTCGGCTGGAAAACAGGTGCTGTGGTACACGTCTTTTGAGGGGAAACTGCTTCCTGCAAGAAAAGCCAATACCCACGAAAAACAGTTTTTTGAGCGGCTGTGGTACAGGCCCTTATTAACATTGCACACAACAACCCCAGACGGAGAACACCGCGTACAGCATCCATCACTACCGGCGGGCCCCCACAGTCACAGGGCTGCGCGACCGCCGCCTGCGCCGCTCGTGCTCAGCATCCCGGGCACGCGGGTCGGGCCGATGGGCCCTGCCGGCCTGAGCGTGTCTGCGACCATCATCATGTCTCCGGTCGTCCTGTCTCCGATCATCATGTCTCCGGTCATCATGTCTCCGGTCATCATGTCTCCTCTCGTCCTGTCTCCGCTCGTCATGTCTCCGATCGTCATGTCTCCGGTCGTCCCGTCTTCGATCATCGGCGCGGCGGCCGGACCGGCCAGCGATCTCAGCCTCGTCGAAGGCCATCGGGTACTGCCCGGCTTGGGACGGCCCCGGCCCGGGCGGCTTGCGGGGGCGCTGTGCATAGCGCTGGCCAGGCTTGACGCGGGTGCCGGTGCGCTTGAAGATCCAGTCGGAATGTCTACTCGCCAAGCTCTTCAGACCCCAGCGGATTATGATGATAGAGAGAGAGATGGACGTACAGCTTGGAGACTGATTGGGAGAAGTCGACGTGGATCCGGCGGTCGTCGATGAGCACGCCGTCCATCTTGAAGTAGGCCCGTTCCGCGTCCTCCCGCTGGTCGAACTCGATGAATGCGTACTGCAGAGAATCCTGGGTCTTGGGGTCTTTGATGACTTCGCAGGAGAGGATGGGGCCGAAGCGGGAGAAGATGAGCTCGAGGTCTTCGGAGCGGGTGATGGCGTTGAGCTTGCAGACGAAGAGGATGTTTTCGGGCGGGGCGACCTCGGCGAACGGGAGGTCGCCGACCATCTCGAGCGTCAGAGCCTGCGCGCGGGCCTCGCGCTCCCGTCGACGCTCCTCCACCTCACTCGGCTCCAGATCCTCGTCCAGCTCCTCGTCGTCGGCCACCCGAAGATGTTTCCCCCGCTCGGCGGCCTCTGGAGGAGGCGGCGAGTCGGCCGGGATCTCCAGTCCGACGGGGTCCGGGAACGGGTCGTCGAGCACCACCACGTGCCGCAGTCGGATCTCCCGCAACGGCCGGCCCTGCTCGTCCACTAAGGCCTCGTTGATCTGCTCCAGCACCTCGAACCCCTCCACCAGTCTCCCGAACACCACATGCTTCCCGTCCAGCTCGCTCAGCCCATCCGCCAGCGTCAGATAGAACTGGCTCCCGCTCTTCCCCTCCGATACCGCCATCCCCAGCGTCCCCCGTCGGCTATGGTTCAGCGTCTTGTGGTGCTCCTTCTGCGCCCCCAACTCCGCCTTGAAGTGTCGCCTTCCATGCTCATCACCAGCCGAGCCGCTCGGCGGAAGTCGCGCCCAGATCGACTCCCCCCCTGTGCCCAGATCCGTCGGGTCCCCCGTCTGGGCAATGAAGTCTTTCTGCACTAAGAAAAAAAAACGAAGCCGAAGTTCACAAAAACCTTCGCTCCTTGTCTTCCCAGTCTAGGCTGAAACTCACTCACCGTTGAAGAACGAGCAGAAGTTGTAGTAGTAGGTCTTGCAGAGCTTGAGGAAGTTCTCGCTCGTCTTCGGGCAGCGGTCGACGTCCAAGTCGAGCACCAGGTCTCCCAGACTCGTCTACGAAGACATCGGTCAGTTTCTGGACGATGATGGTGGTGGTGGTAGTGGTAGGAGGGCTCAACTTCGAACAAGACGCTCATTTCGATTAAGGGCGGTATTACGGCGAGGCCGGGCGGCTCAGAGGTCGGTCGGGGGTGTGACTGATGTGGTTGGGCGTGGGCGTGGCTCGCGGCCCGCATCGGCCGAGCCGCCCCGACTCACATCACACCCACCCCACTATGCCAACCTCAACCCATCCTCTCTCTGAGCGGGCGATCAAGCGACGACGACGACCTGGCCGGCAGTACACCTTCCCGAGAGGGCGGCGAAACCAAACCTGGGCCCAGACAGCCAGGCCTCACTGGCCCGATGAGCGGGCAAGCTGGCCATCGTCGACGCTCGGATCACACCCTCAGCTTCCGGGCCTGCTCGCTTCGGCTGCCTGATCCTGTGCGCCTATACTACGCTTGGCCTGCGGAGAGCCCCTGCCCACGCCGACTCATCCAGATTCGCGGGATTCTCGGACTTGGATACCTCCAAAACCCAGCTTTTCCCAAAAATCCGCTGTGAGAGACCCAGCGTCAATGTCCCTCCGAGCGGACCCCCCTTCTCGCGTGGCAGGAAAGCCTTGATGCGCGTGTTCTCGTTGGCATCAGTTTTTGTATAACCTGATACCTTTTTTGTGCGGTATGTTACACAAAATGGTACATAGGCATAGCTTCATCTTTGCCATTTCCCTTTTCCCTCAGTGCTTCATCCCTGGTTGGCCGGGCCCCTCGGAGGGGAAAAAATGTTTGAAGGATGTGTTGGAAAGCGGAGATACAGCAGGCCCAGAAAAGGATAGCATTCCTCCAATTTTTTTGAGGAATGGCTCAATTGCTGAGGGCCTTGGCAGTCTGGGCCACTGCTGCGGTTTTTCCTGCCGCCACCAGCTGTGTGGAGGGCAACCACAATGTCTCAGTGGCACTAATAATGGTGGTGCACTGTTCTAGGAAGGAAAGAGGCTTGCCAGCTGTGTTGAAGAATGAATGTGGGGTAGTGTTATCAAACTCCCATTGTTGGGGTGGTAATACACACTGTCAAATATCCTAGCTTCATGGGCCTTTGGCCCTCTGTTGGAGATGTTTGTGGAGTGGAAAACACCCCAAACTTAACCGAGTCCCTTGAGACTTCGGTGCTGAACTCACAAAGCAAGCCTCCATCAGGAGGGACTTAGACCCTACCTCCCCAAACTTGCACAGCAAGATTGGGTTTTGGGTGCACTATGTATATAGAAAGCTAGCTTGCACACCCTTGCAGGCATCTGAAAGCTAGCTTGCACACCCTTGCAGGCATCTGAAAGCTAGCTTGCACACCCTTGCAGGCATCTGAAAGCTAGCTTGCACACCCTTGCAGGCATCTGAAAGCTAGCTTGCACACCCTTGCAGGCATCTGAAAGCTAGCTTTCACATCAGTTTTACTGGTCATCTCCTGTAACCTTCTGTGTAATTATTAGCTTGTTGGAAGAAGGAGGTGCAAGAGAAAATAGTAACATTTTTTCCAGTTCAAATGATATTCAACATGTGTAAGTATAGAAAGAACTATGAAATCTGAGTTGGTGAGCACAGACCCATTCAGTGCAAAATCCAATGTTGCAGTGTTATTGAGAATTTTTTACGGAGTGGAAGGAGTTTTGTGAAATGAATCAAATTATGTAGGTTGGAAGGGCTGCCAGGCATATGCTAGCCTTCAACCTCAGCAATTTTATTCCAAAAAATGTTGTTGTGGCAAGGAATTATAGAGGTTTGAATATTCCTCCCAGCCAATCTCAGATTCTTGGCACACTAGAGATGGCCACGGGTACCCATCGGCGGGTACCCAACACCCGTGGGCGGGTACCCGCTGCGTGAGCGGGTACCCGCTCGGCGGGTGCGGGTGCAGGTGCGGGTGTTGTGTTTTGCCAGGAAAAACTTAGCAGGTACCCTCCTCAGCTGCAGACAATTTTTCCAGGAAACAATTAGTGGGTACCTGTCCGGGTACCTGCCTGTCTCAGAGTTTGTGAGCTTGTGACTTGGGCCGCAAACTCCAAGACCTTGTGCCGCAGTGGCCAGACTTGTCCTCAGCTGCAGACAATTTTTCCAGGAAACAATTAGTGGGTACCTGTCCGGGTACCTGCCTGTCTCAGAGTTTGTGAGCTTGTGACTTGGGCCGCAAACTCCAAGACCTTGTGCCGCAGTGGCCAGACTTGTCCTCAGCTGCAGACAATTTTTCCAGGAAAAAATTAGTGGGTACCCGTCCAGGTACCTGCCTGTCTCAGAGTTTGTGAGCTTGTGACTTGGGCCGCAAACTCCAAGACCTTGTGCCGCAGTGGCCAGACTTGTCCTCAGCTGCAGACAATTTTTCCAGGAAAAAATTAGTGGGTACCTGTCCGGGTACCTGCCTGTCTCAGAGTTTGTGAGCTTGTGACTTGGGCCGCAAACTCCGAGACCTTGTGCCGCAGTGGCCAGACTTGTCCGCAGCTGCAGACAATCATCCAGGGTACCGGGTTTTTTTTGGGCCAAAATGGGCACCTGGCACCGCCCAGCTGGTGCCGGCGGTACTTACCGCGGGTACCAGCGGTACCAGAAGGATCTGAGGTGGTGAGGGCAATCAGATATGTATGCAAACAACGGACCTGTGACAAGTCTGAAACAGTGTCACAGGACCTCTGTCCGTTTGCACGCAAACAGAAAGGACAAAACATTGGCTCTGTCCTGTCCCTTTGCACGCAAACGGACAGGTTGCCCCTCGCTTGTTATAAGGTAATGTTTATATGTGGTCAGTGACCACATACATACATATTCTTCTGAGCAAAAATGGGCCACACCTGCAAGTACCTGCCTGGCAGGTGCGGGTGCGGGTGTGGGTGTGGGAGTTTACCAAAAATATTTCCCGGGTACCCGCACCCATACGGGTACCCGGGTGCGTGTGGCCATTTCTATGGCACACCAAAAAGGGGCAATAGTGCGCAAGTCCCTCCTGCCAAGGGCTATCAGAGGGTTGCTTTGAAAGGCCAGACGCCCGCAGCAGCGAGGGACTTGGGTTAAGTTTGAAAACACCCCGTAGCAGTAGCAATGCCAGTGATAGTGTTCTGGTTTGAGGTCCAGTCTGGGTGTGGAGTGCTATCTGCGGGAAAAAAAGCTTGCCAGCCACTTTCAGGAGTATATACACCAGGAAAAAAGTAGTCACCTGGTTTCAGCTCCACAAAATTTACTGCCAGGGGATTAATACAGAGTAGTTTGAAGTGAGTTAAAATAAGCTAAGACACTCCTGATATCAATGGTGGAAGTATAAGACAAAAAGTCTTTGGAGGATGAGGTGGCTGTTAGACACAAGCGGATAATTGTGGTGACAACAGCACAGAAGACAAACCTAGAAGATGAGCAGTAATGATGAGACCAGGAAATGTGCAAGTGAAAAGCTTGAAACAGAAACAGACTTAGACAGTGTTGAAGGTGGTCAGCTTAACAGAGTGGTCAGCTTAACAGAGTGAGATGATGAGCAAATGTTGATTTGGTTAGAGAACCAATCACCAGGGGAGACTTTGACGCACTCTCCAGAGAGTGCCAGAGTCTAATTTTATGTTGTTCTGGGTCTGATGTGAGTCAGATGTGGATTAGGAAATGATTGATAAATTCTTCAGAAGTCAATGGGAAGTGTGTCAGAATTTATGCCAAATTGTCACAGGACCTTGTGCAATGTTGAATAGAACCATTCAATTTTCTAATGATAACTTAATTACAACCTGTAATGAAATCATAGTTAATCAATGCCCAATTATTACTCATTTATGGTGAATTTCTGCTGATCAATTTCTCTATGTCAAAGGGGTTTCACACAATGTAAATGTGACTTGCGGGGGCTTTCATGGCTTTCTGACCGGGTTTTACTTGTAATGGAGCTGTGAAAGGCCCCTCCAGTGATCTGTCACCCTAATGTACGCGCGTACACAAAGGTGACATTGGCAAAGTGGAAAAAAATCACATGCATGTGCATGGAGACATTGGAAAACACAAAAACACAAAAACAACTCACAAGCTCATATATGTTAAGAAGCCAGGATGTCTAGCTGAAATCTGGGATCACAAACCTCCAAGCTTAACTTGACTCATATTTTCTCCCTACTTTCATCCTTTTTTGGCTCAATTCTAGATAATACTGGCCTTCTTTAGGGAAATATGCCAATTCAGATGGGCCTTTCACATAATTCTAACAGGGGTGTACATGTTGTTGATCTGCGGGAGGCCCAACCTGAAATTTGTGACAACCTTTTACGCGCGCACATGAGGGTTAAATTAGCAAATTGAAAACAATGACCACTTTCATGTGCATGTAAATAATATGAATTGAACCCCAAGAATTCATCTCAATCAATAAACAGTTCAAATGGAATTATGATTTGATTGTGGCCATTGTGTCTTAGTGGTTTCAACTGCATTCCAGTTGTGTTCCAGTTGACTCCTGCATGATTTCTGGATAATTTATGCATGAATCCAGGATCAGTTTCAGATCATTTGTGGATTAGTTCCAGAATTTTTCATTACTTCTTACACTACTTTCATCAAAGGCATCCAGCACAGTTACAGAAAAAGGGTACAGTATGGCACTCTCTGGAGAGTGCATCAAAATCCCCCCTGGTGAATACAATGACTACAGTAGCTGTCAAGCCTTAAGACATCTTAAGTGTCCAAAAGGGTTCCAAATTAAGCAACAAATTAGTGTTACAAACTTGAGCCCAAGCGCGGCAAGATCAGAGAAATAGTATTATAAAATCTGGTGCACAAGCGCAAGAAATTTAGATAAATAATGATTAGATCTAAGGCGCTGGCGCGGCAAGATTTTCCAATGTAATGTGCAATAAGAATAGAACCTGTAATTTTACTTATATAACTGTAAACACAAAATCATAAAAAAACTGAAAGCCCCTAAAAAACAAGAATACTATGTTGAGGTTGGCTCATCTGGTTGTCTGCTTCGATCTTCATTTCTCATCCGCTCATCTCATGTCACACGCCTGTCACATTGTTTCTTTGTTTCCGCTTGACTACATAACCTGGAGTAGCAGACGTTGGAAAGGCTTTCCTCATCCTTTCCAACACACTCACCATACTCGTGTCTGCTGCTTCAGGTAAGTTTCATCTCTCTATATTTCTCTGTATAGTTGTCTCATATGAAATCAATATCCTTTCCAACACACTCACCATACTCGTGTCTGCTGCTTCAGTCCCATTTATTTCATCAGGTTATGAGTCCCAGTTGCTCTTCCTAGTCAAGCGCAACCTCCAGCACGTAAAACACTCGGAAAATAGTGTGTTCCCCCCAACATAAGGATCAAAAACCCCTCTTCGTTACACTCTACGAAACGAACTCGGTCATCATGGCCGAACAAGCTCAATTCAACGTTCCAGACTCGTCGGACAACTCGTCACTTCGGGTCACTGGAATTCCTCAGCTTCAGGCTCCGGAGGCCGACTCCAATTATCTCAAATGGAGTTTCGTCGTCAAAGTCCACCTGAACTCTATCAGTCTCGGCTATCTCCTCAAGGAAGTCAAGCCCGAAGATCGTAACGCCAAATGGGCCAAGGACAACGCCGACGTTTGTTCCTTCATCGTCCGAACCATTCACCAAGACAACCTTCGTCTTATCCAAGCGTATCCCGACGATGCAAAAGGGATGTGGGACGCTCTTCACGAGGCTCATCTGGACTCCACCGCGGGAGGCCGAATCTACTGGCTCCGCAAGCTAGTCCTTCTTTGTTTGACTGAAGATGACATCGACTCCCACATCAAGGAGATGGCGGTATGCGCCGAGCGACTCAACTCCCTCGTCACCGCCGAGAAACCTCTCACTGTGGACGACATCCATGCAGCTGCCCTCTTGGGATCTCTCCCCGTCGACTGGCTGCACTGTGTGTCCGCCATGATGAACGAGGAGAACGTTACCTCGGCTCGCATTGTCGCAGCTCTCAAGGCAGAGTCCCTTCGTCGCAAAGCTCGAGTCGAAGGCGCCGTCTCCGTCTCGGCTGCCCAATCGAGAACCTCTTCGAACACCAGGACCCGACCTCCCTTCAACGAGTCTCTATTCTGCTCATTCTGTCGCATTAAGGGTCATGAGCTATCGGCCTGTAAAAGTGCGGCTAGGGTCTTGAATGATCACCAACGCGGCCGCAGGTCTAACACCGATCAAAGTAGTCGCTCGGACTCTGACAAAGGCTCTTCCAGGGACAAACGTCCCACCTCTGGACGAAACCGTCCAACACCCAAACCGGCTGCCAAGGCCGGTCTCACCACTGTCGTTGAACTCGGCAGTGACTCATCCTACGAGTCAGACCAATCCGAATCCGCGTACGCTGGCACGGCTACCGACTTCCTCACTCCCGTCACAGCCCTCCAAACGTCGGTCAATGCCAACATCGACTCCGGGTGCTCGATGAGCATGACCCCATACTCCGACGATGTCACTCAACTCAGGGTCACATCTACTCCGGTCCGCCTTGCAGACAACTCTGTCGTGTCGGCCACTCACAAAGGTTACTCTACCCTTCCTCTGGCCGTTTCCAAAGCCATCAGAACCCTGGTCGTCCCCACTCTTCACGAACCCCTTCTTTCCGTGGCTGGATTGTGCGACGCTTCTTTGCGAGTAGTCTTCACCCCGGATTCCTGTGACATCTATCACTCGAATGACTTTGAGGTCACCGGAAACGTCGTCGGCCAGGGCTACCGAAAGGGAAATTTGTTCTACCTCCCTTCCGCCGAGGTTACGTCTCATTCCGCCTCCCTGGTTCCTGGACAACTGGCTGATAATTCTCTTTTCGGTTACCATCAACGACTATCACACATAGGTCTGAAGTCCCTACGCCGCCTTCTCAAGCTCCACCGGATCAAACCATCATCCATGAATGAGGCCGATGTCCGCAAATGCCCTGTCTGTATTCAATCGAAGATGCACAGGTCACCTTTCACCTCTCGCTCTCCTTATCGCTCTAAAGTCCCCGGAGAACTCATCCATTCGGATGTAGGATCTTTCGAAGTCGCATCCCGAGAGGGATACAAATACTTTGTTACTTTCATAGACGATTTTTCAAAGTCTCTTTCCGTCATGCCATTGAAATGCAAAAGCGATGTTTTTCGCTGTTTCAAACTCTTCAAAGCGTCCTTCAAAAAGGATGGGCGATTTATCATTCGTGCGTTACGATCGGACAATGGCGGAGAGTACCTCTCCAAAGCATTTGAGACGTTTCTTCTTGATTCTGGCATCAATCACTCTCCGGGTCCTCCCCACTCCCCTGAGCTCAACGGTGTTGCGGAACGTGCGAACAGGACAATTGGCAACTTGATCAGATGTCTTTTGATCAGTTCCAAACTTCCTAAGTCGTTTTGGGCAGACGCTCTTTGCCACATTCTTCATTCCATCAACTCCATCCCTTTCTCCACCCCTTCTGGTTTCCACTCACCTCATTCTCTTCTGGGTCATGATTCCGTCGCTGTTGAATACTTACATCCCTTCGGCTGTCTAACTTGGTACAAGGTGCCCAAGGCGAATCGCAAGAAGCTTGATCCGAAAGCTCGAGCGGCGTTGTTCCTCTCCTATCTCCCGGATGGAAACGGATATCGCGTGTGGGATTTGGAGCGCCGTCAAGCAGTCAAAACCCGCGATGTCCTTTTCGATGACTCTGTCTTCCCATACGACCTTCGAACTGTAGGTCCGTCTCCTACGGTCACGGTCGAACTACCCTGGCCTTCTCCTGACCACCGCGCCCCGTTGTTGCCACCTACTGCTTCCACGGTACCTTCCACCCCTCCAGCGGCGCCCACCGTCCCTGCTCCATCCATTCCATCCATCCTTGATTCCCCACCCTTAAACATACCTCTCCAACCCCGCTTTGACCGACGGCTGACTGCATCCATGCATGCACCTCTGAACAGAGTTCGAGATCGGACCCCGTCGCCTGTCTCCTCGTCAAATGACACAGATGCATCGGACGGTAAGTCTGCCCCGTCGCCGATCCCCCTTCCGTCGCCATTTCTTCGCCCTGCATCTCCTCCATCTCTTCTCCCATCTCCTCCTCTGCTTTCCCCTGTCGCACGGGCTCCTCCTAAGGTTCGCCCACCTTCACCGCTCCACAGGTCCTCTCCACCGGTGCTGCCTCCCGTTCTCCCGACTACGGAAAACTCCCCTCGTGTCCCTCAAGTGGCGAACCCTCCTCCGCCTCCCCCGCCCCGCGTCCCCTCGCCTCCACCGGTACGACGGTCCAACAGATCCAGGAAAGCCCCGGATCGCTACGGGCAGTGGTCAAAATCAGCGACTGCTCCTGAAGAAGTTGACACTCCCAAGACCTCCAGCTTCAGCGGTCCCCACACAAGGACAAATGGCTAAAGGCTGCTAACGAAGAATTCTCTTCTCTTCTAGGGATGAACACGTGGAAATTGGTACCGCGTCCGGTGAAACGTCGTATCATAAAATCAAAATGGGTTTTTAAGGTCAAACGCAGACCGGACAAATCTATTCAGAAACTGAAAGCGCGGTTGGTCGCCATGGGCTACTCCCAAATTCGAGGTCTAGACTACAATGAGGTTTTTTCGCCCACACTTCGAATGGAGACATTTCGTCTCATCTGCACTCTCCTCGCCGCCCGGAGCTGGAAAGGCCGCCAGGTTGACTTCAAAACCGCGTTCCTAAACGGTCACCTCGACGAGCCGATCTACATGGAGCAACCAATCGGTTTCGAAGATTCCGCGCACCCGGACTATGTATGCGAGGTGACCAGATCTTTATACGGTCTGAAACAATCTCCCCGTCAGTGGAATCAAGAACTCAATTCTGCTCTCGTGGATCTTGGCATGTCTCAATCGAAATACGATCCCACGCTTTACTTCCGCATAACCGGCAAGAAGCTCGTGTGTGCGGTGACAGTTCACGTGGACGATCTCACGGTAGTGGGCGAGCCGGCTCATGTAGATGGGCTCATAACTTCCCTGGGCTCTCGATTTAAAATTGGGGCTGACAAGGACCTGCATCATTTTCTATCTATCAAAATCACCAGGGACCTTGAAAACCGTCTGATCTATCTTTCCCAATCGCACTATATCGACGATATGATCTCTCGTTTTATTCCTGGAGATTCCCTCAACGTATCGACACCTACGGACTCGTTTTTCAAAGATCTCCGCCGGCGCAAGCCCGGAGATCCCATCTCATCCGGTCCGTACAACCAATTGATCGGGTCTCTTCTGTGGGTTGCGCAATGCACCAGACCGGATGTCTCGTTCGCCGTGAACAGGCTTTCTCAGTTCCTGAAGGACCCCTCCGACTCTCACTGGACGGCTGCTGTTCGAATTCTCCGTTACCTCGCTGCTACCAAAAATCTCCGTCTCCGTCTTGGCGGCTCCCTCGTTTTCGGGGGTTTTTCTGACGCCGACTGGGCTGAAGACAGGGAGGATCGCAGGTCTACTTCGGCTTACACTTACCGTCTTGGTGATGGATCAGTCTCGTGGAAATCTCGCAAACAGGCGACTGTTTCTCTTTCCAGCACCGAGGCAGAGTACAAAGCTCTCTCGGATTCGTGTAAAGAGGGTCTCTGGTTCCGCAACGTCCTAACTGAACTGTGCCTTCGTCCAAAGCAAGCAATTCCTCTCCACGTCGACAACGAAGGTGCAGAGGCTCTGGCCAACAACCCTGAACATCACTCGAGAACCAAGCACATTGATGCGCGATATCATTTTGTGCGCGAGTGCGTCAAAGACTCCAAAATCAAGATTCTTCACGTCTCGACACATGACATGCTGGCTGATATGTTAACAAAACCGCTATCCCGTCTGCTCCTCGAAAAGCACCGCCTTATGTTTGGTATCGTTTAGTTTTTTTTGTTGTCACTACAGTTTCTTTCCTCATGTTTTCATTTTTTTCTCTCATCTCAGATTCTCAGCAAGGGGGGGTGTTGAGGTTGGCTCATCTGGTTGTCTGCTTCGATCTTCATTTCTCATCCGCTCATCTCATGTCACACGCCTGTCACATTGTTTCTTTGTTTCTGCTTGACTACATAACCTGGAGTAGCAGACGTTGGAAAGGCTTTCCTCATCCTTTCCAACACACTCACCATACTCGTGTCTGCTGCTTCAGGTAAGTTTCATCTCTCTATATTTCTCTGTATAGTTGTCTCATATGAAATCAATATCCTTTCCAACACACTCACCATACTCGTGTCTGCTGCTTCAGTCCCATTTATTTCATCATACTAAGATCCTGTGGGATAACTAGAGCATCACCAAAGTCTACAAAGAGATAAAATGAGATAAGGGTAACTTGTTTAAAGGAATTCTCTTTCTCTTCCCCCAGAAGAAATTGAAGGCTATTAAGATTTTCATCATCAAAATCTCTTCAATATCTGGAAAAAGGTAAAGTTACTACTCTGAAAGACTCTATTATTAACTACCACATACTATTACTTAACCATTAGACTCTCTAGACTAAGCTTTAGTAATTACCCTTATTGAGAAAGCAAGATATAAATTTTACTGAGATTTCCTTTTCAACTTGCATTATGAATTGACTGTTTACCGCAATTGTACTTGTTAGAGATAACACTGAAGAATCCTTTCCTTGTAAGTGAAGCTTTTACACTTGATTGAAGCTCCAGTTCTAATCACTATACCGGAATCATCATTTTCTCTACTTCTACCCTTCTCTCATCATTATCAAACATGTTTTGAAACATACATAACAAACATCATTACTTCTGGGTTTATTGGGAATGACCCAACTGCACTCTTTAGCTGGGAGCAAACCAATCAATTCTCATACCTATCTGAGAAAGAGCCTCCAATAGTTTCTCTATCAGGAGAGGATAGGTAAATCCAGCTACATCAGTCTAAGTAAGCCTAGAATGTATTATAAATAAATAAAAAATCAGAGTCAAAGGACTTGTAGAATCTTTCTTTTCTTTCCTTTCTTCTCTATCACTTTGTATCCAGTTTATAGTATTATAACATATATTACTATACCTTTGTCCTGACTGTTCTCTACAAGAGGACACCGGCTGATAGTAGCAGTATATAAACAAATCAAGTAGGTTTAAAACTCAGAACGGACGCGGGACCACTATGTGACTATCACCATATATGCAAAAAGGAATGAAACAACTCTATGCATATAATGTACCATCTGATCGCAAGAACATTGAGAATCAAAAGTCTACAGGGTATTGGGAGTAATAGGGGTGGGCTTGAGGGACTTGAGTTAAGTTCAAGCCAGTTGTTGTTTTGTTCAGCTCTGGGTGTTTATGGAGTCCGAAATAGTTTCAGGCACATAGTGTTAGGCAGTTCATGTCGAAAAAGACCCCATTGGGACCATCAGAGGGGGAGGCTGATCGCACTTCTACTGCACAAGTGCTTGCACAGGAAGGGTTGCCCGGAAATAACTACTGCTGTGAAATTGGAGGGGCACGTTCAATGTGGCTGCAACTCCCGACCAGCCGAGAATGGGGACTGCTCAAACCACTCAGAGATGGATGGGTAGCTGTCAACGGTCCTGAGCTCGACAAATCAATTCTTGGAACAGGCGACTGCTGCAACGCGACGAATTAAGGCAATATAATCACTACAACACGACGAATCAGTGTGAGGACGAAAACTTGTTGACGGTGCCACACGAGCAATGCAGACGAGTCAGAAAAGTTTTGGGATTTTTTGCTTGAACAGAAAGAAAAAGGAGAAATGCAGACTGGAAGATACAACGAGGCGACAATTTGAGAACATAGAGACACAAAGCAGGCTGGCGAATACGCAGAGAGACAGAGAGATTACACACGGTTTTTCAAGAGACATGCTAGTTAAATCTTACACAAGATGAGCAGGAGATAAATAGATGAAGAAGGGGGAAAAAATCAAATGCTCGGATCTCAGTGGGTTTGAGCGGCCGCAGGCCCAGCGGGGGCGTTGTTGGGCTGGATAGCCATGGGTTGGGGGGCGGCCTTGGGGTCGGCATTGTGGCTGTTTTCGGGCTGCGGGGCGGCGGTCTGTGGGTGGGCCGGAGAGGGGGCCGCCTTGGGGTCGACGTTGTTTGCCTTTGCCTCGGGAGCAGCAGGTCCGGCTTTGGCGTCCGCGGCGGGCTTGCTTTCAGGGGCTGGTGGTGCAGCTTTGGCGTCTCCAGTCGCCGGCTTGTTCGCAGTTGAAGTTGCTTTCTTGGCGTCCGGGTTGGGCTTGTTCTCAGGAACTGGAGGGGTTGCTTTAGCTTCGGCGTTGGGGGTGGCTGCAGGACTTGCTGGGGCGGCTTTGGCATCGTTAGCGGGCTTGTTTTCGGGAGTTGGAGGGGCGGCTTTGGCGTCCGCGGCGGGCTTGCTTTCAGGCGCTGGTGGGGCAGCTTTGGCGTCTCCGGTCGCCGGCTTGTTCGCAGTTGAAGGCGCGTTCTTGGCGTCTGGGTTTGGCTTGTTCTCAGGGGCTGGAGGGGTCGCTTTAGCTTCAGTGTTGGGGGTGGACGCAGGACTTGCTGGGGCTGCCTTGGCGTCCATGGCGGGCTTGCTTTCGGCAGTTGGAGGGGCGGCTTTGGCGTCCGGGTTTGGCTTGCTTTCGGGTGCTGGCGGAGCAGCTTTGGCGTCGCCGTTCGCCGGCTTGTTCGCAGTTGAAGGCGCGTTCTTGGCGTCCGGGTTTGGCTTGTTCTCAGGAGCTGGAGGGGTCGCTTTGGCTTCGGCATTGGAGGTGGAAGCAGGATTTGGCGGGGTCACTTTGGCATCGGTAGCTGGCTTGTTTTCGGGAGTGGGCGGGGCGGCTTTGGCGTCCGGGTTCGGCTTGCTTTCAGGCGCTGGTGGGGCAGCTTTGGCGTCGCCGTTTGCCGGCTTGTTTGCAGTTGAAGGCGCGTTCTTGGCGTCCGGGTTTGGCTTGTTCTCAGGGGCTGGAGGGGTCGCTTTAGCTTCGGCGTTGGAGGTGGACGCAGGATTTGCTGGGGCGGCTTTGGCATCGGTAGCGGGCTTGTTTTCGGTAGATGGCGGGGCGGCTTTGGCATCGGTAGCGGGCTTGTTTTCGGTAGATGGCGGGGCGGCTTTGGCATCGGTGGGGGGCTTGTTTGCAGCTGACGGGGCGTTCTTGTTTTCGGCAGGCTTGTTCTCGGCATTCGGCGGACCATTTTTAGTTTCCGGGGCTGTTTTCTCAGCAGCGGGAGGGCTGGCTTTGGCCTCATTGGCCGGGGTATTAGCGGGTTGCGGGGTGGTGGCTTTAGCGTCGGAAGGCTTGCCTGCAGGAGAAGGGGAGCCTGCTTTTGCTTCGGTGGGTGACTTGCTCTCCGGGGCGGCAGGCGGTGCCGTCTTGGCGTCCGGGGCCGCTTTCTCAGGAGCTGGGCCGTTCTTGGCTTCCGCCGCACCTGGGTGGTTTTCGGCAGTCGGTGGGGCCGCCTTGTCCGTCGGCGGATGGCTTGCAGGAGCCGGGGCCGGGTTTCCTTTGGCGTCGGGGTGAGAGGCGTCGCCAGGAGCTGATTGGCCGGCACCATGGCTCTCGGCCTGCTTATCGGCAGGTTGAGTCGATTGCTTGACCGCGTTGTCCTTTTCTTGGGCAGGAGGCTGAGTTGATTTCGGATCTGCGCTCGCCTTGCTTTGAGGCGGTTGCTGGGATGGCTGGTTTTCGGCCGCTTTCTGATCCTTGGGGCCTGGGCCGTGCTGCTCCTTTGGCTCAGGATGCTCTGAACCTTGATCCTCAGTGTTCGGTTGGCCGACTTTAGGTTCGATGCGTTTGTCGGCTGGCTTGGCGTCCATGCCCGCTTTGGCGCTGTCTTTGGCATCGGCTCCGGCAGGCTGTTTGAGAAAACCCCAGTTAGCAAAAGGCAAAATATACAAAATACAAAATGAAACAAAGGTGCGTAAACCAACCTTAGCGTCCTGCGGTTTGCTCTCTTGGGCCGGGTGACTATTCTGGTCTGCGCCATTCTCCTTTTTCTGGAACAGTAAAATGAAGAGCAATTCCATGGAGGCAGGTTTGTCAGCTGCCGCTTCGAAATCTTTCAGTTGCAAGATCAGAAATTCAAATCAAAACTCACGTTGTCCTTATTAGCTACTTGTCCATCGGCTTGTTTGGCAGCTCCGGCGCCAGCTTCCTTTGCCTTCTGAAAGAGGTCGAACGACAGTATTAGTGTCAGGGTACATCGTCCAGTCGCGCAGGCGGAAAGTAGACAAGCTCACACTGCTGGCATCCTGGTCTCGGGCCACAAGCCTCAAAGAGCGTTCCTGGTGTTGAGCCAAGCCCATGGATTCGTGGGATGAAGCAGCGTAGTGCGCATCATGTGGAGCGCCGTTGAGGTGGTTAGGAATCGGCGTTCCGAGCGCTACATTCGCGAAGGCCAGGACGACAATCAGAGCAGACACAGATAGACGTTTGAAAGGCATGTTGAGAATGCTAGTTGCAGGGAGAAATAAATAAAAGGGTGATAAAAATCCGGAGAGTAGCTTCAGCAGTGCAGGTATATGTGGTGTCGGAGCTTTTCAAAAGTTCTAGGCACGTTGCTGGAAGGTGTTTTCGAATGCAGAGGTCGATATAGTTTGACTGGCAAACTTCAGGTTGTGTCTGGGACTGGTGGATGTGGCGGCCTGATGGACTGATAACCGGAGCGATGGAAGGTCGCATTAAGTACTTCCCAGCGTCAGCTTGGCTGGTGTGTGTTTTACCTCACCCGGCCTTGGTGTTCCATTGGCTTGCTTGGAGAGCACTCCGATCCTCATCCCGGGAGAGCAACTGTGTACCAGTTCAAAGGATGCTCTCAATAGTCCCTGGCTCCTCACGATCAGCAGATCCCTTGTGGAGATCTGTTGTGATGAGCTATGTATTCTGTTCCGGAGAGGTTTTGTTCTTGAACATTTGCATAGTTCAACTCTCGCGAGTCGCGTCCCTCAGTCTCATCCTTTGGCCTGACTAGACGGGGGAGATCTGCTCGCCCCTAGAACACTGCAGCTGTGCGCGATCCACACCAGCATACACGCACCCCACTCTCTTGAGTGCTCGGATGGAAGGAAACCGCTGCAGTCAAGTAGATTTGAGAAATAGAAATTGTTAGGGATATTGATCCTCTAGGACCCTTCAAGAATCGCGAGTACATATTGCTCCTTGAAGACCGGCAGACTCAACACCTTGGACAGAAGGGATATGCCTGATTGAAAGGTGTCTTGATTCAAAGCGTGGACGTAGAGTCTGCGAGGAACGTTTCTCGAACGAGCAGCCAAAGATTCTCCCAGTGCTGTTGAGAGCTCAGCACACCGGCCGGACAGAACCCGGAGGAGGGAGGGAAGCAGGCTCACTGAGTGCTTCCCAATCATCACAATTGTTGAGGAATTGCTCGACATAAAGTCAGTTCATTCGATGGTTCGTTGGAGACTCGCGAGTGCCATATTGAGGATGCACGCAGGGACACTCGGCGGGCGAGCGCGGAGAAAGCCATGGGCGGAGAAGTTTCGTGCGGATATGTGGATGTGTAGATGTGTATCCGATGATGCTCCGAGCTGTAAATATGTATGCACCATGCACCCCACGTTCTTGGTTTTGTTCAGTTTTGTTCTCGCTGGCCAAAGGAAGCCGGAAACATTCTTCTGCACTGTTGAGCCTAACAAGGTTATCTATGTACCCCGGACCTCAATCGGCCTCACCGCATACATACGCAATCGGATCTGAAGACCTTCACAGCCTCGATCGACCGGTCACCTGGGCCTCGGCTCACCATTTAACCTGAGCACTTGGAAGCCTGATTGATGCTCTCCAGCTGAACCGACCTTCGAGTGAGTCTCAGTGAAACACCTTCCTACAACTCGAATTTTGAAGCGACAATCCCCATTGCCATCGTTTCCATCAAGAAGCTTAGTCCCACGGATTGCATACCGAACTTCTGCAAAGTACACCTTGTCATCTCCAGAAGTCTTGAATAAGTAAACGGATAAAATGAGCACTACTCATAGGAAAGTATCGGTTTTATTTGTCTGTCTGGGTACGCACATAACAGCTCCATTTCAGCGTTTCGGGATAAACGCCTGTTGTTGATGCTTTGTGATCTTGTTAGGAAACATCTGTCGATCTCCCATGGCAGAGGCGGTTTTTGCCCATCTAGTCGCACTCAACGGGCTTCAACACCGGTTTGAAACGATTGCGAGTGCTGGCACAGCTGCGTCAGTGAACAATCGCCACTTCTATAATTAGATGCACAGCAAATAAACTCGGGATATGTACTGATTAACAAGTGTTTAATTATAATCGTGTCCCTGCAGGTACCATGTCGACGAAGAACCTGATCCTAGGTGAGGATCCTGCAGTCTTACCCCAATACCCACATTCACTATTTTTATTCTTCTTATTGACTTTTGTCTCGGCAAACATGAATCGGGTCGATGATCTTCCAATACCCTTGAAGAACTGTTGCCGTTTGTAAGAGACATAACGTGCCAGTCAACTCGGTCGCCCAACAAGTCCAACTCTCCGACTTTGATACCTTCGATTACATCCTAGCAATGGATACGTCGAACCTTCGAAACCTGCGCGAGATGCAACCTCCTCAGTCTAAAGCCCAAGGTCAGCATTTGGATCATTACCATTCGCCTCATCGTGCTCTCCGTCCCTGTCAATCAACGCTCGAATTCCTCGATTCACTGACATTTGCCTCTGGTCTTCCTTTCTCTCGTGGTCTACTGGAATCAAGTCAAGTTATTCGGTGAATATGGCGATGGTGATATTGTGAAAGACCCATGTAAGTTTCTTGAAGTCTGCTGACACCTTTGAGGCACTCCCTGCCAGCTCTATAAGGTGTGAATTCTGACAAAGCTTTGCGTAAAATGGGAAATGCGTGTGCAAAGACTATGGAGCAAACGTAACTATTTTACTTTCTATAGCTTATCGTCACTTTACCTCATCCTGCTAACCAAGTTAACACTTACCTTTGTTTTTTTTTATACTTTTATTCCTGCTCTGGGCTTTTTGGTAAATTCTTGATAGGACGGATTTGCGTACAATTTTAAACAATGTGCAGACTACTCAGTCGGCTTCATCAAATCTTTCGGATTCAACCATGTGTCATCAATCCTCTAAATTGAAAACTTCCTCCATCTGTTTTCTGTCATAAGAAACACGTGACATGGTGGATGTAACAAACGCTTGAAAAATGATGTTTGTATTTTGTGAGCTTTATCCTCAAGAGTTGTGCTCTTTTCTTTTCCATTATCCTTCTCGAAAGTCTCGAAAGAGCTTGCCGGTTCTTGGACAAAAGATTGTGCAGAACCTTCTATTATTCCTTTCTCGCCCACATATATCTATCCATGAAAGAGGTCACACTCTGATCCATCTACATATCAAAGATTTTCTTTCCATGCCTTCCTGTATGTATATCCTCGTTACATGTAGATATACCAGTGGAAAGGCAGAGTAAAAGACGTTACCGAGTTGCTGAGCCAAGGAAGCATGAGAGAACGGTAGATTATGGCCATGGAGCATCGCTTGCACTTCCTTTATCCACAAGATCCTTCCCTCAACCTAGCACCTAGCACCGCCGGCAAGGAATGGTTGGACTCGGCGGGCGGAGAAGGAGTCGGACAGATTTGTCCGACGACTCTACCCCCGCTGCAAGACTACTTGGACAGCACCTGTCCAAATATGCCCAGCACTGTCCAGTTTGTTTGACCGATCAAGCATGACGGTGTCTGGTAGATCTGTGAATACTAGCGGAGCATGGAGGGAGCCTTTGAGACACTTGAGACATCCCGCACATAGCAGCGGCGGAATGTTACTCGGGGGTTGTGCTACTGGGTATCTCGGTGTCTCACACGTTTTTCGTCAAGGTCTACTTGCCTCGGGAAGGTCGAAAACTACTAACAACATTCCACTCAAAACTTCAAAGGTATTGACAAGCATCTCCCTGGGACTAGAGTCTTTTTACAAAGCTACAGAGGGAATTTCATGCTGCTCCCAGTGGAGTAAAATAAACCAGGAAAGTCGAACAATCAAGGACCTGATTTCAGGTGCGCCTAACCGTCACCAAAATTCTTTTCAAGGGACTCTCAGCCTGACTATGTCATCCCGAGCTTCGGCAGCGGCGCACTATCACGTGTGCAGATAACTGAACAAGCCTCTGCTGGTGCCAGCTGCTCCGAGTAATTTGATACACGCAGAATTCTGGAGCGACTCGGCTGGCGTGCAAAGTAGACCAAGGCTCAATGGTATGTGTGTGCCGGAGTTTATGACCTAGGGCAGCTGGATGGTTGGCTAACAGTTAGTTGGCCATCCGTGCCTCATGACATGACCCGATTACGGTTCAGCTTCTCAGCGCAAACTAACAATATTTTTTTTCTTTCCAGTTTCAGTAATTATGCAACGAGATCAACCCAAAGCCCGAGTTATGAAATATTGAAGACAAGAACAGAAGAAAGTGGTTGAAGTATTACGCATCAAGGTAAATATATATAGATGAGTGGGGTGGAGTATAAACAAGCAGTCACGAGATCAAGGTCAGATATAGCACCATGCTTAATTGGAATGCAATTGGAAAATTAATGGGGGCCATGTTGGGGTTTATCTCCTCCATGGGAATCAGGTTTGTGTTTGGGTTTGATAGGGCCGTCTTTATGTTTGAGTTTGGACTTGGGGCGGCGGTCAGTTTTTGGACTACGGTCAGGCTTTCGGGGACGGTCAGTTTTTCCACGGGAGCCACGCTCGGAGCAAGGAGGAAGGATACAAGATGGGGTTTCTTCGAGTCCCCATGCCGGGCTTCGCCACCCAAACCGTGCAGCGCAAGACCCATGTAGCAGGGCGATGATCGAAAGGAGAGCCAAAAGACGATTGTCCATGTTTTTATCAACTCGGCGGTAGGTGCGGATGTGACCAGTCGATTAGATCAAGAACTGCCTAGAGTAGAAAGACCGCAGGGATGGACTGCGTGATAAACTGTCAGCAAAGGATCAGATATCAACGAGATTGTGTCAAGTGTCGAATAAGGATTTACCTTTCGTCGTCAACAAAATAATACTGAAATGGCGAGAGACCGCCTCGCGCGAGCTTACTGGATTTTAGGTAAGGGTGGTCGGAGGACAAAAGCTTCAAGGCCAGACGGCTATTTATGTATGCTGATCTTGATTTACTTGGGGCACTTTAATGAATATACATAGTACCCATGGCTCTTTCGGCACTATTATTTCCCTTCGCTCCCATCGCTAGCAGCCGAATTTAATTCCGTGTGCAAAAACGTACGTATGCCAAGTAAAATGCACCTTGGAAGGGAGAATTTTCAAAGCTCCAAGTGGAAATGCGGCTACCAGCCACAACTTTCTTCATTTAACGCCCGGCTGTGAGCAATTTTTCCCAAGTCAAGTGACCACGAACACGAGACCAAAGATTCAGCATTCAAAAAAGATGCAGTCGAACCAAGTCTTAACGCCTTCCTTTGTCACGCGGGTAGCTGTCAAATCCTTTGCCAGTCCAACCGCCCGCGGACGGCAAAGTTCACACATAAGTGACAGGTGGGTACGTAAACCTATGAGCTGTATGAGTCCTGAGACGCCTTGCCGGGCGTGCCAGGAAAGGCCAGGAATATTACGAGCCTAACAAATGCTGAACTTACTATTGAAGATCCTCGAGTCCTGGTGCGAAGCGCCCGTCGCAGGATGTGTCCCTCGTTCGTCAGCGCCCAGGACGAACTTGGTGGCCTCTTCCCCGGTCGCATTGCGCAGGGCTTGATCACCGTCGACGGCGCCACTTTTGAGAAAGTGTGCACCCATGGGGGCGCGCCTTTGGCTGGCGCAAGGGCGCCCCCTCATTTTCGGCCAAGGTGCGCGCCCGCACATCGGTGCGCACCTAGGGGTGGTGCCATCAACTATGATGTTCAAAATCTTGTGTAACTCTGGACACCATAAACCCTGCCTGTGGCCCTTTGGTCTCTCACTGAAATGCTTGTGTTAAGCAGTGTTAAGCTCGAGGTGCATTGTCAAGGTAGTTTTGAAAAACAAAGTGGTTGAATTGTGGTTTCTGGAACCAAATTGGTTTAAATCTGGTTGGGGAACCAATTCTGTTAGTATGTAAAAAGGTTCCAAAAATCGTGTCGTGAAAGAAAGGGTACCCAAACAGCTTTCAAAACCATTTTAACTGGTTTTGGGATTATTTTCCAAACCACAACGGAATGATTTTGAAAATGTTTTCAAAACAGTTGTCGACCATCCAGTGTTCAAGCTCACAGGAGCGCCTGAATCCTGATCATTAACCATCTTGTGTCTAAACTCACATGAGAACCTAATTAACCATCCGGTGTCTAAACTCATATGAGCACCTGATTGTGTTTCAACTTCTCAACGCCAACCAACCAAGTATTTCCCCTCAGCTTCAGTATAAATTTAACGAGATCAATCAAGCGATAAAGAATTGGAGACAAGAACAAAATAACGTGGTGAAAGTATTGAGATCAAGGGATAACTAAATGAGTGAGGAAGATAAAAAAACACGATAATAAATAAAAAAACACGATAATAAATAAAAAAACACGATAATAAATAAAAAAACACGATAATAAATAAAACATCATGATGTGAAATTCAAGGCCACATATATCATCCGTGCTTGATTGAGATGGCATTGTGATATTAAGGGGGGCCACGTCGAGGGCCACCTCCTTGACGGACGCCAGGTTTTGGACCACGGATATGTTTTGGGCTGCTGTTAGGTTTGGGCCGGCGGTCAGTTTTGGGGCCACGGTTAGTTTTTGGAGGGCTTCCAGGTCTTCCATCGGATCCACGTGCGGGGCAAGGTGGAAGAGTACAAGGTGGGGTTGCTTTGAGGCCCCACGATGGCGTCCGCATTGGTAGCCGGGCAACGCAAGACCCATGTAGCAGGGCGATGATCGAAAGGAGAGCGAGAAGACGATAGGTTCGGACGAACTGGACCATGCTTTCTGAACTCGCCGTCGGTGTGAATGTGGACTACGTGAAAAGTTGTCATTGCAGAGGATCAGATATCAATGTGGATGTATCAAGTGATGAACAAGGGCTTACCTTTTCGTCGTCAAAAAGAAGAAGAGGGTATTGGATTGGCGAGAGACTGCCTTGCACAATTGTATGATAGATCGGTAGAGTAAGTGATGTTTGATGGATCTGCTGCAACAGGTAGTTGCTTGGAGAAGAAAAGCTTCAAGGCCAGGTGGCTATTTATGCTGATGATTGATTATTTTCCTGGAGCACTTCATAGACGACTCTCCCAGCTCCAGTCTACTCTCATTCCCATCTTCCGGCGTTTTCGAGAGTACTCGACTTCAATTATGTGTGCAAAAACGTACGAGTGCCAATTAAAATGCGCGTCATGAGGGATAAATCTTTGTAAAGCTCCAAGTGGAAATCCAACGGCCAGCCGGAACTTTCTTCATTTTGCGCCCTGCTGTGCGTAATTTTTCTCAAGTCATGTAACCACGAACACAGGGTCACACGTGCAATCCGACATGCACAATGTCAAAATCATGAGATTCAGCGAGAAAACAGATTGACGAAAGTTTTAACGCCTTCCTTTGCCAAGCGGGACGAGGAGATTCACACATGTTGAAAGTGAAAGGTAACCTTGTATGCACCACCGGTAGTGTGCACGGTGTAGAGTTTATGGGTTAACAACATAGCGAACTTTGTTTAGATCTACATCTATACTTCTATCTTCTCATCTACTTTGTTTCTCATCTATTTTTTCTCATCTACGTTTCATCTTTTATCATATCTCAGTAGTCCATAACTTTGTGTATATATAGTCTAACCCGCGGCTGGTTGATGATTTCCTCATCTCTCTTGCACTCATCAACCAGTCGCGGACATTAACCGATTTTTGTCCTGTTTCTTTATAGGTCTGTTTCTCTTTATCTCTTTTTATCATATCTATCTTCTTGTATTCCTTTTCTCTCTCACATGCAAACTTACATCTCTCTTGCACTCATCAACCAGTCGCGGACATTAACCGATTTTTGTCCTGTTTCTTTATAGGTTAAAAGCCAGCTCAAGCCACCGCTAACCATGTCCAAACGCCAGGGCTCAACCTCAAAAGGAAAATCGACTGCACCACCAGAGAGATCCAGCTCCCCGTTGGCAAACCTAGCATCCATCAGCCAAAACAACGCCGAGGACCTGACAAACGATCACATTGTTAAGCAATTCAGCAATGCCGACTCGAACTTCCGAGCACTCCAGCTCAGCAATCACGAGACTCGCGATCTGATCGGTGGACTCGACTTCAAACAAACTAAGCTTGAAGGGAAAATTGACAGCATCATCGACGCCGTCAATAAAATCACTGACCATGTCAAAACGAATCGAGAAAAACCACCGCACTTTAAGCAAGAACCATCGACCGTCATTTCGGCACCGACATACTCCCTGCATCAAAAGCAGTTTATGAAGGACCCCATGGCGTTGCACCGCTCGATACACTCGGACGTCGAATACCTAAAATTCACCGGCAAAAACTACTCGGCATGGGAACGACAAGTCAACACGACACTCGACTTTGTGTTCAGACGTGAAAACTTTCTGTCGAAACCAACAAATTGGATCCTGGTCGATGACGAACAAGAACCAGCAGTGGTGATATTGCTCCGAGGATCTGTTGAGAAGAAGCTGCAGGGGATCGTCAACTCACTCCGCCAGCCGAAGGCCATTTTTGAGAAGCTTGAAGCACGGTGCAAGCAAAACGACCGCCAGAACAAACTGGCCTTGATCAACCAACTGCGGGATTTCTATTTGTCCGAACGGCAACCATCCAACGACGAACTCCTCGCGCAATTCCAAGAATTCTACTTGGAATTTCAACAAAAGAAGATCACGACCGAAGAATTTTTTGGCCTAATCTTACAGTCAGTCATTCGACCTCTGGTCGACGTCGATGAAAACGCGTTCAGGAACAATCTCAACCACCGCCTCAACACATCAACCACAATCCCTACACTCGACAGGGTGTGCGCACAAATCACCCAAGTCGAGGGAGAGCTTCACACTGGAACCTCTGACAACCCAATCCTTATAAATCATATGCAAGCCAGCCAACCAAGTAATCGACAAACTAGCTGACCTCAACGGCAGACCCAGGCCCCACGAACAAACACCTTTGGCACCAAGGCCCTCGCAAACGCTTTAGCATTCAAGAATACGGCCCCTACTCCAACTCAGATGGCGGAAAAAGGTGCCGAATGCAACTACTGTAGTCGCTCAGGACATTGGGCCTCGAATTGCCGGACCCTGGCTTGCGACATCCAGGATGGCAAATTGAACGTGGGAAAATTTTCGACAAACACCACTCCCGCTGCGAATGCCCAAGCCACATCCAAACCAGCACCGGTCAGAGTGCGAGCCATCGATAATACGGCGCCACACGATGACACGGTATTGGTGGACTCTGGAGCTTCCGCATGCGTAAGCGGTAACTCTCCTTTCTTCACGTTTGAACGGAGACTAACCAACCCCGTCCCTGTACTTCTGGCTTCTCGGAAAACCGCCATGACACTTACGGGTATCGGTAGTCTGAAGATACCCACTCCTAACGGAACGATTCGGATAAAGAATGTCTACCACAATCCGACAATTCCTTATGTAATTCTATCTCTCGGCTTCCTCGTCACTTATGGCTTCCGTCCGGTTTTCGACAAAGACTGCTCAATGTCACTCATACACAACGATCGAGTATTCCAAACCACTTTCTCAAACCTATGTTGGAACCTCATCACCAGATCCCCAACCCCGAAAAATCCCCCAAACAAAATCACCCTCGCATCGATGACAAATCAACCGAGCATGGAAGCTGTACGATGGCACGAACGACTCGGACATGCAAGCGATGAAATGGTGAAAATTTTCCTGGATCAATTCCTGGGAACCGAGTTTGTCAAAGACTGGCGACCATTTTTCTGCGAAAAGTGCGTCGCATCGAAGGCCACCGGCAAACGATTCTTACCCCCATCTTCCATTCCAAAGAATGAGGTCCTGGATTTACTGGTCTCAGACGTAATGGGTCCATTCGAAGACGACATACACGGCAACCAATTTTCTCTTACTCTCCGAGACCACGCATCAATGTACACACTCCTGGCCCCGCTCAAGAACAAATCCGACGTGACGGAACGACTGAAAGTCTGGCTTGACGCTATCAAAACTCGACTTGGAAAGTATCCTCGTTTCCTCCGATGCAATAATGGCGGCGAATTCCTGTCAAAGAAACTTGCCCGAATCCTGGAAGATCGTGGTGTCACACTGACACATTCGTCCCCCTATCACCCCGAAGAAAACGGCGAAGCCGAAAGAGTAAACCGCACGATCAACGACATGTCGAGAGTCATGCTCCAGCAGGGAACTCTCCCTATGAAATTCTGGAGCTACGCTCAGCAAGTCGCGGTATACATCCACAACCGCCTTCCACATTCTCGCATTTCCCCCAAGACCCCCATCGAAATCCTCTACGGCAAAACACCAGTCCCAGATTACATCTATCCGTTCGGAGCTCGGGCGCTCGTGTTCAAACCTACTGAAAAACGGTCCGGCAAATTCGATACAAGGGCGGACAAGTGCTTCCTTGTGGGATATCCACCTTCTGAAAAAGGGTGGATATTCTATAACAAGGCTCTCAACGCTTTCATCCAGTCAGCCAACGCGGTATTCCCGGATTTTCAACGACTCCCACTGCCCCCGATCCCCACCTCAAAAAACAACCTTCAATTCATCATCAACAATCTTACCCTCGGAAACGAAGACACCGAAACTGAGGCAGCTGTTCAGCAAGAAGCGGCTGACTCCATCACCATGCAATCCGATATCGACATCCCTACTTCCATCCACACCGCCCTAGCCAGCCCTCAGTCTTCATCATGGCGCACGGCTGCCGAGCAGGAATTGTCCCAACTCAAGAAATTGGCCGTATGGGAAGTAACAGAACCCCAAAAGGGCATTCGAGTCATTGGAGCACGTTGGGTTTTCGCGCTCAAACGTGACACGCAAGGAACCATAGTGAAATTCAAGGCCCGATATGTAGCTCGCGGTTTCAACCAACGACCCGGTATCGATTGCGGCGACACTTTTGCTCCGACTGATTCCCTAGCAACACTTCGCCTCCTCATCTCCATCTCAATCCAACACCACTTCACGGTCCACTCGTTCGACGTTAGTTCCGCTTATCTCCATAGCCCCATTGACGAGGAGGTATACGTCAAGCCACCTACGGAACTGCGCCCAGAACTGAAAGGAAAGGTCCTTCGCCTAAAGAAAGCGTTGTACGGTACAAAACAGGCGGGTCGCTGCTGGTGGTTGCACTTCAAAAATATTCTTGGACGGATCGGTTTTGAGGCGTCACAGGTCGAGTCGTCCTTGTATGTCTACCGGAAGGACGATGTCTCGATATTCATTTGGATGCACGTCGACGACGGCTTGGTGGCCAGTAATTCCCCGACCACTCTGGAAACACTCCGACGACAACTTACTGAGCACCTGGAAGTAAAATGGAAGACGGACGTAGACCAAATTGTCGGGATAAACGTCCGCCACCTGTCGGACTCAATCCTCCTGGAACAGCACCTCTTAGCACGGCAGATCGCGACTGACTATCAACGACGAACAGTCCATCAGAACACCACGCTGCCAGACAAACCCCTCGTTTCATCAACCGAGGATCCAGTAGATCCCACTGCATTCCGATCTGTGCTCGGGTCACTCATGTACTTAGCATGCGGGACTCGCCCTGATATTGCCTACGCAGTCAATCTACTGGCACGGTACAGCAGCCGACCATCTCGGGAACACTGGGAGGCTCTCGACCACCTTGTAGGTACAGCAGCCGACCATCTCGGGAACACTGGGAGGCTCTCGACCACCTTGTAGGGTATGTCAGGAAACATCCCCGACAATCAATCACGTTTTCCCCCGGCCACAACGCCGTCCGCCTGTTTGTCGATGCAGGTTGGGGCGGTGAACATGAGCGATCCACGACCAGTTACTTTCTCCAGCACTACGGTAACCCCATCACCTGGGGGTCCAAGAGACAGATGGTCGTGGCAATGTCGACCTGCGCTGCCGAATACGTGGCGCTCTCCATTGCTACCCAAACCCTGGCCAACATCAAGTTGATACTGGACGACACCTGTCCCGTAGGAAACTACGAGATTTTGTGCGACAACCAAGCAGCCGTGTTGGTCGCAACGGATAACGCCTCCCGCAAGAAAACCGGATACCTTCAACGAGCATTTTACTTCGTCAACGACTTCGTCAGGAAATATCAAGTCAAACTCGTCTGGATCTCCAACAAATTCCAACTCGCCGACATATTCACCAAACGACTCGGCGCCGCGAAAAATCTAGCCAGCTGTTCTGATCTCAACATCCGTGACTTCACGGACTCCCCTGCCTGATTCCCTTCCGTTTTTTTCCTCTCTCTCTATCCCTCTGCCATTTTTTATTTTTTTCTCTCTTGATTTTTTTGTTTTTTTTCTTTTTTTTTCTTTATTATTTTTGTGGCCAGTTAAAGTTCTTTATGTTGGGGAGGGCTGTAGAGTTTATGGGTTAACAACATAGCGAACTTTGTTTAGATCTACATCTATACTTCTATCTTCTCATCTACTTTGTTTCTCATCTATTTTTTCTCATCTACGTTTCATCTTTTATCATATCTCAGTAGTCCATAACTTTGTGTATATATAGTCTAACCCGCGGCTGGTTGATGATTTCCTCATCTCTCTTGCACTCATCAACCAGTCGCGGACATTAACCGATTTTTGTCCTGTTTCTTTATAGGTCTGTTTCTCTTTATCTCTTTTTATCATATCTATCTTCTTGTATTCCTTGTCTCTCTCACATGCAATCTTACATCTCTCTTGCACTCATCAACCAGTCGCGGACATTAACCGATTTTTGTCCTGTTTCTTTATACACGGAAGCCCGGCTGAGAAAACTTTGGCTGCCGCGTTATACGTCATAAATTGTTGAATTTATGACGCCGCGACCCAAAGTTCGCCCCCCGTTGCCACCAAAACTTTGAAACCCCCGGGGATCGCGCGTCATAGATTTGACCATTTATGACGTGTAACGTGGCAGCCAAACGGGGCCTTGAATCTTGAGGCTGTAGCGCCCTTGGCTAAGAGGGCCAGGAATGCTACAAGCCTACATAAAAAATGCCTCTCATGTTTCTGTTGTGGCCTGGTGACATGCTGTACCTGCCTGCGAGTGCAGAAGCCGGCTGGGACCTTCCGGTCATGTAGCGGGCAGTTTGGTCTTGTGCTTCGCCCCAGGTACCCACGTCTCATCGTTTCCTCAGTTGTGTGGCCTCTAAAAGTTTGGTGTGGCCTACCTACAGGAGTCAATATTTTTGGCCCAAAAATGGCACCTCAGATAGCAAATATCTCAGCCACTGTTCCACAAATCATGGTACAGGTTCTTGCAATAATGAATAATAGTATTTGGCCCAGATATCTACAATGGAAATTTGCAGTATTTTCCAGAAATTCTGAGTGATGGAGCAGAAATACTTTCACAAATCCTTCTTCACACATGTTTATTGGATTGTTTTATCAATTTTGGATGATCTGATGGATAATTGAAGTTGTCATTGACCAGAGGTCTATAGGATCTTGGTTTGAGGATCTTGAAGAAAAATCACATGAATGAAAGAAAGGGGACTTGACTGCAATCAATTCCACAAAACTTATCATTGATGAGAAATGCAAAATCCAGCTCTGGTGATACAATTTTTTGTGGCTCAGCCGCCAGCCTGGAGATTTTCCTAAACAAAAAGAACAATAATTTGATCTATTTCAATATAGGAATGCCTTGTCTTGTTGGTGGAGGATGAGGGAGTAAATGCTCCGGCTTATGGTTCTAGTCAAGAGAGATAGGAGCAATTTGGATGTGGTGTTACTGGATTGTTGGTGCCACCACCCCAACACTTAAGCTGCAAAAAAAATTATCATGTGGGTTGACCCTGGTTTTCTCTCCAGTCCAGATTGTAAAACTGTCTGCTGCTTTGCAGTGGCAGTGAGAGTGCAACTGCTGCGTGCCAAATAGTGGTAGCACAGCGGGACCACCACTGCGCTACCACTGAAATTAGCGGGTTTCTGCTTTTCATACAACCCAAAAAGCGGTAGCGCAAGGGGTGGGGCTGCTACTTGGCCAAGTTCTTTAGATGGTGTGGTAATCTTAACAATAAAGATGTCACTTGTTACCCGGGTACCCGCCACAGGTGCGGGTACCTCCCCAAAAAAACCACCAATCCTTGGCACCCGCACCCCCCTGAGGGGCAGGGAGCAGGTACCCGGGTACCTGGGGGAGGTACCCGCGGGTGTTTGGCATTTTTTGAGGCAAAAATGCCAGCCAACAATTCATTTCAAGATAATAAGTAAGAAACTATCATCCTTCTTTAATTCAGTTTCCTGTTGATCTTCCCTTGCCCTTGCCCTTGAACTTTGCATTGTTCCTCTTATCGGTCTTCCATTTACGTAAGACACCACTCTGTATTGCCCCGTTCTTCGCGTAAAATTCAACAGCCATTCCTCTCGTAACTGAGGACGCACTAAGTCAATGCCTTTGGAGAGATACATAATCCCTTCCAAAGCTGAAAGCACGCTCCACGTCAACAGTTGTTGCTAATATGTATATGATTAAATCAATGAGTATTGCAATCAGAAAGTGATGAAAGATGAAAAATCTTACCTGGACAACTAAGAACATCCAGGGCCATCTGGGACAGACCCCCATGAGTGTTACCTGCGCGTCGTTGTCGCATCCACCATTTGAGGGGGTTCACCGGCCCTCCTAGTTCATTTAAACTCAACCCTCCAGCAAGCCACATAGAGAGCGGATCTGTAGGGACGCTACCTCCACGCGCTTCAGAGGCGCCAACCAAACCTGCGACTATACCTGCATGCGGCTGCTGTGATTTTCAAATCAATGATTAGCATGAGACTAGTTACACAGTTTATTTTTTGTTGTTTCAGTTACCTTTGGAGGAGGATTTGGGGGTTGGGAATTAGTTGCCTGAGGTGAAGGCCTGTAGTGGGCTTCCCACATCTCACGCGTGAGTCGGATGGATTCCTGAATCCACTCTGGTTTCCACTTCGCTAGCTTAAAGTATTCGTCTTTGAAAGACGGATGAAGGACTGATGAATTACAGTCAGTCTACATGATTCATGATGAGAAAATGAAATCAAAACATACCCATAGCAACTCGGTCCAAAGGCGAGTTGTCAGTCAGTGTGTAATATTTATTCGTGAGCTGGAGACCGGCACGGCATGCATTCCGCAAAGCTGGCGGGTACTTTTTCTTATCAGAGATGACGGTAGAGAGATGACAGGTGATTTGGTCGATAAAGATAACAATGTCCGATATTCGAGCGGCCCCACGGACTGATACTTGCAGCGTAATTTCATAAAATGGTTCAAGTACCTCAACAAGGTCGGCAGCTAAGGAAATATCATCATCATTGATGTGGTATTCTCGAGATAGGCCATGCCTTCTGTCTTTTTGCCACTCAAGGCTTCAAAGGCACACTTATCAATTCCTTGGGTTGGAAATGCGAGCAGCAAAAGATGAACTTACATTGCTTCTGAGCATCGCACAATACTAGCCAATTGAGTCATGGTTGAATTCCACCTAGTACAGACGTCACAGCCAACGTTATGCGGCCTCAAGCACTCCAGATCTTGGCATATCTCCACAAAGTGGAAGACTTCCCGTAGGATCTACGCCCCCCGTACAGACCAAAATTTCACAGATCTAAATCTTACTGGCTGGTGAAAAGTGATTGAGATCAAGTGCTCACCAGCCAGTAAGGTTTAACCTGGCCTGAAAGCTCTGGCTTTTTAGCCCACGGGAAGTCATCCAGTTAGCCTTTGAATTTGGTGACTTGTTCAGCTTCCTAGAAATCGCTCAAAACTAAATTTAAACAATTTGAATAAATATAAGTGATTGGCTGATTTGTTAGCAGAAACTAGAAAGATGGGCTTACCTTGGCTAACGTTTTCTTGCATGATTTGGATGTGTATCGATCATCATGCTCTTCCTCACTTAAGTCATTTACATCGTCATCCTCAAGTTCCACCTCCTCATCATCAATGAGCTCGGCCGCCAGTACCGAATCGTTGACAATTGAACTATCATCCTCATCATGGTCGTTGTCTTCGTTGCCATCTGGATAGTTGTCGGTCAAGCTATCAAACCGGTGACCAGTCCCTTCAGTTTAGAAATCACTGAAGGATTATCAGCGGATAAGAAAAACTTACAGTTGGATCTGATCATCTCGATCCTCAGGTTCTTCTTCCTCCTCGTCTGATGCCTCGCTATCAGAGTTTAAGACTGGATTGACATTCTTCTTTCTCTTGTGGCTTCTGAAGGGTCTCAGGATGATCTGGGCAATCAAATTGAGTACATGAGAAAAACAACGAACCCATTGGGTTTCACCTTTGAAGCGAGGCCACCAGTAAGTTTTGATCTCTTTGATCATAGTGCGGTTGTTTGATGCATTGTCCGTGACAATTCCATGAATCTAAATTAGTAGAATTATCAATCAGTGAAATTACACAGAAGAGGATGAGTATATAGATGTGTGAGTCTTGAGAACTTACCTTGTCCTTCAGGCCAAACTTTTCGACAATAAGCTGGACGGTCTCGGCCAAGTAAATGCCAGTGTGGCTCTTCTGCAACCTTACAAAGTCAAGCGGCACGGCATCCAAGTGCAAGCCACCTTTGTCTTCTTCAACCAACCGATATAGAACTGTTCCTAAGATGTTGAATCCATTGGGAGACTGCCAAGCGTCAAGCCCGAGGTACATGGCACCCTTATGATGCTGAAAAGACAAAGGTTACGAGTCATTTTGATCAAATCAAATCCGAGAGCAGGCACAAGAGATCAAGCTTACCTTGAATGATTCAATTAGTGACTCTTGTACAGCCGTATATAGCTTTGCAATGTCATTCAAGACTGTTCTGTGCGCTGGAAGATTCTTGACGACCATGGGATGTAAGAGTCCAAGATGTGATGTTTCTCCGAGCGAAGTAAATGGTCGCGCTGCTTGTGCACACCAAATGGCACAAAGCTGGGGGACCTACCAGATAATTGACTTTAGTCGATGAAAGGAAGAATGAAAAAATCAAATGATGTATTCACCTCGCGTGGGTCAATATCACCCGTTCCTGATACCCCCATGGCGCCAAGTTTCTGATTCCCTTGTGACTCACGTTCCCTCTTGGTGCAACTGGCAACATGTTTTGCTAGGTTTGTTGGCGATGTCTCGTAAATTGGTCGGTGGATCTTGCTGCCACAGCTAGGAAAAGGTACACCAATAGAGTTAGATACATTCACAAAGATTTTAAGGAGAAAAACAAAAATAAAAAACCAACTGACGTCTTACACGGATAAGCGATCATTGGGCGACCATTTTTGTCCTTTTGGTCGGCAAGTATAGGGGGATCAAAAAATGCATAGCACCCGCTGAGTTGATTCTTATGAACCCGTCGCGCCTTTCCTGGAACATTCAAAGGCAGACAAAAATCAAATTATGCTTATAGAATGTGTATACTAGATGAGCGAGTGGCTTACTGAGCTCTTGTTCGTCCGTGAGCACGTTTGCGACATGTTCGGAACCTGTAGGCAGATGTTCAACGTTGGAATCGTTGCCAATATTGTGTCCTCCTCGATTGCGATCCTTGTTGACAGTTTCTTTAGATGGGGCTGGGGAACTGGATAGTGATGATTTGGTCTCCTTGCGGTGCTTTCTACTGTTCCCCATGGCGAAGGTGTGTATTATGATTTGGTGCGGAGTCCGGACAGAGTGGGTGGGTGCTGTGGATATCTGGGCCCTGGGGGCCACATACATACATGTGACATGTTCCAGGGTCACCGGTGCCCGGGGGGGGTATTTTGGGAGGTACCTGTAGCTCATCAGGCCAGGCACCCGCACCCGCACCTGTACCCGCAAACAGGTACCTGCTGCCTGCTGGCGGGTACCTGCCCACGGACACAAGGTACCCGCAAAGAGGTACCTGATGAAATCTTTACTTAACAACTAGGGACAATGAGTTGTGATGTGGGTTTGTGGGGTGGATGGGGTGCAACCATTTTTCAGGTTGATTCAATTGGGTAACAAGTATTGAAAATTGAAGAGTTTTTATACATGTTAAGAGTAAAACTAATAAGTGGGTTGAAGCAATGGTGAAACTGATATGATATGTGTGTTTGTATCTGTATTGGCAATACATAGTTTTGGGAAAATTGTGTATTGTATCAGATATCAGATACATCACAAATACATGTATTTCAATACAATACAGCATGTATTTCCCCTGATACATGGTATATTGTATTGTATTGTATTGGGCACCCAAATACACAGTTTTGGAAAACCATGTATTGTATCTGATAACCAATACATCCAAAATACATCTATTTTGATACAATACAAGTTTCACCGTTGGTTGAAGGTTGAATGGGGGGTGTGTAGTTGTCCAAGCGCAGAAGTGATAGTGGCCAGGGGGGTTGGTGGTGGCAGATGAGTTGTTGCCAGACTACAGCCATTTCAAAAAAGCTTGGTTCCTTTGAAAGGAATTTTTGCTGGAATTTCCAGTGGGATTTTCCAACCTTGTATGCAAAGAAGTATGTATCAAGGTTGGGCATTTGGATATCTATGCCTACATCATTGGTATATGCAGGGCACCTATATCACGGGAAGGTGAGCTCAATCACTGACTTATACTCATTTCCACCCTTTTTTGATTCCAGAATTGGAATCCTTGACCAATTTTTACCCCAGTCTGCCATCATGATGGACACACCCAGGTGTCAAGATGCTGGTCCCCCCGCAGCCAGCATTTCTTTTTGCTACCAAACAGCTTGGCCAGTAGCATCCTCTAAACGACTGCGCTTGTGGGGATGGATATCCATCTGTCCAACCTTGTTGTTGGATACACACAAGTTGGAAATTCCAAAAAGAATTTCTGCTGGAAATTCCCTCCAAAGAAGCAACGGTGAAAGTGATACGTTACAGGTATCAGTATTGAGCCGTATCGTATTTTAATACCACCCAATACATTGGATCTGTATTTTATCATTATCCCAATACAATACTTTGTATATCTAGTTTATGTATTTGGTGCCCAATTCAATACCCGGATTTTGCCGGTCTGTTTCAGGCAGCGCAATAAAATCCAGCTGACATATCAGTACACATCAGGGTGTATTTTTTATCACCGGTGTTTGGGGTGTGGATGTGATAATGTAGCTACGTTACCACTCCAGTGACTGCCAATCGTGTACCCTACCACTACCAGTACTACTACCACCACCCTCCACCACCCTTCCCTTCATCACCCCATCCGTCAAGTTCTCAAAAATGGCAAGACCATCTGTGACACCACATCAAACTCCATCTCAAGCACCCTCCCGTTGCTCTACTTGTATCAGAACCCCCATCCGTTCTGATTCAAACTTTGTTCAATCCAACATCCAATCCGGCCGATCTGTCTTGGTACCAGCTACTCCTACCAAACATTCTAGCTCAGATCCAATTATTCACTCCAAGTCCAACCCTTCTGGCGATATTCAAACTCAGAACACCCCTTCCCAACCATCTCAATCGCAAACCCGCAAAAAGACCAATACTACATCTTCAGCCAAAAAGAAGCGCAAATCATCAACCAAGTGGAAGCGGAAAATTTCAAAATGTCACTACCAATGATGATTCTGACTCACATAACACTGTTGATGATCCAATGGATTACACTCAAGATTCTGATGCCGAGAATTCAAAGGTTCGGAAGTCCTACCAAAAAAAATCAACTCAATTCAATGACATCCTCGACTACTTTGAGGCCCCATTTCATGCAAAGGAAGATGATCAGGTATGATTTCATGTTTAACTTATCTTTAATCACATTAAAAACTTTATCTCAAATGTGCCTTTTCTTTCAGGGGTAAAAACAGATGTTCAAATGCCGATGGTGCGCAAAAGTCTACAAAAAGGGCGCTGGGACAAAATCCAACCTTGTGAAACATTGCGATGGAAATATTGACCGAATACCTTGCGCATCACAATTGGAAGCTATTGCGGCGGGGGCGAAACTACCATTAACTGCAAAAGATGTCAAGAGAGGAAGTATAAAATCATATCTCAAGAAACCTACGTTCAATGCTCGGGTTTTCAACCAGCTACTTGTGATGTGGCTGATTTGATCTGCGCTGCCTTGGAATTGGATTGAAGACTTTCTTCTTTCAATTGCTTTTGACTATGCCCAACACGGAGTCCACCTTTACTCGCGAGTTTGGGCCGCGACCAAGGCACATCAAATCTATTTAAATCTTCAAAGCAAAGTGGTCTCAACGTTACAAGTATGTTTTATCCTCCTATTTTGTTCTTGTAGGTGAAAACTTATAAAGAAACCTGCTGAGTTTAAGATGAACGATTTAAAATCACAGGAACTCAGCTCAAAATTTTCGTTAATCCATGATGTATGGACTACTAAAGGCAATCATCACGCCTTCCTGGGAATCTCGGTTGCTTATATCACCAAAGATTGGAGCTTTAAAATATCGCATCTTGGTCTCAAGTACATTGCGTCAAATCACAAGGGGAAGCTTCTGGCAATACTGTTTGCTAATATTCTGACAAAGTTTCATCTTGAAGATAAGATAAGTCACATCTTTCATGTCATTCATTTCATAAGCTGAACTAACGTAGAATTGGTTTTTTTGTGGTATTACATATTAGCCCAAACGACTGACTCCGGTTCAAATAACTTTACTATGGCCCGCGCGGTTGATTGACTCATCATCAAGAAGACTGGTGTCAATCCAAATCTTTCCAAAAACCACATACAATGTATTTGCCACAAGATTGCCCTCATCCTTAACAAGGGGCTCAAGGCTATTCAACTTTTGGCTAAAGGTTTAGTTCAACAGACCGAAAAGACTGATACCCTTGGATTTGTACCTGGTCTGACTCCGATTATCAAGGAGTCCGAAGAGATTGAACCTTGTGATGATTTTGTTCCTGAGGATGTTATATTGGACCCGGAGGCCAATGTGAACAACAAAGAAGAAGTTTTGATTGAAGACAGCAATGATGAGGACAATCTTCCAGAATATCCCACCAAAGGCAAGAATAAGGTTGATTCAATCTTGAAAAAGGTCAAAAATTTCCTAGTTCTCTTAACGCTCATCAAATACTCAAACAACAAGCTATTTACATATTTTCATTTTTATTATCTTCAGGTTGACTTCATCATTCAGCGCATTACATGCTCAGCCGCCAAACAATCTGAATACGATACATGGTGCAAAAAACTTGACTACGATGGACCTAGTCTCATCGCAGGGTATGGGATACGCTGGAATATCAGGTTCCAAAGCCGTGATCGTGGATACCAAGCTTGTAATATTATTCGTAAACTCCTCAATAACCAACGGGACCAACAAGAGCGTGAGGGTGGAAAAAATTACTACAACAAGATTGAGATATGTTGAGAGGAGTGGGACGTTGTTAAGAAGCTAAATGATATGCTTGGTGTAAGTCTACGTCTTTCAATCCTCGTGATTATTTCTAAAATCTTATCAAATAATTCTGCGCTTCATCAGGAATTTTATTTCCTGACCAAGAAGCTCGAAGGGGACCACTCATCCGCCTGCTTAATGATTTCGGAATACCGGTACATCAAGGCCTTCATCAAAGAGAAGATAAAATCAATCACCTCCACTGAAATCAAGTTCCGGAAAATGCTTCAAGCAATGGCGGCCAAAACGGAAACGTATCTTAACAAGGCACTGGCATGTGATGCAATACTTATAGCAACTGCTCTGAATCCTAGCTTTTGCCTTTCAATGTTCAAGATGTCATTTCCAACCCATTACGAATACGCTCTAGAATTATTGAACCAACTCTTTCAAGATCGGAAAGTGCAATTTGATGCCGCAACAGGTACAAAGGAACCAGCCCTGCCTTCTCAAAATGTACACCAAGGAAACAGCCAAGCTTTAGCTGAAGTCGACTACTTCCCTGATGCGGTCGACATCTCCCCTTTGGATGACGAGCTTACTATTTACTTGGATGGTAAGTTCAAGTTACCCACTTCTGAAGCGGGCGAGTGCTTGAAATGGTGGAAGGCAAGTACAACTTCAATCTTGACTTCAAATCCCAATTATGGACCATTGCTAATATTCAACTACATATAGGACCATGGCCACGAGTTCCCAATCTTGGCTCTCTTGGCCAGGGACTACCTATCTTGCTGTGCAATGTCAGCAAGTGTTGAGAGGTGTTTCTTGGCTGCCGCCAATACATGTGGTGGCGATCGAGGTAGTCTAGCAGCTAAAACGATTGAGCAATGTGTAAGCTCCCACCAATGGTTGGTCCAGGGTGTCAAGCCGGATGGTCCATTCAAATCGGCTCAAAATGTCATCACCCAGGCCACAAAAGAGAAAGCTGGCAAGGGAAAAAAGTCGGCGCACTAATTCAAATGTTTTCCTGGCACTTTTGCAATTCTATCTTCATAGTAGCTTGTACCTCAAAATACGCTTGTCAAACAGTTAGATCTCTGCAGATCACAATAGCACACCGGAATATATTATGAAAATTAGTAGCCAAGGGTGGCTAGGGATAAGATGAGTACCCAAGAGTGGTTAAAAGTGCAATGATAGGCTTTATAACATTTTTTAAAAAAAAATCCCACTGATACAGTATCAATACTGTATCAGTATTGCACCCAATCCGCAAAAGATCAATACAAAACATTAGATCTTTGATACGATATGTTTTTATTGTATTGTATGAGTCGATACAATACAGCTTTTGAGTAATGCTGTATCAATTTTCAAATATGATACACTGTATTGCCCAATACATGTATTGTATCGGATTTTTTCACCGTTGAAAGAAGCCAAGCTTTTTTGGAATGGCTGTACTTTTATGGTATTCAAAATTGCATAAGATTTTTTTACATAAAATCATAAACTTCAATTTTGGCTGGGAGATGTCACTTTAAGTTTTATGCACGCTGACATCTCCCAGCCAAAATTGGTTTTATGATTTTATGTAAATACTGACATATGCAATTTTGAATACCATATTTATGGGATTTTATGGAACTCTGGTGTCACTCTAATCATTCCCAAGCCAGCTACAGCAGCATTGACAATAGACACATACTCACACCACTATCTCTCACATGTCTATGCAGCTATGAAAACTCAACAGCCTACTCAAACTTGCTTGGGGCCAAGTCATATGCCACATGGAGGGAAAAATCAGCGGTGTTTTGAAGGTTCCATGTGAATCTTTTGGTTGCAGGTGAGTGACTTAACATCCTTCCTTTCCTTGATGCCTGTTGCATGCCACATGGTGAGGAATGTAATGAAAATTGTCAGTGCGGGTCTCTATAGTGGCCATACCCTAAATATAGACCTTAGATATCACTCAGGTGTTACAGCTGTCTCAGCTGTCATGACTGCTGCGTCGGAGCTCAATTTTGCCGCAGCACAAGGATAAAAGCCACACCTCCTTCGGGAGGGGCTGGTTGAGCATATATGACCGAGTCCAAGAGACTCTAGAGCTTAGGTCCTATCTAGGACAGGGAGAGGAGGGGAAAAAGGAGACTCCACATGAGATCCAAGTTGCACAACAACACTTCCCTCGTTCAAGCCAATGCATGCAGAATTCTCGAGGGACTCAGCCTGACTCAGTGGGCGTGTTATAAGGCGAATCAGCATCAAACCGCGCTTAACAAAGCCTCCCAGTTGCGCCGTGCCCCCCGGCAGGCGAGGGACTGGTGATAAGTTCGGCATCAAACTGGAAGCAAGATTCCGCCATCTCTTAGACTTGTGTGGCAGAGACTGATGCCACAGTAGGCTTGTTTGACCATCCATTTTCCAGCCCCTCATCACTTGATCACGACGGTTCCGCTCAGTCGGCGGCGGGCAAATCCCCACAGTATCTATCCTTTTTTGATTCAAATAAGAAGAAATCACGAGCCCAATAATTTGACAAAATGCAGGAACAGATGGATTGATTGAAGGGAAAAACAGGAACGATTTGGATGCCAGAGCAGGGGAAGCTACGTCCAGTATGTAAAGCAAGAAGACCCGGAAGACAGAGAATTAACTTTGATAGGTAACAAGGAAGATATGATTCATGGTGCACTGAAAGAGCGTGTTATTAAGGAAGGCCAGGAGGGTGGAATCCTTCAAAAAGGGCAGGTCCAGGACGAGGACCAGTACGCATATGGCATGGGTTGGGCTCAGGAGGACAAGGTAAGATCGCAGTTTTCCATGCCCACGGCCAGCCACGCCAAGACGCAACGGGGGCAAGTCGCAGGGAGATGACCGAAAGGAGGACCAAAGGATGCAAGATTTGACCGAACTGAACCATCGTGCCGAATAGAGGGTCTGGGTAAGAAGAACTCAAGGATCAGAGATTAGAGGCTTGACACAAGTGGATTCGGACTGAGTTGCAAACAAGCATTTATGACACACCTTTCAGTTTCAAGAAGATGATGATATTTAAAATACAGGGTAGAATCCGTCGGTGAACGACTGGCTTGTGGACGTATGGATGGATGAAATGATTGGTGCTTGCTGGTTTCGCAGTGATGACATGTAACAAATGTTGGTGGCGGCAAATGCGTGAATTTCTTCGAGCACAGGGTCAGACGAGTATTTATGGGCTCTTGGAGCTCTGTTGTCATTCTGATCATTCTCGAGCCGGCTGAAGCAGCATCAAGCCATCGCTGAGATGATCACATGCCTGCAGCAGGTATGAAACTCAGCAGCCCACCCAAACTAGCTAGGGGAAAAGATGTGTGTGCAAGTTGGATCGGACATTGACACCGGACATGGAGGGGAAAAACAGCGCGGGGTGGGATCCTCCCAGTGAGTTTCTTGGCTGCAGGTGACCCAATTATGTACTTCCTTTGCTTGATGCCGGTCAGTGATCACTCGGTGTCGGCAAGCGTACACTCCCAATGGCATTCCCTCCCATCCTTTCTCGAATCTGCGAGACATACAGCTTTGTACACACATAAACGACTGGCAGGCGAGCAATGAAGCTCACATGATTAGGTAAACCGATTGAGAAAAGGCAGTTAAGACAGACCTGACTCTTTTGTAATTGGGATGGTCATGTACGTCAATGTACCTTCATGGTCAAGCTCCATTCTGAAATGCTGATCAGCAGACATTATGGAGACCTCGAAGAAGGCAAAAAAATAGGTTCCCCGGATGGTTTTCGGTAGATTTCTTCCTTTCTTCTTGGTTGATTAATCTGTTGACTTTGTTTTCGGTCAGACTATAGTTTACAGTTATACAAGGTATTGAATCATCCCCAACGGTTCTTGGCACCCCTGCGAGATGTTCTTGAATGATTTTTCTTCCTTTCTTTTACCACAGAAATATCATTTTCTTAACCAATAACTGTTTGGAAAGTAGGAAGGCCGAGAGAAAAGTTGTTTAAGAGATGGTCCGGGAAGAGATGAAGGTTAGCGAGAGAGGAGGTTATTGGAGAAGAAAGTGACGGACCGATTACGCCGGCCATCGTCACACACGCGATGGCCACATAAGGCGACAGCCGTTCGCCTGCAGACCTCGCCGCTTATCCACATCCGATCAAACATAAAAAAGGAGAATGTCTAGAAGATCAGTTTGGACAATGAAGGATACCAATCACAAAACAACCAAACCCACCAATCCTTGCGAATTTCCAGAAGAGTCCAAAGACCCTGTGAAGAAAAGCCCTCGAAGGATTGAGAGACACGCAGAGCGCAAGGAAGATTACACGCTTTTATTTCTGGGGGTGGTTGTTTTTGGAGACAGGAAGGTGCTTACCCGTTCTTGTTCCGATCGACGAGACTAGGCGCCGTTGCTCTCAGATAAGTACACGTGCAGATGATCAAGAGGATCACTAGTAAAAGCGACTGGAAGTTGAACAGAGCCGACTTTTCAAAGAAAGGGAGATTCGAATTAGTATGTCTTGGGTTTTAGAAGATGTCTGAAGCACTCACCATTTCTCCGTGTCTTTGGGCCGATGGTTGTCTTCAGAATGTCGATTATGGTTGCACTGTGTTGTTAGTGGTTCCGCAGACGAAGACAAGCTTGAGGACACCCGGACTCCCTCCTCGCTCTGCCTCCCCTCCGCCGCCAACTCCATCCGAGACGATAGACATCGAGATGGCCATCGCCGAGAACGCAGACTCAGAACCAACGACATCGAGTGCCGATGCCGCGGCTCAACAGCCCATCCAAGCCATCAAGCTCTTGTACTGCCAGAGTCCGTCGCACACACCACCTCTCCTCAGAAATAAAGACACTCATCCTTCCCTTCAAGTTTGTAGTTTCCCGCCCAAGGATTGCGAGTATGGGACGAGCATATCCAAGCTGAGTCGACTCCCCAAAAACACACTCCAAACAGATACACAATCACAGAGAGAGACTAAAGCCGACCAAACAGATGCAAGAAATAGTTGACAGAGCACGACGAGGAGCTAGACGAGAAGCTGCATGGAGGGGTGGAGAATGCGCTGGAAAGCATGAGCGTGGAGGAGGTGGAGAAGAAGAAGAAGAAGGCCGAGACGGAGGCGCTGAAGAAGGAGGCCCAGGAAGAGCCCAAGGCGAGCCGGATGAAGAAGTCGAAGACGAACAAGGTGACTGTGAAGACGGTGGAGCGGACGCAGCGCAAGCGGATCACCACAATCCATGGCCTCGATCTCTTCGGTCCGTCTCCAAAAACCTTCCCTCTCCTATAAAAAAAAAACCTTTATCTCCTGCTGTGGATCGACATGTGTAGGCATCGATTTGAAGAAACTAGCAAAGCTGTTTGCGTCCAAGTTTGCCATCGGGTCGTCGGTGAACAAGAACAACCAAGTCAAACTCCTTCTTACTGTGATATTTAAGTACTCTCACTATCATCTACTCAGGCATGGACAAAGAGACTCTTGTGTTAGGAATTGTCCAGTCTATATCATCCACCACTTCCTTCTTAGCCGCAATACAAAGTTGGATGTCTGAAGTGGTGGAGGATATGAACTGTAGCAGGTGTAGGCTAGACACTTCGGCATTTGACATAGTAAACTTTGAAACACTCATGCCAATGACTGGACAATTGTCAGGCATGCCTCAACATGAGAGTTTGCCTGTTGGCTGTATTCATGCCTAAACTCTGGATGACAGTGAGAGTACATATCACATGAAGAAGCACTCTACAAAAATGCAAAAAACGATTTTACTAAACAAAAATTAGACAATATGGACAGACCAATCAATGATAGAAATCATCAGTGACGGAGGAGCCCGGAAGAGTGCGGATGACCAAGCCATCAAAGCCCGGCCTAACCCAGGGCATGTTCTCGGAGGAGCTCAGTTGAGGGTTAGCGCCAGCTTCGATGAGCTGGAGCGCGCGGCGTGTAAACCACTCATAATCTTCGATGACACCCTTTTCGAGAAGCACGAGTTCACTGGCATTTCGCGATTTCTCCACGAAGCCCTGTTCGGAACCTTGAGGTTGGACATAGTCAGGGCGTGCGATGGAGTCGAATTCGGTCGATCGACGGCCCTGGCTGATCGCTTCACAGCAGTACGTCCAGCACTCGTGTCTGGTTGATATGAGAGCACCGCGGAACGTTAGTCACGGTGGGGAAAGAGCGTGAAAAGGTGAGAGAGAGAGACAGCTGACGAGACCCGATGCGTGAAGCCGACGAGGTACGTGCGGACTGGGTTGAGTCTCTTGGCGATCTGGAGTGCCTGGGCGACTCCGAAGTGGGAGGCGTGGGGCAAGAGGCGCAGAGTGTCGATGATCAAGACCTTCAGCAATCCGCCACTCCTCTTGCGATCCTCATCGGATCTAATCAAACTCTTCTCGAGCTGCTCCAACGTCTCCTCCGGAATCAACGAGACATCCGACACATAGTAGACACTCTTGTCTAGCAGATAGCTCGTGCAGATGTACGGCTTGTTGCCTGCATTCGCGTCGAAAAACTTCCCGTGATGCACTGCCCATCCCAAGCAAACCCAAATTTTGCGGCGTCAAGAGAAAAATTGACTGATAAGCAGAGTCTTCGACCGTGTGGGGTGTGTGTGTGGAGAACTGACCAGGCAGAGGAAGGATCTCGATCCCAAAAAGATTGAACGCGGTTCCATCGCGAATAATGTTCCACGTGAATTGAGGGACATCACCGCCTAAAAAGAACAGAAGGTATCGCATAGACAAACAAACAGTCAGAAAATTAACCCCCGCAAAAGAGACGGATGGCGCACCGCCAGTTTTGGCATGGCTGTCCACCAAATAAGGGTGCATTCTCGAGATCTCAGCGTGGGTGTATTCGTTACAATATATCGCGATCGAGTCTTGGATCGCACCTCCCAACGTCCACGCTACATCGTATGTTTTTTTTTTCTCGTGTACACGCTCAGTCATCTACTTGTCATCATAGACGGGCGGCTGCCGATGGCGGTGGGTCGGGCTCTTCACTTACCCCTCAAATCATCCAACCCGTTCTTCAAACATTCCGACACAAAACCAGAGAGATTAGCTCATATCAGCCCCTAGAAAAACTCGAGGGAAGAAAGAAGGAGGACTGACGATTGCATCTGCACTTTGAGAGTAGAAAGAAAAGCATCGAGCGATACATTAGATCGAGCCCTGAGCGCCCGCAGAAGGAAAGAGTAAAAGGAGGGAGAGGAGAGACTGAACTGAGGATGGGTCAAAAGGACGGCGTCCAACCTGCGGATGCGATGGACGGGAAAAAACTCTCTCGCGGCCTCGCAGAAGCTTTTGCCGACGTCGATCAAGACGTGCAGGGGAGAAGACGCAGGCGCAGAGGGGGGATGGTGGCCATGGTCGCGAGGACAAGAGGGCTGGTGGATCCGGACGAGAGCGGAGGTGTTTCGGCGGGTGTCTTTGCGGTCTGGCGAGCGGCAACATCGGCATCCCTGGCCGTGCGGATCGGTCAGACAGGCGATCGAGGGAACCTGCCCCGACGTGCCTTTGGAAGACATTCCCATCCCCTCAGCTTTGTCCAGGCCATGTTCTCATGTGTAGTGGAAAGAGACTTACCCGTTCCGAGTAGTAGCACCTCTATTCGTCCGTCCCGTTCCATCCTATCTCAAATGTACAGTCGAATTGCTCGAGTCAATCGAGTTAACGTGGTGTTCTCGGTACGATGTCGATGTCGATGTCAATTGCAGACAACATGGACAACGCCTTCGCGGGACCCCTGGCTGGGCGTGATAGGGCCGAGGAAACCCCCCATAAATGGGCTCACAAATCCAGGAATTTTCGCATTTAAGGGAAAAGTGGCGCTCACCATCTAACCCAGTCTTAAAGACGCGGCGTGTATGCCGCGTTTTTGGCTCTGATTTTGCTGAGATTGGCAATGCATGTTGTTCAAAAACATCAATGAGGGTATGAATGCCAGTCACACAAGGATAACCTCACAGGAGGGATTGGATCTAACAAATACCCAATTCATCTGGTCCGGGGAGTGGGGTTCCTGTCACTTGGCATGAGGGCATGAAAATTCAATTTTTCCAAATTTATGGATCTCCCTCAATGTGTGACTTTCCTGTCAAGATCTGAGGGCCTCCCAGAAGTGGTGAGGAGCCCCAAAAGCTAGATTTATCATTTTGCTGGGAAAATCTAGACTTTTTGGGTCTAGATCCACAACTGCAAGGGTATCAGATGTGAAAGGAAATCATCCAGAGCACTTCCGGTGAACTTTGAAAAAATCTGAAATCTGGAACTCTGGATCCCTTTGGGGAGCTTTGGGGACCGAGATTTCCCTGCGAAATCTGAAATCTGGCGGCTCAGATCTGGATTTCCAGATCGACAGGAAGTCCTCGCAATCTGGGAGCAATCTGAGAGCCTCCCAGAGTCTCAAAGCCTAAATTTCCCTGCAAAATTTGGCACAGATCTGGGTCTGGAAGGGGTTCCCAGATTGATGGGAAGTCCTCCATTGGAGGACTTCCCGCTGATCTGGAAACCCAGATTTTCCCAGATTTCGCAGGGAAATCTGGGAAGATCTAGGATTTGGGAAGATTGAGCCCAGATTTCGCAGGGAAATGGAGGACTTCCCGCCAATCTGGAAAGCCAGATTCTCCCAGATTTCGCAGGGAAATCTGGGAAGATCTAGGATTTGGGAAGATCGAGCCCAGATTTCCCCGCAAAATCTGGAAAAATCTGGGTTCCCAGATTGACGGGAAGTCCTCCAATGGAGGACTTCCCGCCATTTTTGAATAAGTCTGGATTTTCAGATTTCGCAGGGAAATCTGGAATTTGGGACTCTGGATTGCTTCGGGGACCTAGATTTCCCTGCAAAATCTGAAATCTGGCAGCTCAGATCTGACTTTCCAGATCAACAGGAAGTCCTCCAATCTAGGCAGATCCAGGATTTGGGACAATTGAGCCCAGATTTCCCCACAAAATCTGGAAAAATCTGAGTTCCCAGATTGACAGGAAGTCCTCCATTGTGGATGACTTCTGTCAAGATCTGTGGGCCTCCCAAGCCCAAAAAGCTAGATTTCCCTTCAAACATCTAGACTTTTCAGGTCCAAAGCAGCATCTGTGAGGGTCCCAGATTGCACAGGAAGTCTATAATTTGCACTGTTCAGGATTTTGATAGGGCTCTTAATTTAGGACTTAGAGGGGCATCTAGAAAGCTGTAGATGTCCCTCCTGTTGGCAACAGGAACTTGGAAGTCATCATTGGCATGCAATCTGGGACCCCTGCAGATGTTGGTTCAGACCCAAGGAGTCTAGATTTCTGCAGGAAAATCCAGCTTTCTGGGCTCTAGATCACTTCTGGGAGGCACACAGATCTTGACGGGAAATTGGAGCAAGGCTGAAACGCTGCGCTGCGCTACAAAAAAGCACTCTTTTAGCACAGTGCAGCAGGGAACCGCTGCGCGGTCAGCCCAAAAAGCGGTAGCGCAGCACCAGTGGATGACTTCCCGTCATCATTTAGAGAGCTCTAGATGCCTCTCTAAATCCTAAATTAAGACACCTATCAAAAATTCAACCAGTGCACATGAAAGTAATGAACTGTAGGGCTAGGAAAACAATTCCCTTTTTGTCAAAAATTAAGAATTTGGTTGTGTAAATTGAGATCTGGGAGGCTCCCAGACTCAACAGGAAGTCCTCCAGTCCCGCTGCGCTACCGCTGAAAATAGCGGGGCCCCGCTTTTTCCCCAACCCAAAAAGCAGTGGCGCAGCGGCGGGGCCACTACTTTCAGCGCAGCGCTTTCACCCTTGATTGCTATTGGAGGACTTCCCGTCAATCTGGGAACCCCTTCCAAACCCAGATCTGAGCCAAATTTTGCAGGGAAATTTAGGCTTTGAGACTCTGGGAGGCTTTCAGATTGCTCCCAGATTGCGACAGGAAGTCCTCCATGGGAGGACTTCCCCTCAATCTGGGAACCCCTTTCAGACCCAGATCTGAGCCAAATTTCCCAGGGGAATTTAGGCTTTGAGACTCTGGGAGGCTCCCAGATTGTGATGGGGAGTTTCTGGGGACTCAGATTTTTCCAGATTTTGCATGGAAATCTGGGCTTGATCATCCCAAATCCTAGATCTGCGTATAAGATTTCCCTGTGAAATCTGAGAAAATCTGGGTTTCCAGATTGGCTGGAAGTCCTACATTGGAGGACTTCCCGTCAATCTGGGAACCCAGATTTTTCCAGATTTTGCGGGGAAATCTGGGCTCGATCTTCCCAAATCCTAGATCTTCCCAGATTTCCCTGCGAAATCTGGGAAAATCTGGGTTTCCAGATCGGCGGGAAGTCCTCCATTGGAGGACTTCCCGTCGCAATCTGGGAGCAATCTGAGAGCCTCCCAGAGTCTCAAAGCCTAAATTTCCCTGCGAAATTTGGCTCAGATCTGGGTCTGGAAGGGGTTCCCAGATTGACGGGAAGTCCTCCATTGTTCTTGCTTGTTTTCTTTCCTTGGCTCTCTCAGAAATTGGCACTCTCACTTGTTTTCCTATCACCAGGATCTCCATAAGACTCCTTTTAGACATACAACACAAATCAATTGCTTTGATCTATCCACCAAAATGTTAGACAAGCCTGTCTGGTAGTTGGGCAAGAGGAGGGAAATGGACCCACCATTGAAGCTCCCTAGACCGCTGGTCAAACAGAACAACAGGGGGATTCAAAGCTGGCTGGATGTAACTTTTTGCAAGTTGGTGTTCAAGCCTTTCATTTAACAAGGACTTGCTATCCAAGCAGGCCCAGAGATGTAGAACTCAATGTACTTTTGCGACTTGGTGTTGGAATATTTGAGAACAGTCTTTCATTTGAGTCATGAGTCAGAGTTTTCTGATCTCCAAGGCCAATCATCATCGAACTACCCATAACCTCCCATAACCCCATATCTTCATCCTACACCCGAACTCGAATCAGAAGTAACTGAACAGATATCCGCGGCGTATCTGCCGTGCCCTGTTGTTGGAATCCAATGTGATCGAGCAGCCGACTATTTCTGCCTTGAGTTTCCACAATGGTTACACTATTCTTGAACACAAGTTACCGGCATTTCTAGCACAAATGTCTCTCGCGCCTGTCTGCGAACATGCCGTGTTCGGCGAGCGATGCAAGCAGGCTCCGGACACGAAGAGGCATCTCGGGCCGAGTCTCCCAGTGCCACATGTGCGGGCTCCGGCCACAACCCACCGTATAGCGCTCGCCCGCCCTTCCAGACGTCCGAAGCGGAGGGGTTGGCCTGACAAGCCGAGGGCCGGGGTGCATGTCGGGCAGCCTTTCGGCCCGGGCCGACAACGGATCTGGTCAATCACCTGATTGGCAAGGCCGGCGGTTGGCACCAGCTCGGCACTCAGTCTCTATAGCCTGTCGTGGGTTGACGATCCTTCACTTCCGCTTCGACCGGAGCCGTAGAGACGATGGCGTAAGGATGATAGGGCTCACGATGTATAGCATATATTTATGTATTAATGTTCCAATGGATGTTTTGATCAGCGTTTCCGGCGAGCTCCAAGCTTCCATATTGGCTATAGTCACCGAACCTTTTCTCGCCTGACAGCATCTGACGTTATTTCCAGGGCTCATTTCCCTCTTTTGGTCTCTCCAGAATCCAGCTGGGTTGTTGTTGATGTAGTCCGTCCGGTCGGTCGGTCATCAGGGTCGACCCATTCGCGACGACAGCAGTTGATCTGGAGACAGATAAATGAACCCGACGGGTCCAACAGTCCCTATAGAACCCAAGCATCCTGGCCGTCGCCAATCAGCCTTCCCAGTCAGCGTACATAGATAGCCACAGACACAAGTGGCAGTCAGGCCAATCCGATTGGGTTTTCCCTGCACGTATACACCCCAGCCTGCGTTGAGAGAACACGGTAATTGTATTTAACTCACGCTCTAATTAGACCAAGATCGGATTCCTGGACGAACATTCTCTGCGTACACTCGACCCGAAAGCCAAAAGACTTCTCTGAGGATCTTCCCACCAAGCCCGTCACTCACCCATCCTTCATCCCCAATTTGTTAAACTTAAATACAAATATATAGATTAGCATGGCTCCCACCAAGTTCGATGTCCTCATTCTCGGCAGCGGTAAGACTTCTGCTTCCCCCCTTGGTCATCATCTGTCTGTGCAAACCGGCTGAAACCCCGTCTTCTCTTGCGCACACCCCAAAGGGACTTCGAGCCAACTACCTGTGATAAGCTGTTTGATAGCCAAGCCGCCCAAGAAAGGCTGCCAATGCTGTCTGTCCACGCTGGCAGCGGACGGCTCCGGGCGCAAGAACGCCCGCCGAAACACCAGCGCCATCGTCCAGTTCCAGCCCAATCACCATCTCGCAGACTCCGATCAGGCCCCGGCCCAGCGACCGGCAACAGTCTTGATCGATGTCGGCAAAAGCTTCTGTGAAGCTGCCCGCGAACATTTCCCGAAACATGGCCTCGACACAATCGACGCTGTCTTCTTGACCCATCCCCAGTACGTTGCCGCTCCTCCTTCACTGTCATCTCTAACCCTCGCCCCGATATTAAAATCTCATCTTTTGAATCACAACAGTGCGGACGCCATCGTAAGCTCACAACTAGCAGACGTCAAATAGTCTTGACCAGCAGTTAACTCCCTCCCCCTTGATGTTCCATTGGTCGCCACGCCTAACAGAATGGTTTGGATGACCTTCGAGGTGAGGAGATTCCCCGACCCTCTTCATTGACGAACACCGCCCTGACCTATATCCCCCCTATTTCTCAGCTTGGACTCTAGATGCGGTGATTCAAGCGACGATTCCGATATACTGTAACCAGTCTACATTCGACGAAGCAAGTCCCCCATCCTCCAGATTCCATCTCTTCCACACAAAAACTTATGTATTTATTTCGAAATTTAGGTTGCTAAGATTTTTCCGTACATGGTCAACCCCGGTGGCGGAACTGGAGGTACGTGTGCGGTGCTGAGCGACAAACAAGGATCTGGCATGATTGATGTCGATCTTGGTTGTTGTCTTTTCTCATAGGCGGAGATGTGCCGGCCTTTCAATGGCACATTATCGAAAGCGATGTGCCCTTCGAGCTCTTGGGCGTCCAGGTGTCCCCCCTCAAGGGTACATTATCCTCCCACATTTCCGAAGCAATGCCTCTGCACGCGCAGCCTGACCCATCCTCTTTTTTTTCTACACCAGTCCACCACGGGTGTTACTTCAACGCCTGTGGGCAACCCTCGAGTCCGTACGAGTGCCTGGCCTTCCTGTTCGACCAGACGTTCTGCTACATGTCCGATGTGTCCTCGATTCCCGAGTCCACATGGGCCGCGCTGGGCTGTCCATCCACGCCAAGCACGCCCCGGCTCACCCGCTCGCTGTCGAACCTCACCGAGGAGAGCTTCGGCTCCGACAATCTGTCGCTTTCCTCCGCATCCTCCATGTCGGACTGCTCGCATTCGTCGGCCTCTTCGGTCTCGGAGGCCGACGGCCCCCCCGCCGGGCTGCCCCTGCTCATCGTGGACACCATGCGTCTGACACACCACATTTCGCACTTCGGAATAGCCGACGCGGTCGAGACTGCCGCGAAGCTGAGGGCCCACCGCACCTACATCCTAGGATTTACCCATGGTGTCACGTAAGTCTGCTTGTTGCTTCGTTTTTGTTTGACATAGTCCCCCTGATCCACGCCCCCCTTTTACAGACACGAGTGTTGGCAGGCCGCATGCGAGCTCATCAGCGAAACCAGCAACACAGGACTCCAGGCGACGCTCGATCCATCTCCCCCTTTCCCAGAGGACATCGAACTGGGAAACGATCCCCCGAGATTCTCGCAGCAAGCCCTGGCATTGTGCCAAGATCACATCAAAGAGGCTCCCCTGTGGATTCGCCCGGCATTTGACGGACTGGTCATCTCCACTGATGGCGTAAAAACCACCGACAATTTCCATCCTTGATTGACTGGCTCATGAGCATCCATATGTGAATCAGCAGCTATACCATGTATCTTCCAAAATAAGACAAAACCATCACCAAAAAATTTGCCCTAAATTTTCCTGTATCTTTTTTCTTAAGGCACATGTGTAGATAGATTAGTCTGGGTAGACCTGGGCATATTCTTTGGATAAATTTTCAGATCATCCTGTAACATACTCTTTGGGCACATAATACCCTAGTTAATTGTTGTACATCTGGACGTGCTTCGTTGAACACAATGTGTAATAGGAAAGCCAGGGGCTTCGTCTCTTCTCTCAGAGGAGGGTTAGTGTGTGCAAAGACAGAAACTTTTCTTGCCTGGAAGGCGATTTCATTCCTGGCCGGAATGGGCTCCTCCTCCTGTAGTGGGTGAAGCCAGCATTTACCAATCAAGAACCATTGCGAGGAGAATCCCTCCTAGGCGGGTATCTCAGCTTGAAGCCCCTCATCTTATCATCTTCATGTCACAGCTTAGTGCACGTCACAGCTTGGAGCCTTGGATTGATCAAAAATCAATTCTACAAACATTGTGCCACCATTTTCAGCAGCAAGGCTAACTCAGTCCCTCTGGCCGAGCAAGGGAGGTTTAGCTTGCACTGACACACGGTGTCACATCAAGGAGCACCAGAGCGCTCATGGCACACAAGGGGAATTCGAGTGAGAGCGTTAGATGAATTGCTCGGCCTTTACAGTTGTCTGCTCGATCTTTAATTTACAAGCATGCGGAAGGCGAAAGATGAAGTGCTACATTCGGAAACCAGGGGATGCGGGCCTGCGTGCATGGAAGCAGGTTTTTTAGACTTGGACCTTGTTCTTGGCGTCTTTGGCCATGTCTTTGGCAGATTCTTTCGTCTTGTTGGCCTCGTTTTTAGCATCAGCCGCGACCTGGGTAGAGTGACAAGATGGGAAGTAAGTAATCGGTTGGGAGAAAGGTTTCGAAGAAGGGTAGGTAGCATACGTTGCGTGCTTGGCTGCTGACCGAGCCGGTGGCCTGCTTGACCTTGTTCGACGCAGCCTCGAGGTTCTCCATGCTTTTCGAAGCCAACTCGCCGGCCTTCTTGTTGACCTGAAAGGAGGAATAAAAGAGCGGGATAAGTACTACAAGCAGAAGGCTGTTTCTGCACAGGTAACGATGAGAGCAGGAGGGATACTGAACTGATTGGGCGGCCTCTTGGACCTTTCCGACTATGTCGCTCGACTTGCGACTGGTGGAGAAGGAGGAGACGAAGACGGTTCGAGGGACGCTCGAACGGAGAGCAGGGGTTTGCAAAGCGCGCTTGGAGATCAAGGTGATAGACATGGCGACAGTCAAAGTTGTTGGATGGTCACGAAGGCGTGATCTTGATTTTTGATGAGTTTTTTGTTGGACTTTGATAGCTGGGGCAGTGGGGGGAAGGTGGGGGGTGAGCAGGGGAGGGTGTTTATAGCAGGGAGGGGTGAGGATCGAGTTCATTCCCCAATGACGTCACTGGCAGTTTGTTGGCCGGTAATGGGATGATCAGACCGCGGCTTACTCGAGCACAACCAATGACATCATGCGAGCGACCGGATCCGGGTTAATTAACGACCGGCAGGACAGTCAGCCATCCGGCGAGCCGCGGCCGAGAGGCTGTTGCGCCTTGGCGGGCGGGCAACCCCGGTCGCTGTGGGTAGCCGGAAATGGACTGATGAGGGTAGCCGCCGGATGGGGTCAGCTGCAGCGGTACCTGGGCGGGGGCCGCACCCATTTTCACCAGAAAACAGCCACCCGGACCCGCACCCGGCACCGTTCGGCGGGTGCAAGCGGACCCGCCAACTGATGCCGGGTGCAATTCTCACATGTTTTCTCATTTGCGCTTTTTCAAAATCAAGCCTTGATCAAAACGGCTTTTCCATAATCTCACGTACCTCAAGACGCCCGAATTCCCCAACTCGAAACGCCTCTCCTCGGCTCACCAAACCTACCGCAACCACCACCTCATCCCTGGTCCGGCCCGATCCATACAGTAGTATTGTTCCGAGTCTCTCTCGGAATATGATACAACCAAGCTTCTCAGCCGATGTATAGATCGGTCCGAGAGGCCAGCCGCCAGGGGGAGGGGGAGGGACACTCCCCTTTCCTCCGGGCTAGTAGTCTACACGGTTGTATTGGCCCAACTCAAGGATTTGTCCGGGAGGAGGAAGGACACGCGGAGTCCGGTCCAATGCAGTAACAATTCATACACCTAACTACATCGGTAGTCATAATATCAACGGTGGCCAGCTACGAGCGTAGTGCTAGCTTTTTTACGCTACGCTACGGCATTGCTAGTGCTAGCGGCCGACATTGCCCGCTAACACTGCTCAAAAGGAAAAAAAAACGTGAATAAAGCACTAGCGTAGCGGCAGTGGTTGTTTTTCAAGACCCGCTAAAGAGCATTCGCATTCATCGGGTTAAGTTGACGATTTTGGGCAACTTAACCCGAACGGCAATCGCATCGGTCCGGGCTAACCCCGGGTCAACAAACCTCAGGTTTAATTTCAGGCTAAGGTCAGCTAAATTTAGCAAGTAGCCTCAGGCTAGGGCGGTCTCCGGCTCATTTCAGGTCACTTGAGTCTGAAACTGACCAAACAAATGTGTTTGCCCGATGGAGTACACACTACCATTAGGGGGGTTCACGTTGTAAAAAAAGCAGTGCTGATTTTGTCTGCTCATGCACCTGTAAGTAAGGTTTATGCCTTGCAGATTGCTTCCAAAGGGGAGCTGCCCGGCCAAACCTTTTTGCTTTCTCAGGATTTTCAAAAGCTGCATCTGCTGGTTTTGGTGGCTGATTTTCAAAATCAGCCTTACGTGAACCCCCTAATAGGGGATTCATGTTAGCCTGATTTTGGCTGCTTGTCACAGATGGTTTCAAATCTCATGCACGCTTCCTGCATAAACTTGAAAAAATACTGCATAAGCATTCCCTTCAGCAAGGCCTCAAACATAAAAGGCCTGCTGAAAACTTTATTGTATGTAGGCCCATATGTACATACATATCTAAATACATACATAAGCTTGGGGTTGCAGATAGCGGTTTGTTACTACAATCTGGAAAAGATTGATGATGTTGTCCAGAATGCTCAGGGAGGAGTGGAAGTCGTGGGGTGTGTTTTGTTGGGGTTTGAGAGACGCCATCAGATCATCAAGGGCTTCTCTGTAATAAAACGCGTACAAGAAGAAAAAGTTGCGGATGATCAGCTGACAGGTGGAAGTGCGGGGCAGCTTGATGAGGTCTGGGGAGTCCGGGATGTTGGTGACAGTATGTAGGATCTTGTATGTGTTTGCAGATTGGGTTATGTACATATTTATGCTGAGCAACAATGGGAAACGTGGACGCCCCCGCTGGTTTGCCTTGCTGATGCAAGGCCAGCTGCAGAAAATTCCTTGCACTGGCCTGCATGAGCAGGCATCAAATTTTTAGCAAGGTTTGCAGACTGATTTCAAAATCAGGCTAACATGAACCCCCCTATTGCTCTTGATGACCAGGACAGACCGGCCATTGAGAGCATACAGCAATTCCAAAAAAAGATGGCAAAGGGGTCACAGATCTTCCATGGAGGAATTTACTTCACCCAGCCAAATCTTGCTGCTAAAGTTAAGGTCTGATGACATCTAAGTTGGATTTTCACAAACCTAATGCCCAAAATCCCAGCAGTCCAATATCTGAACCGCCCACCCATGACCAAATAGACACCACTAGTTCCTAGGGATCTGTGTTTGGTGGAAAAAGGAACCCGGAAATCATATCAAACCAATGATTTCAGGCTGGGTGGCCTTCATGATCCATGCAGATTGACATTGATTGCGGGGGTGCAAGTAGGGCACTGGGAGCTCCCCTCCGTCCATGGAGGCTGCTAAGTGGGTAGGCCTGAGAGATTGGAGCTGGGTGGCGCTCTGACCGCGTGGATCACACTGTCATACAGGATGCTACAGCTCTAAGCCAGAGCGGCTCATATATGAGTCCCCAGCGGAGGGAGGAACACACTCACCACGCACTTCTCCCTCCACAGATCTCTCCTATCTCCTCACCCACTTCCCGCGCTCGCCATTTCTTTAGGCACCTCCCACCCACCCTTCTGTGCTTTGGGGGGGGGGGGGGGCAATTTGACAGGAGTAGGGTGTACACCTGAACCCTACTGCTGTCATTTTTGCAGTCGCTGAAATGAATCAGCTTCATTTCTCACATCCTAGTCAAGGCCAGAAGAGGAAAAAACCCCTCTCCTGCCTCTCTTCCCACACTTGCTACAGTACGGGCAGCTGTGGCACAGCAGCCTGTAGCAAGTGCCAGGCAAGAAGCGGCAGCCAAATGGATAGGAGGACCAAGGCAAAAATGGGAGGGGCAGAAGGGAATTCTGTATCAATCATGGGTTGCTGCTGCACAGTCAAAGTTTGACAGTAGCATGAACCTGCATCAACTTTAACAGCAAAGTTTGGCTGGGCAAGGAAAATCCCTGGATGGAATTGGTGACCCCTTCACCATCCTTTTTTGAAATTGCTGTACAACCTTTTGATGGCCGGTCCAGGCTGTTCATCAAGATAACTCAACCCTCTCAATTGCCAGCACAGACTGACCAGAGTGCAAAGGGTTCCACTCCAATTAAAAAATTTGAGAAGGGTGCTGTGATCTAAACTATCTGCAGACAATGGTAGGCAAAGTGAACTATTTCCACAGTCCTGCATTGTAGCTGAAAATTCAGATTGCACTATTGTGAATGCAGAAACAGGCTTTCACTGTGAAAAAAACTCAAGAAACTGCTGCCAGTTGACATGCAATATTACAAAGGCGCCTTTGCAATATTGCATGTCAACTTGCAGCAGTTTCTTGAGTTTTTTTCAGAGTGTTTGGTTACAAGGACAGACTTGAAAATTGAATCAGTTCAAGATATATTACAGAGAAAATTACTAAAAAAACCAAAGGTGAGTTAGGTTCAAAAGCTCTGGATATTATGCTTTTTCCCAGTTTTGCAGACCTGGACCAACCAAACTTTTCCTACTCAAAGAGCTGGAAAGACAGAAGGTGAGTGATTGTATCTGGCACCGCCCAAGCCCGCCTGGCGGTTTCCGGTGCGGTACCAGGTACCTTTTTTTGGCTGAAAAAGTGGTGTGGTACCTGGGTACTGCCCCAAGGACCGCTTGCTCCTGCCGGGGAAGCAGGTAACCCCCACCCCCCAGCCCTTGTACTGCTTTGAACTGCCCTCAATGAATGACAAAATGACATCAAGGAGAGTCCTGGTGCAATCATTGAGGAGAGTAACAACTCCTCTTGATGGCCAGGACCAACCTTTTGATGGCAGAACAGGTTGGTCATTGCTTTTACGGTCATCAAGAGGTCTTCCCCTCAAAGACCTGTTCCAATCATTGAGGGGAGGAACTCTTGATGGCTTATCCATTCCAGTAATCAATGCCACGTCTTGATGAAAAAAGCTGGAGGTACTGGAAGTACTTCTGGCACCTGCCAGGTGGTGCCAGCCTCCAGGTGCTGGTTTTTTTGGAAAAAAAGAGCAGGTATTGGCTATGCAACCGGTACCTGGTTCCATTTTTACATTTTCTAGAATCAACAAACTAAAGGGTATTTCTGATAAATTATTTGAATGAGGAAATACATGAGATAATTTACAAAGAGGGAAAATGGAATACCTACAGGCAAAGACAACACAGGTGGAGGGACACAAGGAAACAGAAGATGATGTAAATAAAGGAGGACAGTGGATGTGCCCAGTGAGAACCTACCAATGTTAAATGTGAACTAAGAGATTTATTTCTATTTAGAATCTAGAAATAACAAAAGTAGTTCTGTGTAACAATTCAAGTACAAAACCTTGTTTTACCTAAGAGCAGGCAATCTCTCTAATAAGATGAAATAAAATAAAGAAAAAATTATTTTGTCTGTCTAAAGGAGAAAATATTAGTGAGGGCTCTTGGCTCCAATCATCCAGCTTTTTTTGGCTTTGGTGAAACAGCTGAGAAGTTAACCAATGTTGTCTGTTTGAGCAATGTTGGTCTCATCTGCAGCCTTTTATTTCTTTTGAATAGCTTGAGACCGCCAAACGGGCACTGATTGACAATCTCTAGTTGATGCACAGTGTTTTCAAATACGGGATGAGTGTGTTTCTGAAAACAGGCAAGAAATCTAAGGAATTGTTTTCTTGATTTGATCTGAAATGAGCCCCCATGGTATGTGGTTTTGTTCAAAAACAGTTTTCACTGAGAAAAATGGAAAACAGTGGGTACACGTGTGCTATGGTACAGGCCCTAAAAATATCTTGGGTTTTTGTAAGGACTCCAGTTGGGAGTCCTTCACTGGTTTTTGAGTGGGGTACAAGGGGCAACACAATAGCCTCAAGAGGAAAAGTCTAGATCACAGGTCTCTATTACTGGGGCCTCAAGTAAGGCAGATGTCGAAGACGAGATCTCTCAGCAACTACAATCAGTGAGCCAGAAGGAAAAGAGGAGGGAAACTATCTTAAGCCAAGGATTTTTAACCTATCACAATGGTGGGGGACAGTTTGTGGGACATAAGGTGAACATGTATATGCATTCTGGTGGGTAGGAAACCTGAGAGATGGTGAAATTCTAGCAACGGTGGTTGGTTTTTTGTGTAGCCTTCTAGATGAAAGTCCTACAAGGCCACACTTTCTCCCCAGCTTTGAACAAAATCAAATGCTGCCAAACAACTTGAAGATGATGTCTCAATTCAAATTGCGTCTTCTTCAAGGAGACCCTTGACTGGCTCCTTGAGAAAAGAAAATAATAGGGGAAAAGAAGTGTCACGTGTCATCTGGTACAGGTAGATGGGTGGGCACTTGGTCTGTACAGATTAAGATTGAGCAACAAAACCAAAAAAAAAAAAAAAACCCCAAATGGAGAGGATCAAATGACGCGATCAAGATATTTTCTTCAGCGCTTTATCGAACGCGCCCTTTTTCTTGAACTTGCGATTATTAGCAGGACCAGATGAGCCGGAAGCGGAGGGGATTTTTTTCCGGGGTGGCGGCTTGGAGGGGCCGCCAAGATGGGCGGAGTAGCGATCGTTAGTCCTGGAGATCTCGTTAAGGACGCCATCGAACTCGCCCTCGAGTGCGCCGAGTTTGCGTTTCTGGTTCTTGCTAGCGGCGGACGTCTCGATGCCGAGGGCGACGGCGGCCTCGTCGTTCTTGCGGCGCCGGGCGTCTTTCTTGGTCGAGAACAGCCGGGTCATGTTGGCCTCCTCGTACTCCTTCATTCGGGCCAAGGCCTTGGCTCGGTTGGAGGACTTGGTCGCCGCGTTCGAAAGCCCGGTCGTCGACTCCGGAAGCGGCGCCGCTGTCGCCAAAGATACATGCTCCCTCAAGGCTACCGGGGCTGGGGCCTGCCGCTTCGTCTTCCCACTAGCCTCCGGATAAGCGACGGGCGCTACTCGCGGTGGACGGTAGACCTCTTTCGATCTTCGGTCTTCTTTCTGTCGTCCACCAGTGTCCTCATCATGAGCTTCCCGGTCGTCTTCTGCTTCATTTGGTCCTTCGAGGGCGGCCGGATTGGGCTTGAATGATAGTGGATCTGGTCAAGACAGTTCGTCTGATCAGTGTTCTTCCCAGCGAAGTGAAAGAGTGAGACAGTTCGCCTTACCATTCATCACATGGTCGATCTCAGCAGTCATATTCGAGAACGAATGCTGGTCGAGTTCAAGGACGGTCTTGAGCAGCTTATCGATCTGGTACTTCAGCCTAGCTTCCATCGGTCGCAGCCTCTCGAACACCAGCCGCAACCAGACCAACTGTTCGACGATCTGGCTTGAGCATTGCTCCTGCTCCTCCTCCAGAGGGATCCGATTGGTTTGAGAGATCCGGATGACCAGCAGGTTGGTCAGGTTGTGCAGATAGCTCGTCAAGAGATGGTTCTTCAGGTCCAGGAGCGAAATCCCGAGAGATGTTGTGGTGGCTGGTGATAAGTCTGTCGATTGGGTGGCCAGAAGCTCGTCCAGCTGGCTGTTCAATTGGCTTGTTCCTTTGGTGATCTGTCCAAGCGACTCGAGCGACGAAGGGAGTGTCTGGTCAGCCTCCATCTTATCGTGATTGCTGGGCCAGGAGGGATGTCGTCGAAGGCTCCAAGGTTTGGGAACACCTAAATCGCATATTGAATATGCAATTCCTCATCCCACACCCGCAGCTCGACAGGTCGGCGAAGTCGACCCGTAGTTCCCTACGGCATAGCTCGGGGTGGGTGGCTGATGGCTGGAGTGGCCCCTGGTCGCATTGCTCCGGCCGCAGGGAGAGACAGATCAGAGCCTGCGCTGCCCTTCGGGCTCTCACCAAGGCCTTGTGTTAGGCTCGCGGAGGATTACGGTTGGCAAAGTCAACCTATCCGGAGACAGCGGCCGGAGAGCTGTAGGCCTGTGTCTGATGCTTCGGACACAGCTGGGCCGAGCCAGACCAGCACAAAACAGCACCCGCCACCGCACTCTCCTCACTCAGCAGATCATGGCCTGCCTCTTCTCTGAGAGGGTCCAGCCCGAACTCGCCAAGGGCTTCGATTGCGGGAGCGTCTTTCGCCTTTTCGTCTATCTCTCCTTGGCACAAGAGCTCTGCGCAGGCTATGTCTCAATATCGAGCTATGTAAGATCACTTGTGTTTTGCAACTGGGGTAGGAAGTCAACAAGTGAGGCTTAGGAATGTGGTTCTCGAGTGTAAGACTTATTTTGTATGTGTGCGGGGAATCGGATAATTTCGTGAAATTCTAGATGGATTGTAGAGAAAGACACTGATTGTGTTCATGTGGAACTGACACCCCAGAAAAAAAAACGTTGCACTACATTGTGATCTATTCATGAAGGGGGTGTTGTGACCTAACATGTTAGGTTACACTCCGTGACATTCGCCCGCCATCGAGACCAGTTTTGAGCCCGGGGAACCGGCTGGACAGCTGATTCCCTACTTGCATTACGATCACCAATGTTTCAGTCTCATCAAGGAGGACGATTCTGCAGAGGGGGGGACTTCTTCAGAAGGGAGAAAAATAGACTCTTGACTTTGGCTCAGGGGTCCTATGAGCTCCTCGTAATCCGCCTTGGTGATGAAATATTGAACGTTTACTGTTTGTGGAAGCTTGCGCAATGTGCGCACTTGCGGTGCTGTCGAGGAATTATCCAGATTGGGCTCAATGATGTGTTCGGTGATGGGGTCCAGGAGAGGGTTGTCGCCAGTCATGGGAGTGACTTCGACTCGGACCTTCACAGCTACTTTTAAAGGGTTGTTGATGTAAATGCCGTGGTCCACTTGTGTAGGTATCCTGTGCACGGAAACTTCAGTTCGGACCTGGCGGTTTCTGAGTGTTTGTGACTTTTTTTCATCACGTTGTGTCGCCCAGATGTGCGTGAAAACTTTTTCTTGACGAGCGTCGAGCATTGAGGAGACGTCGATGAGGACTTCTTCAGAGGGGAGCACGATAGACTCCTGTCTTTGGATCAGGGGTCCTATGAGCCTAATGTAATCCGCCTTGAGGATTGCATATTTAACCTCTACTCTTTGTGGAAAATATTCCAATTCGCATATTCTGCTTTGTTGCGAGGGAGTCACCAGATTGGGCTCAATGATGTACGTCTCGGTGATGGGGTCCGGGGGAGGGTCATCGCCGATCATGGGATCGACATGGACCCGGACCTTCACAGCTACTTCTAGAGGATTGTTGATGTAAAGGGCGTAGTCTTTTGCAGACATCTAATTCACGCCAACTCTAGTTTCGACTTTGCGGTTTCCGAATTGTTGTGTCCTACTAGTAGTACTTCTAGAACCTCTTCTCACCCAGTAGTGCGTGAAAACTTCTTGATGACCAACGTCGAGCATTGAGTAGACGCCGATGACCAGCGCCGAAAGTGAGAGGAGGCGGATGAAGAAGTTGCAGGCTTTCATCTGGTATATGGAAGCAGACCTGGTTAGGGATACGTGAATGTGAAAGTAAATAGATATGGAAGACTGCTCACTTTTGACTTCGTGAGGGTCGCAGTATGACTTTGGGTGACTTATTGAACGCCCAAGGCGGCGAGACAAGCGAGTGCGGGGTGGTGTCCGGAGGTAGATGCAGTTGGAATGGAGAGACAGCTCTGCTTTTGGTGCTTGGGTCGACAGCCAGCGACTTGGCCGAAGACCCGTTTCGAGGGACCATGGGACGTGGCTGTGATCCAATCAAGTGCTTCAGGCGATGAATACGGACGATGACTGGCGACGTGTTTCCACTGTCAACTACAGATCCAGGCAACTTGAGACTAGAGGACGAAACCCGTATGGGACACGACTGCCATCTGCAGGTGTTCCAACTCGATCCATGATCAGATTACCCAGATCACCCGTTGTAGCCGGGGCTGCCAGTTCCGGTTCGGCCAGGTTCGGCCGCCGGCGAGTATCTGGTTCGACATTTTGTCTGCGGCAGGCAGCAACGCACTCAACTTCAGCCCTTACCAGTCCCGTCCGAGCGTAAGGTTGCTGGCGCTTATAAGAGATAGTAACTCCATTAAGGGTTTGGCAGCCTGCGGGGGAGTAAGCAGTGAGCCCGCTGCTATTTTGGGGATTGGATGGTTGCAGCGCCTCTGATGTTGCAGGGGCATCAGGTCCCAGCGGATATGGCTCGCTGGGACAATTAGTGCGCGGCCAACGAAGGGCAGCCATGTGGCAAGGCCAGATGCTTCCACACGCCGCCGAAGTGACTTGGAAAAGACATGCTTATGAATAAATAAAGAAGGGGAGGATTACGGTTGGCTTTAGTCCACCAATCGGAGGCAGCGGCCGGATCTGCATGAGCACCAGTGACCGGCGCTGGGCCAAGCCAAGCCGGCTCAAACGGTACAGATGTATCTGAACAAAACAGCACCCGTCACCGCACACTCCTCACTCAGCAAATCATGGCCGGCCACTACTCTGAGAAGGTCCAGCGCGAACTCGCCAAGGGCTTGGATTGCGGGAGCATCTTTCGCCTTTTCGTCTGTCTCTCCTTGGCACAAGAGCTCGGCGCAGGCTATATCTCAATACCGAGCTATGTGATCACTTGTGTTTTGCAATTAGGGTAGGAAGTCAACAAGTGAGGCTTGGGAATGTGGTTCTCGAGTGGAAGACTTGTTTTGTATGGATGCGGGGAATCGGATGACTTCGTGAAATTCTAGATGGATTGTAGAGAAAGACACGGATGGTATTTATGTGTAACTGACACCCCAGAAAAAAAAAGAAAGTTGCACTACATTGTGATCTATTCACGAGGGGGGTGTTGTAACCTACCCCGGGTGCACTCGAGCTTAACTAAGTCTCTCCGAGGAGGCGCAAAGCGCCTCCGAAGGAGAGGCTTACCTCTAAAGTCACACCAGTGGCCCTACAGACTCAAGAATTTCTGGCAAAAAAACACCTATTTTCTTTTCAAAATGTTTTTAAAAATGTAGTTTTTAGTTTAAAAACGATCTGAGTAGACAGACTTGTAGTCTGCAATCTCAGCTTCCATTTCACCATTTTTTACCCAACTTGCCCCCATGATTACTAGCCCACTCCTCCTGCCCTGAAGTGGTTCTGGAGTGGTGATCCAGCCGTTTTTGGGCTCAAAATTTGAAATTCCCTGAGCCCGCGCGGTCTCAAAGGGGGGGATTGGTCACATAAATCTGCCATGTAAAAAAATTTACAGGACATTTCTTGCCAGGGGGGATGGATATGGGGGAGTTTGAAGTGGGCAAAAATAAGCTAAGAAGCTTGCCATTCCAATGGTGCAAAGGGCGCGGGCTGAATCAAGAGGAAACAGGGAGGCATTGGGGAAAATGGGGGAGCGTAGGGTCCTCCCTGCCATTTGTCTCGATCCTGTAGGGCGAGACATGTGACTTTAGAGGCAAGTCCCTCCCTCGGAGGTCGCTACGCTCCTCCGAGGAGGGTACGCTTGTGTTAAGTTTGGGGTGCACTAGAACGTCTGGGGACGGGCTGATCCTTACGTCTCACAACAGGACCTCCCCCGCAACAACATACGGTCCAGTCACGGGCCCCGTGCCAGGCCCCACAACGGCTTCATGAAGCCGTCTCCTATTCCCTCGCCCAATCCGCCGTCCAAACCCCACGTCACCAGACGGAAGCAGCCCGACGTTAGTCAGCTGCTTGCAACACGTCCACCAAACGGGGTGGCCAGAACAGACGGCCGATACACAATGGCTCATAAGCCACTAAAAACATTGCACGCCACATGTACAGCACCCCATCACCACTACCGCGTGCGACCGTCCGCGGCAAGATGAAACTGGCGGGTATTGCCCGCTTTCTCGCGGTAGCGGGACGCAATGTGCAACGCACAATGCCACCAATAACGGTGAGAAATGTTAGAGAGTCATTAATGTTTTTTGCGCACACATCCAAGGCAGGAAACAATCTGCCCGGAAAAACAGAATACAACAAAAAAACAAAAGTGAAGGTGGAAGTGTGGAAAGCAAAGAGAAATACAAGAGCTCAGTACAGGGGGGGCTAGAAATTTAGAAAACAGATATGTAAAAATGCATAGATCAAGAGCAGAGGCTCGCCGGGAGGCAGAGCAGCATTTTCTTGCGCAAGAATGGCCCTCTTCAACATTACTTCAAGCTTGGTGGATAGCCGAATGATGTCCACATTGAGCTGAGGGAAGCGTCTCATGGGGCTGTGCTGCGATGCCATGACCGTGGCTGGGCGGTATTCTTGCCGGGATGAATACAGGGCATTTTGTTTTGGACGGTGGGCCAGCACAGTTTTGCAGCACCGTTGTAAAGTGGAGAGATTGCCGGCTCATCGATGGCAACTCCTTCCCGACGGGGCTAGGAGGTCTGCTGTGTGGAAGGCTAGCCTTAGCCCGTCTGGAGATGGTGATTGGCGGTCTGGCCTCACCGGGACCGCTTTTTGCCGTAGCTGCGGCGAGTCGATGTCAAATTATTGCCTTGGGCGGTTTGACAACAAACTTTGAAAATTATGCGCCCGTGGTGTAACATGCTGGGTTACACGCTGTGACGCTCGCCCACCATCAAGGCCAGTTTTGAGCCCGGCGAACCAGCTGGAGAGCTGACTCCCTGGTTGCATTACAACAATGTTGTAACCGCTGCGCTGCGCTAAAAAAAGCGGTCATTTAGCGCAGCGCAGCGGTCACCCCGCTACGTCCCAGAGGCTGTTAAAACCCCGCTGAGCTAACCGCTACGCGCAGCAATTGGCCTCTACCCACCCAGGGCAATTAGTGATAGCGCAGCGGGAGTGGACAACCGCTGCACTATTGCTAATTTGACGGATAGCGGAATTTCAATGTGTGTTAAACCTCTTTTAAGATAACTTGATCCACTTTTGTTCTCACGTTTCGATCCGCTGCGCTACCGCTGAAATGCAGCGATTCAGCGGTACGTGCCCGCTTTTTTAGCGCGCCAAAAATCATCATTTTTTTTTTAAGGAAAACAAAAAGCGGTTAGCGCAGCGGCACAAAAACCGCTGCGCTAAACGCAGCGCAGCGGTTACAAAATTGATTACGATGACCATTGCTTCAGTCTCTTCCAGGGGCGCGCTTCTTCAGAGTGGGGGACTTCTTCAGAGGGGAGCACGGTAGACTCTTGACTTTGGCTCAGGGGTCCGAGGAGCTCCTTGTAATCCGCCTCGGTGATTGAATATTGAACGTCTACTTTTCTTGGATGGTTGTGCAATCTGCGCACTTTTGTTCTTGTTGAACTGGGATCAACCAGATTGGGCTCGATGATGTGTTCGGTGATGGGCCGGTCCAGGAGAGGGTCGCCGTCCATGGGAGTGACTTCGACCCGGACCTTCACAGCTACTTTTAAAGGGTTGCGGATGTAAATGCCGTAGTCGCCTTTCCCAGGGCTCCCAAGGATGTGGTCCACGGAAACTGCAGTTTGGACCATGCGGTTTCCGAATATTTGTCGGCTTTCTCCATTTTTTCCCGCCCAGCTGTGCTTGAAAATGTCTTGATAACCAATGTCGTCCATTGAGCAGACGCCGATGACCAGCGCCGAAAGTGAGAGCAGGCGGCTGAACAAGTCGCAGGCCTTCATCTGGGATGGAAGCAGACCCTGTCAGGGAGGCCCGAATGTGAAAGTAGCTAAGGAGGTAAGACTGCTCACTTTTCAATTTGTGAGGGTTGGGGTATGACTGCGAGTGACTTATTGAAGGCACAAGGCGGCGAGGTGCGGTGTGGAGGGGAGCGAGGTAGCTCGGGTTTTTATGCCTGGGTGGCAGCCAGCGACTTGGCCATGAGCCGGTATCGGGCGAAGGAAGGCCCGTTTCGCGGGACCATGGGAGGTGGCTGTAATCCAATCAGGTGCTTCAAGGCGCTGGCGACATGTTGCCACTGTCGACTACACAATCCACGCAACTTGAGACTAGAGGACAAAACCCGTATGGGACAGGTACCCATGCTATCTAGAATCAATGGGTCATCCTACGACTGCCGTCTGCAGGTGTTCCAACTCAATCCATGATCAGATTACCCAGATTACCCGCCAGTTCCGGTTCGGTGCCCGGCTTGACATTTTGTCTGCGACAGGCAGCAACGCACTCCACTTCAGCCCTGACCAGTGCCGTCCGAGCGTAAGGTAGCCGGCGCTTATAAGAGTTCTTTGAGACAGTCACTCCATTGAGGGTTTGGCAGCCTGGGCTTTGTGAGTACGGCGGGGGAGTAAGCAGTGGGCCCGCTGCTGTTGTTGGGAATGGAGGCTTGCCAAGTTGCAGGGGCATCAGTTCCTGATTGGACCTGGCTCGGCGGGACTAGTGCGCGGCCAGTGAGCCAAGGCATGTCTTCCACATGCCGCTGAAGTCTGAGGCTTGCTGGAGCAAAGAGCCTTCACCTGGAAAAGAAATGCGATGTGTGTATTGTCTTTCCCAGAAAGCTTGGACCCGAGAAATTTATGAAATTTTGTTGTTCCCAAAAAACATGGAGATACACGTTTAAAGCTCGCAGTTTCTGCCTTTTGACATAATCTAATGTATGCAGCTGGTGGATGACACACTCTGACGAGTATCATACTCATTTGCAAATCCTGTTGCTCACTATCTGACAGGTGCCACTTGCACTTACTTTCTCGCGGGTGCCACTCGCAGACATGCCCCATCCATCCGCCCAACCAAAATCCTCCCGATCCAAAATCCTCCTGATCCGCTCCAGCTCCGCAAACCCAACCAAATCATCATCCTCCAGCTCCACAACCCGACCAAATCACAGCCAACTATGACGGAAATCATGCCTCCCGCTCCGCCACCGGATAACAGCAAATCACCTTTGCCAGAAATCAAATCACCTTTGCCAGAAATATCAGAAATGGCTGCACCTGCTGCTTGGCAACACAAATCCGAAGAACCCGACTTGCCTGATACACCAGCTCCGCAACCGGTGAACAGCCGACGTCAGCCCTTGAAAAAGAGTAGTGATTTACCATCCCAGCCAGTGAGTTTCCCTCCTCCCTCTTACCCTTTAACAAGAAAGATATTGATTTGTAACTGATCATTGTACATATGGTTGAGTTATAGTCGACTCAAATGGATGTGACGACTTCGTTCAAACTCTTCGTATCTAAACGAGGCAAAAAAAAACATCAAGAATTGGATGCCAGTTCCATCCAAAGTGGATTTTAATGTGACGATCATTCCGGGGAAAACAACACTCGAGGAGTTTCAATCACTTGTGGCGTCGGGATGTGATAAAGCAGTTGCAAACACGGGTAGTTTAGTTCTTGAGGTGCTCGGGAAGAATAAGAAGAAGCATGAACTGAATTGGTTTGTGAGCATCCCCCGAGTCAAGGGATGGTTCAAATGCGACTGGGTCAAGATAACCGATGTCGACTCCTATCAACTTTGGATCGATGCGTTTCTCAACACCAAAGTCAAAAACCCGGAGGCTTTCTTGACACTCCGCATGACCAATCCAACCACGGTTATCAAACGCAGAGTACAAGCAGACCTCTTGGCCAAACGAGCCCAGTACCAACAAGCGGTCAAAGATAACCGAGCTCTCAAGCGCAAGGCGGCGGGAGATGACAAAAGCAATGGTTCTGCGGCTGGTACTGACAAGGACAATGAGGAAGATGAAATCGACCCGGAAGACTGGAACGATGTTAACTTTCAAATGCGCAAGATTCTAAATGGCTGCGCTTTAAATAAAGATTACAATACGAACACACCGGTCTTCATCAACCCGTCGGATCCCAACAAGTACGTTGTGGTCACAATGAATGCATGTCAAGAATGGGCCATGTGTATTGTGAGCTATTTGAACGTTTGGTCTATTTCTGTATATTTCTTACTGATCTATCTGCCTTTTTAGCTTGACCCCGATATGCCTGGAGTTAACTTGACGCCCCCCCCAAGAAGTTTGCTACCTTACTGCATTTGTGGAGCAAAGAAGACCAAACTAGCCAATGCCGATCCACCACAACCGTTGCAATCCGATTTATCGTTGCGACAGTTTATAGTTGAGGCCATCGCAGCAAATGTAGGATCATTGGTGGCCAATGCCAATGTGGCATCATCATCGCAGCCATCCACTCACATCGCGCCTGCCCCTCCTACTCCTCCAGCTCCGTCTTCGGATAGTAATCCCGACTTGAATCCACCGATTCTTGAGTACTTGCAGTTTTTACGACTCAGAGACGTATCAATGGTTCACAAAATCCTCATAGAGAACGACATCATTTCCCACAAGTACTTCCGCCCTGGATCTTCCCTCTCTCGTAATGAGATCCGTCAATTTGGCTTGACGGTAGGCGTAGTTACAGCTTTGGTTGATAACATTAGTAAATACGATCAATATCTAGCTAGAAGATAATTTGTACGACTCGCTTGTGTGTCTATCTATCCTGTACTAGCGTGTGTGCGAGTTTTGTCTATGTTGGTTGGTTCTCTGTCTCTCTTCAATGTCATCATACACGTTGTCCATACACATTGTCTCTGCTGGTTATATTTCTCTCTCCAATGTCAGACGTCTCTCAGACTTCTCTCTCTCAACTCACAGGAGCCAATGATTTGGACTTAAGAAAGTTGTAACATGGATTGGTGCTATTCCTGGAAGTCATGAGTGTAATAAAATACAGAAATAAAAAAGAAACAAACATGGAAACATGGAACAGTGAGGGAATACTCAGAGGTTATGTGGAAATACACTGGAATACGGGAAGACTATTCCCAGAGGTCATGAGGAATAACAGGCAATACATGAAAAATAGGAATACATGTCATATCAGCGGGGAAGGGGTAGCCGGCGTTCCATGTCTTCCACGCTGCGCAATATATTCATAGTCCTGTTCGTGATCATATTCTCGGTCATCGTGCCGCTCAAGACGTCCAACACCTTCAACTAAGGCTCGCGCGACGCCAATTGGAAAGCCAAGACCTATGAGCTCGGCCTCGCTTGACGTTCGGAAGAAAACCCAGTGGTGGATGCCCAAGCTCATCAAGCGGCCGCGTGTGTATGTGTCACCTTGATTGATCAAAGCGGCCCGGAGGTAAGTCTCCATTTCGTAGCTTTCTAATCGCGGGGAGGCTGGTGGGATTGGAATTAGCGGCGCAACCATCGCGGATTGTGGGATCAGAGGCGGTTGTGGACCAGTCGCTGGTGGTATTTGTTCATCCACCGCACGCGTACCCATGGCGGATGAACTTGTGAGGACCTCAATCTCTTCTTCATCGCCCGAGTCAGTTGGTAGCTTGGGACCGCTGAGCCGCCGGATTTGAGCGGGAGGTGAGTTGTCAGGATGTGAGGTACTCTTCGGCGCATCATTGACCAGGCCCCAAACAAAATGGCTGGTAGGAGGCAGGACTCGGACGCTGACACCAATGTGGTTGTGGATGACACCTTCTGCCCATTTGCTGAGGTGTTCATTCTTCACATGCATGACTTGCCGCCGATCGAATGGATTAACAATAGTTATCCCTTGAGGACCGACTGCCGACGCATAGCTCCGGATGGTGTCTACAACTCCGTTCAGGCGAGTCTTGCTAATGCTCTCGAAGGTCTGTAAATAAATCAAATCATTATCAGATTATGAGAGCGGACACTGACACTGATGAAGCAGAATCATACGGTCAGAAGCTTACCTTATCTCCTGCTGCACAGCTTGGGTTCTCCATCACAAGCTCCAGGTCGGTACGACCGGGGTAATTTTCATACGCCGCATTTGAGAAGCTGACCCAATCGGCAGCGCCGCCAATCTTGGCCCTTACAACGCGGTCCTTATGGTTCGTAATGGACACCACCCACTTGATCCTGCGCTTATTGTGAAGGTCGAGTATAAGTTGGTAAACATCATGGGTTGGGTCTCCCGACTTCAAGTGAGTCAAGACCTGTTCTTGAAACTTAGGCCAGGTCAAAGACACAATGTCTATGACTAAAGGTTCCAGAACCGCAACAGGAATGATTTTCGTCCAGTTTTTGGAATGCGGGAGGAGTGTGCGGGTAGGACTGATCATGCCGGATATTTTTGAGACCTCCATGTAGAAAAGGTAGTCAATGTTGAGGGGCGATGGACGTGGTACTTTAAACATATTTTGCGACTCGTCAGAAGAGCTCATTTTGTATTGAGTGATGGATGGAGGAGAAGTGAAATAAGAGGTGGATGAGCAAGTGGGAAAGGGAAAATCATACCAGCACTCAGCTCCTTTTATGGTGCTCAATCATACCCACGATGGCAGGCAGATATACCGACAAATATCACTGCGCCTTGGTGACCGATGTCATTTTTCTCATGAGTCTTTCGATTGGCGAGAACTCACAGCAACCACATGGACTGTATACTTACCTAGACATAGACCGTACCCTCACCGCTACAGCTAGACATAACTAACAGCGCCTTGGTAACCAATGCCATTGTTCTCATTAGTCTTTTGAATGGCGAGTAGATCAATATCGATTTGACCACATGGACCGTACACTTACCTAGACATATCCTAGACATATACCTAGACATAGACCGTACCCTCACCGCTAGAGCTAGACATAACTCTCACATCTCACCAATCATATCTTGCATTCCGTTGGAGACAAGACTGACTAGATTGCACAATACATGACATAATCAGATTGATAGTTTACATGACAACGAGATAGAGAGATATAGGACCAGATGAATAAAACACAAAAATAAGGAACTACTGGGGATAGTGCCTCAATGATGGAACTGTGTAGCCGGCATGTCAATAAAGCTTACCACAGAGATTCTCAGTCATCACGTGTGCGCAAGCACGTCGAATGTCCCATTCGGGATGTTCACTTAATGACATTGCCTGAGTTCGGCGCAGTTGTCCCTTGAGGATGCCAAAACAGAGCTCAATTGGATTGAGCTCTGGGCAGTAAGCTGGAAGGAAGATGAGCCGGACGCCTGCCGCATTGCAGATTGCCCAAACTCAATCGCTGCGGTGAATCTTCGCATTATCGCAGACTAGAACCGAGTTGGGCGCAGGAAAGCGATTCATTTGTGGAATCTAGGGTGGCGGTCAAAGTAATCAGGAGCCTTGATGATTGAAACTGCTGTATTGAAATTGGACTAACCAGGTCCCATTTTAAGAAATGCTCAAACTTCCGAGCGTTGAAAGTATCTTCCCGGACGGTCAGAGCCAGTAGACCATTAATTGAAATCGCCGGGAGGATGCTGAGCCGGATAGGATTTGAACGCTGGATAAAACGAGCCGCCGGAGTTCCTTGTTTGGAGCGTGCGTGCGTCCAAAGCAAGTCGCGCTCGCAAATCGCACTTTCATCTGTTGGAAATTCAAAGCTTTCAGCTCAGCACCGTGACGCCATGAAAAGGGAAGAGATAAGGGCGGGCTCACCTGTGAAAACCAGGAAGTTGGCGGGATAGAATCGCATTTTCTCCACATATCTGAACTTCTTCACTAAGCATTTCTTGGAGTTGAGGGTCTCGGCCTTCTTCAAAGTTATTGATAAGTGGTTTACCAGGTTCTTGTGAACCACACTGATGCTGAGCAGAGTCCCACTCGAGTCGTAAAGCCGCTCACGTATCTCGTCCAAGAATAGACCAGGTTCGTCGCACACAAGCTGGACCATGAACGCCGCATCCTTGGTGGTCATTGTTCTGGGGCGACCAAGGAGCTCGTACTCCTCTGGATTGCGGATTACTGATTTAGTTTGTTGAAAGATGTGAAGCCACCGATTGAACGACTGTTTTGAGATTTGATGGCCTAGAGTTCTTCGGATAAAGTCTCGTGGATGGCCTTTGATTGACATTCTGACCGCAACTGCCTTGATTTGGGGATCGTATGGTACGTAAACCATTTGTGAGGTGAATTTGGATTTTGGACTGCGATGGAATGATAGGCAAGCGAAATGGGTCGGTTGGCGGAATGAGATGCTGGGCAGAAACGACTTACAGCTTGGTGCGTTGGGAGAGTGACTTGGATCGGATGGGATAGTTGCCAATTGGCAATTGGCGGGTTTGACAGTCAACATCGTGCTAAATCACATTGCATGATATTTGACAGCTCAATTTGGTTTTTGCCAAAAACAATACCCCGTCCTATCTCATTCCAACCCCATACTCAGTGCGATAAACAAAATTTCATAAATCTCTCGGGTCCAAGCTTTCAAGGAAAAATAATATGTGGGGGCTTATGTACATAGTGAGACGGCGGCCGGAGCGCTGCAGCCTGTATCTGCTGCATGCGCACTCCAGCGGCCGCCGAGATGCTCCGGAGACAGCTGGGCCGAGCCAGACCAGCACAGGACAGCACCCGCCTCCGCACTCTCCGCACTCAGCAAACCATGGCCGCCCACGCCTCCCTCGCCGTCTCCGAGAAGGTCCAGCCCGAGCTCGCCAAGGGCCTCGACTGCTGGAGCGTCTTCTCCCCCGCCTCGGGCCACATGCCGCCCGTTCGTCCGTCTCCTCTGCCATCCGCAAAGCACTTGACAAACTAACGGCTTCTCCACCGTTCGGGGCCGGTGTTTCTGCGCCTCAAGGACTCGCTGAATCTCGGCCAAGGGTTTATGAAGTAAGACGATCTCCTTCTGTGCCCCCTCACCCCCTTGCTGATGCGGTCCGCCGGGCCTCTTCGGTAGTTGGGCTCCACGTAAGCAGTCCACTCAGGCAGAAAATGCGACTGGAGACGCCCGGACTGACTGGCAGAGCCGATGTGTGGACCCGATCCAACGGGAACGCCAGCCGATTTCATGAAGGAGGCCGCCAAGAACTCGATCGACGAGATCGCCGCAAACCACTACAGCATCCCGAAGGGAAGAGTCAACCTGCGCAAGGCGATCTCCAAACACTACTCGGAAAGCTTCAAGTTGAACCGAGACTTGGACTTCGAATCCGAAGTCGTCATCAGTCCCGGTGCGTGGTTTCCTCTCCCCGGGGCTTGCCGGGCTGGTGGCGCTGACCCAACCACTGTCCTTCTTTCCTGGCAGGTGCCAACTTCGGCATCTATGCGTCCTTGCTAGCGTTTTGTTCGAAGGACGACGAAGTGGTTCTCATCGAGCCCTTCTTCGACCAATGTTGCGTACCCCATCTCTCTATACATTTGAGTTTGAGAAGCCGGAGCTGACGGCCGTGGTCTGTGGCCGCAGATGTGCGGAACGTGACGTTCTGCGGCGGCAAGCCGGTCTATGTCCCGCTCCGCCCGCCCCCGTCCGCCGGGACGCAGAACGTGAGCAGCAAGGAATGGACGCTGGACATCGACGAGCTCAGGGCGGCCTTGACGGCGAAATCCAAAGTCATGTAAGAGAGCCTTTCTTCAGGGAGGGAAGCGGATCTCTGAACGGCCCCATGCGCCCACAGAATCATCAATACGCCGCACAACCCGGTCGGCAAGGTGTTCACTGTGGACGAGCTGAACGCGATCGGCCAGGTGGCCGAGGAGCATAACTTGCTGATCATCGCGGACGAAGTGGTGAGTTGGCGGCATCTGCGGGGACCCAAAGGGGCGAAAGCTGACGGGGATGAGGCAGTACGACTGTCTGACGTTCGGCGAGCCGCACACGCGGATCGCCTCGCTTTCGGACGCGCTGTGGCGCCGGACGGTGACGGTGGGGTCGGCGGGCAAATCGTTCGCGGCGACGGGCTGGCGGCTCGGATGGTGCATCGGCCCCGCCGCCCTCCTCCGCCCCATCACCGCCGCGATGACCCGGATGACCTTCTGCGCCGTCAGCCCGCTCCAGGAAGCCCTCGCCATCGGCTTCGCCGCCGCCGAGAAGGATCGCTTCTTCGACACCCAGAGGGACCAGTACCAGGCTCGGAGAGACCTCCTCCTCGGCTTCCTCGATCAGCTCGGCTTGCCTTACACCGTGTTCGTCTGGCCCTGGCTTGAGTCTTCCACCAAAACCATCTGACGCTCCTGTTTTTTTTTTCCGGATAATAGACCCGATGGGGTAAGTCAACCACCGGTCGTCCCCTCGAGCACAACTGACACATCCTCCATCCCCTCGCTCTAAACAGTCCTATTTCGTGCTAGTCGAGACTTCCAAGGTGAAGATCCCCGCAGAGTTTGAGATCCTCGAGCTGATCAAGACGCGCTCAAGGGACTGGCACATGTGCTGGTTCATCGCCAAAGTCGCCGGCGTCGTCGTAAGCACCGCATCTCCCCCGAGATCACCCGTCACTCGGCCCAGCTCACGGCGTTTTCCCCTCCTGCCTTGCAGTGCATCCCTCCCTCTGACTTCTACTCCTCGTACGTCAACCTCTCTCTCTCTCTCTTTAGTCACCGCCGACCAGCCTCGCTTATGTCTGTTACCGACTTTCATTTGGGTCTGCCCGACAGGGACCATGTGTCGATCGGAGAGAACTTCATCCGGATCGCGTTCTGCAAGGATCTCGAGTTGCGTCTCTTCTGCTCTCTCCCACCCACATCTTTGGACGTCATCACCTGACAATTCACCCATCTTCGGTGATCATCCTTTTGCGGTATACAGCACGCTGAAGGAAGCCGGCCAACGCTTGCAGAAATTGAAGCCTTACATCTCGTGACCTGGGGCCGCTTCCCACACGTCCATTGTGTGTGTGTAAATGTATGTAGATAGATCAACTCCTTAACTGATTGTTTTCTAGACTGCCTATCCTTCCTCATGAAGCTGTTGCAGCCACAAAAGGCAAATCTTTGTGGTGGCTGTGGCGTAGCTTCTGATGTATTTCTGTTCCTTTCCTCACCCCCCACTTGAATACACGTATCACTCTCATCTTGGATGGGTCTCCTCTGGACTATGGCGGTCCACATTTGAGGTTTTTTGAGCAGCGGAGCAGTGAAGGTTTTCACCCTTCAGTTCACGCCACTTTGGCTGGAGAGGTAAGAGATTTCTGAAACCTGCAAGCAGGCAACTGCAAGCAAACTAGCAGCAACCACATCCATATGCAAACCATCCCATTGAGGACTAGTTGAGGACAAGTTTTGGGATGACTTCCTGGAATACTTGTGAAATGGTTTTCTAATGATATGTAGGTTATATACAAAAAGCTTGGAAACGCTCGACACTTCTATGCATATACATGTGATCTCAATTAAGATTATCAAAGCTTATGGGCTGCGATTAGAGGTGTGGCTCTCGGCCGCCAAAAACATTGACCATCACAGGCCATCACTCATTCAACGACATCTCAAAAGCTCATCTGATGTTGAAGTGTGGTTTTCATGACTTGGGACTACTGATCTGTACGGGGTCCCGGTGGTCGGTCAAGCAAAAGTAGTCTTTAAATCCACGATCGGCTTGAGTTTTGAAGCAGCGAGTATGATGAGGGTGTTTGGGAGGGTTAAGGATGAGGCGAGAGAAATATTTTTGGAGGACAGATTGATTGTGGTTAGGGAGCGGGTGGGGGTGAAGTCAACGGGTGGAGCGAGTGGGGGCGATGGTAGCTTCGAAGCGGGGGTCGTCTTCGAGGGAAGCATGGGTCGGTCTAGGTTTCCTACGGCGGTCCGAGGAAGAGGCGGAATGGAGGCGGTTGAGGAGGAAGGCGTTGCGGATGCGCCAGCGGGCGAGGCCGAGCTGGTCGGTCCGGTAGAGCGCGCCGACAAGGATGCCGACCAGACTCGAGAGCGGGTTGAAGAGGCCGAGAAGGAGGCTGAGAAGGTCGGGCACTAGACTGTGTGAGTCGAGATGGACCCGGCCTATTCGGTAGTCGTATAATGAGGGCACGATGCTGTGGTGTTGGTACGCTATCGCAAACGTCACCATGAACGGCCCCGACGGTATCGCCCTATACTCATCATCCGTCAGTTCCTTCTCTTCTTGCTAAACCTCCTGATCGGCAGGTTGCGTGTGTTTCACTGACCGATATCCTAGTATGCTATGGCTGATCACCAACCCTATCAGCTCTAAGAGGGACCCAACGACGATCGTAACAATCAAATAACTCTAGAGAAGAGTAACACAGAAGAAAACCGGATCAGTCAAGTCATTTGCGATGATGAACACGCCCGGTTAGTGGTGGGAAAGCGAAGAGAAACACAGACGGACAGCATACTTCACAGTTCCGAACCGCCTCTCAACGGCCACCGACGTATTCCATAGAATTAGCACTATTAGAAATAGATCTGCAGAGTTCGAGCAAGCAGTATGGTGAGTGAATATCCTCCAAAACTGTCACAAACAAAACAGATGAAAATTAATTATTGCGGAACTTTTGTGCTTTTTTTTGCTAAGGCATGTGAAGGGTGAAGTTGGTTCTGATGTGACCTTTCAAGCTCAGCAGTGAAGGACATATATGTGTGTGTGGGTAATGCAGAGGCAAAAATAGGAGAGGATGAAGAAGAAGCAACTGACTTGCAAGTCTCTGGTGAGATGAGGTTTAAGAGGAAGATCGAGGTAATGTTTGTGCCCTGAGAGAAGCAGGGAGAGGATTGAAGTGCCGAAGATGATGGCTACACGACGTCCCCAACTGGGCATCAGCAACAACCAGAAAGAGTGCACAGTTAGTCAGTTGAGGGGCTTGACGCACTCTTGGACAAAGGCGCATGGGCAAAAGTCGACGAGGCGCCCATTCTGTCGCTTGAATGTGTGCTTGTAGATCGGGTGGTGCAGTCCTATCGAGTCGGGCTGTTTCCCTCCGGCGGTTGTTCAGTCGTCGTGGTCTCTGGATCGATGGTTTTTTGGTGGTCGATGTGCTGGCACGTCACTCAGTTTCCGCGGACAAGGCTGCATACCCCCGAGGACTCCCCGGGAAGGTCTCTCCCCGACGACTGTTCGGGAGATCCCCTGCCGGCGCCACGTGTGAACCGCGTGGTGAAACCCTGGCTGACGGAGAGTCCGGGGGACCCCGCCCAGAGGGCTCTCAGCCTCTCAGGTGAGGCTTGGTCTGCAGGCTCGCAGACAAAGGAAGGATTTTCAATCCCAATAATCACCCCCAAAAAAATCAAAAATCAACAAAATATGTACAAAGCTGAAAACTGGATAGACTTTTTTTGGCAATACTGATGGGCACCCTCACCTAAATTTTTTCAGGCTAAATCCAAAACTGATTGAAGGAATCCGTTTAGAAGGTCAAAGGAATCCTGAAGGATATTCCATTGCGCTGAAGATCCATTTTTGGATTTTCTGATAATTGGTAAGATTGAATATCCTATCTGCAACAAAATGTGACAATTGAGTGGCTACAGGTGTAGGATCTGCAGATATATGCAGGTTTTTGGATCCAAGATCCACAAGGCATTCTGATTATAGATCCTTGTTTACCATTCTTTTTTATTTTTGAAAGATTAGTACAGGGAGAACAGTTGGGATTGAGGAGATGAAACTAGCAAAAAATGAAAGCTGAGGTCCAGAAGCATCATTTGGCTCTGGGGAAGGTCCACAGGAGCTGAGGGGAGGCTGGCTGAGGCTTAATATTTCCCCTCCAGCCATTCTCATCTCACCCAAATGTTTGACCATGCATATGTGCACAAGTGTTTTCCTGCGGGAGGGGAGAATTTTCAGCCAGCCACAGTGAGCCTCCCATAAAGGGGCACTTGTGTTAAAATAGGGTGAAACCTACTCCCACTCCTAGCTCAGTAGCTGAGTAGAAGAAAGGTGACTAACATGTCTCTCTGCTGAACTAGGTACATTATCTATCACCTTTAGGAACTGACATTCATCAGATAAAATTAGCTTTTCAGCTTGAGCAAAGTTGGTTAAATAAAATAAAATGTTTTTTGCATAGTGACTGTAACCTACTGTGCTTTCAAAACATTGCTAGTAAAACTTGAGATGAAAAAAAGAATATGATAGACAGTAAAAGAGATTCTGGAGATGATGTGATGGCCAAAATATAATTAAGATGGATTGGAGATGTTCAAGTCTTCTGAAAACCAAATACAGGACTAGTTTGGAAACATGATGTGTTTCTTGAGTCCACATATGAAAAAGGTGCTAGAAACATAATACAATGATGAATATCAGCTTCAAATCTTCACTACTTGAAAAGGATTAATCTTTGTGGTTAAAATTACCCTCTATACATGTATTACTGGGCATATCCTTGGTGCCCTGATGAATTGGTAATAATGAACACCAGCTGTAGCAAGCAGAAGAAAAAATACAATTGCAGCAACTGCAATAAGAAAAACCTTTTCATTCCTATCAAATTCTTTTGGGTGAATGGCAGAGTGAGTTGTATCCCCAGGACCAGGAGCTACTTTAGGATTCTCATATTGTTCAAAAAATTTAGGTGGTTTGTAATGGTATTGATTGTGCCATGATGGCCCAGGTACCAGTTGTGGAACTGGTGCAGCTTCAAATGAATGATGTTGATGGGAAAATTTTACCATGCCATTATTTGGGATCATAGCAGAGCAGAGGGCAATGAGAAAGACTCCAAATATGATTGTGGGTAGCTTCAACATATGTATAGATTGAAATTGAGAGTCTGCTTAGTTGTAGTATTCTTAAGCTATTTAGTTGTAGTATTCTTTAGTGAATAATAAAAATTCAGGTTGCTTGATTGTTACTGCAGATTTCTGGCAGAATTTGAAGCACCAGGAAATTTCTTCAAAATTATAAGGGGTTTCAGAGGTAACCCAGCAGATTAAATAAGCTGCGTGGTTATCCCCCAAAAATCAATTTTTATGTAATTATCAGCATGTGACAAAAATATCTAAGGAGAATCTCAGGGGACATGTATCATGTTTGGGAATTACATATTCATCACTCCAATAGCAACAGAGTAATATTTCTGTTATTCATATAGGCAACAGTGAAACTGATACAATACATGTATTTGTATCTGTATTGGCAATACATAGTTTTGGAGAAGTGTGTATTGTATCTGATATCAGATACATCACAAATAAATGTATTTCAATACAATACAGAATGTATTTCCCCTCATACATGCTGTGTTGTATTGTTTTGGGCACCCTGTCATACGACAGAATGGATCGGCTCCAGTGTGTTGGCCAATAACCTTTCTCGGCCATTCACACAATATCGCACAACATCTTCAATCAGCGTTTTCAAAACATCTTCGAATTGACGCTTCCGACTCGCCATAGCCAACCATAAATCGCAACTAGTCACGTACCCAAATCTTCGACTAGTGCGATCGGGATAGGGAAGATAGGATCGAGTCCCAACCACCTCTTTCCAGTTCTTTGAGATTCAACTCATCGTCGCATAACCTTTGGCGCATAATCTTGTAGCACTTAACCTCTCCTTCGCTCCTGATTAGTTAGCAGCCCATACTCATCAAAACCCGCACGACTCGACAGGCACCGCTGTCATCTAAACACCTTATGCCATCTACCTTGTTTCATTATGCTTTACCCGCTTGTGCGCGCGTTCTCCTATATGTACTGCCACGAGTTGTATGATTTCTTCCCCCTCATCAAAATAAGATTATCGTTCTCAGCACCTTGAGAATTTGCCTTCTGCAAACTTTGTCACTTCGAACCCCTTCTAGTGTTCTGACTTAAAGAACTCAAGTTATCCAAAGCTTAAAACCTCCGAAGTAAGAAATTACTTATCTTCCTTCTTCAAAGTGCCCACCCGCCTGCCTGTACCAAGCGCCGTGTGACAGTATCTTATTTTGATCCGGTTTTTTTTTTAAAAAAAATCTTCTCCGAAAAAAATCCGTCAACCCTCCCTTCTTTGTACAGTTCCTTTTCACTCCAACATGCCGACAATCCCTCGCTCTCCAAACGGACAGTTCGCTCCTCGCGCCCCTATCGACCAAACTCCGACCTCCCAGATTCCTGTTTGAGTTTCAGTCCTGGGGTTGCCACCTCAAGTCCAAGTCGAACGCGGTCGAGGGTCGAGTCAGGGACAGTTCGGTCCCCCATCGAATTCTTCTCGAAGGAGCTCCCGCCGGTCGCGTCGTGGGGACGATGAGGATTCCTACGATGACGAACAGCTGGAGTATCAAGATCAAGACCCAGCCATCAACGGAGAGGAGATCAACGATTCTCCGGACAATCACGATCGCCCGGAGCCGCCCCCTCGCCCTGAGACAAATCCCCTTCCTGCTCCCAACCCTGCAGTTGCGGCACCGGTCTCCAACGAGTCTCTAGCCCAGGCCATCCAGCTCTTGGCTACTATCGTGGGCCGAGGCGCGTTACCAGCGGTTGTTCCAGAACCGGTCCCTCGGCCTGCCTTCCGCACTCCCGAGATGAAGAAACCAGATCCTTTTGACGGCTCATCTCCCAGCAAACTCCGAGTCTTCTTGCAGCAATGCAAGTTGATTTTCCTGAACGATCCTCGCACTTTTCCCACTGATCGTGCCCAAACGCTCTACGCCTCATCTTATCTGACCGGCAAAGCGTTCGACTGGGTCCAACCCTATTTGGAGGTTCTGGAGAACGCCGCTCCCGATTTTTTAATGAACTCTTGGGCCGTTTTTGAAGCTCAGATCGTCACTCTCTTCGGCGATCCAAACGAGCTCCGCGCCACCGAGCATCGCATCGACACGCTAGTGATGAAAGAGACCGATCGCGCCTCCAACTACATCGCCAGTTTCCGAGCCTTGCAATCCCGCCTTCCGGGTTGGGGCGATCACCCATTAATGTTTCACTTTCGAAAAGGTCTTCCGTCTCGCATTCTGGACCTTCTCTCCCAGAACAACGCCGAGGAGTTCCTCAACTTAGGAGAACTCATCAACGCTACTCTCCGCATCGATGTACGGTTCCATGAACGTCAGAAAGAAAAACGACGCGAGAACAACTCTCACCCCGCTCAGTCCAAGAAGGACAACAGCAGCAAACCGACCACCACCAACACCGGCTCCACCACCAGTTTGTCAACCGCCAAACCCACCTCGAAGGCCGCCGCGGAGATCACAAAGGTTCTTACTGATGGACATCTTCAGGCTAGCGAGAAGGAAAGAAGGTTGAAGGCGGGGTTGTGTTTGTATTGTGGAGGCCAGCACAAGTTTGAAGACTGCGCCAAGCGCGCGGCTCGCAAGTCGGGAAAAGTCTAAGTAGTTGTTTTGAGCAATGCAAAGACAACTACGTTATTCCCCAAAGTGCCATTGACCCTGTTTTATTTCCTTCCTCTTCTGCCAAGCCAAAAGTCTGTCTTTTGAAGACAGCCATCTCAAATCAACTCCGGTTGATACTTTTCAGGGATGATTCACCTTATTCTGTGCTCATCGACTCTGGAGCTACACGCTCTTTTGTCAGCCAGAGGTTGATAGATTCCTTTTCTCATCCTACCTTGCCTTTGGAAAAGGCAATTCCTCTTTTTTCCTATAGTTCCTCCTCGGAGCCCATGCAATGGCTTTTGAGTAAGGTTCTTTGGACTTTCAAAATCTCTTCTTTCCAAACATTCGATTGGGAATGTCTTGTCATAGATGCAACTGGGAATGATGACGCCATTCTTGGCTATGACTTTTTAGCTCATTGGAACCCAGATATCAATTGGTCTGAGGGAGTAATTAACCCTCGTCTGAAAACTGCATCCAGTTTGAATGAGTCCCTTCTTCCCCCCACTCAGGAACCCGTCAACCTGAGATCTCTCATTGCGTTATCCAGCAATGGTTCTCTGCCAGACAAAATGCATTTGCCTGGAAATCGATCAACTTTTTCCCCGTCGGTGCTGCGCTCTTCCTTCCTGGATAAATATCATTTCGAATCTCAAGCGATGTTATTGAGAGTCATCACCACCGGTTCTCATCAAGAGGTCTTTGAAGGCAATTTTTTTGATGAGGAACCAGCGGATTTAGAAACTATTTTACCGACAATTCCCCCTGAGTACCACGAGTTTGCATCCGTGTTCTCAACCATTCTAGCAGACAAACTCCCCCCTCGGCGGAGCTGCGATCATCGCATTGATCTTCTTGGACCAGTGCCTAAAAAAGGTACTATTTACCAACTGTCGGAACCCGAGGACAAGGTCCTGCGGGAGTACATTTCAGAGAATGTAGCAAAAGGTTTCATTCGACCCAGTTCATCTCCAACTGGTTTCCCAGTTCTTTTTGTTCCCAAAGCCGACGGCTTGCTTCGACTTTGTGTGGATTACCGCAGGCTTAACGCAGTAACAATAAAGAATTCTTACCCTATTCCTCCAATGTCCCATCTTCTCACCACGTTCGCTGACACGCAAGTCTTTTCTAAAATCGATCTTCGAGGTGCCTATCACTTAATCAGGATTGCTGAAGGCCATGAATATTTAACGGCGTTTAATACCTGTCATGGTGCTTTTGAGTATTTGGTGATGCCTTTTGGAATTACCAATGCCCCAGCCACTTTCCAAGCCTTGATGAATGAAATTCTTGGAGACTTAGTCAACGATTGTGTCGTTGTTTATTTGGACGACATTCTCATCTACTCACGCTCGCGCACTGACCATGAAGGGCATGTTAAGGAAGTCCTCCGACGACTCCATAACAACAACCTTTATGCAAAAGGATCTAAGTGTGTTTTTCATGCCACAGAAGTAACCTTCCTGGGTTATGTTCTCAATCGTTCAGGTCTCACCATGGACTTGGACAAGGTGCAACACATTCTGGATTGGCCTGAGCCAAGCTCAGTGAAGGGCGTTCAGTCTTTCTTGGGCTTTGCAAATTTTTACCGACGTTTCATTCAAGATTATGCCGGTACCATCACCAATCTTAATGCGCTGGTGAAAAAAGACACGCCGTTTGTCTTCACCGAGCAGGCTCGACATGAATTCGAGGAGCTTAAACGTCGTTTCACGACCGCTCCTATTCTGCATCATTTTGACAGCTTGTTTCACACTCTGGTTGAGACGGATGCCAGCAATTATGCCATCGCGGGTGTTCTTTCTCAGTTTGCGGAGACCTTGGTTCAATCTTCAAAACATCCAGTGGCTTTTGAAAGCCGAAAACTAAAAGCTGGAGAACTGAATTATGAAATTCATGACAAAGAACTCTTGGCCATAATTTTCTGTCTACAAAAGTGGCGCGCTTACTTATTTAGCGTGTCATCCACTTTTGAAGTCTTGACGGATCATGACGCACTCAAGTACTTCATGATCACTAAGGTCCTCACTCGCCAACAAGCCAGATGGGCTGAATTCCTTGGCCAGTTTAATTTTATCATAACTTTCCGCCCCGGCCGATTATCTTGTCTGCCTGACGCATTGACGCGCCGCGAGGATGTATATCCCAAGTCAGGGGAGACATTCGCGGAAAAAAACCCGGGCAATATTGGCCAACTCTTCAAAACTCAGGAAGACGGGTCCGTGTCATTGTTTTCGATCTCCACGGACGAACTCGGAAACCGTGTGGACGCCTTCCGTTTGGCACAACTGAACGACCCGAAATTGAAAAGCATCATTGAGGACTTGAAGAAAGGAAGACGTCGCCAACATTTCAGCCTGGACGACAAGACAGATCTTCTGCTCTACGACGATCGAATGCACGTTCCAAATGATGAGGCCATGAAGCTGGAAGTTCTTTTGAGCCGCCATGACACTCCATTAGCGGGCCATTTCGGTCAAGACAAGACTCAACAGCTGATTTCTCGGGATTTTTATTGGCTGCAAATGACAAAGGAAATTTGTGACTATGTCTCTAGTTGTTACCACTGCCAGCGAAACAAGACCCCAAGACACAAGAAGTACGGCCTACTCCAACCTCTTCTGATTCCGCCACGTCCTTGGGAATCTCTTTCCATGGATTTTATTTCTCAATTGCCGGACTCGAACGGTTTCGACACAATTCTTGTGATCGTGGACCGCTTCTCGAAAATGGCGCTGTTCATCAAAACTAATACTACCGCCACTGCTGAAGACTTGGCCAACCTCTACGTCGAATTCGTGTTTTCGAAAAACGGGCTGCCTTCGAACATAGTTTCGGACAGGGGATCGCTATTTGTCTCGACTTTCTGGACTGGTCTGTGTGATCAACTGAAAATTACTCGCAATTTGTCCACAGCTTATCATCCAGAATCAGACGGGCAGACTGAGCGAATCAATCAAATCCTTGAGCAGTATCTTCGAATGTTTGTCAATTACCAGCAAGATGACTGGAGTACTTGGTTACCTCTAGCCGAGTTTTCTTATAACAATTCAACCCATTCCGCCACAAAATACTCTCCTTTCTACACTCTTTATGGACGACATCCGGTTTTCGACTCAATACACGTGGACAACTCGAAACCCGCCTCCGACTATCTGAAGAATATCGAATCGTCCCAGCAAGACATCAAGACACAAATCTGCAGGCCGCCAACGAACGATATAAAGCAGCGGCTGACCGACATCGACTCGAACCTCCGGCTTTTTTGGTAGGCGACTTGGTCTGGCTGGATTCCTCAAAGATCAGATCAACCCGACCAACAAAGAAACTCTCAGAAAAGAAATTTGGGCCTTTTGAAATCACAGTGGTGGTCTCGAAGAACGCTTTCCGCCTGAAACTACCGAGCTCTTGGTCGCGGATTCACCCAGTCTTTCACGTTTGGCTCCTTTCTTCTTCAATCCCGCCTTTTCCTGGGAAGTCTCAACCACCCCCGGAACCTGTTGAGGTGCAAGACCACCTCGAGTGGGAAGTTTCTGGCATTCTTGATAGCCGGCGACAACGGGGGCGATTGCAATATTTGGTTGAGTGGTCCGGCTACATGGACAACTCAGACCGCACAACGTGGGAGCCAGCCTCGAACCTGACCAACTGTCCGGATCTTCTGAAGACTTTTCATTTGTCTTACCCGGATAAACCCCGACCTTGACACCCTATTTTATTGACATCATCTCTCTTCCTATTTCATCAACATCCTTTCTTTTCCTATTTCATTCGACATCATTTCTTTTCCTCCTTTTTTCTCTTTCTTTCCCTTTTTCCTTGTTCCTTTTTTTTTTAAAAAAAAAAAAAAAAAAAAAATCAACACATTAACAACTTTTCTGCCTCTTTCCGACTCTTTACCCTGAAATTTTCGACCTCCGCCGACCTCAAGTTTCTTTTTGGCTTCGCCATTTTCACTTAGACTCTCTTGCCATTTTGTTCTTTTTCTATTTCGGATCTCTCAACGGTTCAAATCATCTCGACATACATTGTTATTCTTTTTCACATCGACAATCATTCACTGTTCATTCGCGATTCTTCAAAATCCTATTCATCACTATTCCATTCTAAACTCACAAAATTCTAATCATCACCATTCAATTCTAAACTCACAAAAAATTCTAATCATCACCATTCAATTCTAACTTAATTCAACAATAGACCAAATCAGAAAAAAAAAAAAAAAAAACTCTATTAATTCTCAATCACAAATCACATTCGCCTTTCTTCTCATATCACTAAAAATCGTCTCTTCTCTCGATCACAACTCTCTTTGGTACTCGACTTTTTGGTAATCTCTTGGTTTCGGTCTTCGGTTTGGACGACAAGTGTGGATCGGGCGTTGGGGTTGCTGGACTCGGGAATCGGGGCGAGAAGTGTTGAAGGGTGGATGCAATGTGTGGTTTCAGTGGGGAAGGGATTGTGGATGGTGGACTGCTTGGTTACTCCTTTTTGGTTCGCTCTTGGGACCTTTGCTTTTTTTCAACCCGGGCACCTGTCATACGACAGAATGGATCGGCTCCAGTGTGTTGGCCAATAACCTTTCTCGGCCATTCACACAATATTGCACAACATCTTCAATCAGCGTTTTCAAAACATCTTCGAATTGACGCTTCCGACTCGCCATAGCCAACCATAAATCGCAACTAGTCACGTACCCAAATCTTCGACTAGTGCGATCGGGATAGGGAAGATAGGATCGAGTCCCAACCACCTCTTTCCAGTTCTTTGAGATTCAACTCATCGTCGCATAACCTTTGGCGCATAATCTTGTAGCACTTAACCTCTCCTTCGCTCCTGATTAGTTAGCAGCCCATACTCATCAAAACCCGCACGACTCAACAGGCACCGCTGTCATCTAAACACCTTATGCCATCTACCTTGTTTCATTATGCTTTACCCGCTTGTGCGCGCGTTCTACTATATGTACTGCCACGAGTTGTATGATTTCTTCCCCCTCATCAAAATAAGATTATCGTTCTCAGCACCTTGAGAATTTGCCTTCTGCAAACTTTGTCACTTCGAACCCCTTCTAGTGTTCTGACTTAAAGAACTCAAGTTATCCAAAGCTTAAAACCTCCGAAGTAAGAAATTACTTATCTTCCTTCTTCAAAATGCCCACCCGCCTGCCTGTACCAAGCGCCGTGTGACACACCCAAATACACAGTTTTGGAAAACCGTGTATTGTATCTGATAACCAATACATCCAAAATACATCTATTTTGATACAATACACGCACAATACTGATACTTGTAAAGTATCAGTCTCACCGTTGATATAGGTCCTGAAATACATGTTGGATACACAATCTCAAATCTAAAATCTAAACATTACATAATTTGATTTTACGATGAATTCATCCCCATTTGTTGTGTGATAAATAGTCTATTTTTTTTGTGAAACATGAAAACAGGTCCTGAAAAGAAATCTGGTTTAATGCAGCTTTTGAATGACTACACCAGAATGTTCAAAGTGCTAAAAAGCAGGGCCTTCTGATTTTTGTTGTCTATGAGAATCAATGTGGTTTCCACTACAGTAAGGTTCATTGAAAATGCTAGCACTGCAAGAAATATTTGTGCAAGTGTAACCATATGACCTACAAGAACTCTGAAGAATCTGAGAAACCAGAACAGCGGGCTATGAGCTAAGGAGGCGGTGTTGGAAGGCCAAAAACAAAGGATGTGAGGAAATGAAGAGACTCAGCACCTTGCAAGCTAAGGAGGCCAAAGAAGAAGGAGATGAGGATATGAAGAGGCTAAGCACCTATTGAGGTGCGGCATGGAATGACAAGAGAAACATCAGTGTGACATTGCATAGTGAACAAAAGTAAAAGAGACAGAGAAAAGGAAAGAGACTACAAGCAAACCTGAGGAACCATAGCAAAGGGCCGTGAGTTAAGGAATTTTGGGAGGCTGATGACAAATGAGATGAGGATATGAAAAGACTACAGTTGCGCGCAGCAAATTGCTGTATGTACCGCTAAGGTACAGCGCGAGTTCACTGTCCTTTGAGTCCACTGTATTGGGGAAAAAATCAACCTCGTCCATCTCTCTGTGGGCTCGTGGCTGTTTGTTGTTATTTCTGTTGTTGTCATTTGATTTAGACTTGGGTGGATGTTTTTCTTCATATTTGGTTTGTTTTTCATTGAACGCAGCTTGTAATAAGATCTGGGTGTACCAGTGTTTTTCTGGGAACCACATCTGGAACATGGAAATTTGATAACCAGGATTCAAAACCGTGGCAAGCAAGATTGCATCACATTGCAAACCTTCTTTGAGATACTTGTTAGTCTTCATGATTGGTCAAATAAAATTAGGATCAGTGCCACTGCGGATGGGGGTAGTAATACGGGTAGACTGGCTGGATAGGGTTCGTCGGGTGGGAGTACCCTGGGGGGATGGAGGTCTTGAAGTGCGCGCCATGGCCCATGAGGGAGGGATTTACTCGGTTGCTGGCGATACTGCCAACCGGACAAGTCTGAGGTTGTGGATTCTCTGGCAATACCGGGTCTGCTTGTGTGTACTTACATGTGTATCTGGGGTCAACAAATACTCCCCGGACACACAACGCGGCGCAGTCTCATCTTGTGCAATTTAGCCAATACATTCCGATATGTGTCAGTATTGGGAGTGTAACGTATCAAATAACCAATACATGATCAGCAGCAAGGTTGGATTGTATCTAATACACTGCAAGAAAAACTCTAGAAACTGCTTGCAGTTGAGATGCAGCAAGCTTGAATCAAGCCTCAGCTCAAGCTGGAGTCAAGCACCCAAATTCCATGCTGGTGCACCTTGAGTGTGTACCTTGTTCAGCATCTCAATGCTGAACATGCTGTAGTGCTCATGCAGTAGGCTGAGGTAAATTTTCAACCTTGAAAATGAGCATACCCCTGAGCAACCTTTTATTTGCTTTTAGTAAACACTCCATCTGCCATTGAATCCAGCCAGAATAGCATAACAGGGGTATGTACACTTGAAAGGGATATCTACACATGAAAGGAATATGTACACATGAAAGGGGAATGTGATAAGGTGTATTAACACATAAAAGACACAAATGATTAAAGGGGTATGTATGCATGAAAGGGGTATGTGCAGTAAGGGGTCTTTGCACATGAAAGGGATATGTAAACATCACCTGAATGATGAAAGGGGTATTTAAAGGGATTTAAAAAACTCAAAGGGGACATGTAAACATCAAAGGGTCATGAATGCATGATGAAAAGGGTATGTACACATTGTGAAAGGGATACATGCACATGAAAGGGATACACACACATGAAAGGGGTATGTGCACATGAAGGGGTATGTACACATTATGAAAGGGGTGAATGCATAAAGGGAATGGTCACATGAAAGGGGAATTTGCAAAGGTATCAACTCAGTATTTTGGAGTGTGCATGTACTCAGTTTTTTGTACCTCAGACTCACTCTTGCATAAATTATACAATGTGCATGGAATCAACCAGTACTTGATTCTTGCATGAGGCACAGCTTGCCTTGAGCTCTTGCATCTCAACTGCAAGCAGTTTCTAGAGTTTTTCTTGCAGTGATAGGCAATCCAAGAGATACAATACAGGAGCAAGAGTATTGTTTTTCAATCCAATCCCAATCCATGGTATTGGGCCATATTTCAATACGTTACAGAGACAATACCAATAATTGTATTGTATCTGTTACAGCGTTGTCCACAGGTACCCACCTGTGGCTTGGTATTAACCCACCAACAGTTAATCAGGAACAGCTCTGATGGTGTGCAGTGAATTTGCAAGAAAAACTGTTGGGTTCTGTGGTGGATCTACAACAGTAGTTATTAGTATCTTGAATTTCAACTGTTGGAATTTGCACAAGTTTACTTGTAGTGTAGCCCATTCAAAAGACCCTGAATTTTATTCAGATCTAATATGAACACTCTCTCCTTGGCCAGTAACAGTAGCAACCATTATGTAAGCCCCCTCCTTTGGGGTCTCACAAAACTGTCACATAGTCATCAGTAGATTACATAATCCTCCCAATACTTAGTCTCAGCCCGTTCCTTCCCTAGCTCAGCAGAGATCCCTGTAGACTGACACATCTCTACCCAATTCTGTTGAAAACCAGTCTGCACAAGTATTTTGCAGTATTATTTTCACACCCTGTGTGATATTATAACCAGAAATAAATTGATTAAAACTGGTCATCAAGGCATTCAAAACTCTGCTTTATGTCAAGCTCCAAGGGTGCATTGAGAGAGTATACACTTGACCCTATTTGCTAATCCAATTGGTGATAAATCACCTTGTAATAAATGAGTTGAATAGTTCCCAAGTGAAATGATCCAGTCGGTATCATCTGTAAAGATAGCAATAGCTTCCTGGAATGACAATGGCCCTTTCTCATAATCAGAGAATTGCACCACTTTTAGCTCAGTTTATGGTTGGGAGAACGGTTATATTTAATTTCACCTGCAACATAGTTGCTAAATATTTTCATTGTGAAGGGATTTCATATCACTAGAGGCCAAGGCGGCTGCGCCGCTGTACACCTTATATCAAGCACAAGCTGAGGCTACCACAACCCTACCTAGAGCTATTACCTGTTAATGCAGTTCTGCACCAATACATGACTTCCTGTCACATCTGGCACCCTCATAGTTGCGGGTATAGACCAAAAAGTCAATATTTTTGCAGGTAAATCTAGCTTTTGGGGCTCCAGATTACTTTTGGGAGGCCCTCAGATCTTGATGGGAAGTTTCTCAATGTAAAAATTACATCAGGTACCTTTATAAATTTGTCTCCCCCTAATTGGAGGTATTAGCAGGATTTTCTCATCAATGCTAAATCTGAAAATACAATGTCAAGCAGCATCAATGGGACATTGCCTTGACTGCTAAATGACATTAAATTAATTCTTTGATTATTCTTCAATCAGGTATGTAGATATTATGATGAATCTAGGCAATGAAGCCCTGACAGATTATCATGAGTTTGTGGAATATTATTAACAGTACGGACCTACTTCGCGCAGCAGCAAAAAACTCTTCGCGCACAGAATTGACCGTCCCCCAACGTCAATCCCCCTGTGCGCGCAAGCGGAGAAATACTTCGCGCACAGCGACTTCCCCTGAAAGGAGGGGATTTTTCCCAAATTTTTTTTGATGGATCAAAAGAGGGGGTCTTAACTGCCCTCTCCAAAAAATATTGGATTTTTTGGAGGTGTCCTTGTCATGTAAAAAAAAAAATCATAATATTAATCCAAAAAAAGGCACCCGCCACCCCAATAGCCCACCCCGGGGACTTTTCACCGCTAAGACTTCAGCGGTCGGGTACCCAGCCCCTCGGAAAGAAAGTTCAAGGGGCAACAGCTCCGGGCCCAGCTACCCCTCAGCCGCCGTGCCAATGGCCGGCACAGGCCATTGAGCGGAGTTACACACTCCCCCAATGACCGGCCAGCACCTGTGTGCATGTGGCACAAATTGCCGGTCATCGAGGGGGTGTTCAACTGGACCCGGTCATTGAGGGAAGTATGTACTCCTCTTGATGACCGGCACGGACCCGGTCATCGACAGGAGTGAACACCTACTTGATGACCGGAACGGACCCGGTCATCGAGAGGAGTACATACTTCCCTCGGTGACCGGGTCCGTTCCGGTTCACCTCGATGACCGGGTCCGTTCCGGTTCACCTTGATTGAGAGGAGTGAACACCCCCTCAATGACCGGGCCCGTTCCGGTCATCGAGGGGAGTGTTCACTCCTCTCGAAAACCGGAGCAACCAGGTCACCAAGAGGAGTATGTACTCCTCCGAGAATGCCCGGGACGTTCTGGTTATCGAGAGGTGTACACACCCCCCTCAATGACCGGAACGGACTCGGTCATCAAGGGAAGGATTTATTCCTCTCAATGACCGGAATGTTCCGGTCATCGAGAGAGGAGTATGTATGTACGTACTCCCCTTGACGGCCCAGTTGCTCCGGTTGTTGAGAGGAGTGAACACTCCCCTTGTGACTGGAACGTCATTGAGGGAAGTTTGTACTCCTGTTGATGACCGGAACAGAGTGGCCATCAAGAGGAGTAAATGATCCCCTCATTGACCGGTAGTCTGTGCTGGCCGGTCATTGGGGAGCGTGTAACTCCGCTCGATGGCCTGTGCTGGCCATCGGCACGGCACGGCGGCTGGGAGTTAGCCGGAGCTGCTGCCCCTCGAACTTACTTTTCGAGGGGCTGCATACCCGACCGCTTGAGTTTTGGCAGGTCAAAACTCCCCGGGGTGGGTTATCGGGGCAGGGGGAGCTTTTTTTTTTTTTGGAGGGGGCAAGCAAGACCCCCTCTTTTGATCCATCAAAAAAAAAAAATCCAGAAAAACTCTCTCCTTCTTTTGGGGGAAGTCGCTGTGCGCAAAGTATCTTTTTGCTTGCGCGCACAGCGGGCTCGACGTCGGGGGACGGTCCATTCTGTGTGCAAAGAGTTTTTCGCTGCTGCGCGAAGTAGGTCCGTAACAATACACTTTCATTGAATTTGCAATCAAAGAGAGAAAGGGGCACTCTCCCGGCAGAAATTTTCTCTTTGATGTTTGGACCATTTTGCTCTGTAAAACTCGTACTTGTGGAGAAGCAAGATTTATTTGAATACTTCTCCAAGTTGGGGGAAGCTTCTCATACACACAGTGACAGTGACATGTGGTATTCCAAAAAGGTTTCACAAAGGGAACTGGCAGGATCTGTCCTTCCGGGACCCCGGGGGCAAGGGACAAAAGGGATTTGTGCCCAAATTTTGGCAGGTTGAGAACTCATGGGTGCAAGATCAGGAGGTTCTTGCGTTTGGGGGCGTTCAAACTTCAAGGTAGAGCCCCCAGGTTGGTGTTTTTTTTCCTGGAAATTGGACCTGATCAAGGTCCTGCGCAATCTGATTTCAACTTTGAAATCCCCTATTACCCATCCATCTCTCAAGTCCTACACCATAAAAATAGACAGTATACTTTGTGTATTGGTTCCAGATCATCGGCCCAAATATAAACATATACAACAAGGCCCTCTGGAGGGTTTTCCTCTGATTGGTTCTTGATACATGAATGCACACATGAAAAGACCAAAGAATTGCCCATTTGATTTTTGTGCAAAGCCAGCAGCCACATGTCCTCCAAGTCTTGCTTGACAACCTTGCACAGATCCCCATGTATCATCTGGCCCAAAATATAAGAGGTCTGTGGCCAGTTCCATTGTGCCAATCACACATCTCCAGGATGAAATCTCTCCGCAGCCATCCCCCACAAAGCCAAAAAATCATTTGAATGCCAACAGAGATAAGTGCACATTTACCATCAAGGAACACATCTGACACCCCCACCCAGAAGGCAAAGATATTCTATAAGTGTTGAGATGGTGAAGCTGGTGTGTAGTCTTTGTATGCTTGTATGTAGATATGCTTCTACCAAGCAGCCCATTACTACAGTCTACCAGTTTCTCACTTGCCTTTCTTTCTGTACTATCATATCTATCATTTACCATCAAGTCCTACCATGAGTATTGGTGGCCCTCCCTGGTGTTCCTCAACAATAAGGGACACACAAAGAAGTGTGGCGTACGCGCCACCACCACACCCCAGCAATCTAGACCATCAGGCACAAATTGCAAACAAAGATAAGGCTACAGGAAGAAGAAACAAAAGGTACATATGCAAGTAAAATAAATCAGGCCCCACCAAGGAAAATATGTTGCAATTGGAATTTGGAGCAAAAAATTTACAAGAAATGGTATTTCCAACATCCTTGTGTCTCATGGAATCCGCTCGCCGCGCGCTCAAATCATCTCTAGCCATGACATGGCAAAAAAACATCAAGTCAAGCTGGAAGACAGGTACACAAACTCATCCAGAAGTCACCTAGGAACCAGAGGGCAATTTTGCAAGTTTCTCCCGGACGGTCTGAGCGGATCCCTGTAGCTCTATAATGTGTATCATGGCTGGCTGAGTAGGCACATAGTCTTCAGGCTGTCCGTGAGAATGGGAGGTCAGAAGGACAACGGTACTGCAACCTGAGCGAGGCAATCTGCTGAGATTCTGGCCGCTTCGTTGTCTCGGAGCCCATCCGTGCCAAGCAGAGGTTGCCTGGTGTTGTTATTGTTGCTGTTGGCAGTCGTTGAGAAACATCTGGTCGTGGGCAGACAGGGGCGCCTGTGGGACCCGTGAGTCGGCTGGGGTGAGCGCAAATAGAGACAGAAGCAGAAAAGATATTCGGAAAAGGAGAAATATCTTGTCAATTATTGTCATCGTGCTGCTCGGCCAAAAAGATGCCGCTCCTGCTCAAGGAGGCAAAGCGGGACATGAATCTGCAGCGCCAACTGACTCACCCCTCCGAGATGCAGTAAAGTCAAATCCAGTACTATTTTCTTGCCAGCTAGAGGGACCCGTCGGGAAGATCATGAGAGATCAGATGAGTCGGACAAGGAGATTTGTCAGGCAGACTGAGTGAGTAGGATAGTGGGAGGGAAGGGGAATTTTTCACCCAGCGTTCGAGGAGAGAGTTGATGGCGTCCATGAGCTTGTTCAAGAATAAATCCATCCACTGCGGCTGAACCTGGTTGGGGATGACAATAACGGAATGGTCGTGAGGAATGCTGTTGAGATGGCTGTAGACCTCCTGCAGCTCCAGCGCGTCCTCCGCCGTCATCTGGCCGCAGAAGCTGATCTAGAGGTCAAGAAGGCTCGAATTTGGAACACCGGGCGCTGCTTGGGTGTTAGAAGCATAGGACCTCTCCAATGGAACATGTACATACATTTGCAGCACCTTAATTTATCCACAGGTCTAGATGAGGTTGTGTGGCAAACCCAAAGGCTTGTCTGGTTGTTATGTGTGGATAGGGTCCGTTGGTAAGGCCGCGGCTAAATTGTAGGTTGTTGTTTGAAACTGGTTGGTATGCGGGCGATGTGGCATCGTGGAACAAAGAAACGGTTGCTGAGTGGCATCGAGGAACAGAGAGACATTTACAGACAGCTTTGGCAGGTGGATGGGCCATGTTTTGCTATAAAAGCAGAGCGTTATCCAAGGCTGTTTCCCCCAGGGCAATTGGGGATGCTGCACTTCCAGCTACCCATTGTCCTCAACCCCTCCGCTGTTGCGCCTGCGCAGTTTGAGGGGCAAAGAGTGGGCCCCCCACTGGTCAGCAGCCTTTGCTGCGGGCCGGGGGCCTTCACGTCCAACCTTTTTGACCCGCACGCTTGATGTGGGCTGGAGGTTGAGCCTGGGGGCACAGAACTGCTGATGTTGGAAGGCTAGGTTGAGAATTTAGAGTGCTACTTTTTTTTGATTCATATTGATTGAGGAAAAGTTGTGGATTTTACATTGGTTTTTTGTACAATGGGGAAACCCATGATTTTTTTTCTCATTTTGTGTGTTTACAGGGGGAACCCTTGAATTTTTTTTTTAGGTTTCTGGAAAATCTGTGTCTTTAATAAACTTGGATACATGTATCATCAAATTTGGAATCAAAGAAATCTACCAGAAATGAATTCTACAACTAGGAAGACTCATGGATGTTTGGCCTGCGTTTGCCTTTTTGACTTGGATGGTTCAACCTGATTGGCCTGTGGTGAGTTGGGCAAAGGATTAGTGAATGAGAGGTGGCCAATACCAAGACCTGTTCCCATGACCTAAACCAAAATCCATTGTTCAGGTCATGGGATGGGATTAAGGACTTGATATTTGTGAAGGTATTCACTTGTTATATTTTCTCTTCTCTGCTTTATAAATTGCTTTATTAAGTTGTCTACATGTCACAGATTGGATTTATCTAGTATGCTGAGGCAGCATTGGTAGGAGGAAAATCTTCTCATCCTTCAAAAATAAACCTTGCACACCAACTTATAAACAATGTCTGCTGCCTTCAGGCATGTATTTATTTCAAGATCATCCACAATCTTATTGGGCTCCTGTCCAACAGAAACCACTGCTCCTATCTCTCATGAAACAAGCCACCCCTAGAGCTCCAATCCACAGTCCTGAAACCGCTTCTGTGCTTGAGGTCTATGAAACAATTTTTTTTGTTCTCAGAAAAGTTGGAGAAGAGGGGTTTTAGTACCAGTCAAAGGATGCCCAGGCCGTAAAATCAAACAATGTTAATGGCAGGACTTCTTAACTCATGCACATTTTGATTTACAGCCCAAAACCGCAATTATTTGTGGGGACAAGAAGTCCCAGAGACTGGTGTTCTGGGTCTGGCCCGCTCTTCAGGGTTTGTAGATCTTGACAGGAGGCCTAAACTTGCTCCACTGGTGACAAGTTACACAGTCATGTCAGAAATCATGACAGATCTGCATACAAAATGAACTATCAAAACACAAGACATCAGTTCATATGGCTGTCATGAGAGAAACAGGGTTCCCAGACAAGTTACAGAAAAACTAGGCACAATGATCTTCATTGATTTCCTATATATCTAGACCAGCTTTTTAACTACCAGGAGTAATAACAAAATCCTTCCTCTTGTTTTAGGGTATTTCATTATAGATTTTCTTCCCAGCTGCTGATCTCATATCATGAAAAATATACTCTTGCTTGCTGTTTACTGCTTGCCAGTCACACAATGTATGCTCCTAGATGATGTTGGAACAAAAGGAAAGAACATTGCATCAAATCATGGTATGAATCAACATTGCATTTGATCCCATCATCCCTCTCTATTTCCTTCTGATTGAGGAGACTCATTTCTGCCTTTTTTTCTTGTTTCCTCTTCCAAGAAGGGGAAGAAATTAATTCAACCTCACCTGCTAGATTAACTACCCACTCAAGCAAATTTGAAGAGACCATTGATCCAAGATCCCAAGTTATTCCAGGTACCACTCATTTAGACACAACAGAAGAACTGGATGCTCTAGAATTCATAGAGACAATTCCACAGCTGAGGTTGAGACCACAAGGCAGAGAGAAAGGGGCTAATCTGGCAAGGAATCGTAAGTAGATGTAGTGGGTGACTTCCTGCCAATATTTGAGGGCTAGAACAGACCTGGGCTACTTCGCCTCCCCGGGCTTCGCGGCGGACATCGAGGCGGTGACGAGCCGGATGGGCGTCTCCACCACCGCCATCGTCCACTCTAAAGCTAACCAACTCTTCCACAAAGGCGCAAAGAAACTCGGCATCCATGTCGATCTCATTCCCCAGAACACGGCGGGAAAGGCACACGACTGCGGGATGTGTCAGCGAGGATGTGCGTGGCTCCCCCTCCCCCATCCGCCCATTGACCCAAAGTATATACATATATGTGTTGTTTTTTGTGTGTGTGTGTGTTTAGGTCCGTTTGGAGAGAAACAAGGCGCGGCGCAGACCTGGCTGAAAGACTGTGCCGAGGCGGGCGGGAAGTTCATGGAGCGAATGCGGGTGGAGCGGGTGCTGTTCTCGACGGAGCCGCAGCCGGAGCAGATCCGTACGGATCCGAAGGAGAGCAGTGCGGAGGGGCGTGGGCGACGATATGCGGTGGGCGTGCTGGTGCGCGACGCGACGAGCGGGCGCCGGATGGTCGTCCGCGCCCGCAAGGCCGTCGTCTGTGCCAGCGGGGCCATCAACACGCCCGCCCTTCTCCTCCGCAGCGGGCTCACTCTTAACGGGGCCGTCGGGAAGGGATTGCATGTCCACCCGGTGACCGCGGTCACCGGATGGTTCGACGCCCCTGTGCGGCCATGGGAGGGCAGCATCATGACCCTGGTCCGTCTCTCCCCTCCTCCTCCTCCCAGCCGCTGATGTTTTGTCGCGAGAGTCTCATGAGGATGGCGCGGTGTGCAGATCTCGTGCGAGCTCGAGAACCGCCAGGGCACCCATTACGGATGCAAGCTCGAAGTCTTTGCGTCCAACCCGGGCTTCTACGCGGCCCTGTTCGTCCCGTGGCGCTCGAGCGCGTCGCACAAGGCGCACATGGCCCGGTACGCCCAGAGCTTCACCATCGTCGTCCTCGCCCGGGACAAAGGCGCGGGCCGGGTCTCCCTGGACCCGGACGACGGCGACCAGCCGCTCGTCGACTACGCCGTCCACCCCTTCGACGCCGACAGTCTGCGCGATGGCATCCTCCTCGCCTGCCGCACCCTGCGCGCCGCCGGCGCCATCGAGATCGCCTCCACCCTGCCCGCCGTGCCCCACTTCGTCGCCGACGCTCGCCAGGCCCCCGACCACGCCGCCCGTCGCTTCGAGAAATGGCTGGCCCAGATCCGCGCCGCGGGCGTCAAGCCCGGCCACGGCGTCCTCGGCTCCGCCCACCAGGTACAGCCCTCTCCCCTCTCCCCTCCACGCCTTTCACTGACTGACGCGATCGATGGGTGTCCAGATGAGCTCGTGCAGGATGGGCTCCAAGCCATCGGACGGCTCTGTCGTCGACGGCCACGGGAAAGTATGGGGCCACGAGAAGCTGTGGGTCGCCGACGGCTCGGTGTTGCCGACGGCGACGGGCGTCAATCCGTCCATTTCAGTTCAGTCCTCGCTTGCCCCCCCCCCCCCCCCCCCCGATCCGCCGCCCAGCTAACACTCTCCCTCCCTCTAGATCATGAGCGTCGCCCATCACATCGGCTCCCAGCTCGTCAAGCATCTGGATGGCCAGGACCACGCCCGCAACGGGACTGGTGTGACCGCCTCGAAGCTATGAGCCGTCGTCCTCACATCTCTGCCCGCTTTTTACCCCTCTCTTCTCTCCCAGCACCAGCACAGCGGGCTCTCGGACACTCTGATTATTTATCCAGTCTGGTCGTTCTCCTTTAATGGCGGCCACGGTCGCGGAGACGGCTGACGCATGTTGCTGCATCCATTCTATACATGTACCAATAATATGCATGTGCCCACCGCCCGAGATGCGCTTCTTGGACGTGCGAGCCGGATGTGTGCGCCGACGATTCGCGGGATGGTGGATGTCTGGCCGGATGAGGGCCACTGGGGAACGGGCCAACATGAGGCTCCTGTCCGTATCCAGGCTCTGTCTCTGGAGGGGTCGGGCCCAGGAAGGCTTCCTGATCATCTGGATGTTAGGGTGGATGCCTTCCATCAAGGTATGGGGGGCTCCGGGGGGAGCCTCAAAGGCCCTCTCCGTGAGAGCCCCAAAGGAAGGGCCAGCCCCTTTCTCCCGACGGACGAGGAACTCTCGCTCGCAGGCTCTGTTGGGGCCTCAAAGGCTCACAAGGCCTCCTTGTGAGAGCCCCAAAAGGCCAGCCCCTTCCTGTGTCATGAGTTTCTCCCCACTGGCGAGGCACTCATGCTCAGTAGGGGTAGAAACCATCAGACAGATAAATAGGGTGTTCAAAATTGATTTTTGAATATCATTTTACATAAAATCATAAGATTTATCGAAGTTTTGAGAGGCGCTTGAAATGAAGAGAACCCCTAACTTAACACAGGACCCTCTTCGGAGGGCCTGGTGCAGCCTGGCTGGCGCGGAGCGCCCCTCGCCAAGCGAGCCTCCGAAGGAGGGTGTCAGGGTACGTCTCTAAGGTGGCGTTACCCTGAATTAACTTGATACTGAGTATCAATGAGGACAGCGCTGGCGAGGCGGAAAACAACTAAAACAAGTAGACCGTAGTCTATCTCTACTCAACCGTCTAGGCGGGAGGAGGAGCCACACCTCTTGTGCAAGAGGGGCCTAGCGGAAAAGGATTCTCGCTGGGATCTAGAGGATCCAGACGGCCGGAAAAGGAGAGAGTAGAAAGGAGGAGAGCCTCTTGAACTTACTTGGTCGGAGACTTACTAGTATCCGGGAGGTAAGTCAAAGGCCGAGGGGAGTTGCACGTGAAGGTTGGTGGAGATGGAGGGAAGGTCGAAGGGTTGTGAATCAAGGAAGTTGAGTAAATGAAAAGATGGGAGTTCTAGAGGTATAGGCCCCAATTGCTGATCTTTCAGCAATGTAGACGGGCTTGGTACCAAAAAACTCTGGGGGACAAACTCCCTCTCGAGAGCCCCCCTACTATATGAGAAGAGCAAGCTCCGATCCCGGAAGCCTTTCTTCTCCTAACTTCCTGCCCGCTGTTAAGTGGGCATAAACACATCGCGCAGACTGAGTTACTCAATACAAGTAACTCAGCTGTCGTACTAAGCAACCACCAAGCTGGTGCTGCTATTCATGCTGGAGGACGCGTAAGCGCAACTCCTTGTTGGCCCTCTGCGCTGTTGGAACTAGCAGAGGGCTGACACTTGCCCCCACAAAAAAGGACGGCTCGGATCCAAGCCTCCGGTTTTTTTTTCTGAGCACAAAACCATCGGAGTAAGGTATCAGCATTGGGTATTGCCGTCTGTGGTAACCACCTGTCCGAATCAGCGGATCAATTCTTGAAAAGCGTCAAATATAGACGACAATCTTGCCCCTGCACGCGTGTCAGTTTCTCATCCAATATTTTGGAAGGGAAATCCTGATCTGAACTTTCCTCCGCTTCCGGAAGTACCAACGGCTGAGGAACCTCATGGGTGTCCCCCTCGGTGACATACTTTTTCAAAAGACTGACTGGGAAGGTTGGATGTTTAAAATCATAGCCCTCCGTTAAGAACACTTCCACCGCATTACGGCCATGAAGATTGGTCAAAGACTCCGTAATTTTAGGCATAGGATAGCGATCTGGTGTAGTATACGTGTTTAGTGCCCTGAAGTTGCCCACAAGCCGCGACTTCCCGTTATTCCACGCAATGATGACTGGCGTGGTGATCTCGACGCCTTTGTTTGCACCAACTTTCCTGATTATGCCCATCTTGCTTAACAACAAGATGTGCTCCTCGATAGCCTCCCGTGTCCGTGGACTGGCTGGGTACAGAGCCTTTTGCAGAGCTGCCGGATAAGGCTTTTTGACCGTCAGCGTAATTCCCACCTGGTGGCCGTTAATCGCCCCAAATGGCTGGTCAACCGTTGCAAATGCTTCCTTGAATCTTTCCAACACAATTACCAGCTCGTTTTTGTATACTGACGTCAACTCTCCAGAAATCTTAGCGTCACGGTCTACTTCGTCGTTAAAAGAGAGCTCCGAGGACTTTTCCGGCAGTACCACATTAATGGACTCGTCAAACTCAAAAACCCGCTTCCCAACCGTAAATTTCCAACAGCCGTTGTTGAGGAGAGAGATCTTGTAGTGCGCCAGGTAGTCGTTACCCATAATAAAGTACCTGGCATTCATGTTTTCCATCACAACAAATGTCACGACCATGCGAATGGTACTCAATTGCAGCTTAATGTTCACTACTCCCAGCGGAACAAGCGCCCCCGATGCACTATGGAAGCTACCTGTTTCAATAGGCAGGATAAACTTCTCCCACCCCGGGCAAAACCGCTTAAGGTAGTTTTTGCCCACTACTGATTTAACTGCTCCACTGTCTAGCAAGACCATACAGTCTTTCTCACAGCACGACATGCGGACAAGATTGTTTTTCCCTAAGAGAATCCTTACCGGTCGAGCTATGTTGGCGCGAGTTTTGACTCGCAGCTGTTGCAAACTAACTTAGCGACAGCAATTCAGCCGTATCGGTTTGGCTTGCGCGGGGTGGAGCTGAGTGGTGGGCGCGGGAAATGGCAGTTAGCTTCGAGCTAACCGTCACTAAATGTAGTGACGGTTAGCTGAAATTCAAGCTTCCCACTAATTTAGCTTGGGCTTAGCTACACCCGGTGTGGTTGAGATTGGTGGCTAAACTAGCTAATTTCGAGCTAAACTAGTCACCGGTAAGGATGCTTTAAGGGCGTACCTATCGCAAACGCTCCCTGAGAGGTCTCCCCAATAATAGGCCCTTCTGGGTCGTAGACGCTACCGTCTTCCTCATCCCGCTGGACATTATCCTCATCAACGTTGTTGACCTTTGTAGGGCATCTTCGCGAGGTATGCCCTGACTCGTTACATGTGTAACACGTAATTTGGCCAGCCGCAGGTGGCACTTTGGGATTGGTTGTCGTTCCGGCAGGGACCTTCGCCGGAGCCGGCGCCTTCAGCTGAAACCTTTGCCAACCTAGCCGAGTCTTGTCACAAATATCTTCCAAGACATTTGTAACCTCACTCAGGTCAGCAGCGGGATTCCTCATCGCTGTCTTGACCGCAAACTCCACCTCATTGTCCATCAATCTGAGCAACTTAAAATTGATTGATTCCTGAGAAATACCCAACGAGAAACATTGGAGCCTGTTGTACTGACGCGTGACCCAATCGGCCGGTACGGTCTCACCCGCGATAAACTTGTCCGCATCAAAAGCATCCTCTTTTTTTCGCTTCCAGCTTGAAGTCCCCCACTTCTTGCAAATCTCCTCTCGCCAGAAGCTCCACTTCTTATTCCGATGCATAGCTTCCATGGTCTTGAACCACAAGCGCGCCCCATCGGTAAGAATAGTGAGTAATTTGAGCACTATTACCCCATCATTAAGATGGCTGTGGCGCTTGGCGGAATCAATCCAGTGGATAAAGTCCATGTGGTCGTATTCACCCTTACCAGAAAAGGTCGGCCAGTCCGACTTGGCAATGGCATTGGTTAGTTGTTTCTGAACCTCCAGACTGACGGGTTCATCCTCATTATCTGAGTCCGATGGATTCAATTCCTGTCTGGGGGGAGCGGGGTGTTGCTTCCGCAAGGTTGATCCCTTTCACCAACCCAGCTAGTTCGGCAATTTCAGCCCGCAATCTACCTCCTTCCGCGCGGTTTTGACTCATCATCGTGTCGAAACGCTCATTTAACTTCAAAAAATCTCGCCGCTGGCCCTCGCTGGCCTCCTCAATACGAGTATGCAGCTCTTTGACTATCCCCGTCTCACTGGTTGTCCTCTCCCGCTGCTCGGGCCTATCCCTAGCCACGGCGCGCTCCATCCTTTCGACACAACCGTCCATGGCTAAACCAACCGTTGACGCTACCTGTTCTTTCACATCAGTGAGCTTAGCAAAACCAGTGAAGTCAATTGCTAGTAACTGATCTAGGCAACTAGTAACCTTGGCCATGTGGCCTCTATCACCGCCGCCACTTTATTACCATTGTCAAAGGGGCGTGACTTAGACTCCATGGCTTGCTCCAGTTTCTGCAGCCTGTTGGCAATGTCAGGTTGTGGTTCTGCTACTCTTAGCTTTATCATACCTGCTGGTGTCACTCATTCATGACCTGTCATTTACAGGTCTTACCCTCAATTAGGGATCTTCATGTGACACCAGTGGATGTTCATTCACCCACCTGCAGCCATTCATATCCAAGCGTCCTTAGTACAGTGGTTAGTACACTTGACATGGATATAAGAGACATGGGTTCAACTCCCATAGGACACATAATATTTTATGGAGTTTCACAGGTAATGTCTGCCGTGAGTTTGCCACTTTCAGACAGCACAGGTTTAAGCTCGATAGCCGCTTCCAAGCGGTGCACCTTAGCGTCCAGCTCCTGGATCACCTGCACTAGCTTAGCAGAGTCGCACTCCGGACGAGCTGTCAAAGCCGCCATGATGGACTCAGTTGCACTTTGCAATGAAGCCTCAAAAATATGTTCAATACCTGACAGATCCTGGGCTGTCCCCTTATTGGACTGCAGGGCACCAACCAAACTGTTCAATAGCTTTACTTCTCCCGCCACCTCGTTCAATTTCTTAATGGCAGACTGTAACGCAACAGAAGAGGAATTACCAACAGTAGTCAAGTTGGTCAAAGAGAATGTCAGTGATTTAGTGTGATTAAGAAGAAGGTCCTGCAGATGAGATAACTTATTGGACGTGGGGAGAGAGACTTCCGACGAAAGAGAAGCAACAACAGTTTTAATAGACTGATCTAAGTGGGAAACTATTTGTTTGGAGTTCCCATCCACTACTTTTTCTATTTGGCCGAACATATACGAAAGCAACCCAGTAGCTTCTTTTAGTGTAAGTCCCACTGGTTCCCTCGGTTCCTGCTTCGCAATTGATCTATTGCTTGGTAGCCTCCTTGGATCGTGCGGCTCATCCGGAACACTTCCCCGTATACTTGGTTTCTGTAGTGCTGGCAGCCCCGCATTCGACCCTGACCTCTCTGGTTTGCCTGCGGTGCTTGCGCCAGTCTCGCCTGCTGGTTCGGCTGGCCTTGCGGCTGAGGTTGACGGTTCCTTGCGTTCCTGGCGTTGGGGCGAGCCGTCGCCGGGTGAGCCGGCCCTCTTGGAATCTGAGCATTGGCGGGCCTGGGGCGCGTGTTGTGAGGATTCCACCCCTCCGTTATGTGGGATAACCCCTCCCAACCAATCAGTTGCACTAAGGTGTTGTGGGTTGGGATCGACTGGTCCCTGAAGAGCAACATCTGCTCGTAGTTTGAGGCCGCCATCGCCTGTCGGAACGCCTCCATGAATCACAGGTGGGTCTGGATGATCAGCTCCGTCGCCGGACTGAACTTGACGTCCTCCTCCTCCTCGCTTAAACTCTCCTGCTGGGACAAGTTCGGGTTTGGCGGCCCTGGTAGACGAAGATTTAGAACCAGCGTTAGATGCCGTCTTCTTTGGGGGAACCATATTAAAGGTTAAATCAAAACAAACCCTCAGTAACGATGGTCGTCAACGTCTCTGACTCTGGGCGAGGATGATCTTTTACTGTGGTATCTCTATGGGTCTGATCGCCGCTCGATTCCCAACCAGTGATCACAGTGGCATTGGCTGCAGGTGGAGCTGGCGTGGGCTCTGTTTGAGATTGGGTGTGGATTTGATCGATGAACCAACGCAAAACGGGGTTTGCTGATGGGGTGACTGGAGGGTCTGGTCTGAATGATGTTGCGGTTGACGGCGCCGGGCCAATATTTGCTGGTACGGCCCCTGTAGCCTGGATGGTACTGACTGGAGCTCTAGCCGCATTCCCGGTAGGACGGAACAACGAGTCAAATAGAGCCGCTACTCCGTTATCGGTGGTTGGTGGCTTGTTTGCCGCCTGGGGTTAGAGCTAGTATCTGCTGTCTCTACTGCTGGCGGAGCCGAACTTCGATTGGTAGGGGCTGCAGGAGTCCCACGGTCCAACGCAAAGAAGCTATGTATGTAGTGATGTCTGACGGGGCCCCACTACACTTGCCTTTGATAAGCTTACACCTTTTGGAGAACGGGACTAAAGAATGTCTGCTCACTGATAAAGCGACGAAGACGTAGACGATCTCGCTATTTGAGCAAGATAATCACGGACAACTGTGGTCCTAGCTAAGCTCCCGAGGGATGGAGTAATACATACAAAAAACTGGGCTCAATGAGGCCAATAACACAGGTCTGGGTAAATGGGATGAGGCCCCCAAATGTCAGGGTACGTCTCTAAGGTGGTGTTACCCTGAATTAACTTGATACTGAGTATCAATGAGGACAGCGCTGGCGAGGCGGAAAACAACTAAAACAAGTAGACCGTAGTCTATCTCTACTCAACCGTCTAGGCAGGAGGAGGAGCTGTCAGGATTTGGGCCCTGGCCCGACCGGCCCGGTCGCAGCCCCTGAACTCCTCAACTTGGAGGCTGACATCTCAAGCCCTTGTGCCCTCATACAACTCAATCACCCGTTCAACCGTAAGTACAAAAAGCCTTGCATCATCAATACTGAGGGAACCAAACCAGTTGAAACATTAAAAAGCTAACCAGTCCCTTGTCATACCGTCTCATCCAGGCGACGAAGACATGGACCGAGAAAACAATCAGAACCGCCAGGTTGACAGAACCCTGCCTTCCGACCCAAACCAAACCAGCCAACAACCGAGCGTCCCAACCGTCTTGTAGGGCAAAAGACTGGACCCTGAGATTCAACCAGGCCAGCAACAACCAGTGCGTACTCCTTGAAGCCACATCAGCAGTACTCCGGGTATAAAACCTGACCTCCACCTCTCTCACTCTTTTTCCTCAGCTCTTGTTCTTCTCCTTGACTACACATCAGCTCAAACCAGCCCACATCCCCCTTCATCTCAGCTCACACCAGCCTCACTCGCACTCAACACCCCTCGCCGACTTTAGCTCACTTTTTTCACCTTTTATCATCGACAGCTTGCGACGACCTCGTACCGCACTCGCGTCATTCTCAGACCTGTTTTCTTTTATCTCTCTTTATCTTCTTTGTTTCCATACTTAACCGCAATCGTTTAAGAACGCTATCTCAGTTGCCCACCACTGCCCTTAAGGTACAAAATTGTTACTTGTTTCTCTCTCTATTGTTTTCTCTCATGAAGATTACCATGAGCTGACAAAAAGATGAAATAAAACCCTTAAGTCTTGCCATTCTCACAGATTTACAGTCTCGGGGCTTTCCAAACGAACGAATTCCTCAAATCAAACGACTTAAAAGGGCAGCGAAGAAATGGCATCGAGCATTGCAACCAAGGAAGAACTCGCGTGTCTCCTCACTCTCCAGGGAGACACCAACTACGCCCTCTGGTTCCTTCGCATGCGGACGTTCATGAAAAACAAAGATCTTTGGGGCGCAATCAACGCCGATCCTGGACCAAACCCCACCCGCGCCTTGAAGAAGCAACTCAACGATTCAGCAGGAGTCATTAGCATGAAGATCTGCGATCGACTCTACCCCAGCCTCGTCACCGAAGAGAACGAAGATAATGGCTTCCTCCTATGGCGAAAAATCACCACTCAGTACTCAAGGTACACGGCCCATCAATTCAGCAGGTGCACCACGGCATGGGACAACCTCCAATTCAACGGTCATATGCTTGACTTCTTAGATGGCCTCGACCGATGCCTCACTAACTTCGCCGCCATAGGCGAGCCACGCAACAGCCGAGACATCTGTGGATATATCGTTGCCAAGATCGGATCCTCTCGCCGAGCTCTCACCGACTCATTCCTCATGCAGCCCGATCTCATGCACAACCACGAGCTCCTCATAAGCAAATTAAGGGACATAGAGGAAGAAGAAGAACCCTCCAAGCGCAAGTCACCATCTGAAAAGACCGCTCATGCACTCAGCACCAGAACCAGGCCACCCTCTGGATATCGGAACGGCCGACACAACCCGGAAGATCAATGCTGGGCATTACACCCTGAAAAACGACCTGTCCGAAAACCCCGTGTGGCACCCACTCAGCACTCCGCCGTGACCACAGAACAGCCGCCAACAGCGACTCCATCCCAGTTCGAGCGCCCTGCGTTTGCCAACGTCACCACCGTCAACTTGTGCTCCCTGCAGTCTTGGACTCAGGAGCATCCCACCACATGTTCAACAACACAGCTTTCTTCTCCAAAGTCTCCGACTGTAACATTCCCATCAGCACTGGGAAGAACTCAATAGACCTAACGGCCACCAAGATCGGGACCGCTAGCGTTGTTGACTCCAGGGGAAGGATCGTGGCTCTCAAGGAATGCCTCTACGTTCCCGGCTTAACTCGCAACCTCCTCTCCATGGGACGTTTTCTGCGCACCTCTGTTAACATTTCCAGGAACAAGGACCTCTGCACAGTTGCGATCAATGGTACAGCCACTTTTGACTGTGTCCTCCGCAACGATATTCTGGAACTGAAAGAGAGCATTGGCCCGGTACCGCCCGCAACATCCGCACTCCTCACCAAAACCCACTCCGGAGGAACCACCACCTTCAAAACTTGGCATGCTAGACTTGGACATGCCGGCATAGCCAGGATCAGAGAAGCTGTCTCCGACAAAGGCATCACCAACGACTCCGCATGCGACACCTGCATGAAAGGCAAATCCTGCCGCTCCCCATTCAAAAGTCACTTCGACAAAACCTTCCACCCCTTGGAAGTAGTTCATGGAGATCTTGTCGGCCCCATCACGCCCGCCACCAACGCCGGTTCCAGGTACTTCCTCACCCTCGTCGACCAGCACACAGGCTACATCAGCGTTACCCTCCTCAAACGCAAGTCAGAAGCAACTTCGGCCATTATTGACTTCAAGTGCTTTTTCAAACGTCAAACCGGCCACTCCATCAAAAAGTTCGTCACCGATGGCGGGGGCGAGTTCTGCAACCAAGAACTCTCTGACATCCTTCGCCAGGACAGCATACAACACAACGTATCGCCACCGTACACCCCTCAACACAACGGGATCGCTGAACGCGCCAACAAAACCATCATCAACATGTCTCGCTGTATGATGGTTCAATCGGGCCTTGCCAAGGAGTGGTGGGGAGAAGCCGTTCTCACCGCGATGGCGACCACCAACTCTCTCCCCTTGCTGGGAAAGAGCAAAATCAGCCCTCTTGAGAATCTCTTTGGCAAACCCCCTAACATGTCCTTCTTTTGACCGTTTGGCTGCAAGACCTGGGTCATCAAGCCCAACCAACTCAGGACGGCAAAATTTGATCCCATTGCGTGGGAAGGAATCCTCCTCGGATACGCCAACGACTACTCGGTGTACAGGGTGGTTCGGCTGGACAACAAGAAGATCATCAAAACCAGGAACGCCTACTTTGACGAGTCAATCTTTCCCTCTCTATCAGCTCTCAATCCCAGCGTCGACATGCACCCCAAGGAACGCCTTCCAGACTTCTCCGGCGTCGCTCCTCTCCCCCTCATGACGGACAACTCTGATGAAGAAGATGTCCCACCTCCTTCTCCCTCCCCGAACGATCTAGCCACTCTGGACGATTCCGAAGAAGAAGACCGGATGGACATCGATGCAGATCCTGAGCCAGCACCACCTAAACAACGCCTTATTCTACGACTAGGCCCTCCCCCCACGCAAATCACCAGCGACGTTGACCCCTCAAACATCTTGAACCACCCTCGGCGACCTGCTGTGAGCTACACCACGCTCACGGTCAAACCCAGCAACCACTTTCAGGCCATGAGGTGCGACGAGCACAAGCACTGGAAGAATGCCGAACTCAAAGAAATCCAGAACATGCGGGACCACAACGTCTGGACTGAGGTTCCTCGTCTTCCTTCCCACTCAACCATTCCCTCCACCTGAGCTTACAAGAAGAAGCTCGGTGCCAACAACCAAGTCACCGAGTACAAAGCCCGGATTTGCGCCCAGGGGTTTTGCCAAACCTACGGACTGAACTTCGACACCAAATACGCCCCCACGGGGAAACCTTCCTCCCTCCGTCTTCTTCTCTCTCACGCTGTCTCTAACTCCCTCCTCATTCACCAGCTCGACGTCAAGAGCGCCTTCCTCACCTGCCAGCTTGAAGAGACAGTCTATATGCTTCCGCCCCCCGGTTACAAGACCGACGAAAACATTGTCCTTCACCTCAGAAAGGCCATCTATGGCCTCAGGCAGGCCTCCCTCGCGTGGTACAAAAGATTGAGCCAGTTCCTCGTCTCCATTGGATTCTCGATCTCTCTCGCCGACCCGTGCGTCTTCTGGCGTGCACATCCCAGCCCACTCTGGATCTTCTCCCATGTAGACAATCTCATCATTGTTGGCTCGGATCCCGAGTCCTTTCGAGTTCAAATGGCTGCTGATTTCTCCATCAAGTACATGGGGGCCGCTTTGTTTCTCCTCGGTATGAAGCTTGATCGCACTCCGACCGGCTTCGTGCTCCACCAGTCACAATACATCGAACGCAAACTGGTCGAGTTTGACATCGTTTCCCTTCCTAACGCTTCATGCCCTCTTGACCCGCGCACTCACCTTGCCAAAGCAACCCAAGCCGACATCAGTCGCCTCGCTCCCCTCAATGTCAACTACAGGGCTCTCATTGGGTCACTCAACTACCTCAGCATACTTACACGTCCTGACATCTCGTTCGCCGTCAGCAAACTCTCCCAGTTCCTTGAACACCCCGGCCTGTCTCACTACACCGCTGCAATACAGGTATTCAGGTACCTCAAAGGCACTATCAACCGTGGCTTGACCTTCTATCCCTCAGCTGTCACTCCTCTCTCTTGTTCAGTTGACGCTGATTGGGGCAACTGCCCGGACTCTTGGCGATCTCACACAGGATATGATGTTCTGTGGAATGGTCACCTCATCTCGTGGAAATCCACCAAACAATGCACCGTTTCACTCTCGTCCTCGGAAGCCAAATACAAAGCGCTCACGGACGCTAGCAAAGAGCTGGCTTGGATGACCAACCTCATGAAAGAGGTCTTCTGCGATGTGCCTTGACTGACCTCCGTTGTTCGCGTTGACAACCGGGGCTCGCTCACAGTGAAACCAGCCAGAACAACTTCCGAACCAAGCACATGGACTTGCGCTTACACTTTGTTCGGGAGCTAATTCAGTCCAAAGTCATCCGCCTTCAGTACGTCCCCTCGGCGAGCAACATTGCCGACTTCCTCACCAAGCCCGTTGGCCGCAGCAAGATCACCCACGCTCTTCGACATCTGACCGGGGACGCCACAAGCATCTCTGCTTCTTGCTCTGACGCACGAAGCACGGCAGCCTGTCAGGATTTGGGCCCTGGCCCGACCGGCCCGGTCGCAGCCCCTGAACTCCTCAACTTGGAGGCTGACATCTTGAGCCCTTGTGCCCTCATACAACTCAATCACCCGTTCAACCGTAAGTACAAAAAGCCTCGCATCATCAATACTGAGGGAACCAAACCAGTTGAAACATTAAAAAGCTAACCAGTCCCTTGTCATACCGCCTCATCCAGGCGACGAAGACATGGACCGAGAAAACAATCAGAACCGCCAGGTTGACAGAACCCTGCCTTCCGACCCAAACCAAACCAGCCAACAACCGAGCGTCCCAACCGTCTCGTAGGGCAAAAGACTGGACCCTGAGATTCAACCAGGCCAGCAACAACCAGTGCGTACTCCTTGAAGCCACATCAGCAGTACTCCGGGTATAAAACCTGACCTCCACCTCTCTCACTCTTTTTCCTCAGCTCTTGTTCTTCTCCTTGACTACACATCAGCTCAAACCAGCCCACATCCCCCTTCATCTCAGCTCACACCAGCCTCACTCGCACTCAACACCCCTCGCCGACTTTAGCTCACTTTTTTCACCTTTTATCATCGACAGCTTGCGACGACCTCGTACCGCACTCGCGTCATTCTCAGACCTGTTTTCTTTTATCTCTCTTTATCTTCTTTGTTTCCATACTTAACCGCAATCGTTTAAGAACGCTATCTCAGTTGCCCACCACTGCCCTTAAGGTACAAAATTGTTACTTGTTTCTCTCTCTATTGTTTTCTCTGATGAAGATTACCATGAGCTGACAAAAAGATGAAATAAAACCCTTAAGTCTTGCTATTCTCACAGGAGCCCCACCTCTTGTGCAAGAGGGGCCTAGCGGAAAAGGATTCTCGCTGGGATCTAGAGGATCCAGACGGCCGGAAAAGGAGAGAGTAGAAAGGAGGAGAGCCTCTCGGACTTACTTGGTCGGAGACTTACTAGTATCCCGGAGGTAAGTCAAAGGCCAAGGGGAGTTGCACGTGAAGGTTGGTGGAGATGGAGGGAAGGTCAAAGGGTTGTGAATCAAGGAAGTTGAGTAAATGAAAAGATGGGAGTTCTAGAGGTATAGGCCCCAATCGCTGATCTTTCAGCAATGTAGACGGGCTTGGTACCAAAAAACTCTGGGGGACAAACTCCCTCTCGAGAGCCCCCCTACTATATGAGAAGAGCAAGCTCCGATCCCGGAAGCCTTTCTTCTCCTAACTTCCTGCCCGCTGTTAAGCGGGCATAAACACATCACACAGACTGAGTTACTCAATACAAGTAACTCAGCTGTTGTACTAAGCAACCACCAAGCTGGTGCTGCTATTCATGCTGGAGGACGCGTAAGCGCAACTCCTTGTTGGCCCTCTGCGCTGTTGGAACTAGCAGAGGGCTGACAGAGGGACTTGCACCCTATACCCCCCTGCCCGCCCTACTCTTTTTGGCATTTGGCAGGGCATTATTTTAGAAACACTATCAAATTTGATCCACTCAACCTTTTTTTTTCTTGTTCAGTGTGCCATGACCGCCTGCTTCTTCTCTACAAGCATGCCAAAAATCAAGTGTCCCACTCACTTCGAAATTGGTCTTTTTCCTTGTTTTCCATGGGCAATACATCTGCAGGCTGCTTATGTAATGTAAAGCCACCAGTCAGAGTACAGGGAGTGGTGCCATCAAACCTGAGCACTTTGAAAGTCTTATTATGACAGTAAAAAATGGTGAGAAGGTCCAAAAATAATGCTACATATCCTACAAGATGCAGGAGAAGGAAGGGGTCATTTGGCTCAGTGGAACCTTCATGCTATTCCTCACGACTGAGTAGGTACAAGCAATAGAATGGAAAACAGCAAAAAAACAAGAAAGAGCAGTGCAAGCACTGGCACATAGTGTATAAGCCCCTCCTTTGGAGGGTCCCTGCGGGACGGCATCCCCCCTCCACAAAGAGAGGGTCTAGTTAAGTTAGAGAGAACCCTCAACTTTGACCCCACCAAAAGTTTGGACATGTAGATCTTATGATTTTATGTAGAAAGTGGTTTGAAAATCAATTTTGAACACCACAAATCAGAGGACTTCCCGGGCAATCTGGGACCCCTGCAGATGTTGGTTTAGGTGGAAAAAGGCTAGATTTTTGCAGGGAAGTCTAGCGTGTGGTTCTGGATCATTTCTGGGATGCAGATCTTGGTTTGTGTCTGTTTCCACTCTTTCTATGCACTCCAGGACGCTCGGCACAGTAGCCATACAACCAATCACCCGGAAAAAGCCTGCCAAAACCAAGGATGCATCTCCAGACAAACAAGCGTGACGAAACCCACAAGATGCATCACCAGACCCAAGAAACATGACAAGACCCAAGAAAGATGACAGAAGCCAAGAAGCTTGGCCTAACCTTTGGAAACAAAGGCCAAGAAACCGGACAAAAGCCAACAAACTGGCAGAACCCAAGAAACCCAACAGAATTCAGGAAACATGACAGGACCATGGAAAGATGACAAAACCCAAGAAGAAACATTGCAGAACCAGGAAACCGGACAAAACCAACCAAACTCAACAAATCCAAGAATCATGACAGGACCAAGGAAAGATGACAAAACCCAAGAAGAAACATGCCAAAACCCAAAAAGAATAAAAAGAATGGCAGGCCCAAGAAGCTTGACAAACCAAAGAACATGATATGACCCAAGAAACATGAAAAAACCAAAGAATCCAAAAAAAAAAAAGGCAAGACCAAAGCAACTAGGATTTTTAAAGCAAGGGCACTTGCAATGAATGGTAATCATGAATTTTGGAAATTTTGCATTGTTCCTTTTTTGAAACTCATGATAAATAAAGTGCAGATCATTCAAAAGTTTTTGTTTGGTGGAAGAACCAGTTCATAGTGCTTTTTGTAGTATGATATGTCTTGGTTTATGTCTTGGATTTTTTTCTGTACATAAGAGTAAAAAAAGTATTGATTCATATGTTTATCTTGCAGAAGAGAATCAACAGCATTGGAATGCTCATGTATCATTCTCCCAATGTGCTCTGAATGTTCCTCCAGCTCTGCCAAATTCTTTCTTGCATAGTTTTGACTTTTGATGTTATGGCAATTCAGATAAGTGGCCCTGCAAAACTTGTCAAGTATGTGTGGAGAAAGCTTGTCTGCTTCTGTGAGGAGGGTTTTGCTCAACTGTAGCAATTTGAGATTATGGATCAAATAGGGATCTTCCTCCTGGGTTGGAAAGAGTCTTGGATGGTATACTTGGAGGAATTCAAAAAACTGTGATAAAAGGATGATTGCCAAGCCATCTCCTTGGCCTGATGCATCATCCTTCAACATCCTGAAGAGTTGAACTGCCTCCTGAATTTCTGGCCAGATAGTTTCTAAAGCATTGGCCCTTTCCTCGTAGTATCGAGCAGGCTCAATTGCTAAAAATGAGCCCCAAAAAGAATCCATCATACCTTGAAATCTACATTTTTCAAAACCTTTTGTATCCAAATATAAGTATTTCCTGGCTTTGAGAACTAAAAGAAAGTATGAGAAATACTCCTTTTGTTTCTCCTGAAGAGCTATTGAGACAATGTGGATTGAACAGAGACAAACTGTCAGCATCAAATTTTTTTTACTGAGTTGTATTATTCTATCATACCTGGGAAAAAATTGTTAAAATCTGAGGTATACCAGCGGTTGTAGACACCTTGTGTGACTGTGGGATACCAGAATTTTCCTGCATCATATTGATTTTCAATGTGATACCAATCATTCAATGATGTCATGTGTGATGCAGCATATTCCAGATTTCTTTTGTCAAACAAAGACTGCAAATTCTCAGGAGCAATCAACTCATGCTTGTACATAAAATTAAGGGATTTTGAATAAGCTATTCTGAACCTTAGCTTCAGAATCTCATGCTGATTTGGGATGAAATCAATTTCATGATGTAAAATGCGCATCTTTTCAACCAAGTTGGAGGGCTCCATGCTTCTTTGATATTGGTCATATTCTATATCAGAAATTCTTCCCTCATGAACTGGTGCCTTGGCATGAGCTGGAATATCTTCAACATTATAATTCTTTCCACTTATAGAGTTGAAGTGTTTTGAAATTTTTTTGATAGTTTTTTTCACAAGTGTTTCTGTGGGAGGAACACTGATGCAAGAGAAATGTTTTGTTTTTGGGTAAGTTGAAGAGGCACCATCATCTGAAGTGAAACCTGAATACAGAATATGAAAAATATGACAATATGGAAAGAAAATCTATTTACTTACCGTATACTTTGGTCACTAAAGACATTTCGAAAAATATTTCCATGTTCCAAAACCTCCAAAGCAGGAAATGTTTTCTTGGAGCTTGGAAGTTTGATTTGACCAAGAGTCAAAACTGAAAGCCTATGTTTTATGTGAAGTAAAAGCAGCTTGTCAACTTCTTCCAAGGCTTCTTCTAATTTTTGACTTTTGGGACCAAACACAACAGGAGTGCTCTCTAGTTCTGGTGATTCTGTGCTTATATAATTCAAGTCCTTTAGAAGTAGCTCCACAAGAGCTTTTCAGGAATTATCAGCAATGTATATCTGTCAAAAGTTTATGAAATTGAGCTAAGAACCAAAAATATTCACCTTCTTTTCCTTCTGGAGAGTTTGGATTTTCTACTTCTGAATATCAAAATTTAAAATAAGTATTATTGATTCTTTCCTAACTTGATTTCAACTGGTTCTACTGAATTGAATCCACTTACCATTGATTGCTAAATTGACTCCTTTTTCTCTACCATGTGGTCTAGGAATCATCTGTGGATTTTTTTCCACAGGTTCCACCAGTACATTCTTTTCATCATTGCCATGGACAAGTGTGCTACTTGGAATATCTTGGAAGATTGGATCCCCAGTTCTCTTGAAGCTTTCTGATTGGCTAGCCAGTAAAGAAGTTGATCCTGGATGGATTTCTTCTTTTTTTAAAAAGAGGAAAAAATGAAAATGCAATGGATGAGTATGCTTGATAAGATTTCAACAGAGAGGGCTAATCTAATGAAATATAATTTTCAGGTGTACCTTTGTTTAGTGCAAACTCTTTTCCTCTTCCACTCCCCAGCATACATTGTGTTGCTGGCAAGCAGTACAAGGCAAATAAAAGTATTTGATTCATTATCTGAGAGCAGCTTCTGGGAAGATGATCAAAAATGAAATAAAAAAAAATCAGAAAGAATGTAGAGTTTGAGTATCCTTCTCATAGACCAAAGGCTGGTCTAGATATATAGGAAATCAATACAGATAATCAAACAGGTTCTCTCTCTAACCTGTCTGAGAAGCTGTTTGTCTTCTGCTGATACCAATCAATCATTGACATGATAAATTTTGGTTTCAGTTAGCTAGATGTATGGTCAACCCCCCTTTCCCACAAGCAACATCAATTGTATTACTCCTGTGCAGCCAAATTCTAATTACTGTTTCAGCATCCGCACCTAAAACATTTAGTGTTATACACATGTAGCCATTATTTTGAACTACTAATTTAAAGTTTGACTGCTGCACATTGCATGACATTTCCCATCTCACAACAGGTTATGTTTCAAGCACTAGGGGCAATGGTGTGTAGTTATAATACACTATGATAACCGCTGTTATCTGTGTAGCTTAACGCTTGCTGTTACTGCGCTCAGGCGTTAGCGCTACTAGTAACAACCAATTTTCCCCCTGGGCCCGATTTTTTTGGTGTGTTACTCGCGTTACTAGTAGCGTAACACGTTGTCCACTGTTTAAAAATATAAAGAGGGGCAAATGGACCCCTCTGAATCATGCATAGTCCAATATCTGCCCCTCTGTGCAGACAGATATTTTAACAGATGTCAAAAATCAAACATCCTGGGTGTGCAATATTGTAACACACTTCCGTTACGGTTAACAATAACAGTAACAAGAGAAAGATTGTTACGGTATTGGTACGTTACCAATAACCGTACCATACCTACCTGCTGTTTCTAGGGGGATTCAGACTTGGCCATGCATGACTTGCATTCAATTTTGCAAGTTGGTGTTCAAGCCTCTTCTTGAACACCAAATTTCAAAAAATTATTCAAGCAGGCTTAGGGTGTAGTACCATATGGCCTGCATGCACTTTTGCAACTGAGTGAACTTGAACACTGAATTCAAGGATTGCATCCAAGTTTCACCTGGCCAACTTTGAGACCCCTACTATCTCCGACAAATTTTCTTCTTCACCATTCCTACAGGTATCATTGTTGCTGTTGGCCCATGGATCAATTTATGCTACTAGGGATCTCCTTCTTTCAGTGGTATTTTGATGCTTGTTGTAGGATGTTTTCAGAACTCTGTTGTCTGCCAGTGGGCAGGAGTGCAGTGCCTTTTGAAAAGGGTCAGCCTAAATGCACTCCATAAATTTACTTCATGCACTCCAAAAGTGAGTTGATGGAGCATGCACTCCAAGAAAGTTGTAGTGTGGGCCCCAGCAAGCCAAAGAAATTGGAGTAAGTCACCATGCACTCCATTTGCTACCAAATTTAATGAGTGTCCCAATAGCTCACTCCATACAATTGGAGTGCATGGACCCAGTACTCCCTTCCTGATATTTTTCTCCCTGAAAAAGGAGTGCCCCCTGCACACTCCAGCATCCAGTGGAGTACTCAATGAACAACCATCCATTGGAGCACTCCCCTCCGCTTGACCAGTCATCTTGTCATGTCCCCAGTCTATGGTTAGTCTCGGAGTGGGATGTGCACTCCTAGAGTCACCATACTGCTCAATGGCTGGCCATCGACAGACACATTCCACTTGATGGACGGTCATCGGGCAGAGCACACTTGATGACCGGTCATTGATCAGTGGGATGTGTACCCCAATGACCGGTCATCGAGCGGAGTACACACCTTGTTTGCTGACCGGCCATTGAGTGTGATGTTCACACTCGATGGCCGGTCATCGAGCAAGATGTGTATTCCGCTTGATTGCTGGTCATTGAGCCGAGAACACACCTCGCTTGATGATCGCCAATTGAGTGCACATCACACTTGCCGGTCATCAAGCGGGGTGTGCTCCGCTCAATGACCAGTCAACCAGGGTAAGCGGAGTGCACGCCTCGCTTGATAACCGGCCATCAAGTGCACATCACCGGTCAACCAGCGGGGTGTGTGCTCCGCTTGATGGCCGGTCATCGAGTGGGGTACACATCCCACTGGTTGACCAGTCATCAAGTGGGATGTGCACTCAATGGGCGGTCATTGAGCGAGGCGTGCACTCCGCTCAATGACCGGTCATCTTAATGACTGGTCATCAAGTGGGGTCTGTAATCCTCTTGGTGGCCAGTCTGGGGCCGGGTGGGCACTCCACAAAAGAGTGGAATGGAGTGTACTCCAATGCACTCCAGTTGAAATCGTGCCCAATGGAGTGCATAGCCAAGACCCTTTGCTCAAAAAGTGAGTGCTTGGGTGTATACTCCATTTTTTTTGGAGTGTATCTAGCTTCACTCCCTTATTTTGGTAAGTTTTGGCTTACCCTGGCCTGTACTCCAACATAAATGGAGTGCCCATGTGGAGACTCCATGAATTTGGAGTGCAAAATCACAGTTGGAGTACCCACTCCCCAAAGCCAAAAATGTGGAGTGCATGAAGTAAATTTTTGGAGTGCATTTAGGCTGACCCTTTGAAAATCATCTTGTGTAAAATTGGTTGAATTTTGCAATAATGCTGTGCATTAATGAGGCCACTAAATGAACTCAAATTGACAGCAAAAGCATGGAACTGGCCATGTATGGGTCAAAGCCTGAGAGATCTTCATTAAGGATTGCCAAGTGAACCCAGGTACCCACAGCGGGTGCAGTTACCCCCTGGTTTTTCTACCAAAACAGACACCTGCACCCACACCTGGCACCCACGGGTGTTTTTTGTGGGTACCGCGGGTACCATTTTTTTTTTTCATCAGGAAACACCAATCTGGACAGCTGGCTGGTCATCAAGGTATACATACAACTCAATGACCGGCCCACGGGCTATTCATCAAGGTATACATACACATTGATGACCAGAGCCAGCCAGTCATCAAAGTATCCACCTCAATGAACAGCCAGCTGGCTTTTCATCAAGGTATACCTGCACCTTGATGACCGGCTGCATCGGTCATCAAGGTGTATCTATACCTTTATGAGCCTGAGAGACGGTCACGGTAGTTATGGTACGGTTATTGGTAACGTACCAATATTGTAACAGTTTTTCTCTTGTTACCGTTACTGTTAACCCTAACAGAAGTGCGTTACAATATTTAATAACCAGGATGTTTGACATTTGAAATCCGTTACAATATCTGCCTGCACGGAGGGGCAGATATTGGATTACATATGATCCAGAGGGTTCCATTTGCCCCTCTTTATCTCATTAAACAGTGGTTAACGTGTTACGCTGTGGTGTGCCCAATCTGTTTCAAGTATCAAATTACATCAAGTGATGGTTGAATACATGAGAAGGAGATATATTCTTAGATTTATTATTGCATAATTAGATTCTACAAGTCATTTAACCCCTAATCACTCACTTGAACCACTAGGATAGCTCCACTCAGTCAAAAGTTATTTTGGTTAAATGGTTTTCATCAAACATAAGTACATAGTATAGTAGTACATTGGTAGTACATACTATGGTATTAGAGCCAACCACAACTGGGTCATATTTTTTGTGGATATTCAATTAGAGTTAGGGCTAGAACCACAAGTTGGTCATATTTGTATGCATATTCAATTAGACTTAGGGCTAGAACCACAAGTCAGCCGCCTTGTAGATAGACTATATAAGGAGCCCTTCCTCCCCCCTCATTTGAATTCAGCATGTGAACAACACTGGGTCGCTACGCTAACCATAGCGGTTAGCGTAGCGTAGCGCAGCGCAAATGCGCTATTTTTTAGCGTAGCGTTAGCGCAATTGCACGCATATGCGCTAACGCTACGAGCACGCGGTGCGCAGCTATTTTAGCTGATAGCGTAGCGTTAGCGCAGATGCGCACAATTGCGCTAACGCTACACATGCAGGGCGCTACGCTGCGCTACAGCGCCTTCAGCGGGAAAAAAGGGCTTTTTTTCCGCTAAAAGCGCTGTAGCGCAGCGCAGCGTAGCGTAGCGACTGTAGCGGCGCGCTAACGCTAACAAAGAATTGGCGCGCTGTTAGCGCCGCTGAAAATTAGCGCAGCGTAGCGGCGCTAACAGCGCGCTAACGCTATGCAAAATAGATGGGCGCTTTTTGCCGCTACACTAACGCGTAGCGCTGAAATAGCGTAGCGTAGCGTAGCGACCCAGTGTTGATTTGAATAGCAGCCACCAACCAAACAGTCACTCATTCATTTTACAGTGTGATCTCAAACATCCACTCACCCAACACCTGAGATCATAATCAGGTTCTTAAATAGCTTGTGTCATTGCACATCATCTGCATTGTTTGATCTAATTCTGATAGAGACTACTACACATAGTGATCTCTATCAAGGTTTTGCCACAACAATAAATAAGTTTTTGTTGTCAGAATCCTTGTGTAGTACAATAGAGGGGCAGGTCCTTCAAACCACCCGTAACATAAATATTGCTTAACTGCAAATATCATATTTGTTATCTCCCCCTCGCAGAACTGCCACCCGTCCCAAAGGAGTTCTCACAACACTACTAGTAACACGAGTAAAACACCAAAAAAAATCAGGCCTGTTATGATAAGGGCTTGGGGTTACAACTGGTTGTTACTATTAGGGATAACACCTGAGTGCAGTAACGGCAAGTGTTAGGTTACACAGATAACAGCGGTTATTGTAGCGTATTATAACTACCCACCGCTGCCGGTCATCAAGGTCCTTGATGACTGGTTGGCTCCAGTCATTGAGGTCCTTGATGACCGGCTGGCTCCGGTGTGGTAGTTGGAAAAGTGAAAAATCAAAAAAAAAAAATCTACACCATATATTTACTCACCCTAGGCCTCAAAATACCATCAAAAAGACCTCAGAAATGGATTCTACGGCCAACTTTGCCCCCTAGTCACCACTAGAAGTGTCACCAGGACCCCACTGACACCCTCTTGGACCCCTCATTGACACAGCCATCCCCAGTCATCAACCTGTCACACCCCTCAAGTAACCTTCCCCAGGTATACCCATAATCAGGCCCAGCCAAACGTATACTTTTTTCTATCCCTCTTATCTCCACTGCATATGCAGGGGACCAACCCCATTCCCCCTGTATTTGACATGTCCACACTTTGTTTATGCACCCCTTGCAGCTATATGCAGTCTTCTGACGCTATTCCTGCACTCCTTGCATTAGTCTGACACCCTTTATGCACCCCTTGCATGAGGTACCCCTGTATTTGGCATTTCCCTGCTTTGTTCATGCACTCCTTGCATTAGTATGACATCATCTTACATTTCTCACCCCACTTTTTGGCTGTATTTAGTATCTTCTGACACCACTTTTATGCAGCCCACCAGCTAAAATCCCTCATCCAGGGTCCCCCTTGTAGCTAAAATCCCTCACATTTGTCTATGTAAGGAGCTCTCCCCCACTTGTTTTTCCCTCAGCTCAGTAGTGACCAGTTATGTACATACCATCCATAGCTTTACCATTACCATTATAAAAACCCTTATAACGACTCATGACATACCTTACATTGCAAATAACCACTGAGCTCATTTCTCATATTCTCATACTCTCATATCTCTTGGTTGACATATCATGTGCCTGTCACAAGTTACCCAGTTCCAGGCTCAACTCCCAACTGAGACATATACCCTTCTCAGCCTAGGCACTCTTCTCAACTTTATATATCACCCTCTTGAGGACCTGTGTTCAACCCCCACCAGAATCATCAAGTCAACTTTCACCCTTTTCACTCCTCATAAACTCTTACATTGGCGGTGGGCAGAGCCAGATACATTATCAATTTGGATAACTATGCCTGCAACGTAACCTTTACAGTTACGTTACTGCCCAGTTACCAATAACTGCTGGCTGAGTTACGTTATCCAATTTGCATAATTGGATAACGCAGTTTAAGTTACAATAACGGATAAAGTAACGTTTGTATTGCTCTGTTATCCGGAGCTTAACAAATGCAAATTATATAATTTGGTAAGGGGTTGGTTAAGTGCCTTCCTGCTTTTTTGTATGTTGCGCGTTCAACTCCCACCCCAGGAGGGGGTAGTCAGTCCCCTGTGTGGCTGTGTGTGCACCAACACATGTATGAGATGGGGTTTTTTGACGTTACGGATATTGTAATGCCCCAAAATTACGTTAACTGCACCTGATTCACGAAAAATTTATGTTAACAGGACTGTAAAAAAAGTACCACATCTGTGGGTTAAGTTACATTACAATACAGTAAAAAATATAACATACTTTATCCCGGAGGGCAGATATGGATAACTAAAAATAGTTATGGTATCCAAAATTGCCCCCATAATGTACCGTAATGTATCTACCCACTGCTGCTCACATCTATCACATACCTGTCATCAAACAACTTCATCTAGAACTAGACCGGACCTATCACTTGACATAAACTTGCCAAGCTTACCTTGGTGGGTCTTGTTATCTGATAGCAGAAGGGCATTTTTTGCACCTCCATCATACCTTTCACCATTCAGCAAAAGGGTTTCACAACTAATTTTGAGTCTTACACTGAGTCATGAGTATATCCATCATTGTCTTTGAATTCTAGTCCATATGTACAAAACCTCCTGATCATATCTTCAAGTGTTTGGATCATCCTTTCAGCTAATCCATCAGTCTGGGGGTGGTAAGCAGTAGAAAAGGAGAGTTTTTTTCCTAGCATACTACGCAAACCAGTCCAGAATTCAGATGTGAATTTGGGATCTCTGTCAGAGATGATGATTCTGGGGATGCCAGTTCTAGGCATTACTCTGTTCCAAAAAAGTATGGCAGTGTCCATGGAAGTATCATCTTTGAAGCAGGGCACAAATATGGGGGTCTTGGAGTATCTGTCTACTATCAGCATTGAAACTAGCAGCTCCTCCAGGAGACAAGGAAGTTACCCAACCTATTTTAATCACATCCCATGGCTTCAAAGGTTCCTCAATTTTCATGAGCAGTCCAAATCTCTTGCCTGTGGCTTTATTGGCTTTCTGGCATCTATCACAGGAAGAGCAATATTCACCAGTGTCTTGTCTCCAATTATCCCACCAGGCAGTATCAGCTACTTTCTCCAAAGTCCTGTCTTCAGAAAGATGACCAGAGTAGACAATGTCATGGCATTCATGTAAGATGGTGTTGATGCTTTCTTTGTCAGCTAGGACTAGGACAGAATTATGTTTTTCTCTGAAGTAGATGAGGCCATCAAATAGAGAGAATCTTCCTTCATCATATAGCTTTCTCCAAGGATTTTGCAGAGAGTTTTTCAGCTGGGCATCTTTAGCATCTTTCAACAAAAGTTCAGACAAGACAACAGTGTTTTTATTTTGTTGGTAACCTTCTCTTACTGGGTCAAAGAACTCATTCTTGAAATTAGAGACATGGATGCCCATGATGGGGAACCTGTCATCATCTTTGTCTTCTGGGTCATAAGCAGGGTTACTAGGATCATTTGGCAGAGCCCATCTGCTAAGTCCATCTGCATTCTTGTGAATGTTCCCATCTCTGTGGATTATGATCATATTGCCTCTGTATTCCTGGATAGCAATCTGCCACCTGAGCATGTGTCTATTGGGAGTCTTCATGCTCAGCAAGGATCTCAAAGCTGTGCAATCAGTTACAACATGAAAAACACTGCCATCCAAGTAGTAATGGAGTTTATCTAAGGCCCATATTAGAAACAAGCATTCAAGTTGACTAGCACCATATCTAGTTTCACTGTCCTTCAATTGTCTGGATATGAAAACAATGGGTCCTTCTTTCCTTACTCCATCAATGATTTGAGCTTGGTGTAAAGCAGCACCTAGACCAGTCATGCTAGCATCTACATAGAGTGTGAAAGGATGGGCCCATTCAGGGAACAATAGCAAGGGAGCTGTAGTCAGTTTCTCTGTCAACAAGTTGTAGGCCACTATCCTGTGATGAGTCATCTCATATATGACATCTATCCTGGTAAGCTCAGTAAGAGGCTTTGCTATCTCTGCAAACTTCTCAATGTGCTGTCTGTAGTAACCAGTAAAGCCAAGAAAGGATTGCATTTCTTTCCTACTACCAGGCACAGGCTTTTGGAGGACAGCAGCCACTTTATTCTGATCTATTCCTATGGAAATTCCAGAAACAAGATGGCCTAGAGCTTTGATTTGATCAAATCCAAAGTTACACTTATTCAGGGATATTTCATATTCATATTGATGACAACTTTAAGTATCCTGTCTATCCTAGTGTGGTGTTCTTCCCAAGTATTGGACATAATGATGATATAATCAATGTAGATAATGACCCACTTCTCATCAATCTCTTTTCTGAACTCAATGTCCATCATCCTCTGGAAATGAGAAGGGGCATTCTTTATCCCAAAGGGCATTCTCAGATATTCATAGACTCCTTTGTGCATAATTATCCTGAGCAGGTGTCTGGAATCTTCTGCAATGACATTCTGATGAAAACCTTTGAGCACATCAATGCTAGTCAGAGATTTAGCTTTGGCAAGGTTGTTCAGAGTCTCACTGAATTTGGGAATGGGATATCTGTCTGAAGCAGTGTAGGAGTTTAAAGCTCTGAAATCTCCTACCATTCAGGACTTCCCATTGTGCCAGGCAGTGATTACAGGAGTGGTGATCTCAACTACTTCATTATGGCCAACTTTCCTTAGAACATTCAGGTTTACTAGCTCTTCAATATGTTGCTCTAGGGCTTCTCTGATTTTGGGGCTAGCAGGATAAGGAGGTCTTCTGAGGAGAGGGGGATAAGGCCTTTCAGTTTAGAGATGTCACTGGGTACCCCTTTTCACTCCAACATGCCGACAATCCCTTGCTCTCCAAACGGACAGTTCGCTCCTCGCGCCCCTATCGACCAAACTCCGACCTCCCAGATTCCTGTTTGAGTTTCAGTCCTGGGGTTGCCACCTCAAGTCCAAGTCAAACGCGGTCGAGGGTCGAGTCAGGGACAGTTCGGTCCCCCATCGAATTCTTCTCGAAGGAGCTCCCGCCGGTCGCGTCGTGGGGACGATGAGGATTCCTACGATGACGAACAGCTGGAGTATCAAGATCAAGACCCAGCCATCAACAGAGAGGAGATCAACGATTCTCTGGACGATCACGATCGCCCGGAGCCGCCCCCTCGCCCTGAGACGAATCCCCTTCCTGCTCCCAACCCTGCAGTTGCGGCACCGGTCTCCAACGAGTCTCTAGCCCAGGCCATCCAGCTCTTGGCTACTATCGTGGGCCGAGGCGCGTTACCAGCGGTTGTTCCAGAACCGGTCCCTCGGCCTGCCTTCCGCACTCCCGAGATGAAGAAACCAGATCCTTTTGACGGCTCATCTCCCAGCAAACTCCGAGTCTTCTTGCAGCAATGCAAGTTGATTTTCCTGAACGATCCTCGCACTTTTCCCACTGATCGTGCCCGAACGCTCTACGCCTCATCTTATCTGACCGGCAAAGCGTTTGACTGGGTCCAACCCTATTTGGAGGTTCTGGAGAACGCCGCTCCCGATTTTTTAATGAACTCTTGGGCCGTTTTTGAAGCTCAGATCGTCACTCTCTTCGGCGATCCAAACGAGCTCCGCGCCACCGAGCATCGCATCGACACGCTAGTGATGAAAGAGACCGATCGCGCCTCCAACTACATCGCCAGTTTCCGAGCCTTGCAATCCCGCCTTCCGGGTTGGGGCGATCGCCCATTAATGTTTCACTTTCGAAAAGGTCTTCCGTCTCGCATTCTGGACCTTCTCTCCCAGAACAACGCCGAGGAGTTCCTCAACTTAGGAGAACTCATCGACGCTACTCTCCGCATTGATGTACGGTTCCATGAACGTCAGAAAGAAAAACAACGCGAGAACAACTCTCACCCCGCTCAGTCCAAGAAGGACAACAGCAGCAAACCGACCACCACCAACACCGGCTCCACCACCAGTTCGTCAACCGCCAAACCCACCTCGAAGGCCGCCGCGGAGATCACAAAGGTTCTTACTGATGGACATCTTCAGGCTAGCGAGAAGGAAAGAAGGTTGAAGGCGGGGTTGTGTTTGTATTGTGGAGGCCAGCACAAGTTTGAAGACTGCGCCAAGCGCGCGGCTCGCAAGTCGGGAAAAGTCTAAGTAGTTGTTTTGAGCAATGCAAAGACAACTACGTTATTCCCCAAAGTGCCATTGACCCTGTTTTATTTCCTTCCTCTTCTGCCGAGCCAAAAGTCTGTCTTTTGAAGACAGCCATCTCAAATCAACTCCGGTTGATACTTTTCAGGGATGATTCACCTTATTCTGTGCTCATCGACTCTGGAGCTACACGCTCTTTTGTCAGCCAGAGGTTGATAGATTCCTTTTCTCATCCTACCTTGCCTTTGGAAAAGGCAATTCCTCTTTTTTCCTATAGTTCCTCCTCGGAGCCCATGCAATGGCTTTCGAGTAAGGTTCTTTGGACTTTCAAAATCTCTTCTTTCCAAACATTTGATTGGGAATGTCTTGTCATAGATGCAACCGGGAATGATGACGCCATTCTCGGCTATGACTTTTTAGCTCATTGGAACCCAGATATCAATTGGTCTGAGGGAGTAATTAACCCTCGTCTGAAAACTGCATCCAGTTTGAATGAGTCCCTTCTTCCCCCCACTCAGGAACCCGTCAACCTGAGATCTCTCATTGCGTTATCCAGCAATGGTTCTCTGCCAGACAAAATGCATTTGCCTGGAAATCGATCAACTTTTTCCCCGTCGGTGCTGCGCTCTTCCTTCCTGGATAAATATCATTTCGAATCTCAAGCGATGTTATTGAGAGTCATCACCACCGGTTCTCATCAAGAGGTCTTTGAAGGCAATTTTTTTGATGAGGAACCAGCGGATTTAGAAACTATTTTACCGACAATTCCCCCCGAGTACCACGAGTTTGCATCCGTGTTCTCAACCATTCTAGCAGACAAACTCCCCCCTCGGCGGAGCTGCAATCATCGCATTGATCTTCTTGGACCAGTGCCTAAAAAAGGTACTATTTACCGACTGTCGGAACCCAAGGACAAGGTCCTGCGGGAGTACATTTCAGAGAATGTAGCAAAAGGTTTCATTCGACCCAGTTCATCTCCAACTGGTTTCCCAGTTCTTTTTGTTCCCAAAGCCGACGGCTCGCTTCGACTTTGTGTGGATTACCGCAGGCTTAACGCAGTAACAATAAAGAATTCTTACCCTATTCCTCCAATGTCCCATCTTCTCACCACGTTCGCTGACACGCAAGTCTTTTCTAAAATCGATCTTCGAGGCGCCTATCACTTAATCAGGATTGCTGAAGGCCATGAATATTTAACGGCGTTTAATACCCGTCATGGTGCTTTTGAGTATTTGGTGATGCCTTTTGGACTTACCAATGCCCCAGCCACTTTCCAAGCCTTGATGAATGAAATTCTTGGAGACTTAGTCAACGATTGTGTTGTTGTTTATTTGGACGACATTCTCATCTACTCACGCTCGCGCACTGACCATGAAGGGCATGTTAAGGAAGTCCTCCGACGACTCCATAACAACAACCTTTATGCAAAAGGATCTAAGTGTGTTTTTCATGCCACAGAAGTAACCTTCCTGGGTTATGTTCTCAATTGTTCAGGTCTCACCATGGACTTGGACAAGGTGCAACGCATTCTGGATTGGCCTGAGCCAAGCTCAGTGAAGGGCGTTCAGTCTTTCTTGGGCTTTGCGAATTTTTACCAACGTTTCATTCAAGATTATGCCGGTACCATCACCAATCTTAATGCGCTGGTGAAAAAAGACACGCCGTTTGTCTTCACCGAGCAGGCTCGACATGAATTCGAGGAGCTTAAACGTCGTTTCACGACCGCTCCTATTCTGCGTCATTTTGACAGCTCGTTTCACACTCTGGTTGAGACGGATGCCAGCGATTATGCCATCGCGGGCGTTCTTTCTCAGTTTGCGGAGACCTTGGTTCAATCTTCAAAACATCCAGTGGCTTTTGAAAGCCGAAAACTAAAAGCTGGAGAACTGAATTATGAAATTCATGACAAAGAACTCTTGGCCATAATTTTCTGTCTACAAAAGTGGCGCGCTTACTTATTTAGCGTGTCATCCACTTTTGAAGTCTTGACGGATCATGACGCACTCAAGTACTTCATGATCACTAAGGTCCTCACTCGCCAACAAGCCAGATGGGCTGAATTCCTTGGCCAGTTTAATTTTATCATAACTTTCCGCCCCGGCCGATTATCTTGTCTGCCTGACGCATTGACGCGCCGCGAGGATGTATATCCCAAGTCAGGGGAGACATTCGCGGAAAAAAACCCGGGCAATATTGGCCAACTCTTCAAAACTCAGGAAGACGGGTCCGTGTCATTGTTTTCGATCTCCACGGACGAACTCGGAAACCGTGTGGACGCCTTCCGTTTGGCACAACTGAACGACCCGAAATTGAAAAGCATCATTGAGGACTTGAAGAAAGGAAGACGTCGCCAACATTTCAGCCTGGACGACAAGACAGATCTTCTGCTCTACGACGATCGAATGCACGTTCCAAATGATGAGGCCATGAAGCTGGAAGTTCTTTTGAGCCGCCATGACACTCCATTAGCGGGCCATTTCGGTCAAGACAAGACTCAACAGCTGATTTCTCGGGATTTTTATTGGCCGCGAATGACAAAGGAAATTTGTGACTATGTCTCTAGTTGTTACCACTGCCAGCGAAACAAGACCCCAAGACACAAGAAGTACGGCCTACTCCAACCTCTTCTGATTCCGCCACGTCCTTGGGAATCTCTTTCCATGGATTTTATTTCTCAATTGCCGGACTCGAACGGTTTTGACGCAATTCTTGTGATTGTGGACCGCTTCTCGAAAATGGCGCTGTTCATCAAAACTAATACTACCGCCACTGCTGAAGACTTGGCCAACCTCTACGTCGAATTCGTGTTTTCGAAAAACGGGCTGCCTTCGAACATAGTTTCGGACAGGGGATCGCTATTTGTCTCGACTTTCTGGACTGGTCTGTGTGATCAACTGAAAATTACTCGCAATTTGTCCACAGCTTATCATCCAGAATCAGACGGGCAGACTGAGCGAATCAATCAAATCCTTGAGCAGTATCTTCGAATGTTTGTCAATTACCAGCAAGATGACTGGAGTACTTGGTTACCTCTAGCCGAGTTTTCTTATAACAATTCAACCCATTCCGCCACAAAATACTCTCCTTTCTACACTCTTTATGGACGACATCCGGTTTTCGACTCAATACACGTGGACAACTCGAAACCCGCCTCCGACTATCTGAAGAATATCGAATCGTCCCAGCAAGACATCAAGACACAAATCTGCAGGCCGCCAACGAACGATATAAAGCAGCGGCTGACCGACATCGACTCGAACCTCCGGCTTTTTTGGTAGGCGACTTGGTCTGGCTGGATTCCTCAAAGATCAGATCAACCCGACCAACAAAGAAACTCTCAGAAAAGAAATTTGGGCCTTTTGAAATCACAGCGGTGGTCTCGAAGAACGCTTTCCGCCTGAAACTACCGAGCTCTTGGTCGCGGATTCACCCAGTCTTTCACGTTTGGCTCCTTTCTTCTTCAATCCCGCCTTTTCCTGGGAAGTCTCAACCACCCCCGGAACCTGTTGAGGTGCAAGACCACCTCGAGTGGGAAGTTTCTGGCATTCTTGATAGCCGGCGACAACGGGGGCGATTGCAATATTTGGTTGAGTGGTCCGGCTACATGGACAACTCAGACCGCACAACGTGGGAGCCAGCCTCGAACCTGACCAACTGTCCGGATCTTCTGAAGACTTTTCATTCGTCTTACCCGGATAAACCCCAACCTTGACACCCTATTTTATTGACATCATCTCTCTTCCTATTTCATCAACATCCTTTCTTTTCCTATTTCATTCGACATCATTTCTTTTCCTCCTTTTTTCTCTTTCTTTCCCTTTTTCCTTGTTCCTTTTTTTTTTAAAAAACAAAAAAAAAAAAAAATCAACACATTAACAACTTTTCTGCCTCTTTCCGACTCTTTACCCTGAAATTTTCGACCTCCGCCAACCTCAAGTTTCTTTTTGGCTTCGCCATTTTCACTTAGACTCTCTTGCCATTTTGTTCTTTTTCTATTTCGGATCTCTCAACGGTTCAAATCATCTCGACATACATTGTTATTCTTTTTCACATCGACAATCATTCACTGTTCATTCGCGATTCTTCAAAATCCTATTCATCACTATTCCATTCTAAACTCACAAAATTCTAATCATCACCATTCAATTCTAAACTCACAAAAAATTCTAATCATCACCATTCAATTCTAACTTAATTCAACAATAGACCAAATCAGAAAAAAAAAAAAAAAAAACTCTATTAATTCTCAATCACAAATCACATTCGCCTTTCTTCTCATATCACTAAAAATCGTCTCTTCTCTCGATCACAACTCTCTTCGGTACTCGACTTTTTGGTAATCTCTTGGTTTCGGTCTTCGGTTTGGACGACAAGCGTGGATCGGGCGTTGGGGTTGCTGGCCTCGGGAATCGGGGCGAGAAGTGTTGAAGGGTGGATGCAATGTGTGGTTTCAGTGGGGAAGGGATTGTGGATGGTGGACTGCTTGGTTACTCCTTTTTGGTTCGCTCTTGGGACCTTTGCTTTTTTTCAACCCGGGCACCTGTCATACGACAGAATGGATTGGCTCCAGTGTGTTGGCCAATAACCTTTCTCGGCCATTCACACAATATCGCACAACATCTTCAATCAGCGTTTTCAAAACATCTTCGAATTGACGCTTCCGACTCGCCATAGCCAACCATAAATCGCAACTAGTCACGTACCCAAATCTTCGACTAGTGCGATCGGGATAGGGAAGATAGGATCGAGTCCCAACCACCTCTTTCCAGTTCTTTGAGATTCAACTCATCGTTGCATAACCTTCGGCGCATAATCTTGTAGCACTTAACCTCTCCTTCGCTCCTGATTAGTTAGCAGGCCATACTCATCAAAACCCGCACGACTCGACAGGCACCGCTGTCATCTAAACACCTTATGCCATCTACCTTGTTTCATTATGCTTTACCCGCTTGTGCGCGCGTTCTACTATATGTACTGCCACGAGTTGTATGATTTCTTCCCCCTCATCAAAATAAGATTATCGTTCTCAGCACCTTGAGAATTTGCCTTCTGCAAACTTTGTCACTTCGAACCCCTTCTAGTGTTCTGACTTAAAGAACTCAAGTTATCCAAAGCTTAAAACCTCCGAAGTAAGAAATTACTTATCTTCCTTCTTCAAAATGCCCACCCGCCTGCCTGTACCAAGCGCCGTGTGACACACCCAAATACACAGTTTTGGAAAACCGTGTATTGTATCTGATAACCAATACATCCAAAATACATCTATTTTGATACAATACACGCACAATACTGATACTTGTAAAGTATCAGTCTCACCGTTGATATAGGTCCTGAAATACATGTTGGATACACAATCTCAAATCTAAAATCTAAACATTACATAATTTGATTTTACGATGAATTCATCCCCATTTGTTGTGTGATAAATAGTCTATTTTTTTTGTGAAACATGAAAACAGGTCCTGAAAAGAAATCTGGTTTAATGCAGCTTTTGAATGACTACACCAGAATGTTCAAAGTGCTAAAAAGCAGGGCCTTCTGATTTTTGTTGTCTATGAGAATCAATGTGGTTTCCACTACAGTAAGGTTCATTGAAAATGCTAGCACTGCAAGAAATATTTGTGCAAGTGTAACCATATGACCTACAAGAACTCTGAAGAATCTGAGAAACCAGAACAGCGGGCTATGAGCTAAGGAGGCGGTGTTGGAAGGCCAAAAACAAAGGATGTGAGGAAATGAAGAGACTCAGCACCTTGCAAGCTAAGGAGGCCAAAGAAGAAGGAGATGAGGATATGAAGAGGCTAAGCACCTATTGAGGTGCGGCATGGAATGACAAGAGAAACATCAGTGTGACATTGCATAGTGAACAAAAGTAAAAGAGACAGAGAAAAGGAAAGAGACTACAAGCAAACCTGAGGAACCATAGCAAAGGGCCGTGAGTTAAGGAATTTTGGGAGGCTGATGACAAATGAGATGAGGATATGAAAAGACTACAGTTGCGCGCAGCAAATTGCTGTATGTACCGCTAAGGTACAGCGCGAGTTCACTGTCCTTTGAGTCCACTGTATTGGGGAAAAAATCAACCTCGTCCATCTCTCTGTGGGCTCGTGGCTGTTTGTTGTTATTGCTGTTGTTGTCATTTGATTTAGACTTGGGTGGATGTTTTTCTTCATATTTGGTTTGTTTTTCATTGAACGCAGCTTGTAATAAGATCTGGGTGTACCAGTGTTTTTCTGGGAACCACATCTGGAACATGGAAATTTGATAACCAGGATTCAAAACCGTGGCAAGCAAGATTGCATCACATTGCAAACCTTCTTTGAGATACTTGTTAGTCTTCATGATTGGTCAAATAAAATTAGGATCAGTGCCACTGCGGATGGGGGTAGTAATACGGGTAGACTGGCTGGATAGGGTTCGTCGGGTGGGAGTACCCTGGGGGGATGGAGGTCTTGAAGTGCGCGCCATGGCCCATGAGGGAGGGATTTACTCGGTTGCTGGCGATACTGCCAACCGGACAAGTCTGAGGTTGTGGATTCTCTGGCAATACCGGGTCTGCTTGTGTGTACTTACATGTGTATCTGGGGTCAACAAATACTCCCCGGACACACAACGCGGCGCAGTCTCATCTTGTGCAATTTAGCCAATACATTCCGATATGTGTCAGTATTGGGAGTGTAACATATCAAATAACCAATACATGATCAGCAGCAAGGTTGGATTGTATCTAATACACTGCAAGAAAAACTCTAGAAACTGCTTGCAGTTGAGATGCAGCAAGCTTGAATCAAGCCTCAGCTCAAGCTGGAGTCAAGCACCCAAATTCCATGCTGGTGCACCTTGAGTGTGTACCTTGTTCAGCATCTCAATGCTGAACATGCTGTAGTGCTCATGCAGTAGGCTGAGGTAAATTTTCAACCTTGAAAATGAGCATACCCCTGAGCAACCTTTTATTTGCTTTTAGTAAACACTCCATCTGCCATTGAATCCAGCCAGAATAGCATAACAGGGGTATGTACACTTGAAAGGGATATCTACACATGAAAGGAATATGTACACATGAAAGGGGAATGTGATAAGGTGTATTAACACATAAAAGACACAAATGATTAAAGGGGTATGTATGCATGAAAGGGGTATGTGCAGTAAGGGGTCTTTGCACATGAAAGGGATATGTAAACATCACCTGAATGATGAAAGGGGTATTTAAAGGGATTTAAAAAACTCAAAGGGGACATGTAAACATCAAAGGGTCATGAATGCATGATGAAAAGGGTATGTACACATTGTGAAAGGGATACATGCACATGAAAGGGATACACACACATGAAAGGGGTATGTGCACATGAAGGGGTATGTACACATTATGAAAGGGGTGAATGCATAAAGGGAATGGTCACATGAAAGGGGAATTTGCAAAGGTATCAACTCAGTATTTTGGAGTGTGCATGTACTCAGTTTTTTGTACCTCAGACTCACTCTTGCATAAATTATACAATGTGCATGGAATCAACCAGTACTTGATTCTTGCATGAGGCACAGCTTGCCTTGAGCTCTTGCATCTCAACTGCAAGCAGTTTCTAGAGTTTTTCTTGCAGTGATAGGCAATCCAAGAGATACAATACAGGAGCAAGAGTATTGTTTTTCAATCCAATCCCAATCCATGGTATTGGGCCATATTTCAATACGTTACAGAGACAATACCAATAATTGTATTGTATCTGTTACAGCGTTGTCCACAGGTACCCACCTGTGGCTTGGTATTAACCCACCAACAGTTAATCAGGAACAGCTCTGATGGTGTGCAGTGAATTTGCAAGAAAAACTGTTGGGTTCTGTGGTGGATCTACAACAGTAGTTATTAGTATCTTGAATTTCAACTGTTGGAATTTGCACAAGTTTACTTGTAGTGTAGCCCATTCAAAAGACCCTGAATTTCATTCAGATCTAATATGAACACTCTCTCCTTGGCCAGTAACAGTAGCAACCATTATGTAAGCCCCCTCCTTTGGGGTCTCACAAAACTGTCACATAGTCATCAGTAGATTACATAATCCTCCCAATACTTAGTCTCAGCCCGTTCCTTCCCTAGCTCAGCAGAGATCCCTGTAGACTGACACATCTCTACCCAATTCTGTTGAAAACCAGTCTGCACAAGTATTTTGCAGTATTATTTTCACACCCTGTGTGATATTATAACCAGAAATAAATTGATTAAAACTGGTCATCAAGGCATTCAAAACTCTGCTTTATGTCAAGCTCCAAGGGTGCATTGAGAGAGTATACACTTGACCCTATTTGCTAATCCAATTGGTGATAAATCACCTTGTAATAAATGAGTTGAATAGTTCCCAAGTGAAATGATCCAGTCGGTATCATCTGTAAAGATAGCAATAGCTTCCTGGAATGACAATGGCCCTTTCTCATAATCAGAGAATTGCACCACTTTTAGCTCAGTTTATGGTTGGGAGAACGGTTATATTTAATTTCACCTGCAACATAGTTGCTAAATATTTTCATTGTGAAGGGATTTCATATCACTAGAGGCCAAGGCGGCTGCGCCGCTGTACACCTTATATCAAGCACAAGCTGAGGCTACCACAACCCTACCTAGAGCTATTACCTGTTAATGCAGTTCTGCACCAATACATGACTTCCTGTCACATCTGGCACCCTCATAGTTGCGGGTATAGACCAAAAAGTCAATATTTTTGCAGGTAAATCTAGCTTTTGGGGCTCCAGATTACTTTTGGGAGGCCCTCAGATCTTGATGGGAAGTTTCTCAATGTAAAAATTACATCAGGTACCTTTATAAATTTGTCTCCCCCTAATTGGAGGTATTAGCAGGATTTTCTCATCAATGCTAAATCTGAAAATACAATGTCAAGCAGCATCAATGGGACATTGCCTTGACTGCTAAATGACATTAAATTAATTCTTTGATTATTCTTCAATCAGGTATGTAGATATTATGATGAATCTAGGCAATGAAGCCCTGACAGATTATCATGAGTTTGTGGAATATTATTAACAGTACGGACCTACTTCGCGCAGCAGCAAAAAACTCTTCGCGCACAGAATTGACCGTCCCCCAACGTCAATCCCCCTGTGCGCGCAAGCGGAGAAATACTTCGCGCACAGCGACTTCCCCTGAAAGGAGGGGATTTTTCCCAAATTTTTTTTGATGGATCAAAAGAGGGGGTCTTAACTGCCCTCTCCAAAAAATATTGGATTTTTTGGAGGTGTCCTTGTCATGTAAAAAAAAAAATCATAATATTAATCCAAAAAAAGGCACCCGCCACCCCAATAGCCCACCCCGGGGACTTTTCACCGCTAAGACTTCAGCGGTCGGGTACCCAGCCCCTCGGAAAGAAAGTTCAAGGGGCAACAGCTCCGGGCCCAGCTACCCCTCAGCCGCCGTGCCAATGGCCGGCACAGGCCATTGAGCGGAGTTACACACTCCCCCAATGACCGGCCAGCACCTGTGTGCATGTGGCACAAATTGCCGGTCATCGAGGGGGTGTTCAACTGGACCCGGTCATTGAGGGAAGTATGTACTCCTCTTGATGACCGGCACGGACCCGGTCATCGACAGGAGTGAACACCTACTTGATGACCGGAATGGACCCGGTCATCGAGAGGAGTACATACTTCCCTCGGTGACCGGGTCCGTTCCGGTTCACCTTGATTGAGAGGAGTGAACACCCCCTCAATGACCGGGCCCGTTCCGGTCATCGAGGGGAGTGTTCACTCCTCTCGAAAACCGGAGCAACCAGGTCACCAAGAGGAGTATGTACTCCTCCGAGAATGCCCGGGACGTTCCGGTTATCAAGAGGTGTACACACCCCCCTCAATGACCGGAACGGACTCGGTCATCGAGGGAAGGATTTATTCCTCTCAATGACCGGAATGTTCCGGTCATCAAGAGAGGAGTATGTATGTACGTACTCCCCTTGACGGCCCAGTTGCTCCGGTTGTTGAGAGGAGTGAACACTCCCCTTGTGACTGGAACGTCATTGAGGGAAGTTTGTACTCCTGTTGATGACCGGAACAGAGTGGCCATCGAGAGGAGTAAATGATCCCCTCATTGACCGGTAGTCTGTGCTGGCCGGTCATTGGGGGGCGTGTAACTCCGCTCGATGGCCTGTGCTGGCCATCGGCACGGCATGGCGGCTGGGAGTTAGCCGGAGCTGCTGCCCCTCGAACTTACTTTTCGAGGGGCTGCATACCCGACCGCTTGAGTTTTGGCAGGTCAAAACTCCCCGGGGTGGGTTATCGGGGCAGGGGGAGCTTTTTTTTTTTTTGGAGGGGGCAAGCAAGACCCCCTCTTTTGATCCATCAAAAAAAAAAAATCCAGAAAAACTCTCTCCTTCTTTTGGGGGAAGTCGCTGTGCGCAAAGTATCTTTTTGCTTGCGCGCACAGCGGGCTCGACGTCGGGGGACGGTCCATTCTGTGTGCAAAGAGTTTTTCGCTGCTGCGCGAAGTAGGTCCGTAACAATACACTTTCATTGAATTTGCAATCAAAGAGAGAAAGGGGCACTCTCCCGGCAGAAATTTTCTCTTTGATGTTTGGACCATTTTGCTCTGTAAAACTCGTACTTGTGGAGAAGCAAGATTTATTTGAATACTTCTCCAAGTTGGGGGAAGCTTCTCATACACACAGTGACAGTGACATGTGGTATTCCAAAAAGGTTTCACAAAGGGAACTGGCAGGATCTGTCCTTCCGGGACCCCGGGGGCAAGGGACAAAAGGGATTTGTGCCCAAATTTTGGCAGGTTGAGAACTCATGGGTGCAAGATCAGGAGGTTCTTGCGTTTGGGGGCGTTCAAACTTCAAGGTAGAGCCCCCAGGTTGGTGTTTTTTTTCCTGGAAATTGGACCTGATCAAGGTCCTGCGCAATCTGATTTCAACTTTGAAATCCCCTATTACCCATCCATCTCTCAAGTCCTACACCATAAAAATAGACAGTATACTTTGTGTATTGGTTCCAGATCATCGGCCCAAATATAAACATATACAACAAGGCCCTCTGGAGGGTTTTCCTCTGATTGGTTCTTGATACATGAATGCACACATGAAAAGACCAAAGAATTGCCCATTTGATTTTTGTGCAAAGCCAGCAGCCACATGTCCTCCAAGTCTTGCTTGACAACCTTGCACAGATCCCCATGTATCATCTGGCCCAAAATATAAGAGGTCTGTGGCCAGTTCCATTGTGCCAATCACACATCTCCAGGATGAAATCTCTCCGCAGCCATCCCCCACAAAGCCAAAAAATCATTTGAATGCCAACAGAGATAAGTGCACATTTACCATCAAGGAACACATCTGACACCCCCACCCAGAAGGCAAAGATATTCTATAAGTGTTGAGATGGTGAAGCTGGTGTGTAGTCTTTGTATGCTTGTATGTAGATATGCTTCTACCAAGCAGCCCATTACTACAGTCTACCAGTTTCTAACTTGCCTTTCTTTCTGTACTATCATATCTATCATTTACCATCAAGTCCTACCATGAGTATTGGTGGCCCTCCCTGGTGTTCCTCAACAATAAGGGACACACAAAGAAGTGTGGCGTACGCGCCACCACCACACCCCAGCAATCTAGACCATCAGGCACAAATTGCAAACAAAGATAAGGCTACAGGAAGAAGAAACAAAAGGTACATATGCAAGTAAAATAAATCAGGCCCCACCAAGGAAAATATGTTGCAATTGGAATTTGGAGCAAAAAATTTACAAGAAATGGTATTTCCAACATCCTTGTGTCTCATGGAATCCGCTCGCCGCGCGCTCAAATCATCTCTAGCCATGACATGGCAAAAAAACATCAAGTCAAGCTGGAAGACAGGTACACAAACTCATCCAGAAGTCACCTAGGAACCAGAGGGCAATTTTGCAAGTTTCTCCCGGACGGTCTGAGCGGATCCCTGTAGCTCTATAATGTGTATCATGGCTGGCTGAGTAGGCACATAGTCTTCAGGCTGTCCGTGAGAATGGGAGGTCAGAAGGACAACGGTACTGCAACCTGAGCGAGGCAATCTGCTGAGATTCTGGCCGCTTCGTTGTCTCGGAGCCCATCCGTGCCAAGCAGAGGTTGCCTGGTGTTGTTATTGTTGCTGTTGGCAGTCGTTGAGAAACATCTGGTCGTGGGCAGACAGGGGCGCCTGTGGGACCCGTGAGTCGGCTGGGGTGAGCGCAAATAGAGACAGAAGCAGAAAAGATATTCGGAAAAGGAGAAATATCTTGTCAATTATTTTCATCGTGCTGCTCGGCCAAAAAGATGCCGCTCCTGCTCAAGGAGGCAAAGCGGGACATGAATCTGCAGCGCCAACTGACTCACCCCTCCGAGATGCAGTAAAGTCAAATCCAGTACTATTTTCTTGCCAGCTAGAGGGACCCGTCGGGAAGATCATGAGAGATCAGATGAGTCGGACAAGGAGATTTGTCAGGCAGACTGAGTGAGTAGGATAGTGGGAGGGAAGGGGAATTTTTCACCCAGCGTTCGAGGAGAGAGTTGATGGCGTCCATGAGCTTGTTCAAGAATAAATCCATCCACTGCGGCTGAACCTGGTTGGGGATGACAATAACGGAATGGTCGTGAGGAATGCTGTTGAGATGGCTGTAGACCTCCTGCAGCTCCAGCGCGTCCTCCGCCGTCATCTGGCCGCAGAAGCTGATCTAGAGGTCAAGAAGGCTCGAATTTGGAACACCGGGCGCTGCTTGGGTGTTAGAAGCATAGGACCTCTCCAATGGAACATGTACATACATTTGCAGCACCTTAATTTATCCACAGGTCTAGATGAGGTTGTGTGGCAAACCCAAAGGCTTGTCTGGTTGTTATGTGTGGATAGGGTCCGTTGGTAAGGCCGCGGCTAAATTGTAGGTTGTTGTTTGAAACTGGTTGGTATGCGGGCGATGTGGCATCGTGGAACAAAGAAACGGTTGCTGAGTGGCATCGAGGAACAGAGAGACATTTACAGACAGCTTTGGCAGGTGGATGGGCCATGTTTTGCTATAAAAGCAGAGCGTTATCCAAGGCTGTTTCCCCCAGGGCAATTGGGGATGCTGCACTTCCAGCTACCCATTGTCCTCAACCCCTCCGCTGTTGCGCCTGCGCAGTTTGAGGGGCAAAGAGTGGGCCCCCCACTGGTCAGCAGCCTTTGCTGCGGGCCGGGGGCCTTCACGTCCAACCTTTTTGACCCGCACGCTTGATGTGGGCTGGAGGTTGAGCCTGGGGGCACAGAACTGCTGATGTTGGAAGGCTAGGTTGAGAATTTAGAGTGCTACTTTTTTTTGATTCATATTGATTGAGGAAAAGTTGTGGATTTTACATTGGTTTTTTGTACAATGGGGAAACCCATGATTTTTTTTCTCATTTTGTGTGTTTACAGGGGGAACCCTTGAATTTTTTTTTTAGGTTTCTGGAAAATCTGTGTCTTTAATAAACTTGGATACATGTATCATCAAATTTGGAATCAAAGAAATCTACCAGAAATGAATTCTACAACTAGGAAGACTCATGGATGTTTGGCCTGCGTTTGCCTTTTTGACTTGGATGGTTCAACCTGATTGGCCTGTGGTGAGTTGGGCAAAGGATTAGTGAATGAGAGGTGGCCAATACCAAGACCTGTTCCCATGACCTAAACCAAAATCCATTGTTCAGGTCATGGGATGGGATTAAGGACTTGATATTTGTGAAGGTATTCACTTGTTATATTTTCTCTTCTCTGCTTTATAAATTGCTTTATTAAGTTGTCTACATGTCACAGATTGGATTTATCTAGTATGCTGAGGCAGCATTGGTAGGAGGAAAATCTTCTCATCCTTCAAAAATAAACCTTGCACACCAACTTATAAACAATGTCTGCTGCCTTCAGGCATGTATTTATTTCAAGATCATCCACAATCTTATTGGGCTCCTGTCCAACAGAAACCACTGCTCCTATCTCTCATGAAACAAGCCACCCCTAGAGCTCCAATCCACAGTCCTGAAACCGCTTCTGTGCTTGAGGTCTATGAAACAATTTTTTTTGTTCTCAGAAAAGTTGGAGAAGAGGGGTTTTAGTACCAGTCAAAGGATGCCCAGGCCGTAAAATCAAACAATGTTAATGGCAGGACTTCTTAACTCATGCACATTTTGATTTACAGCCCAAAACCGCAATTATTTGTGGGGACAAGAAGTCCCAGAGACTGGTGTTCTGGGTCTGGCCCGCTCTTCAGGGTTTGTAGATCTTGACAGGAGGCCTAAACTTGCTCCACTGGTGACAAGTTACACAGTCATGTCAGAAATCATGACAGATCTGCATACAAAATGAACTATCAAAACACAAGACATCAGTTCATATGGCTGTCATGAGAGAAACAGGGTTCCCAGACAAGTTACAGAAAAACTAGGCACAATGATCTTCATTGATTTCTTATATATCTAGACCAGCTTTTTAACTACCAGGAGTAATAACAAAATCCTTCCTCTTGTTTTAGGGTATTTCATTATAGATTTTCTTCCCAGCTGCTGATCTCATATCATGAAAAATATACTCTTGCTTGCTGTTTACTGCTTGCCAGTCACACAATGTATGCTCCTAGATGATGTTGGAACAAAAGGAAAGAACATTGCATCAAATCATGGTATGAATCAACATTGCATTTGATCCCATCATCCCTCTCTATTTCCTTCTGATTGAGGAGACTCATTTCTGCCTTTTTTTCTTGTTTCCTCTTCCAAGAAGGGGAAGAAATTAATTCAACCTCACCTGCTAGATTAACTACCCACTCAAGCAAATTTGAAGAGACCATTGATCCAAGATCCCAAGTTATTCCAGGTACCACTCATTTAGACACAACAGAAGAACTGGATGCTCTAGAATTCATAGAGACAATTCCACAGCTGAGGTTGAGACCACAAGGCAGAGAGAAAGGGGCTAATCTGGCAAGGAATCGTAAGTAGATGTAGTGGGTGACTTCCTGCCAATATTTGAGGGCTAGAACAGATCAAGAGTCCCAGAATCTAGATTTACCTGCAAAAATCTAGACTTTCTGGGTCTACAGATATGACAGGAAGTCATCCAGAAACAGTCCAAGAGCAATGTAAATGCAAATGAATAGAAATTGATGGTAATCTGTCTGCATTCTCATTTTTAGAAGTGGCAGATCCAAACTCTTCCAAAGGAAGGAGAAGTAAGCCTTTCAGCTTCTTCTCAATCCAACCTATGAAAAAAAAAATCCATATTGCTGACAAGTATTGACCAGCCCTTATGGAGCTGCTTCTACAGGACTTGAATTCCATAAGGAAAGACTCTCCAGAAATAGGCAGGAATTACAATGAGTTTGGCCATGAGGGTCCACTCATAGAAGCCTTGGAAGACGTTGACAAACTGCTGCTGATTCACATAAAACACCGGCTTTCAGTCTTGGCTAGTGGTAGAGTTAAACTTCCAAGCTGCAAGAAAGGTTTCCCTGCTTTGAGGATTCTGGACCATGGAAATATCCTGAGAAATGTCTATAGTCCTCAGCATAAAGTGTGGGTAGTTTTTCTTATGATTTTCATTTGAAATTTCTGGTGTGAAGTTTCACTACAGAGGATGGAGCCTTCTCAACTAACCAGCAAACACCCACATCACATCAGTGTTGTTCCCATAGGAAAAAGTGTAAAAAAATGTTTCAAGGATGTTTCAAAAGGCTTTCACAGCATTTTTGGGAGGACAGAGTTCCGAGATATTCCAACTCATTGCAAGGATACAAAACCCCCCAAAAGTAAATTGAGTAGGTGTCAATTGCCACCAGTTCTTGAAGAACAAATGTCTCATAGAGATAACTGCCAATGTCCAATGAGTCTGGAAAGCCTCAAGTTGGTGGGAAAGCTGCGTATTTTGGATGAAGAATTGGATTCTATTGAGGGGTTTGAAGGAAATCTGCAAATGAGATTCAGGATACTCTATTCCAAAGCAATCAATTTTATGTATAAGCATGAGTTGATTACCGTTGGAAATGTGCAGTCTTTGTTTGGAAAAAACAATCTGGAATATGCTGCATCACACATGACCTCGCTGAATGATTGTTATCACATATGATGAAGCCAAGTTCTGGTATCCCACCACCACAGAAGGCGTCTACAACTGCTGGTATACATCAGATTTTATGAACTTTTTCACAGCTAAGGGAAATCCACAACGTGCAGTCAAACCTTTGTTAATGCTTATTTTTTTTTTTCTTTTGAATCTACTTTTTCTCATAAGTTCTTCAGAAGGAACAACAGGATTATTTCTCATACTATCTTCTTTTTCTCAAAGCCAAGTACTACTTACACGAGCTTCCACACAGTCTCAAGCAAGGGAGATTCCAAGAGGGGATGCACAATCTCTTTGCCTCCTTTACCTCAATTGATCCGGATGAATACTTCAAGGAAAGAGCCAATGCTTTAGCAACTATCCAGCCAGAAATTCAGGAGGCAGTCCAGCTCTTCAAAGTATTAAAAGATGATGTATCAGACCAAGAAAGTGGGCTGGCAATAATACTCTTATCACAGTTTTTCGAATTCCTTCAAGGATATCATCCAGGAATGTTTCTTATAACAAAGGACCACGACCCAGATATGATCCGGGATCTGAAGTTGATGGGGTTGAGCAAACAACTGATCACAGAAGTAGACAAGTTCTCTACATACATATTCCAAAACTATCGCACCACCCCCAACGGTGAACACAGCCAAACTGTCCTGGAAAGGTATGCACGAGAAAGTTTGGCAGAGCTGGACAAGCTTTCAACTCACGTTGAGAGACTGATTGAGGAGCATTCCAAGGCTGTCTGTTCTGTCCTGCAAGGCCAATCCATCAATCACTACTTTCTTCAGCCGTTTGTGGACAGAGAAATCAAATGCCTGGGAGGATTCACAGCATACTTGAAGGAAGTATATAGTTCTGAGCTTTCCGTATAGGCTGCACCCTTATGAGCATGATTGGTTCAAATGATGTTCTGTCAAAAACAAAGAACTTTATTTATTATCTCCCATTGCCCGCTTCCTTACTTTGGAAATCTACACTTTTCACTGGTCTCTTTGGCCATGTTTTGTCATGTTTCTTTGCTTTCTCCACATGACTTTTTGGGGTTTTTCTTGCTTCTAAATATCCTCTTCTTGGGGGTTGTCCTTTTTGCATCTTTCTGTGGTCTTGTTGCTTTTTCATCTTTCATGTTTCATGGTTGTTTCTTTGGTCCTAAGTTTCGCGGCCATGGATTACAATTTCATCTTGTGAGCAAACTGTAGCAGGATGTGCATCCCAGAGGCTGCTGCAGATCTGAGCCCGGGCAGTCCTGTGCCCGGTTCACTTGTACTGGTGCTGTACATGCCTCCGAATCGGAGTTCATTTGGCAAATTGCTCGGAAATGAACAGGGGATGGACCAGCGGGAGAACCCCAACACAATCCAGCGCGGATTAATTGCCCTGGCCACTGGCGATCGATCCCCATTGAACTGTAGATTGCACTTAAATATGCCGCCAGTCGGACTCGGAGCAGCCCACAGTCCGCCCAGAGCCAGAGCCAGACCCACAGCACCCTCGCCCCCATGCCATCCCCCTTCTCGCCCGCCGAGCTGCGGCTGATCGCCGTCATCCTCGACACCGTCTTCCACGCCGAGCCGGCGGGGGCGGAGGGGCTGTCTTCGTACGCCTTCTCGACGCTTCCCGACTTCAGTCTGGCCGAGTTCGCGGCGCACGTCGTCGCCAGTCTGCGGCCGCCGGAGCTGCGCAGGTTCCGTCTCGGCCTGGCCTTGCTCTCCAGCCGGCCCGCCGCCCTCCTGCTCACCGGCCACTACGCCGCCTTCCCCGAGCTCCCCCCCGCCGCCCGCCAGAACGTGCTCGCCGGATGGCCCGCCTCCTCGCTCGCCCTCAAGCGCGCCCTCTTCTCCGCCTTCGTCCGTCTGCCCATCGCCGCCATCTACGCCAACAGCAGGACCGTCCAGCGCCTCATCGGCTTCCCCGCCGACGGCGACCCCCGCATCGCCCCCGCCCCCGCCCCCGCCCGCCGCATCCCGAGCTACCCTTACTCCTTCATCCAGCCCTCCCCCCTCGAGGTCTTCGAGACTGACGTCATCGTCGTCGGCTCCGGCGCCGGCGGCTCCGTCGTCGCCAGTCTGGTCGCCAAGGCCGGATACCAAACCCTGGTCATCGAGAAGGGCCGCTGGGTGCCCACCGAGCAGAGTATGTGTCTGCCCTCTCTCCCAACCACTCGTCCAGATCCACTCAGTCAGGCCCTCCGTTTCCATCCCCCCTTAGTCACGGGCTCTCTTCATGGCTTCAACGACATGCTCGAAGGGAACGGCCAGATCAGCACCTCCGACGGCAACCTCATCCTCCTACGTTTGTCCCTCCCCTCTCTGCGAAAACATGCCCAAAGCAATCTAAGACCATCCTGCCTGTTATAGTTGGCTCGACGTTTGGAGGGGGCACGACGATCAACTGGTCGGCCTCGCTTGCGCCGCCCTACCATGTCCGCAAAGCGTGGGCGGACGAGCACGGCCTGGGCTACTTCGCCTCCCCGGGCTTCGCGGCGGACATCGAGGCGGTGACGAGCCGGATGGGCGTCTCCACCACCGCCATCGTCCACTCTAAAGCTAACCAACTCTTCCACAAAGGCGCAAAGAAACTCGGCATCCATGTCGATCTCATTCCCCAGAACACGGCGGGAAAGGCACACGACTGCGGGATGTGTCAGCGAGGATGTGCGTGGCTCCCCCTCCCCCATCCGCCCATTGACCCAAAGTATATACATATATGTGTTGTTTTTTGTGTGTGTGTGTGTTTAGGTCCGTTTGGAGAGAAACAAGGCGCGGCGCAGACCTGGCTGAAAGACTGTGCCGAGGCGGGCGGGAAGTTCATGGAGCGAATGCGGGTGGAGCGGGTGCTGTTCTCGACGGAGCCGGAGCCGGAGCAGATCCGTACGGATCCGAAGGAGAGCAGTGCGGAGGGGCGTGGGCGACGATATGCGGTGGGCGTGCTGGTGCGCGACGCGACGAGCGGGCGCCGGATGGTCGTCCGCGCCCGCAAGGCCGTCGTCTGTGCCAGCGGGGCCATCAACACGCCCGCCCTTCTCCTCCGCAGCGGGCTCACTCTTAACGGGGCCGTCGGGAAGGGATTGCATGTCCACCCGGTGACCGCGGTCACCGGATGGTTCGACGCCCCTGTGCGGCCATGGGAGGGCAGCATCATGACCCTGGTCCGTCTCTCCCCTCCTCCTCCTCCCAGCCGCTGATGTTTTGTCGCGAGAGTCTCATGAGGATGGCGCGGTGTGCAGATCTCGTGCGAGCTCGAGAACCGCCAGGGCACCCATTACGGATGCAAGCTCGAAGTCTTTGCGTCCAACCCGGGCTTCTACGCGGCCCTGTTCGTCCCGTGGCGCTCGAGCGCGTCGCACAAGGCGCACATGGCCCGGTACGCCCAGAGCTTCACCATCGTCGTCCTCGCCCGGGACAAAGGCGCGGGCCGGGTCTCCCTGGACCCGGACGACGGCGACCAGCCGCTCGTCGACTACGCCGTCCACCCCTTCGACGCCGACAGTCTGCGCGATGGCATCCTCCTCGCCTGCCGCACCCTGCGCGCCGCCGGCGCCATCGAGATCGCCTCCACCCTGCCCGCCGTGCCCCACTTTGTCGCCGACGCTCGCCAGGCCCCCGACCACGCCGCCCGTCGCTTCGAGAAATGGCTGGCCCAGATCCGCGCCGCGGGCGTCAAGCCCGGCCACGGCGTCCTCGGCTCCGCCCACCAGGTACAGCCCTCTCCCCTCTCCCCTCCACGCCTTTCACTGACTGACGCGATCGATGGGTGTCCAGATGAGCTCGTGCAGGATGGGCTCCAAGCCATCGGACGGCTCTGTCGTCGACGGCCACGGGAAAGTATGGGGCCACGAGAAGCTGTGGGTCGCCGACGGCTCGGTGTTGCCGACGGCGACGGGCGTCAATCCGTCCATTTCAGTTCAGTCCTCGCTTGCCCCCCCCCCCCCCCCCCCCCCCCCCCCCCCCGATCCGCCGCCCAGCTAACACTCTCCCTCCCTCTAGATCATGAGCGTCGCCCATCACATCGGCTCCCAGCTCGTCAAGCATCTGGATGGCCAGGACCACGCCCGCAACGGGACTGGTGTGACCGCCTCGAAGCTATGAGCCGTCGTCCTCACATCTCTGCCCGCTTGTTACCCCTCTCTTCTCTCCCAGCACCAGCACAGCGGGCTCTCGGACACTCTGATTATTTATCCAGTCTGGTCGTTCTCCTTCAATGGCGGCCACGGTCGCGGAGACGGCTGACGCATGTTGCTGCATCCATTCTATACATGTACCAATAATATGCATGTGCCCACCGCCCGAGATGCGCTTCTTGGACGTGCGAGCCGGATGTGTGCGCCGACGATTAGCGGGATGGTGGATGTCTGGCCGGATGAGGGCCACTGGGGAACGGGCCAACATGAGGCTCCTGTCCGTATCCAGGCTCTGTCTCTGGAGGGGTCGGGCCCAGGAAGGCTTCCTGATCATCTGGATGTTAGGGTGGATGCCTTCCATCAAGGTATGGGGGGCTCCGGGGGGAGCCTCAAAGGCCCTCTCCGTGAGAGCCCCAAAGGAAGGGCCAGCCCCTTTCTCCCGACGGACGAGGAACTCTCGCTCGCAGGCTCTGTTGGGGCCTCAAAGGCTCACAAGGCCTCCTTGTGAGAGCCCCAAAAGGCCAGCCCCTTCCTGTGTCATGAGTTTCTCCCCACTGGCGAGGCACTCATGCTCAGTAGGGGTAGAAACCATCAGACAGATAAATAGGGTGTTCAAAATTGATTTTTGAATATCATTTTACATAAAATCATAAGATTTATCGAAGTTTTGAGAGGCGCTTGAAATGAAGAGAACCCCTAACTTAACACAGGACCCTCTTCGGAGGGCCTGGTGCAGCCTGGCTGGCGCGGAGCGCCCCTCGCCAAGCGAGCCTCCAAAGGAGGGTGTCAGGGTACGTCTCTAAGGTGGCGTTACCCTGAATTAACTTGATACTGAGTATCAATGAGGACAGCGCTGGCGAGGCGGAAAACAACTAAAACAAGTAGACCGTAGTCTATCTCTACTCAACCGTCTAGGCGGGAGGAGGAGCCACACCTCTTGTGCAAGAGGGGCCTAGCGGAAAAGGATTCTCGCTGGGATCTAGAGGATCCAGACGGCCGGAAAAGGAGAGAGTAGAAAGGAGGAGAGCCTCTTGAACTTACTTGGTCGGAGACTTACTAGTATCCGGGAGGTAAGTCAAAGGCCGAGGGGAGTTGCACGTGAAGGTTGGTGGAGATGGAGGGAAGGTCGAAGGGTTGTGAATCAAGGAAGTTGAGTAAATGAAAAGATGGGAGTTCTAGAGGTATAGGCCCCAATCGCTGATCTTTCAGCAATGTAGACGGGCTTGGTACCAAAAAACTCTGGGGGACAAACTCCCTCTCGAGAGCCCCCCTACTATATGAGAAGAGCAAGCTCCGATCCCGGAAGCCTTTCTTCTCCTAACTTCCTGCCCGCTGTTAAGTGGGCATAAACACATCGCGCAGACTGAGTTACTCAATACAAGTAACTCAGCTGTCGTACTAAGCAACCACCAAGCTGGTGCTGCTATTCATGCTGGAGGACGCGTAAGCGCAACTCCTTGTTGGCCCTCTGCGCTGTTGGAACTAGCAGAGGGCTGACACTTGCCCCCACAAAAAAGGACGGCTCGGATCCAAGCCTCCGGTTTTTTTTTCTGAGCACAAAACCATCGGAGTAAGGTATCAGCATTGGGTATTGCCGTCTGTGGTAACCACCTGTCCGAATCAGCGGATCAATTCTTGAAAAGCGTCAAATATAGACGACAATCTTGCCCCTGCACGCGTGTCAGTTTCTCATCCAATATTTTGGAAGGGAAATCCTGATCTGAACTTTCCTCCGCTTCCGGAAGTACCAACGGCTGAGGAACCTCATGGGTGTCCCCCTCGGTGACATACTTTTTCAAAAGACTGACTGGGAAGGTTGGATGTTTAAAATCATAGCCCTCCGTTAAGAACACTTCCACCGCATTACGGCCATGAAGATTGGTCAAAGACTCCGTAATTTTAGGCATAGGATAGCGATCTGGTGTAGTATACGTGTTTAGTGCCCTGAAGTTGCCCACAAGCCGCGACTTCCCGTTATTCCACGCAATGATGACTGGCGTGGTGATCTCGACGCCTTTGTTTGCACCAACTTTCCTGATTATGCCCATCTTGCTTAACAACAAGATGTGCTCCTCGATAGCCTCCCGTGTCCGTGGACTGGCTGGGTACAGAGCCTTTTGCAGAGCTGCCGGATAAGGCTTTTTGACCGTCAGCGTAATTCCCACCTGGTGGCCGTTAATCGCCCCAAATGGCTGGTCAACCGTTGCAAATGCTTCCTTGAATCTTTCCAACACAATTACCAGCTCGTTTTTGTATACTGACGTCAACTCTCCAGAAATCTTAGCGTCACGGTCTACTTCGTCGTTAAAAGAGAGCTCCGAGGACTTTTCCGGCAGTACCACATTAATGGACTCGTCAAACTCAAAAACCCGCTTCCCAACCGTAAATTTCCAACAGCCGTTGTTGAGGAGAGAGATCTTGTAGTGCGCCAGGTAGTCGTTACCCATAATAAAGTACCTGGCATTCATGTTTTCCATCACAACAAATGTCACGACCATGCGAATGGTACTCAATTGCAGCTTAATGTTCACTACTCCCAGCGGAACAAGCGCCCCCGATGCACTATGGAAGCTACCTGTTTCAATAGGCAGGATAAACTTCTCCCACCCCGGGCAAAACCGCTTAAGGTAGTTTTTGCCCACTACTGATTTAACTGCTCCACTGTCTAGCAAGACCATACAGTCTTTCTCACAGCACGACATGCGGACAAGATTGTTTTTCCCTAAGAGAATCCTTACCGGTCGAGCTATGTTGGCGCGAGTTTTGACTCGCAGCTGTTGCAAACTAACTTAGCGACAGCAATTCAGCCGTATCGGTTTGGCTTGCGCGGGGTGGAGCTGAGTGGTGGGCGCGGGAAATGGCAGTTAGCTTCGAGCTAACCGTCACTAAATGTAGTGACGGTTAGCTGAAATTCAAGCTTCCCACTAATTTAGCTTGGGCTTAGCTACACCCGGTGTGGTTGAGATTGGTGGCTAAACTAGCTAATTTCGAGCTAAACTAGTCACCGGTAAGGATGCTCTAAGGGCGTACCTATCGCAAACGCTCCCTGAGAGGTCTCCCCAATAATAGGCCCTTCTGGGTCGTAGACGCTACCGTCTTCCTCATCCCGCTGGACATTATCCTCATCAACGTTGTTGACCTTTGTAGGGCATCTTCGCGAGGTATGCCCTGACTCGTTACATGTGTAACACGTAATTTGGCCAGCCGCAGGTGGCACTTTGGGATTGGTTGTCGTTCCGGCAGGGACCTTCGCCGGAGCCGGCGCCTTCAGCTGAAACCTTTGCCAACATAGCCGAGTCTTGTCACAAATATCTTCCAAGACATTTGTAACCTCACTCAGGTCAGCAGCGGGATTCCTCATCGCTGTCTTGACCGCAAACTCCACCTCATTGTCCATCAATCTGAGCAACTTAAAATTGATTGATTCCTGAGAAATACCCAACGAGAAACATTGGAGCCTGTTGTACTGACGCGTGACCCAATCGGCCGGTACGGTCTCACCCGCGATAAACTTGTCCGCATCAAAAGCATCCTCTTTTTTTCGCTTCCAGCTTGAAGTCCCCCACTTCTTGCAAATCTCCTCTCGCCAGAAGCTCCACTTCTTATTCCGATGCATAGCTTCCATGGTCTTGAACCACAAGCGCGCCCCATCGGTAAGAATAGTGAGTAATTTGAGCACTATTACCCCATCATTAAGATGGCTGTGGCGCTTGGCGGAATCAATCCAGTGGATAAAGTCCATGTGGTCGTATTCACCCTTACCAGAAAAGGTCGGCCAGTCCGACTTGGCAATGGCATTAGTTAGTTGTTTCTGAACCTCCAGACTGACGGGTTCATCCTCATTATCTGAGTCCGATGGATTCAATTCCTGTCTGGGGGGAGCGGGGTGTTGCTTCCGCAAGGTTGATCCCTTTCACCAACCCAGCTAGTTCGGCAATTTCAGCCCGCAATCTACCTCCTTCCGCGCGGTTTTGACTCATCATCGTGTCGAAACGCTCATTTAACTTCAAAAAATCTCGCCGCTGGCCCTCGCTGGCCTCCTCAATACGAGTATGCAGCTCTTTGACTATCCCCGTCTCACTGGTTGTCCTCTCCCGCTGCTCGGGCCTATCCCTAGCCACGGCGCGCTCCATCCTTTCGACACAACCGTCCATGGCTAAACCAACCGTTGACGCTACCTGTTCTTTCACATCAGTGAGCTTAGCAAAACCAGTGAAGTCAATTGCTAGTAACTGATCTAGGCAACTAGTAACCTTGGCCATGTGGCCTCTATCACCGCCGCCACTTTATTACCATTGTCAAAGGGGCGTGACTTAGACTCCATGGCTTGCTCCAGTTTCTGCAGCCTGTTGGCAATGTCAGGTTGTGGTTCTGCTACTCTTAGCTTTATCATACCTGCTGGTGTCACTCATTCATGACCTGTCATTTACAGGTCTTACCCTCAATTAGGGATCTTCATGTGACACCAGTGGATGTTCATTCACCCACCTGCAGCCATTCATATCCAAGCGTCCTTAGTACAGTGGTTAGTACACTTGACATGGATATAAGAGACATGGGTTCAACTCCCATAGGACACATAATATTTTATGGAGTTTCACAGGTAATGTCTGCCGTGAGTTTGCCACTGTCAGACAGCACAGGTTTAAGCTCGATAGCCGCTTCCAAGCGGTGCACCTTAGCGTCCAGCTCCTGGATCACCTGCACTAGCTTAGCAGAGTCGCACTCCGGACGAGCTGTCAAAGCCGCCATGATGGACTCAGTTGCACTTTGCAATGAAGCCTCAAAAATATGTTCAATACCTGACAGATCCTGGGCTGTCCCCTTATTGGACTGCAGGGCACCAACCAAACTGTTCAATAGCTTTACTTCTCCCGCCACCTCGTTCAATTTCTTAATGGCAGACTGTAACGCAACAGAAGAGGAATTACCAACAGTAGTCAAGTTGGTCAAAGAGAATGTCAGTGATTTAGTGTGATTAAGAAGAAGGTCCTGCAGATGAGATAACTTATTGGACGTGGGGAGAGAGACTTCCGACGAAAGAGAAGCAACAACAGTTTTAATAGACTGATCTAAGTGGGAAACTATTTGTTTGGAGTTCCCATCCACTACTTTTTCTATTTGGCCGAACATATACGAAAGCAACCCAGTAGCTTCTTTTAGTGTAAGTCCCACTGGTTCCCTCGGTTCCTGCTTTGCAATTGATCTATTGCTTGGTAGCCTCCTTGGATCGTGCGGCTCATCCGGAACACTTCCCCGTATACTTGGTTTCTGTAGTGCTGGCAGCCCCGCATTCGACCCTGACCTCTCTGGTTTGCCTGCGGTGCTTGCGCCAGTCTCGCCTGCTGGTTCGGCTGGCCTTGCGGCTGAGGTTGACGGTTCCTTGCGTTCCTGGCGTTGGGGCGAGCCGTCGCCGGGTGAGCCGGCCCTCTTGGAATCTGAGCATTGGCGGGCCTGGGGCGCGTGTTGTGAGGATTCCACCCCTCCGTTATGTGGGATAACCCCTCCCAACCAATCAGTTGCACTAAGGTGTTGTGGGTTGGGATCGACTGGTCCCTGAAGAGCAACATCTGCTCGTAGTTTGAGGCCGCCATCGCCTGTCGGAACGCCTCCATGAATCACAGGTGGGTCTGGATGATCAGCTCCGTCGCCGGACTGAACTTGACGTCCTCCTCCTCCTCGCTTAAACTCTCCTGCTGGGACAAGTTCGGGTTTGGCGGCCCTGGTAGACGAAGATTTAGAACCAGCGTTAGATGCCGTCTTCTTTGGGGGAACCATATTAAAGGTTAAATCAAAACAAACCCTCAGTAACGATGGTCGTCAACGTCTCTGACTCTGGGCGAGGATGATCTTTTACTGTGGTATCTCTATGGGTCTGATCGCCGCTCAATTCCCAACCAGTGATCACAGTGGCATTGGCTGCAGGTGGAGCTGGCGTGGGCTCTGTTTGAGATTGGGTGTGGATTTGATCGATGAACCAACGCAAAACGGGGTTTGCTGATGGGGTGACTGGAGGGTCTGGTCTGAATGATGTTGCGGTTGACGGCGCCGGGCCAATATTCGCTGGTACGGCCCCTGTAGCCTGGATGGTACTGACTGGAGCTCTAGCCGTATTCCCGGTAGGACGGAACAACGAGTCGAATAGAGCCGCTACTCCGTTATCGGTGGTTGGTGGCTTGTTTGCCGCCTGGGGTTAGAGCTAGTATCTGCTGTCTCTACTTCTGGCGGAGCCGAACTTCGATTGGTAGGGGCTGCAGGAGTCCCGCGGTCCAACGCAAAGAAGCTATGTATGTAGTGATGTCTGACGGGGCCCCACTACACTTGCCTTTGATAAGCTTACACCTTTTGGAGAACGGGACTAAAGAATGTCTGCTCACTGATAAAGCGACGACGACGTAGACGATCTCGCTATTTGAGCAAGATAATCACGGACAACTGTGGTCCTAGCTAAGCTCCCGAGGGATGGAGTAATACATACAAAAAACTGGGCTCAATGAGGCCAATAACACAGGTCTGGGTAAATGGGATGAGGCCCCCAAATGTCAGGGTACGTCTCTAAGGTGGTGTTACCCTGAATTAACTTGATACTGAGTATCAATGAGGACAGCGCTGGCGAGGCGGAAAACAACTAAAACAAGTAGACCGTAGTCTATCTCTACTCAACCGTCTAGGCAGGAGGAGGAGCTGTCAGGATTTGGGCCCTGGCCCGACCGGCCCGGTCGCAGCCCCTGAACTCCTCAACTTGGAGGCTGACATCTCAAGCCCTTGTGCCCTCATACAACTCAATCACCCGTTCAACCGTAAGTACAAAAAGCCTTGCATCATCAATACTGAGGGAACCAAACCAGTTGAAACATTAAAAAGCTAACCAGTCCCTTGTCATACCGCCTCATCCAGGCGACGAAGACATGGACCGAGAAAACAATCAGAACCGCCAGGTTGACAGAACCCTGCCTTCCGACCCAAACCAAACCAGCCAACAACCAAGCGTCCCAACCGTCTCGTAGGGCAAAAGACTGGACCCTGAGATTCAACCAGGCCAGCAACAACCAGTGCGTACTCCTTGAAGCCACATCAGCAGTACTCCGGGTATAAAACCTGACCTCCACCTCTCTCACTCTTTTTCCTCAGCTCTTGTTCTTCTCCTTGACTACACATCAGCTCAAACCAGCCCACATCCCCCTTCATCTCAGCTCACACCAGCCTCACTCGCACTCAACACCCCTTGCCGACTTTAGCTCACTTTTTTCACCTTTTATCATCGACAGCTTGCGACGACCTCGTACCGCACTCGCGTCATTCTCAGACCTGTTTTCTTTTATCTCTCTTTATCTTCTTTGTTTCCATACTTAACCGCAATCGTTTAAGAACGCTATCTCAGTTGCCCACCACTGCCCTTAAGGTACAAAATTGTTACTTGTTTCTCTCTCTATTGTTTTCTCTCATGAAGATTACCATGAGCTGACAAAAAGATGAAATAAAACCCTTAAGTCTTGCTATTCTCACAGATTTACAGTCTCGGGGCTTTCCAAACGAACGAATTCCTCAAATCAAACGACTTAAAAGGGCAGCGAAGAAATGGCATCGAGCATTGCAACCAAGGAAGAACTCGCGTGTCTCCTCACTCTCCAGGGAGACACCAACTACGCCCTCTGGTTCCTTCGCATGCGGACGTTCATGAAAAACAAAGATCTTTGGGGCGCAATCAACGCCGATCCTGGACCAAACCCCACCCGCGCCTTGAAGAAGCAACTCAACGATTCAGCAGGAGTCATTAGCATGAAGATCTGCGATCGACTCTACCCCAGCCTCGTCACCGAAGAGAACGAAGATAATGGCTTCCTCCTATGGCGAAAAATCACCACTCAGTACTCAAGGTACACGGCCCATCGATTCAGCAGGTGCACCACGGCATGGGACAACCTCCAATTCAACGGTCATATGCTTGACTTCTTAGATGGCCTCGACCGATGCCTCACTAACTTCGCCGCCATAGGCGAGCCACGCAACAGCCGAGACATCTGTGGATATATCGTTGCCAAGATCGGATCCTCTCGCCGAGCTCTCACCGACTCATTCCTCATGCAGCCCGATCTCATGCACAACCACGAGCTCCTCATAAGCAAATTAAGGGACATAGAGGAAGAAGAAGAACCCTCCAAGCGCAAGTCACCATCTGAAAAGACCGCTCATGCACTCAGCACCAGAACCAGGCCACCCTCTGGATATCGGAACGGCCGACACAACCCGGAAGATCAATGCTGGGCATTACACCCTGAAAAACGACCTGTCCGAAAACCCCGTGTGGCACCCACTCAGCACTCCGCCGTGACCACAGAACAGCCGCCAACAGCGACTCCGTCCCAGTTCGAGCGCCCTGCGTTTGCCAACGTCACCACCGTCAACTTGTGCTCCCTGCAGTCTTGGACTCAGGAGCATCCCACCACATGTTCAACAACACAGCTTTCTTCTCCGAAGTCTCCGACTGTAACATTCCCATCAGCACTGGGAAGAACTCAATAGACCTAACGGCCACCAAGATCGGGACTGCTAGCGTTGTTGACTCCAGGGGAAGGATCGTGGCTCTCAAGGAATGCCTCTACGTTCCCGGCTTAACTCGCAACCTCCTCTCCATGGGACGTTTTCTGCGCACCTCTGTTAACATTTCCAGGAACAAGGACCTCTGCACAGTTGCAATCAATGGTACAGCCACTTTTGACTGTGTCCTCCGCAACGATATTCTGGAACTGAAAGAGAGCATTGGCCCGGTACCGCCCGCAACATCCGCACTCCTCACCAAAACCCACTCCGGAGGAACCACCACCTTCAAAACTTGGCATGCTAGACTTGGACATGCCGGCATAGCCAGGATCAGAGAAGCTGTCTCCAACAAAGGCATCACCAACGACTCCGCATGCGACACCTGCATGAAAGGCAAATCCTGCCGCTCCCCATTCAAAAGTCACTTCGACAAAACCTTCCACCCCTTGGAAGTAGTTCATGGAGATCTTGTCGGCCCCATCACGCCCGCCACCAACGCCGGTTCCAGGTACTTCCTCACCCTCGTCGACCAGCACACAGGCTACATCAGTGTTACCCTCCTCAAACGCAAGTCAGAAGCAACTTCGGCCATTATTGACTTCAAGTGCTTTTTCAAACGTCAAACCGGCCACTCCATCAAAAAGTTCGTCACCGATGGCGGGGGCGAGTTCTGCAACCGAGAACTCTCTGACATCCTTCGCCAGGACAGCATACAACACAACGTATCGCCACCGTACACCCCTCAACACAACGGGATCGCTGAACGCGCCAACAAAACCATCATCAACATGTCTCGCTGTATGATGGTTCAATCGGGCCTTGCCAAGGAGTGGTGGGGAGAAGCCGTTCTCACCGCGATGGCGACCACCAACTCTCTCCCCTCGCTGGGAAAGAGCAAAATCAGCCCTCTTGAGAATCTCTTTGGCAAACCCCCTAACATGTCCTTCTTTCGACCGTTTGGCTGCAAGACCTGGGTCATCAAGCCCAACCAACTCAGGACGGCAAAATTTGATCCCATTGCGTGGGAAGGAATCCTCCTCGGATACGCCAACGACTACTCGGTGTACAGGGTGGTTCGGCTGGACGACAAGAAGATCATCAAAACCAGGAACGCCTACTTTGACGAGTCAATCTTTCCCTCTCTATCAGCTCTCAATCCCAGCGTCGACATGCACCCCGAGGAACGCCTTCCAGACTTCTCCGGCGTCGCTCCTCTCCCCCTCATGACGGACAACTCTGATGAAGAAGATGTCCCACCTCCTTCTCCCTCCCCGAACGATCTAGCCACTCTGGACAATTCCGAAGAAGAAGACCGGATGGACATCAATGCAGATCCTGAGCCAGCACCACCTAAACAACGCCTTATTCTACGACTAGGCCCTCACCCCACGCAAATCACCAGCGACGTTGACCCCTCAAACATCTTGAACCACCCTCGGCGACCTGCTGTGAGCTACACCACGCTCACGGTCAAACCCAGCAACCACTTTCAGGCCATGAGGTGCGACGAGCACAAGCACTGGAAGAATGCCGAACTCAAAGAAATCCAGAACATGCGGGACCACAACGTCTGGACTGAGGTTCCTCGTCTTCCTTCCCACTCAACCATTCCCTCCACCTGAGCTTACAAGAAGAAGCTCGGTGCCAACAACCAAGTCACCGAGTACAAAGCCCGGATTTGCGCCCAGGGGTTTTGCCAAACCTACGGACTGAACTTCGACACCAAATACGCCCCCACAGGGAAACCTTCCTCCCTCCGTCTTCTTCTCTCTCACGCTGTCTCTAACTCCCTCCTCATTCACCAGCTCGACGTCAAGAGCGCCTTCCTCACCTGCCAGCTTGAAGAGACAGTCTATATGCTTCCGCCCCCCGGTTACAAGACCGACGAAAACATTGTCCTTCACCTCAGAAAGGCCATCTATGGCCTCAGGCAGGCCTCCCTCGCGTGGTACAAAAGATTGAGCCAGTTCCTCGTCTCCATTGGATTCTCAATCTCTCTCGCCGACCCGTGCGTCTTCTGGCGTGCACATCCCAGCCCACTCTGGATCTTCTCCCATGTAGACAATCTCATCATCGTTGGCTCGGATCCCGAGTCCTTTCGAGTTCAAATGGCTGCTGATTTCTCCATCAAGTACATGGGGGCCGCTTTGTTTCTCCTCGGTATGAAGCTTGATCGCACTCCGACCGGCTTCGTGCTCCACCAGTCACAATACATCGAACGCAAACTGGTCGAGTTTGACATTGTTTCCCTTCCTAACGCTTCATGCCCTCTTGACCCGCGCACTCACCTTGCCAAAGCAACCCAAGCCGACATCAGTCGCCTCGCTCCCCTCAATGTCAACTACAGGGCTCTCATTGGGTCACTCAACTACCTCAGCATACTTACACGTCCTGACATCTTGTTCGCCGTCAGCAAACTCTCCCAGTTCCTTGAACACCCCGGCCTGTCTCACTACACCGCTGCGATACAGGTATTCAGGTACCTCAAAGGCACTATCAACCGTGGCTTGACCTTCTATCCCTCAGCTGTCACTCCTCTCTCTTGTTCAGTTGACGCTGATTGGGGCAACTGCCCGGACTCTTGGCGATCTCACACAGGATATGATGTTCTGTGGAATGGTCACCTCATCTCGTGGAAATCCACCAAACAATGCACCGTTTCACTCTCGTCCTCGGAAGCCAAATACAAAGCGCTCACGGACGCTAGCAAAGAGCTGGCTTGGATGACCAACCTCATGAAAGAGGTCTTCTGCGATGTGCCTTGACTGACCTCCGTTGTTCGCGTTGACAACCGGGGCGCAATTGATCTCGCTCACAGTGAAACCAGCCAGAACAACTTCCGAACCAAGCACATGGACTTGCGCTTACACTTTGTTCGGGAGCTAATTCAGTCCAAAGTCATCCGCCTTCAGTACGTCCCCTCGGCGAGCAACATTGCCGACTTCCTCACCAAGCCCGTTGGCCGCAGCAAGATCACCCACGCTCTTCGACATCTGACCGGGGACGCCACAAGCATCTCTGCTTCTTGCTCTGACGCACGAAGCACGGCAGCCTGTCAGGATTCGGGCCCTGGCCCGACCGGCCCGGTCGCAGCCCCTGAACTCCTCAACTTGGAGGCTGACATCTTGAGCGCTTGTGCCCTCATACAACTCAATCACCCGTTCAACCGTAAGTACAAAAAGCCTCGCATCATCAATACTGAGGGAACCAAACCAGTTGAAACATTAAAAAGCTAACCAGTCCCTTGTCATACCGCCTCATCCAGGAGACAAAGACATGGACCGAGAAAACAATCAGAACCGCCAGGTTGACAGAACCCTGCCTTCCGACCCAAACCAAACCAGCCAACAACCGAGCGTCCCAACCGTCTCGTAGGGCAAAAGACTGGACCCTGAGATTCAACCAGGCCAGCAACAACCAGTGCGTACTCCTTGAAGCCACATCAGCAGTACTCCGGGTATAAAACCTGACCTCCACCTCTCTCACTCTTTTTCCTCAGCTCTTGTTCTTCTCCTTGACTACACATCAGCTCAAACCAGCCCACATCCCCCTTCATCTCAGCTCACACCAGCCTCACTCGCACTCAACACCCCTCGCCGACTTTAGCTCACTTTTTTCACCTTTTATCATCGACAGCTTGTGACGACCTCGTACCGCACTCGCGTCATTCTCAGACCTGTTTTCTTTTATCTCTCTTTATCTTCTTTTTTTCCATACTTAACCGCAATCGTTTAAGAACGCTATCTCAGTTGCCCACCACTGCCCTTAAGGTACAAAATTGTTACTTGTTTCTCTCTCTATTGTTTTCTCTGATGAAGATTACCATGAGCTGACAAAAAGATGAAATAAAACCCTTAAGTCTTGCTATTCTCACAGGAGCCCCACCTCTTGTGCAAGAGGGGCCTAGCGGAAAAGGATTCTCGCTGGGATCTAGAGGATCCAGACGGCCGGAAAAGGAGAGAGTAGAAAGGAGGAGAGCCTCTCGGACTTACTTGGTCGGAGACTTACTAGTATCCCGGAGGTAAGTCAAAGGCCAAGGGGAGTTGCACGTGAAGGTTGGTGGAGATGGAGGGAAGGTCAAAGGGTTGTGAATCAAGGAAGTTGAGTAAATGAAAAGATGGGAGTTCTAGAGGTATAGGCCCCAATCGCTGATCTTTCAGCAATGTAGACGGGCTTGGTACCAAAAAACTCTGGGGGACAAACTCCCTCTCGAGAGCCCCCCTACTATATGAGAAGAGCAAGCTCCGATCCCGGAAGCCTTTCTTCTCCTAACTTCCTGCCCGCTGTTAAGCGGGCATAAACACATCACACAGACTGAGTTACTCAATACAAGTAACTCAGCTGTTGTACTAAGCAACCACCAAGCTGGTGCTGCTATTCATGCTGGAGGACGCGTAAGCGCAACTCCTTGTTGGCCCTCTGCGCTGTTGGAACTAGCAGAGGGCTGACAGAGGGACTTGCACCCTATACCCCCCTGCCCGCCCTACTCTTTTTGGCATTTGGCAGGGCATTATTTTAGAAACACTATCAAATTTGATCCACTCAACCTTTTTTTTTCTTGTTCAGTGTGCCATGACCGCCTGCTTCTTCTCTACAAGCATGCCAAAAATCAAGTGTCCCACTCACTTCGAAATTGGTCTTTTTCCTTGTTTTCCATGGGCAATACATCTGCAGGCTGCTTATGTAATGTAAAGCCACCAGTCAGAGTACAGGGAGTGGTGCCATCAAACCTGAGCACTTTGAAAGTCTTATTATGACAGTAAAAAATGGTGAGAAGGTCCAAAAATAATGCTACATATCCTACAAGATGCAGGACAAGGAAGGGGTCATTTGGCTCAGTGGAACCTTCATGCTATTCCTCACGACTGAGTAGGTACAAGCAATAGAATGGACAACAGCAAAAAAACAAGAAAGAGCAGTGCAAGCACTGGCACATAGTGTATAAGCCCCTCCTTTGGAGGGTCCCTGCGGGACGGCATCCCCCCTCCACAAAGAGAGGGTCTAGTTAAGTTAGAGAGAACCCTCAACTTTGACCCCACCAAAAGTTTGGACATGTAGATCTTATGATTTTATGTAGAAAGTGGTTTGAAAATCAATTTTGAACACCACAAATCAGAGGACTTCCCGGGCAATCTGGGACCCCTGCAGATGTTGGTTTAGGTGGAAAAAGGCTAGATTTTTGCAGGGAAGTCTAGCGTGTGGTTCTGGATCATTTCTGGGATGCAGATCTTGGTTTGTGTCTGTTTCCACTCTTTCTATGCACTCCAGGACGCTCGGCACAGTAGCCATACAACCAATCACCCGGAAAAAGCCTGCCAAAACCAAGGATGCATCTCCAGACAAACAAGCGTGACGAAACCCACAAGATGCATCACCAGACCCAAGAAACATGACAAGACCCAAGAAAGATGACAGAAGCCAAGAAGCTTGGCCTAACCTTTGGAAACAAAGGCCAAGAAACCGGACAAAAGCCAACAAACTGGCAGAACCCAAGAAACCCAACAGAATTCAGGAAACATGACAGGACCATGGAAAGATGACAAAACCCAAGAAGAAACATTGCAGAACCAGGAAACCGGACAAAACCAACCAAACTCAACAAATCCAAGAATCATGACAGGACCAAGGAAAGATGACAAAACCCAAGAAGAAACATGCCAAAACCCAAAAAGAATAAAAAGAATGGCAGGCCCAAGAAGCTTGACAAACCAAAGAACATGATATGACCCAAGAAACATGAAAAAACCAAAGAATCCAAAAAAAAAAAAGGCAAGACCAAAGCAACTAGGATTTTTAAAGCAAGGGCACTTGCAATGAATGGTAATCATGAATTTTGGAAATTTTGCATTGTTCCTTTTTTGAAACTCATGATAAATAAAGTGCAGATCATTCAAAAGTTTTTGTTTGGTGGAAGAACCAGTTCATAGTGCTTTTTGTAGTATGATATGTCTTGGTTTATGTCTTGGATTTTTTTCTGTACATAAGAGTAAAAAAAGTATTGATTCATATGTTTATCTTGCAGAAGAGAATCAACAGCATTGGAATGCTCATGTATCATTCTCCCAATGTGCTCTGAATGTTCCTCCAGCTCTGCCAAATTCTTTCTTGCATAGTTTTGACTTTTGATGTTATGGCAATTCAGAAAAGTGGCCCTGCAAAACTTGTCAAGTATGTGTGGAGAAAGCTTGTCTGCTTCTGTGAGGAGGGTTTTGCTCAACTGTAGCAATTTGAGATTATGGATCAAATAGGGATCTTCCTCCTGGGTTGGAAAGAGTCTTGGATGGTATACTTGGAGGAATTCAAAAAACTGTGATAAAAGGATGATTGCCAAGCCATCTCCTTGGCCTGATGCATCATCCTTCAACATCCTGAAGAGTTGAACTGCCTCCTGAATTTCTGGCCAGATAGTTTCTAAAGCATTGGCCCTTTCCTCGTAGTATCGAGCAGGCTCAATTGCTAAAAATGAGCCCCAAAAAGAATCCATCATACCTTGAAATCTACATTTTTCAAAACCTTTTGTATCCAAATATAAGTATTTCCTGGCTTTGAGAACTAAAAGAAAGTATGAGAAATACTCCTTTTGTTTCTCCTGAAGAGCTATTGAGACAATGTGGATTGAACAGAGACAAACTGTCAGCATCAAATTTTTTTTACTGAGTTGTATTATTCTATCATACCTGGGAAAAAATTGTTAAAATCTGAGGTATACCAGCGGTTGTAGACACCTTGTGTGACTGTGGGATACCAGAATTTTCCTGCATCATATTGATTTTCAATGTGATACCAATCATTCAATGATGTCATGTGTGATGCAGCATATTCCAGATTTCTTTTGTCAAACAAAGACTGCAAATTCTCAGGAGCAATCAACTCATGCTTGTACATAAAATTAAGGGATTTTGAATAAGCTATTCTGAACCTTAGCTTCAGAATCTCATGCTGATTTGGGATGAAATCAATTTCATGATGTAAAATGCGCATCTTTTCAACCAAGTTGGAGGGCTCCATGCTTCTTTGATATTGGTCATATTCTATATCAGAAATTCTTCCCTCATGAACTGGTGCCTTGGCATGAGCTGGAATATCTTCAACATTATAATTCTTTCCACTTATAGAGTTGAAGTGTTTTGAAATTTTTTTGATAGTTTTTTTCACAAGTGTTTCTGTGGGAGGAACACTGATGCAAGAGAAATGTTTTGTTTTTGGGTAAGTTGAAGAGGCACCATCATCTGAAGTGAAACCTGAATACAGAATATGAAAAATATGACAATATGGAAAGAAAATCTATTTACTTACCGTATACTTTGGTCACTAAAGACATTTCGAAAAATATTTCCATGTTCCAAAACCTCCAAAGCAGGAAATGTTTTCTTGGAGCTTGGAAGTTTGATTTGACCAAGAGTCAAAACTGAAAGCCTATGTTTTATGTGAAGTAAAAGCAGCTTGTCAACTTCTTCCAAGGCTTCTTCTAATTTTTGACTTTTGGGACCAAACACAACAGGAGTGCTCTCTAGTTCTGGTGATTCTGTGCTTATATAATTCAAGTCCTTTAGAAGTAGCTCCACAAGAGCTTTTCAGGAATTATCAGCAATGTATATCTGTCAAAAGTTTATGAAATTGAGCTAAGAACCAAAAATATTCACCTTCTTTTCCTTCTGGAGAGTTTGGATTTTCTACTTCTGAATATCAAAATTTAAAATAAGTATTATTGATTCTTTCCTAACTTGATTTCAACTGGTTCTACTGAATTGAATCCACTTACCATTGATTGCTAAATTGACTCCTTTTTCTCTACCATGTGGTCTAGGAATCATCTGTGGATTTTTTTCCACAGGTTCCACCAGTACATTCTTTTCATCATTGCCATGGACAAGTGTGCTACTTGGAATATCTTGGAAGATTGGATCCCCAGTTCTCTTGAAGCTTTCTGATTGGCTAGCCAGTAAAGAAGTTGATCCTGGATGGATTTCTTCTTTTTTTAAAAAGAGGAAAAAATGAAAATGCAATGGATGAGTATGCTTGATAAGATTTCAACAGAGAGGGCTAATCTAATGAAATATAATTTTCAGGTGTACCTTTGTTTAGTGCAAACTCTTTTCCTCTTCCACTCCCCAGCATACATTGTGTTGCTGGCAAGCAGTACAAGGCAAATAAAAGTATTTGATTCATTATCTGAGAGCAGCTTCTGGGAAGATGATCAAAAATGAAATAAAAAAAAATCAGAAAGAATGTAGAGTTTGAGTATCCTTCTCATAGACCAAAGGCTGGTCTAGATATATAGGAAATCAATACAGATAATCAAACAGGTTCTCTCTCTAACCTGTCTGAGAAGCTGTTTGTCTTCTGCTGATACCAATCAATCATTGACATGATAAATTTCGGTTTCAGTTAGCTAGATGTATGGTCAACCCCCCTTTCCCACAAGCAACATCAATTGTATTACTCCTGTGCAGCCAAATTCTAATTACTGTTTCAGCATCCGCACCTAAAACATTTAGTGTTATACACATGTAGCCATTATTTTGAACTACTAATTTAAAGTTTGACTGCTGCACATTGCATGACATTTCCCATCTCACAACAGGTTATGTTTCAAGCACTAGGGGCAATGGTGTGTAGTTATAATACACTATGATAACCGCTGTTATCTGTGTAGCTTAACGCTTGCTGTTACTGCGCTCAGGCGTTAGCGCTACTAGTAACAACCAATTTTCCCCCTGGGCCCGATTTTTTTGGTGTGTTACTCGCGTTACTAGTAGCGTAACACGTTGTCCACTGTTTAAAAATATAAAGAGGGGCAAATGGACCCCTCTGAATCATACATAGTCCAATATCTGCCCCTCTGTGCAGACAGATATTTTAACAGATGTCAAAAATCAAACATCCTGGGTGTGCAATATTGTAACACACTTCCGTTACGGTTAACAATAACAGTAACAAGAGAAAGATTGTTACGGTATTGGTACGTTACCAATAACCGTACCATACCTACCTGCTGTTTCTAGGGGGATTCAGACTTGGCCATGCATGACTTGCATTCAATTTTGCAAGTTGGTGTTCAAGCCTCTTCTTGAACACCAAATTTCAAAAAATTATTCAAGCAGGCTTAGGGTGTAGTACCATATGGCCTGCATGCACTTTTGCAACTGAGTGAACTTGAACACTGAATTCAAGGATTGCATCCAAGTTTCACCTGGCCAACTTTGAGACCCCTACTATCTCCGACAAATTTTCTTCTTCACCATTCCTACAGGTATCATTGTTGCTGTTGGCCCATGGATCAATTTATGCTACTAGGGATCTCCTTCTTTCAGTGGTATTTTGATGCTTGTTGTAGGATGTTTTCAGAACTCTGTTGTCTGCCAGTGGGCAGGAGTGCAGTGCCTTTTGAAAAGGGTCAGCCTAAATGCACTCCATAAATTTACTTCATGCACTCCAAAAGTGAGTTGATGGAGCATGCACTCCAAGAAAGTTGTAGTGTGGGCCCCAGCAAGCCAAAGAAATTGGAGTAAGTCACCATGCACTCCATTTGCTACCAAATTTAATGAGTGTCCCAATAGCTCACTCCATACAATTGGAGTGCATGGACCCAGTACTCCCTTCCTGATATTTTTCTCCCTGAAAAAGGAGTGCCCCCTGCACACTCCAGCATCCAGTGGAGTACTCAATGAACAACCATCCATTGGAGCACTCCCCTCCGCTTGACCAGTCATCTTGTCATGTCCCCAGTCTATGGTTAGTCTCGGAGTGGGATGTGCACTCCTAGAGTCACCATACTGCTCAATGGCTGGCCATCGACAGACACATTCCACTTGATGGACGGTCATCGGGCAGAGCACACTTGATGACCGGTCATTGATCAGTGGGATGTGTACCCCAATGACCGGTCATCGAGCGGAGTACACACCTTGTTTGCTGACCGGCCATTGAGTGTGATGTTCACACTCGATGGCCGGTCATCGAGCAAGATGTGTATTCCGCTTGATTGCTGGTCATTGAGCCGAGAACACACCTCGCTTGATGATCGCCAATTGAGTGCACATCACACTTGCCGGTCATCAAGCGGGGTGTGCTCCGCTCAATGACCGGTCAACCAGGGTAAGCGGAGTGCACGCTTCGCTTGATAACCGGCCATCAAGTGCACATCACCGGTCAACCAGCGGGGTGTGTGCTCCGCTTGATGGCCGGTCATCGAGTGGGGTACACATCCCACTGGTTGACCAGTCATCAAGTGGGATGTGCACTCAATGGGCGGTCATTGAGCGAGGCGTGCACTCCGCTCAATGACCGGTCATCTTAATGACTGGTCATCAAGTGGGGTCTGTAATCCTCTTGGTGGCCAGTCTGGGGCCGGGTGGGCACTCCACAAAAGAGTGGAATGGAGTGTACTCCAATGCACTCCAGTTGAAATCGTGCCCAATGGAGTGCATAGCCAAGACCCTTTGCTCAAAAAGTGAGTGCTTGGGTGTATACTCCATTTTTTTTGGAGTGTATCTAGCTTCACTCCCTTATTTTGGTAAGTTTTGGCTTACCCTGGCCTGTACTCCAACATAAATGGAGTGCCCATGTGGAGACTCCATGAATTTGGAGTGCAAAATCACAGTTGGAGTACCCACTCCCCAAAGCCAAAAATGTGGAGTGCATGAAGTAAATTTTTGGAGTGCATTTAGGCTGACCCTTTGAAAATCATCTTGTGTAAAATTGGTTGAATTTTGCAATAATGCTGTGCATTAATGAGGCCACTAAATGAACTCAAATTGACAGCAAAAGCATGGAACTGGCCATGTATGGGTCAAAGCCTGAGAGATCTTCATTAAGGATTGCCAAGTGAACCCAGGTACCCACAGCGGGTGCAGTTACCCCCTGGTTTTTCTACCAAAACAGACACCTGCACCCACACCTGGCACCCACGGGTGTTTTTTGTGGGTACCGCGGGTACCATTTTTTTTTTCATCAGGAAACACCAATCTGGACAGCTGGCTGGTCATCAAGGTATACATACAACTCAATGACCGGCCCACGGGCTATTCATCAAGGTATACATACACATTGATGACCAGAGCCAGCCAGTCATCAAAGTATCCACCTCAATGAACAGCCAGCTGGCTTTTCATCAAGGTATACCTGCACCTTGATGACCGGCTGCATTGGTCATCAAGGTGTATCTATACCTTTATGAGCCTGAGAGACGGTCACGGTAGTTATGGTACGGTTATTGGTAACGTACCAATATTGTAACAGTTTTTCTCTTGTTACCGTTACTGTTAACCCTAACAGAAGTGCGTTACAATATTTAATAACCAGGATGTTTGACATTTGAAATCCGTTACAATATCTGCCTGCACGGAGGGGCAGATATTGGATTACATATGATCCAGAGGGTTCCATTTGCCCCTCTTTATCTCATTAAACAGTGGTTAACGTGTTACGCTGTGGTGTGCCCAATCTGTTTCAAGTATCAAATTACATCAAGTGATGGTTGAATACATGAGAAGGAGATATATTCTTAGATTTATTATTGCATAATTAGATTCTACAAGTCATTTAACCCCTAATCACTCACTTGAACCACTAGGATAGCTCCACTCAGTCAAAAGTTATTTTGGTTAAATGGTTTTCATCAAACATAAGTACATAGTATAGTAGTACATTGGTAGTACATACTATGGTATTAGAGCCAACCACAACTGGGTCATATTTTTTGTGGATATTCAATTAGAGTTAGGGCTAGAACCACAAGTTGGTCATATTTGTATGCATATTCAATTAGACTTAGGGCTAGAACCACAAGTCAGCCGCCTTGTAGATAGACTATATAAGGAGCCCTTCCTCCCCCCTCATTTGAATTCAGCATGTGAACAACACTGGGTCGCTACGCTAACCATAGCGGTTAGCGTAGCGTAGCGCAGCGCAAATGCGCTATTTTTCAGCGTAGCGTTAGCGCAATTGCACGCATATGCGCTAACGCTACGAGCACGCGGTGCGCAGCTATTTTAGCTGATAGCGTAGCGTTAGCGCAGATGCGCACAATTGCGCTAACGCTACACATGCAGGGCGCTACGCTGCGCTACAGCGCCTTCAGCGGGAAAAAAGGGCTTTTTTTCCGCTAAAAGCGCTGTAGCGCAGCGCAGCGTAGCGTAGCGACTGTAGCGGCGCGCTAATGCTAACAAAGAATTGGCGCGCTGTTAGCGCCGCTGAAAATTAGCGCAGCGTAGCGGCGCTAACAGCGCGCTAACGCTATGCAAAATAGATGGGCGCTTTTTGCCGCTACACTAACGCGTAGCGCTGAAATAGCGTAGCGTAGCGTAGCGACCCAGTGTTGATTTGAATAGCAGCCACCAACCAAACAGTCACTCATTCATTTTACAGTGTGATCTCAAACATCCACTCACCCAACACCTGAGATCATAATCAGGTTCTTAAATAGCTTGTGTCATTGCACATCATCTGCATTGTTTGATCTAATTCTGATAGAGACTACTACACATAGTGATCTCTATCAAGGTTTTGCCACAACAATAAATAAGTTTTTGTTGTCAGAATCCTTGTGTAGTACAATAGAGGGGCAGGTCCTTCAAACCACCCGTAACATAAATATTGCTTAACTGCAAATATCATATTTGTTATCTCCCCCTCGCAGAACTGCCACCCGTCCCAAAGGAGTTCTCACAACACTACTAGTAACACAAGTAAAACACCAAAAAAAATCAGGCCTGTTATGATAAGGGCTTGGGGTTACAACTGGTTGTTACTATTAGGGATAACACCTGAGTGCAGTAACGGCAAGTGTTAGGTTACACAGATAACAGCGGTTATTGTAGCGTATTATAACTACCCACCGCTGCCGGTCATCAAGGTCCTTGATGACTGGTTGGCTCCAGTCATTGAGGTCCTTGATGACCGGCTGGCTCCGGTGTGGTAGTTGGAAAAGTGAAAAATCAAAAAAAAAAAATCTACACCATATATTTACTCACCCTAGGCCTCAAAATACCATCAAAAAGACCTCAGAAATGGATTCTACGGCCAACTTTGCCCCCTAGTCACCACTGGAAGTGTCACCAGGACCCCACTGACACCCTCTTGGACCCCTCATTGACACAGCCATCCCCAGTCATCAACCTGTCACACCCCTCAAGTAACCTTCCCCAGGTATACCCATAATCAGGCCCAGCCAAACGTATACTTTTTTCTATCCCTCTTATCTCCACTGCATATGCAGGGGACCAACCCCATTCCCCCTGTATTTGACATGTCCACACTTTGTTTATGCACCCCTTGCAGCTATATGCAGTCTTCTGACGCTATTCCTGCACCCCTTGCATTAGTCTGACACCCTTTATGCACCCCTTGCATGAGATACCCCTGTATTTGGCATTTCCCTGCTTTGTTCATGCACTCCTTGCATTAGTATGACATCATCTTACATTTCTCACCCCACTTTTTGGCTGTATTTAGTATCTTCTGACACCACTTTTATGCAGCCCACCAGCTAAAATCCCTCATCCAGGGTCACCCTTGTAGCTAAAATCCCTCACATTTGTCTATGTAAGGAGCTCTCCCCCACTTGTTTTTCCCTCAGCTCAGTAGTGACCAGTTATGTACATACCATCCATAGCTTTACCATTACCATTATAAAAACCCTTATAACGACTCATGACATACCTTACATTGCAAATAACCACTGAGCTCATTTCTCATATTCTCATACTCTCATATCTCTTGGTTGACATATCATGTGCCTGTCACAAGTTACCCAGTTCCAGGCTCAACTCCCAACTGAGACATATACCCTTCTCAGCCTAGGCACTCTTCTCAACTTTATATATCACCCTCTTGAGGACCTGTGTTCAACCCCCACCAGAATCATCAAGTCAACTTTCACCCTTTTCACTCCTCATAAACTCTTACATTGGCGGTGGGCAGAGCCAGATACATTATCAATTTGGATAACTATGCCTGCAACGTAACCTTTACAGTTACGTTACTGCCCAGTTACCAATAACTGCTGGCTGAGTTACGTTATCCAATTTGCATAATTGGATAACGCAGTTTAAGTTACAATAACGGATAAAGTAACGTTTGTATTGCTCTGTTATCCGGAGCTTAACAAATGCAAATTATATAATTTGGTAAGGGGTTGGTTAAGTGCCTTCCTGCTTTTTTGTATGTTGCGCGTTCAACTCCCACCCCAGGAGGGGGTAGTCAGTCCCCTGTGTGGCTGTGTGTGCACCAACACATGTATGAGATGGGGTTTTTTGACGTTACGGATATTGTAATGCCCCAAAATTACGTTAACTGCACCTGATTCACGAAAAATTTATGTTAACAGGACTGTAAAAAAAGTACCACATCTGTGGGTTAAGTTACATTACAATACAGTAAAAAATATAACATACTTTATCCCGGAGGGCAGATATGGATAACTAAAAATAGTTATGGTATCCAAAATTGCCCCCATAATGTACCGTAATGTATCTACCCACTGCTGCTCACATCTATCACATACCTGTCATCAAACAACTTCATCTAGAACTAGACCGGACCTATCACTTGACATAAACTTGCCAAGCTTACCTTGGTGGGTCTTGTTATCTGATAGCAGAAGGGCATTTTTTGCACCTCCATCATACCTTTCACCATTCAGCAAAAGGGTTTCACAACTAATTTTGAGTCTTACACTGAGTCATGAGTATATCCATCATTGTCTTTGAATTCTAGTCCATATGTACAAAACCTCCTGATCATATCTTCAAGTGTTTGGATCATCCTTTCAGCTAATCCATCAGTCTGGGGGTGGTAAGCAGTAGAAAAGGAGAGTTTTTTTCCTAGCATACTACGCAAACCAGTCCAGAATTCAGATGTGAATTTGGGATCTCTGTCAGAGATGATGATTCTGGGGATGCCAGTTCTAGGCATTACTCTGTTCCAAAAAAGTATGGCAGTGTCCATGGAAGTATCATCTTTGAAGCAGGGCACAAATATGGGGGTCTTGGAGTATCTGTCTACTATCAGCATTGAAACTAGCAGCTCCTCCAGGAGACAAGGAAGTTACCCAACCTATTTTAATCACATCCCATGGCTTCAAAGGTTCCTCAATTTTCATGAGCAGTCCAAATCTCTTGCCTGTGGCTTTATTGGCTTTCTGGCATCTATCACAGGAAGAGCAATATTCACCAGTGTCTTGTCTCCAATTATCCCACCAGGCAGTATCAGCTACTTTCTCCAAAGTCCTGTCTTCAGAAAGATGACCAGAGTAGACAATGTCATGGCATTCATGTAAGATGGTGTTGATGCTTTCTTTGTCAGCTAGGACTAGGACAGAATTATGTTTTTCTCTGAAGTAGATGAGGCCATCAAATAGAGAGAATCTTCCTTCATCATATAGCTTTCTCCAAGGATTTTGCAGAGAGTTTTTCAGCTGGGCATCTTTAGCATCTTTCAACAAAAGTTCAGACAAGACAACAGTGTTTTTATTTTGTTGGTAACCTTCTCTTACTGGGTCAAAGAACTCATTCTTGAAATTAGAGACATGGATGCCCATGATGGGGAACCTGTCATCATCTTTGTCTTCTGGGTCATAAGCAGGGTTACTAGGATCATTTGGCAGAGCCCATCTGCTAAGTCCATCTGCATTCTTGTGAATGTTCCCATCTCTGTGGATTATGATCATATTGCCTCTGTATTCCTGGATAGCAATCTGCCACCTGAGCATGTGTCTATTGGGAGTCTTCATGCTCAGCAAGGATCTCAAAGCTGTGCAATCAGTTACAACATGAAAAACACTGCCATCCAAGTAGTAATGGAGTTTATCTAAGGCCCATATTAGAAACAAGCATTCAAGTTGACTAGCACCATATCTAGTTTCACTGTCCTTCAATTGTCTGGATATGAAAACAATGGGTCCTTCTTTCCTTACTCCATCAATGATTTGAGCTTGGTGTAAAGCAGCACCTAGACCAGTCATGCTAGCATCTACATAGAGTGTGAAAGGATGGGCCCATTCAGGGAACAATAGCAAGGGAGCTGTAGTCAGTTTCTCTGTCAACAAGTTGTAGGCCACTATCCTGTGATGAGTCATCTCATATATGACATCTATCCTGGTAAGCTCAGTAAGAGGCTTTGCTATCTCTGCAAACTTCTCAATGTGCTGTCTGTAGTAACCAGTAAAGCCAAGAAAGGATTGCATTTCTTTCCTACTACCAGGCACAGGCTTTTGGAGGACAGCAGCCACTTTATTCTGATCTATTCCTATGGAAATTCCAGAAACAAGATGGCCTAGAGCTTTGATTTGATCAAATCCAAAGTTACACTTATTCAGGGATATTTCATATTCATATTGATGACAACTTTAAGTATCCTGTCTATCCTAGTGTGGTGTTCTTCCCAAGTATTGGACATAATGATGATATAATCAATGTAGATAATGACCCACTTCTCATCAATCTCTTTTCTGAACTCAATGTCCATCATCCTCTGGAAATGAGAAGGGGCATTCTTTATCCCAAAGGGCATTCTCAGATATTCATAGACTCCTTTGTGCATAATTATCCTGAGCAGGTGTCTGGAATCTTCTGCAATGACATTCTGATGAAAACCTTTGAGCACATCAATGCTAGTCAGAGATTTAGCTTTGGCAAGGTTGTTCAGAGTCTCACTGAATTTGGGAATGGGATATCTGTCTGAAGCAGTGTAGGAGTTTAAAGCTCTGAAATCTCCTACCATTCAGGACTTCCCATTGTGCCAGGCAGTGATTACAGGAGTGGTGATCTCAACTACTTCATTATGGCCAACTTTCCTTAGAACATTCAGGTTTACTAGCTCTTCAATATGTTGCTCTAGGGCTTCTCTGATTTTGGGGCTAGCAGGATAAGGAGGTCTTCTGAGGAGAGGGGGATAAGGCCTTTCAGTTTAGAGATGTCACTGGGTACCCGTCGGCGGGTACCCGGCACCCGTGGGGGGGTACCCGGCACCTGTGGGCGGGTACCTGGCACCCGTGGGCGGGTACCCGGCACCCGTGGGCGGGTACCCGGCACCCGTGGGCGGGTACCCCCCTTCAGTGACGGGTACCCGCTAGAGATGGGCGCCACGCATCCGGGTACCCGCGGTTGATTTTAGCCATTTTCTGGCATCCGCATCCGCATCCAACAGCGGGTACCCGCGCGCCTGGGCGGATACCCGCGCGGGTATCTTTGGATACCCGCTCCTCAAAACGTGCTTACCGGTTGACTGCTGCATATGTCAATCAACCGGGAGGCACTTCTCCTGGCTGTCAACCAGGGGGGACTTCTCTTGTTCAACTGCTGCATAAATCTGTTGTCCAGGAGGGACGCCTCCCGGTTGACTGCTTGATATGGCTGTTGACCGGGAGGGACTCCTCCCGGTTGACTGCTCGATATGGGGAGGGACTCCTCCCGGTAGACTCCTCAATATAGGGAGGGACTCCTCCCAGTCGATTGCTTGTTATGACTGTTGACTGGGAGGGATTCCTCCCGGTTGACTGGTGTGTATAGTCGTCCCTCCCGGTCGACTGGTATGTCTAGTTGTCAACTGGGAGGGACTCCTCCCGGTCCACTAATCAATATGCCTGTTGACTGGGAAGGAATCATCCCGGTTGACTATTTTATGTTGCTGTTGACTGGGAGGGACTCCCCCCAATCGACAGCAACATAGAACGGCTTTATGGCTGCCGACCGCTGCAGCTCCCATACCCTAGGGAGAGCAGATACCCGCCGGAATACACGGGTACCCGCTGGATTCTGCCGGAATCTCAGACATCTGCATCCAAATCCGCATCCGCTGGCGGGTACCCAAGGGCCTCCAGCGGATAGCGGATACCCGCAACGGGTTACGTGCGCCCATCTCTAGTACCCGCTCACGGGTGCCAGGTGCGGGTGCGGGTATCTTGAATCCTGGGTTTTTAAGGCGGGTACCCGGGTACCCACACAGGTACCCGTCCCAAATGTCCCCTTGATGACCGGACAGAGGGGACTGCAGCCCAATCACCAGTCTGTGGGTTGAGAGGGCTGCCCAGTCCTTGAGGGTACTGCAGCTTGATTACCGGTTGGTCCGGTCATTGAGGGGACACAGCCCTCTCGATGAACGGTCTGTGATCCGGTCATCAAGACCAATCTTTCCGGTCATCAAGGGGACTGCAGCCCTCTTGGTGACCGGTCTGTCCAGTCATCAAGGGGACTGCAGTCCTCTTGGTGACCGGTCTGTCCGGTCATCAAGGAGACTGCCCTCTTGATGACCGGTCTGTCCGGTCATCAAGGGGACAGAGCCCTCTTGATGACCTGTCTGTCCGGTCACCAAGGGGACAAAGCCCTCTTGATGACCGGTCTGTCCGGTGACGGTCATCAAGAGGGATGGCTGCAGGTACCCGCGGGTACCTGCCTTTCGCACCCGGGTACCCGTCAACGGGTGCCGTTTGCGGGTGCGGGTGTCCAGAATCCTGGAAATTTGAGGCAGGTACCCGGGTGCAAAGTGACATCTATATTTCAGTTGTCAGTTTGAGGTGAACTTCATGGCCTTTAATGGCACCAAGGGGTTGGTTGGTGTTAGAGAAGGCAAGCTTGTTATTATAGAGGACTTCAAATAGCTTATCTTTCTGCTCAATGGTTAGCTAATCACTGAACTTGGCTTCACAGAGTTCCTCTACAATAAATTGCTGCAATTGAGGATGGGACTTCTTTACAGCAGAAATTTCATTGGAAGGACTCATTTTCTCCAGATGGTGAGATTTAAAACTGAATTTCTTCCTCTTGTTCTCATTGCCAATGGTAAAGAATCTCTCTTTACTATTGGTAAAGAATCTCTCTTTACTATTTGTGATATCAAAACCATACAGAGACATGTAATCATTTCCAAGTATAAGGTAATTTATTCTTGCATTTCTCATAACTACAAATTCTGCTAGAATTCTAATGAAACCTTTATTGTGGGGAAAAATCAAAGCCATTTCTATTATGACCATTGGCTGTAATTGATCACTACAGCTGTGGAACTTAGCATGGTTGATTGGCATGAGTTTGTTTTACCATTCTGGTATTATGGAGTCTAGCAATCTGTTGCTGATGATTGAACAAGAAGCTCCACTATCAAGAAGACATGAGTGCTCTTTGGATTCAATGAGGACAGTAGTGAGATTTGCTTTCCCAGTGAGATGAGCTTTTCCTCTATCAGGTTTACATTTCATCAGTCTAGCATCCTCTACATGGGAAAACTGGCAAGATTTGTCCCAGGTTTGAGGTTGGTGAGTCTCAGCTTGGATTTCAGCAATGGAGAAGTCTTGGTTTATCTCACACTCTACAGCATATGCTCCAAAATCAAAGTCAATTAGGGGATCATAATTGGCACCATTTCCATTGTCCATAGCAAGGATCATGTGGTTGGTTCTATGATTATCTTCTTCTTCATCTAGCTCTGATGCAGACTCTTGTGGCTCACTTTGATCTTCTCCGTTGTCACTCTTGGGATCATCATCATCATCCATTCCTACATTGTTGATCCTGCTCTTCTTCCTAGGGCATTCCCTGGAGAAGTGGCCAGTTTGTTTGCAGAAATGACATATAAGTTTTTCCTTTTCAGGGGCAGAGACAGGATTCCTTTTTGAAGAGGACTCAGTTGGCTTATCAGCTTTCTCAGGGGAAGGATTATTTCTCCATTGGGATCTGTTTGGAGCATTAAAACGTTTTGTCACAGGCTTGTTCCTTTTCATGACTCTGTCTATGACTTCTTCAGCAATTATAACCATGTCCTCAAAGCTCATTTCAGTAGCATCTCTCTTGTATCTGCTTTTAACAGCATGCTCAAGATTTGGAGGTAATTGCTTTAAGATCTTCTCACAAATGAGATACTCACTGAGATCAGGTTGATAAGCTTTCAGTCTTTCTCTTTGAGTACAAAACCATTTATGGATCTTTCTCCCATCATAAGCAAAGTGATCACTTTCAAACTCTTGTTGCATTTTCCATTTCCAGTTCTCAATGCCAAAATTATTTCTGATGGCATTCTTCCACCAAGCCCAAGATTTGTTTCCATACTGATCTCTGATGCCTAGGTACCAATCCCTTGCAGTGTCAGTCAACAAGATTGTTCATCTACTGATTATCATATTATCTAGCATCAAGTAGTCTCTGACCAGGATATCAGTGTTTTTAATCCAAAGTTCATGATTGTAAGGCAATTCTCCAGAGAATTTCTCCCAGTCTCCATTCTTAGGAATACCTTTCCACAATTCCTTCCTCATTTCAAAGTCTACTGCTCCATGATCAATGTAGGGGAATTCTTCTTGAGCATTTGCATCAGGAGTATTACTTGCAGGCTTGGGGAAATTATCTCTTGATGGTCTCTGGGGTTCAGGAGTAGGAACAGGAGGAGGGGCTCTGTGTTCCTGTTGTTGCTCATGATGGACATTCTGAAAAAGATTATTGTATAAGAGATGTGGGGGTTGCTCCCTGTCATCTTGTATTATCAAGGAATCCAGCTTTGAGCTCACAGAATTTACTACAGAAGATATGTCACTGAATCTTCTCTTAGATTGTTCAAATCTGTTGTGCTCATTTGCATGAAGGTCATTGATCTGATTACCAATGGATGAAAGATTGTTGCTCACTTTCTCCTCAAAATCTTTCAGATTTTGACCAATTGTATCCATGTTGGAATGGCATTGAGATTCATTTACCAGAGTCAAATCTTGAACTGTCTCAAATTTCTCATCTATGTGATTCTTCAGTTGTTCTAACACATTGTTACTCACTGTGGATTTCTCTCTGGAACTTTCACCTATGTTGTTCAGGATTTGGTCAAGTAAAAAGGGAATGAATTCATTCTTAAACAGATCAAGAATGGAATGATTCAAGACATCTTTAAAATTGCTGACACAAGATTCAAGAAGAGTACCAGGAATGGTTTCAACAGTACCAGATAATTCAGAGAGAAATTTTGAGAACAAGACTTGTAATTTTTCTTCTAGAAACAAAGGGCCATTTCTAGACATTTCATTGTTAAGATTATTGAGGAAAAATTCTCTATTTGAAGGGTCAGAGAGATTGTCAATATTCAAACTAAGACCTAATGGGGAATCACTACTCAGGGAACTTTTAGGTAAGGATTCATCTAATAAGGGCCTCTCCATCTGGATCTCCTGCGTCCATAGCCTCTCCTCACTCCCCGTGTGGCTCTCATTAGGTACTCTCCTATCTGGATAACCCGCTGAGTGTTGTCCCGTGGGCTTCTCCAGTTGCTCTCTGATCCTCTCCAATTGTCTTGAGGATGAGGGGGGTTGTGGTCTGCACACCCTTGCTGCATGGGAGGATAGGGGTGTTGATTGTACCCGCCAGGTTGATAATGCGGGTTGGGGCGGAATAACTGAACCACCTCTTGCAGTATAGAAGCTGGTGGTGGTCTCATTTGTAGCGTCTGCAGTGGTGGTGGCGGCATTTGAGGACCGTGGTAGGTCTGGCTCTCTAGGCGCGGCTGTTGTTGCGGCTATGGACAAGATTCTAGATGGTTGGGGGGGGGGGGGGGGGTAGGACTCAGGAACTCCTGCGCCATAGCTTGTTGTTGAAAACCCGTAGGTTCTGGAGTCGGCGTGACTAGCATAGTCTGCTGACTGGTGTGTGGTATTATTGCTAGCTGCGCAGGGGTTCGGATTTTCTGCGCGGTTGAGTCTGGCGGCCCATTGGCGTTGTTCTGATGCAGTAGAGAGGCCTCTAGATTGCTGAGTTCATCTCTGGGGATCCATTCCTGACACAGGTGTATCGCGTCTTTCCTCCCAACTAGCTCTATGATGATTTCTTGGGTCAACAAGGCTTGGGAGAGCGGTTGACTTGTCTGAGGAAGGTTCGCCGTTAAATCCATCTGTTACCTGTCTATTGGGCGCGGAACCGGAGTGGATCTGCTCAAAGCCAGAGCTATAGAATTCTCTCTTGGATGGTATAGCGCTGGAGGGATCCCTGTATCTGGTGGGAGAGGCCCCTCCTCCGGGAGCTTGAGGAAGTCCTATTGTAGAGGCGGCAAGGCTGATTCTAGCTCTTCAAGGCCGTTCTTCTGTGGAGGGGCTGAGGCGGTAGCAGAGGCGCTGTTCTGCGGAGAGATCTCTGCCATTTCTAAGGTGGGGAGGCATTATTGTAAGATTTTTAGAAAAGGAATATGGAGAATTTTAAAGGAAAAAGTTTGTAGATCCTAATTACCTGGATCTTTAGACATTCTAGAGAGTCTATCACTCCTACGTGTAGTAGTAGAGGTCTTTTTCTTGATTTCTTTTGTGCTAGACTTTGCTGGAGGTTTGGAAGTCCAATCAGAGATTTTTACCGCTGCCGTGACCTTTCTGCAACGGAATTTCGGAGCTTTAGCTGTAGCTATAGGGGTCCACAAGGTACTACTGATCAAGTTGCTGTTGCACGGATCTGCTACGCGCTTATCGTTGTAGTTTTCGTCTTCTGCGCTGTCCTGCGCCGTTGAGAAATTCTCTGCGGTCACTATTGGTAATCATAGTTAAGAAGGAGGAGAATATTTTGAGCGCACTCCGTTTTTTCGCTCTCTCTTCTTGATCTGAAGATATAGAGGATTCCGATGAGGATAAGTCCAAGGATGCTACTATTAAATTACGTTTAGTGTAAATAGCGCTAACTTAGCGGTTTTTGAGGCCGCTACGCTACGCTAGATTGTAGCTTAAAATCTATTACATTTAAAGCTAACAGGTATTTGAGAAAAAAGTGTAATTTTAGCTGCAAATTACAGCTAATTTAGCTTTAATGGGTAGCTAATTAGCTGTAATTTAGCGTTAGCGTGATTTAGCGGCTTTGTATTACAGCTAAAACTAACAGCCAAAATCATTAGCGGCCAACTACTACGCTACAGAATTAGCGCCGCTAATGTAATTAGCGTAGTAGTTGCTTCCTTGAATTAAGTCCGACAAAGGGATAAATAGATTTGCAGAGGAGTCGCAATTCTGCACTTTCACGAGTACACAGGACGTAAAAAAAAAAAAAACAATGGTTCAGTTAGGTATTTTATCAGTATAAGAGCGATTGAGCATAGTTTTGGAAGAATTTTGATGTTAGTAGGATATGTAGAAAGATTTTTTTAGTGAATTTTTGAAATTTTTATGAATTTTTCGTTTGATTTAATCAGGATGATCAGTCCTTTGGCTTTATGCAGTCTAGAATTATGAAAAGGATGAGTAATTTCCCGATGAGGCCCCCAATTGTGAGCCTGAGTCTCTATAGTGACAGCAGGACACAAGAAAATGGGGGGCAAGATTTGGATTTCTTTGGATAAAGAAAATACAAATATAAGAGAGAGAGAGAGAGAGAGAGAAAAGACTGAGCAGATTCAAGATAAGCAGATATTCAAGGTTATTCTGGTGGGTATGCACGTCCACTGGCAATGCTACCTCCTTAAAGGAGTGCTGCCAAGCTGTGCTAGAGAGTGCAACAGCCTCCTCTCACCAAAGAAACGTGGAGGCCTTCTGGATTAGATAAGTTTAATCCAGCCACAATTTTTTAGCTTCCTTCTGGATATTCAAGGTTCTTTAAAGGGAAACCTATGTGGTTTGTTTCTTACAAAAACCACAGAAAAAGAAGGATGTAAATCAGGCGCAGACCTGTGATCAAAGATTGGGCAAAGGCCAGAAAAAGAAGAGCAATCAAGCAGACACAGAGTTGTACCTCTGAGATGAACAAGGTTCAGTGAAAGAGGTTACTTACTGTCAATATCCTAGGCGCCTGTGACAGTAGGTATACTGGGAGCGTGGTAATCTCTTTGGTGGTGATCCTGGGGTTATCTGGGGTGTGGTTCTGGTGTGCTGAAGTCTGTAGATCCTCCTCAGGCAAGGGGGATCCTGACTTCGAAAATTTTCACAGTTTGCTTATGTAATTACATATGTACATGTGGTTTGGCGCGCCTGGTAGCGCTGACACGTCACGACTGTGCATGCGCGCCACAACTCAAGAACTCAGTGAAGGAGTAGAGTTACAAAGAATTGGTAAGTTGTGACTAGGATTAAAATTGCATGAGGAAACAGAATATGAATTCAAAACAAGGATATCTTCTAAGATGAAAAAGATATGAAGTAATTCATATGTAAAAAGTAGAAAAAGGCAGACTTTAGGTCAGCTGTATTGACTCTAAGGCTGACACCCTTTTGTCAACATACTGACCAAGAGGCTTGAAGCATGGACTCCATAAAAAGATAAGTCTCTCACTCAGTATCATTCAATCATCTGTATTGGTCATTGAACTTTTTTTTCTTATCTGCTTCTCCCATACATCCTGGCCCAGACCACCAACTCAGGGAGCAACAACTTTAAAATGTCCAGAGAAGGCTCAAAATAAATTACTTGCTTTTGATGGGACCAATTGGGATGTACTATAGCAAGCAACCACCATCGTTGTATTTGCTATGTCATTTCATTAATACTTGGAGCTGGTTTAATAGCACTCAAGCTCTCAAAAGCCATGGTAAGACCGGAAAGATGCAACATATGTTTACCAATCCTCAACACTATTGTCAAGGTCCGGGAGGAGGAGGAAGAGGAAGTGTTGGATAAGGATGTTGTTGATATTGACAACAATGACGTTGAATCTGATGATGAGCCTGTAGATCCTGATGATGCTGAGCAAGAAGCACCCAAGCCAGGTTGGGAGTGGAATGAAGATGACAGCAATGACGTTGAATGCCACAATTCTGGGATTGGATTCAAACTGAAAAAGGTATGCCATTTTCATTACTGCATCTTTGAATTGGAATTGGAGCAATCATCTTTTCTTATCTATTTTGATCATTTTAGATTGATTATATTTGTTGCCAAATTGCATCTTCACCTCAAAAACAGGCAGAGTGGAAGTTATGGGCAAGTAAACTTGGCTACAATGGGCAAGGACTTATTGGCGGGTACAGAATAAGATGGAATATAGCATATGATAGCCAACAGAGAGCTTATGAAGGACGTCAAGTAATTTTTTGATTGATTCTAGTGCGGTACCATTATCCAAATCTGAAGTAGCACCAACTTGTTTTAAATAGGTAATCAAGCAGCTGTTAGATAACAAGTCTGACAAGCACTTGGGTAAAAGGTCCAGCAAGCACTTCTTTAAGTCGTACGAGCTGACCACGCAGGAGTGGTCCAACATCCACAGCTTGAATGAAGTCCTAAATGTATGTGTCACTTTTTTTCTGCGCCACATTGCTAGAAAATGAGTGTAACACTCAACTCCTCATTAAAAATTATCTCAGGAGTTTCTTGAGATCACAAAGAGGGTCAAGGGGGATGGTCCAAACTTAGCAATGGTTTTATATGAGGATATTTGGCTCCTGGACTTGTTGGGAAAGAAGAAGATTGCAGCGGCTCTCACTCCATTGGAATCAATGTTTGATCCAATGCTTGCAACAGCAAACAAGTACCTCAATCTGGCCTTAGAATGCAAAATTGTCCTCATTGTCACGTATCTTCATCCAGGTTATTCACCAACCAATTTGCAGGACACCTTGAGAAGGTCATTGAACTTGTCTCGGAAAAGTATAATGAGTGCAAGGCTCTACTCAAGTCACTCAAACCCCAACCATCTTCCCAAAAGGCAACTCAATCGGATTCAAACACGCCACCAAACAACTCCAACACAGATGGAGACAAATACAACTACTACCCTGTCAGCAGAGACACCAACGAGGTTAATAACGAGATGGAGCAATACAACAACGGTGAATTCCCCATGGCAAGGAAAGGATGTGCATTGGGCTGGTGGAAGGTAAGCCATCACTTTCTTGCTTCAAAATATTGGATACTTTTGGTTATCTAATGTTTCTTTTTTCTCTTCCAGGCGCACAGAAAAGACTTCCCTGTCTTGGGATCTTTGGCAAGAGATCATCTTGCTTGTGTGGCCAGCTCTGCGCAGTGCAAGTGTCGGGCAAACTTTTTCGGCCGCTGCTTGGGTTTGTGCTTCTGGACGATTGGGGCTTGCAATACAATCAATTGAACAATGTATCAGCATTCACATGTGGCTGTGTGGATCCATCAAGCTAGGAGAGGTAGTTTTGCTGACTTCAAGATGTCATTGACACAGCCACAAGCGGTCCAAAATTCATAAAGTACATGGTTAAAAAATCAAAGAATTGTTGCGCGATTAGAGATTAGAATTCAAATAAGCTTAGTTTTTTTCTTTACTGTGATTTTCTGTTATGTGTGAAACTCTCCTGATTAAATATAGGGAGTTGAAACATTGACTCCCAAGAATTAATAAATCGACTCCCAAAAGTCGTTTACATTGTGCAGACCGTCTCAGGAAGTCCCCCCTGGGTCTTCAGGACCTCGCGCGGCCCCAACAGCATTTTGGGAGTCAATTAATTAATTCCCTTCTCAAGAATGGGAGTCGATACATTAATTTAACAAAAAATGACGGAATATACAAAACAATTTATATCTTGTCACTGTTGTACCCAAACACCCTAAAACTTTTACAGCAATCTAAATAAACTCTTTAGAGAATATTGTGAGATTCACGGCATTAGTACCCCTCAGGGAGACCCTGTGTAGCCGGGGGCGGATTTGGCGGATTTCCTACTAAGGCAAACCCCTGAAATGTTATCTACGGTGCTCCAAACAGCCCCAATTTTTTTCTGCTATAAGAATACACTCTTTAAAACCTATTTTGAGCTTCACGGCATTAGCACTCCTCAGGGAGACCCTGTGTAGCTGGGGGGCAGATTTGGCGGATTTCCTACTAAGGCAAAGCCCCAAAACCTTATCTATGGTGCTCCAAACGGCCCCAAATTTTTCTGCTATAAGAACACACTCTCTAAAAAGCATTATAAGCTCCAAGGAGGTATTACACATCAGGCACACCTTCTATTGACCGTGGTGTAGTGTAGCGCAGCGCAAACACACTATTTTTTAGCGTAGCATTAGCGCAATCATGCACATCTGCGCTAAAGCTACGCGCACAGGGTGCAAAGCGTCTTTATCTTTTAGTGTAATTTTAGTGCAGATACGCGCGATTGCGCTAATGCTACGCTAAAAAATAGCACATTTGCACTGCGCTACGCTACACCACGGTTGATAGAAGGTGTGCCTGATTTTTAATACCTCATTGGAGATCATAATGTTTTCTAAAGAGTTTATTATTATAGAAGAAAAATTTGGGGCCGTTTGGAGCACCATAGATAAGGTTTTGGGGGTTTGCCTTAGTAGGAAATCCGCCAAATCTGCCCCCCAGCTACACAGGGTCTCCCTGAGGAGTGCTAATGCCGTGAAGCTCAAAATAGGTTTTAAAGAGTGTATTCTTATAGCAGAAAAAAATTGGGGCTGTTTGGAGCACCGTAGATAACATTTCAGGGGTTTGCCTTAGTAGGAAATCCGCCAAATCCGCCCCCGGCTACACAGGGTCTCCCTGAGGGGTACTAATGCCGTGAATCTCACAATATTCTCTAAAGAGTTTATTTAGATTGCTGTAAAAGTTTTAGGGTGTTTGGTTACAACAGTGACAAGATATAAATTGTTTTGTATATTCCGTCATTTTTTGTTAAATTAACCCGGCTACACAGGGTCTCCCTGAGGAGGGCTAATGCTGTGAAGATTAACTTATATTTTAAAGAGTGTATTCTTATAGCAGAAAAAAATTGGGGCTGTTTGGAGCACCGTAGATAAGGTTTCGGGGGTTTGCCTTAGTAGGAAATCCACCAAATCCGCCCCCGGCTACACAGGTTCTCCCTGAGGAGTACTAATGCCGTGAATCTCACAATATTCTCTAAAGAGTTTATTTAGATTGCTGTAAAAGTTTTAGGGTGTTTGGGTACAACAGTGACAAGCTATAAATTGCTTTGTATATTCCGTCATTTTTTGTTAAATTAATGTATCGACTCCCATTCTTGAGAAGGGAATTAATTAATTGACTCCCAAAATGCTTGGGTCAGCCTAAATGCACTCCAAAAAAATCCCAAAAGCACTCCAAAAGTGAGTGTATGGAGTGTGCACTCCAATGATTGTTGGAGTACAGACTAGAGTACTCCAAGTCAATTGGAGTGCAGAACCGGGGACTCAAGACTCTTTAGAGTGCACCACAAAGAACTTCAGTGGCCAGGAAATGTAATGAGTGCCCATGAGTCTCACTCCATCGGATTGGAGTGCATTCCCCCAGCACTCCATTCCTGATGTTTCTCCTCCTCAAAAGGGGAGTGCAGTACTGTGCACTCCAGCCACTCCAGCCAGAGCTGGAGTGCCTACAACTTCAACTGGGCTATGTACAAACAAACCCCACTTGATCCTCCTGATATCCATGACCCGTACAGACCGGCATTGAGCGGATTAACATCTCCTCTCAATGACCAGTCTGTACCGGACCGCCGGTCATTGAGGGAAATCACAGAAATCACACCTCTTGATGACCGGTCTGTGCCGGTCATCAAGGGGAGTAACATCTCCTCTTGATGACCGGTCTGTGCCGGTCACCGAGGGGACTCACACCTCTCAATGACCGGCGCGGACCGGTCACACCTCCCAATGACCGGCACAGACCGGTCATCGAGGGGACTCACACCTCGATAATCGGTCACACCGGTCATCGAGGCTAATAACACCTCCTCTCGATGACCGGTCATCACCGGTCATCGAGGTGAGTCACATCTCTCGATGACCGGTCAGACCGGTCATCGAGGGTAATAACACCTCTCGATGACCGGTGATGACCGGTCATCGAGGTGAGTCACATCCCTCGATGACCGGTCAGACCGGTCATCGAGGTGAGTCACATCCCTCGATGACCGGTCAGACCGGTCATCGAGGGGAATAACACCTCCTCTGGATGACCGGTGTGTACCAGTCATCGAGGGGAGGCGCTACTCTCAATGACCGGTCGGTCTGACCGGTCATCGAGAGGAGGTGCTGCTCCCCTTGGTGACCGGCACAGACCGGTCATCGAAGGGACTCACACCTCTCGATGCTCCCGATGACCGGTCGGTCATCGAGAGGGCTCACACCGCTCACGCCACTCGATGACCGGTCAGACCGGTCATCGAGGGTAATAACACTTGATGACCGGTGATGACCGGTCATCGAGGTGAGTCACATCTCTCGATGACCGGTCTGTGCCGGTCATCGAGGGGAGTAACATCTCCTCTCGATGACCGGTCAGACCAACCGGTCATTGAGAGTAGCGCCTCCCCTCGATGACTGGTACACACCGGTCATCCAGAGGAGGTGTTATTCCCCTCGATGACCGGTCTGACCGGTCATCAAGGGATGTGACTCACCTCGATGACCGGAGATGACCGGTCATTGAGAGGTGTGAGTCCCCTCGATGACCGGTCTGACCAATTATCGAGAGGTGTGAGTCCTCTCGATGACCGGTGGTGACCGGTCATCGAGAGGTGTGAGTCCTCTCGATGACCGGACTGTGCCCGTCATCGGGAGGTGTGACTGATGACCGGTCCGCGCCGGTCATCGAGAGGTGGGAGTCCCTTCGATGACCGGTAAAGACCAGTCATCGAGAGTAGCACCTCCCCTCGTTGACCGGTACACACCGGTCATTGAGAGGTGTGACTGATGACCGGTCCGCGCCGGTCATCGAGAGGTATGAGTCCTCTGGATGACCGGTTGTGTGAGTCCCCTCATCGAGAGGTGTGATTGCTGTGGGCACTCCAAAGAAAAGGAGACTTGGAGTGCACCCCAATGTACTCCATTTGGTATTTGCTAGCTGGAGTGCAAAGCCAAAATCCTTCACTGAAAAGGTGGAGTGCTTGGGCTTGCACTCCATTTTTTTTGGAGTGCATCTAGCTGCACTCCCCTATTTTGGTCAATTTTGGATTACCCAGTTGTGTACTCCAAGAAACATGGAGTGCCCATCTGGGGACTCCATGTTTTGGGAGTACAAAATCAAGGCACTCCAACTTTTTTGGAGTGCTGGCCCCCTAAAGCCAAAAATGTGGAGTGCATGAAGTAAAAGTTTGGAGTGCATTTAGGCTGACCCAAATGCTTTTGGGGCGGCGGGAGGTCCCAAAGACCCAGGGGGGACGTCCCGAGACGGTCCGTGCAACGTAAACAACTTTTGGGAGTCAATTTATTAATTCTTGGGAGTCGATTTATTAATTCTTGGGAGTCGATTTATTGATTCTTGGGAGTCAATTTTTCAACTCCCTAAATATAAGTGATCTTGCCTTCCAACCCTTTTCCCCCCTTGGGAAAAAGTGGGTTTTAGTCCACTGCAAACCCGCTATATAGCAGATTTTCTCTACCGCTTTTTCCATAGCCCCTCTGAAAAAAAGCGGGTTTGGTACCGCTTGGAAACCGCTATAAAAGCGGGAAACGCGCTTTTGCACCGCTGAAATTAGCGCGCTTCCCGCCACGCGTGCGCTAAATAAGCGCGTTTTAAAAATGGACCGCTTTCTCCCCGGCCCAAAAAGCGATAGCACAGCGGGCCGGGCCGCTAAGCAAAGTGGCAGCCAAAACCGCTGTGCTTTCCGCAGCGAACAAACTTAACCCAAGGCCCTCGCTGCTGCAGGTGTGTGTCTCGCGAAGCAAGCCTCCGACAGCCCTCGGCAGGAGGGACTTGCGCCCTATCACCCCTTTTTGCGGGGGCTAGATTCTAAATTTAGGTGGCAGGAGTTTTCAACCCTCTATAGTTCCTTGCTTCCTTAACTTTATTTGCAATAAAATTGCTTAGGTTGAAGACTAGCTTGTGCCTGTCAAACCTAGAGAATTTGGGTAACTTCTCAACATTCCTTCCAGTCCAAAAAAACCCTTTAAAAACACTCAAAATATGGATTTTGCAAGGAGAGGGTCTGTGTTCCCCAAATCAGCCTCCACAGTTCCCTCTCCACCAGCACACAGAGGGGATCATGGGAGGTAAACAAATGTGTATGCTTTTCTGCAGCATGTTCCGACAACATTGAGATAATCAAATTGGAGTGGATGTGGTAGGTGAGCTGTAGAAAAAATAAACTAGCTACCTTGAAAATCCATTCTTGGTGCGTGAGTTCGGGGAGCTAAGGGGTAAGTCCCTCCTGACAGAGCCTCGCTTCGCGAGTCCCCCGAAGTCTCGAGCGACTTTGTTAAGTTCGCGCAGCGAAGCTGTTACACCGGTGCTGAGGATCAAAATGCGGGCAGCGGTTTTTTTTGCTGCGCGGCGCTGAAAACAGCTCTTGGCCGCTGACACTATTTCTTTTTGTTGTCAGGAAAAGAGGATGGCTGCTGCACTGCGCTATTTTGGCGCTTTTTTCAGCAACGCGCAGCTGTTGCGGTGGTGAGGACAGGTAAAGATGTAGGGACAGGTATCTGGTTTGGGAAAAAGAAAGACCAGGTACCCGTAACCACGGTAGGTACCCGGGTCCCAATTGCCATCTTCAACACTGTCAGTGCAGGAATAGAACCAGGGAAACTAATCCAGTCGTGGCATGCACAAGGAAATTGAGAAAAACATCATCCAGAAATTTTATAATGCTCACCATCCAACAACATCTGTTCATGACCAAAACATCTTCCAGAAATTTCATAATGCTCACCATCCAACTCAAGATATGCAGTGCCGCACAACACAACATGGGGTTCAATAGAATTCTTTTGCAATGATGCAGTCAGTATAGGAAATGCACCAGCGGACCCAGGTACCTGTTTGCACCTGGGTACCGCACTGTACCGCACCCTTCCTTGACCCAAATCCAATACTCATCACCACAACCGGCACCGCGGGTAACAACCTTAAACCAAGGTGATCAGCCAGAGGAAGAGCCCCTCCCTCCTGTCTCAGAGGTTGTATACATAAACTTGGCGAACGGAAGGAATACCTTCTGGTGACGGAAGGAATACCTTCTGGTGGTTGCTTTGGGCTTTAAGTCTGTGCCTCAGCAATGATATCCGCCCCTGATCACGCGCCTCCTCCCCCCGCCCTCAAAGAAACCTGCAAGCCCCCAAAGACTTGAAAAGGAACCCAAAAATATGACAAAAAACAAGAAGAATGAATGGCCATAAGAAAGATGAACAAAGAGTACCAAGAAGAATGACAAGAACATTTAAAAAGCATGTAAAACCAAAGAAACATGACATAATCCCAAGAAGTGCAACAAAAAAAAAGAAACATGACAAAAGCAGGGAAAAATGAAAGGAACAACAAGACCTGTGCCAGTGGATATAGGTTCTAAAAGCAATTAATCAGGCAATTGGAGATAATCACAACTTGGAATTTTTGCATTTCTGCCAAAACTTTGCTTGAAGCTATTGATTGATCAGAGAGTGCAGATTGGTTACATCTTTTTATGTAGTTGAAGCTCATATTCATATATTTCCTTCTTGATTGATATTATTTCTCCTATGAATTTGATGTTCTCTTCCACATAAGGTTGAAAGAAATATTCATCAATGGATTGAACCTTCAGAATAAAACATACAGCCTTGGAATGCTCAGCTATCAGTCTTTCAATGTGCTTTGAAAATTTATCCATTCCTTCCAATTTTTTTCTTGCATGCCTTACTAGGTTGATTTTGCTGTCTAGTACAAATGTGCCATTGGGGGTTGTATGATAAGTGTGCTCTACATAAGTAAAAAACTTGTCTGCTTCTCTAATAAGGTTTTTGCTCAATTGTAACAACTTGAGGCTCTGAATCAAATCTGGGTCTTGTTCTTCTTTTGGAAAGATTGTTGGATGATATACATGAAGGAATTCAAAAAACTGTGATAAAAGAATGATTGCCAAACCATTTCCCTGGCCTGAGACATCATTTTTTAATAATTTGAAGAGCTGAACTGTTTCTTAGATTTTTGGCTGTAAATTTTCTAACAAGTTTTTTCTTTCCTTGTAGTATTGATCAGGGTTCATTGACAAAAATGAGGAGAAAAAAGAATTCACACTAATTTGGAATCTACCTTTTTCAAAGTCTTCTGGAAGCCTATATAAGTAGTTCCTGGCTTTGAGAAAAATTAGATAGTATGAGAAATAGTCCTTCTGCTCCTTCTGAAGAACTTTTGAGAAAAATAGAATTTGAAAAAAGGACAAATTTTCAGCATTATTTAATTTCAACTGAGCTGCAGTGTTGAATATTTTCCCTTACCTGTGAAAAAATTCATAAAATCTGATGTATACCAGCAGTTGTAGACACCCTCTGTGACCGTGGGATACCAGAATTTACCTGCATTATAGCTACTTTTGATGTGATTCATGTTATTCAGTGATGTCATGTGTGATGCAGCATATTCTAGATTTTTTTGTTCAAACAAAGACTGCACATTTTGAACAGAAATCAACTCATGCCTGTACATGAAATTGAGGGCTTTGAAATAAACCATCTTGAACCTTATTTTTTCTTCAGGATCTTTAATTGAATTCAATTTTTCATCCATAGTGAGCATCTTTCTTGCCAACCCCATGCTTGCCTGTCTCATTGGACATTGGCAATTGTCCTTATGAGTCATTATTTCTTCAAGAAATGGTGGTGATTGAAATTTATGCATTTTATTTGTGAGTAGTTTGGTACTCTTGCAATGAGGTAAAACATCTTCAAAGTTCATCCTTCCACATATTTTGGGAGAGCCTCTTGAAAAAACCTTGAAAACCTTTTTGACCATTTGACCTGTGGGAACAGCACTGATAGGATAAAAATAAAGATTTTTCTGGTGAGTTGCAGAGGCTCCATCCTACCAAATTGGAATCAATCATGTGATGTGTAGATGAGATTCATGTAAAAATAAACATCTTACACTTTATTTTGTGGAAAGTAGATATTCCTCAAAATATTTCCATGGTCCAACATTCTCAAAGCAGGGAATTTTGTCTTTGAGCTTGGAATTTCCATTTTACCTGAAAGAGTTAAAACTGAAAGACGATGTTTTATGTGAGCTAAAAGTAATTTGTCAACTTCTTCCAAGGCTTCCAAAAGTGGAATGTTGTCATCAACCCCAACCACAATCCATCCTAGCTCTTTTGAATCTATGCTCAAAGAATTCAAGTCCTGTAGAAGGAGTTTTATGAGAGCTGTCCAGTACTTGTCAGCAATATAGATCTTTGGCCAGTTAATTCATTTGAGAAAAATCAAATAAAGACCTACTTTTTCTTCCTTTTGATGAGTTTGGATCTGCTACTTCTGAACAACCAAATGCAGAGATTTTCATCAACTCTTTTGTAAGTTTTTTGGCAATTGATATTATTTTGACACCTCCACTCACGATTTATTGCCAAATTACCTCCTTGTTCTCCCACCTGGGAACTCAACCTCAGCTGTGGAATGTTCTCTATGAATTCAAGAAACTCTTTTTCTTCTTTGCTATGGACATGTGTGGTACTTTGAACAAATTCAGATCTTGATTCCATTATGTTTTGCAATTCTCCTGAGTGGGTAGCCAATGTAGCTCTTGATTCTGGATGGATAAAAAGTAAACAGTAAAAAACAGCAGAATATGAGCCTCCTTGATCAGAAGGAAACAGATAGGGCTAATTGGATGAAATATTTTCATTCATACCTTGGTTTGATGCAATATTCATTCCTTTTGTTCCAAGAAACTTTTCCATCATACATTGTGTTCCTGGCAAGAAGTACAAACCAAAAAATAGTAATTTTTGCATTTTCTGAGAGGAGAAGCTGGTAAGATAATCCAAAATGAATTTGATTTTATATTTTAATGAAAAAAGAAGCAGGATTTTGTGTCTGCTTGTTGTTTTCAAATGGCTGGTCTAGAAATATAAGAATTAGATACAGATAATCAAAAAAATGGTTTGATGTGACTTGTCTGAGAGCCTTGATACCAACTAATCATTGTCATCATTTTTCTTCCCACTCTAGGCTCTGGCAAAACACAATAACCCAGCTGATTCCAGTTTATCAATCTGTCACATGGTGTCATACCAAACAGGATTGTTTCAGTTGGCTAAGTACATGTATGGTCAACCCCTCTTAACATATTTGAGTGTATAACCCATCTGTGGCCAGAGTCTAATTTTTGCTTCATCATCTGCGCACCAGCAGCCGGATGACTTATATCAGTGTTATGACTATGTAGCAGGTCCTTTGCAGGCTGCTAAACGCAAGCCAATCCATTCCCGGACCATTGGAGATGCTCTGACTGCTGCAGCTTTCATTATATTACAAAAGCTTATGAGCCAAGTGCTAGCTCTGGCCAATTCTTTTCTCCACTTGTTAGCCCATGGATACATATCCGTCTCCATCAACATCTACGAGTGTCCCAGATGAAAATAGGCTGGGAAGTGGAGGACTTCCCGTTGAGTCTGGGAGCCTCCCAGATCTCAATTTACACACCCAAATCCTTAATTTTTGACAAAAAGGGAAATGTTTTCCTAGTCCTACAGTTCATTACTTTCATGTGCACTGGTTGAGTTTTTGATAGGTGTCTTAATTTAGGATTTAGAGAGGCATCTAGAGCTCTCTAAATGATGACGGGAAGTCATCCAGTCACCCAGCCGATTCCTCAAAGATTTTGACAGTGCCCTGGTTATATATGGACCTTATCTGAAAAGAAGGTGTGTGAAGTTTGGACTTGATGGGCGCTTTGGATATCTGCGACTGCCCAGTGAGACCCTGTGCATAAATTTATATGCTCTCTCAGACTTCAGCATATCAGTTCAGTGCTATGTTGATGTTGAAGCAGGTCGAAGCTGATTGAAGGTGTTGAAGGATGCTGTGAAAACATTGTATTTATGCAAACCAAGCGTTGCAGACGGATAACCGCTGGGTCTCTGCTGGGTGCAGCATCCGGATTTGGCTTGGGAGTGCTATGTACAAACGCGTCGGCTTGGTCCGGTGGCCTCGAAGCTTGCGTGCCCCGACTGCCGAACTATGCTAGTCGGTCGCTCCAAACTGTCCGGCGCACAACAGAGCTGGAGACCAGCAGTTTGCGGTGTGCTGGAGTTCGGAATGCGCAAACAGGGCGAATTATTTGTTCTGTTGATCCAATATCTTCCACCCTTCACTGCCATGGCGGCGTCCCATGCTGCACCTAATGTAGAGTCCAAACCCTATCAGCGATCCGCCGTGTCCGGGACGGTGGAGTGGTTGCTTGTCAAGGCAAGTGGTGGTCTGGTGGATGGGCAAGTTTCCTGGGTACCAATACGGGCCTGCCTGAGTTGACTCAACTCCTCTATATAGTCTTTCTCCAACGCGCACCATATTTTGGCTCCTGAGGAGATAAGTAAATAGGTTCAACCTCAGCTGCATGTTAATTACGTGCGACAAGCTTTCCTCTGAACTAATTTTCAACTTTGTATACGAAAGTTTTGCTGTCCAAGCAGTGTACCAACAACCCAGCCGGATTGCCGGATGGCGGTATCCTGCTGAATCTTCCGGCGCTTCTTCTTCGTGCTCGTCCGAAGCTATTAAAAGACAGTCAGTCCTGTGGCCTTTGGTCAGCGCTGTTCCAACGTACTTCATCTCTTAATAGTTCTTTCTTGCCAAGGACATTATTACCTCGCCAGACAACCGACTATTTCCCGAGGAGAAGTGTATTACCCCAAGAATCGTGATGTCGTTCGGAGACAGAGCACAAGCAGCGAGCGAGAGCAGATGGATGGCTCTGAGGACACCAGCTAACATGGCTTCGTCAAGTGCTGGTCCAAAGTATGAGTCCTACCCTCCGATGCAAAGGCTACAGAGGCATTCTGCAGACTCCTTAAGCACTTCAAGCTGCCCCAATAGCCGGTATTCGAGCCAGCTCATCAGGACACCGGCGCTCTATTACGGCTGCGTGGGCCCTCGGAACCAAGTGGTAGCCGAGCAAAGTCGCGTGATGGTCCAAGTGAGAGAGCCCTTCATGCAACACCACTCTTCCGTCGATGTCGCTGATCTTGGTGCCTTCTGTTGGTATGAGAAAGCACCCGACGGCCTTTCGGTACGCCACCAGCAATACGCCAGTCTTGGTTGTGCCCCAGGTCTCGCATCGGAAGACGGTCTCCACCATGGATTCCACGATCGTGCAACGAGGCCCGGCGGAGTGGGCATTCCAACGTGCCTCAAGAGGGCCTGATGTCGAACAAGATGTGTTTAATCAACCTCATAACCCGGTGAGTTTTTGTAGTCAATTGCGGAAGGTGTGGAGCTCAGAAGTCCTGAATCCCTAAAATGTGTTCTTCCCGCAAAGATCGACCACGACCGCCCAACGAACCTCAGGATTACGACGGAATTCGGTTCATCAAGAGCAAGATCAGCTACCGAGTCAGGCCATCAACACGGGCTGCCGGAATCATTCAGAATCTTGATCACTAAGAACTTCGATCTATTTTACTTTATCAGCCTTCCCGAAGGCATCCTTGCCGCTTCCATAGTCGACAAGATCTTTGCACGGTATGAAATCCCGCAACAGGAACGATCCAGTTGGAGTATCTTTCGCGTGAGCGGAGTTCAGCCAGTGGGCCACGCCCTCGATCCACTGGAGATGTGGCAAGAATGTCTTGCAGGGTTAGCGGCAGATCGCGAGAAAGTGTTGATGTTCATCATCCTTCCTTCAAGCTCCAACCCCGAGCTCATGTCCAGTCATCTCGGAGGCCTACTCAACTCGACTGACTGTCCGCCTGAATATGAGGAGACTATACCGTCGGCCTCCCAAGTCTTTAGTCCCGAGCACCCCCTCTCCGGGCTGTCATCCGCGCCCCAGCCGCACGGGTTGGAGGAAATCCACGCCGATCTCGCCGAACAGCCACATCCGGATCCAGCATGCACGGATGAAGTCCAAAGCCCAAGGGATGCGCCTCCGCGAGGGGACATCGGCCGAAGAGTGAGCTTCATCCACGCCGAGCATGTCCCTTCTATCCGCAACTATCCGGTCACACCCCCGATCAGAATATCTGAGCTGGAATCTTCGCCTGGAGGTGATCGAGGAGCCTTCTCTTCCCAACAAGGCTCTAGTCGGTGGCTCCCTTGGCACAGTCCGCCCTTTGGGTCGTTGGATTACTCGGTCAACGAGAACGGCCCGGAAAGTCCCTTTCAGTATGCCGGTAGCTTGTCACCTGGTCATTCTCAGCGGCCAGACTCATCTCACCTTTCCGAATCATCTTCTGACCGTATTTTGCAACCACTTTATCCGAGAAAGCCTGGTTCCCAGTCTGCTTTACAGCTGTTTCCTGCGACCCATGCAGCCCTCGACAATCAAAACAAGAGTTCGAGCAAGGTGGCATGCCAAACTCAATGCAGATCCGACATGGGGTCGGATAAATCATCAGCGCCAATGGAGAGGAGTGAACCGATTGAAGTCGACCATTCGATCCGCTCTTCTCCTGCTCCTCCTGATTTAGAATTGTCGTCAAGCAAACAGACCTCAACGGATAGCAGTCAATCAAATCTTGGCGGTCCTTCATCCGGAGAGTACGAGGAAGAGGAAGGTAACTTGAGCGATGGCAAAGAGTCCTTCTCAACCTGCCCATTGAGTGATTTCCCGCCCCTCCAGGAAAATGGTCAAGCTGAAGATTCAAACACCAGCCAAACTGATCGCTCCGAGACGTCGGAGCCTGATCCGAACAGCAACGTGACGTGGTTGGATGAGCTTCTTGCAGACGCATTCAGCTCCAAACTTGATGATGCTATCGAAGATACATTTTTCAGCCCCCGCACCGAAGTGAACACCATTACGCCTTCGTCATCAGCTGAAGATCTGAGTGATGAATCTCTTCTCGAGAATCCCAGCGCAACGACTCCAGAAATCCGGCCTTCAGATAGCCAATTAAATCATCCTTCCCTTGATTCCACTCCAGATTGCCCCACCGAGGTCATTGGCAATGTTAAGGAGGACGGTGATGGTTTTCCATATTTCGAAGCCGGATCAGAAGACGACCTGGTTTCGGATGGCTTCCAGGTCCCAATGAAGAGTGGCACAGTAATAGAAAGGGACTATGGTGCGCATGAGGCCCACCTCCCACCGTACGATAGCGCCGGTCACGATCAACGGACCAAGCAACCTCCCACAGAATCCGAACCAGAGGAACCTGAACAGACCGTGAGGAAGGCTCGATCCGAAGAGAACATTTTTGCGGATCGACGTTGCTGGGCCACACGACCAAACATTGAGAAAGTGTGCGACCACCTAGAGACGTCCTTCCCAAACCACAACATCGACCAGCCGATCGTCCGCATCTTGAAGCATCCGCAAAATAGCCATCAATGCCAAAAACAATCTTCCTCACAACGTGTCTCGAGGGTTCTGTCCATCAGATCGACTGTGAGCTCACGAAAACAGAGACGCCATCAACCCAGCCTTGCACCCAGCCTTGCAACGGTGGACTCTCCACGAGCCACTCATCTGCCGGAATCCCCAGTTGGATCCAATGAGGTCCCTCTATACTCTTCTCCCCGAAACAGCATCAAATTGTGGGGGTTCAAGACAGAGGAAATCTTACCCGGGAGCCAGGCAGAAGTCGCTCCCGATCCTTCCGGTCAAGAAAGTCCCTTTGGTAAGGACTGCTTCTTCTTTGTGGTGTTTTACTTTTTCGACTCGCCAGTTGCTCAGATTGTCTGCGGTTCTATTGCTTTCTGATATCAAGCGTCTCAGAAATGGGTCAAGGGGAAGCTGATAGGAAGTGGAAGCTTCGGAAGGGTTTACTTGTGAGTTACTCTTTTATGTAATCATTGGCATTGGATTATCATCTCATCAGATTTTGAATCTGAACATTTCAACATCACAGGGCTCTTAATCTTACTAACCAGGCAATGATGGCTGTGAAGCAAGTCAAAACCGGAGACCGGAACTCCAACAGACCGTCCGTTAAACCAGCCTTAGAATCAATCAAGTTAGAGATACGTTTCTTGAAGGATTTGGAACACCCCAGTATCGTCCAATATTTAGGTCTGAACCCCTTTTTAAAATAAAGAAAACATAGCAAAATGATGATTTTTTGCTGATGCCAGATTTCACTGTGACACAGGATTCGAAGACACTCCGGAGCATTGCAATATATTTCTTGAATATGTCGAGGGCGGATCGATTGGAAGCTGTGTCGGTAAACATGGGAAATTAGAACGGGATGTGGTCAAGTCGTTTACGAAGCAAATTCTGGAGGGACTTGCATATCTCCACAGTTGCAACATTATGCACCGAGTAAGACATCAAACTGAGCTCATTCGGACCATATCGAGCTTCCGATTGAAAGACTGATCGTGCAAAACTTAAACATATTCCGGCAAAGGACCTCAAAGCTGACAACGTGTTGGTGGACTTGATGGGGAGATGCAAGATCTCGGACTTCGGGATCTCGAAACGGTCGCACGAGGCCTATCAGACCTCCCAGTACACGCCCATGCAAGGCACCGTATTTTCCATGGCTCCGGAGGTCTTCGATCAGAAGATGGGCTGCCGCTATAGCGCCAAGGCTGACATCTGGTCCTTGGGCTGTCTTGTTTTGGAAATGCTTTGTGGATCGCGAGCCTGGCATGGCTTAGGCTGTCTGCAAATCATTTACAAGGTATGTCTTCTTGTGGTTCAAATGAGTGTGCTTCCTTTCTCACTCCAGAGATTTTTCTTCAAGGTCGGCATCGAGAGACGTACACCGGAAATCCCTCAGGAGCTCCAAACCTGCAAGTTTCAAAGCCACTTCTTGAAAAAATGCCTGGAGATGTAAGCAATTCACTCCCAGTTTGGCCGTCTTTTCGCTTCCTTCCTTGCTAATAACCTCTGTGTCTATTCACATGAATCTCCTTCGACTTCGAATTGGTTAGTCAGCCCTCTTCGCGACCAACTGCTCGTAGACTCATCGACCACCTCTTCGTCGAGCTTGACCCTGAGTGGGACTTTCAAAAATCTGAACTGTTTAAGGTGCTTTGAAAAGGGCTTCTTCGTTAACTGATGTACAACTGTCCAATTCTGCATAGACAATCGTTTCTCTCTGCCTCATTCTTCCTTACTTCCAGATCGCACTGTAGCGATGACTGTTTGATAGTGTTTGCCAACTACGATTTTCTATAACATCAAATCTACAATTCAAATTGTTCCTGTTAGTGGTCTGGACCAGCATAAACTATTTGACGAGGACAATGTAAAGCCTATTTAAAGAGCTTCAATAACTACCAATATCGCGCTGTTTTTAGTAGATGACTTCCCGTCGCGAGCTGCGGGCCTCTCAGAAGTGATCTAGAGCCCAGAAAGCTAATTTCCCTGTGAAAATCTAGACCTTTCGGGTCTAAACCTACATCTGCGAGGGTCCCAGGTGGCACGGGAAGTCCTCCAGTCATAATCCAAAGTACATTTCCCCGCATAAATTTAGTTGTTGAGACTGTAATTCAACATACTTGTAAAAACATTTCATACAGTTACAGTCATGTCACAAATCATGACAGACTTGTGTGTACCATGATCTTTCAAAAATACAAGACATCAATACATGTTTCATGACGGGAAATTTGTGTGATTATCTGTATTCTTTTCCTCTACATATTGTCATGAGGGTGTCAGGGTCTTCAGGCAAGCTACAGTGGCACACTTCGTGATTATCTGTATTAATTTCCCATATATCTTGACCAGCCTTCCCACTACAAGAAGCATACCCAAGCTCCATTTTTTCTTGTTATTTCATTCTGGATTTTCTTACCAGCTGCTGCTCTCAAATAATGCACAATATACTCATACTATCACTTGCTGTGCACTGGTTACCAATCACACAATGTATGCTTGAAGCCAACTTTGGAATAAAAGGAAAAAATTTAGCATCAAACACAGGTATGCATTTGACTAGATTAGACTTTTCTGTTTCCTTCTGATCAACAGAATGCATGCTTTACCATTTTCTCCTTGTTTTCTCTGTCAAGAAATCCATTCGGGCTCAAATTCTATATTGGCTGCCCACTCAAGCAATTTGGAAGAAAGTGTCAATAAATACTCCCAATGTGGTTCAAGTACCACAGATTTCCATACAAAAGAAGAAAATGATGTTCTGCAATTCATAGAGACAATTCCACAGCTGGGGCCAATACCAAAAGGCAGAGAACAAGGAGGTAATTTAGCAGTAAATGGTAAGTGGATATGATCCCTTAAATACATTTCAAGTGAACTTAAGAATTCATAATTATCTTTTTCAATTCTGATATTCAGAAGTAAAAAATCACAACTCCCCAAAAGGAAGAAAAAGTATGAAATTTTCCTTCTTCTCAATTGAAAGAAATTGCTGACTGCTGTTGAACAGCTCTTATTGAAATACTTCTGCAGGACTTGTATTCCATAAAAATAGATTCACCAGAAATAAACTGGAATTATGACGAGTATGGTCAAGGAAGTCACCTAATTGAAGCCTTGGAAGAAGTTGACAAATTGCTTTTAGTGCACATCAAATATCGGCTTTCAGTCCTGACTGGTGGTAACATTAAACTGCCAAGTTCAAGGAAAGATTTCCCTGCGTTGGAAATTTTGGTTCATGGGAATATTTTGAGAAATATCTACAATCCCCAAGATGAAGTGTAAGTAAATTTAATGATTCTCATCCAAAAATGACCTATTCCAGTTCCACTTCAGAGTACAGAGTATTTGAAATTAACAAGCAAATGATCAATTTTCCCCGCATCAGTGTTGTTACCCATCCCATACGTAAAATTTTACCCAAATTTTTCAAGGATGTCTCAAAACACTTTCACAACCCTATTGGGAAAGTAAATTTTCAAGATATCCCTACTCATTGCAAGGATACAAGACCAATCAGAATCAACTTCAATGAACTGCAATCAACACCAGTTCTTGAAGAAATAATAACTCATGCAGATAACTGTCAATGTCCAATGAGCCAAGCAACTGTCAAGCTGGTGGAAAAGATGCTTGTTTTGGGTGAAGAATTGGATTCAATTATAGAGGTTGGAGGACATCTGCGGAGGGAGTTCAGAACAGTTTATTTCAAAGCCATCAACTTTATGTATAAGCATGAGTTGATTGCTGTTGAAAATTTGCAGTCTTTGTTTGACAAGAATAATCTGGAATATGCTGCATCCCAGATGAAATCACTGCATGATTGGTATCACAACCCATATGGACGTAATAACGAGAAGTTCTGGTATCCCACAGTCACAGAAGGTGGATACAACCGCTGGTATATGTCAGATTTTACAAACTTATTCAGAGGTAAGAGTGGATATTTCAGCTCAGTTGAAATTTCTTAATGCTGACCGTTTTTTTCTTTTAAATGCACTTTCTTTTCATCAGTTCTTCAAAAGGAACAGAAGGATTATTTATCATACTATCTTCTTTTCAAAAAATTTGAGGAATATTTACATTTGTTTCCAATTTATTTTGAAACAGATAGATCCCACATGAATATGGGCTCTTTTTGTGCTTCATTTTTGTCAATAGAACCTGATAATTATTACAAGGAAAGAACCACTGCTTTGGAAACTATTCAGCCAGATATTCAAGAGGCACTCAAAATCTTCAAATTATCAAAGAAGAATTTAACAAAACAAGGTGGTTTAACAATAATCATTCTGTCACAGTTTTTTGAATTCCTCCAAGTATACCATCCACAATTTTTTTCAACAGTTATGGATGTGGACCAAGATTTGATCAAGGATCTCAAGCTGCTAAACTTCAGCAAACAGCTTATCACAGAAGTAGACAAGTTTAGGACTTACATATCTCAGAATCACCACTTATTCCCTGATGGTGATTTGGCAGCAAGCACAATCAAGGTTAAAAGTCATGCAAGAACAAATTTGTTTGAACTGGATCAATTCTCAAAACATGTTGACAGAATGGTTGATGAGCATGCCAAGACTGTCTCTGCTATTCTCCAAGTAGAAACTATTGATGACTATTTTTTTCAGCACCACATGGAAGAAACGATTGAATCCTTTCGAGAACTCAGGTCGTATAAGAAGATGTGGTATGAACTGCGGCTCACCCGACTGGAAAACAGATAAATGATCCAGACTCTCCCAATTGATCCTACACTACAAATGATGTTGTGGAAGAACTAACAAAAATGCAAAAATCAATCATTATCCCTCACTGGAAGCTTCCTTGTTTTGATAATCAGCCTCACTCAATGTTTCCTTCCTTTGGTCCTGTTGTGTTTTCTCTGAGTTTTTCATTTCTCTAGACTTCTCGGTTTTGTCACAGTTCTTGATTTTTCTCATATTTCTTTGGTTTGTCACGCTAGCTTGGGTTGTCATGCTCGTGTTTATTCCGTTTTGTCCCACCTCTTGAGCTGTGTCATTTGTCTTGGTTTCGGACCGGTCCCACCGAGCGCTTCGTAACTTGCGATACTTTTTTACATACCACAAGGCAGTTTTGGGTCCAATCTTCCCTTTTGATGGTCGTCATTGAGAACAAAAATTTGTTGAAGGGCCCTGGAGCTGCGTCAACCTATGGAAACCCTTGAGTACTTCCGCCGCGCCCAGTCAAGGGATTTGTCTCCTTCTGTCTGGAGATTTCCTGGATACACATTCACATATCCCTTGTTGAGATCTTTTGTGACCGGCGAATTCAATTTGCCCACTCGGCTTCTTCTTATCTTGGGCATCTGATTGGTGCCGTAGCATTTGTGTCCCGGTTGTATTTCCTTTCCAACGTGTTTTTCCACTCAAGCACCCTCGCTCCTCACAAACAGCTGACTCGAACTTCCTCTCCGAAAAGCCCTCACATGGTTCGAAACTCCCAAGCCTAAATATTGATGCCTATGGTTCAATGCTCTCAGCTGCATTGTCTTTTGATATTTATCCTATTCAGTGCTAGAAGGTCGGGCCAATGTAGAACAGCCCATGATAAGGCTGAAGGTAAGCGGTCAGAGCTGGAGATTGCTTTCAAGTACGAATTCTAGCTCAACATGCTAAACATCCTTCGTCTTTTCATCATTTACCACAGGAGGATTCAAGAACAAGTCTGCAGTTCAAGATGAGACAAAAAAGCCAACCTCGAGTCTTCAGTCACACTATCACCAGACAAACCAGGAATCTCAAAATCTGAAAGAATATAGCAGTCCAGTTTTTACAGCCGTAGAATTACATTCGGTTGAAGATGAATCAAACACATCACAGTCCCCAAAAGACACTTCCAAACAATCCTCCAACGGCCATTCAGTTATAAGTCCCCCGAACGCCTCAACTTCGCTCTACGATTCAAAACCACAGGTCGCCGATATCCCGCCGACACCCTCTTCCGGAGATCACATCAAGCCGGACTTCGACGATGGGAAGGAGCAGAGCACGATTGTCATACGCGATATTCTTATCGCCATCTCAATCCTGGCACTATCCCTGCTTTTCCTCGGCATTATGTGGCTCGCACTGATAGTGTTCCGTCCTATGATCAGATCATCCCGGATGAGGTTTGATCCGCGATACCGGTTCAAAAGAAACAAAAAAACGGATGATCCGCCGCAATGGTGGACTCAGTTTCACATAAACTCACAACGGTCAGAAGGTGGGGTTTGGTCTGACACCAGAAATCTCGCTGAACGCTCGAATCCAGGTAAAGAGAAATGAAAACTATTAATAAACTGATCCTTGGAAACAAATACTGATGAAAATGATTTCCTTCACACTAGCTGGATCTACATTTGGACCAACAAACGGAATGATAACCGAATCCAAACCCTGGCATGTCAGCGAGGTTGTGCCCACAGAATTCCCCGAAACGTATGAAGTGTTGAACGACCCCGAAAGTCAGTGGGAACCGGAGAATACTAGGATCCACGAGAAACACGTCCCGCAAAGTCGACTCGAGACCTGGCTGAGAGGGAATGATGAAATGAGGGGAAGGCTGTTCTCAGCTACCGTGGTGTTAGTCTTCCATTTCAATGATACCATTTGTTGCTTGGTGATTTCTTCTCTCAAGGCGGTTAGTTCAACCCGGGCGACTGACACTGCTTCTTTCCCAGCTGGCATAAGGACCCAAGCCTCTTCTCGAAAAAAGAACCCACCCTGGTGCCGGGATTACCTTCGCTGGGACCTTCCGACTCGGCTTCTAGATTCTGATCTTGTTTGCCCTACCCATTCTGGTAAATATATATGTATCACATTTCTTCTGTTCTTCAACTTCTTCCGGTTCTATGCATCCATCCTGTCTAGCATGTATAAGTAGTGTATCATATGAATGTAGGCAGAAGAAGATATCCCTTCCGAGTTTTTCATGTCTCCAAAATGTATTCAATCTGAACCAGTTGCGCATTTGGGTCTTCAAACCCGATTAGTTCCTGGGGGTGATTTACGGGCGCTTAACACATCTCCCTGAGTAGACAGACTTGCTCTACACCCCAGTTGTTTAACAATTGATGACATCAAGCCTTGTTTATCAAGGCCCATCTCTGAGGGATGGTAGCCTACGTAGAACTTGTAACTCGGACAGCAGCTGATATCAAGAGTGCTCCACAGCCATGTATGTCATAGGTAACCTAGGAGGTTTGAGTGAGCTGGTGAAAGACACTTGGCTTGAACGAAAGCATTGGGCGGATTCAATGGGTTCACACAGAGCCCCAAACACCGGCGCGGGTCTTGCCAATATTCCAATGGGTGCTTGACGACCTAGTCATGAACCAGTCAAATCCATCTTCTTTTACGGGTGGACTGGCCCAGACCGAGCCAATGTGTTTGTCGGACTTGGCACTGTTAAAAAACTGGCGGTCACTCCATCTGAGCTGGCACTTAATGAGCCAAAAAACTGTAGGAATACAGACCAATGACACCAGCAGGAACCATTATGGACACTGCTTGGTTAGACTCAGCTGCGTTGAAAGGCAAGCCCTTCCGCGGTCCCCAGAACCCAGACCCAGTCGCGTTGAATGGCGAAGCCCTTCCGCGGTACCCAGAACCCAGACCCAGCCGTGTTGAATGGTAAGCCCTTCCGCGGTCCCCAGAACCCAGACCCAGCCATGTTGAATGGTAAGCCCTTCCGCGGTCCCAGAACCAAAACCTAACCCAGAGCGTAGCTGAGAAAGTATCGCTTCTACGTATGCAGAAGCGAGAACTAAAACAGTCAATGCCAAGGAAGAAGGAAGACTAGAACCAGAACCAAGACAACCTCCTAAAGGAAATCAAAGACAGCTCAACAAGCAATCACGCAGCGACGTTATCGTACGCACAGGACAAATTGAGGAGATTAAGCTGATCAAGCTAATTGCTCGTAAGTCCCAGAACAGAGACATAAGTAGGGAAGAACAGACACAAGATTGAAGGAGCTAACAAGCTCCACAATAGTTGACAGACAACAAGCTGAAGTAGCATTGGCCATATAGGCAACTGCTCAATACTACAAGATTCCACAGTCCTATCACTTAAGCTAGAACATCTTGTTCTGCTTTCAGGTAAATTTAGCCTACAAGTTTTAATCTCTTTACTTGTATCTAGTTAGTTTCTCTCAGCATCTAACAAAGCAATCTATTTCAGTTGCTCCAATTTTTTCAAAAACTACCAGTGACCATCTGCAAGGAAATACTACATTCATTCACTTCGGCCATTTCCCGAGCTTCCGCCCTTCAAGACATAGACTCTTTTTATAAAACATCCAATTCAAACATCAGAAGAATCATCTCAAGTTCAAACGCTCCAACCTAGCTACCACAATTACCACGATGCTGACCTTCAAAGTCGTCACCCTTTTAGGTCTATTCCCCAGCGTTTCTGTTTTCGAATTGCCTGCCGTCCCGCTCTCATCCTACGGAAATCAAGCTGCTTCTCGTCAGCTCGACTCATCGGCCGACTTACAATGCGGCCTGGATATCAACATATGGGGCCAGATTTCGCCCACTGTGGCTTCGGGACACGCCAACCTCTGTCTACAATGTCGGACAACAGGCCCTGGTGTTGCTCTGAGCTTTAGCTACGTTGAGGCTCTATCGACTAGTATCAGTGCTTACGGGGTCACTGAAAGTGCTGCCCAGATCTTGCAAGCTTCCATCAATGTACATGCGTTTTATATTTTCTCCCCGGTGTGATTCGTCCGTTGGGCATAAGAAACTGACGGTTTTCTGCTCTATCCTTGCGACTTCAAAAACAAACCGCTTTCATCAGGACGACCTCGGTAACAAGGCGAGCGAAGCGGAAACCAGTGCAAGTTGTGAATCGGTCTGCACCAGTGATGATCGTGGGTTCACCTTTGGTCGACATAAGCTGTTGAGACGAAGTTAACGAGATCGGTGGCTTCTACTACCTTAAATGCAGGCTGTGCTTCCTGCGAGTTTACAGAAAATGGATGCAAAATGAGGGCGGTTGACTATTCGAATGAGATTTTTGCGGGGAAAGTAGTTGCGGAGGCTTTTGAAAGATGCTTTACGAGAGGAGGTTCCCAATATTGCGGGCTATGCCGTACGTGAACCCATTTATCTGGGGGCCCTTTGACCCATCATCTCTTTCTTTCTCTGACATGCTCTCGTATGCTCCGTCTCGCAGCGAACGACCAAAGCTGCAGCGGTCCGAAACCTAGCGGCCTGCCTCGGAGGAGCCTCAAATCGAGGGGTTAGCCAAATCATGCTGCCCCCTCTCATTCTCTGTGGTTAACACATAGCTTATACACAAACTAGTCTCCTGCAAGAATTATTATGACTACTCTGAAACTGGTAATGAGTGCCTCAAAATTCCACCGTCTAATTCTTGAAAAGAAAATTAGACGTTGGATCAGAGCTAGTTTTGGACATCTTTGGGTTTTGAGTTTTTGGATTTTTTTTTGGGTGTGGGTCCAATTATAATTAGAAGTTGGTTGCAAAAGTTTTGACTAATTAGCAGTAGCATCATACTTTTTTCAGGAATATTTTTTCTCTACTAGCCATCTCATACCTGTAACCATGTCATTGGAAGTTGATAGATAGACTACAAGCACCCCCTCAAGGCCCTCAATAATCATCAAAAACATCCAAAGGTTCTCCCTCATCATGTGCACATCTTTGTTTCTGCCAAAGCTTCATCAAACAATATCAAATTTGGAGACAGACACTCAAAAAAGGATTGAGAAATTTCCAGATTCTCTCAGGCAGAAGGCACAGCTTGATGTAACATAAGAAAAACACAGTTACCATGCCCAAATGCAATGTTTCCATTAGGGGGGTTCACACAAGGCTCATTTTGAGGAATTTCCACAGAGGGTTTGACTCATAAACCTGAAAAGATTCCTGCATAAGTGATCCCTAATTAGTTCAGGCTTCAGCAAGGCCTCAACGGTAGAGGCCTTTCTGAAAGCTCTATTTATTATCATTCACACATATGTACATAAATAAGGTTTGGGGTGTTGGCCTGGCTGTGGTGGGACTTTCTTGGCGGATTGTGTTTGCATCCTGATGTGTGTATGTATGCTGTGAAGCCCCTCTTGAGGGTTCACAAGAAGAATCACAGCATGGGATTAGATAAGTGTTTCCCGGATTCATACTCCCAGACTCCCTGTGTCACTCCTAGCTCAGCAGAGAGAGCCAGGGCCAGGTGAGCACATATCCTATCCTAGAGAGAGAACTCAGGCTTCTATTGTCCTGGGCTAGCAATTCAAACACACAAGTGGATCCTCCTCCAATCCTGTGTGCCAGTGAGCCACCCCTGTCTCTAAGACCTTTAATGAACAGTCCAATTGGACTCTCACATATGCAGGTAAACATGGACACTGTAAGATGGAGAGATCAAAGATTTATTGCAAACACTTTTTATATACCAGTAGTAGTAATAACTGAACAATCAACACAATAAAGAAGAAGAATAATATACCAATTGATAGTATAAGTTTGAGCAACAACTTTTACCTGAAGATGAATAAATGAAATGTAAAGACAGGAAGAAAACTAACTTAACACAAGTCCCCCCTGGTGGGAGCGCTGTGGCTGGCGGCAAAGCCGCCCCTCCCGCAGGGAGGGACTTGTGCATTATCTCAAATTTCACGCGGGAGCAGAAAGTTCATTTGGCTGAGAGGTTTATAAAATTTTTATAGCTCCTCCCCCAGCCTCTCCACCAATATGCCCTATCTGTACCCTGTGCTACTTTTCTTTCTCTACAATTTAGTCTACTCAGATTTTTTCTATCCCAATCTGTTGACCTTTCCAAAAGATCAAAAATGCACAAGTCTTCCAAATGAGGCTCCACTTGTTTGGGACTCCAGGAGTTGTTTTTCTGGCTACAAGATAGATTATAAGTGGCTCAAATTCCTTGCAAGAACAGAACCTACAACTCTGTGTATTCAGTTTTTCTATATTGGTTGGGATTTTTAGTGTAGCAGATCCTTTCTGCTCCTGCTTAAATCAAGACATAACTCACAAGTCTCTCCTGCGGAGAGCCCTTTGGGCGGGGTCCCCCACACCCTCCACTCAAGAGGCTTTGTTAAGCTGGGGCAGACAATATGTTGCTGTAATTTTAACTTAATATAGAAACTGAGAAACACAATAACTATAAGTGCTTGACTCAGCCATGCAATAAATCCAATCTGCAAGGTACCTATTGATCTCCCCCTGAGTGTGTTATGTAGTTGTTGATGTGATGTGTGTCTGATTGAGTCTTGAGTGATTGTTGAGTTGATGTTTTTTTTTCTTTTGATCTTGAGTGTTGTCATTCAGTGAATAATGGGTGGGCCCAGCAAGTGATTTGTTGAAGCTGGCAGATTGAGGAAGAGGTCTTCTGGAATGCCATGGAAGTATCTGGAGCTTGACACAATTGCATGTGGCATTTCCATCCAACAAACATCCTGGCTGGGCTGCCTTTGGTATGCAGGGCCAGCTGCGGCATACTTCTTGTGTTGAGCTGGATGAGGAGCCCTCCGCATGGTTCACCAGCTGATTTCAAAATCAGCCCTGTGTGAACCCCCCTATTATGTCTGGCACAAAGCTGGACAAAAAAATCACACCCATTCAACTTGTTTCAATCAGTTCCTTTTTTTCCATCATGCTAATTACAAGTAAGGCCAAGTAGTGTGTCACATCTATGTACTGCAATAGGGGGGTGCAAGTTGTCAAAAATGTGCTGCGGATTTTGTCTGCTTCATGGGCCCCTTTCAGCAAGCTTTATGGATGGCAAACTGCTTCCAAAGGCGGGCTCCCCCCCCCAAGCCTTCAGGATGAGCCAAAGCTGCAGGCGATGGCTTTGATGACTGCTTTCGGAATCCGAGTTAAGTGAGTCCTCTTAATAACAGAGGGATAAGCTAATTTGGCGTGGCCAGCCGGTTCTTTGGAGGCTCCAGGAGGAACTGACGGAAGTTTGGCGCTGCCCGTACACACCCTTTCTTCGCGAAGGCTGATTATTATGGTTGCAAGGGTAGATAGGATGACGATAGATGAAGGGCAGCTGCACAGGCAGGGTCGAGGGCGTGTTGTGCTGAGGGTTCATGTCTGGTGATGGCTGATGGGAAGAGCTTGTCTGGCAGATATCGAGGGCTGGAGTGATCTGCGCCCTGATTGTCGAGTCGGGTTGATGGTCTAGCCCCGATATTATATTGTAAGGCTTTCCCAGCCCAGAGGGGAGAGTGGGCAAGTCCGGCCGGGGCACGGCGCGCGGGCTTGGCTGATCCGGGGAGGGCTTGAGGGCGTGGTAAGCCAGGGTATGCTTGCGCAGGATATGCTTCTGCCGGGGGCCAGCCCCGCATACATATAGCCCGCTCACCACCCCACCGACAACCCCACCACGCCCAGCATGGCCACCCTCCAGCACCACCCCCACCCACACCACCACTTCCCCCAGCGGCCCCACTCAACCACCCCGGACACCCACCACCGCCGGAAGTACCAGCGCCAGAACGCCAGCCTCCACCGCGCATCCGTGCCCACCGACCGCTTCAGCGCCGAGCCGCCCGCGCCCCACAGACACCCGAGCCTCCTCCGCCGGCCTGCGCCCGCCTCCGCCCCACACACCCTGCCCCTGCTGCCCTCCACCCTCGCCCGCGCCCACAGTCTGCCCGGCAAGCCCCTCCGCCCGGCGCCCCAACGCTCCGCAACCGCCGTCCGCCCCGCGCCCTCCAAACGCACCCTCACCACCTCCCCCCCGCCCCCGCTCTCCCGGCTGCCCACATCGCCCACACCCGCCTCCGCCGTCACCGGCGCCTCCGGGCTCACCGTCGCCGGCCGCATGGTCGAGCACGACCCCGCCCGCTCCCGCAGGTCCGTCCGCCCCCCCTCTCTCCCCACACACACCCCCGCTGACCCCGCTCGCGTGGCCACAGAGAAACGCTCTCCAGCGTCCTTCGCGCCGTCAGCCAGTCCGGCGCCGGAAGGGCCCGCCATCCCTGCCCGCCCAGCCCCGGCCCCAGTCCACGCCCAGCGCCCCCCGTCAACGCGACACCCGTAAGCCCCTCTCTCTTCCCGCCGCCCCCACACACCAGCCCTGACGAGTGTTTGCGCTCGACAGACGCCCGGGCCCCCGTCGCTGGCACAGGAAGACGAAGACGAGCCCGGCCCCGCCCGCCCCCCGCCCGGCTCCCACGCAAGCGGATACATCAGCTTCGCCAGCCTCAACCTGCGCGCCCCGCCCAGCCCGCCCGCCTCCCTCGCCGACGACCTTCCCGACGCGCTCCTGCCCGCCCGCTCCCCGGCCGAGCCCCACCCGGTGGCGCTCTGGCTCCCCCACCTGCCCGCCCCGCCCGCCGCCGACCCGCCACTGGCCGTGGACCTCAAAACCTAGACTAATACCACCCTTCCCGCGCTGTTTATATACACTCTCGCTATGCCCTGTCCATACTCTGTCACTCGCTCGCGAGCGGTGCTCTTTCTTGCGGATCGGCTATCTCCACACACACGCGGGCCCAGACACCCCCCTGTATATTCTTGTACACCCACATACATCTCCACATAATCATACCTTCACAACCACACCCTCGTTATCCTCCACCGTCCTCTTCGTTGTGCTGCGGGCCCAGGTGCCTGCTGCTTTGCCCCGGAGACAGAGACGCGCTTGGTACAGCTGCACGGCCGGTTCCAGGGATAAAGGCCCCCATCAGCCAGTAGTTGGAAGGGACGACAGAGGCTGGGCTCCTCCCGCCGAGCCACATAAAAACACCCGCCTGCTTCTTTGGCGCCGACTTCAGCCCCCGAACGGAGGGTCCGGGGGACCCCGCCCGGAGGGCTTTCCTGCGGGAGGCGCCGCCTCGCCGAGCTTGACTAAGCCTCTCCGAGGAGGCACTTGTGTGAAGTTTCGCCGCCTCGCCGCCAGCCACAGCGAGCCTCCCACCAGGGGACTTGTGTTACCTGGCGCGCCGATGTCCCTCTGCCCACAGCAACATTCACCGCCAGACGGTCCCGGTAAACTGTGTGATCAGCAGAAAACCATCCCGTCCACGCGAATCTCCAGCGAGTATGCGCACGTTTTACGCGTACTTGAAAAGGGCCAATCCATCCATCCAAAGCCAACGACCGTTGCCATTTTTCGCCTGCCGCGACACCCATTGAGCCTGGGTTCTAAACCAGACGCTGATTGGGTAAGAAGCGCCTGGGCCATTTTTCAGATCCTCACTCTGGGATGTCGATGATCCTGCTGTAGGTCTGGAAAGGCGAAGCACAAGCCTCCGTTCGATAGCACAACGGACTAGAAACATCGTCAGCTCTCCCCACCACTACGACCAGAACCCGCCAACCCCTGTTCAAGCCGCATCCAAGCCATTCATTCCTTCGATCTACTGAAACACCAGCCGAGATGAAACTCACCACCGCGGTTTTCCTGGCGGCATTCGTCCTGGCGCCGGCCGTCTGGGGCGCCTACGTGCGCTGCGCGCATTGCCGCGACGTCACGGCCATCGAGTCGCACCACTTTGGGCAGCAGCTAGTGCTGTGCGGGCACCCAGCGAGCAACGGACCGTGTCCCTTCATGATTATCAGGAAGGTCGTGGCTTGCGGCAGCGGCGAATGCGGCCTCCCTCCCCATGGCGTCAAGTTCTCCGGCGCGGCCGATACTAGGCACCGCCATTGCTCGCATGTCAATTGGTACCCTCTCGACAACAATGGCAACTACTTGCAACTGCCTGCTCCCCCCGCTGCGCCATCATCCTCAAGCCAACGTCAAGCCGCTCCAGCCTCACATAAGCCTACTTATACTTACCATGAATGGATATAATGATCAGTTGTCACATACACAGAGAAACTATGTAGCTTGTCCCCAATAGTTTGTGCTGTTAAATATGAAAATCTTGTGATTAGGGTGTCCAAACAAGCTGAAAAAGTACATATATTCACCAGCCAAACACGGCAAGTAGAGCAATTCTTTTGAAGGGTCTTGAAAAATCAACTCCCTGAAAATGGAGATCCCAACTCCCAAAACTTGGAGTGGCGGATGTTGGAGAGACCAGGTTTCTGGCATCTGGCCCGGGTCTCCAGGACCAAGCATTGGTCAGGGAAATCCTTGGGAGTTGGAATGCCCATTCCAACACATTGTGTGGGAGCTGGAAATTTGATTTCCTGGATGTATAACTGGAGTTATTTTGCACACTGCAAAAAGCTCTTTGCGTGCTGTAGGAGTCTTGTAATCAATATTTAAGAAAAATGTGGCAGATTCCAAGATAGCTCTTACTTTTATATAGTAATCTCTATCAGACCTAAATATCTAATTCAATGTGTTTTCCGACCAGTTATAACTAAGGATAACGTGGTTGGTTATGGTGAAGTTCATCTAATTTTGTTGATGTTATAATTTGTACTACTACTTCTACTACTACTACTAATATGCTAATAAGAAGAATGGGTTGTTGGTTGGTTGGTTGGTTGTTTGTTGTTTGGTTGTTTGTTGTTTGGTTGTTTGTTGTTTGGTTGTTTATTGTTTGGTTGTTTGTTGTTTGGTTGTTGATTGTTGCTTCTACTACTGCACTAACACTCTACTGACTGACTGACTCTACGCTACTCAAAACTAATACTGCTAAACTACTACTACTAAACTACTACTGTGACCAAACCTCTGTAGGCTGATGGGGAAAAAAGAGAAATCATGGGGGGGAGTGTAAGCTCTCCAAACAAGCTTCACTGATTGTGAGGAGCTATGAGGATCAATGAGGGCGCAATACAAGGTCAAGACCTTGGAGGGACACTTCTGGAACCTAACTCTGGATAAATTGCAACCTAGTCCAGGGGAAGTGTTAGTACTTCCCTTCTATATACAACGGGGAGAGAATAGGAAATGAGAAAGGACAAGGAGGAAGGGTTGGGTGCTCACCTAGTCCAGGGGAAGTGTTAGTACTTCCCTGCTGGACTAGGAGGGCGCAGGCCGGTGAGGTCTAAGAGTTCGGTCAGAGGCAGTTTGGTGACATGCTCGTGATTCCTTTGGTGAGGTCACGGGGGGTGGACTCACAGGGAGAAGAGCTCCTTTTATATTGAAGACTGAGGGATTTTAGCTCCAGGGGAATGTGTTTGAGGGAATTTAGCTGCAGGGAATCTCAGTTGCACAGCATATGTACACCTGTACTGCACAGCCACACAAACAATGAGGGAATTATGCTGCAGTGACACTATTTGTACACCTTATCTGCCTGCATATATTGCACTGCCTGATGTCATGCGTTGCTATGTACCCAAGCCACCTTCCATATCCTTCAGGATGTGTTGCTATGTAACCAAGCCACCTTCCATGCACTCTGCACCCAACTAGAATACTCCTCCTTTCCAGGATTTGGGGTCAAAGCCTCTCTCTGGTCCTCCTTCCTTCCTCCTCCCTTGTCCTTGTATCCATGTTGTGCATTCTTCCGTCCAATCCGCCGTGGCTACCAAAGGGTGTATGTATGTACATGTTGTAACTGTTGTGTAAGATTATCTCATCCTCTTGTAATGGGTTCCACATGTATGTAACTGTCCTGTTCCAATGTCTCTGTATACATGCTTTTGGCATTGCAACAGGCACAGCACACCACAGCGCATTTCCAAATACTTTGCGCACTGCAGGTGAAGGAAGCAAGTTTTTCAAGATTTTTTTGATGAATCAATAGACAGGCCTCTGATTGACCTCTGTGCATTTTTGAAGGTTCCTTTACTGGACTGCTTGGCAAGATGATAAAGCGGCCCTCTGAAAGAGGGCCTGGTAGAGCTGAGTTGTACCTGAACCTTCTAAGGAAGGTTTGTATAAAGAATCTTTAGCTTACCTTTCAAAGGCAGCAAGTTGTTGGAACCAACAAGATAGTAGAGTAGAAAGAGAAGGGGGAAGAGTTTGAGTTGGTGGGTTTGGGAGAAGCACTGATTTGAAAGGGAAAAGGATAAGTTGAGATTTGAAGATAAAAGCACCAGTTGTTTGTTGGGCAAGGAAGGCAGGCTTAGTATATAATCTGTAAATATTCTGCAGAACCTTCTTTTGCGCAAAGGTCCCAGATCTTTCATAGCCTAGTTACTGGTCTGACATGGAGGTTGTGTCTTTCTGGTATTCCTGCTCAAGGATAATCCACATGTGGAATCTTCATGTGGATTGTGCTCACTCAAGTGCAGCAACCAGAGGAAATAACACACCCAAGTCATACAATCTCAGAGGTTATTCACACATTCTCAAATCCTCTGGGGCATTTGTGTGCTCCCACATTGTCTGTGGCGCATGCTGTGTCAGTGTTGGCCCTGTCTGAGACTGGACTAGCTAATGGCTGACAAAAACCAAGTACAGTCATTTGAGGACCTGGAATTCATGTTCCCGCACTTCAAAAATTCCAAATGATTTATTGAAACATGATAGATATACAGCAATGCCAGGAAAGCTTGCGGCCAGCTTTTGGACCGCTGATTTCAGCCTCAAAGCCTGTATGGCTCCTGTATGTCAGGAATGCCATCAGAAGAAAAAACCTAGTTTCTTTGTTTTCCACTTTGGGGCCTTGAGGGCCCCACCATTGGATTCCTGGAGTGATTTTACTTTGATATGGCCCTTTGCTGCCCCTGCCCCCCTCGCCTCTTGCCCGGCCCGGCACCCATGTCAAGCAAAATCAGCTGCCCAAACGGGTTTTGTCTGCCTGTACAGTGAAGCTGTACAGGCCTGTGGCTGAAATGCAGAAATCATTCCAGCCACAAAATTTGGCAAGCTTTTCTGGCATTGCTGTATATTCAAGTGTTTTAGAACTTTGTGGCCACTTTGCAAGAATAAGCCTTCAAAAAATTAGGAGATTGCACCACGTACTGGCGCACTTTGACAGATTTCTTGCAAAATTTCCTGATTTTTCAACGTCATATTCTTGCAGAAAGTGGGAAAAAAATCTGAAACATTTGGCATGCAGGAACATGAATTGCATGTCCCCAAAGGACTGCACTTGTTTTCTTCTTAATGGGTGTTTTCAGCATACAACAACAGCTTCAAAAAATCTTGCAAAAAAATGCACAGGGGACAATCAGAGGCCTGTCTATTGATCCGTCAAAAAAAATCTTGAAAATTTTGCTTCCTTCCCATGCAGTCCACAAACTGTTTGGAAAGGCGCCCACTGCACAGTGTGCGGAGAGTTTTTTGCAGTGTGTGAAGTGAGTTTGTAAAATTGATGCAGTGAATTAGTATGCACAACTTCCAAAAAAAAATAATCTGTTTTTGGAAAACAACTCCCAAAAAAGGGGCTAGGTCAATGTCTGGAGCTGGTCAGAAAAATTTTCCTGGCAACATAAACACCTTTTGGGAGTTGTTTTCCCAATTTTTGAGAGCTGTTTCTCCAAGCCTCCACATCTATGTGATGTTTCATGTGCACCCTTTTGGGGTTGAAAGCCCATTCATACCATTTTGCAAAAAAATGCACAAATTCATACATTCTAATGCCACTCATTTATTTGGTGTTTCCAGGGTCCTAGCTAGAGATGGCCATTGGTACCCGCTGGCGGGTACCCGCCACTCTTCAGTGGTCCTTTATGCCCTGGGAAGTGCCAGCCAGCAGGCTTGGGGTGTTCAATTTTGGTAAAAATTCAAGCATGTAACTTTTCACCCGCCATGGTTGCCTGTAGGGGCAGATAGCTACCTGCTAAAGAGTAGCGGGTACCAGCCAGTGGATGCCAATGGCCATCTCTAGTCCTAGCACACCCAACTTGCTAGAGGAAATTTGTTGAGCCAAATGAACATGGATAAAGGCTAACTTTTTTCTTCATATTTCTGTGCCAGTGTAAGAGCCAGAGCTCTTCACTGGGATAGGGGCTCTGGCACACAGGTGAGAAAATGTTCTTGAGAGGTTCTGATGCCAAAATTGGGATCCTTATTGCACTAGCTCAGGGAGACAAGTCAGTTGGGGTTGGGACTCTGCTATCTGTAACTAAGAAAAAGGATAGAGAGAGGAGAGGAGAAAAGGGGAGAACATGCCTAGCTCAGGGATACAAGTCAGTTGGCAGGTCTCTGCTGAGCTAGAAACACCAGGAAAGAAAATAGTCACTTGATGGCAAGTGACATGATGTAGCTTTGGTTTCTGCTCTGGAGCTGCTCCAGCGCTGCTCCAAGTCTGCTCCACATGCACTTTTAGAGCTTGCAGGACTACACCAGAGCACTTGATGTGGTACAGTCAGCCAATCCTACATTTTTCCCAGAAACATCTGATGCTCATCAAAAGCTGAGCAGTAGGCAATTACTGAGCCTGGGCCAAAGCTGAGCATCATCTTGGAAAAGGCTTTTGCAGAGCTGAGGATCAGCTGGGACAATACTGTTCCAAAGATTAACACCAGCTGGGCCAAGAATTTTCAAAAGCTGAGCATCAGCTGAGCCAATGCTGGTCCAAAGCTGAGCATTGGCTGAGCCAAGGCTGTTCCAAAGCTGAGAATCAGATGTTTTAAGACTATTCAAAAGATTAGTATCACCTGATCCAAGGCTGTTCCACAGCTGAGAATCAGGGGAGCCAAAGCTGGTCCACAGCTGAGAATCAGCTGTTACAGGAGTGGTCAGAATCTGAGCATTGGCTGGGCCAAGATTGATCCAAAGCTGAAAATCAGCTGAGCCAATACTAGTTCAAAGCTGAGCATTGGCTGGGCCAATGATAGTCCTAATCTGAGTCTAAGCTGAGCCATGACTGGACTAAAGCTGAGAATCTGCTGGGCCAGGACTGGTTCAAAGCTGAGCATGAGCTGGACACAAAAGCTGAGCATGAGCTTGGAGCTAAAGCTGAGTATCAGCTGACCAGAAATGAGGATTAGTGGTGCCCAGAAAACTGAGGATCTCCTGTAGAAATTCTGAGAGGGGGAAGTAGATGGGGGTGAGATGTGGTCAGATGGTGGGTAGCCCACTGGAGCTGGCATGATGTCACTTGTCATCAAGTGAATTTTTTTTCCTGGTGTATGTAGGGCTGTGGCAAGTCTTGTGAAAGGGTGTGTGAAGCCGGTGAGGCAGGGGTTTTACAGCCAGACAGATGGCCAGGGGTTACGTACTTCACCATCAATAAATTATCAAAATTTCCTTTTTCATTTGTGTTTGTATTTCCTGAGTAGTTGTATGGATCTGGGGCTGCTATGGCCACAGTGCCAATTGAATAAGCCTCCAAGATAGAATTTCACTCACATTGCAGGAAATTGATATTATTAACTCAAAATTTGCCCAAAGAAGACATGGCCATCAAGCCAAAATGCTTGCGTTTCAAAGTTCACGGCATGGAAATTGGCTTGATGGATTGGGAGTTAAAAGTGTCTGAGTTGCAAAGAGGCCAAAAAAGTCACAAAGCCACAGCTCTCAGGCCATGGCTGGGACTGAAGCCCCTCTTTCAAAACCTTGAAGCGCGAGGCGCCCCAGCCCCTTTGTTAAACCAGAAGATTATGCAAAGGCTAGGCCCTGGAAAAACTTAACACAAGTCCCTCCCTCACGCCTACGCTTGGGGGGGGCAAAGGGAGGGACTTGCATCTAAAGTCGGCTTACAAGGGGGAGAGCTACTAGCCAAAGGGTGTGCAGGTGATCTCACCCCCCCCCCCCCCATCTTTTCCCCAGTAGCTCTTGTATAAACCTCTGGCCCTTGGCACCATTAGAAGCGCAAGACGTCCAGCATACTGATTCCAGCTTGAAAAGCCCAAATATCTCAATCCTCTCCCAATAATCCCTGTGTAAATTAAATAAAATTGTAAGCTATCCAACCTCTTCAAGCCCGGATATCCCAATAGATATATCTGGTGCTAAATGCATGAACAAGTATTGCACAGGAGCCACAATTGTACATACATATTATCAATAGATTCCAGAATCTATGGATTTAACACTAACAACTGGCTGTATTGAGTCAAAAACCTGTGAGAGGGTCCATGGACTGATGATCCGAATGGATCCGCACCTCTCAAAATCTACTTCCCAAAAAACCAGGGCATGATGGACTACACATCACAAGCCACTGGCTATTTTTGGCCAATTGTTTCCAAAAAAAAAAAAAAAGAGAATACACCTGAGAAGCAAGGCTACAGCTTTGTCTACTCAGGATTATCTTTGAGAGGTTCTGTTTTTTACATAGAGGTTGAGTTTAAAAATTGTGAAAATCAGGCCAACTTCTCGAAGTGCTCAGGCCGCGCGGCCGACTTTTGGGGTAAGCCTCTCCTACGGAGAGTCCCTTCGGGACCCCCGTTCGAGAGGTCGGGCCCCGGATGCGCCTCGCGATCCGGCGCGGAGGCATGCAACTCGCCCCGCCGTGTGGCCGTCGACGCGCATTTTTTCGAAAGCGGTGGCACCGAAAAACCCATTCCTGTTGCGCTTTTTCGAAGAAGTTTTCCTCTCTTCTGACTGATCAGGTGGTTTTTTTCTGTTATGTTGTGTTGCTTCTTTTTATTTGAAGACTGTTGGTCCAGATCAATTGTCCAGCCATGTTAGAATAGGTTGCACACAGTATTTCTGATTTCTTGCAAAGCGTTATGTTTGTTTGGCAGCTCCCATTTAGAAGCAAGATCACAAAGGCGTAAGCTTTATTAAAAGTGCGCATGGGCGTGCATGGTAGAGGGTTTGGCTGGAACTTCAACTTGTCCTCCCGACTACTTCCGTACCGTGATGTACAGTCCGTAGGATTCAAAGCAGCACAAGGTGGTGCTTATCTCTCCCTATGTGATTCTAATTGTGGTATATGATTACCTTGTTTCGTTCAAATACGTCAGACTCAGACAGTTCGTGAGTCGCCTTTTTAGCCGACCAAAATACGTCTCTACTTGCCATCGCGCCTGTCTTTTATACATTTGCCTGCAAACAAAGCCATTGAAAGGCCTGAGTTTCCCCCCAGCCAGAGCCGGTAGCAACTAAGGTTTTTTACTGTCGAAGGTTACCACAACGGGGGTAAGGGGACCATGGCGATCGCTAGCTGGGTCGCTCGGAGTCGTGGGTTCCTGCAAACTCAGTGTCTGTCCGCCGAACTCAAGCTGCCCCCAGCGGTCTTCTCGGCTCCTCGATCATCAGCAGCACACTTCAGAGTGTCATTGAGCTTGGTCTCCTCGGCCTATGTAGGTATGTAGGAACCGGATGATTTTTTTATCTGAAAGGGGGGGAAAGCTGCCGCCGACGAAGGCTATAAAGAAGCATACATACATATACACATGCACAGCGTGTTGGCTGTCCTCTTCGGAACTCCAAAGCCGTTCTCCTCCAAGGCAGTCCATCCCATCGATGAGATCAGTCAGCAGGTGTTTGAAACTCCGGGAGTGGAAACCGAAACGGGAACAACCTCGTGGTTCTTTCTTACAATACTCTCTTGACTTGCCACAAGCCATGCGTACACATGGACAAGCAGAGCGCTTCGCGATGTCCTGGAGAAGGTTGAAGTTATGTCGAAGGCCTGCAGCAGTCATCGCTTTTGCCTTTATGACGACGACGACTATGATGATGCAGAAACTGTATCTCTGGGCTGCCCTGAATCGATGGGCTGTATCGGAGGAGCCGACGGGTCCGACGAACAGACGGAAAGCAAGCGAAATATCAACTCAACCAGCCTCACAAGGTTATCGCCCATCCGCTCAAGAGAAGGCCGCTGGAGCCTTGCATCCACCGAGCGTACATACATGGCTTGCTGTCTTGGCTATCCGACGGCTGCCTGTGAGCACAGCGATTCTGTTTCGGTTTCCCCAGTTCCGGCTCCTCCACGTGCCCGTACAGTCCCAATCGAGCTTTCTTACAAGCCGTCTGGTATAAATATTCTTCCCAAAGCACAAGCATCTCCAAGGAATAGTATACGGGGCAACTGGGAGTGCGCTTCCGTGCTCTCTGGCCAGGTTACATCATCTGACATCATTGACTAGCATAAAACCACGCCTGCTGTATCCCTGAAACGCCGGCATCTCTCGGGATCGTAAATCTCGCAAATAATGATTTCCACAGGGCAATTCAGCCCTAGCTTCCAGAACTATCACCAATCCGAGAAGTACCTCAGTGATATGCGCCGGGAAGCGGAGATTGCAAATGGTAAGAGAGTCCATGATCTGTGTAAGTTAGATTGCTGATTTGGGAAGTTGAGGCTGACCTGTCTATACGGGACACCGGACTGGATCTCAGACCCTCAAGTGGGATGCTCTATCACGGCGATCGGAAACAGGGTGGACGGATTGATCCGTTCCTTGGAGCGCCAGAGCTTCCCGTCTGAAGTCTCGAGGTGTCGCGTGGCCAGCCAGGATAAGTGGGAAGCTTTTCGCCAGGTCGGGAGCAGCGAAAGCTCCAGCTCCGAAGGTGGGATGACCAACAGGAATCTGCATCGATTCCTTCTGTCAGATGTAAATTTCATGCTGCTAAGCCACACAGACCGATCGCTGGAAATACTCATCATAAAATATTTTTTTTGATTTTGCCACTTGCGCAAGGCCAGTGTAGCCAATTCTTGTCGTCCGACTCGACGGGCCAGCAGAGCTTCAAGTCCCTCGAAACCAAGCTGGGGATATGGGACGAGGAAGACAGCCCGCGAAACCTGCCGATCCTTCTAGCGCGGATACCGAACGCAAGCCAAGCGCAGCAATGTCTGGACTCGTACGACAAGAGTTGCGGCTGGATCCATCGGCTGCTTCATTGGCCGGCATTCCGCGCGAAAGCTGCACACATGCTGTCCCGGAAGCACCGGCTTTCGTACTGCAACCAGCCCGATATCCACTGGCTGGCCGTCCTGTTCGCCGCGTGTGGACTGGGCCTTTGGGCCGGCGATTCTATTGACACCGAGACGTGTCAAGACCTTCCCAGGACCAAACTGGGGCAACGAAGGCTGGCTTTGCGGTGGTTAAGGTGCGCAACTAGCGCCCTGGTGCTTGGCCGTGAGTGCATTCATTCCATTCAACTTTCAACTGGATTTATTTACTGGGCAATCTCTGGTACTTCACCCTCATATCTGCTAGAATACGATCAAGATCCTTCTTTAGATTCCCTACGAACAATGTCTCTTTTGTTATGCTTTCCACTGTGAGTCTGCCTGAAGTTCTCTTCCAGAATCAAAGCATCTAAGAGATACAAATTATTGATTCTCTGTGGGTCGACATGCAGTTATTTCTCTGTGAGTTGATTTTGTACACTTTAACAACTGAGCGAAAAGGGCGGTAAAGGTTAAACTGGATGGGTTGCGCGGGGTGTGTTTTAGGATGACCCTTCAATGGAAGGAGCGATGGAGCTGATCATGCAAACCATCAGCCTAGCACGCCAGCTGAACCTGGTAAGACAGCAATTATCTGGTATTTCAGGAGGGGGGGTTGATGTTGACGATGGCCTCTGAACCAGGACGTTGATCCAGACGATCTTCCCTACTGGAGGCTCAAGAGCGAGACGGCCAAGGATGAACGGCGCAGGTTTATGGTTGCAATCCTGTGCCAAGAGTTCCAGTTGGGCGGCCTGTTTTGCAAGAAATGGTACTTCGAATCGCCCTCGCAATTCGCGCTCAAGATGCCCAACCACCTCCCCGACGACGCCCATCGGCGGGACGAAAGCCCGGCCGAGAATCGCGACGCACCAGCCGAGCTAGACGGCGTGATCTCGCGCTACAAAGTCGGGCAGATATGGCAGTTGATCGGAATCGGCTTCAGGTACGTGTGCATTCTGTTTCCTTGGCTTTTGCGCCGGGTTGACTGACGTGATCGATGCGGGAACCAGCGAGCAGGCCGGTGCGCCCGCGCATGGCCGAGTATTGGAGCTGGACCAGCAACTGCTGGATGCCGAGGAGGAGTTCCCAGCACGGCTGAAGACAGCCTTCGAGCCACGCCTGGGCCTCCTTGATCCGCTGCCAACGCAAGGGACCGTGGCCGAGATGGACCGGCTGGGCACCCATCTCGTCCTGGCTAGCGCTCATATCCGGCTCCATCGGCCTTTCGTCATTCCTCGCGGTGGAGTCTCGTCCGCACACCTCGAATGGCACCGCAGAAGGATCTTGTATTACGGCCGTAAGTTTCTGCTACTCGGCTCTCAAACACGCTCATGGACTGAGGTATACATGGCGGACTGTTTTCTCAGGGTTTATTCTGGCTCTGTACGAATCCGATCACCTTCCCCTCCTCAAGCATGGTCAGTCTTTCCATCTCAGTATTTTCTATTTGGAATTCTCATCCTGCTTTTAAGAAAAAGAGAGAAAAAGGCAAAACTGATTATTAGAGTTCTCTCTGTGTGATCACCACAAGTATCCATGAATCTGTTTGTGCTCGCAGCGTGTATCGCACTTTCGGTGTTGTTGATTACCCCAACAGGCCCAGAAGAAGATCTCATGAACCTGAGACAACAAGTCCACCAAGTCTACAGCACTTACCAAAACACATCCGTAAGCTTCTGTTCGATTTAGGTGTCCTCCTCTCTCCAAGTATTGACGACTTTGTTCTTTCCCTTGTTTGTTAGTCTTATAGCAATAGCATGATTTGGAACCGTAGCTACAAACTACTCGGATCAATCTTGGAGACCGACAGGAAGATTCTCCTCAATCCAGAATACAAGATCAATTTCGCCCTCTTGGAGACTTTGCTTCAATGAAGACAACAAAAACTTGATTATAGTCATATTCGGTCTAGTTCTCACTTTAAACAACGCACAATAATCAATCAACCTCATTCACGACTTGTAATATTACTGTACTGATCCAATTTCGCTTGCATAATCTTTTTTGGGTACTCTACTAGCAACACATAAGTAAGGAACATAACTAATACATGAACATAGATTTCTTGACGCATTCTCAAGCAATTTATTTGATCACCAGTCCGTACATAATTGTAATTTTTCAAACAAAATCAGACAGCCTTGATTGTATTTTGTTGGCCAGATTGAAGCCCTTTAATCCACTGGGCCGATGAATATTATACTTCTGTGATCAAATTGTCGAATTTAAACTCGCACATTGGGTGTATGCATCCGTCTATGCATGTCGATCTGCATGCGTCATCAATCTACATAGTCATGACGATCGATCTGGACCCCGCTTGTGAACTCTGGTCATCCACACATTATTCGCCGATAACTCAATTCCCCCTTTCCGTTCCGTTCTCTCTTCCTCTTATCAAATCATCATCGCTTTCATTGTCAACCCTTCGACCCTCATCGATTCTATCTTATTCGAAGACATTCTCCTTTGCATCGAATCAATCATAAAAATCCGATAACTCAATCTTAACCCTCGTCGACTTCAATCTCTCAGGAGGAGCTAGGATCAGTCTCTGGGCAGGTATACAGTCTTATTTCTTACTGTCGACCAACATCATTCAACTTGTTATTGACATCGTTTTATACTCAATCACTTTAGGCTTTTCCGTTGTGATAATCCTGGTGTTTGCGTGTCGTCATCGTTATCATTGTGTCGAGATTTCTTTGGTTTAATTCATTTTTCTTTAAGGTATTTATCAGCATTTTATTGTTACGATTGTTCTATAACTATTGTTCTATAACTAATCTGTTTTCATTTCATTCCTTTAAGTGTTATTTACTTTTATTGAGTTTTATTATATAACTGTTTCAATAAAGTAATTCGTCTACCATTTTTACATGGTAGCGAGAGTCATTACTTGACAGTTATAAAAAACTCAAAATAAGAAAAACACTTCTAGATAAATACGAACGAGATGGCTGAGCTTCCAGTAAATCCACGAATCGATGACTCCTCGTCAAGCAACAATGATCATCGAAGTGATAAGATCCGTATAACTAAACTCCGTCGTGATAATTTTCCGGAGTGGAAGAAGTCATTCAAACATCTTATCGTCGGTCGTGGCGATGAAGAAGTATTCGATGAGAAATGGTGCGAAGAACACAAGAATGAGAAAATTTTTTGGAAGAAAACGTCCAACGCATATACTCTTCTTGAGCTATGTGTTTCAGCCGATCTTTATCCCGTCGTTCAAGCAGTCGATACATTTTCTAAAGCTATGAAGGACTTGGCTGAAGCTTGCGGCAAAAATTCGTTAATCAAACTCGGTGACAAACTTTTCGCACTCATTCATCTCGATTATGTTCCCGGGACATCTATTGCAGATCATATTAGTAAATTTCAAACGATGTATACGTCTTTAAAATCAGCTCAATTGGCTACTCCTGGTACTCAAGTTGATACTGCGATGGCTGGCATGTTCTTCCTCAAGAGTTTTCGACATGACGAATCTCTAGCTCCCCTTATTCAGAATCTCTTTGATGTTACTCCGTTCACATTCGAAAAACTCGCTATCCGAATGGGTATTGAACACAGCCGAAATCATATATCAGATTCAGTTAATGCAATTTCCTCTAAACCTTTCATCCGACCCAACAAGGACAAGTTTAAAGCAGTTGAGAAGAAATACAGAAATGTAGTTCCAACAAAAAATTGATCTCTCTCATCAAGCTCATCTTCAAAACCAAAGATGAGTGATATCGAACTTGACCAATTAATTGAATCTCTTACCAAACTTCGAGCACAACGACTTAACTCGATAGACGAAGAATTAAATGATGATGAAGATGCTGCTGAAGCTGTCGCGGAAGTAATAAACGATCCAGAAGATACAGGGTTCTTTGTCGACAAAGAATCCACTTTTCATATTGGTCCTGTTGACAATGAGCAAATTCGTTTAATTCTCGACACCGGTGCATCGAAATCAACTGTCTCCGACGTTCGCCTTTTGTCTAACTTGCAACCAATTAGCAAGACGATGAAGACATATTCTGGTTCCATTGATATAACTCATACGGGATCAATGCGGTTCGGAAAATACGACTTGTATCCAGTTTACCTTGCACCTTCTGGCAAGTGTAACCTTATATCAGTCTCACAGTTGGAGGATCATGGTTTTTGGTGCATACACAAAAACAAATTGTTTTTGGTGTATATGGGTTCTACGATTATCGAGCGATTTCCGCGAACTGGCGACTTATATGTTTCATCCGGTTCAAGCGTGGTCACCTCGAGAACGTTGTGTTCTATCAAGGAAACCAATGCTCTTAAGGACTGGCATGTTATTCTGGGTCACCCATCCGATGTCTATCTGAAGAAATTTTTTGAATTAATGAAGATTTCGCCAAACGACAAATCTGGATCGTCGATAAATTGCGAGATTTCTCCGAATTCCCGTGGCTCTTTTTGATATATTCTGGTTTTAATCAACGACTTTTCACAATTCAATCGAATCTTTCTGATGCAAAAAAAGTCTGAATCCGAAACTAAAATCATGTCGTATCTTAACGAGATAAAAAATCAATTGGACGTCACACCAGCCATCCTTCATATGGATCGCGGAGGAGAATTTGGTTCAGTGGTTTTTAAGGCTTTTCTTTCACAGCGTGGAATTTCCTTGGAGCAAGGACCGGCTAACTCTCCTCAAACGAATGGTCTAGCCGAACAATTCAATCAAACGCTCTTGATGAAAATGCGTTGCATGCTCGCGCAATGCTTGGTGCCGTTAAATTACTGGGACGAGGCTGCGAAATTTGCGTCCTCACTTATCAACATGCTACCAACTTTGGCATTGAACTGGCAATCACCGAATTTGGTTTTGACCAACAATCACTCCTTGATTGAGCAAGTAAGGCATGTTCACACCTTACTTCCTTTTGGTTTGAAAGTTTATGTACATTCTCAGTCACCCTCATCCAAGGTTCTCCCGCCATCGAAACCATTCTTTTTCCTTGGCTTCGAGTTGAGATCAGATGCTTTACGATTCTTTGATCCAATATCTCGCCGAACTATCATTAGCTGAGACTTCACCCCATCTATTCTCTCCTTTCCGTATAATTCTGCATCTGCAATGATGAAGTTGCCCACGACTTTGCCCAAGTCATTTGCAGATGAAGAATCTATGAGCAAAAACGTCACGCTTGATGCTTCTTCAAATAAAAAACGAACAATTCAAAGCCGACTCCTCACTCTGCTTCATCATCCGTTCCATCTCCACCAATATCTTTGCCCTCTCCGCCAACATCCTTGCCTTCGCCTCCGCCTACTCTTCCACCTATTCCCCCATCTCCTGCTTTGGATTTTCCAATTCGACAAACTGATCAACCTGCCTCATCATCAAAACAGCTTCCGACAAAGAGGTTTACTTACGAGTGGCAGCCTAAGGATCAACACGCTCAGAAAGACATTTCATCAATGATTGACCCGTCGAATATTGTAGAAGGCTCTCGACGTGCTGCACAAGAATTGCCAGATTTAACTTTTACCGCAGCCGATGAATTTCCTCACTTGAATTTAACTCAGTCGGTTTCAATCAACGATGCTATGAATGATAAACCATCTTTACCTCAATGGGAAAACGCATTGTCTTCCGAATTCAACTCTTTGCAATCAAAAAATACCGGCACCCTCGTTCCACCTCCCTCTGACGATAAAACCATCGGCGGTATGTGGCTGTTGACAAAAAAGCTTAATGAATTCAAAGAGGTTATTCGCCATAAGGCGCGTTGGGTGGTATTTGGAAATCATCAAGAACACATGCTCCACTATTTTGAAACGTACTCGTTGGTGGCAAGGAACGAATCACTTAAAATGCTGCTTTCTCTAGCGGTTAATTTAGACTGGAATGTGTTTCAATTCGATGTTGAAACTGCATTTCTTTATGGCGACATTGATGCTTCAATCTATGTATCTCAAGTTCTCGGGTTTGAAGATCCGGATCCATCGAAGAAGGGTTGGGTATGGAAACTCAACAAATCTCTGTACGGAACGAAGCAAGCTCCACGAATGTGGAAAGCTCATCTTGTGGCAACCCTCAAGTCAATTAATTTTGAGGCTTCCATTTTGGATGACGCCCTTTTTCACAACGCCGAAAAATCAATTTTTCTGCATATGCACGTGGACAACGGTTTGGTGGTTGGACGATCTCGAAAGGCGGTTCTGGCTTTTTTGGACGACTTGAAGAATTCATATGTGTTGAAGATTAAAGAAAAACCTCGGCAGCACCTCGGATATACTCTGGATTGGCATGATGACGGCTCATTAGTGATTCATCAATCTGACTTTGCGCGCAAGATAATCGAAGAGTTCGGCATGGCTAGCGCGACGACGGTAAAAGCTCCATCTCCGATGAATTTTCATCGAATTGTTGCTTCCGATTCCCCTTCTTTCGATGTTAAAACTATGCAAAAGGCGATTGGCATGTTAAATTATCTTGCTCTTCACACTCGCCCGGACATTGCCTTTACAGTCAATGTATTGGCACAGTTTGCATCTTCCCCTTCCTTTTCACACTGGTCTCTCATCAAGCATCTCCTTTGGTATCTTCAAGGCACGGCCGATGTTGGCATTCATTTCAAAAAGGGTCAACAAACCGATGTTTTGTGCGGCTGGGCGGACGCTGATTATGGTACATTGTTGGTATCTAAAAAGTCTATGTCTGGCTATGTCATTACTTTTTTTGGCAACCCGATTTCGTGGACAACAAAGAAGCAATCCGTGGTTGCGCAGTCAACGACTGAAGCCGAATTTATCGCTATCAACAAGTGCGCGAAGCAACTCCGTTGGATGTCTAATCTGATCACTTCTCTGAACATTGTCATCGATCCTCCCCTCATCTTCAACGACAACTCTGGCGCTGTTACAATCAGTAAAGAGGCTCAGCTCAACCCCAACACGAAACATATTGAAATTCGCTTTCAATATGTCCGACAACTTATGCTAATGAAGGTTCTCCGCGTGGGACAAGTGTCGACAAACGACATGATTGCAGACGTTTTGACGAAGCCATTTGGAAAAATTAAACTCCAGCTAGCGTATAAACAATTACATTTGATCAATGTGCGTGTTTAGGAGGAGTGTCGAATTTAAACTCGCACATTGGGTGTATGCATCCGTCTATGCATGTCGATCTGCATGCGTCATCAATCTACATAGTCATGACGATCGATCTGGACCCCGCTTGTGAACTCTGGTCATCCACACATTATTCGCCGATAACTCAATTCCCCCTTTCCGTTCCGTTCTCTCTTCCTCTTATCAAATCATCATCGCTTTCATTGTCAACCCTTCGACCCTCATCGATTCTATCTTATTCGAAGACATTCTCCTTTGCATCGAATCAATCATAAAAATCCGATAACTCAATCTTAACCCTCGTCGACTTCAATCTCTCAGGAGGAGCTAGGATCAGTCTCTGGGCAGGTATACAGTCTTATTTCTTACTGTCGACCAACATCATTCAACTTGTTATTGACATCGTTTTATACTCAATCACTTTAGGCTTTTCCGTTGTGATAATCCTGGTGTTTGCGTGTCGTCATTGTTATCATTATGTCGAGATTTCTTTGGTTTAATTCATTTTTCTTTAAGGTATTTATCAGCATTTTATTGTTACGATTGTTCTATAACTATTGTTCTATAACTAATCTGTTTTCATTTCATTCCTTTAAGTATTATTTACTTTTATTGAGTTTTATTATATAACTGTTTCAATAAAGTAATTCGTCTACCATTTTTACACAAATCAACGGTGCAATTCCCACTTTCATCAAAAGACATCCAACGACACCTGACATTTGGTGTCAAGCTGCTTCAAAACAGCCAAGTCAGAAAGGGGTCCAGTGAGTTGTCTAGTTGATTGCCATTCAGATGTTTTCCAATGAGCAAGTACATTAGAGCATCCTTGTGCCATGAAATCAAGCGTACCGGTGGCTAGCGAAGCGTCGAGTTCAGTTTTGTGCGCAGGTTGATGGCCGTTAGCTCGCCAGCTAACCGTCGCTAAATGTAGTGACGGTCAAACTTCCAGGGAAAGTCTCTTTGCTTCAGCCTGCCTCAGCGGCATGTGGAAGACATGGCTGCCCTTCCTTGGCTCACTGCCCGCGCACGAGTCACGCTCGGACGGGACTGGTAAGGGCTGAAGTTGCGAGGTACCGCTGAGTGCCTTGCTGCGTGCCGAATGCCGAACCGGAGCGAACCGGGCACTCACCCGTGGCCGAACCTGGCCGAACCGGAACTGACAGATCATGAATCGAGTTGGAACACCTGCAGACGGCAGTCGTAGGATGATTGATTCTGGATGGCATGGTACCTGTCCCATACGGGGTTTGTCTTCTAGTCTCAAGTTGCCTGGTTTGTGTAGTGAACAGTGGAAACATGTCGCCTCATCGTCCGTGTTCATCACCTGAAGCATCTGATTGGATTACAGCCACATCCCATGGTCCCGCGAAACGGGTCTTCCTCCGCCTGATCCCGGCTCATGGCCAAGCCGGTGGCTGCCGACCCAGGCATAAAAAGCCGAGCTACCTCTCTCCCCTCCAACCGCATCGACCTCCGGACACCACACCGCACTCGCTTGTTTCGCCGCCTTGTGCCTTCAATAAACCACTCGCAGTCATACTCCAACACTCACGAAGTCAAAAGTGAGCAGTCTTACGTATCCATTTACTTTCACATTCAGGTTTACCTGACCAGGTCTGCTTCCACACCAGATGAAAGCCTGCGACTTGTTCATACGACTCCTCTCACTTTTGGCGCTGGTCATCGGCGTCTGCTCAATGGTCGACTATGATCGACAAGTCTTCACGCACGTCTGGACGAGCCAGTCACCTGGATCAAGGAGACAGACATTCGGAGGCGCCCAGGTCGATACTGCAGTTTCCGTGCGCCACAACCCTAGTCGACAAGAGCCCCTCGCCATTTTCGTCAACAATCCTTTAGAAGTACCTGTGATGGTCCGGGTCAAAGTCATTGGCATAGACGGCAACCCTTTCCCGAACTCCATCACCGACCACTTCATTCGGCCCAACCCGCGACCCTGGCGAGAAACACGAGTGCGCGCATTGGACGAGCTTCCACTATCAGTAGAGGTTCAATATTTAATTACCGGGGCGGAATACGAGAGGCTCCTAGGAGCAGGACCCTCGATCCAAAGACAAGAGTCTATCGCGCTCCCCTCTGACGAAGTCCCCCACTCTGAACCAGGGTCCCCCTCTCATGAATAGATCACACTGTAGAGCAACTTTCATTGATCTTTTTTTCTGGGGCGTCGGTTACACATCAACACAATCAGTGTCTATCTCTACATTCCATCTAGAATCCCACCACATTTTCTGCCTCCCCGCATACATAGAAAATTAGTCTTTTACTCAACCAACACATCAAGTCTCACTTGTTGACTTCTTGCCGTAGAAGCAAAACACAAATGATCTTAGCTCAATATTGAGACATAGCCTGAGCAGAGCTCTTGTGCCATCATTGCCAAGGAGAGATAGATACACGAACGGCTGACATGTGGCCCGAGGAGGGGCGCAAGACGCTCCAGCAATCCAGGCCCTTGGCGAGCTCGGGCTGGACCTTCTCAGAGAAGTGGGAGGCCATGTTTTGCTGAGTGAGGAGTGTGCGGTGGCGGGTGCTGTTTTGTTCAGATATGTACCGTTCGAGCCGGCTTGGCCCGGCCCAGCTGTGTCCGGAGCACCTCGCCGGTCACTAGTGCTCATGCAGATCCGGCCGCCGTCTCCGATTGGTGGACTAAAGCCAACGGTAATGATCCCCTTCTTTATTTACATAAACATGTTTTCTCCGAGTAACTTTGGCGGCGTGTGGAAGCATCTGGCGTCAAACCTTGCCACATGTCTGCCCTTCCTTGCCTGACTGGCCGGCCCACGAGTCCCGCCGAGCCATGTCCAATCAGGAACTGATTAGGGAAATTACAAGAGGATGGTATCGGGCGTCAAGATAGCAAGCTTTCGAATAGAGGAAGAGGAAACTCGAGAGGTCGAGGATCTGGGGATAGGTTCGGGCAAGAAAGAAGAAATTCGGACTACTCGGTCCATCCGGATTATCATCAAGACGATGGCTATAACAAAAGATATCGTGACTACTCGGAACAAGACTATAATCGACAAGACGATTTTACTGGAGGCTACAATCAAGGTGCTCGAGGCGGCTATGGCCGCAATCAAGGCTCCAGATACGGATCTAAGAAGGATAATGACAAATCAGTCACGAAAGAAAAAGACCCGCAGTAGGCTCTCCCATTTCTTCATTGATGAATTGCTCAAAGCGCTCAGTGTACGCGGATACACGAGATGAAATTTGAATTGTTTTTCCTTTTTCAAATTCTTCTTTTCCTCTACCAAATTTCCATTGGTCATCATATAACGAGTTGCCGTAATCTGACCGGACAAGTTACTCATTTGTTTCTCGTGTCTATTGTATTCTCTTTTTCCCTTCGTTTTTGTTCATCATAGCAACAGAAATGAAAACCGTTCTACACGTGTCGTTGTGGTTTCCAATGTAGAGGAGGAGAAACGTTGGCCGTCAAAGCTGTGTTGTGAGATGAATTTGACGGCCTGGCGCACAGCCTTATTGGAGAACGGTGGGCGAAACTGGCAGCAATAAGTCCCGGCAAATGCATAATGAAGATGCTGATCCTTATGTATCAAGATTCAGCGACCAATGGGGACAATATTTGACAAATAATGAAATGCACATTAATCTGCCACGTTGCCGTACCCTTTGGCCGGAACGGCGAGAATTTAGGGAGGTTCTATGGTCTCAACAAAAAAGACATCGATCACTGGAAAGCACGAACTTTACACAAGCCGTGCTCGAGGGGTGCGAGAACCCTTCCTGGCGGGAGGGGATTCCTCCTCCTTGTTGCTGCCTGCTGGCCAAGAAAGGATCCCGTAAACCGCTGCAGCACCTGCTTGGTGGGAAGGTTCAGGATGGTTCCTCTGTGGCAAGCACCGAGTAGCCACTCATTGGGTAAGATCTCTTCCCAGCGAGCAGGTACAAGTATGCTCGCTTCCAAGGTGAGTTTATTATGTTACTTGAGAATACCTCAGTCCTAAGTACTCTAGTATGTTCACCGGGGACGTGCTCGGCCGGCGAGAGGGTTCATTCCTGAAGTGAAGCTCGGCATGCGTTGCTAGTGAGCCTCCGATTTTTTTTTCTTCCACATTGGGAATCAAAGATTTACCCTGTGATTATGTATTTGCCCAGACTTATTGATGCTAGTTTCGCCAACGCATTGGAGAATGATCTCTTGCCGCAGTATGAGGACGTATTGATCGGTTTCAAAGAAGGTTTTGATCAAGGTATCCCTGATCATAGGATAGGGAGTCTGGATTGTTTCACACCGGACAATCACAAATCTTCCGAAACCGCGCGACAAAAAATCGAGGACTCCATCCAGAAAGAACTGGAGGTAAAGCGGATGTTCGGCCCTTTCTCTCGGGAAGAAGTTGCAGCTAGGTTCAAATTTTTTAGATCAAATCCTTTAGGTGCAGTGGTCAACAATGATGGCGCGGTTCGGCCAATCAATGATCTTTCATTCCCGAGGGGAGATGCAGAGATTAGGTCGGTAAACTCTTTTGTCGATAAAGACCTTTTTAACACGACATGGGACGATTTCAACATCGTGTCAAAATTCTTCGCCGGCGATGAGCGGCAACTGGAGCTGGCGTTGTTCGACTGGGAAAAAGCCTACCGGCAAATCCCTACAAAGATGGAACAATGGAAGTTTTTGCTCATGAAAAACTTCGAAGGTCAATTTCTGTTGGATACGCGCATCACGTTCGGAGGCGTAGCTGGGTGCGGCTCTTTTGGACGACCAGCTGACGCGTGGAAATTGATAATGAAGGGGCATTTTGATTTGGTTACTGTTTTCAGATGGGTCGACAACAATCTTTTTGTACGGGTAAAAGGAGCGCCCGTGGACATGCGCGACATTGTGAAGAAGTCCTTGGAGCTGGGGGTCTTGACGAATGTGAAGAAATTCACGAACTTCTCCGATGAGCAAAAATTCATTGGTTTTGTGTGGAACGGCATCCATGGAGGACGCGCCGTAGCTGTACATTGTTCAGAGGCTGAGTTCTGTGAGGGTTTTAGCCCTTACTCAGCTTCCTAGGGGAGCCCGACCTTGTCGCTAATGCCACCAGCTCCAGGCTCCCCGATGTGTGGGTTGGCTGCGTGAGGAGCCCACTCATCCTTGATTTAGAAAGGCGCGCCGCAGCCGCTCTTTCGTCCAGGGCGTCCGCGTATTCTTATCGCG